>NW_027526422.1:69604690-70804690 GCF_048455015.1 Haemaphysalis longicornis | reverse complement strand
CTCGTGCGGGAGAAGATTAAAATGGATTTTAAATATGTTTCGCTGAACGGTTGCTCTTGAAACTTGCTGGGAGATATCTCCTGGTAAAAAGGAAGCGTTCTACATAGTTATCTCAGCTTTGAAATGACACGAAATTTCAAAGCTGAGATAACTATGTAGAACGCTTCCTTTTTACCAGGAGATATCTCCCAGCAAGTTTCAAGAGCAACCGTTCAGCGAAACATATTTAAAATCCATTTTAATCTTGTCAGTACTCCTTTAAAGCAAGGGGTTTCGGTATATGCTGTGTCTAAAGGTACATCGTCCCCTGATCGCAGTATCTAAAGGTGCGTTATCCCGATCCCAGAATCTAAAGTACGGAGGCCGACCCCAAAAAGCATATACGCCTAAGCCAGCACTTCCATCGTTTTGATGACTTTGGTGAACGTTTCACCTCATGGTGGTCTTTCCCTCTTCCGATGACACTGCAAGGAGAGCTGTGCTGACAGCACAGCTCTTCTTGTATATAAAAGTATCTATAAAGTATAAGTGTATATGCCTAAGCCAACGTTCTCTATGATGATGATCGTGGGTGGAAGCTTTCTCTGGGCGAAGCCCAATGTTTGCAGGAAAGTCGAGTTTGTCTTACGATGATGATTGTGGGTGACGTGAAAGATAATTGAAGCGCGAAGTTTCCTCTGATCGAAAGCCAATGTCTTCAAAGTCAATATCCAAACCGTTGCTCCCAAAATGCACTGCATGAAAGCCAACTTACTTACAATGGGATTGTACAAAGGCACATCAAGCGCTTCAAGGAAAATACGCTACCGGTGGTCGGAATCGAACCTGAGTCCCTCGCATTATGCATCCGACATCTACCTGGTTGCGCCATTCAGACATGGTCGAAGCAGTCTGGATTTCCGACTTTGAATTGGCTTGCACATGAAAAGGCTTAGCGTTTTAACCATGTGTCTCTCAAAAGAAGGGTTTCGGATTTGCTTTGATTTTCTTTTTTTAGTGTTGCATCGTGGTTTAGTGTTGAGCAGAATTAGCTTTTGGTCCACTGTCAACCAGCTTCTGTCATGCGTTGTAGGCTTTTAATAATATAGTAATCATGTATGATCGGCACACATTCCCATGCTTTCATGCATAGTTTGTACATAATAGGGTTTCTTTACATTTCTCGTTTCAGGCTCACGAGTGGAGTCCGCTTCTGCTGCAGACCGTGCTAGCAGCAAAACTTGGCCATCACTCTTGGCCGGAAAATGTGATTCACAAACGCAGTGCGCAGTGCCGCTGATGTTGAAATCGTCGCAGGCAACACTGAAGACTGTGTTAGTAAGTGTCAAAGTGCAAACACCAGTGATAAGGAAGAGAAGAGCAGGTGTGAAGTGAACTCGTTTTGTAGCAATAACAAAACAGACTTCTCTCTTTCCGTGCACTGGTGAAGTCCCATCTGATGACGCTTCTAGGCCACTGTACCAAATCAAGTGCCAAGTATGTATTCAAGGACCATACAGTTGATGAGGATGCTGGCTAACGGACAGAGGTGCCTCACTGTTATGCGTGTTTTTTTTTTTTGTCATAGTAGATCATTATTAGTCATGGCATACTGATTGAATGAAATTTCACTCGGTTGGGTTATGTATCAAACGCTTAGCCAACGCAGTAAAGCCTTGTTTTTAATTTCTGGGAACTGAGGAATAAAAATGTACAACCGAAATGCACATTAGGTGAACACGTGTTGTACTAAAAGTGTTCACCCGCCGCAGTGGCTCGGTGGCTAAGGTGTGTGCTGCTGAGCACAAGGTCGCGGGTTCGATTCCTGGCCGCGGCGGCCGCTTTTCTGTTGGAGGCGAAAAGCAAAAACACCCGTGTGTACGAGATTTCGGCAAACGTTAAAGATCCCCGGGTGGTCAAAATTAATCTGGAGCCCTCCACTACGGCGCGCCTCATCGCCTGCATTGCGTCGGCGCGTTAAACCCTGCAATCAATCAACTAAAAGTGTTCAAGACAAAACGCAATCATCTTAAAAATATTTTATTTGGTAAATGCGACAAAACTGTGGCTGCCTCCTGTTGCAAATGTTAATGGTGCTGCAAGTGATATCAGCCGCAAGAAAGAAGGGCCAGAAATGCTGCAGCGGTTCTACGAATAAATGAGCAGAATGTCAGTGCTGCTTGCCATATTCTACGACATCTGGGAAGAGAATCATTCACGCCATAAACAAACTAAGCAAAATTAAAACATTTATCACTAGGCCTAAAGTTAGCATTAATTAAAAAGTTTTTTTAATTAAAATAAAATTAAAAAGGTCTTTTAGCATTAATTAAAAAGACCCATGCCCTACAAGTTCTGCATTTTTCTGTACCAAGAACAAGAAATGACATACATTGCGGTGGCAGACACTCGATGGGGACATAAGCTACGAGTAGGGTTGCCACCTGCCCGGTTTTGGACCGGCCCGACCGGTTTTTTAAACAGTGGGCCGGTTGCCGGTCCATACTTAAAACCGGCCGTCATTGGCCGGTTTTTTGGCCCTCGTGCAGTGATTGTGTCCATTTTGGCGTTTTATAAGCGTCAATTCAACAACTAAGACGATAAATATGTGTCGACAAGCTGCGCAAAGACACGCGAGCAGAGAAAATACGTGTGCGAGCGCGCTGCCTGAGATGGAGGGGGACCTAAGGGAGGAACAAAACAACGAAACGCTGCCGCCGCGGTCAGCAATTGCGATTACCTTGCAGTGAAGCACATCTCTAAGAAAGCGCGATAATAAATGGCAGTGCATGTCAAAACCATGGTGCGTTTTTTCAACACAAATTAAACATTCTTCGTACCACGCCCCCCCCCCCCCCCCCCCCCCCCGCGAAGGGCCGGTTTTTTGGGGGGGCAAAGGTGGCAACCCTAGCTACGAGAGGCGACTCGATCAAAAAGATCTGCATAATGCTAAACACAAAAATGTCACGGTTCCTTTAGAAAGTCATGCCGTGCACAATAGATTGCAAAAATGAACATTCAGAGTAGTGAGAAAAAGCGGGCAAATGAGTCTGTACTTGCATCAAGCGGTTAACCATTACTGGCCCATTGCTATGCGGCCACATGTGCACATGCGACAGACGGCATTTTTATTTTGATTCCTTGATTTCATTGGCAAAAAAAAAATCCACAAGTGATGATTAAGTTTTCTTCATCTTAATATATAACTGTTTTATACAGAACTTTTATGGCCTGTTTTACTTTGTTATCAGTGCCCCAGTTGGCCTTGCACCATTATTAAAATCCCACCGCCATCATCCTCAGCAGAGTTGCGATACAGTAACTACGCTGCCCACGTACGGCACAATAGGGGCTTGCCTTGTCATCGTAGCTCACTCGGTGGACCTAAGTAGAGCCACACGGCGTTCCGTCGTAGCAGCTGTCGTCGCGGCGTAACCCATAGGCTTCGGAAGTCAAGGGGATTATATAGTCATAACAGTTTGAAACTCGTGAACCACTGGCGCTTGTCATACATCTCCCCGTTGTTTAGCGCAAAGAAAACTTTAGGTACGTTTGAGGAAAAATATACGTAATAAACCGGCACCGCCTGCGTTTATTTAGTTAGGAACGCTCGTTCGGTTGGATTTTCTGACAGTAAGTGAAAAAAAGTGGCAGTGCAACGCCGGCACGTGCGGGAGGAAAAGCAAGCACAAAAAGAACAGAACTCCCGCTGGTGCAGTTTCAGGCAGGGGGCGCGCGAGCACTACGAAGGCGGGAAATTTGGATCACATTGGATGGTAGCAGTGAGCGGATAACGGCGCTACGGCCCATTATGGCGAATCACTGCTCTGAACTTCCGACAGCTTTCACATTGAGTGTAACGGCTTTGATTTTTTGTTTTCATATCTGCTCTAAAGCTGTCCATGTGTGCACGCACAAAGATTTGATTGTGGGCACTGTTCAACGTGCACTCCTGGCGTAAAATTCGGCAGTCAATTACAGATGGTGCACTGCAAGCTCAGTCAGTTGCCTGGGTAACATTGACCGAACGTGAAATTGAGTGCCAAATAATGAGCAGCGCAACACGGTATGTTGCGACATGATGCTAAACTCTGCACACACAGCTTATGAGCTCTTTCTGGCAAGCAAGCAGTGACGCTCCGCTTTGTCAGCACTTGCCAAATCGAACTTTCCTTTACAAAGATTAGGCCAAATCCCCTAGCCACATGGAGATGTTGAAACTGCTGCAAGCATACTGAACATCCCCTTGATCCATTTTTCCTGCAAGTTCTGCAAAGCAAAATGGTTCTGAGCCTATCACGTGCGAGTGAGCTACACTTTGATCTCCCGCCAACAATAAGCTTCCTAATAACCCTTCTGCATCAGTGAAAGCGGCAGTGACGACTACTTTCATTACTAATTGGTTTTTCCAGTGCTGAGGAAGATGGCAGAGGGCGATTATGATAGTCAACAGTTGTAATTTCTTGGCAAAGTTTCACAGCAGGTTCACCATGCACATCTGACGAGGTGTTTCACTCCTCTACAGCGGTACTGCGTTCCACTGTCCAAATTTTGGTTCCTACTTTTTTCTGCTCAGTGCGAATAGAATGCTATAAGGGAAGAATATGCAGACTGCAGTATACCCCAGTTAGTCGCAGTCACTACACAAATGGAGGAACTTCTTCGGATACACATGCCAGGAATCAACCAAGATTAGTGTGTGCATGCTGCAAATACTTTTGTCTTCTTGCTGCCTAGCTGAACATTATTAAAAATTGCTCAACAGTATAGAGGTCAGCTTTCAGTCTTCAAGACAGTTTTGCAAAAGTGAAGCCAATGCAGCTCCATATCTTATCATTGGACTTTGCAGATGAACGAGAAAAAACCCTGATTCGTCGATAATTTGTTGTGGTACACAACTCTAGGGTATTTAGAAGCTTTATGAGTTCATTGTGTAATTGAATTAAGGCAACATTGCTTCTTGTTGCAGTCAAGGATCAAAATGGATAAGCAGGGGCGTGGCCAGAAATTTTGCTGGGGGGGGGGTAAGCGGGCTGAGATTGCACTGCGACCTCCTTACAATTTTTTAAGAGATTAAAATATGTATAATAAATACATGACTGATAGCAACGTACTTTACTTCTTGTGCACGAATTCTTGAACCCCGCGTACTGTCAAGAACAAGAAAAATAAAATATTTATTGTCTCATCTACCCCTCTCATCCATCTCTCAACACCAACGACGCACGCCTTGGGCGACCACTACAAACCCAGACATACTACAACGTATTGCTACAATGTCACCAACCATGTAACCAGGCCCATGGAACGCCCATCCTGTAAGATTCCCAACACCACACACCACCCTATCTAGGCTTGCCCCTACCACCCAAACCCCATCCCTTCCCCCTTCTTGGAGCAGTGGGAGTGCGAGCTGACCAGCTGTCTGCTAGAGATGTAGGTTAGCCTTGTGTCTTGGGCAAGAGCAGCTGCCACGACTCGCGGCTATGCGGACTATGAAGGCCACCCACAACAGCATTTTCCGCTCCAATAAAAGTTTCTCTCCTCCTCCTTCATAAAAAATGTATTCGTATGTTTCAAGAATTGTTGCTATTACTGCTTGCAATTTTCTGTTCTGTCTACATAAAAAATGAGGCAGCAGTCAGCGCACAGCAGGAAAAATACATTTGCACGAAGATATTTAGCTTATTCAGTAAAATCTCGTCAATACCGTTAAAATCGGAAATTCCAGTAATTGGGCGTTCCCCTTCAAGTAACTTCGTTATTTCGCCTTCTCAAAATGTGAGCTGCAACACTGCTTCAGGAATAGCGGATTTGTTCGGCGGCCCAAAACATGTTAAAGTCTGGAGTTTAGAAGAGGGTGACGATGGGACATTCCTTATATTCTCCCCTCCGAAGTTCACGATGAAATCGTCACCAATGCCCTTGATGCGGCAAATTAAGTATTATTAACTCTATGCTATGAAAAGGGCCGTGCGGTGTCGTGCTCCCGGCGGGTCATATACTGCAAAAGAAGCTGCGGGTGCTCTCGCTGTTCTAGAAGAATTCTGCAACGATGGATTGTCGATCGCCCGAAAACTTTGTCTTTCCGCCCAGCTACCCGCCAAAAAACAAACCAGCATCATAGACCTCTTCGCAAAGTAAAGGTACGCATAAAAGAATTGTAAATGGGCTGTTCCTGTCGTTCATTCAATAATTTGACATTAGGATAATTCGTACACTCAGTTTACTCCCTTTCACTGTATACTCTCAGAAATTGCGCGTTACAGACTGTGCAAAGCACAACGGGCTGTGTTGGAGTGTACTTACTAGTGGTACTAGCTTATTGAGTTTCTTAGTATACTCTATGGTACTAGCTGAAAGCTGCGCCGTGTGTAAACTACCGAAGCTGATGAATGATAAGGCCTGTGAAGGGGTGGGCCACGTTAGGTTTCTTTCAGGGGATCTGAGACAGGGAGTCGGGCATAGGTACTACACGCAGGGGATTATATTAGGAAGCGAAACGAACGGACATGGATTTTACACAAGGAACAATAACATGGCACTGGACGGTTCACTCAACACTAAAGCTAAAACACACGGAAAGACGAAACGTCCTACATGGGATTTGCGACGCGGCCGGGTGCTGTCGACGCGGCGGCATCGCCTCGTAGGTCGTAGCGCGATCCCTCGTCGCCCTCGCCAGTGGGAGTGATGCGGGCCCAGGCTCCGGTTGCTGCCCCGGAGCTACATACATGGACCACAGGGCACCGGCAAACTCGCACTGAAAGTCACGCCCACACCGGACGCCGAGCGGGATGCCGAGCCTCTTGTGCTGTGTCCAGAACTCGTCGTTTCGCCCGGCACTGGAGTCTTCTCTGCCAGGACCGTTCACAGCGACAGACGTTCCACCGCAGACCTTCCGCCAGATCCACGTACCAGACTTCTTTCTCTTACTCGGGCACACCGGCACATACCCCGCTCGGGATTGTCCGTGGGTCCCTCTGGTAGCTGGTACTCCTTTCCAAATGTTCGCCGGACGGCCACATCACCACAGGTCTCTTCGATCTGGCCTGCACTCTGCACGAGTTCAGAATTAGTTCAGCCAGTTCAGCGAAGGCGCCGCCACGTTGCAGAACCATTCATGCACTTTTGCCGTCTGCTTCTGCATCTCCTCCCTGGAAAGTGCAGGTAAGGTAAGGTAAGTGATTTACTGAAATAGAAAGTGGGAAAGAAGTGGACTGGAGATATTTTGAACTTATCTGGGAGTTCGGCACCATACAACCCAGTCAGGGGGAAGGGGACTCTGGGGAATGAAAGGGGATAGGTGAGAACAAATGGGGACAGAGAAAGAAAGAGATAAGGAGTTAATGCTGGCCGGTAGGCATTGGGTTACAGCCGTTTGATGAGGTCGGTCTCCTCTAGGAAGGCTGCAATACAAGTCGGAAGGCTTGCCGCCGGATGGAGTTGGGGCCCGTCAGGAAAAGTAGGTCCATCAGGGTGTGGATGGGCAGCCCGAGACGCTGCTCTCGGGGCATCGTGCTGGCGGCAGAAGCAGAGCAGGTGCTCCAGGGTCCCGGGCTCTGAGCAGTCGGCACATGTGGGCGATGACCGGCGGCCTTGTCGGTGCAAGCGGTCTGCCACTGAACTCATCGTGCACTCTCTGCACCGTCGGTAAATCCAAGAGAAAAGTGCAGGCGCCGCGCGCTGCATTCGAAAATCGAAGAGGCGAGTGCTGCACTACCTGAATGAGTGCTGCGAGTGCAGCCGTGCAGCTCTATTTTGGCGGTACCCTTTGAATCAGGTGGACGTGCACAACATACGTACTGTACACTAGCCAAGACGAAAAGCGACAGCAGTGCATGATTAACATCACAACATATAACAACTTGCAACAGTGAACTAGAATATTCTAGTTTACTGATTACATGCGCCACCTGACGGGAGTGCAAAAGATTGAGACGCGTATGCGCTGGCTGCCGTAGCCGTAGTCGCCGTAGTGGCCGTAGCTTTCCTCCATGGAGGAAAAAAAAGCTTAGGAGAGGCCCCCAGCTACCCCCGCGCATTGGCAAAAGTGTGGAGGAAGTCACGTGTTTTCGGCGGCCATTGGAAGTCCCGTTAGCAACGGCGTCCTAGCAACAGCCCGCCCGCCGTTCGCCAGTCATGGAGGAAAGGCAGCGCCTGCCTTGTCGTCCGATTGCGAAGATTGCTGCTTCGCTTTGCTGCGCTGTGGTCTTGCGGAACTCGAAAAGGATGCTGCGAGTTGCTACAGCTGCGCCGATGTGAATATGTCATTTAATTTCTACTTGCAAGTGCACCTTGTACCGCGTCAAGCTTTTGCTCCGGTCGCGATGACGACGCGCCTATTGAAGTGCAGATATCGTGAACGCGCCATCCCGTCGTACGCGCGGACACCCGTCAGGTAGATTTTCGGGAAGTGATACACGGTGTGCAGTACGTAGGCGACTTGCAACCAAACGATTCGCAACTCAATTTTTTGGTTATCGCCGCTGCAATATATGCTAGGCCGGCAATGCGCGGCAGTGCCTTTGCAACTGTTACAAGGCAGATTCCCAGTTGATATAATTCCATCGTCCTAATACCTTAGTAGGTGTCCGTCTGTTGACTGGAAGAGTGCTGGATCTGGAATCTGGATCTTTTTGTGGTCTCGCTCTGGATTTCGCTTTTCAACGCTTCATACTGCGAGGTTAGTGTATGAACGTTTTCAACTGATATCACCTTGAATTTATTGACACTGAGACAAGTTGAAACTTGGCGAAAAAACGTTTATTGACGCCACCCACCCTCTCATTTTTTTACTCAATAAAACGTTTTGCCTCCTCCTCCTCCTTCGCAAAAAATTCTATCGAAGGCACGCGAACAACGGTAAAAACATTCCACAATTTTTTAGCGTGAAATCTGCATGAAGTACTGCTTACCTATATATATATAGAACGGCCGTTTAATTGACTAGTCATCTCTGGGATTGCAGTGAAACTGCAACGCAAACTTGGGCACTTTCCAGTCCGGTAGCCGCACGGCGTTCGCCCACTGTTTGCGGCGTTCTCCATCGCTTGGGAACCTATAAACGGCGGCGACTGCAAACAAAGGATGAATGCACACCAATGTACAGCAATACTTGTCAGCGGAATGATGCACTAACCGGTGGAAAGTGACGCCCAATTCCTTGGGTACCGATCGCGACTTGCAGCCTGGCACCGAGCATTGCGGCATTGTTAGAGCGAGCCGCTTCGCAAACCTGCTGCGGCCACACTGAAGACGTCTAACAGTGTAACCGCGCGTTTAGGTTCACGGTTACGCGCTGCAAAACGGCCTTCTACCTGCCTATCAGCTGATTTCCGCCGGCTCGGCGCTGGCAGATGCAGACGACGAGAGGCGATACAGGGCGGAGGAGGCGGAGAAGGTGCACCGAGAGAGAGAGGCAAAAAGAGTCCGCCAATGGCATGGAGGGCCAATGGTCCGCCATTCGACTTACAGAAATGGCGTTTCCGGCTGCGCTGGGTGTGACGTCAGGGCCTCTCCTAAGCTTTTCTTTCCTCCATGCTTTCCTCCATGGCCGTAGGGTCCTCCCTGTTCTGTTAGGGTCCCTAGAAATACTGGTCAATGGTCATTGTCTTTACACCTGTTGTTTGCACTGCCGCTCAGCATGGCTCCGCCGATAAAGTATGTAACTCCCGAGGATCGAGAAGCGCAGCGCGAGCTCTATCGTGTCGCTGCCCGAGAACGTATGAGGCGGCTACGGTCCGACCCCGAGTATCGCGCCAAAGCCACCGCGCGTAAACGGCAGCGAAGAGTGGAAGCTCTCGAGTGCCGCGCTCGTGCTGTGGAGTACCAGAGAAACCGCCAGCGAAACGACACCGGACTTCTAGTAGTGGAGAACCTCCAACGTCATGCCCGCGAATCAACGGGTGGGTGGATAGCCTGCAGCCTAGCAACATCGCAACACGTAACAAAACTTAGCAAAGCCTAGCAAAACCTGAAGAAGTTCCACTTTTTCTCCAGCCTTGCACCACTAGTGCAAGATGTCCCAATTTTTATTATTATTATTACGCGTTCTTCTAGCTGTATTGCACGCGCCCACACTCTGCTAGCCTCGTGTCCACTCCAGGGTAGGGTGAGTGCAAATCCTCACCCCTTTCGGTGAAAGCACTCGCGGTGGAGACGCAGCGCGTTCTTTCTGGAGATCGTGATTGTGCCTACATGCAGGGGCGGATCCAGGTGCCCACTTTGTGTGTGTGTGTGTGTGTGTGTGTGTGTGTGTGTGTGTGTGTGTGTGTGTGTGCAAAAATACAGGAGGCGATGGTGTGTGTGTGTGTGTGTGGGGGGGTTCGATAATGCTGATGGGAGGGGAGGGGGAGGAGGATGCAACAAACAAAATGTCATGATTTGTTCTCAGTTGCACACGAAGTGCTTTTTATTCCAGACAACCATGTGACCAGTTGTGCTACACAGTGTTTCGAAGGCCTTCGAGTTGAATGTCATTTGACTCAAATGACACCTTTTGAGCTTTGGTTAAAATGGAATTTGAGTCGAAGGAGCACGACAACTGACCTTTGAGAGTCTCGAAGCACTCAAAGGCCTTTAGGCCTTTGAAACACGAACGGTCGTACCCTCGGGCTGCAAGCCGTAATAACAAAAGCAATTATTTACGAGTAAAACTTGGTGTTTGAAGTGCAAGATCTTAATTTTTCTCTTGTTTTCGTTCTCTGTCACTCGCTCTACGATTACGAGCTAAATTGGTACTTTAAAGTTTCAACACCGGTGGTGCGAAAAAAGACAAAAAGGAACTGGCTGCCTTGTGCATGTTTTGTGCACGCTTGTAGATCGTTATCAATTTGAGCACTAATAATTGCTATTTTGCCCATTTTAACTCTAAAATTAAATTTTCGCCAAGAATGAAACATGGAAGCAGTGGCGACACCAAAACATGGCAGGCGAACGCGGAAAATTTCAACTGCCTTTGGGAATCATCATGTAGATCGACAGAACTCCTTCCAGTTTGAATGACATTTGAAATTTGGAAGGTAATTCGACTGAAATGTCCTTCCAAACGCTCGTGTAGCACAGGTATAATAAAGGCCGACGACTGCCTTATTTGACCGACCAACGCATATGCTCCCACTTAGTGTCAATAAATAAGTGACACTACTCCCATTAAGTGAACTCCCATTAAGACGAACTCGAAGGGACCATGACGGTTTGTTCGTCTTATCAGAAGCCCTCCCCAAAAATGAATCGCGCCAACACGCCCAAGTGCATGCAAATATCTTGCTTCAAGCTGGTGAATGTAGACCTACAATGGAGCAAAAAGACAAAAACTCATTTATTTGAGTGTACAACTTGAGAGAACACTGTCTTCAAGTGCTCTTGCCTGGTTTTATCCAGTCCAAGTGGCGACGGGTAGCGTACACCCGCTACCTCAAGCAACAGCGCAGCGGAAACAGAGAGGGAACTCCTTGCTTTCTTTCCATGGAGGAAGAAAAATTTTTCTTTCCTCCATGTTTCTTTCTCGGCGGTGACGCGATGGGACTTGCGACGCGAACCGACGCAAACTCACATGGTCCCACTGAGAAACGTCATTGGTCAGGAGAGCTGCTATATTCGCAACAGGAAGTCTCCGTCGTTGCGTTTCTTTACTTTTTTATCCTCCTAGTTTTGCGCCTCTCTCCTCTAGAGCAGAGCGGTCACAAAACTCGCCCTCACTCTTTTTTTTCTTTTCTTTGCCGCTGGCTCCGCGGGTTGAAGGGTAGGAGAAGTGGTAGCTTTGATCGCGTGTCTTTTTTTCTCGCTCCCTGCCTTCCTTCCTGGCATGAATTCACTTCGAGCTGTAATTTTCTTTTAATTTTCTTTCCCTCTGGTTGCATAAATGCCCTGCTGCACCCCGCCAAGACTGCCATATTCGCAACCCAGAACTGCCAGCAGTGGTGGCCACCCCGAAAGTTGTTCCTCTTAACTGAAGAGCTCGTGCAAGGCTGTTCGTCTTAAGCGGATATTTCTTGCATTTGGTTTAAGAAAAACCAACCAAACGTTCCTACATTGTTCGGAATAAGCAAGAATTTTGCTTAACCGAGTCTGTCTTCACAGGAGTTCACTGCGATTCTTAGTTCAACAAACATTGCCGCCAGTCCAGCATCTTCGCTTTACCGCATTCCTGTCAAGTTACCCAAACACCGCAGTGCACCAGACATGTGTCTGTTGTGCCGTTTTAGATGGTGTCAGCCATGGTGCCTTTTCTTGCCGTCGGATTGCACTTGCAATCTTTTAAAACTAACTTTCCTTTAACCTATGCTTCTTGTCCCCGCTGATATACCCTCACTTGCACGCATTGAGGAGACCCGTTTCCTCATCAGAAGAACAAAACACCCTTTCGTGTAAACGTTTTCCTTTTAATAACCACATATATCAATCCACGCAGACCATGCAGCGGTGTGGGAGCGTAAAAGGCGAAACGTAGCTGGGCCGTCAAAGCCGCCACAAAGCAACCCCAGCTTGGTGTCGGTGCACCCCGACAACTGTGCAACAGCTGACGAGTTCAATCAACGGTTTTGGTACAGTCGCGACCTTCAAGACGCCAGCAGGAAGGTTATTTAATTGGCAGCAGGATGGTCAGTGCATTGGCCAAAGTTCCCCGTGGTGAGGATGTCACCTTTAACGTTTGCTATTTATACAGAGAAATCACAACGTGGTTACCTCTTAAAGGTACCTCTTTAATGTGGTTACCTCTTAAAGGTAACCACATGCAGCGACGAGCGAAGCGAAAAATGTAACTGAATGGTACAGCCAACAGGTAATGTGGGTTGCAGCGACGAGTGAAAAAATTTTTACACAGGCCGCCGTGGTGATGACAGCAACAGCAACGAACCATCGCCGTCGCTTGCGTTTGGCTGGCCAGCAGCAGCCCACAAGCGAACGACAGCGACAGAGGCTCTGAGCAGCAGTGTATAGATTTTTTTGGCTCCCCACTGTCACCCAAACTACCTGTTGGCTCTACCCATTGAGTTATGTTTTTCGCGACTGTCTTCACTATTGCTGCACGTTGAAACATACCCCAATCCCTATGGCTAAAGGCACATCAGATGGGCGTAGTGTCAGAACCCCCCCCCCCTCCCCCCCCCTTCCCTCCCAAATTTTCAACTTTTCTACATTGTGACCAGGATATTGTTAGGTGCAGGCTCTCTTTCTTTTTATTTTCTTACTGGCTGCGTATAACACCTCCAAAAAACATTTCTGGCTAGGCCGCTGACGTTGAAGGTACCCAAAACTGGGATTCTGTTGCTGTGCTTAGATACATCGGATGTACCAGGTTCAGAAAGCTAAAAGGTATGCCAGAGCAAAGAATAGAATATTAAGTCATTAACCGGTACTCTAGCTGGCTAGTCAGTGAGCAAAAGCAGTTGCCAGTTGGGTAAATATTGAAGCACAGTGCTCTCACCGTAAGTTGTTAAATGGACTGCATAGATAAATTCATACTGCCAGTCCTGGGTATGGCCAATATTCTCTGTGATCCATGTAGGCCTGATGTACCTTTCGCCCCTGGTATCCTCATACATTCACCATACATTTAGGTACAGCGATAGAATCCCGGTACCGGGTACGTCTGATGTACCTTTAGCCTCTGGGATTGGGGTACACCAGACGTACATTAATTAAGGCACAGCGCTTATACAAAGCCTTTGGTATTTGGCCACCCTTTTTTGGCTGCTCTACTGAAAAAAAGAAACCATTGTGGGGATTTCACCTGAAGTAGGAGGTTGAGAGCTCGACAAAAAAAAAAAAAAAAAAAAGGAAAGGATGACTATCCTTGAAAATGTCAGAAACAGGTTTTTGTACATTCAATGATTCTCTGGTATGCTTTTTTTAAAGAAACACTAAAGTGCGAAAGCTGGTTGGCCTGTATCGGCAGATTGGTGCGTCGCGAGTACAAATGTACCGCTCGCCGCAGCAGCAGCAGTTTTCCCATGCTACATTTTGGGACTTCAAAAACAACAACAACGATTAGACTAAAAATCAAGCCTCTTAGACTAAAAATCAGAGATTATTAGTCTAATCGACTTGAAACGGGGTGACCGAAAACTGCACTTCGCAATTTCTTGCGTATTTTCTGCACCTGCTCCCTGGCGGCAGCACGTCTTTAGAAATCTTCACTGGGATCAAGTTCCATCCATAGGCGTCCGGTCCTGGCGATAACATCACCAAGGTGCCAGCATGCCAAGTTGGCATCAAAAAACAACCGCTTTCTGATTGGCTACCAGTCTGTGCTATAAAAGTGAAAGCCAACAAGAACAAGCGCTTGGGAAGATAGCGACAGTTGAGTAAAATTGAAAATATGGCCCCGGCTTGTGCTGGGCACTTTGTGACGTGCTTTCAGTGTGATGGAAAAAAAAAATGGAAGGGTAACGAGAGTGAACCGCCTTAACTATCTATTTCTCTGGGAACTAAACATTGTTGGTAATACAACAAAGGGCAGAGAGCTACATCGTCTTTCAGTCAGAACAAAAAGT
The DNA here is from genome assembly GCF_048455015.1 of Haemaphysalis longicornis. NCBI lineage: Eukaryota > Metazoa > Arthropoda > Arachnida > Ixodida > Ixodidae > Haemaphysalis > Haemaphysalis longicornis. Next base: position 70,790,210 of record NW_027526422.1, on the reverse strand, counting down.
TATTCAGTCTTTAGCATCGCTTTTAAAGGCTGTTTTGTTTGCACGGCATTAGTATAGCACATGCTTTGCACCTATGCCAATGATTTTTTTTGCCAACATGTAGGTAGGGTACGACAAAACATTACAACTTCCCAATCTCATGTCCAGCACCACTTCCTTTTCATATTCAACAAAACCCTATTGACTTGGCTGCCCTACAATAGGGAAAAGGAGTTTCAAATTTTAAGCAGAGTTGTGAGGTAATTGAAAGCCCAAAATTTTGTGCGCTCGGGTAGCACAAAGATTTTGAACGTAGTACCATATCATAAAGATTTTGAACGCGTACCACGATATAATAAAGATTTAGACCGTGGCACCATATCATAAAGATTTCGAGCATCATTGTTAAAATCGTAAGCTATTCCACTCTCTGGAGGTGAATAACCAGCGAGGTGTTTAGTGCATGACGTAGAGGTGACAGAATTTAGATGGAAGGTACAATAATCCCTTGTTAACTCGAACTCGGATATCTCGAAATATTGGTTGAGTCAAAACTTTTTCTCGCCGTGCATTTACGTCCCATAGGCACTGTGTATTTGCCCCCCCCTTATCTCGAAACAGTTTTTCGGAGGACCACAGATGTCTCGAAATGTTGACAGAGGGCACGAGGCAAATTCTGCAACGGGCTGCTGATAAGGTCTCGGTTCGAGCGCTTAGCCCCCACTACGCACCAAACGTGGTCGTGACGGCAAGTTTACATGAAGAACACACTGTACAAGGCCGATGTCCCCATTGCCGGAATACTGTCCGAAACATAGATCCTTGCAATTGCTGTGGACGATGCAGCTGGTCATGCGGACGACGAGGAGCCTCGAGAAGTGCCTACAACGGCAGAAACAGGAAACATCCTGTACCTGCTTTGCAACTAGGTAGAATTTAGTGGTGGCGACCAAAATTTATGCGATGTATTCAGCAGCTTGAGAATGTTTTCCTGGGACCAGATGCGAAAGCGAAACAGGCGAGCACAACACAGTTATTTCTTGTGAAATAATAAAAATTAGTTTTTCCTAATTATTTTGCCTTTATCACGAAAGCTCCCCTGTGTAGTGGAGCTTTTGTTACCAGCGTTAGCTGTCAGTTAATTGTGACCTGGCCGCCATGCATATTTCCAGTAATTCAGTTATTTTTGCCAGCTGAATTCTGATACCTCTGAATAATTTCAAGCTGTATCCCGCACAAGTTCGCAACACACAAGGAGAGAGAGAGCAACTTTCTTCAGAAGAGCATCGGTCAGATGATTGTGTGTAACTGGTCCCTTCTAGCTTATTTGCGAGGTTCAGTGCTCAGAGCTCCTCTATAAGTATTCAAAATGTGTAGGCTTCCCGAAAGTATTTTTGAGGTTCTCTTATAATGACTCAACAGTCTAATGCTAAGAATACAGCAGCGCACACCAAGCACATAGCACAGCAGGAAATAAAGCAGCTGTTCTCTATTTCTTTCGTCGTCATTGACTTGTATCAGATTAACGTTTTTTTATGCACCGTCAAAAATGTCATACTAGGAGGTTTGGGGATGTTTGGGAGGCTCACAAAGTTCGTGTGGATATTTTCTTCAGGTTGTAAGGCATACAGCACCTTCTTCATAATTGGCCTGCCATCAGTTCTGAAGGAGGTGTAGGTGTTACATGTGATACAATAAGTGGATAAAATTATTCGCGCTTGTGCGGGAGCTCACAAGCCTTGGTCGTGGGCATGGAAGTATATGTGGCGACGAGCAATTGCTGACCAGTTGAGGTGGTTTTGAGGAAGTGCCAGCGCTAATTACTTATTTATAAACAATCAAAACATAGTTTGCCATCGAAAAAAGCCAGAGGAAAATTGAAATGTGTGCTTTTTCAGTTAGAGCGAAAAATTTTAGGGCACCTAAGCTCTCCTTATGGTGTAGTCAGTGCAAAAGCATTAGTATTGAATTGCCGAATGGATATGCTGATATTTCGCGCACCGTCTCGTTGTATTGGGGATGACGACGTGGTGGCATGTTTCACTCGCCTTGAACATGGCACTCGTTGTGCACCATCTGCTGAGGATATTAGCACTATTAGGGGCTAGTGCAATTAGTGGAAATTTGCTTTGCTGGTTGCCTAATTTGTGCTTCTGTAATTAGTGCGTTGAAATTACTCCTGATGATGGCAGTGTTTCTAAGTCAAAGGACACAAACCATTCACTGTGGCCGCCTTTAGCCAGCTGCAATCATCAAGCTGTGGTGTCCAGGGGTTCTGTGCTCGTCTCGCATGATGGAGGGGCCCTGGTCAGAATCTCTCCGAGAATTAAATTTTAGGCTGCGTATAACCTCACAGCAGCTGCGAGAATTACCTCCGGGAAATTCTCACGGCAGTTTCCATAAAAGCTGGCTGGCCTAGCTAAATTTGCTAAATAATATTATGTCCCAACGTAACCTAACGTAACATAACCTCACCAAACCTAGCGTAACCTAACCGAACGCATCCCTACCTAAATCCAACCCTACTGCAACAAACCTAACCTAACGCAGCCCAATGACACAGAACACAACCTATATTAAACGTAATTCAACCCATTCTAGAAGTCCTGTGCATCGAACTCTTGACATAGTAAAAACCAGAGTGAAAAAAGTATTAACAAAATCACGATGACTGAAAAATTCTTAAAGTTAAAAAAAAAAAAAAAACACTGCAATGTCGGACTCGAACCGGAGCCTTCTTGTTTAAGGGCAGCTGCAAACACGGCTTTTTAGGGAGTGTTTATCCCATAGAATCTCCGTGTAGCGTGCTTAACCAATGAGAGGCGACTGCCGTGAGAAATTTCTGACGGTAACCCGCCGCGGTGGCTCAGTGGCTACGGCTATGCGCTGCTGAGTACGAGGACGCGGGTTCGATTCCCAACCGCGGCCGCCGCTTTTCTGATGGAGGTGAAAAGCAAAAACGCCCATGTGTACGAGATTTCGGCACAAGTTAAAGATCCCCAGGTGGTAGAAATTAATCCAGAGCCCTCCACTACGGCGTGCCTCATAGCCTGCGTTGCATCGGCACGTTCCCTACATTCAATCAATTAATCAATCAATTTTCTGATGGTAATTCTCACGGTCGCTGGGATAATTGACACTACCTAGATTTTATTTTCAACTCGGTTAGGTACTCAGTTCACAGGGGAGTGCAGGATTGTTGACTCTACAATTAACTACAACACAGCACAAACGACGATTGACGAAAGTAGTGCACACGGGATGAATGCTGTTAATAGACGTTTTCCTGAGAGGCGTAACGGCAGTCCAAGCATTTTTGACCTGCTTTTTATTCTTTGAGCAGCCTGTTGTTTTGTGCGCCATGGACACAGGACTTTTGGCCTACATATAAAACTCATACTAATGCACGAAAAGTGACTCAGACTTTAGTGAACCTCCATCACAGCTTGTCACCCATCTGTACAAGCCAGCGGACGACGTCACCTAGTGATGCTGTTCAGCTAGTGGGAAGTTCATCCAGGCTATACACATCCCTATAATACAATTTTCCCGATTTACCCTAATTAAATGCAGCTTCCATTAAACTTGGCATCAGTCATTCCATCGTGGCAAGGATTTTATTGAAGTGAAATTGTAAATGAATTTGAAAAGGCCTTATTTGAGGTGGCATTGTGTAGTTTAACCTATGTAATTCATTGTTTGAATATTTCAAAGTCTGGGGCTTGATGAGCTCATCTGTGATAGTTGGCAGAAATATGCGATCACGCTAACAACCGGCATGACATCACGCAGACTTGCGCTAATTAAGAATTTTGTGTTTTTATTCGTTTCTGTTTGCGTGTTTTCTCGCAGCTACATCGTTCATTCATGCGAGCATTCCGCAACGATGATTAAAAGATTCTTTATTTGGGCCTGAAATTGATTGGAGTTCATCGGATCTTGCTGCGGCTCTTGCCCTGGGGCCCTATTCTCGACTCCATAAATTTACCGTGAACTGTGATTTGGCCGGAAGCTTTGTCTGATTGGCTTACAGTTTTGGTCACGTACTTCCAGTTGACAAAGCGGTTGTGTGTGCTTCGTCATTTTGGTGTTTCGTTATGTTTGTTGGCACCAGTTCTAAAGTTTACCTTATTTCACTCTACTGAAAGTGCGTATTTGTTGCCTGGCAATGAAAAACTGGACGAAACTAGACAGCATAGACCTGTCTTTGCACTTCAACAACAATACGGCTTGTATATCACGCCCTCTTTGTGATTGGCTGGGAAGACGTGACGTAATGTAAACAGTTGGCGGGAGTATTTGCGTCACACATTGGCAACTTCAGCCAGCATAAGAGGGGCGTGTTGTATACATAATCGCTTGCAAATGGCAGTTGCCGTCGCCATAAAATAGGGCAAAAAATTTCACCTACCTTCAGCGCCGTGAAACCCCCATGAATTTGCAGCAGGTGCAGTTTCGCATGTTGTGTGATTTAAAAACAGTTCTAAAAAACTGTTTTATAGCGAAAAAAATAATAGTTTTGACTATTTTGAAGTTGGCAATAACGTAGCATAAAAATAACATCCCGTATTTTGTCTTTATGTTTGGCAATGAAATACAAATTTTTGTTTGGCGTAACAGCAACATAAGAGGGCAGTACAAGCCTCTCCATTACAAAGAACCCAACGCATGGCATTTGTCCACACTCCTCCTAGTATAGCTGGGGGCCACATGCTCGAATTCAAGATAAAAATAACATAGAAATCTGACTGCTTAATGCATTACAGCGCAGACTCGAGCCTGAAGAATAAGTGAATCGCCGCCATCTGTACGCTCCGCCGTTATCAGGCGTAGCGTTCCGCTGTTCTTACCGCGTCATACACCAATGGTCAAGGCCGCCTTTCTTTCTGTGCTCACGCCAAATATAACTTGTAACATAGCACTGCTGCAGGTGATAACGCAACAAAGCTTGAATTGAAGCAGAGTGCTCAACTATATGTTAATAAAAGGATTGAAGTAAATAAATAAATACGGTAAAAAAGATTGTGTGATGTTCTTTAGCGCAGCACCCGCCTTTCGCTTGCGTTTGGATCAACGTTACCTTATTGCCTTGCGGTGTTGAACGCCAATTTTAACCTCCAGAAATGTGTTTTTCTTGTCAGCCTCAGCTACCGTCCTAATTTTTAAATAAATACCAAGTGTTTTTATATCTTTTATGCGAAACACTTGGCAGTTTGGGTGTCATCTTTATAAGCTTAGCGTCAAATTACGCTGCATGTTGTGCAGCACGTCACTGATTGCTACGTTTTGCTTACGCAAAAAACATGTTGAATTCACCGTGAATTTGTAAAGTCGAGTCCCCGTTGATCAGCTCAGGCTGAACCTAATTACTTTCGGGTCTACACTGGGTCACCGTTCCGGGTCACCGTTTCGCGCGGCCGGGCCAATTCTAATTTGCCGCGCGAAACGGTGATTGTAGGAGAGAAATGGAGCTTTCGAATGCACCTTTCTCCGTAAAAAATGCCTGTAAATCGTCCGGAAAAACGCAGAGTTTAATCTAGCAATCTAATTTAGAAATATTTACGCAGCTTCGTAGAGCTAGCGAAAGTAAGCTCACCAGACGGATGCCTCGTTTTCGGAGGAGGCGATACCGGAAGTTACCCCCAAAACGAAAACCAAAACGAAAGACGCATCGTGACATGGCGTTCGACAATGTGTTGTTTGTTGTGGTCAGCAAATCGGTGACTGCCAAGTGACTTTTTGTGACTGTCAAACTTTAAAAAAGTCTGTGGTTCAAGGTTGAGCTCAGCCACTCGCTCTTGGTCGGCCCGCAGTTTCATAGTGTCCGCCGTTCTCAGCTAGGCCTCCGCATCGAGATGGGGCGGCCCAGGAACACGCCAGAGCAGGCAGCGGCCACTCGGGAACGCAGGCGACTCCGCGAGAAAGAACGGCGCAGTCGTATGTGTGAAAACGGTGTCACTGTCGGTGCCATGGCTTCGTGCGAGCGACGTAGAGATCCCGAAGTGCGTGCACGCGAAGCGGCAAGGCGACGGGAGCGCTACCGGGAAAAGATGGAACTGGCTCGAGCAGTGGAGAAATTCGCCCTGCGTGCGACTGAACGGAGTAATTGATTCCGTACTATCGCCCAATTCTCGGTTTCGCTGACGCCGCTAATTGGCACGACGTCAGCTTTATTTGTGTGTGTGTGTGCGTGCGTGCGTGCGCGCGTGTTCTGCCAAGTAAAAATTTCAAACAGCTCATGTGGTTATGCATTGAGGGCTTTTAAGCTGAACATCAATCGAACAATCGATTCAAATTCTCGCGGTTCTTTCGAGTTTGATAAGATTTCATTGCATTCCGTGTTCCAGGTTCACGGGTGAAATCAGCATCTGCTGCGCAGTGTGCGAGCAGCAAAACCTGGCCCTCACTTTCGGCGGGAAAATGCGATTCGCAAGCACAGTGCGTGGTGCCACTGATGTTCAAATCGTCGCAGACGAAGACCGTTTTAATCAGTGCCGAAGTGCAGACACGAGCTACAAGGAAGAAACCTGCTGCAGGTTTGTAGGCTTGACTTTTTGGTTGCAGGGACAGACAGACTTCTTATTCATTTCTTCTTTTGTGCGAAAGAAGGCGTTTCTACTCGCCAGAGTGTCATACCACAGAATTGCTAAGTATGCATTTTCGGGCACTACACGTGTATGGTTTCATATAGTTGCACGGTAACTCAATTGCAGCTACTCTATTCTTATTTGGTTAAATCAATGATAATTATAGTAAATTTTTTAAATCCATCTAATTACGCTGAGTTGCGTATTTGAAATGCTGATCTAACAACCTCAGTAGTTTCCAGTGCTTTGTGATAACGTCTCCTCGTATGGATGCAGGCATACAAGGTCCACTCAGTCTTCTCTTTCTTTTGCACATTCAATACTTCCAATTTTAGTATTTGTCACGCTGATGTTTCCATATTATATTCCCCAAGGTTTTTCATGTAATCGAAATTTTGGTTCTCTGTTCCGTGGGTTGTGCTGAAGGGTTGTCGAAGTGGATGTATGGCAAAAGGTATTTCAAGTTGCCCTAACGGCACCTTGGGGTATTTCTGCTGATATTACGTTCAGGCATATGTAATGAGCATGTAAACATGGTGCACCTGATTGGCGGGTAGCAAAGCCACAATTGTTAGCCGAAGCAATCTACAACACAAGGATGTGTTTGTAATCGATCGCTTCCAGAGCTGCAGTGCTGTAAGATGTCAGTCGTAACTCAGCTTCAACTGCTATTAAGTAGCAGTACTACAGCCACACTATGCATTTTTCCCCATCAGTAGCCTGCTGCAGGCGTAGCTGTGAAGCCAGACTGTGGCTCTAGAATGCACATAACTGCTATTTCTGGTAGTCTTAGAAAACCTGACTTGTTTTTCAGTTCACTAGTCTTAAATGCGAAGTTCATTTCACAGTAATGAAGTTCTAATTTTGTACTAATTCCTTTGGTTAAAAGCTGGTTAAAAAATATTCTGTCCAAATACTTCTGTGGGTGCATTTTTCCGCATTTAACTTTTTCGTTACCACATCAATAGAACATGGGTCACCGGTGACCCGGGCGCTCCACAAGCAATTTAAAAATACGAGCACTACCTACCACGGTGGCTCAGTGGCTAAGGTGTTGTGCTGCTGAGCACGAGGATGCGGGTTCGATTCCCGGCCGCGGCAGCCGGTTTTCTGATGGAGGCGAAAAGCAAAGACGCCCGTGTGTACGAGATTTCGGCGCACGTTTAAAGGAGTACTGACACGAAATTTTTATGTTACGTTTTTTTCGCTGCTATGCGTGCCTACCAGCCCACTAATCATAGAATGACAGATTAGACGGTCGAGCGCAGCGTAAACATTCATTTATGGCGTCGTTTATTCGTGCCAGTTTCGGTTTCGACAAAAAAACGCAGAGCGGCCGCCATGACAGCATGTATGACATGGCGTCACCATTCTTGCCGTATCGCTGCCTCTCTGGAAGCGCGCGCTAGCGAGCGCACGAGCGCGCCCAGACAGGCCGAGGTCTTCGCCGTCCCCACAGGCCCGGGCAGCATGACGTCAGTCCCAAAACCATGACGTGTACACGCGCCCGAGCAGCGCGTGCCAACCACAGCCAGCGCGTCAGCTTCGTCACGGGAGCCCCGACGTCGGCAGCTTGGGGCACTAGCAGATGATGTCACGTCGGCCCGCTCTGGGCTTTCTCGTGCGGGCGAAGATTAAAATGGATTTTAAATATGTTTCGCTGAACGGTTGCTGTTGAAACTTGCTGGGAGATATCGCCTGATAAAAAGGAAGCATTTTACATAGTTATCTCAGCTTTGAAATTTCGTGTCAGTACTCCTTTAAGGTCCTCAGGTGGTCAAAAATAATCCAAAGTCCTTCAGTACGGTGCGCCTCATCACCCACGTTGCGTCGGCACGTTAAACCCTACAATAAATAAAAAATACGAGTGCCCCTATGAGCTGGTGGTGCCATGTATCACATTTTCCAGGCACTGATCTCCCATTTCTTGTGTAGTTTGTATTTTTCCCGCGCGGCGTCGATTTTTAATGGTGGTTCAAAATGTGCGGTTTGCTCCGTTTGTTTACAAACATGGCAGACAATCCGGTTGTGGGATCCGCACACATCCAAGCACATCGAAAACAGCATGCTGGAGCACCTGAGCTGATACGACCGTCCAACTGCGACCAGCTGGCTTTCCGAATGGAACTCTCCCAAGACCAAGAGAAGAGGCCACACGTTCGCACACCCCCTCAAACCAAGAAGGTTCTGCACAAACCGCTCAGACTGGAGAAGCGCAAAAGATGCAAGAAGTGCTACGATGAAAAGAAAGTCGACCTCAAGACAAATGTCATTTGTAAAACATGCAATGTGTGTTTGTGCTTTACAACAGCCAGAAACTGTTTTGCCCAGTGGCATGCCAACCTTGTGGACCTAGAGGAGAGGCCACACGTTCACACCCCCCCTAGGACCAAGAGTGTTCTGCACAAACCGTTCAGACTAGAGAAGCGCAAAAGATGCAAGAAATGCTATGATGAAAAGAAAGTCAGCCTCAAGACAAATGTCATCTGTAAAACATGCAATGTGTGTTTGTGCTTTACAACAGCCAGAAACTGTTTTGCCCAGTGGCACACCAACCTTGGGAAGTAATTTTTCCTTGTGTCTGGTAGCTTGGAGAAATGGCTCTTGTTATTTTGTTACTGTTTGACATGGTTGTGTAAACGTTTTTTTTTTTCTAAATTACGCAATTCAAAATATTTTTTTGTCTAGTAAAGTCGCACCTTATGATGTTATGGTGCCGTGTGCAACACTATACAGTTAAACCTGCCTGTAACGAACACCTATGTAACGAATTCCTAGATTTAACGGTTTTAGGGCGCGGCCGTTTCGCGGCCGTCTCTGCGCTGAGCTGCGTGGTCGGCGTAACCGAGTGAACGGTGGCAAGACTGACGTGTGAAAGAAAAAGCGAACGATGAAAGAAAGCAAAGGAGGAGAGTGTCGCGAGATTGGGAGGGGAGGGCGGTTCGCCGTGGCGGCGTGAGTAAGCACTCTCCAAAAATGTGCAGTGGGGGAGGGGAGGGGGCAGTATGCTGTGCCTGCACGAGACACTTGGTGGCGCGAAGCTTGGCAAAAACTTGAGGGGGACTTGCACGTGACTATGATGTGCGTTCGCTCAAAACGCAGTTCGCGGTCCCTTCCACAGACTCGCTTCACGCCGCTGATGCAGAGGCTCACCATAGTTGCAGTCGAGAGAACCCATGAGTGAGTGCTGCCGCAGCGCACTGCTGCTGCGCCCAAATATCGCATTAGGGAGTATTCTAATAGCTAGCCAACTTTTTTCAATTCCCCTTTGAAGCCTGTGTGTTTGCGCCCTCTGTGTAACGAAAGGTTGCGGCGGCTAACCTTGATGAAACGAAGTTGGGAAGCTGTTCAGTCATTGTTCTTAAAAATTGGCAGGAGAAATGAACTAATTTTGCGAATACTAGCACTACTGTAAGGAGGAAGCAGCAACAAAAACGTCTGAAATTACATACGTTCGAAATTCGTCATGATGATGATGATGACGAATGGAGCAGCTTGTGCTATCCTGTGGCTAACGTAGCATCCACTTTTGGTTTCGCTTGCATAGCGTGGCACCAAACCAGAATTTTTTTGTTTTGCCCGCACCGCAATCTACGGCGCGTTTCAATGTGTGAGTGCGGTTTCGTTTCGAGTCAAGTTTGAGGTGCTAGGTGGTCCCATTGGCATGTCGTCACGCGTCCCCACTGATGTCTGTGGTATCTGTTTGTTGTTGATGAGTTAATTTGGCAAAAAGCGAAAAAGTGTGTCTTTTCACGACGCTCTTGCACAATTTGAAATGCCGGCGAGAAAGAAAAATGTCGCCGCCTGGTACAGTATCCCCGCTAGCACCCTCATAACCATTTTGAGAGCGGTTAATTAAGAGCATCAAGTTCTCAAAAGGCACTCTTTCAGCGTAAGTTTAGTTCTTGAAACGCGTTTAGGCGGCGAAATGTGTCAAAAGGCAAAAGCGATACTTAAGTTATGTTTGGTAATAGGGAGTAAGTGACCTCGTTTTTTTTTAACCGCCGTGTAGTGCCTAAGCCCGTGCAAAAGTTTTTCGCAGTGAAATAAATTCATGAGGAGTGAGTTCACTTTCACTGATATCCAGCATTTTGGCTTCGTTTCTGCTTCATTCCCACGATCTCAACTCCAAACCTGCATGCAACAAAAACCTGCACGTAATAAAAAATTGCGAACTTTTGTCAACTTCTTTACATCCAGGTTTAACTGCACTTTTGCAGTCAATATTTTTTTCTTGAGCAACAATGCGACAGAAATTGTCCGTATATGTGTGGTTCAATAGCCTATTTCTTTCTCTTTTTACTCACATTTACTGTGTTTCTGTGTACGGCAAGCTTTTACAATACATAGATAAAACCGTGACACCTGGCCAAACAAGGCAGTTTCTACTGGGCAGGAAAAAAACAAAAACAAACGTGCGACTCATATTTTTTGCGCTAGGTCATTGAAACTTCCCTGTTATGTAAACGGCTGCTGTAATCAGAATATTTTTTCACTTTTACTCCTTTTATGTACTGAGCACCATTACAGATATTCTATGAAATTTCCAGTAAATGTCTTAGAATTTTTTTCGCATAATACGTTAGGATTTGTTTCAAAAGCTGACACATTTCAAAAGTATGTAACTTATATTTCAACTGATATTTATCATTACACTGTAACCATTATGTTACTTACAAAAAATGCTCACTAAAACCTACGAAAAGTCGTCTAATTTCCCACTGTAATGAAAGAGTTAAGATCGAGAGAGCTGTGAAGGTACCTTTGTGCTTGTAGCATTCGCACGACCGCAGTTGTATTTCCAGTCTTTTTTAGCCCCATCTTATGGCCTTATTGCAATCCCTGACTTTACAGCTTCCTAAGGAACGAAATATATTTGCCACAGTGTAATGAGTAGCAGGCCAACGATATTAACTAAAATAATGCCTCCTTCAGTAATGCTGTCCAGGCTGTGAGTGTTTTCGGAACAAATAAACAAACAAAATACGTTCACCATTAGCTGTCACAAAAGAAAGGGAGTACATTGCATGTGACGGGTATAAGTACTGCTCTTTGATTGCCGTACTTGTTGCATTTCTGTTGCCAGGTCTGCGGAATCGCCCAGGGGCGGAATCTGTTTCCGCATCGGACAGTGGAACGAGGAAAACTGGGGTCCGCTCACTTACAGCTGGGAAATGTGACTCCGAGACACAGTGCGTGGTGCTGCTAACGTTCAAGTCTTCGCAAGCAGCCTTGAGGGCCAAGTTGAGAAGTGTCGAAGTGCAGACGGAAGATACCAGGAAGATGCGTGCAGGTGTGCAGGCTTGACTTTTTTGGTGTCTTCGATTTGACTGCACTTGCTGTACTCATGCAGGTAGTGCAGCACTCGTTTCTCTGATTTTTGAGTGCAGCGCGTGGCACCTGCACTTTTCTCTTCGATTTACCGACAGTGCAGGGAGTGCGGGGTGAGTTCACGGCTTTTCCTGCACTTCCCATGGGGGAGGTGCAGGAGCAGACGACAAAAAAGTGCAGGACCGGTTGTGCAGTGGTGGCCCCTGCACCGAACTAATCAGGAACGCGTGCAAAAAGTGCAGGACGAATTGAAGAGACCTTTTGGTTGCCACAAGGTGGCTGCGAAAGGCATGGTGGGAGGTGAACTTTGGCTCCAATTTATCAGTGTATGTAAAAGAGGTGGGGAGCAGGCGGGGGCAGGGTCACAATGAAAATTCGACTTAAAACGCCTCCACAATGTCTAGGCTTGGGCGCGAGCTCTTTTTGTATTTTGGGGTCAAAACCACATGGTCGGAGCTCGTCTCTAGGCCTTCATTAAGGCACATCTCATATGTGAAGTGTTGCTTTGATGCATAAAACTCCAATTGCATGGTATTGCTCACCTACACAGTAATGCAGGGGTTGGCAACCTGCGGCCTGCGGGGCAATATTATGTGGCCCCAGAACGTCGTCAGAACCCCCACCTGTCACTTCCTATCTGAAGGCCGGCACACCAGTTTCGACCTCAAATGGGGTTAAACTAGGGAGACAAGAACAGAGAATTGATCGCTTCCAGTTTGCACTTAACCACATTATTGTCAATTAGTGTCGGTTTGCTGATTTGCAAAGCCCCCCTCCCCCCCCCCCCTCTCCTCATTTTCCGCCTGTCCCTCCGCTGTGTCGGCCCCTTGCAACTTGGCCCTCTACCTCAAAAAAAAAAAAAAAAAAAAAAGGTTGCCGACCCCTTCTGTAAGGGAACCTGTGCTGGACAGAGCATTTGCACAACTAAATTGGGCCTGCAGTGCTCTCTCGTGCCCTGATTAATCGCAAGACTGCTGCTTGGCCAATCAGAGACCTGTTTATGTTCTGCCATCAATCGGTGGATCCCAGGCCTGACATCCCTGCTGTTGTTAGCCAGGGCACAACCCTCAAAGAACCTCCTTCCTGGGTGAGGGTTTGCGAGCTTGGCCCCTGCCTGACGAAGCAGCGACGGCATGCAAGGAACAGAAATCACCGGTTTATTCTGGGGTAACAAATAAAAACGGCATGTGTGGAAAGATCATGCAACCCTCAATAACGCGGTGCACCGGTGGTGCAGAAAGTAATAGGTCGCTTACCTGAACACTCACGACAATGTCTGAGCCCATTGTCTCAAGCCGCACCGTGCGCACCCACCACATGTGTTGGTTAGTCAAAGCTGGGCGAAAGTTGTGGTTGCGGTTTTCTGCCCCTTGCTGGTCTCATCCTGGCCATCCGCTGCGACTGGGTTGTTTTTTCGACCCCCCCCCACACTCGTGAAAGCCGCTTTTGTGTCAGATTTAGTGGTTTTGTGCATGTTCCAGGCTTGATGTGGGCCACACACATGGCCGTTGGGCACTCACTGTTGATCACTCACACGAGGCACACGACCCTGAGAGGGCTGGCGTCCCTAGTTTGTTGAGCACTCACTGCACTGCCACACCAAACTTTGGGGCTGCGTCCCTACAACTTTCACTGTCAGTTCACCTGACTGTGTCCATGTGCAGGTGACCACCGGCTCTCTGGCGGCCATCACTTTGAAGTGCCATGATTGATCCTTGGATGCGTACCGTGGCGAGGCAAAATGGCGACTGTGGACCCTTGCAAAGGTTTGTCCAATTTCTCCTCTGGAAATCTGCAGAGACTTGACACCTCCTGTGGCTCTGTCCCTCTCCCTCAGCAGCTCTGCCTGGACACCGTACTTGAGACCGTGACACTCATTCCAGGACATTGACGACATCTATCAAGAAATGGCCATGCTGCTGCTCCTAACGAGGCCTTCAGGTATGTGGTTTTAAGAGCGAAGCACTTTAGCAAATCGTAATTTTTCATGTCGCAATCGCAATCAACGACCACACGCAGTCCGACATTTCCCCTGTATCTTTGTAGTGTTTGGCTGCGCCTGCTTAAATGCTTTTCTTGTTGAGTGGTTCATTCTAAATGATTTGGATTTGCGTTCCACTTGTTTGCTTCCCTGTGTGATCTGCATGTTCATTTGATGTTATGCCGAGTGACAAAGTTGTCGCCTTTGAAGTTCCCCGTTCTTGCATTCGTTATTGCAGTTTTATTTTGCCTTGCGAACAAAATGTGTTCCTTTGTTTGTTCTTGCACGTCATTTCCTGCAGTTGTCTAAAACTACTCCTGTTTCCCTGTTTTTGTATCGATTATGTTTGTCCGCTCCTGCCTAGGGCTTCTTAAGTGAAGCTGGCAGTACCCTGCAAATAAATAATTTTAAGCCATAATTTTGATCCTCCTGCTTAAATTGTGTTTTTTGTGACATCCATGATGACATTATCTAGAGCAGGTGTTCAAGTGAACAGTAGTGCGCTGTTCAGTCTGCAGCGAACTGCGCGACGCTTTACCGTCAGTCCTCGTAGAAGGCGCCACCATTTTGTGCAAGACTTCTGTACACCCTCGATTTGTTTCTGAATGTATTTGCACCTGGCTTGTTTTTGTTGCGGTAGGTAGTAATTGTTTCGTAAAATTGTTATGGCCGTGCCTCAGTTTCTGAACTGACAGTCAAGGCTGGTTTATTGAACATTGCGGACAGAAATAAATTATGGCGCCTACGCTTTCTTTTTAAAATTGTGAAGAACCTTCTCAAAAGTGATACTCATCAATACTTAACGTATTTTTTTTTGGGGGTCATTCATCCCGCCACAGTCACTCGCTGAACTTAACCCCATTCCAGCTGAAAAACAATGTCTTTAAGTATTTTTTTTTTTCCTAGAACAGTGAATGAATGGAATAACCTTGAGTGTCATGTTGTTGAACAAACTGATATTAACAAATTTGAAAGCCTACTTGACTCTTAAACTTTTATTTCTCGTTCACAATTGATATGTGCATAACGTGTTCTGGTTCTCGGTGTATATTGTGTGCGCTGGGCATTGATGGGTACTCTTCTTTTTGTAGTGTGTGTTGTTTCATTGCGTGTATCAGTTTCTTTTTTCTTTCTTTGTGGCCTTTGCCAGATCTTATCCACGCGCCACTGTGAATTGGCAATCAGTTCAGTCTTGTTTTTTCGCTTGTGTTATGCGTTCTTTTTGTCTGCTTTATTGTGAAATGTATCACTCTTCTTTCCACCCTACTACGACCCCTAAACTGGGGTCAGCAGTATTGTAAATAAATACTAATGGGGTATGTTTGACAGACAGGGTCACTTAAGACAATGTTGCTTATGCCATTTGGCCAGTGCCATGTGAGACAACCACAAAGCACCGCACTGCTGTGCAGCTACAACAAGCATAGTGCGCACAGTACCAACAGAAGTATGTTTACATGTACTTTCGTAACTTCCATTGTTTATTCCACCATTGTTACTGCTGTAAAACGAATGTGCACTACACTGAAGCACAAAGAGCTCGTTCTGCAAGCGTATGGCCCAGCTGCCCATAATACGTCATAGTGGGCCGCATGACCCACTAGCTCATTTTTTTCTAATTATATAGCCTATTTGAGTAAAGTTTGTGTTAAAAGTAGTGTCAGTATTATTCCAACAAGGTAATCTTTCGTATCAACCAAACTTCCATTTTGTCTGCTTGGCCCCTTTAAATCCTGAGAAAGCAGTAGGCTTCTTGAGGCTCAAGGGAAGCATGCGGAACGTGTTAACGATGGACATCTTTATGTAGATTGCGTTGGTTTTAGTAGCAGACTTCGGACTGTATACAGCATTCAGTTAAAATGGTGCACCGTGCTTAGTGCCGTTCGAGAACAAAACGTGTGGCCGTGGAAAGAGCACAAAAGCAGAGGACATGTGTGCAAGGGTGGTAAAGGTTTGCTGCCGCGTGAAAGTAGCAAAAAAAAAAAAAAGCCGGCTGGCTGGGCCAGAACAAATCTGAGGCTAATGGCATCACTCAGCCAAGTGACTACAAGTGTTGGATCTGAGCTCACCAGATGCGCTTCCCTATGTGGCCTATGCCTGTTGTAGCTTTCCTAGTGCTCCACAATATTTGTGAGGTGAAGTATGTCTATGGCAAAGAAGACTAACAGTGCTTTTATTGTGTTCATTTTTTTTCCTCTCATGCATTGCTTAACATATGCTTTTCCTTACGTTGTATGGTACGTTCTTTGCCATTTCAGGTTTGAGATGAAGGAGATGAAGAGTGCGAAGGCTAGGGTGTTCGTCTGCACACCATGAAAAGTGCCACCACTTTCGTGCTGAGAACTTCCATCATTGTGATCACCAATGTTCAGCTTCTGCAGGTAACAAGGCATGCCTAAAGCTATGTTGAGATTTGTGCTGTTGCTACTGTTTCAAGTGAAGGGCCCTCAAATATCTGCATTGAAGTTTGTGAACTCAGAAGAGGCATCCTTGAAGTTGCGATTAGTGGCTTAACTGGTGTGCAGCATGGCTGGGCTATGTATGCTCGTGTTCTGGGAAAGACCAGGACGACACAAAATATTACTATGTGAAAAGTTGCTCTAAAAACATTGCTCTAAAAAGTGCAAAACTACATTTGCAAGGGTGAACGTCAGTGGAAAATGAACATGCACAAGTGGGCAATGGCAAATCAACGAACGAGAATCTTGCGTCTAAGTCAGCCTTGTACTACACTAATTTTCACTCAATTCGCTGCCTGTATAGGTAGTTAGTTGGCAGCGAATGTGATTGAAAGGTTCTTACGTCGCTCTTTTTTTTTTTTTTTTTTTTTTTTTTATGGGCAAGTTAAAAAGCACAATGAAAGCTAGAGTTCCTGACATTCCCTCCCCTCTGCTCGCGTAAAAAAAAAAAAAAAAAACATTGTGCCTCATCTGCACAAAATTAAGGTTCTTTAATACAGAATAATCAAGCACATCTCCCCCCAAGCTTATTAGAATATGGTTGTTGCTAACCATGTAATACGTGCAGCCATTTGAGGCCTCATAAAAGCCTAATTTTTTTTACTCTTTATTTAGAGTTACAGAATTTAGTGTGTTAAAGCGTGTTCATGTTTGGGTGCCCTTTCAACACCGAACTGTTGAATCAAATTTAATGATGTGCACACACATTGTCGATGCAGGCCACCAAGGTAACAGCCCTGGTGCAAGCATTCATCGGCTGTTGCTGCTGTACCGTCAAGCTGCCGGGCACCTTTCAAGCACATGCAAGGCAGCTGCGATTAATGGGTCACCCGGTAATCTATGTTCGAAGTACAGCTAACGCAACTCCCCAACCAGGCTTCACACATGCTAGAACTTGCCAGTGCTTGTCACTTCTGCGCTCGTACTTTAAGTGTGTTTGATTTTCAACTCTAGACTGTCGCAAGCAGCTTGAGAGGCAGTTCAAATGGCAAGGGCGGTCCTTCGATTGCTTGAATACTACCTTTGACTGGTATATTGAAGATGCCACTGATTGATAGCTGCCTGACGGCTGCCGTGTATCCCAAGAGTCGTCCGTGGTTCACGAGAAATCATCACCATTAGCTAAGGGAAAAGGCACGGGATTGGCTGGGAGTCCTCTCACCAAAGTATCAGTAGTACAGTGGTGGGAATGCCCTCCAGCATTTTGGAGCAGGCAAAATCTGCTTTTGGAGCAGCCACCTCTGTATTTGGAGCAGGCACGGGCTTTTCATGAAACACACAGAGGAAGAAAATTTACTTTAATGGTCTCTCAGTTTGCATAGCAATTTCTACATAGGCAGCAAGCCCACAAAGTAAGCACAAAAATATACAAAAGTAGGGTTACGTGCAGAAGTGATGGCTCAAAAGTGAAGGATACTATGCAAACAAGCTGGGTGCAGCATGAAAACTGTTCATAGTCACAAATGCACAAGTATATAATATATATGAAAGCCCAAAATATATCACTAAGTGCTGTGAGTTTCGCACCAGCACAGCCCAAACTGAACATTATTGCACTAACAAAGACTGACCAAATGAAAAATCACTGTTTTTGAGTTATGCTCGCTTTTTCTTAGTCTTACTCATAGCCTCTAGCCATTTCAAACTAGCTGCCATTTTCTCTCTCACTTGCATCAGCAGAACTTGTCCACTTTGGATGTTACCGAAATCTTTGTTTCGCTCCACGCTCAATTAGTAGTTCCACATTTTTCAACATGCGCTCTGCATCCACAGCTTCATTTTGTGTGTCTGCTTCAGATTTTGTCGGTGCTGATTGTTCAGCGTCAGTTCGGAGCCGTTTAAGAGCCTGCTTTTCCTGTTGAATGCGTCGAGAGTATCACTTCGAAGCATTTCTCACAGCTTTTACAACATCTCTTCCAATTTAAAACTTGCAATGGTCGCAGCCATATCATTGTGCAAACGACAGGGTGTGACGAATGCCATTTATACTTTAAAGAGAGAGATACTGGACCTATCAAGGAGCGCTCTGCCATTCTGGCTGAACCCACGCTCCACATCCACATTTTCATGCGGTAAGCTGAGAAGAGCCTTCACAAGCTTTGTCAACAGGGGGTATTTTGTTTGATTCTCTGCATTCTTTCGCTCAAACACATTTTGCCAGTAGCTATCCAGCTGCCCATCTGAAGCAGCAGGTAAGGGCTCCAAGCAGAACTCTGTCACTTCACCCGAGAGAGACGACACGTCACTTGAGGGGATAATGCATATTCAGCAAGCTGCCTGAATGGGTATCCGAAATGGAAGCATGAGGCTCCAAGCATAAAAGGTGCATGAGAGCAGAGTTTTTCAGGGGAAGCTGTTTCTGAAGGTACCTGGCACACTTCATGTAGAATGTTCGTGCCCCACACCTGAATGCTTCTCTCTCTTCTCCCCTCCATGACACCATGGCTGCCTCAGTGTCTGTCCCAAGCTCGACGTTTGCCTTCCAGTTCTGAGCAGATTCTATGTTGAGCGTGACCAGTTGATGCCCGGACATGTTTTGAAAGGCATCCAACCTCGGGAACCTTCCCAAGACTTTTTTTAGTAGCGTCACACACTCTGAATGAAGAATGTGAATGCGTGGCTCACTCTTGTGGAATAATGTAAGGGACTTTGCAAAACTCTCAGCTGCGTTCTTCACAAAGAGAGCCTTCGCGTGAAATTCCTTGTTGTTCTTCTTCAAGCACTCCTTGATGCCCCCGCTACTGCGCACTGGTGCTTCGGCAGCCAAGACACTTTTGAGTGCAGGCAACTGTTCAAGCAGCCACTCCAGAGCTGGCATAAGTGACAGCCAGCGATTGCTGACGTGACACAGAAATGCAGTTTCAGGCAGTCCCAGAATGTTCTGCTGTTATTTCAGGTGACTGCTCTGTACCGATGAGTGTTTAAAGAAATAGTGTGCATTAGCTACTGCACTCTCAACTTCAACAGCAAAAGAATCTAGACCATGTGAGAAGGCATATGGAGCCAGCATTCTCCTACATCCATAAGGGAAAGATTATCATCCGCAAGTTCCTTCTTCAGTGATTTCATCATGTTTGGACCATCACTGAAGAAAGGAAAAAAAGCCCGCCCGAGGAATGTTCACAAGTGCCTCGTTAACACATTTAAAAAGTACATCTGAAGTTGCACTTCCTAAGCAAAACGAGCGCAAATGCCCCACAATGACTTCCTTTTGCACATCCGAAAAATAGCGCACAAGGACGTCGAGCTGCTGACAGCGCAGCTCAGGCAGCGGTGTTTTGTCCACAACTACACTGTAAAAAACAGCAGACTGATTCAGTTCTTTTGATACAAGGCCTTCAAAATAAGGACCAAGCACGTCTGAGACAATGTAGGATGTTTTTTTCCGACTGCATGAAAAATCCTGGGCAATATTAGAGTCTGGAAACATCGCATGGTACAAAGGTGTCGCTGTGTCCGCCCAGCAGTATGACGGTTAACACAATGTAAGAGCCAGAGCAAAACGTGCTTTGCTGGCCGTCACAGTGTCAGCATGAGACATGCTGTTGCTTGCTCTAGTGAAGTCCAGAACAGCCTGGACAGTCGGTGGCCACTTCAATGTGCCATCAGGCCCACGTAAAGCTCTGCAAAGCTCTATGTGCTTCTGGTTGCGAGAATGTCGTTTGACGGCTGCTGCTCCACGATGCAAGCAATGTATGGTTGTGCAGCACATGATCCAATAGGAATCTTCTTCTTTGTCACCTGGCCTGCACCAAAGCTCAGTGCAGTCACAATTTTCATGTTCTCGGCTTAATGTGTCTTGATTGAATTTGCTGCAACTGCCAGGAAGAAACAGGAGACTAATTACTTCATTTTGTTGCTTAGCTACTCAATCTTACAGCAGTTACGTTAACACACAGAGAAAGAAAATTATAAATATTTGAACTTGTATGCTTTTCTGGGAAACTGCTGCATGGAGGCGGTCTCATAAACTCTATAGAAACGACTTTCAAACAATGATTATGCAGTAATGCAATTTTTAGAAAAGTGTGCCCCTAAATAAGGCCAAATAGGGGATATTCAAAATATACTAATACCCTTTGAAAACCGAAAAATCGCGAAAGAATCGATTTTCGAAAAAGCCGTGTATTTCGGTTGTATATGTAATAAACTACCTTTTCTGAAATTATCAGCTCTAATTCATCGTAAAAATGGTAAAAAAAAAAAAAAAAAACTACTACATACTCAGCTGGAGCACCTCCAGAGGGGTAGACCAAACGTGAAATATACCCAAATTTCGCGAACGCCGCTGCCATGCCGTCTTCCGTAGAGCCGCCATTTTGGTCTGTTTTTGTTAGTGGATTCTCGCGCCTTCTTTTCCTGCCATTATTTTTAGTGGCCGTGGTGTGGCCGAGGCATGGTTCACTTGTGATTGGTGGGCGCACAGGGCTTTCGAGTTTCCTGCGTACCGTGTGCGAAGCCACGATTGGACCTTGCGCACGTTCCTCGAGCGAGCAAGGTGATCGGACACGACGCATTCTCAAAGCCCAATACTAAGCATAACCAAAAATTTTCTTCAAGGTAGTTTTGCAGTGCAATGAATACTACTGCAAGCAAGCAAAACAAATAGGCCTCGCTTATCTTTCTGGAGCGCGGTCACGCATCGGCAGTTGTCAGTGAATGCAGCCACCGCAAGAAACGGCCGTGGGGAACGCACGAAGAGTTGCGAGAGAGAAAGAATAGACTTTATTGGGTTCCAGCATGCGGGATTCCCTCCTGCCGCGCAGGGCGCGGGGTTCACCCTATCTCACGTTACACTAGAAGTCCTAATGTCACGCGGGCCTAGACCTCAAGGCCTTCGTGCCCCGGCACCGCTCGGGTTACTGAGGGTGTCCCCCTTTCGCCTTTGCAGCGCCAGTGCGACCTCGAGCTGCCGGACGGCCCTTCGCTGGTCTTCTGGGTCCGTAGACCCCACACGCTGTTCTACTTGCGGTGGTAACACCGGACCGTCCGCGCTGTCTGCGTCACATCCCCAGAGTATGTGAGTCAGGGTGGCTCTCGCGCTCGCGCACACACTGCACATTTCACTCACGTAGAGTTCGGGGCACACGTGTCGCGCTAGCGATGGGGTCAGCACAGTCTCGGTTTGGAGCTGGCGCAACCTCACCGCCTCCCACCGGGTAAGATCCCTGTGCGGAGGCGGGAAGCCACGCCGTTGCTCCCTGTACCACGCGAGGATGTCGCCGTAATCGAGCAGCTGCTCCTCGCCTTCTTCTTCGGTCGCCGTCGCGTCTTCGGAGGCGGGCGCGGCCGCGGTCCGGCACGTGGCGAGACCACGGGCCGCGGCATCCGCCTCCTCGTTGCGGTTCGGAGATCCTGGTATCAGGTCCCTACCCATGTGGGCCGGGAACCATTTTAGTGTCAGCCTCGACTTGGACTCGTCGCTTGCCAACGCCCTAGCAGCCGCCCCGCACACGGCTCCGCGCGAGAAGCTACGGATGGCCGTCTTGCTGTCACTGAGTATTGTCCGCACGCCCGGGGAGCGCGCCGCCAAGGCTATCGCCATCTCCTCGGCCTGGCTCGCGCTCCGCGTACGCACTCTGCATGACGTGCCGATCTTGCCCGTCGTTGCGGCGACCGCCGCCGCCACGTAGGCGTCCTTGTTCCTGACTTTGGCCACGTCCACGTAGACGGCGCCCTCGTCGTTCTGATGTTGCAGCAGCAGCGCCCTGGCTCGCGCCGCTCATCGTCCCTCGCTTTCGCCGGGACCCATGTTCTTTGGCAGCAGATACACCACCAGTCTTCGCATGGTTGACTCCGTGAGTGGAGACGTTTCGTGGTCTTGTTCCTCGGGGGAGGACAGGCCCACTCGTTCCAGCAGTCGCCTGTCGACCGCGGTGCGGCCCAGGCGTGTCAATTGAGCAGTACGTTGGGCCTCGCCGATCTCCGAGAGCATGTTGTGCGCTCCCAGAGATAGCAAGGCCGTCGTCTTGGTGCCATTGAGCAGGCCCATGGCACCCGCATACGCCTTGCGGTTGACCGCGTCGATTCGCTTCCTCTCCGCTTCCGTCCACTTGTGAAAGGCCCCCGCGTATGCTGCGTGGCTAACTGCAAAGGCCTGCAGCAGTCGCAGGAGGCTCGCTTCTCGGATTCCTCGGGACCTCGACGTGACCCTCTTGACGAGTCTCGTCGCTATCCCGATCTTCGTTACTATGTGGTTGGCTGCCGTCCCGTTCGTGCGGTGGGCGTCCACGTACATGCCCAGTACTCGGAGGCTCTGGACGTGCGGGACCGGCGTGCCGTCGCTGGCTCGGACGACTATGTTGTATTCCGCTTCTTCCGCGGCCCGCTTTCTCCATCTTCCCGGTGGTGGGAGCACCAATAACTGGGACTTCTGTGGCGAGCACTTCAGCCCCGTGTCTCTCAGCGTGGTCTCCACGGCGTCGATCGCTGCCTGCAGTCCGGCCTCGATGTCGCCGTCGCTGCCGCCCATATCGTGACGTCGTCGGCATAGATGCAGTACCGGATCTTCGGTCCAAGCGCGTCAAGGCTCTTGGCGACGTCGATCATCACGATGTTGAATAGAAGCGGGGATATCACGGACCCTTGCGGGGTTCCGACGCTTTGCGAGGAGGCGCCATCAACAAATACAGCAGCGCAGTGTACAAGACGGCAGCTATGACGTACTCCCGCTCACGAAGTGCGCTGTCCACGAAACATTAGTTTATGTTCCGAAACAACGTTGTGGCACAGCAATGGCGCAAATTAGACATTGGCTGTGAGGTGGCCCCAAAATGAATTGAGGACTGGCATGTTTGGTCTCTAGAAAAGCGCACCGGGTCGCCGATGCTAAACAAGTCTGATCCGTTTTAACATCGACGACTCATTCATGAAGCCTTTTTCATTGCTCTGGATGATTACGTCATGAGGTAAGTTCTCCTTGGGCGAAGTCTTTCTCTTGAATATGATGGAAGGGGGCCATCAGCGGTGCAAGCCAGCAAAACCGTAAAGCGTGAGTGCTCAATGCCCATAGTCAGCAGCTTCACTTGCTTCGCCACCTTTTCAGCAGCAGTGGCGGTGGACAGTGTATCGAACCAAACTGGGCTCTTGTCAGCATTTCTGATCTCTCCCAATTATGTAGCCGCGTTCTTGGCACAGGTCGATGAGGTACCGCTGAAATTCTACGAGCTTATGCTAGAATTCCTCCAGCAGTTTTTGGCAAAAGGAGGTCTGCCGTCGCAGTGTGAAGCCCTTTTGCTTCACGCAGCGTCGCACCCACGATAATAAGCCCTTAACCCTTTCGTTATGGTGGAAAAATGACAGATTTTGAGTGCTTCCACAAAAAAATTTATTTCTCTTGAACAATGGGACACATTTAGTATTGTTATACATGATATTGTAGCTATTAGTTTACCTTTTCATATACATAATAGCAGTGTCGTGATAAATACAATTATTCAGAGTTTATATGTCAAATAAACAAAACAAAATACACACAAAAGTAAAAACACAACGAGGAATAAGCGATTGTACTAAGCCAGAAAATTATTTTAGGAATTCTGAAATGTACAAACTGTTCCTAGTTTCCTTAGCTATCGATTCATATATACATCAATACTGTACGCATGTCTTGAATATTTCAAGGCCCATCAATCTAGCGGCTCCTCACAGGAGCCTTCACGTCTAGAGTATGTTTGTCGCTCTAAAATATGCAACCAGGCGTACTTACTTGTGTTATCACACAAAATCTTGATCACCTCTGTAGTGAAAAACAAAAGAAAAAAAATCCAGCGCTGTCGAGAACCGACGTGCATCACTCCTCAGCGCTGCTCCAACATGGGCACCGGGCTGTCTCGAGGGTGAAAACTTGATACGGTGCGGTGCAGTTGGCAAAATATCCTGGCCATACGTTGTTGAGACCCTAAACACAAAAGTAAAACCGCAGTCGTCAGATAAGAAGCACGTTTTGTTTATAAGTACTGCGCGGAGTCACAACGAAACTTACCTGCCACCACTTGTTGAAGTGTGAGGCACCTGAACCGGAGCTTCGTCGTCCAAACTGAAATCTGAATATCCCACATCGTTGCTTGACCCATCGCTGCTGCTGGGATCAGAAAAATCGACAGCAGGAGCTTCTGAAGGGAACCTGACGCCTATTTCCTCCTACTCCCCGCTACCTTCGGTTCAAATTTCTCTTGCCACACCGCCAGCACAGGTGACACATAAACAAACGAAACCAAAACTGAAAGAGAAGTTGCCAATGAACACACCAGATGGCGATAGTTGTTTGTGAAGCGCAGGTTTCGGATTTTGCGGGAGATTTGAAATCATCGGACACCGGCGTCCGATAACCTATGGCGCCATACTGAAAGAGTTAAACTGCACCCTTGACAGTCTGGAGGCATGCGCGAGCTCTATGGCTTTGACCCGGATACATTTGGATGTCACTGGTAGCGACCTGGCGCACAGCTCCCGGACGAACTCAGCAACATTGCACTCAAGTTTGGGACGCACTGCAATCCGCCCATGAAATAACGTTTTCCTTGAATTGCTGCACAATGCGAGACATTGCTTTTGACTTCACCAATAGCGCACACTATCCTCTGACAAGCCGAACTCCCGTTGCGCCGCCAAGTTGCCGTGTTCTGCGTATGAGATCTGCACTAAACTGTCAGTGACTCCCACTCAGTATCTTTCAAGAGGCAGTAATATTTGAAATAACTTGTAGCCGCTGTATGCTGACACCTGAAGAGAACAACCATACAACAAACAAAAAAACAATATGGCGCTTTAACTTTGCCATCCACTTGTTGCAAGACTGGCATAGTTTTTTCTCCAATGACCAGTATATAAGTCGAGGGACGACTTTTTGTGGTTCCTTTTCAAAAAGAAGTTATACCTATATTCAGATTTTTATCGTATGTCCTCTGTGGCTTTCTTGAAGCAAGTGCCAGGTCTTCAGAACAGGTGTGGCCGAGAAGACATCAAGTTTTTGAAGGGTTCAGTTGATTCCCAGTATTTGGCAAGCACATCTATTTGTTCTTTCTGTGGTACTTTGTTAATGGTTCATCCAATGCTACAGATGGCACTTTGGAAAGGCCTGATAGCAGCTTCTCTTTGAAGAATGGTTCAATGCCATGGTGGGTAGTATCTCTGTCTTTGTCTCTTCCTAATTGTGTTTTCATGGAAGTTTGCTGACACTGGAACATCAATGAAAAGAGTGCTGCCTATGATGCCATGGAGTGGAAGGATGCACGAATCAGGATGCGTGAGCCACTACAGCATTCATGCACAATACCATCTCAGCCTATGCAACATCCTTTATCAATAGAAGAAAGACATGTACCGTGATGTGTGCAGGAGACGATGTAGCAGGAGGAGGCATTGATGAGGGGCCTGTTCTTTGCCCCTTCGTTGACAACCATGGTCGACAGGGCTGCAGAGCTTGGCTTGGAGAACAAGAGTGCATGTGTCGGATATCTTCCCTCAAGTCGAAGGCGTCCTCTCTGTGGAACTTGTCTTTAAATTTGGCCAAACACTTCTTCAGTTGTTGGGTTTGGGATGCACACCGTGTTGATTGTTGTACTCATCCACCAGTTATACTCCTCATCACTTTCTTGCGGTGGGCAGACTCGCTGTCATTTTTTTTGTTCCCAAGCATGTTGCGATATTTTCTTGCCAGGTCGATCAACAGACTGCATTCTTTGGCCGAGAAATTAGTTTTCTTGCATTTTATTTCAAATTCAAATGCTGTCACTACTTCGTGACGTTTCCCGTCCAGTATTGCTACGGTAGCTCAGTGTTCCGGCGATGAAGCAAAGAAGGGCCCAGGAAGTCCTTGTCCTTGTTTAATGAATGATACCAAAATCTAGAGCGTAAGATAAACATGTTACACTGAGTTACATCGAGACAGGAAATGTAGTCAAAAAGTGCACAACGAAACATAGATGATTGGAGAAGGCCTCCCAGTGTATGGCCCCAACGACAGGCGGCAGCATCTCTCGAGTGCGTCTTCTGCCCCGGTGGCCCGGTTAAGCCGGTAAAGCGAGCTTATATTTGCTTGAACCGCGTGCACGAGCCAAAAAAGTGCGTTCTGGAAACCACTTACACAGCCAGTGGGGAGGACTATTCTTAACTCCAATCAGCTATGCTCCCGCCAAAAAAGAAGAACCACATGTGGAGACACATATTTGAAAGCCAGAAGATGCGCGTTTCGGAAAAAAAGAATTACTGCCGTGAACAAAGTTGTAGACTAGGCTTGTGCGAATAGTAATATCTTAGTTCGAAACGAATTCAAACCGAATAGTCCTTTGGTTCGAATACTTTCGAAGCGAATTCGAATAGTTGTGAAATTTCTGTTATCTGCAACAACGTACACTGGCACAGTACCTGGATAGCTAAGTGCCCACTCCTCCATTACGCTTTTCAGAAAGAGCAGCAAGTGTCCGCCTGCGTTAGCGTCTGCCATTTCTGTACATGCCAGTGGGTTCATGTGCAGTTGAAATGAGCTGTCCATGATGTGGCATGTTACCGACAAGTAGCTTTCATGAGCACGCGATGTCCAACTGTCTGTCCTTATTGAAATTGCCTCTACTCCACTTTCAATCATTGCCTGAAGGCTGCTTATCGTAGAGCTCCAGAATTATTGCTCTGCAAAGCGTTGTTCGCGACAACACAACGTTCTCAGGCATAGCAGCATTCATAACGGCAGCAAAGCCCTCTCAACAACACTGTAAGGATGCATCCCGCGCACTGTGAATCTGGCAATAATTTGCTTTGCTTTTGGCGGCCTATTTTTGTGCTTCGGCTTGAGACAGTCTGCTACTGAAGGCTGTTGTGTGTAGACATCATGCTTTTTTCGCACACAACTTTCCTTTTCATATGCCATGAAGACATCCTCTTTAAATGCATCGCCAGAGTCGTCGTAGCCCCCGTTGGTGTCTTCCTCATAGCGTGGCATTTGAGACGCTGAGCTTCCTGGCCTGGCGGGACCTTCACAAAGTTCCATATCGGGTTGGCACCTGTGGACGCATTGGCCATGTCACTTGACTGATTGAAGCAACTGATGCACACTGAAGTTCAAGCGCGGACTGCTTTCAGCACCTGCGCACAGCTTGCATGCCACACAATAAATAACCAAACAAATTGTTTGGTTACCGTTTCATTATTTGAAACAATGAAACAGGAGCCTTGACTACCTTGACGAATGTGCGCACATAGGATGGCTACGACAATGCTCTAAACATGGCTTAGCTTGTCTTGGCTCCACATGTAGTCGAGCTGTAGGCCTGTTGTCAGTGGCACTGAAACTTCTGATAATACTTGAACACAGTTTGGATATTCATTCACTGCGAGATATAGGAAATTTTAAATTCGGGTCGAAGCGAATTCGAATACTGTAATATTCGTTCGAATATTCGCACAAGCCTATTGTAGACCCAAAGCACTGAATTAAAGTGTAGAAAAGACAGAAACAGTCTGGGGAGCTGAACAGAGTGCCCGGAGCCCAAAGTGTTCCGTGTCCTTGAGCGCAAATACAAGAACAAATCTACACAATCAACCAACACCAATGCACACAAGAAGAACGGCGTCAATATAAGGACAAGTGAAGTTAAGACGGCTCTAGCACAAATGCCAGGAGAGAATAGAGCTCTCACTAAAACTTCCCTTATGCTCCTTTATGCGTTATTTCTGATGGTTTATGAAAATAAAAATCAATACAAGCATTTGTGCAATATAAGCTTAAATTGTTCCCTAGCCTCGCCCAGTTGTCTTATTTATCCCGTAAAGAGAACCTTTCGTAAAGTGCCTAAAGTTCTCACGAATACGCCTTATTAATTGTGCAAATCGTGCGTGAGCCTTTCCTTACACTTATCCTTTTTGGGCACTAATGAAAGGCTTCCTTACGGCATAAATGAAGTTTGCTTCCTGGAAAAACCACGATGTCTAGCATCGCTAAAGTGCGAAGTTGCATCAGGCGAAAATTTGTGCTGCAGTTGCAACTGGAGGCGCAGTGTTTAAAGCAACATACACCTAACTCCATGTAGTGTACCAACTCCCCACTTAGTTTCATGGAAAGTGTCAAAACCAAATGTAGATGGCAGCACAAGAAGAAAAAAATGTGATGCATTGCATTTCAAGGGCAATTGTGTGTGGCATAAAAAGTGGGATTCTGTTGCCCTATAAAGGAACAGAGGGTGAATGAAAAGTGCTATACACTTGGAATGTGAAGTTAGCTGTGTGTGTTTTGCAGCAATGTTGTTTAGAATGGTATTTCTGTCCTTTCTTTTTGTCTTATGAATCCAAAGTTTAAACTGTTGAAATGCAATCTGTGACCAAAGTTTGACAGCAGCCACACAAGGCACTGCGGCAACAAAGTTTTTGGACTAGTTTCGATGTTCCCGTGCTTTTTTTGCGCAGCGTTGTGGCTGTAAGGTTTGTTTGTTTGTTTGTTTGTCTACAATGCATGCTATGTGCTTCAGAGTTGACAGGGGTGTATATAAAAAAGAAGAATCTAAGTGAGAACACTTACCGCAATAGTCGGAATGGAATGGGTCGCAGTATCCAAACCTCGCTCCGTGTGATGTGGTAAATATTTCACCTTCTTTACAGTGAAGTATTGTGCCTCTTCCATTGGCATTCATTGTTTTAAATCTTACCTTTTTTTTTCCCACAAACTGGGGTTACCTTGGCTGGTATTCTGAGTTTTGTCCATCAGTTTCAAGTAGCCGTGATTGGCTGCAACCAATTAAAGCAAACTCGAAATGCATATTTTTGAAACAGGCAGAGCTTGGATGGGCGAGTTTCTGCACAGACTTGGTGCTTGACATTTTGGAGAAAAATTGCACTTATCGCGTGTTTTGTTCTCTATACACTCCTGCTGCACCTTGGGAACTCAGGCAGCAGTGTTTGTAAAATTACAAAAAAAAGAATAAAAAGCATTACATGTTTACTGGTGCAACTTGCATTATTCATTTGAAGCACTTATTTGAACAAGTGTGTCCTTCTTGTACGTGTGTAAAACTGTCTTCCTTCGCCATATTTGATTGCAAACTTAGAAAACTCAGAGTGGTTGGGCTCCCAGAATAGGAAAGCCGCCTTTGCAAAAACAATCAAGGAAGTTTAAGACCAGTAATATTTTGCACTTGTTTTCAAATCTTTGTAATAAAGATATGGACAAACAGGGCTTCCTTCACAGCAATGCAAGTGGATTGGTAAAATGATGAAATGGTTAGGAACACTGTAGCACTAGTGTAAGCCTAGAAAGAAAAGCACAGTCTAGCCTGCGTATGTTAAAGGAGCCATGAAGAGAAAATACAAGTTGGGTTTATTAGAAAGGCTGCTTAGTCCCGATAACAATGATACCAATATCATCGCAATCTTCGAAAAAATAACGGAGATATTAACGAAAACGTGTGAAGCCGTGGCGACCCCCTAGCCAATTTCCCGCAACTTTTCTATGACGTCACGGAACCTTGTTTGTGCAATTGGCGCCCCCCTAACTGACCTGCCGCGACGACACATGACTGACGTCTGTAATGGGGCCTCTAGTTCCATTTTACCGCATCACTTGAATGCTAACGTGCAGTTAACGGACTGAAAATTATGTTTTATTGTTGGCCCGTATGACGTCAGTCTCGCTCATAACACGTCACTGTGGCGCAAAATTTGAAAGTTATTAAATACTTCTTGCTTTTTTTTCGTTAAAAAAGCATCTTTTGGGGCTGCAATGGAGCTGAGTGAGATACTGTATCCTAGTTCTTTCAAATTAAACGAAGTTGTATTTTCTCTTCATGGCTCCTTTAACATCTGTAAACTGAAATCAGTTCGTTATCTGTTTTGCGTTATATCTGAACATAAAATATATCTATGCAAGCGGTAATGGGAAACAAACGAAAACATTACAGCCACGATTTCGTTAAAAACTGGTTCGCTATAAGTAGGCTATGCTGCATCTAGCTTTTGTGTGCTGGCTTGGTAACGGACAATGAAACAGTTGATGTTGGGTGGTGCTGTGGTTTCTTGATTCTCAAGCATTGAATGAGACCCCCGAGGCAGTACAAATGACGCACAGTGCCTTGGTAACATTTAATTGTCACCACAGCACCTCGAGGCATAAGGTATTGACCTGTGTGGCATCGGTGCTGCTTGGCCTCTCCATGGGAACAGTTTTCTGCGCATGTCAAATTGCCACCTTAAATTATTTTCGTAATGTAGTATGCAATAAGGTTTTAAGCATCGTGGGCGTAGCACCCAGTTTAGAGATTCGTGTTGCATATGTGCATACCTGCCAGGTTTTCCAGCAGGATGGCATTAGGGAGATCTGACCGGGGGGGTGGGGGTGCAGATGCATTCGAAGCATGCCATCTGCCGCCGTGCACAACCCAGCAGCAACAACAGAATGGGTAACTTTACACACATTTTTTATTCACTTACAACATATTAGAAAATGAACTGTTTCCTCGTCCAAACTACCAACAAGCTACACCACTTAAATGTTCGACGTAGCTGACGCCGCCCTTTTCAGAAAGTCCTGTAAATAGTACTGCAAGCGCAATACAAAATAGCAGGAACTGAACTGTTCCGTTTTTTCGTATAAACTAACAACAAGCTACACCACTGGAGACTTGCTAAATCTTCAAAACGGCCGTCCAGAACAGCCGTGCTCATGCGTAAATGAAAGTGGCGGCGGCGCTGCGTTTATATAAACATTAAACTAACAATGGGACTAATAGGTTCTACATTGTTCTATATTGTTCTACAGGTTCTATATTGTTTTTTGGTTTCTACAAAAAACAATATTTTTGGGCCATCGCTCCTTTTTATTTATTTTTTATTGGCTGTTAACCTGCCATAGCTTGGCTGGAGCGGGTTTCGTTGCCCGAATTTTTTTTTTGTTTTTTTTTTATGGGGAACACGGAATTAATAAAGGAATAAAGGTTCACCGACTTCGCATGGCCGACTACGTTTTTTAAGCTCTTCACTGATAGTGATGCCAATTGGTATCGGGTTGGATTGTCAGGTATACCTCCGGCACATTTTGGCCAGACTGGGAAAAAGATTTGGCCAAAGACGGGTGCGCTTTCGGGAGATTTTGTTTCGGTCGTACAATCGTACAAACCATGAAAATTCGGGAGCCTTCCGGAAAATTTGGGAAACCTGGCAGGTACGATATGTATGAAGTGAACACCACCCACCTAGGTGGGATGCTGTAGGTGGGAGCATTCGAAGCATGCCATCTGCCGCCGTGCACAACCCAGCAGCGCACACCCCACACAAGCACTCGCACTCGCACTCACCTTGGTAAAATGAGTTTAACGCGCAAGTGAAGATGCCCTAACCCTGAAGGTTGGCTTTGTGCCATTGTTTACCAGAGATAAAGGCTGAACGAGTGTGAAGAATAACATCATTGACGAAGTCATGTATGTATCCTTCTCCTAATGTTCTTTGAAGACCTTGTGCAGATTTGAGTAGCTTCTGCAGGAGTTGCTAAACGCAGTCTACAATATAAGCATCACACGAATGAGCGTCCCCTGTACACTGCAAATGTATGTTGTAGCGAAGCCCTGATGCCACCCAAGAGTTAAAATAAGCATTCACAAACTTCTCTGCTGGGGTTCTCGGCAAGAGCACAGATTGACATTTCATCAGAGTGCCTCGAGATGCTTAATGTAGGCTTCTTCGTTTTCGATGCCACTGAACCTCTAGAGCTCCTCGGTAGACTCGTATTTGGCATCTTTCAAGTTCTGATGCACCTCAAAAGCGCCTCCAGCTTCACCCCATTTCTGGCATACTTTATCGCAGTAGTGAGAATTCTCGTCTTCTGCATTGGCCGGAGGGGGGTGTTGAAACGGCACGGTTGTTTGGTCTCATCCAGCACGTAGCAAGTAAAAGTGTGGCAATGAATCTGACGTCTTAATCTCCCAAGAACAAAGTTGCCTCCAATAATATGAGCGAGTGAGAGAGAGAGAGTAAACATGTTTATTGCGAAAAGCAATGGGAAGGAGTCCTCAGTCCAAGACCCCTTAGCTTTCCCAGTTTCAACAGCCCTCAACACCAGGTGGTGCTGATAACTGAAGTCTGAGCTGGTCACGACTCCCAGAATTTGTAAGAAAGGGGGGGATTTTGCAAATGTAGTGGGGCATGAGCACAGCCCCCTACCATATGAAAGAGCGTCCCAGGGGCTTTGCAGAAGCGGCATTGCGGGGAATATGCGGAGGGGTGCAATATATGTTATTTAGTGGGACGGGGAAAGGTATTTCTTTGTCGGAGTGCATGCCGCTGCCGTTCCTCCTCTTTCGTTAGGTGTCCATGTGGTGCTGGATAAATGACGCGTTCTGACTTGCAGTGTTGAGTTATTTCGTGACACGTGATCAACAGGGTTGGCTTTCCTGCTCCCTTAAAGGGACCCTGCAACACTTACTATCGACTACTCAGAATGTGTTTTGTGGTAAAGTCTATTGCCTCAGCAATCTCCTCCCGCAAGAATTGTGAAAATCCGTTCACTATCACCGAAACTACGCGCGATGAAAAATCGCACATAAATGTTCCCTCTCAACTCAACCGCAGACAACGCGACGAAAGCTGCGCGGTCTCTCCCGGAAAGGGGGGCGGCGCGCAGCGTTCTGTTCGGCGGCCTTCGATATGTCATAGGCCGGTGAGTTTCGTCCTTTTCCCCGCAACGTGGACGGGTCTATTTCCGGTCTGGTGCCGCAAAAAAGCAGGCATGGTGGCCTGCTCACAAGCAAGCGCTCAGGCTGGTAGGGCGTTTTTGGAGCAATAAACGTTTGTTGTCGAGTGGGCTCGTTGAAAGTGGAATATTTAGTTCGTCACTCAAACTCCGCACGCACTCAAAACAAAAGAAACACCAAAAGCATGCGGGCAGGTTCAGACATAGAAGAGGTTCATACACAGCGCCGACGATGTCTGATCGTCACAGGAAATGCCAGAATTTAGGCGCGAAGTTGACTAGCGACAGCCAATAGGACAGCCAGGACAGCCATGGCCCGATTGACGTCGCAGAGGCCATGCCAGGGGTGCATAATGAGGAGAATTGAAGAGAGATTGGTTGGTTTTTCCGTGTCTTTCACGGCAATTTGCGCGCTTACCGCTTCACGTGCACATGTAATATTTGGCTCGGGTGTTCCTGGAGGTCTAACCTAAATGTCGCGCAGGTTTACTTGCACTGCACGAAGAGTGTTGCAGGGTCCCTTTAATGGGTCCTGGTGGGATAACTCTTGGGCCAACAGGAGGGCGATTTTGTTGCCCAGGAGGGCAGAGTGAGCCCCCCCCCCTATGGTTACGACGGATCTGTCTGGTGGATACTGGCCAATGATATGGTGGGTTGTCTGGTGAATTCTCCCGCACGTGAGGTTTCCATTAACTGTACGTGGTGTGTTGTCAATTAGTTCTTCTGGTTCATCCCATGCTTTCGGCCAGAGCACAGAGTGAGCGCTGTCTCGTTGGAATTCTGTTGTTTTTTGGAGTGGTCTGCCATGCCATTGTCTCCAAACAGTGACATCCTAGTGTTGCTGGAAGTTTCTGAAGTTGTCGAATTAGAGCAAACACGTCTTGCTTTTGTTGCATCTAGTTGCAAACCGAATTCAAAATGCCTCAGCGGAAGGCCAAGTTGCAATTAATCGACCCTTGTACCAACTCCTGGCCCCCATCGTATTCTCCTTAATGTTGTCAATGTCCATCTCGTAGTGGAGCAACACACTAAGTGCCTGTCGGATGTTGTGTAATGATGATAGCCGTTTCGAACTAACATCGTAATGGGAATGATGTCCAAACAGCTTGCTCTCAAAGCTGAACTGTGGCTGGACCATGAATGTTTGGCCCGAGCATTTTTTATTGCAGTTTCGTTGTGGAGTGGT
Organism: Haemaphysalis longicornis; assembly: GCF_048455015.1. Lineage (NCBI taxonomy): Eukaryota > Metazoa > Arthropoda > Arachnida > Ixodida > Ixodidae > Haemaphysalis > Haemaphysalis longicornis. Next base: position 70,756,018 of record NW_027526422.1, on the reverse strand, counting down.
ATTCCAATAACTTTTTGGAGGTGGACTAACTTTGTTGTTCTCTGAGATTAGACTGTTATGCACTAGTAATTTGTTCAGCCAGGTAGAAATGAACCGTGCGTAAACTATGGCAATAAATAATATAATGCGCTGCCATATTTGATTGCCTTGTTTGAATGCGCCACTGCCACCATACCGCACCTAACCAGTTTACAAGTTCTGATCAACAGTGTAATCCCCTTTGTGCCTTAAAGGGGCCATGAAGACAACACATTTGATTCATTCAAAAGATTGCCTCGTTAGAATCATACTGACAACGCTTTTACCGTAAACCTCGCTCAAATAAGCATTATAATTAGGAAAAAAGTGAATGGCCATGCGACCCACTAGCTTGTTTCCCGCAACAGAACCTATTGTTACGGGGTGACAGAACCTATTGTCACACTATGATGTCATGCGAGCCAGCTCTGCGATTGGCGGAGGCCGGCAAAAGCAAACACAAAGCTATTTGCGCCCACATTTAGGGCACATTCTTTTTATAGCAGTAAGAATGTTAGGGCGAACAGTGGATGTTACGAAAGCACATGTAAGCATAGAAGTAGCGATGTGTACTGCTGTTGGTACTGCACGCACTATGCTTGTTTAGCTGCACAGCACTACAGGGCTTTGGGGTCATAGAGATAATATACCGTATAAACCGGAATATAAGTCGAGTTTTTTTCCAAAAAAATCCGCACAAAAGTCACCCCTCGTCTTATATAGCGGTCATTGGCAGAATGTAAATCGTTGTCTGGAAACAATGTGCAAGCGTAGTCCATCGCCAATCGCCATTCGTGTCGGACTGCTCTCTCGCTCTATCAGGCCTTTATTTGATTTCGCTTTTCTCTAGTTTTTCGTCTTTTACTCGTCTATTACGCGTGCGTGCGTACATTTCTGTACGTCTCTGTTCCGACATGAGTGGGGGCAGTCGACGCCAGTTCACCGCGGCGTTTAAGCTGACGGCGATTGAGTCACCGAGCAGAATGGGACTATGGCGGCGTAACGCCAGTTAGACGTTTCAGAGAAAGGTGTGCGGTACTGGCGGAGCCAGAAAGCTAAGCTGTGCGCGTGCAACCCCCGAAACCGATCGTTCTGTGGACGTCAAGCGGTGCACCCCGAGTTGGAGAACAAAGCGGCAGACTTCGTCCGGGAACTTCGCTCACGATCGCTCCGGAGGCCATGCGCGGACCGGCTCCGCGAACTGTACAATGAGTAGATAGCCGGCGACAACAAAAAGACCAGTGATGCCAACCTGAGGCAACGCTTTATCCCTAGAATGACCCCTCAAAAATCCCTAGATAGCAGACAAAATCCCCAGATTGCATTTTTGTTTTTATTTTCGCAAATTGGCATTCACCTTTATTAGTCTAAACGCAGCTTGCTCTTCGCTTCGTTTGATCTGAATCTTATTAGAGTTAAGATACAGCTTACTAGCAGCAACTGCAGCTCTTTTTTCTACATTTTCTGTGGAGTGATGTGAATTCGCTTCTTCGAGCAGACAGTGAAGGTGCGCGGCGGAGATGAATTTCGCGCGTTTTTCCGTGCACTGTAAGTCACAATTGCACTTTCACTCGCGAAGCCAAGTAGTCACTCGTGAAGACAAGTTCGGAAAAATTCCTTCGAGTGTACAGCACACCTCACACCTCAGTGTACAGCACTCCACAGTTGCACTTCACTTGCGAAGACAAGTTGTCACTCGCGACGACAAGTTCGGACAAGTTTCTTCGACAGCACACCTCAGAGGTTGTTACTGCGAGAACCTCGCGTTACAGAACCACAGTCGCCCTCTCTCGGCTTGCACAACACCAATGCTGTTTTAAATGAAAAAAATAGAAATAGCGAAGGAAAGTTAGAAATGAAAAATAGAAATTAGCAAAAAATTACATTCTTTGCAGTCACTTATTGTTGAAAACGCGTGGTTACTCAGCAACACCAGTCACTAAGCTGCATAGCATTTCATTTCAACAGACTCTAAAAAATCCCTAGATTTCACAAAAAGACGCCAAATCTTTAAAAGAGACAAAAAACCCCTAGATCTAGGGATAAATCCCTAGGGTTGGCATCACTGAAAAAGACCTATACGGGCCGGTTGCGACCATGCGCAGTCGCTGCCCGACGACATGGTTACACGAGCGTTGAGGAAGTGCTCCATCAGCAACGCGCCTGATGGCATGGAAGATGACAGTGCGAAGCAGTCATCCTCGGACGACTCTGAGAGCTCGGACGAGTGACTTCGGCAGGCATAGTGAGTGGCAGTGACAGACGGGCGTCGAAAATAAATATAGACATTGTCAGTGCGCTTCTGTGCCAAATTATTTTTTTTGTCAACTTTTCCCACCTCAAGGTAGGGGGTCGACCTATATACCGGGTCGACCTATAATCCGGTTTATACGGTACTTTTGGGGTTGACTCAGACGACGCAAGCAACGGTGTCTTACGTGACCATATATGTCGAGCGACCACTATGTTTCACAAAACGATTATTTCCTCCATGAACAAAAACAAGCCAGGTTAAAATACGGTCAAAAACAAACCAAAAGCAGAAAATGGCTTGCCGCGGTATGGTGGCGCCATCAAGTTCACTAACAGTCTACTAAGAATAAACAAGGCTTCGCAATCGGCTGCAGAACGGTCGGTTCCTGTGATGTCATTAAACACACGATTTAGCGGGGAATATCAAAATTTTAATTCCCTCTCGTCTCTTCGACCAGCCGACTCCGGCCACGGCTGCTGTTGGCTTCGCCCATGGAGGAAGAAAAAGAAAAGGAAAAAAACTTTTTTTTCCTCCATGCCTCCATGGCTTCGCCCGAGAGTTTTATACGATGATGATAATTCTGCCGTTCTCTTCAACAAGCGAATCGCGATTAAAGCGATACCACTTCTTCCTTCTATAAAGGATATAAAAAAAAGGATCTGTCTTGTTCACCGAGTGGGACAGGAGCGCTTGCCGAAGAAAAAAAAAAACACTAAGCTATGCACTGAGCAACGTTTTTAGAGGCTGTCCCTATCCGCACGCCTCGCGCGGATTATTCTTAAAACTGTCCGCACGCCTCGCGCGGATAACTTTCAAAACTGTCCGCACGCCTCGCGCGGATAACTTTTAAAATTGTCCGCACGCCTCGAGCCCGAATGCAGCGCCGTGTGCCAAGTTTCTTTTTCTTTGAGTTATTATGGACGCTCCAGTTTCTTCCGCTCTCAACTTGGATGCTACCCGCGAGTTACGTTGTTGTGGCCGGTTACTTAATCCAAGTGCAGCGTTGGTCTGCTTACGCTCAGCTTCACGTTGCGTGCTGTCCTGAGCCAGCTCACGGGTGAAGCCGGCGTGCCAAGCCCTCGCCGGCGACGAGAAACGGCGACCACGACGACACCGATCCATCTCCTGAAGAATCGAGGACGAAGTTTACCATCGCTCGTTCTGCACTTCCTCTCCTACAAGTCGCATTGCCATCAGCAATAACATGCAACAATGTGCCAGAGATCATCACCACACGAACAAATGGCGTGCTGTGATATGGCGAATACCGTGAGGTGAAGATGATTGTGTGCATCGGGGCGTAGAGCTCGACGTACTGCCACATTCGGCTTGTGATTGCGGTGACGGCGTAGTACATGGTAAATGCGCGAATGAGGTGTGGTCCAGTGCAGGGTGTGTTCTCTGTGCTATCGCCCTTCATGTCGGCGCATTCGGCGGCAAAGTGCGATGCTTGCACGGGCAGCGACATGGATCAGCGGGAAGCTTAAAGGGGCCATGCAGAAACGCAGGTTTGGTTCATTCGAAAGGTTACCTCGTTAGATACATACTGACACCATTCTTAACGTAAACGTCACTGAAATAAGCTAAATAATTATAAAAAAGCGAACGGCCGTGTGACCCACAAGCTCATTTCACGCAGCAGAACCCATGATGTCATGCACGCCAGCACTGGGATTGGCTGAGCTCGGCAAAAGCAAACACAAATTAGGCAGAGCTTATAAGTTTGGGTAACAAGCTGTTTGCACTTAAATTTGGGGCACATTCTTTTTATAGCAATAAGAATGGTGGGATAAACGGTGCAAGTTATGAAAGCACATGTAAACGTATAAGTACCGATGCATACTGCTATTGGTACTGCACGCAGTGTGCTTGTTTTAGCTGCACTGCACTGCGGCTCTTCGGGGTTGTCTCAGAAAACATTGGCCAATTGGTGTAAGCAACGCCGTATTACGGGCCATATTTGTCGAGCGAGCACCATGTGTCACGGAACGATTATTTTCTCCCTTAACAAAAACAAGCCAGGTACAAATATGGTCAAAAACAAAGCAACAAAGCAAAGGCAGAAAACGGCCCGCTACGGTATGCTGGCACTATCTAGGTTTAGTAAGCAAGTCTCCGCTTCACACCAAGTTTAGCTTGAAGACCCACTCTTATGTTGCCGTTGCAGACGTCATTAAAACTCACAATTTGGTGGGAGGATCAAAATTTTAACTTAATTTGATTATTTTGCGGCAAACAAAGCATCACTTGCTTCCGTACAAGCACTGGGGGCACTATAAAACATGAAATATTTCAAATAAAATAAACTTGTATCATGTCTGCATAGAAGTGCACCTCCTGCAGCTGCGACTGCCCTACCTGGACTATTTACACCCAGTAACGGCACAAGATGACGGTTTTAACAGATAAGCCATCCGCACTGTTGCAGTGCTTTGGTGTCCGCATGCCTTGTGCAGGAACACACCCAGCTCAGCATTATCATGGACTCTGTAAAAATGAGAGCAAAAAAGAGCGATGTTCCTCCAGTTGCGAGTGGCCTTGGTGCTATATTCATTTTCATGGCAAGCCTCCTCACGCCTTCCCTTGTGGTGTTTACAGCCATTGCTACTATTTCTCAGGCCCACTTTGTGTTGCACACAGAGGCCGCCATTCCACTGAGAGGAGGGTGAATCACCTTTGCAAGCCTCACCCATCCAGACGTGAAGTCACCTGTACTCATTCTCTAAGATGTACGCTGTGCTATCAATGCTGTAAGTACTGTACAACACAAGATAACGTGTATGCTAGTTCAATCAACACAGTGAAGCACTTGAAGTAACAGGATGATGCTTTGAGTCTGCCAGCGTATCCACAGCCGCAGTTCAAGATCTCTATACAGTAGCTGCAAGAGCACAGCCTGAATGTTTGTAACCACTTTGCCGACCACACTTTCCCTTCGAAGGCCTTCTGTGAATCCTTGCCAAGTAACTGTCATCAGGTCTTGTTGCCTTCTGTAGCTCAAAAATCTCTGCCCTCTAATGTCCTGCTACATCTGCTCCCTGCCTTGTACCGTTTCCAGCAGGGGGAAAATTCTCCCACACAAATGCAGTCTAGACCAGCCGACCTATGGCTGGGGAGGGTGCTGATCCTTCACTGTGGGACCAAGGCCATTCTTGGCGGTGTGTGCAGTGAAGGTAGTCTATTGATTGTTGGCCTGCGTGAGGGACTGCTGATAGCACTGCATATACTCCACCGTTCCCCGCTATCATTACTGTTCACTGCCCTTTCCTTTACCGCCATTTCTACCCTTTTGCTCACTTTGTTCTCAATCTCTTTTAGGTCTCCCTGTTTTTACACTAAAAGGCAACCTGTGAAGAAAGAAAAAAATGGGTAGGAGGAGTAGAAAAAACTTGGAAGCCAAATAGTGCTCAACAGAAGTCGTTATGTGACAACGGCAGGGCTTTCAATTATCAGTCCTGGACTCTCTGCGTACTCCCCAAGAGGCAATCTGAAATTTCTTGCTCGCATGTATTCCTGTGGTGTGGAGAATCTTGCGACTACCCGTGGACAACAGGTAAAATGTCACTGTAAAGACCCAGTGTACGGCTCAGGAATTAAGTCAACTTAATGCATATAGATGAGACTGAATATTTGTCACTTGAAAAATCTTGCATATTCTTCACATTTGGCCCCATGTTAGCTCCTTCTGCACTGGCAGGCTCACTGAAACTATGTATGGACTCGCTGCCTCTGGCAGGTTCCAGTGTACCATTTTCGATCAAGTAGCTTGCTGAAAGATACCGAACACTTTCCAATATCAACTTCAGGTTAGTTATAGTGCAGGGGGCAGTTTGTCATGCACGCAAAAGCCAGAATGTTTTCATGACTAAAGCTATGGCTACGTGATAAATCCAGCATGTGTAACATCAGTTGTTAGGCCAGCGGCCGTCCTTATGTTTCTTCTCCTCTCTTCGTTTCGTTTGCACCGATTCCATCCAAAAAACACTGTCTAAATGTATGCACAGCTTCATCTAACAACTAGGCCATAAACTACAGTTCAGGCTAACAGCAGCCACCCGGAGTTAACATCTGTGGAAGAGAAGGTGAGGAGCATGATCCACAAAAAAATTTTGAAAACGACATGAGGCTGTTAAAAAACCTTATTGCGCTCAACTTCTTGCAGAAAAAAGTTAGCGCGTGAAAGCGGATTTCAGAGATTAGTTTATCTTCAGCATTTCCTTCAGTAAAGTTTTACTAAGGCTAAGCTGCTCATTTCACAAGCTGACATCGCAAGCATGGCGAGTTGTGCAACAGCACTGCCTCGACATTGAAATTGTATAATGTAAGGTGTTTCAACTGTGGTGATTCCTGCACTCAATAAAATGCAACAATCATGCGCTTAACAATCACATATCACTCCACATTACTACCTCTCCTTTTGCATAATACCACTAAAAACTACTGCATTCTAATTGTACTTGACATGAATGAAAACAATTTCCGAGTACCTTTCTCTGGCACTGATGTCACCTATTTTCCTTCTCATTACAAAATTATGAACAAGGTAATAGTCCTTTTATAACAGCCTGAAACAAAACTTTGTGTTTAATTTTTCCTTTGTGCTGAGTGAAGAGTGGGTGCTACTAAGCCACCTATGTCGAAAGCAGCCCTGTTCTCATCTTTCTTGCCCCTGTGAAAAATAAAGGCGATTTAAGGTCACAGGGTAAGCCCTATACTACCCATGCATTTTTGGCCATTTCGAGGTACACTTTTATCGGCATCTACTAAAGGCATCTACATAATGCGTACATGATTTTCTTTCAAATTTGGAGCTGTTTTAACTGTACCAGAATTACTAAAATCACACTAAAATTGCAATGTTTACGAATTTCTTTCCGCCAGTATCTAAATTTTGGCTTACTTTACATATTAAAAATTTTGTAACAAGAAAACCAGTGGGTGCATATTTTCAATTCTGGTACAGTAGATGTCACAACATGTAGACGACAGGAAAACAGAATCGGCCGGTTCTCCTGGAAGATATAGGAAATAATGGTACCTACGTGAAAAACAGTTTTGAGATAATTGAGTTAAAAAATAAGAAATGGGGCGAAAAACCACTTATTTGCCACAAACACCACTCAAGTCGTTTATTTAGTAAGCACCAGCTTCATAATCACCGTCAAAATCATGTTTTCGCTTTTCAGCCAGTCGTCTGTCCTGCCTTGCCTATTTAGTCGGCTGTTGTGCAGCTCTGTTCACAAAGTATCTTTGCGAACAGAGTCAACCTCTTTTAGCCACTTGTTGGTGCTGTTGCGCACAGGGTACATTCCGAATTATTTCGAATGCTGGCTCTTGCAATGCTACCATCACTGAATGAAAGACCAGCACCCAATGTTGCAATCCTGAGAGGGTGAAGCCCAACAAAGACATTTTTTGGTGCGTGGCTTTGAAGCACAAATGTGGTAAAAACATGATGCACAGCATCTTTGGATTGCCTTGGATGAAACATCAGCTTCCAAGCAACTTCTTTATACAGCTCATTCCAGACTAGTGTTTTGATCTGGAGCTTGGAGGTTCTTGATGGAAAAAATGACAAACACGGAGCACATTCTAAAATCGGACATGGTCACTTTCTACTTGCTCACGGAAAAACTGTTTTTTAGCCAGAAATACAACCTTGGAAAATGTGCATAAGGAGGTGAAGTTCCCTAATAGCAAAGACAAAAAAAGTCACTTTTTTAAGAAATTTGGCTTACCCTTTGCCCTTAAAGGACTACTGACATTAAATTTCCAATTTGAGCAACTATACAAATAGCTTATTGTGTGTATGTAATCTTTCAGAAGTTGGAACTTGTGCGTATTCAAAATGCGAAAGACACTTTAAGATATGCGTCATCTGATGTACGCCATGGTCACCAAGAGAGATAGAGGGGGCTCTGTGATGAGAACTGGTGAGGTCAGCCCTGCTAGTGACAAGGCTTGCTACGCCACATGGGCTTGCAATGCCAGACTACAATGAGTGGTGAATGCTGGACATTAGGGGTACAGCAGGGAGAAGACAAACATGAAATGTTAAAAACGAGAAACAAGGAAATGCTGCTAGCAGAGTCCAGTGCGTAAAAAGTACATTTGAAAAGAAAATCATTAATGTAAACTCTGAATCAAAATACAAAGTAAATACAAAGTAAACGGTGCAAAAAAAGGGAAGAACACCAACCCAAGAAAAAGAAATTGATAAACACCACAGCATGAGAGAGTACATATCTTGAGACACTTGCACTGCCTATGGTCTAAAGAGATATGTCCAGTTCAGTCTCGTAGGAAGAAACGAACATTGTGAATAACTATTATTTTAATATGTGTGCCGTTTCATGCACGAATAATACAAAAGATTAATAGATACATCCTCTCTGGAAAGAACTCTCAAAGGCACACTGTGATGACTATGATATAATCTCCCTTCTCAAGAGAATGTATACACTGGTGGCACAGGTTGGAATTATCATTGAAGTGTTTCCTTTTGGCTCTAGCTCCTCCATTACCATATAGAGTACATTGAACAGAAAAGTTTTGACCTACACATGATGCACAAATGGAAAATTTTTGGCTAGGGGTCAACACATATCACATTATGTGACAAAGTGCACAACAGTGGCAGTGTGTTGGTTCTGCACAAGAGAAAAAAACAGCGTAGCTGGAACAACTACAAAGAAAAATGTGACACACCCAGCACTCGTGTGATGAAATGCTTGCCAGTGCCCTCTTTGGCATCATAGCAGACCTTGAGTTGTGTACAATTTTGTTGAGAAGCTTTGTATATCTAAGGCCACATATTGCGCATGTGCTAGTGCCAGTAGGCAGTGTTCTCCAGCCCGCACCCCACCCTGCCCTGGGAAAATTCATAACCCCTTTCCTTCTTGCCCGCCCTGTGTCCACTATATAAATGGGATCCTCCTGCCCCACTTGCCCTACACCCAACTGCCCTTCGCACCCCATCAGTATGACCCCTTTACTGAGAGTGCCATCCACCATACCTGCCTAAGCTACCACATCACTTCCTGGGAAGACTGGCTGAATGCGGATCAGATAACAGACGAGAAGTCGATGCAAGAACTTCTGGCAGCCCACTGCCTTTGGGTTAGTGAGGGACTCTGGGAGATTTGCGGACTGGCCGTCTCCTAATGAAGATTAAGAGACAGCCAGCCAGCCTGGACTAGGGCTGCCTAGCTAGTAGTTTTTCTCTCTCTCTCTCTCTAGGCATGAATACCACATTTACAATGTTTCAACGCGCTCATAACCGCAGAGCATACAATAGGTCTCTTCGATTTGGCCTGCACTTTCTGCATGAGTTCGGGATGAGTTCAGCCAGTTCAGCGCAGGCGCCGCCACTGCAGAACCGGTCCTGCACTTTTGTCGTCTGCTTCTGCACCTCCTCCCTGGGAGGTGCAGGGAAAGCGTGAACTCATCCTGCACTCTCCGCACCGTTGGTAAATCGAAGAGAAAAGTGCAGGCGCCGCGCGCTGCACTCGAAAATCGAAGAGACGAGTGCTGCACTACCTGAATGAGTGCAGCGAGTGCAGTAAAATCGAAGACACCTAATGTGCCGCTACTCAGAAAGAATGTGGCAATGCTGTGTGTTGTTGAAATGCACCAGACTCGCTTCATACAACAGCAGTTTCCATGCAAGCGAGTGCTTTAAAATGGAGCAGTTGTAATGTCAAACCAAATTTTTTGGCATGAAGTCCACTTTAAGACTGATTTTTCGTACGCAGTGTTTTGGAAGGGTCTTTGGCACCTCACCACATCAAGCATAGCTAGGACATCAGGTGGCGAGCTAGTTGGTAGACCATAATGCTCACAATAGAAAAAACGGGCAGATTAAATGACAGCAAACAGCACTTCTTTCTTCTCCTTTTCCATGAGTTGTTTTTATTTTGTGCTGTGAGCATTATTCTACGTACCCTCGTGTTACGTTAAGAATGGTGTCAGTATGTATCTAACGAGGTAACCTTTCGAATGAACCAAACCTGCGTTTCTGCATGGCCCCTTTAAGCTTCCCGCTGATCCATGTCGCTGCCCGTGCAAGCATCGCACTTTGCCGCCGAATGCGCCGACATGAAGGGCGATAGCACAGAGAACACACCCTGCACTGGACAACACCTCATTCGCGCATTTACCATGTACTACGCCGTCACCGCAATCACAAGCCGAATGTGGCAGTACGTCGAGCTCTACGCCCCGATGCACACAATCATCTTCAGAAAAAGAAACTTGGCACACGGCGCTGCATTCGGGCTCGAGGCGTGCGGACAATTTTAAAAGTTATCCGCGCGAGGCGTGCGGACAGTTTTGAAAGTTATCCGCGCGAGGCGTGCGGACAGTTTTGAAAGTTATCCGCGCGAGGCGTGCGGACAGTTTTAAAAATAATCCGCGCGAGGCGTGCGGATAGGGACAGCCGTTTTTAGATTAGGTCAGTTGGCAAAGAGCGCGGCCTTCCAAGCACAGCGGCGCGGGCCGGGTCTGTCGCCGACCAGGCGGTGGCGCTGCGGTAGCGTTGAGATCGGTCTCGGCGCGTCGTCTGCTACTCCTTGCTCGGAAAGGCGCCGGTGAACGACCACCGCACACCGTTAATGTTCTTCTTTTGACATGCGAAGTCCAACTTCGCTCTACTAGTGACAAGAGCTTCACATTTTTATCGACATTATAACGAGAAACAAGCTGTACTTAAGAAAAAAAAAGGCTAGGCAAACACTGCACAATCCGCTTGTCTTTATAGCATACCCGAACGCGTCTTACGCTACTGTAACTGCGGGAAAGCGTACAGTAGTCGGCCATCTACTTGGAATCAAGAAAAGACGCCTCGACATTTTTATTTATGCTGTGGAAGCAAATGCAGTAGGTACGTTTTCACAAGAACATATTTACAACCACAACAAAACTGATCAAGTGAGCCGATTGGAAACCAAGTGCTGACGTGCGCGCTCACGCGCTCAGCAAATTCTTGGTATTTTAAGTGCGGACACGAAAACTTACGATTTGTTAAACAGCTTGGCTGTTAAAAAAGAAAATTGAAGCAATTATTAAACCAATGTTTTTTTTTTTCATTTCTTTGACAGGTATAAATGTGGTTTCTTAAAAGAAATAAACGTTGTTCTCTGATGAGAATGCTTGTCGTACTGCTATTCTTTTTTGTTGGTTTGTAAATCTGATGGACTATCTGTTAGGGTCACAGAAACTTTCATTTATCGTCTTGTAGCCCTGATATGCCGATTTTTTAAAGCGTTTAGCCTTCATTTATCTTGTAGCCCTGATGTGCCGATTTTTTAAAGCGTTTAGCCTGGTAGTTTTTCCGTTGAGCCATCGCTTATGCTATCTTCTGCGTTGATTTTTCCTGCTCGTTTCTTTTTGCAATCTACAGATAGGCAACACTTCTAAGATTTGACTAGTCAGATTGATTTATAAGAGGTTTAACGCGCCGACGCTTCACAGGCGATGAGACGCGCCGTAGTGGAGGGCTCCGGATTAATTTTGACCACGTAGGGGATCTTTAACATGCGCTGAAATCCCGAACACACGGGTGTTCTCGCTTTCCGCCTCTATCAGAATAGCGGCTGGGAATCGAGCCCGAGTCCTTGCGTCCAGCAGCACGGCGCCTTAGCCACCGCGCCGGCTAGGGATCTGATCTGACAGCACCGTGAATATATATGTTGTGCCACACACACTGCATGCCCTTTCACGGCAGTTGTTGCGGATGAAACGTCTGGAAACAAGTAATTTGTTCCAAGGGCTGATCTTGGAACAAATGGGATGATGCTACATTCTTCCACCTTGCCAGCTGGGGCTGAGTATTCCCATTTTTATCGCTGTAGCTACACGGCGGGACAAGCAAACCTCTTGAATTAACTTCAACCGACAAGTTTTGCCCGACTACTGCAGCCTTCTCAATCACACCCAGAATCTTCGAGCTTGTAGAAGATAACCTGGGTAGGCGAAGCCTTCATATTCTACGATTGAAATGTCGGACATTTGCTGAATTCCTGCATAACCGCGAACCACAGATCAGTTCCCAACGTACGTGCTGACTTCGGCGCTTTCTACACCACTCATACTGCCACTTAATTACGCCAGTTTCATCGCGCAAAGGCCCGTGATTTTGGCAGGACGGAACATAGGTCGGAACTACTGTCACCCATTTGGGTGGTTTTCGGCATGACGTTGACGTCTTTGGTGCCGACAGATGCTCAGGGATGTCAGGGAAAATACGGGGCGCCGCGCCGTCCCTCCGAGTCCACCTGCCTTACGGTATCCTTACAGTTTGACCGTTCACGACGTGTCAGTAGGCAGTTTTAGCATATCGTTACCGTGTTTACGTTACCGTTTACCGTGTTTGCGGGAGTCGACTGCGCAGCGCGAGAGTTACCGCGAACGGTAACTTACCGGCACAGGCTTCACCTTCGCCAGCGGCTTCCGGTAACACGGTAAACGGTAACGCAAACACGGTAACGATATGCTAAAACTGCCTAATCAGTAACAGTTGACGATGTCTGAAGGCTCACAATGAATGTCACAAACGTATGTTTATGGCGTAACCTTGAAGTTTTTCCACGGAATCGCGCTTTCCCACGCCTTCAATCCGTCAGGACCCTTCGGCACTTTGAAGAAATGCCGCTGCACGGACTTTGCCGCTTCCGAAGCATACCCCGAACGGCAGCCCGGCGCGCAGCACGTCAACAAACCGCACCGACACTTCAGAGATCCACTAAAATATGTATGCACGATGACAGCACAGAGCTAATACCTTAATACAGACGTGACGAACAGGCGAGCACCAACAGCACAGCGAAAACACATGGCCGGGGCGAGCCTCGCTCCCCAAACTAGATGATGATGATGATGATGATGATATTGCGGTTGTACCCTTTGCAGCGGGCGGGTGAGAGGTCTCGACCCTAACCAAAAACAAAACAAAAAAAAATAACACTACGCACGCACTCTATATACAAGAGCTCAGGGCCCGTGAAGGCCCAGTGGCCGAAGAACCCGAACCCACCGTCCTAGTCCTACGCCACACTACGACCCATACTACTGTGCGCCAAGGGTCGCCCTCTTCCACATTTCAAGGCGGCACTTTGTCCGCGCCACAGCGCGCATGTCCACTGAGCCACCCTCCTCAAACCCAAGAGCAACATGCAGAGGAGTGTTGCCATCGCTCCCCACGCCCTTGCGGTCTGGTCCAAGCTGATCACACTGGAGGACCACATGTTCCATCGTTTCCTCCTCATGCTCACACGCACGACACAGGACATCCTCCACTGAATCGTCCAGCCTCTTCTGTCGAACTCGCGTACGAAGTGCCCCCGCTCGAGCCTCAAAAAGGAGCGTGCTGCCCAGGCTGTTGTCATACAGCCGGACCGAGCTGATCGCACGTTTGTGGGATCTGTAGAGGGCCAAAGAAGATTTTTCGGAGCAGCTGCGGCGCCACTCCTCCTCTTCTGCCGCACAAACTCGCAGCCGCACTTCTCGTGTCCACAAGGTTGCCGAGTTCGCCTCGACAGGCTTTCGGGAGAGTCCATACTTTTGTTCCAGCCTGTACATTCGACGCGTCCACTTGGTGCGCAGGCACGTCGCCGACAGGTACTCGAAGACTCGGCGCGCCCAGCGTTCACGGCTCATAAAAAGCAGGCGGCCCTTATAGACAAGCTTGCTGGAAGCTTCCCTCGCTTCAAACGAGGACCACCCCACATCGCCCTGCACAGCTTCGTTGGCTACGGTGCCATGACAGCCGACTGCCGTGCGGCCCACCTCACGCTGGCGTCGCTCCAGCCATTCCCTAGTGTCCGATGACAGGCAGACCACAGCGTTGGCAAACGTCAGGGCTGGTACATGGACGAGCTTCCACAACTCGCGTACCATAGTGAAGCGGTTGCAGCCCCACAGCACCCGGCGTCTGAGGATCCCTTGGGCTCTCAGTGCTGATTGCCGGAGCTTCTCCTCCTGCTCACTGTACAGGTTCTCGTCCATTCCCAGCCACACACCCAGGTACTTGTATGCTGCTTGAGTGGCAAGGGGTTTTCCGGCCAGTGAGAGCATACTGTTTGCGTTTTGACCACCAGCAAGGCGGACAACTGCAGTCTTCTTGGTGTTGAACCGTAGGCCCAGCTTTGTGACCTCGGCATGGCAGATGTCCAGCAGCACTTGGAGCTCTGATGAGCTTTCTGCCATAACGACCAAGTCATCTGCGAAGGCCAGACCCGGAAGTCTGCAGCTGTCATCTATGCCCCTGGTGCTAAATCTTAGGCCAAAGCCTAAGCCTGATTTTAGCAGCTCCCGCTCAATGTCAGCTGCATACAATATGTACAGCAGTGGTGAAAGTGGACACCCCTGCCGGAGTCCCTTGGCCACTGGGATCCGTGCAGACTGCACGCCACCAAACTTCACCACCACTGAATTTCCCTCGTACAGGCGTTGTATGGTGTCCAGTATGGCCCCTGGGATACCCATACGTGCCAGCCGCTTGAAGAGAAGGGCATGGGGTACCGAGTCGTATGCTTTCTCCACATCTAAGAAGCAACACAACAGGGAGCGTCCTTCCTTCCTGGCTATTTCTGTACACTGAGTGAGCACAGACAAGTTGTCGTCCAGTCTGCGCCCCCGACGAAATCCGTTCTGCAACTCTGTCAGGAGGTTGTGCGCCTCGACCCACCCGCTCAGCCAGTCCTTAAGGATGCTCGCGAACAGGCGGTACACAACACTAGTGACGGTGAGTGGCCGATGGTCGCCCAGGTGTGCAGGGTTGCCACCCTGTTTCGGGACAAGGGTGATCCTGCCCAAACGCCAGTCCTCTGGGATTGGAGCTCCCTCAATGATGCCTGTGAACAGGTCTGCCAACTGCTCTCTGGCAACAGGCCCGAGATTTTTTAGCAGCCGGGCTGGCAGACTGTCTAGGCCCATGGCTGTTCGAGCCCGCAGCTGTGCTAAGGCCCGGTCCACCGACAACCCTGAGAAGGCATAATGTGTGCTCTCCTCCCTTGACCTGGCCGAGGTCGCGTCAGGTGGTATGTCCTCTTTCTGCCCACCACACAGGTCAGCCGGAGGATCGGGGTCCTGAAATACACGAGTGAAGTGCTCGGTGAGGTGCTCCTTCAGGTTGAGGATAGAGCGTCCAGATGCCACATCCCGAAGCTGGCACGGAGGGGGGGCTGGCCTGTCCAACGACGTGACATACCTCCAGAACCTCTGGGCGGTGGATTTGCCATCCGAGTGTAGTGACCGAAAGAGGCTCATGTTGTGCTCGGCCAACTTCGCCTGCACCAATGCCTGCACCTTGCGTTTCAGCTCAATGTATTGAGCCCACATAGCTGGGACCGCCTCGGCACACCCAGTCTTGATGGCAAGCCGGTGAGCTCGGTTTGCTCTACGGCGCTCTTTCCATGCCGTCTCCACCTCCTCATCCCACCATGGGTTCTTCCTGGCCTCGTCCGACCTTCTGTCCTGCACCATGTGGCGCTCAATGACCTCCCTTAAGGCCTGTACAAAGTCTTCGTAAGATGTAGCTGCATGCCTGTGTGGGCTAACCTCAAAATCTTCACAGACCTTCCCCACTGCAGCGCTGGGCAGGTACTTGCCTCTGTCCTTCCGCTGTGGGTTTCTTTTCCGGAACCCTGCAGCCCCAAACTGCAGGCACAGGCGGTTATGGTCGCTCCCCACACTCCTTAAGCCCTCCTCATCTACCGTGCACATCCTACAGGCACTGTCCAGACCGTGTGAGATGAGTGCATAATCGATGGTGGTGGCGCTTCCTCGTGCACACCAGGTGACTTGGCCCACACACCGCTGATCAAGGTTAAGAATGCTGAGCTGCATGTCCTCGGCCAACCCTAACACCAGCCTCCCGTTAAAGTCAGTGTGGCCGTCTAATTCACTGAGGTGCCCGTTGAAGTCACCAAGGATGATGAGTTCCCTGTCCGTTGCCCACTGGCGGGCATCCCTGCGAACGCACTCCAGCGACTGCACGTTTTCATCACGGTGCTTGGTGTTCACTGCCAGGTATACCACACACACTGCCACTGGGATGCCCCTCAAGTCCCCAAACACCCACAGGTGATCACTGCATGCACCTTCTTGGCGTCGCCCTCGGAATGGCGACAAAATGGTGCGACCCCTCGGAATGGCGACAAAATGGTGCCGCCTCTCGAGGCGCAGTTTGCAAACTGACCTAATCTAAAAACGTTGGCACTGAGCCACTAAACTGACTGAACCAACTAAACTAGCCAGGTGGAGCCAGCAGTGCCAGCAGCAGATCAAAACAAAGGCGCGCAATATGCGCAAACCGCAGAAACGGAGTGGTGTTGTAACTTTCCATGCGTAACTTGTGCTGCTAGACTGAACGTTGAGGCCGAGGTACCGTACCCAGAAAACGCTGCGTGCAGCACCCTGTTTACGCTCATGCTTTGAACCGAAGCTAAGTTGAAGATGGCCATGCTTCGCGCGTTGAAGATGACCGCGCTTTTTGGCTTCGACAGTAACTCGTCGGACTCTTCGAGCGACGAGCGCCCCGTCGGCCCCGTATCAGCTCGCAGCGCAGTTACCGCAGACACCTGGGAAGGCCAACTGGATTTTGACCGCCCTTGCAGCGGCCCCGAGCGGAGGTGCTGGTTATGCACGGAACTGACCCCGTGGAACCGCGCGATGCACGGGCTGGCGTTCGAGATGGTCGAGCGCAGGCCGGGCAAGCTCCAACTTCGCTCCATGCCGCACGGCGAGGGGTACGTCGAGAAGGACCGAGCGACCGCTGCTGCCGAGGCCTCGTTCCTGGTCTCGTGGCTTTTTCAGCACCACCCGTGCATTGACGAGCTCAAGGTGAACTACGACGATCATCCAGGACGCGGTGACAAAGAGACGCCGTTCTCCATCCGTCTGCGCCCTACCATGGGGAGCGACTCCCGCCGCATTGTACGCGGCCTCGAACTTGAAGGCAGCGGTATGTCCTGGTCTAGCAAACAACGGCACTGCTACGAGCTGGAAGACCTCGATGCCGTCGGCGGACTCGAGAGCCTGAAGCTCGAGTTTTACAAGATCAAACCCAAGGTTGCCGCCGAGCTGGCGAAGTTGTTGCGACACAATGCGGGCTCCATCAAAAGGTTTCACATCTCCAACGCCAAAATGCCGCGCCTTGTCAACAAAGCGCTGCGGTATCTGTTCAGCTGCGAGTCGCTCGCGATTTCCTACGAGTACGACGAGTGGCGCGACAGACCGGTGAGCATGGTTTCGCTGGCTCGGCTCTTACACTCGTCGACGGCCCTGAAGGAGCTCACTGTCGCCCAAATTGCAAGCAGGGGGCAGATGTCTGCCCTGGCGAAGGAGCTTGAAACCAACACAACCCTGAAAAAGCTCAGTGTTAACATAGCGGAAGCCGTCTGCTCTCCGGAGCCAGTGTTCACCGCGCTTCTGCACAACACTACGTTGAAAGAGCTGCGGGTCAGTGAATGCCGCATTAGTCGAGCGTGTGGACATGCTTTGGCTTTGCTGCTGCAAGAGAACACTGGCCTTCGTCTTCTGCACCTTGGGGACGTTGAAATCTCCAGATCTTCCCTGCACCTTTTGGCGGTCGCACTCAAAGTGAACACCACCCTTGAATCGCTCCATCTTTCGAGTGAAATTCTTCTGCCAGCAGATGGAATTGTGGCGCTCTGCAAGGCGCTGCGTACCAACAAAACACTGAAGAAGCTTGTCTTCATTGACGTCAAGCGGCGCCAGAGTTTCAGGTATGCAAACTTGGCACCGTAACAAATTTCTCTCAGTTTATTGCCATGTTTTGCAAAATGCGTGAGCCCCGAAGCACAGCGGTAGAGCAGAAGCAAATAGCATTACACGCTTTGATAGCGACCACTAAGGAAAAACCAAGTTTTGGTAACTAGCCTGTGCTGTTGCGGCCTTGAAGGATGGTGTTTTCGGCAACAAGAGGTCACAAATATTGGCGAGTGTTAGAAGCTCTAAATGAAGAAAGCTAGCACTGATGTTATTGAGAAAATGCCTCGGACAGGGCAGTCCTCATGCCAACTCTGGCAGAATTTGAGCCGGCGTCAAATCAAACCAGTTTTTTGTCAGTCACCAGCAGTCGAAAACTGGTCCCTGGATCATCATTAAACAGCGCAAGCAGTTGGTGGTTCAGTAACTACTGTTTCAAGCTTCCCTATGTAGATGTAGCTTAAATCCTAGAAATTTCCGTAAAAGTTGGTGTTATTATGTTTACTCCACCAAATAAACCGCAGCTGTTTTTTTGTAATCAAGGTGTCGGGGGACATAGCATCATAGAGGTGCATCTCTCCCACTGCTAAGTATTAATAATGGATAAGCCTAACATGACTTTGGCAACCATACGCTTTTGTGTCTACATTGTGTATCAGCTGCTGATTGAAGTCATGCCCTATGTGAACTTTTAACTTGTGCTAATAGTTAAGTTGATTGCCAGGTTAGTGTATTGATTTCAGCAGAGAAGGATTGTTTGCGCAGTTCAAAGGAGCCATGACAACAAAATATTTGTTTTATTTAAAAGATTTGGTGTTTTATAGTACACTCAGTTGTGTGTCAGCAAACGATGCTTTATTCACTAAGAAATCAAACTACTCAAGACAGAATTTTAATACTCCCTGCCTCGTATGTTTTACGGCGTCGTCAATAACGTCCTATGGGCAAGTACCAAAAACTAAAGTTACTATGTTAACTGAGGCTGCCACTGCCTGCAGAACAGGGCCGTTGGTTGCCATCTGTCCTCCTAGATGGCACAGGGATACCATTCAAGAACCGCTGTTTGCACTCAGTTCCCTTCCGACCGGACTTGTGCCTGCTGTACTTGTTACGATTGATAGCAATCTTTTCTTCAAGCGTTGGGTAGGAATTCCAAGCAGGCTCATGTAGTGTTGCTTATGCTAGTTGGCCAGTGTGGTGTCAAACAAGCCCAATGTGCCCGTCAGCTGTGTTAAAGACCGTCGTGTCCTGTGCTGTATGCAGTGTTTCCATGTTTACGTGTCCGTCCCTAATCTCCATTCTTTACCTTGCCATTCCTACTGGCAAGGTAAAGAAGTTCAGTTCAGTGTGGGAAAGTAGCTCTTGAGTCTCGTGCTCATGCAGTTGGGGCCACCACGGTAAAGAGTAAATAAAAAGCACATTTGAGTTTGTGTGGGAATTGAGTCCATGTCTTCAGGGTAAGAACCAAGTGAGTTGCCACCCCGCTGCCTTAGCACGTTGCCGGCGGGGGATCAAGAGTAAGGCTAGTGTGTGCTTCGCTGATGTCATGTGACAGTTGAAGGGGACGTCACGTGAGCAGAACACGTGCCCCCGAGTCATGGAGAACTCTGATTCTGGGGAAGCTGTGGAACGAAGTGCTCCCAGTCTGGCTGTCCAAGTGATGGGCACTAAAAGATGAAGAAAGGAAAGGGAAGAGACGCAAACACGACGTAGCAGTAAAGAGCTCTAATAAGTATCACCAGGGAAAGCCATAATGCTTTCACCTTCAAGGCACATAAGCAGACTTGCGTTCCCTGAGAAATTTTTTTCGTATGTCTTGTCACAGTGCACATTGAAGACTCGGACTGACTTATACAAGCACTGATCAGAAAATGCTTTTGTCTTTTATTGCCAGTGGTGCCAGCTTGCCTTCCTTGTCACCAGCACCAACACTTACTTTTTCCTAAAAAAGGAGTTGAGTGACAAGGGATTCCGAGATTGACTGATCAGGCAGGGCGCTGAGCAAGCTACTTGTCAAACATGATGAAGGGGTCCAAACTGAAGGCCACCTTCAACGCAAGACAGGACTTTTCATTCTCTGGGAATCGCTCCAAAGGCTCCTAATACGCACGGAATTGGGGTGGCTCTGAAAGCAAAACGCAGTCGAACTCGGATATAGTGAACGCGGATACATCAATTCGTCTATACCAAACAGTGAGAACATACCCTTTGAAATCCCGTGCAAAAGTATAGCTCGGTTATACGTGTGTATCGAAGTCCTGATCGCGGGCACGTTCGATATATCGAATGCTGCACTGCTAGTGCGCTTCTCCCGACGGCATGGATGTGATGACTTCTCGCGGGCGATGTTGTGCTCGGTGTGAAGGCGGCGGCGTCGCATTGCTTCGATGGTCTTCAACACCTGCTGCTGGCACGCTTGCACCGTGGCATGGGGGGCAGCCGCATGGAAGCGAGAACGCGGGAAGTGATTGGGTGGAAACGGCCATAGAGTTTCATACAATAACAACTAGACAGGAATCTGGCTCTGCGATTGTCCACCGCAATGGGCGTGAAGGGTAGTTCTGGATTCGGATTGGCACTTGATGGCTTGTCGAAGTTGCTATGGATTGAATCATGCAGGCAGTTTCATTTTCACTTTGGGTTTCACTTTGGGCTTACATGAATGCATTTGCTTGCCTACAAGGGGTGGTGGAAGAAGCGTTCAAAAATATGTTTCTCCTTGAACTGCGTGCCACGCGCACAGTGACGCCGCCCTGAGTGGAATGTTTTACAACCAGAGTTGCCAATTGGATGCGTTATCAATTCGTTGCCAGCACAGTGGGCATGAAAACACAAAATGATGGCGCTGTGTGCGGCAAAGTTGTCTGCGAATTTGCAGTTGCGGTGCAGCTCATTCAGCAGAGAAATGTATTTTCGGAGCTGATAACGACTGCAAATTGCTTGGAACAGCCACACCTCTTGTGCCAACACCGGCTCCTACGGCATCAACCAGCAGTACCGGCAGCTGATAGGAACGCTGCCTAAGGAATGTCCCTAATTCAGGCTAGAATAACTTCTCCAAAAAATAATAGATTTCTTTTTTTAAGAGCAGAAAACTTTTCTTAATATTAAAAACTGTAAGCTCCGAAACTTCTACAAGTAGTCTTTTAAAGGAGTCCGCGTCCCGCTGTAATTTGCGGCAAATGGCAAACGTACTCCGAAAACCTCCTCGACTCTGTGTTTGCTTTCTATTTAAATGCACCATTTTATTTCGAATAAAACCTGTTTTTGGTTGCCAACTTTTTTGTTTGCCATGTAATTTGTAAACAGTGAACCGCACAATGAGAGTTTCGTTGAAAAAAAAAAACACAATTTGCGCAACCTTAGGCCCGTTTCGATCCTACGCAATCCGGTTCCAGAACTGCCCATCATCATCAAAGTGTAAGTGCCGTCTTGGGGTTCGCGTCCACATTAGCGTCAGTTTACCCTCTAGTTATTACTGTATGAAACTCTACGGAAAAGGCAATAAAGAAGGAGAGGAAACCGACCAAAAGCGCTCGGTTTCTGGCATTTTTTTTTTTTCTACGTGCTTGAGCAGTTGTCAGTGGTGGCTCATACAGGGTGCCCGATGTGACATGGGCTGGTTTATTTTGTCCGTGGTACAAGTTTCGAGGCCATGGTCACGAAAACCACGGAAGCATTTGGATTTAGCAACAAAAGCGGGCATCATTCGACGGGTACCAGCCGGTGAAAAAATGTTGGTTGCGGAGGTATTCGAAATTCTTCACAGCAGCCCAGCCGGGGCGTGTCATGTGCAAAGCGGCTTTGTTGTGCGGCTCCAGACGGGAAGTTTTCAGATACTGAAGATGACAGCGTTGAGTGCCTCGAGAGTGAGTTTTAAGAGCGTTCATCGTTTCCATGCCCCATTTACAACAGCACATGAGTTCGTAAGTGCTGATAGCAATCTGCAGGCTGTGGCGGACATCACTGATTGCAAGGAAGCAGATGTTACTAGTGGCCCTGACGACGCTCCCAAACACCTACTGCAGCCGTGCTTGCGTCAGTGTTCAGATTCTCCTCTGTTGTGGCACAGTGTTCAACGCTGGCTTTTCTCATTTGAACGGCATTCCTAAGCTTAAAGACAGTCTGGTGAACTTCGTGACGCCTCAGTCTTTTTTAAAATAATGTGCAGTGGTTGTTGCGCTGTGGTTTGAATTTTCTGTGCTGTGAGCAACAAATCGGCAAGCGAGCGTCCACTTCTCACAATTCTGAAAGATCTCAGTGGTGTGCAGTTATGAGATAACCTTCAGACACGCATATTTTATATTTTGTATTATCGATATATCGGACTATTTTGCGATCCCCTTGGAGTTCGATATATCTGTGTTTGACTGTACAGCATTGTTCACTTTTCACTTTGCAAAAACTAGCCCTTGGTAACTCTTTGAGCTCTACTGCAGCCATGAGAAACGTTTTTAACCGAGAAAACGCAACAAATACTGATAATCTTTTAAAATTTCGTGCTACGTGACTTCAGCAGTGACGTGATGGAGGGCGATGCTAAAAACATGGTTGTCAGTGTGTACGTTACCATTCGAGTGTTCCAATCAAACACAACTAGAGGCTTTACTACAATTGCCCTGTCATGTTTTTTGGTGGTGGCTTTAGGTTGGCGGCTGCTAAGTGCAGGAACAAGGTTCTGTGACGTCGGAGATGTCGCCAGAAAGTGGCTGCGGTGTTGACAGCTTGGTCTGTTTTCTTTTTTCTTTTGGTTATCAGTTTAAAGTTTGCAGGAAGTCTGGTGTCACTGTTATTGGGACAAAGACTTTTTTTAAATGAACCAAACTTGTATTTTCTCTTCAAGGCCCCTTCATGGAGTCATTGAAGAACAGTTGCAAATAAAAAAGGCAGCCATTTCTCTTCGTGAAAGCGCATGAAACTTGTATCATCTGGCCAAGCAGTTACGGTTGTGAGCAGACAGGGATTTCCTTGCACGATGCACTACGAAATCTGAAGTCTGTGATGCCGAGCGCTATAAATGTACGAAATTCTGGAAATGAATCATTAAAAGCACATTGAGCTGTTGATGTCCACGGCTAATCACAGACCTACATATTTTGTTGATTTCTGTTTTTTCCAGTTACGCCCTGGCGAGACAGCTTACTCGGAACGACTGCTACAGCCGCGTGGAGCTACCTTGGACCGAGCCTGACCTGCCGGGCTTGACAGCCGCCCTGATCTCGTCTTTAGCTGCTATTGAAGAGTTCCGCCTGCCTGACATCCGCAGCCTCTCTCTGGCCAGTCTCGAGCAGCTTTTTGACGCCCTGGCCTCCAGCAAATGCGTCCGTACACTGGGGGTCCGCATTAAGGGAGACCCTGGAAAAAAAGGCCAAGCCCTTTGCGAAATGCTCAAGGCAAACCGAACCATCGAGTATCTTGACGTGGCCATTGACCGAGACAACGGCAAGTTTGTCGGGGAAATCTTGCACGCCCTCGCAGAAAACACGGGCATCACCAAGATGCTGGTGGGAATTGATGAAGTTCGTGAGTTTGAGACGGCGACGTCACTCTCCTACTTGCTGGCCCACAACAAGACAGCCATCAAGTTCTCTTTCAGCACCAGGACCAGTCTGTATTTCAAGTTTGTTGAAGAGTTCTCACGGGGAATGCAGCAGAACAAGACCATTGGGGAGTTTGGGCTCGCGACCAACTTGCTTTGCGATGCTGCGAGTTTCCCCTTCTTCGAGGCGGTGCGCAGGAACCAGGGTGCCCTGAACCGAGCGGTGGACTTTGTCGTCTCACCCAGCCTGGACAAGCAGTGTGCAGAGGGGTTTGAGTGCTTCTCGAAGAGGCCTTGCCTCCGCAAGCTCCTGAAGAAAGTCACGGGAAAAACGGAGCCAGAAGCATTGTTGGCCATATCTGCAGCCGAGCGCTACTTGCGCGACAACTATCTCCTCATCACGGGCATCGTTCGGCACTCTGTGGAATGCCACCCGGCAAAGACCACCCAGGTGGATGCGCTCAACAAGGACTGCTGGCTTGCCATCGTGCGCCACCTCACGGTTGCCGACGTGCTCGCCTAATCCTGCCTCACTTGTTCAGTGCACAGTACTGACCCATTCGTGCACCACTGTGATAGAAAGTGGCATCTGTGCGTGCTGTCTCATTCAGTCTTCACTGTTTGCCAGTGGGAACCTGGCTTTATAGTTCAGAAAAGTTTGACAAAGTTCTGTATTTCTGCCACTGAACTGATCTTAATTTCAAATGCACAATGCCCAAAGTGATATGAAGTTTCTGTGATCACACAATCTTCCTACTCAACGTTCTCAATATAAGTGGTCGTATATCTGCTCCTTGATATGTGGTTGAAGTAAGCA
Organism: Haemaphysalis longicornis; assembly: GCF_048455015.1. Taxonomy (NCBI): domain Eukaryota; kingdom Metazoa; phylum Arthropoda; class Arachnida; order Ixodida; family Ixodidae; genus Haemaphysalis; species Haemaphysalis longicornis. The sequence goes on along the minus strand of NW_027526422.1, from coordinate 70,731,661 downwards.
GTTGGGGCAAATTACTTTTAAAGAGTTTGCCCAGTCCTAATGACTATGAGAAAAATCCTTTAAAAAATACGTATCGCTGCATTCTTGAAGCGAATGGGGATCACGTTCTCCCTTTCTGTGGTTAGCCTCACTGCCATTTCAAATGCAGGAGCCATTTCATGCAGTACAAGTGCCTTCAGATCTGTGAATTGGTCAAATGGAGCCATGGCCCATTCTTCTTTGAAATGGCGCACCTTGTCTCTCAGCCTTGCAGTGTGACTGCAAAGTGAAAAACTGCATCTTCATTTTGTGAGTTGGTACAGGCGTAGACGTAATAGATCAGGCTTCACCAGGCAGGTGAAGATTGCATGAAGACGTGACGTTGCAACCCCTTTATTCGAAAGCACAGCTCTCTAAGTGGCCTTGAATTTCTGGCCATTCTCAAGTGCAAGAAACGCGTTCGCGCAATATGAAGTCTAGGTCAGCACTCCTTCGTGAAGTTAAGCATTGCAATTTTTCAATCAGGTCGTTCTCTATGTAACCAAAGCTTGTCTTTGAGATGCCTCAATTTTAAGTATGGACTGCATAAAGCTAGTCAACGCGTAAATGTGGGCTAGGTGGTTCGAACTGTGAAACATGGTTAAGTAGCGCGGTAAGGACGGGGCAAAAGTAGAGACCACACTACTAGTCCCAGTCTTGCGCTAGCGCTAGTCCTGTGTGGTCTCTACTTTTGTCCCGTCCTTACCGCGCTACTTAACCATGCATAAAGCTAGACCTACGTCATCCTCATAAACAGAGAGAGAGAGTGAGAATAAGACTTGCTAAGCTAAATTTGTCCAGTGTGAGAAGTTTCTTTTTTTTTTTAATTGCGAGAGATTGCCCTACGGCATAACAGGGAGTTTTAAAGCTACAGCATTGCACCCATTTCACGCAGAAATCCAAGAAGGGAGCGGTGCTCGGGTTCCCATATCCAACGCTGAAGATCTGGGGGTCTCCCAGGATAATGCACTTGTTACCAAACAAAACGGAAACGGTTCATCCATGCGTTAGCTGGATAAACGCGAGTTTTTTTTTTTTTTTTTTTTCCCGTCACTGTGACGTATGGGTGCAACAAATTTGAGGTCACCTAGGCACTTTTTACGAGTTCTGAATGTGAGAGCATTAGCCTCCGCTCCTTGGAGTTTGGCAATGCAATCAATTGGGGCTGTTCAGTGCTCTGCCCAGTCAGCGGTGCGCGCTTGATTATCTGTGGAACACCGCGCTCACAGCCACAGGTGCAACTCTGCCTTCCACGTGGGTTGCCTAGCAGGTTGTACCTTAACATGTGTTTATTTTGTTCCATTGCCAAGCTTGTGGCTTGCGCTGATGTCACTGAACCTGCCATGTTGGTGCATGCATACGCGATGGAAAGCTGTAAACTCGTCGACCGCTCTTCTATCAAGCTGCGTTCAGACTGCCGAGAGCAGTGCACCAGAAAGGGCGGAGGCGAGATGTGCACGCCAGGCACCGGTTTTCTGTCCCACCCTGGCTTTTTGCACAATCAGCCGTTTACTGCTTCCAGGTTAAAAACAACGAGTTGAGCTGGTCACACGAGCATGACTTGCACTTGGTGTTTCACAACGTAGCCACTGAACTTGCAACATACATAGCTTTTAATGTGATTGCTACTAGCAAGCAGCTGCCGTAATGCACATCCCATGTAACGGTGCATCATAGACCGTGAATCAAGGCTAAACTGTGTAGGAATTCGGTTGCTTTATTTGGCATGTGCTCAGCTACTTTTTTTGTGTGCTGGCTTCAGTCTTTCCAACAGAATACATTTTGGCCATAGTCAAAGTGCAATCTAGCAGCGGCAGTAGTGTGCATCAAAAGCTGCTCAATCTAGCAGCGGCAGTAGTGTGCATCAAAAGCTGCTCAGCTTACCCCCTCCTTGGCCAAAAATGTCACCAACACAATTGGGACTGCCGTCTTTGCTGAGGCAGGTGATTGGTTGTCGAGAGAATGTACGCTGTCATAGTCCCCGGGAATGTGCGTAGGGTTGCCTTCTGCCCTGTTTTTGACCGGCCCGACCGGTTTTTTTATACAGCAGGCCGGTTGCCGGTTCGTACTTAAAACCGGCCATCATTGGCCGGTTTTTTTGGGGGGGTAAAATACCTGGAATCTTAGGTGTGTTTTTTTCTTTTTTGTCTAAAACATGTGGGGTCCCCATGCCTTGTTTGCCACGGGGTTGGCCTTTGCCGGCAGTCTTGGTCAGCGGCGGGGTCACACGTGGGCTAGCTTCCTCGGTGGTTGTGCGTCACGTCCCACACTGTACCCATAACACCATGACTGGCGAACGAGGACGGACCCTCGCTGGCCTCCCACCGGCACCCTCTTTCCCATCGAGCCACATGTACACATTCAGATGTGCGGACCCTGTTCGCGAGGACTCGGCTGGGAGATCTTGTTGATGTTGGTCGGATCAGGAGTTTGGACTCTCTTGGCTGCGATGACTGATATCCCATTTGGCTCCGCGTTACTCCGCTTGGAGATTCCGTCTGGGCTGGTTGTCGGGAAGAACTTTCCCGTGGCCACGGTGATGGATATCCGAGTTCGGGTCAGTGCGGCTTGAGCGAGCTATTTTAATGAGAAAGCTTTACTAGGGTAGCATTCCACGATTCCGACGTGCTCACCAGTTGTGCCCATCACAAAAACTGCAGCCAACATCGTGTTAGCTAGCTAAAAAAATTGCAGGAACTCCTAGAGCGGGCTGATACCCAAGCAGGAAAGCACTAGGGCCTTTTAGTAATGGCCTTTAAAGAGAGCATCTATACCTGTGGCGTGGTATAAATACCAAGTACTTCTTAAGTCAGCCTCACTACTAGGCTGTTAAGGTCCAGTGTGACAATATGGAGGCCATCCGATGTAATCAAGTTTGTTGTGCTCTGGGACGCTGCCGCATAGCTGGTGATGTGGAGGCCACAAAAGGTTCCACAGACAAGACTGCTTCTATCTCAGGGATACCGTTATACGAGGGGTTGGTGCACAGCAGTACCCTGATTGCTGCGGAGAGCATGATGGGGATGAGAATGCCAGTAATTTCGGGCTGCGCAGCCTGAACTTCCATCTGTCCATGTTCCCTGCGGGGACGTCGAGTTGAGGGGGAGCCTGCGTCCTGTGAGCAGCCATCAGGTGCAGCATGCGTAGTTGTGGTCGTTGGTTGATCCCGTGCGAGTTGTGCATCGGACTTGCTTGTGGGAGTTTTGCCCTGAAGTGGAGGGTCGTTTGAATGCACAATCACAGGTGAAAACACAACATCTGGGTTTGATGGTAGCTCGCGTTGGAAAGGAGCTTTCCCTAGTAACTTGCTCGACCCTGCATGCAAGATTAGCTGTCTTTTTCTTCGGGCAAGCTCCATATGATGCGGGAGGTGGGCCGCCACAGTTTGCGCATCAGGGTTAGTTGGTGAGGTGCAGTTTTTGTGGGGGTGGTCCCCACAGCATATTTTGCCATGTTTCTGGCACTTGAAGCACTGTGTTGCAGATCCAGTGTACTCTTCTGCGGAGAAGCTGTTGGAACCAAGAAACACCCGAGCTGGTAGAGAGGAACCAGGCTTAATTGAACTCCAAGATGACAGCGTCGGCTGTTCTCAGAGATGACTTGGTGACCTGCCGACGAGCAGGGATCATGCCCATCGCTAACGTAGTTCTCTAGTGCCTCATCAGTGTAGTCAAGGGGCACACCTTGGATATTCCCGTATGTTGCTTTGTACGACCGTGGTATGCGCTCCTCGAATAGCATACCAGCAAGGGTGGAGACAAGTACAAGTCCGTTCGCTGCCGCTAGGGACGACACTGTCACAATAAGGCTATCACCCTTGGTTAGGTGATGGTTTAAACTGTTTCTTGTGCCATTGCCACGACTTCTGACACCATTACCTTGGGGTTGGCTCTCCACAAATTGTATACCCTTCAATTGGTTCAAAGGCAATTGGAATCCCGGCCGTTTACAGTTGAACCTCGTTATAAGAGACACTGATGTAAGAGACAAATGGGTATAAGAGACACTATTCACCCACATGGTCGGCTGCCCTATCTTTCCCATTAAATCGACCTCTTTTATAACAGACATTGGATGTAGAAGATTGGTTATAAGGGACAAAGCATCCTTGAACTTTAATCAATAATCTCGCTTGTAACAGACATTTTAACTTCAGATGCAGTGCCACCAGTCACTAATTGCAGTTGCTTCCATTGTGGAAACAGGTGGATGACAGACGCCTGCAGTCGCTATTTAGTATAACTTCAGCAAACACAAAGTGGTTCAGTCAGCTATGAAATGACAATGAGAAGCCCTGCCAATGGTAATGCAACTGACAGAAGTGGTTGAAGCTTACTGCCATCCATTTGATGGAGCGCGATCGCACATGCGGGCTCTCCCACTCGCGTAGCTCCCAATCAAGAAGCACTGCAGATGTTGAGTCCTGCAAGCGTAATGAATAGCCTGAGCACACAGCGGAAGAAGCTGTGCACTCTGGCTATTCATCGGGCTTGTGAACTCAACATCTACGATTCATCTTCCACAAACAAGGAAAGGAAAAAAGCTTGTAGAATCGGTTGGAAAAAACAGTGTAAATACAGTCATGGAGCAAACAAAGTTTCATAAATTCTGGGGGACAAACATAAATTATAATAAATCTTTTGCAACATGCTGTAGCATTCTTTTGAGCTTGTTTTAGTCATACGGTGCCCACATTGAACTAGGGTCTGATTAGTAAGTGAAAACATGGTTCCCTGCTTATAAGAGACATCTCGTATAAGAGACAGAAACTGCTCCCCGGTACGTGTCTCTTATAAAGGGGTTCAACTGTAATTGCGTTTTCTTGTGGCAAGCGTAAAGTCTCCTTGATTTACTTCAATGTCAGTAGCGTGAGACAAAATATTCCAGTCAGCTGTCTTTTGGTCAGTAGCACGCTTTAAGAGTTGACCGGCTTTCCAGGTTAGCATCGGTAGCGCATTCGTGTGAATTAACTGCGGAAGTAGCTTGATGGGGTCCACTTGGAGTGGGCAGACCCTGGTTGGTTCCATCCATTACGGGAGCAGAAAGCGCGAGCGATGACGGCACCCTGCTGAGCTTCAGGGGCTGCACGCAGCTTTGCTGTTTGACACGAGGCGTTCGACCTTGTGAAGTCGCTGGGTGCTCCTAAAGGAGGCACCGGAAAGGACTTCAACCACAGCAAATAGGTACGGGAGAGAGAGAAGAAACATTTAATATAGCAAACGGTGGTGCGAGACAAAAAACAGAAAAACTGCAGAGCAGCAAGAGCAACCAGCCGGTTGAGCTGATCTTCAGCGTCCTCCTCTCCAATGGTACCGTATTTTCGTGTGTATAACCCGCCCCTGCATATAACCCGCACCCCCACTTTACGACTTTACTTCGACGTATAAAAAAAATATATCCCCGCATATTGCCAGCATATTTTAGACATAAGAGAATGGACCAAATCTACTACTCAAGCAACATTACACATTTGTTTATGCAAAAAAACTTACCTAGCTGATTACGTAACTAGGTGATTTGCCGCGTACATTTTTTTCAGGTTGGGATATTGTTGAGCAGTGTGTGCGAAATAACCACTGTCAATGGGATAACAGTGGCTTAGTCGCTATTACTGCTGTAGTGGCATCACAGCCCAACGTGCATTGCGGTGAAGCTTCACCAAAGGAAATGCCTCGCATATAATTCGCACCTCTACTTCACCCCTGAAATTTTCTCATTTTTGGTGCGGGTTATTCGCTGGAAAATACGGTAAATGTTTCTCACAGCTTGGTGGATGTGTGAAGAAAGTTTTCATGGGAACGAAAAGCATGGATCTATTAAGGGCCAGCACCCACTGGTACTTGTTTGTAAGCTGCTTGGTGGTGCAGTACTCAGCTCCTGATATGACTGTCCCTTATTTTAACTGCAGAACACCTCCCACTCCATTCTTAGCTGTTGGACCAAGTGGGAATTCTCTTCCCGATTAACCTACTTTGATTATCATAGGCGGAGGAAGTCCCTCTCACAAAAGACGTTCCAGCAAATTTATTCAAGGGACATCATTTCTCTTAAACCGAAACTTCTGTTGAATTAGGCCCTCTTAGGTCCTCTTCAAAGGTGGCCCTGTAGTGGCTCTGAATGCCAGCTTCATTCCTGTAAGGCCAGAAGAGCTGAACCATTTGGTAGCTGTTCCTGTTCTTTGAACAATAGCTGCAGTACTTAATTACTCATGACTGCCCTGTGTTAGAGTTAGTATTGCCTTCCTTTGTGCAATTTGCAGCATCTTCCAAGCACCAGTCCAAGTTATGTAGTGCTGTCTGCACACTAACCAGTCAAGTTCCATTTCCACACTTCAGTGCAATCATTACTATCATTCTCGAATTCCCATATAGTCTTGGGAACTCTGACCCGTACTTCAGGAGCTGTTTTAGGAATGAAAATGACTGACTGCACATAGACCTGTGCTGACGAATTAGAATTCATGCAGCATCCTGGAAACTCATTTCCACATTGTTCAGAACATGAATACCTAGCCAAGCCAGAAGCTTTCCCATAGACAAGTATGTATCCTTCTTTTAAAGTTCCTTGAGGACCTTGTGCAGATTGCAGTAGCTTCTGCCGGACTTGGTAAATGTAGTCTACAATATAAGCACCACATGAATGAGCGTCCTCTGTACACTGAAATACGAACAGTTGGAACGAAGCCCTGTTGCAGTTCAAGAGTTAAATTCACAAGCTTCTCTGCTGGGGTTCTCGGCAAGAACACTGGTTGTCGTTTCATGTGTGCCTTGATGCAAGCTTAATTCTTCGTTTTCGATGTCATTGAACTTCTGTGGCTCCGCGGTAAACTCGTTTTTGGTAGCTTTCAACTTGTGATGCACTTCGTTAAACTTTGCTTAGAGTGCCTCGAGCGTCGCCCCATTTCTGGCATGCTTTATCGCAGTAGTGAGAATTCTCGTCTTCTGTATTGGCCGTAGGGGGGCGTTGAAACGACACAGTTGTTTGGTCTTATCCAGCCTGTAGCAAGTGAAAGTGTGGCGATGAATATGTGTGGTGTAGGTCAGTGTTCCGTGTTCTCATCACTGCCAACATGTAGTAATGCCAGCATGTAGAAGATGTAGTCTTACCTCCACTGCTTCCACTGCTCGTGCATGAGGGAACCTTTTTTGTGTGGGCCATGAGACTGTGCGCAAGTGAGCCAGTGCTTTTGTGTGGACAATGAGACTTGTTGTGCTGACTTTCATGTTGACGGGGGGGGGGGGGGGGGGGGGATAATGTGTAGGTCAGTGGCGCCCTACTTCAGAGCGTATGTGCACTAGGTGTGCCGCTGTGTTGGACAGTGTGTAATAGATGTTGAACAACGTACGTGATTGGAGTTAGCCAAGCACGTGTGTAGGCGTGTCATTGTGGATTATCGGCCATAAACAGCCGCTTGTTGGTTAAGCCGATTGTTGGGCTCAAGCGGGTCAGTCTCGCACTCCTTGCTCGTGCCATGGTCTGGTGTGCCGGCGTACATCGCGCCCGCTCCAGTGCCGGGCCCTTGTCATTGGTACACCACCTGCGACACAACAATATGACATCTTGGTCTCTCAAGCACAAAGTTGCCTCCAATAATATGAGAGAGAGAGAGAGAGACAGTAAACGTGTTTATTGCGAAAAGCAATGGGGAGGAGTCCTCAGTCCAAGACTCTTTGAGCTTTCCCAGCCTCAACAGCCCTCAACATCAGTTGGCACTGATCACTGAAGTTGGATGGAGCTGGTCAGAGCTCTATCCTGAAGTTCGTAAGAAGGAAAAAAGGAGGAGGAATAAATGTTCATTTCCCGAGCGCTGTTGCTGCTGTTAGGGCACCCACCCGGTGAGGGGCGTCCTTAGTCCGGGACGCGCTGCCCTTGGCTGGCAGTCCAGGCCCTCTTCACCAGTATGCGCTGGGTCCCAGGGTCTGGACTTTTCAGGCAGGCAGCCACTGCTCGTAAGAAAGGGAAGGGTTGGGGGGGTCGGCCTGGGGTTTTTCCGCACTCCCAAGCTTGATGGTATAAGGTGCTGGGTAAGGACAGAAATTACCGGTGGCCGAATATATGGTGGGATAGGTGGAGTGAAGAAGGGTGCGATCAGGATAGGAGTTTGTTGGTATTCTTTGGAGAAAGGGAGGGCTTTTGCGAATGCAGTGGCATGTGGGTGCAGGCCCCTACCATATGAAAGAGCGTACGTCCTGGGGCTTCGCAGAAGTGGCATTGCGGGAAATATACGGAGGGGTGCAATATATGGCATTCGGTGGAATGGGAGACAAGTATTTGTCTGGACTCCTTAAAGCTGCCGTTTCTCCTCTTTCGTATATGTTTATGCATTACTGGATAGATGACGCGTTTAGTTATTTTGTGAAACGTGATCAACACGGTTGGCTTATCCTGCGTACTTCCTGGCACCTGGCGGAATAACTCTCAGGCCAACACGTGGATGATTTCGTTGCCCGGGACGGCAGAGTGGGTGGGTGCCCATATGATTATGACAGATGTGTCTGGTGGACACTGGCCAATGATTTGGTGGGGTGTCTGGTGAATTCGCCCGCACAAATTATGTGTTGCCACTCAGTTCTTCCTGTTGATCTCATACTTTCGGCCAGAGCACAGTGTGAGCGCTGTCTCATTGTTGGAATTCTATTGTTTTTTGAAGTAGTCTGCAATGCCATTGCCTCCAAACAGTGACATCCCACTGTTGCGGGAAGTTTCTCAAGTCGTCATATTACAGCAAACACGTCTTGCTTTTGTTGCGTCCAGTTGCAAACCAAATTCGAAATGCCTCAGTGGAAGGCCAAGTTGCAATCAATCGACCCTTGTACCAACTCCTGGCCCCCATCGTATTCTTCTTAATGTAGTCAAAGTCCCATCTCATTGTGGAGCAACACGTCAAGTCCCTGCTGGATTCGTGTGTTGTGCAATGATGAAAGCTGTTTTGAACTAACATCGTAATGGGAATGATGTCCAAACAGCACTCGCAGCTGAACTGTGGCTGGACCATGAATTTTTGGCCTCAGCTTTTTCTATTACAATTTTGTTGTGCAGTGATATTCCAACAGGTGGACTAACAAACGTCGTTGTTCTCTGATATTAGACTATTATGCGCTAGTAATTTGTTCGGCCAGGTAGAAATTTAACTGCATGTAAACTATGGCAATAAATAATACAATGCGCTGCCATATTTGATTGCTTTGTTTGAATGCGCCACTGCCACCATACTGCGCCTAGCTAGTTTACAAGCTTTGATCAAAAGTGTAAACCCCTTTGTGCCTTAAGGCAATGCTGGTACTAACAGACACTTATTGTATTAGCTCACATGCACCAACAAACCTATAAAATTATTACAAGTGATAATACGGCAGTACGACTGTTGGTGGCAATAAGCTTATTTACATGCGAATTTATTCCAGGGTGGTCAGACATCAATGTCGACAGCCAAGAGGTCTGCATCCTGAATTTATTTTTTACTTCTCCTGTTAGTCCATTCGCAAAATTGACTCCTGGGTGAACGTAATACCGCAACGTTTGTACAATAAAGGTGTTGTAAACAGGTATCCGTGCACAAAAATTCATGCCAGATTAACACTGCTTTCCTTCCGAAGCAGTGTTAACCGAATCCATCATCGATGAAGTACTCGTCACTAGCCACGTTTTGCAGCACATCATCTTGGCGAAGGTCCGTGAATTTGGCGGCATTAGAGTGAACTAGAAGTTCACTCTAGCGGCATTGAAGAGTTCGACCAGCCGACTCCGGCCACGGCTCCTGTTGGCTTTGCCATGGAGTTCTATGTTATCCAGTTCTTTCTTCTCTTCTAACAGCGCCAAATAATGGATGTAAAAAAATGGATCTGTCTTGTGCTACAGTGCTCCGAGCGGGACATGAGCGCTTGCCTAAGAAAAAAAAAAAACACTGAGCTATGCACTGAGCCACTAGACTAGCCAGGAGGAGCCAGCACCAGATAAAAACAAAGGCACAACAAAGGCGCGCAATCTCCGCATTGTCCGCAACTGCACAGACGAAGTTGTCAGCATGGTTGTTTAACTTAGTTTGTCAGACTGAATGGTGAGGCCGAAGTACTGTACCAAGAAAACACTGCGTGCAGCACCCGGTTGACGCTCATGCTTTGAGCCTAAGCTAAGTACTACTCTGCGAAGCGAGGTGTTGTGAACGTCAAGACTGCTCCCGCGCACGTGCGCTGATCACTTCGCGGTGGGTGAAGATGGCCGCGCTTTTTGACTTGGAAAGTGACTCGTCGGAATGGTCGGATACCGCGAGTGACGAGCGCCCCGTCGGCCCCGTCTCAGCTCGCAGCGCAGTTACCGCAGACACCTGGAAAGGCCAACTGGATTTTGACCGCCCTTGCAGCGGCCCCGAACGGAGGTGCTGGCTATGCACGGAACTGACCCCGTGGAACCGCGCGATGCACGGGCTGGCGTTCGAGCTTGTCGAGCGCCGGCCGGGAAAGCTCCAACTTCGCTCCATGCCGCACGGCGAGGGGGACATCGAGAAGAACCCAGCAACCGCTGCTGCCGATGTTTCGTTCCTGGCCTCGTGGCTTCTTCAGCATCACCCGTGCATCGACGAGCTCAAGGTCGGCTACGGCGATCATCCAGGATGCGGTAACAAAGAGACGCCTTTCCCCATCCGTCTGCGCCCTGCCACGGGTAGCGACTCCCGCCGCATTGTACGCGGCCTCGAACTTGAAAGCAACGCTATGCCGTGGTCCGGCAAACAACTAAACTGCTACGAGCTGGAAGACCTCGATGCCGTCGGCGGACTCGAGAGCCTGAAGCTTGACTTTAACAAGATCAAACCCAAGTTCGCCGCCGAGCTGGCAAAGCTGTTGCGACGGAATGCGGGCTCCATCAAAAGGTTTCAAATCTCCAACGCCAAAGTGCCGCGCCTTGTCAACAAAGCGTTGCGGTACCTTTTCAACTGCGAGTCGCTCGCGATTTCCTCGTACCACGACTGGCGCGGCCGACCGTTGAGCATGGTTTCGCTGGCTCGGCTCTTACACTCGTCGACGGCCCTGAAGGAGCTCACTGTCGCCCCAATTGCAAGCAGGGCGCAGATGTCCATCCTGGCGAAGGAGCTCGAGAACAACACAACCCTGAAAAAGCTCGGTGTTAACATAGCGGAAGGCGTCTGCTCTCCGGAGCCAGTTTTCACCGCGCTTCTGCACAACACTACGTTGGAAGAGCTGCGGGTCAGTGAATGCCGCATTAATCGAGAGTGTGGACATGCTTTGGCTTTGCTGCTACAAGAGAACACTGGTCTTCGTCTTCTGTACCTTGGGCAAGTTTTAGTCTTCGGATCTTCCCTGCACCTCTTGGCAGCCGCGCTGAAAGCGAACACCACCCTTGAATCGCTCCATCTTTCGAGTGAAATTCTGCCGGGAGATGGAATTTCGGCGCTCTGCAAGGCGCTACATACCAACAAAACACTAAAGAAGCTTGTCTTCATTGACGTCAGGTGGCGCCAGAGTTTCAGGTATGGAAACTTGGAAGTGTAAATGTGTAAAACGAACAAATTTTTGACAGTTTATTGCCATGTTTTACAAAATGTGTGAGCCCCAAAGCAGAGTGGTAGAGCAGAAACAAAAAATAGCATTACACGCTTCGATAGCGACCACGAAGGGGCCATACATTCCCAATTCATTTGAACAACCAAGTTTTGATAACTAGCCCATGCTGTTGCGGCCTCAAAGGATATTGTTTTCAGCAACAAAAGGTCACAAATATTGGCGAGTGTTAGGAGCTCCCAATAAAGAAAGCTAGCAGTGATGTTATTGAGGAAATGCCTCAGGCAGGGCAGTCCTCATGCTAACTCTGGCAGAATGGACCTTTTTCCAGTAGCGTAGCCCTCTAGCGGTGGCCGCCCGAACCACACTTGCGGGAATATCGAACAGCACGCCCCCCTTTTTTTCCGCCTGCCCTGCTCAGCTGAAGAAGCCATCTGTGGGGCAACGCATGGTTTTCTTGGCAGAGAAATTTAGCGATAGTAGCCGTGGCGCCTATCTGTCAGCCACTTTCAGGGTTCAGAAAACGGAGCAGCATGTAGCTGGATCAGTGTTCGCAACTGGCTAATACAACATGGCGTCGTTTTGTTTACATTTTGCCCACCAGTAATGGGGGATCGGCCATTGGGAGTGAGAGGAGCGCATGCGCAGAGCACTACTGGAAAAAGGTCTATTTAGGAACCGGCATCAAACCAAACCAGCTTTTTGTCGGTCATCAGCAGTCACAAAACTGTTCCCTGGATCAGCATTGAACAGCATGAGCAGGTGTAGGTATAGGTATAGCTTACGTGCTAGATATATAGCTTACATCCTGTAAGTATAGCTTACATGCTAGAAATTTCCACTGAAGTTATGTTTACTCCACCAAATGAACCACAGCTGTTCTTTTTTAATCAAGGTGTCGGGGACATAATTGCATTATAGAGGTGCATCTCTCCCATTGCAAAGTATTAAAGACCAACTGCACTCAAAATTTCGACCTCTTGAAAACCCTATTTTCGTATTTTCTTAAAAAGAAAGCATGTAAATACAACAGCTGAAATACGCACGTAGACGCCTCAAGTAGTCAGCAAAAATCGGCGATTTTGAAACTGGAACCGAGGAGAGTGCGGCCATTGCAGTAACGTTGCAGCCGGCCGGTCAGCAGCTTAGGAGAAAGTCTGCGCGCAAGCTGTACGCATGCACGGGGCAGCAAATGGGTTAAGAGTGTGCAGCATAGCTCGACTGGTTCTCGAGCTGCGTAGCTGGCCAGAGGAAGAAGCCCCTGTCGGGTAGAACATCACAGGTGCGCCATGGCTGTTTACGCGATCCGCCGGCAGGTGCAGCGTGGTCTGCGGCGGAGCTTTTGTAAAAGTTCCTGGCTGATTAATGAGGCGTTTATGCAATTTATGCTAATTAATGTAACTAATCGGTTGCCTAATAGTCTTACCGTGATGAGTTCTCGCTGAATGTTTGAAAGACTCTTTGATGTAGTTTTCCCGCAACAATTTGAAGTGACCGTAGTAAAGCTGATAAAGAAATTTTAAGCTAGATATGACCCTACGCTGCTAGAGTTTTTGGAGGTTTGCCCTATTACGTAAAGTGGTTACGCTGGAGTGACGCGAATAAACAATAAATGAAGCGCAAAGCTAAATTCTCTACTCTTTCAATTTTATTTGTCAAGTATTGTTGGTAAGGGCTCTAAATGACATCTGCATACTCCAACTTAGGTCGTACTAGTGCTTTGTAAGCATTTAATTTCACAGCAGGAGGGGTATTGCGCAACTTTCTTTTCAAAAATGCCAATTTTTTAAGTGTACCCTGACAAACGTTATCAATGTGCGTTTCCCAACTAAGGTTACTTGTAAGTGTGATGCCTAGATATTTAACCTTATCAGATTTGTTGATGGTAGCATTACCTAAAGAATAAGTAAAGCCGAGGGGCCTCTTTTTGTTGCTGAATGTAATAGAAGTTGTCTTAGTAGCATTTATTCTTAAACCCCACTTTGTACACCATGTCTCAATTGAGTGCAAAGCATTGTTTAATTTAGTTTGGTCATCTCGAGTATTAATAGCTGTGTATACCACGCAGTCGTCCGCAAATAATTTAATATGGATAGGGGGTTCAACAGTAAGATAAATATCATTTATATATACTAAAAAAAGGAGAGGGCCCAGTACAGAGCCCTGTGGAACTCCAGAGTACACGTCCAACTCTTCGGAGATACACTCATTAATGGCGACACACTGTGTTCTATTTCTTAAGTAACATTCTATCCGTGCGACTACTTTTCGTTCAATGCCAATTGCGAGTAGTTTTGTAATCAGATCGGGATGGGGGACGACATCGAACGCCTTTGACAAATCTAGTAATGTAGGGACCGGGCGGCCGTTGTATGGCACCACCGTCGCTGCAGCGAACAGCGCCGCCCGTGGCAAACCGCTCGTCAGTGGAATGCCGGTGGCGGTCAGCGCAGCGTAACTGTGCATGGCTTTCTGTCGTTTTTATGCGGTGCGGCTTGCAAAGTGTACGTAACCCCACGTGCATTTTTCAGATCGGTAAACCTTGTGCGTGGATGTGACGTTTACGAGGCATGCCATGTGTGTGATTTACGCCCATACTCAGTATTTACAAAGAGCAGACGACGCTCAGTGCGCCAAGCTGGAAGTCAAACTGGAAGTGAAAGTTCGTTGCTTCATGCAATTTTTTGATGCCTGCATGTAGTTTCGCGTATCCAGGAGAATACTGCAGCTAAATACAAAGCCGGTGTGTGCAGCCGATCTAGGAATGCTGTGGCGCTGGCCTTGGGCAGTTTACAACGAAACGGCGTCGACGTTGTGCACAAGCGAAAGACAAAGTTGGGGGTGTCTTCTAAGATTTACCTCAAAACAGAAATTGCGATGGACAACGCTTCCGTAACTTCATTACCTACGGCTGAAACGTGTTTAATTTCACAGAAATGCTCTTACTACAGTCATCGGGAATCGTTGATAGAATAAATACTGCATGATATTAGAACGTTATTGCTTGTCGTGGAGAAGCATTGCTTTACAAGAATTGCAATGGTTGCTGGCTAGTTGGTAAATGGTTTTTCAAAAACCAATTCCTGCTTGGCTGAAGGACGCAACACAGGAGGGTGTCCGAAACCTGTACTCAGCTTCACAACTGAATGCTGCGGTCGGTTTACAAGCTGCCACCAACGCTTGCAAAATCATGCACACCTTCGTCTAATGACGATGAGGGTTTATCGCAAAGCTCTATCGTATGGGTTTCCTTGGTTGCCTTCTGGATTTAAACTTTGACTAGTTGAGCGTCGAATTTGACCAGCACGCAGTTTGGTCTTTTTGATCGCAGCGTCTTTGACTTTGAACATTTCCCATTCGATTTCGCAGAAAGACAGCTTTGCGTTCAACCATCATAATCAATAGACGGAGGGCTAGATGATTTCGCTGTTGAATTTTGAACTTCCATGCCCCCCTCTCCAAATCTAAACTTTGTCCAGCGTGTCGGAAATGTGTCTGTGCTGTAGGACTCGGGCTGATGCACCCATATTTGAGGCAACTAATCGCGCGTTTTTGGTGTCTTAACCAGGCATTACACGATTTTTTAGGTACTCTGTAAAGAATACTTAACTCTTTCGCTACCGCAGAAAATTGACCAATTTTTAGGGGTCCAAGAAAACATTTTTTTTTCCTGCTAAAAAATTGGTTAGGCACTAATTGCAGGAGCACAAAATGCAGATTATTTAACGGCCTTTCCAATAACACCAGTTTTTTAAAGG
This sequence comes from Haemaphysalis longicornis, assembly GCF_048455015.1. Classification (NCBI taxonomy): domain Eukaryota; kingdom Metazoa; phylum Arthropoda; class Arachnida; order Ixodida; family Ixodidae; genus Haemaphysalis; species Haemaphysalis longicornis. The sequence continues at coordinate 70,716,369 of NW_027526422.1, read as the reverse complement.
TTTTCATATATCATAGTTGTAAAAAAAAATATCAAAATCAAAATTTTTGTCAAGTTGTCAAAAAAAAATGATAAAAAAGGAGTTGTGTATATCAAACCACCGGTAATAGAAAAAAATTAGAATATACATTTTGTAGGGAAACATTTCAAAAACACACCCTAAAAAAATGTCGACTTGCGCGGAACAGTTTTTCAGATATAAAAAAAAAATGTTAGCACGCACGGTGCTCGTGTCATGCGGTGAAGCCCAACCCCTTATTCAAAATGTGCAATTTCGGGTGGTTCCCTAGAACAAATCTGGCGGTTTGACGTTATCAGAGGCACCAATTTGCCCCCACATAACGTAAAAACATCTTGTCAATGGCTGACTTTGCGTTTACAGCGAGCACAATATTTGGGACAAGCACGCGATGCGGAAAAAAACATGCGTGACGTTGAAAACGGAACGCCGTGGTTGATGCTTGTTGTCGTTCACGGTCAATTATCTCTCAAACCATAAAGCTGAGCTTTATTATCATCTTCTTACTCGCAATTGTAGCTTTGCTCGCAAAAATGAGGTACGATGAGCTAGAATCGTGCCCTGCAATCTTTGGCCGAGTAGCAGGTGCGCGCTGAAAAAGATCAGCACAACGAGCCTCCTCTTTTGCAGCGCCACCTAACATTTTTCAAATGAAACAGTACAAAAACTTATCAGAGACTCCATCCGAATAGACAGTTCAACTAAGCAGCAACATTAGACACCCGGATATACCCTCGCATGGAAACGAAACTGGAAGGCGAACAGCTGGCAGTATAAGGCCGGTTTGAAGCGCTGTACTCGGCGGAACAGATATCTGGCAACTGGGTGTGACCTTTTGACTTGCATCAAAGTTCTTATAGCAGAAATCGGGTTAGGGTGGGGGGAAATCAGGAGCGCCGTGCTTTGTTCGAGGATCAGTCGCGGACGCTTCAGGCGCCATGGCAGGTAGCCTTGAAGTTGGGTAACTGCGTAGTAGCGCTAAATATGAATCTCGTGGTGCAGAAACGAAACCGAAACTGTTGTAAACTGTTTACGAATGGTCTTGGGGTAAGTAGAACTACCACAGTACTTAGAACAACTTGCGCAAAGGCAATAAAACTGCCTAAAATCATAAAGTAGCTTTGCGACCAGGCACTGCTTGACATTTTCAGCCGATTTCTGGGATTATTACTGTCAGAGCGCGAACCTGACGATTGAAAATCGTTTGCTAGTTCCCCATTCACACCCTGATAGCAAAAAACAAGCGCTGGTGCAGAGTAATTACGAGTTGCACGCATTGTTCGTTGGTAGCCGTGACGCGCGATGACCACGCCCCTTTTCCACACCCAAGTGATTCAAAAGCGTGTCAAAAATCACGTTTCCGTTGCAAAAATGAAAACAAAACTGATTTTGAAAGGCCATTTTCTGCTCTAACTCTGAACGGCTTTACTTGTTCGAGAAACGCCTGAAACGCAATGAAAAGGCGCTCCCAAAAGTATCGATCAAATTGATCGATTTTGATAGGCGCAGTAGCGAAAGAGTTAAGCATTAAAAAACACTGGCTGATGTTAACGCTGCCACATAACTATCGGTGCCAGCCTTTATTCTACGCAGGTGGTAAAACGGGAAGGGGAGGAGGGATGGTGGATGGTTTGTAGCTTGGGCTGTTGAGTTGGTGAATAACTTTGGCTCTTGATAAAATGACCACCACAAATGTGGGATTTCAACTTCGACTTTCAGGCTCCCATGCTGTCAGTGTGTCTCTTCACCAAAACCGAAGGCACAAAGCTCACGGTTACAGGAAGTGTAAACTACAGCAACATTTCTACGGCTACACGGTAATCCATCTCGTATGCAGGTGCCTTTCTATTTAAAGCACACGTATCGAGGTATCCCAGCGCTAAGGTTGGCGTGGAAACTGTAGTCATTGAAACCAGTGAAGATTATTTAAAGTGGTAGAAATGAATAATAATATTGCTAATAGTTTTATTCCTACTCGGATCGCGCGGAGCCAGGCGCAGAGCGCTGCAAAAAGCGCTCGTGTCAATATAGCCCATTCCCAACCTTACAAGCATCCAATAAGTTTGCGTAGCCGTTAGTGCATTTAAGAGAAAATAATACTACTAACAGTTTTGTTCGTACTCAGAACGGGTGTAGCCTACCGCAGATCGCTGCAAAAAGCGCTCATGCCATTGCAGCCGATACCCAACTCTAGAAGTGTCCGGCAAGTTTACGTAGTCATTACTGCATCTAAGAACCCAACATATCTGTCTAGACTTTGTTTCACCGTACATATACGCTCACAACACCACCAAAACATTCAAAGCACCGAAGCAAACACGACAAAAACAACGGGAGGCTGTGTAGTCCAATGCACCGGCTCATTCCACTGACGAGGGGAGCACCGAGTGGTGGCGCCACCCGTCCAGCTGCCCGGTCCCTATAGCGTCGGTTTGACCATTTTTATTAAGTGTACTAATTAAATCGTCTGTTATTTCCGATAGTTGGGTAACGGTTGATAAACCAGATCTAAAACCATACTGTTTAGAATAAAGCAAATGGTTGTATTCTAGGTAAGTAATGATGGCCTTATAGATAATATGCTCAAATAGTTTACAACAAGTGCTCGTTAAGGAAACTGGCCTGTAGTTGTTAATTTCTAGAGGAGAGCCAGATTTATGCACGGGAATAATTTTTGCCGAGCGCCAGTCATCGGGAATAGTCGAAGTGCGTAAGGACATAACGTAAATTTGATATAGATATTTAGCTACCTATGCAGCATATCTACTTAAAAAAGTATTAGACAGTTGATCGGGGCCAGCTGATTTTTTTCACGTCTAGTTTATGCAAAAGGCTAAGAACACCATCCTCTGTTATTTTTACTTCAGGCATAGGACAATAAAAAACATATGATGGCAGCGCACCGTGCTGTCCGCGTGAACACGGATTGGAAAAAGGCATTAAATTTGTTAGAAATGGTAGCCGCGTCAACAATACTTTCGCCTGAAACGTTTATCTCTGAAATGCGTTGTTTATCTTTTGAGAGATAGCACCAAAACTTTTGGGGTTGGTTGTTCATGAATGACTTCAGAGTAATGGAAAAGAAATGCTCTTTTGCTAATCGCGTTTTTTTCCTTCAGATTAGAAATAAGGCTTTGTAGGTCGCTTGTGTTACCACGTTTGCGACGTCGCTTAATTTTTCGTTTTAAATGAATCAATTCTCGCGAGAACCAAGGGTGTTCTCTATTAATGCGTTTTCTTTTTAATGGTACATACTCTCGCTCACAAAAGAAAACAATTTCTTTAAAGTCTGACCACATTTGTTTAACATCCGTGATTAGGCTAAAACTAACGAAGCGCGATTCCAAATATTTTAAGACAGCATTGGCGTCCGCATGAGTGTAGTCTCTGACAAGAATTTCTGACAGCTTAGTAAAAGAACGTGCACCCGAGACAGGACATGACAAAGCAAGCAACTTGTGATTGGAAATCCCGTTTTCAAATCTAACGGATGAGCCTTGAAGAGAGCTACTAACAAAGGCCAAATCAAGGAGTGATGAGGACGAGTCAACAACCCTAGTAGCGTCGGAAACTAGTTGGTGTAAAGAAAAGTTGAACGCGGTCGTGAGCAGTAAGTCAGCACTTTTGGACTGTTTGCCATCATGGGATAAGTCAGACCAGTTTATACCCGGCAAGTTGAAGTCTCCTGTAACTATAATATTCGATCTGGAATTTGTACTTGGAAGTAACTGTAGCACTGTTACTTTTTTTCGGTAATGTGCCCATGACTGGATCAGACGATGCTTTTGTCTATTGTTGGCAGTGGTGCCAGCTTGCCTCTCTTGCCACCAGCATCAATACTTATTTTTTCCTTAAAAAGGAGCCGTGAGTGACAAGGGATTCGGAGATTGACCGATCAAGCAGGGCGCTGAGCAAGCTACTTGCGAAACATGATAAAGGCAGACCTGCCAAGTTTTACGATTTTATCGTAAAGTGCCCGATTTTCAGCACATTTTTACGAGTGTCGTAATGACAACTCTATTTTTACGATTTTTTATGTTTCGTGCCAAAAACTTAGCAAAGTTGGTCCTGTTGGTCCGTACAATCCGTAAATGGCTGCATCTCGCCATTTCACAGTCATGCTGGCAACACTGTAACGGCTTGTATCCAGAGCCAAAGACGAAGACTATTCGAAATGTGCTTGCTTTTCTTTGTTTCCCCATGTACTTCGTGTGGTGCGTTGTATGCGTTTTTTTTTCTGTGCTGACCGACGTTGAGTACAAGTCTTCAACCACCCAAAAAGATGATGAAGACCTAGTAATTGGCAGCCATACCATGCAGAGCTTGTAAAGCCTGAAGAAAGAAGTGGGGGAGGAGTTTTTTACATGAATCAGAAGATTCTTCGTGCCGGATACAGAGTAGGTACATGATCTTGAAATTTCCACTGAAGTGTGACCTGTTGAAGAGTGCAGAAGTGGCATGGCTTGCTTCCATTGAACATGCCAGGTTTGCTGATATCAAATATCTAGTCAACCGCTTCCCATTGCTTGTACCAGTTCAGGAGGGGCAAGGTGTCAATCCTGCTCTGGACGACATTGAGGCAGTTTACCCATCTTCAGCTGGAAGAACTACCCGCTGAAGTAACAAAGCAGGAGCGGATCGACGAGCAGTGGCGTGCGGTCTCCGATCTGCCAGAAGTGGATGGCACTTTGAAGTATGGTAAACTTGCGAACGTTATGTTGGGGGTCTTGAAACTCCCGCATAGCAATGCAGAGTGTGAAAGAGCTTTCAGCAAAGTCAGAAAGGCTCACACACAGTTCCGTGCCTCCATGTCCGAAAAGACAGTTGAGCATTTGATTGTTGCAAGATGTGCCCAGATGTGCCAAGACAGCAACGGCCTCTGTGCTAGCCCAGCCCACCACTTCCAAGATTTAATTCTTAGAACATTTTGTGCGTCTTTTGTGATATGTCTGCTATGTATTTTATACAAGCGAGTTTCTGAGGAATACAATGGTATTTTAGTATTTTTGTATGCAATTTCAGTTTTTCTTGGCATCTTCTGTAGTACTTGGAGCAGTATGGGGTTGGCAGGTCTGTAAAGGGGTCCAAACTGAAGGCCACCCTCAACGCAAGACAGGACTTTTTCCTCTCTGGGAATCACTCCAAAGGTTCCTAATACGCAAGGAATTGAAGTGGCTCTGAAAACAAAACACAGTCGGACTCGGATATAGTGAATGCAGATACATTAAATTGTCTATACCAAACAGTGTGAACATACCCTTGGAAATCCCGTGCAAAAGTATAGCTCGGTTATACGTGTGTATCGAAGTCCTGATCACGGGCACGTTCGATATATCGAATGCTGCACTGCTAGTGCGCTTCTCCCGACGGCATGGATGTGATGACTTCTCGCGGGCGCTGTTGTGCTCGGTGTGAAGGCGGCGGTGTTGCATTGCTTCGATGGTCTTCAACACCTGCTGCTGGCACGCTTATACCATGGAATGGGGGGCAGCCGCGTTGAAGCGAGAACGCGGGGAGTGATTGGGCGGAAAAGGCCATGGAGTTTCATGCAATAACAACTACAGGGGAATCTGGCACTGCGATTGTCCACCGCAATGGGCATGAAGGGTAGTTATGGGTTCGGATTGGCACTCGATGGCTTGTTGAAGTTGCTATGGATTGAATCGTGCAGGCAGTTTCGTTTTCACTTTGGGCTTACATGAACCCATTTGCTTGCCTACGCGGGGTATTGGAAGAAGCGTTCAAAAATACGTTTCTCTTTGAACTGTGTGCCGCGCGCACAGTGACGCCGCCCTGAGTGGAATGCTTTGCAACCAGAGTTGCAAATTGGATGCGTTATCAATTCGTTGCCAGCACAGCGGGCACAAAAACACAAATGACGGCGCTGCGTGCGGCAAAGTTGTCTGCGAATTTGGAGTTGCGGCACGGCTCATTTGGCAGAAAAATGTATTTTCGAAGCTGATGACGGTTGCAAATCGCTTGGAACAGCCACACCTCGTGTGGCAATGCCGGCTCCTACGGCGTCGACCAGCATACTGGCAGCTGATAGGAATGCTGCCTAATGAATGTCCCTAATTCAGGCTAGAATAACTTCTCCAAAAAGTAATAGGTTTCTTTTTTTAGGAGTGGAAAACTTTTCTTAATATTAAAAACTACAAGCTCTGAAACTTCTACAAGTAGTCTTTTAAAGGAGTCCGTGTCCCGCTGTAATTTGCGGCAAATGGCAAACGTACTCCGTAAACCTCCTCGACTCTGTGTTCGCTTTCTATTTAAATGCACCATTTTATTTCGAATAAAACCTGTTTTTGGTTGTAAACTTTTTGTTTGCCATGTAATTTGTAAACAGTGAACCGCACAATGAGAGTTTCGTTGAAAAAAAAAAAAACAATTTGCGCAACCTTAGGCCCGTTTCGATCCTACGCAATCCGGTTCCAGAACTACCCATCATCATCAAAGCGTAAGCGCCGTCTTGGGGTTCGCGTCAACACTAGCGTCAGTTTACCCTCTAGTTATTATTGTATGAAACTCTACGGAAAAGGCAATAAAGAAGGAGAGGAAACCGACCAAAAGCGCTCGGTTTCTGTCATTTTTTTTTTTTTTTTTCTACGTGCTTGAGCAGTTGTCAGTGGTGGCTCATACAGGGTGCCCGATGTGACATGGGCAGGTTTATTTTGTCCGTGGTACAAGTTTCGAGGCCATGGTCACGAAAACCACGGAAGCATTTGGATTTAGCAACAAAAGCGGGCATCATTCGACGGGTACCAGCCGGTGAAAAAATGTTGGTTGCGGAGGTATTCGAAATTCTTCGCAGCAGCCCAGCCGGGGCGTGTCATGTGCTAAGCGGCTTTGTTGTGCGGCTCCAGACAGGAAGTTTTCAGATATTGAAGATGACAGTGCTGAGTGCCTCGAGAATGAGTTTTAAGAGCTGTCAGCGTTCCCATGCCCCATTTTGAATGACACAACAGCACACGAGTTCGTAAGTGCTGATAGCAATCTGCAGGCTGTGGCGGACATCACTGATGCATAAGAAGCAGACGTTACTAGTGGCCTTGATGACGTTCCCAACCACCTACTGCAGCCGTGCTTGCGTCAGTGTTAAGATTCGCCTCTGTTGTGGCACAGTGTTCAATGCTGGTTTTTCTCATTTGAACGGCATTCCTAAGCTTAAAGACAGTCTGGTGAACTTTATGATGCCGAATGAGCAAGTGAATCTCAGACTTTTTTAAAATAATGTGCGGTGGTTGTTGCACTGCGGTTTGAGGAACAAATCGGTAAGCGACCACTTGTCACAATCTCTGAAAGTTCTCAGTGATGTGCAGAGTTATGAGATAACCTTCAGAGACGCATATTTTCTATTTCGAATTATCAATATATCGGACTATTTTGCGATCCCCTTGGAGCTCGATATATCTGTGTTTGACTGTACAGCATTGTTCACTTTGCAAAAATTAGCCCTTGGTAAGTAATTGAGCTCTACTGCAGCCATGAGAAACGTTTTTAACCGAAAAAACGCAACAAATACTGATAAACTTTTGAAATTTCGTGCTACATGACTTCAGTAACGTGATGGAGGGCAAAGCTAAAAACATGGTTGTCAGTCTGTACGTTAACATTCGAGTGTTCCAATCAAACACAACTAGAGGCTTTACTACAATCGCCCTGTCATGTTTCTTGGTGGTGGCTTTGGGTTGGCGGCTGCTGAGTGCAGGAACAAGGTTCTGTGACGTGAGAGATGTCGCCAGAAAGTGGCCGCGGTGTTGACAGCTTGGTCTGTTTTCTCTTTCGGTTATCAGTTTATTAAATTCGGTATAACTGTTATCGGGACAAAGACTTTTTTTAAATGAACCAAACTTCTATTTTCTCTTCATGGCCTCTTCATGGAGTCATTGAAGAACAGTTGCAAATAAAAAAGGCAGCCATTTCTCTCCGTGAAGGGGCATGAAATTTGAAAATTTATTATCTGACCGAGCAGTTACGGTTGTGAACAGACAGGGATTTCCTAGCACGATGCACTACCAAATCTGAAGTCTGTGGTGCCAAGTGCTATAAATGTATGAAATTGTGGAAATGAATCACATTGAGCTGTTGATCTCCATGGCTAATCACAGACCTACATATTTTGTTGATTTCTGTTTTTGCAGTGACGCCCTGGCGAGGCAGCTTACTCAGGACGACTGCTACAGCCGCGTGGAGCTACCCTGGACAGAGCCTGACCTGCCAGGCTTGACAGCCGCCCTGACCTCGTCTTTAGCTGCTATTGAAGAGTTCCGCCTGCCTGACATCCGTGGCCTCTCTCTGGCCGGTCTCGAGCAGCTTTTTGACGCCCTGGCCTCCAGCAAATGTGTCCGTACACTTGGGGTCCGCATTGAGGGAGACCCTGGAAGAAAAGGCCGAGCCCTTTGTGAAATGCTCAAGGCAAACCGAACCATTGATTGCTTAGACCTGGGAATCGACAAAGACAACGGCAAGTTTGTCGGAGAAATCTTGCACGCCCTCGCAGAAAACACGGGCATCACCAAGATGCTGGTGGGCATTGACGAAGTTCGTGAGTTTGAGACGGCGACGTCACTCTCCTACTTGCTGGCCCACAACAAGACAGCCACCAAGTTCTCTTTCAGCACCATGACCAGTCTGTATTTCGAGTTTGTGGAAGAGTTCTCGCGGGGAATGCAGCAGAACAAGACCATTGTGAAGTTTTGGCTCGCGACCAACTTGCTTTGCGATGCGGCGAGTTTCCCCTTCTTCGAGGCGGTGCGCAGGAACCAGGGTGCCCTGAACCGAGCGGTGGACTTTGTCGTCTCACCCAGCCTGGACAGGCAGTGTGCAGAGGGGTTTGAGTGTTTCTCGGGGAGGCCGTGCCTCCGCAAGCTCCTGAAGAAAGTCACGGGAAAAACGGAGCCAGAAGCATTGTTGGCCATATCTGCAGCCGAGCGCTACTTGCGTGACAACTATCTCCTCATCACGGGCATCGTTCGGCACTCTGTGGAATGCCACCCGGCAAAGACCACCCAGGTGGATGCGCTCAACAAGGACTGCTGGCTTGCCATCGTGCGCCACCTCACGGTTGCCGATGTGCTCGCCTAATCCTGCCTCACTTGTTCAGTGCACAGTACTGACCCATTCGTGCACCACTCTGATAGAAAGTGGCATCTGTGCGTGCTGTCTCAGTCAGCCTTCACTGTTTGCCAGTGGGAACCTGGCTTGATAGTTCAGAAAAGTTTGACAAGGTTTGCCAATGAGCATCCACTTTTGTTTAGCGTAGAGTTTGGAAAAGCCATTTTTTGCGTAAGTGCTCAATTGTTAATAAGTATGTCGTTTTGTTTGGTCTTTTCTGCCACTGAACTGATCTTAATTGAAATTGCACAATGCCGACAGTGGTATAATTTTTCTGTGATCACATAATCTTTCCAATCAATGTTTTAAATAAAAGTCTTATATTTGCTCCTTGATACTACATGGTTGAGGGGGGAATTTGGGGCAAATCGCTTCCTAAAGGGGCCATGCAGACAAAACACAACTTTGGCCCATTCAAAAGATTGCCTCATTAGAATCATACTGACCCCACTTTTAACGTCAACTTCGGTCAAATAAGCTACATAATTAGGAAAAAAGGGAATGGCCGTGTGACCCGCTAGCTCATTTCCCGCAACAGAACCTATGATGTCACACCAGTTATCTCTGTGATTGGCGGAGGCCGGAAAAAGCAAACGCAAATTAGGCAGAACTTGTAAGCTTTCCTAATGAGCTATTCACGCTTAAATTTAGAGCACATTCTTTTTTACCAGTAAGAATGGTGGGAGGGACAAAGAGTGGAAGTTGTGAAAGCAACGTAAACATAGAAGTACCAATGCATACTGCTGTTGGTACTGTGCACACTATGCTTTGTTTAGATGCACAGCACTGCGGGGCTTTGGGGTTGTCTCTGACGACACCGGCCGATTGGCTTGCGACGGTGTCTTGCATAACCATATTTGTCGAGCGAACACCATGTTTCACGAAACGATTATTTTCTACCTGGACGAAAACAAGCCGGGTACAAATTACTGTCAAAAACAAAGCAAAGGCAGGAAACGGCCCGCTGCGGTATGGTGGCGCCGTCTAGGTTGACTAACAGTAAATGAGGCTCCGCAGCACATCAAGTTTAAGTCGAAGACCTGTTCTTATCATGTCATTGCAGACATCATGAAAACACGATTTGGTGGGGTAATCGATATTTTAACCGAAATTGATAATTTATCATTGAATTTCTCATCATTTGCTCCCGGACAAGCGCTGGGGGCACTATAAAACAGGAAATCCTTCGAATACAACAAAGTTGTTTGCATGGCCCCTTTAGTTTGCCCAATTATGATAACCTACGAGGAAATTCCCTGCTGAACTGTTGTGGCTCTCTTTACTAATCCACACATGCGTTTCGCTCTTTTCTTGAAGCAAATGGTGATCACGTTCTCCCTTTCGGTGGTTAGCCTCACTGCCATTTCAAATGCAAGAACCATTTCATGCAATACAAGTGCCATCAGATCTGTGAATCAATCCATTGGAGCCGTGCCCTATTCTCCTTTAAAATGACGCACCTTATCTTTTAGCACTACAGTGTGATAGCAAAGTGAAAAGCTTTTTCTTTATTTAGTGAGTTGGTGCAGACGTAATAGACCAGGCTTCACCAGGCAGACGAGTTGCAGACGGATTGTATGAAGACGTGACGTTGCAACCCTTTTATTCGGAAGCACAGCACTCTAAGTAGCCTTGCTACTTTCTCAAGTGCTAGAAATGCATTAACGCAGTATCAAGCCAAGGCCAGCGTTGCAATTTTTTAGTCAGTTCGTTGTCTATGTAACCGGTGCCTGAATTTGAGCTGCGGATTGCATAAAGTGAGAGACCTACCGTATCTCAAACACACACACACAGGAAATGAACCTTAATAAGCTGGATTTTGCCGCGCAAACACAGCACCAGCCGCGGCAGTCACGCACAACTCAACATCGATCAACATCCGTGCCAGGCGTCGCCCAAAACTCGGCGCACCCAAAACTCGGCAGGGGAGAAAGCTAGGCCAAGAAGTGGCGAGGAGGTAAGGAGCCGACGAGCCGGTGTGGGGAGTGCGTGTCGCAATGCAGATGTTCCGGTGGGGAGGCGCGCGTCGGGAATTGGTTGCGCCTAGTGGTGACGTAAGCTCTGACGTACCGGTGTTCTCCTAGTCGAGAGATAAACGGCCAGTGCACGGCGGCATCAGTGCCCGGTCTACCGATAATATAGGCGGGTGTAAGAAAAACCAAGTTAAAGCTAGTGAAGACCACCAGCTTCGCTGTTTCTTCAGTCGTCGCATCTGGATTGCGAAGGTGGCCGAGTTTTTACAGGGAAAACGCCTTAGGGGGGTTTTTGAAGCCGCCATTTGTGGTCACGCGGGAATGCGTGAATCGGCAATTAACTTTTTATTGCTGGTGTCATCATCGCTGGGTATACTGTTAGGCTGTTGCCATAATTTGGAAATTTCAGTAAGAATTTAGTTTCGTGCTACGTGCAGCCAATCGGGAATTTGGCTTTTAAGATCGGCAGCTGATGCTAATTTTTCTACCGGTTTTTCAGCAAATAGGTACTCTACTGACAGTACCAAGTTACGTGGATCTGGGGACGCCACTTTTATTGTCGAGTGTGTCAAGAAGTAACGACTGATTTTGAAGAGGTACCAGACTGAAAACAATCTGTGCACACAGTGCATCGTCAGACTCGCATCAGAATTGAAGATATGTAATATCAGACTCGTCTCCACAGAAATTTTTACTGGAAATACCTTCAAAAACAGTCTTCGCCCTTTGTCCGAGCAAAAATTTCGTACGGAAATTTCGAACCCCAGGCCTCCACCACTAGTTCTAGTTCTTGCGGCGCTTGTACTGCTCGAACTGGTCGCTGAGGTCTGCAAATAAGAAATCGCACGGAAGTTCCTACCCCAAAATTCCATCTTCGCTGTTTCTCGATTACGCTACACAATTTGCATTTGCACAAATTGCTACGCAAATTGCAGAAAGAAAACAGAGGTGAGCGCGCCGGGTGAGGAGGAGGCGTGTCACACGCGGCTATGACGTCATCTCTCCCACTGCTTCCCTCTCACTCTGGTTTCACGCATCGCTGCACACCTCCATGGCCGCACAAGAAGCCCCCTCCCCACCATCCCCAAACGCTGTTTCGTTCGCCGCTAATCCAAACCACGTGACAGTGGCGCGGGAGGTTCAAACCCGATTTGCAACAACATGCCCGCTGCTTCCAGTGGCGTAACTAGATAGGACGGCGCCCATGGCAAATATATTTTAGCGCCTCACTAGATGATAATGATTGCGATTGTTATTATTATTATTATCTGCATGCGATAACGGCCATTTGAATGTTTTGGGCAAGCGAATGAGCGATTACTTGATTGATTGTTCCCTAAGCGCATCCATGCATCGTAAAATACACTAGGTGTCCGCAAGGTTAGAAAAACCGCAGTGTGTAGAGTTACGTCCGACGGAAAGTAAAATTGAAAACTAAAGTTATGTGCTACGGAACTTTAGGATATTATGTAGAGTTACGTCCTACGGGCCAAAAAATTTGAAATTAAATTTACAACCGACAAAACTTTCAGCCAATGTGTTCAGTTATGTCCTACGAACCCAAAATAGAAAATTAAAATTCTGTGCGACAGAATTTTATGCCAGTGTTTTGAGTTACCTCCCGCGTAGCAGCCTGCAAATGAAATTGAAGTTTCGTCCGACGTATGCCAGAGTAAAAATTTAAAGGGGTACTGAAACAAAATTTCGAAGGCGAGATAACTTCGGAGATAGATTGGTGTGAACACACATACATCATCTGCAAAATATCAGCGGCGAAAACAGCCTAGAACATTTAAAATCAATTTTAAATTGTGCGAAACGCAACCGAGCAGCCAGCAGAGGACCTCGCGCAATCGACACCCCCTGGTGATTTTGTAAATAAACAACATCCAAACACGTCACGAGTTTGTGTTTGCCGCTTCCGCACTGCCGGCGTTTTCCGCCGGCTCGCCGCTCTAATTGGAGGGCCGGAGGGGCGGAGCTTCTGCTCTCGAGAAATTTCTGGGTTTAAGTAGCCCAAAAAAGACTATCGTCTTTAAACCTACCATGCGCGGCGGTAGTGCTAACTAGAGCTGTGACGTCATACGAAGTGCTACATGATTGAACGATGTCCAAGATTAGAATTCAAACCAGTTTCGGTTTAGGTGCTGTGAAACAACATGCTTGGCATCCGACGAGCGCTTTTTGAGGAGGAGCGTGCCGGAAGGCCGGAAGGGTAATGCTTGGGCAAATCCTTTTATAAACTCGTAGTAAAGTAACCCAAATCTCCTTTAGAACAAGCATGGTAACATGTCATGACCATAGCACGAGGCCACCAGGCGAAACACGGAGGTGCCAGCCTGTAGAAGTATACGCTCAATGGGCCTATCGCTTGAAAATGTAAAACGATATGTCGTGAAACATGACTCTCTAAACAAGACTCTAAAATAAAATGTAGGCCTGCGTATAAGGGCGAAGCCAACCACAGGGAAGTGCGAGCGGACACTCACGCACCAAACTAAATTATTCCGCTAGCGCAAAGTCCCTACTGAAAACTTTGCCCGTGCACAGTGCACCGGTGGGATCTGCTATGTGTATCCGAAGCATCCGAATTTATCGCACTTATAAGTACGATAAATTCGGATGCTTGGCCCGTAGCGACTTTAATTCAATTCCTGCTGTTTGGTCCGTAACAGCCTCTCGCGCCAGGACAGCTCTTCTGCATGAAATTTCAACCATTATTAAAACTCAATTTCTGCAAATGCAGTAGTAGAGGGCAACAGCGCCTGGAACCGGTCCTTGAACTTTTTATCTAACACAGTAAGGAATCTTAAGTAGCTCTAGTATAATTAGTATTAGGAGTAGTAGAAGTGATAGCAGAATGGGAAGTTGTGGTAGTATTTGTGTCATAGCAGTGGTCAAATGAGAGTAGTGGTTTTGGTGGTGTCCGTAGTGAAATGGCTTATGGAAAAATGCTGATGGCTTAGGATTTAGACAAGGCAAGGGGGCAGAGAGGATTTCAACGATTGCCTTTTCCGGCATTTGGCCAGCTAAGGTAGATGTAAGAGTAATAAAGAGAGAATTTGTCAAGCTTCATTTGTCACCCATATATGTAGGCAGCCGGGGATGTGTTCATGTTCTGCAATCGCCGGATGTCGGTTTAAATATGTTTTAAAGAATCCGGTGTATTTAAGTAAAGGGATCCTGGAATTGCGCACGTAGTGACCCCATCCCCCTGTCGCTACGTATACTGTGACTGTTTGCTCTTCATATTCAATTTTATGCTCGCTCTGTTCTCATCGCTGATGTGTGACGTAAGGTCAGGTAGTTCCCGAAAGTGCGAAGACATATCCGGAGAAGGCCAACGGTCGATTGCACAGCTTTCTTGTTTACAAAGGATCTCAAAACTGCTCTTCCGAACAACGCATGAGTACAGTTTAGAAGAACTTCACCGGTTTGGTGAGTTGCGGGCACATCGACTTTCGTGCTTATTGCTAGCCCTTACCAAGCCAAACTGACTTATTGCATTCTACAACGTGAAACGGCAATAGCTACACGTCTTGGTTCAAACATGTACTAATGACATGTGGCCCTTACCCTTGACGAGTCCCTTAAGGGCCTCCACGCACTTGTGCTTCTTGCGCTCACAGGCCGGCATCATCTGCGCGCACCCTCGTTGGCACTGCACGGGGCGGTAGCGGCACTTGAGCTTGTGGCGCGCTGCTTCCTTTTGGAGCATGCACTCCGGGCAGCCCTGGTGGTCGCACTCGACCTCGCGGTATGCGCACCTCACATGTGAGCTTTGAACGTGCACCGGTTCAGCACGTCGCTGCACCCGCTCTCGTAATTAGGACACCTGACCTGGAAAACCCAAGAAAGCGCAGGAAAGGTTCGTTACTATTTCACTTCTGAAATATTCGCATATGTTTCAAGGCGACATTTGGCGAGACAGGAACGCAAGAAAAAACCGCGCCACGGAAAATTACCGGTCTGAGAACGCTCAATATACTTTGCCAGGACCCCTCCATGAGCATGCATACCAAGGAAAAAACATGTTTAAGTTAGACGCACGAGACGTAGTCATTGACTATGAGGTAATTACACTCCAAAAAAATGGCAGCATCTGAGATGTAAGGGTGCGGAGTACGGGGACTCGAAATGACATCCAAGTTGCGCCCCGACCGTCATTCGATTTGAGCCGTAAGTTCCACCTTGAGCATTCCCTAAATGAAACTGCAACTCAGGGCTCAAATCGAATTTCGCTTGATTTTCGCTTGATGGTGGTGTGCGCACGGATGGACGCGGATGGACATTGGGAGGTCCTAAGGTACTCCGCACCGTTACAGGCGAGGGAGTCAGCCGTTTGTCTCTCGGGCGTAGCCCAATGGGTAAGACGACTGACACTAACTCTGTTTGGTCTACCAGACGCAGGCTCGAATCCTGCCGATGCCTGTGTGATTTTTTTGCGATTGTGAATGCTATGCGCACGGACGCGGACGGACATTGTGCGGTCCTAAGGTACTCCGCACCTAAAAGGACGCGTGCAATATATGGTAGAGCACTAAACAAGCGCGTCGTCATATTAACGGAGAGTACATTTTAGATGCGAAGGCATCTCATTCACCCGCCTTGTCCCTGCATCCGGCGTCGTCGTCGTTGGCGTCCGCCCCTCCCCCATTCTCCTCGCCGCGCGAGCTGCGCTCTCCGCCGCTCACCCCCTCTCCTCTCCGATAGCGAACGCTCTCTCGCGAGGGGCATTGGATTGGATTCGATTGGATTGGCTTGGTATGGCATAGATTGGATTAAAGTGGATTGTGTTGGATTGTGTTGCGTCATAGCCGCGGCAGGCGCACTGGCGCCGGCGCGTCCTCTCACCGTTATGCGGTGCCTGCGCCGCTCCGCTCCATCGTTCCGGCGCCGTTCCTCCGCTGTCCAACGCTGCAACGTGAACCCCCTATGCGTCGCATCTACACAGGGGTTCCCACGAGGGGAGGTGGGAGTTTTTTACGGAACTTTTTGTAAGTCAAGTTCGCGCTTGATATGTAGGTGGTGCTCAGGTGATGCTTGCACACCTACGGACACATTTTGCATATTGCAAGGCAGGCCGTCAGGTGGTCAAGGAGTAATAAATAAAATTCAAAGCTACTTTCGTCCACCGATAACGATGGGCAAAACGCGAGGCTTTCTCCCACGTAACATGAGTCGAAGTCAAGCTCCAAAATACGAACCGTTTCGAACGCGTGTCGGAAAGGCCAATCGGATAGACGTCGGCTGCACAACGCGAGGGACCCAGGCTCGTTTACAAACCACGAGAAGCGGATTTTAAGTGCGGAGCACTTTAGGGGCCTGGCTTGTCGTCGTCACGCCGCTAAAACCAAGGCTTCGAAAAGATCACCGCTTCCCCTGGCCACGATCGAACCTGTTGCTCTCGCGTTTATCAGACCTTATCGCGTTTATCAGGCGCACGTTTATCAGACCTTTCCGCTGCGCCGTTGCCACGGGGGCTGCCGTCGCTAGGCCGCAAATAAGTACAAAATAATATGAAATAATGAAGAAAAAAAACACGAATTAGCACACCAATTATCCAGAGTTAATGAAAACTCAGTCTATAGTGCCCCTTTATAAACGGCTTGCACTGACGTCCGCGTAGTGGCCTAAGGCTGCGCACTTAGCTGATGCTCTTTGGGAGTAGTAAAAAGGCTGGAAGTCGGTCACAAGCAAAGGATGTAATGATGCCCTGTTTAATTTATGTATAGGCCGTTTGAGGGGCTACGACGCCCTCTCGACTACTTTCGTTATCAACGCCAGGCTCGTACTGAAGCTAGTCGTGAGTGTGCCGCAGCCTCAATTCGCTGAACCACTGCTCCACACTGGACTGCTGCCCCCGTATAGTGGAACCGCTCTATTATTTTTCCTTGAGTTGCTCGATGCGACTTCGCTTATCATCATCATCGCTTTGATGAAACCCATTGTGTAAAATTGGCTTTCCTGCTATATATGCTTTTTGGTCCGACATCGAGCGCGCAATCACCGAGCATAGAAAGAAGCTTCGCTTTAAAATGCATCATTGGGAATGTGCATCATGCAAGCCCAGTGAACCGAGTGAGTCACGGAAGCAGTGACATTTGAAGTAAGCGGAATACACATTGCAGAACCGCTATTGGCCGTGAAGCACTGTGCATAAAACAGCGTGAGGTTGATTCTTGGTGACCCTAAGAAGTCAGCCGTCATACATTATCGTCATGAACATTTTCAAACAGGACAGCGTCCCCTTTTGACCTCCCAAAAGCTTCTATCCTGCGCCTATAAAACACCTTTTAGCTGCCAAATTTCACATGTCAAAAATGTCCAACAACGCCCACTTTTTTGGCGTTTCTCTTGGCCCCTTTTTTGTTTTATTGGGCCACCGATGCGCCAATGATGTAAACTTGTCAATCAGGTGCCCTTGTTTCGTCAAGTATTTGTTCCGCAGATGCAAGGCGTTATACATGGTTTTTCTCTTTTCGCTGTTTTATTCGCGTTCCCAAGTTTATTTCCGAGCATTTCTAGTTCAGCCTTCGTTTTAGGGGCGAAGCCCTTAGGGGCTCGCGCTGTGGGCGTCCCCTGTCATCGTGTCATGTAGTCACGGTACTAAAACCCGGGACACTCGGTTTCCAACACATCGCGCTAGAATGCTGCGTGCTTCAAAGGAACGAGACTTTTACGGCAAAGCTGTATACCTCTACCTCCCAATGGTGCCATCTCCGTGGGCAAAAACGCTAAGGCGCCAAGAATACACTTATACACTGCATGCTTCGCTCCTCCCTACGTTTCAGGTTTGTGCAGGGCGTTACACGGTTTGCTCGTTTCCGCTATTTTAATGACAAGCATTCTTCGCCGAGTACCGTTACAGCCAGGACCGTGTAACGCCGTGAATTTCCACAAAAATGCAGATTTCGCGGAAGTTCCACCTTTCCACCTTTCATCGTTGTAATAGCTTAAATTGACATTAACTGGTGGGACAAAATTTAGGAAAAAAAAACAAAAAAAATGTGGCTATAAAGAACTCCCACTCTACACAAGCGACATAACAATGCTACTTATTATAACACAATTCTCTGAATTTCTGCATATCTTTTTATTCGTATTAGCAACGTTCTTTTCGGGCTTTCTTGTTTTAGTCTTCGTTTTTGGAGGAGATGCGCACGATGCATATTTAAATACGTCAGATCACTTTTGTGAAATATTTTGTGCACCCTCGTTTCCTGGTTTTTCATTATTTCGTTCCACGGATGATCACCGCTTACGCTATTAGTACAAATAAATGTGTTAAATGTGTATAAAGGGGTTGCACCGTCCTGGATGTTGGGTTTCTGGTTAAAGAATGCTGCTCATTAACAAGCACGGTCTAGCGCTTTTTAGGTCGGTTTTGGTGCGGAAAGGAGCCACAGGCCACGTTTAATATAACAGCTCCACATACCACCGAAATGTTCCCGTGCTGCACTCAATGGAAAACGCAATATCCTTCTGTCCTTGGGTCATGAAACTTTCAGTGCAACAACATTGAACTGAATGTTTCATGACCCAGCAACGTTGAACCCTACGGCACAATGCAGAGGCCACTCAGCTCCTGGAGGCGACATGGTGCGGCGGAAGGTGCCGTAGGGCTTGTGAATCGTTTCGACGCAGTGAACAATCCGCACTCATACACATGCCAGCGAATGGACAGACAGCAGCACACTAGTACCGGGAGCTCCTCGACCAGCTGCGTGAACAATGCGGGCATCGGTGCTGCTCCCTCCAACGCGCCATCACAATGGGGGCAGCCGCGGTTCTCCCAGAGCATCTGCTGGAGGCAGCCGTAGCAGAGGGTGTGCTCGCAGCTCAGTAGCATCGGCTTTACAGGTAGTCTTCGCAGTGAAGGCAGCGCAGCAGGTCTGACGGCTTGCATGGTTTCCATGTACAGGTCCCGTTCTATCCGTGGCTTCTCTGCAAAACACGTGCAGGTGCAACATGCACAGACGCAACCTTTAGTAACGTAAACATCAGACAAACCGCGAAAGGTGGTTCAAAAAATTGCACTGTGATGTAGTGCACTCTTAGCTGAAATTGGGGTTTACGTTGAAGCTGACGTAGAGGCGGCCCGGTTGACGACTCCGTGTCTTTCTATTTTCCCTCAGCATTTGAACGAAATCAGTTAACAGCTTGCGTGAATAACAATTACTGTGCAAGCGCTGTAAATATGTAATACAAGGCGAAGGTTTAATTTTTTTGGATTTATGTAATACTGCGTGCGTGATGTAAACTACGTTTTTAATGTTACCCAGCGCGCAAATGGATATATGGCGGGGTGGAATGTAAGGTGTAATGGTATTGTGAAGCAACGCCGAAGATGGCGTTGCTTCACGATCCGGAAGCCATCCGGACCCAAGATTGAAGATATGGTCGAGAAGCCATCGAGAGGTCTCTCTGTCCTCTATGTACTCGTAATGAAAGGAAACGGCACATTAAGCTTCTGCGTTGGCTAAGACGGCTGAACAAAAAAACTAGAAAAGATGTATCTACCTTCAGGAATCGACGGCACTCACGATTACCATTGCCATGCAAAGAACTTCTCGTCTATGGATCTTAAAACCGGATACTGGCAAACTGACGTGAACGAGAGAGACAGTGAGGAGGTGTCGTTTGGGCAGTTCACGGCACCAGCAACGGTTCAAAGAGTTATGGACACTGCACTAAGCTGCTTAAAGTGGCACTCCTGCTTTGTCTACCTCGACGACGCTGTCATCTTCGCACAAAGCTTCAACGATCGCCTTGCCGGATTAGATTCGCTACTGGAGGCCATCCGAACCCCAGGGTTAACGTTGAGGCTTTAAAAGTGCCGCTTCACGCAAGAAGTTCTTAAACCAAGTCTTAACGCCGACGAGGTACTCCCGCCTGACCCGGCAAAACTTAAGCTATTGCGAACTTCCCGACGCCCAAAGAAAGGCGTTGTAAGAGTCGCCTCGATCTCTGCGCGTACTACAGGCGCTTCGTCAGAAACTTCGCCCACATAGCAGAGCCACTTGAGCACTTGACGAAACGCAGCACCCTTTTCTGCTGGAAAGGCACTCAACAGGATGTAATACGTCAGCTTCAAGAACGCCTGCGAAACCCTCCCGTGTTTGCTCATTTTGATGAAACGCTGGGCTTGGGTGGCGTATTCCACCAAAACCAAAACGGCCGCGAGAAAATAATCGCGTAAGCCAGTCGTGTCCTGTAGGAAGAAGAGAAGATCTACTCAGCCCCTGAGTAGATGGTATACCAATGGTATACCAAGGGCGTCAGCGCTACCAAGCGACCATCGCGATGAAAGCCCATGCTAGCGCCGATTAGCCTATCTATACAGCCTGCGGGTATCGAAATACGAGACGAATCGTAAGATCAGCTGTTCCTCGCTTGGCTGAGAAAAATGCGCCATGGCGCTCCACTTTGGAATTTTTAAAATCGCGATTGGATATTCGGCTTCGAGCGGAGTGCCGCCCCTTCCCGTTTAGCGACGTGCCTCCGTTGATATAGCAACGAGGCGCATGCGCAGGGAGCACTGGGGGTGAGATCAAGTGCGAAAAACCTCTCCCAGTGAAGACAGCAAGTTTTTCGTTATCGTGACCGAGGGCGACCTAGCCGCCCAGCAGCACACCGACCCCGTATAGCGCGTAACGATCAACTACCGCGAAAGTGGTAACGTCGACAAGAGAAGGGCCTTCAAGCGAAAATTGTCTTCATTCATTCTCCAAAACATCGCCGTCGTAAACAAAACTTTCAACCCCGGAACGCAAAAAAAAAAAAAATATATCCTGCAATTCCCGCACGCATTCGTGAAGAATTTTTTAGAAGCGTATACGACTCGCCCTCTGGACACATCTATAAACGTTGACCTCGGCGAAGCACGTACAGTAAGCACATGCAATGCTCGTCCATGACAGCGATTTCAGAACGCCGCAGTCATTTTCTTCGAGTTTCGCTCGGGGTCGAGCGGCAGGATAAGGCCTGAATTACGAAAGCTGTGTTGCAGACAAGCGTTTCACCGGCTGCACAGTTAGAAAAATCGGTACTGGCCCCGCCTTACATTCGATAGCGACGCAAAACGCCGCTGATAAGACCCGCCGGACTCCGAGAAGCCCTTCACTGCAACATTGAGACTATTCCAACAGATTACGTCACAAACTTAAAATAAGAGGATTTTCGTAGCCACAGATTAAATGACGCACTGCGCAGAGACTGCCACTCTTCTCAAGCGGGCTGCACACTGAAGTCGCCAAATTCTTCATCCACCAAGTTGTGCTGTGACATGCATGCACCCCCCTGAAGTCATATAGTCACTGACCGCAGTACAAGCTTCACTGCAGAGCTCAAGCATAGAGTCCGAAGCACCGGGGTGTAGCACTCCCAAACGGACAGTCTAATAAAGCAGCCGAACAAGCCCATTGGGCCATTGCATAAGGAAATTGGGACGAGGTCCGCCCTTATGTCACATTTGCATTCGGCGCATACCCGGCAGATGCAGCTGTTAGTCTATAGTTAAGCGCCAGCGCCCAGTGTTAAGCGCCCAGAGGAGAGCGCATAACAGTACCAGCGTATTATGCAACGCTTTGTAAGGACAAGATATATGTATATATTTATTTATTCATTTATTCATAGAAACCTTACAGGCCCTACTGGAGGGCATGGAGTAAGGGAGGCGTGTGAAAACGTAATAACAATACAAAGCATAAATTGAAGACAGGAACATCGTAACAACAAAATGTAAATGCTATACATATTTTGCAAGAACAAGGCGATCACTTTTTCACCGTACATGAACACTTGTGGCCTACAATTTGTGAGAGAAAAAAAACACACACATACACAACATACACGAAAATCCTGGTAATGGGTGTTACACAAAAATATTTCAACAGCATTAAATTGTGTAATGCAGGAGTAGCTGACGGCGAAATGTTTCGGGGTTAGATATGGTGGCAATGTTATCAGGCAGATCATTCCAAAGGCGGATGACACGAGGCAGTGCGGATGAATTAAATGCATTGGTTTTACCGTATATGCGCATGAAACTGGACTGATTATGCAATCTGCGTGAAAAACAATGACGTATTTGAAGTGTGTAGCCGGGTTCGTTTATGGGTGAAAATATATTTGTGGAAAAGGCACAAAGCAGCAATATTACGGCGACTGTCTAATGGAGGAAGTTGCAGGTATAGTTTTATTTGTGTTACGCTGGAATTGATAGTGTAGTTACGTGATATGAACCGGGCTGCTCTATTCTGTACCATTTCTATCATATTTATTACGTAATTCTGGTGAGGCGACCAGATTGGCAAGGCGAATTCTAATTGTGGCAGGATGAATGTTTGAAAGGCGAGTTTACGAATGTTAGTAGGTGAATTTCGCAAGTTGCGACGTAGATAACCCAGCGAACGTGATGCTTTGGCGCATAAAGACGTGATATGAGGGACCCATGAAAGATCGGCTGAAAGAAGAACACCAAGGTACTTGTACGAAGAGGTATGGGAAAGCACAGTGTTGTTTAAGTGATAAGAAAATTCCGAATTTACATGTTTACGGCTGAAGCACATTACCACGCACTTGGTAAAGTTTAATGTCATGAGCCATTTGGAGCACCAATTACAAAGAAGGTTAAGATCTGCTTGGAGTGATTCGCTATATATATATATATATATATATATATATATATATATATATATATATATATATATATATATATATATATATATATATATATATATATATATATATATATATTGTGATGAGCTCCAGGGAGAGAACAGGCGCAGAAAAGAAAACAGTGGAAGGAGAGGAGGCCAATCACCCGCTAATGGGTATGCGCCTCCAGAGACGAGGGAGAGGAGGAGGAACGTGACCGGGCTCTTGGGCGGACGAGCGTTCGGGGTGCGCCTGCTTCAGCTGCGAATACACCCGTAGACGGCGCCCGTGCGACCGCACCGGCACATCGCCGTACCTCCCGGTCACCAGCCGGATCCGTTACTGCACCGGGCAACAGCGCCGGGACCCTCTCCTGACGTCGCTGCGCCTGGTAGCTTCGTCGTCCATTCCGGTCACCGTGATGCCATCGAGCCACTCGCGACCGAGTCTCAACGGACTGCATAAGTGAGACTATTTAGTTTTGCTTCCCGCTTGTGCTACGTCTCGCAAATCGCCAAGAAACTGTGACAGGGAAGGACTTATTTACGCTTTCCTGTCCATTTGAGTTTCATTCTTTTATTCCACAATTTTGTTCTTTTTTTCCCCGTCCCATTCTGCGCATCGCAGTTTTCCCGCTCTCTGCAATACATCGCTCCTACGTTTCCCCTTCGTGTTGTGGCCTCTGTCGTCATTGACTCCGTGTGCTCGTCTCGTGGTTCCCACCACCGAACCCTGAGTTCATCACATATATATATATATATATATATATATATATATATATATATATATATATATATATATATATATATATATATATATATATACAGGGTGTCCCAGCTATCATGCACCAAGATTTAAAAAAAGAGAAATTGCGTAACTCAAAGAAAACCTAGTGCATAATGTTTGCAGTACTGTGAAGAAGCGGAGAGTAATTTTTTCGTTAATGAGACTTAATTAATTAATTGTAATTAATTATCTAACTCGAGAAATACTGTTCTAATCACTAAAGTGTCAATGAGGCACTTGTAGGTAACCACGAGGGGCATCTAACTGCGCTATTTTCAGCGACGAACTAATTGCGTACTCATTTATTCTGACTGATAAAGGAAACCCGCGAAATATGAAAAATACCACGTGACGACGCTTACGTGCGCATTGTAAAGCAGCGTCCCCAAACAAAGCTGATTGAAAGCAACTGCTTCGCGTGTTACCCGCCCGAAGAGACAGCGCATCACCTTGATAATAGCATGCATGTAAGGAGCAGCAGCAGCAAGATTCGCGGGACGCGTGTGCAGATAAGGAACAATCTCGGTCGCGATTTCTTCTTTCTTTCTTTTGTCTATTTCATTCTGGCTAACTCAGAGGCAGCCTGTTTGAGGGCGTTGCTTTACGGTGCGCGCAGAGGCGCCGTCACGTGGTATTTTTCATATTTCGCGGGTTTCCTTGATCAGTCAGAATAAATGTGCACGCAATTAGTTCATCGCTGAAAATACCGCAGTTAGATGCCCCTCGTGGTTACCTACAAGTGCCTCATTGACACTTTAGTGATTAGGACAGTATTTCTCGAGTTAGATAATTAATTACAATTAGTTAATTAAGTCTCATTAAAGAAAAAAATATTGTGCGCTTCTTTACAGTACTGCAAACATTATGCACCTGGTTTCTTTCGAGTTACGCCTTTACTCTTTTTTTAAATCTTGGTGCATGATAGCTGGGACACCCTGTATAGCGAATCAGAATACGAAATGAGGGGCTCGTTGAAAATAACACAGAAATAAGAGTTGGCAGTCAAGAAAACCTCGGAAAGCAAAGGGGAGGATGTGGTATGTCATTGCAACAGAAGAATTTGGAAAGAAAGTGGAGAAAAAATGCCCGCCAGGTGGGATCCGAACCCACGACCTCCAGAATACCGGTCTGGTGCGATAACCACCACGCTACCAGCGGGGCGATTTTCCGCTCCACTTTCTGGGGTATTTATGTTTAGGTATTTTTGTTTCCTGTGCTTGGGGGTGGTAGCCAGCGCCACTCGGACTACTCGCGGTGAAGGGGACCTTCTTTTTTTTAACCCCCGGGCCGTGACTCGAGTGTCTACGACATGTCGAGAGTGGTCGACCAGCGTTGAACCCTCTTAAGCTTCCTATGGCACCAAGACTGCCAGAACAGAGGCCCTCGCTATGCATGTAGCGAATCAGAATAGGAAATGAGGGGCTCGTTGAAAATAACACAGAAATAAGAGTTGGCAGTCAAGAAAACCTCGGAAAGCAAAGGGGAGGATGTGGTATGTCATTGCAACATTTAAAGAATTTGGAAAGAAAGAAAGTGGAGAAAAAATGCCCGCCAGGTGGGATCCGAACCCACGACCTCCAGAATACCGGTCTGGTGCGATAACCACCACGCTACCAGCGGGGCGATTTTCCGCTCCACTTTCTGGGGTATTTATGTTTAGGTATTTTTGTTTCCTGTGCTTGGGGGTGGTAGCCAGCGCCACTCGGACTACTCGCGGTGAAGGGGACCTTCTTTTTTTTAACCCCCGGGCCGTGACTCGAGTGTCTACGACATGTCGAGAGTGGTCGACCAGCGTTGAACCCTCTTAAGCTTCCTATGGCACCAAGACTGCCAGAACAGAGGCCCTCGCTATGCATGTAGCGAATCAGAATAGGAAATGAGGGGCTCGTTGAAAATAACACAGAAATAAGAGTTGGCAGTCAAGAAAACCTCGGAAAGCAAAGGGGAGGATGTGGTATGTCATTGCAACAGTTAAAGAATTTGGAAAGAAAGAAAGTGGAGAAAAAATGCCCGCCAGGTGGGATCCGAACCCACGACCTCCAGAATACCGGTCTGGTGCGATAACCACTACGCTACCGGCGGGGCGATTTTCCGCTCCACTTTCTGGGGTATTTATGTATTTCTGGGGTATTTCTCCACTTTCTTTCCAAATTCTTTATCTGTTGCAATGACATACCACATCCTCCCCTTTGCTTTCCGAGGTTTTCTTGACTGCCAACTCTTATTTCTGTGTTATATATATATATATATATATATATATATATATATATATATATATATATATATATATATATATATATATATATATATATACTATATATATACAGTGGAACCCCGTTAATGCGTTTTTCACCGGACAGGGAAAACAAAACGTAACAGCCGGGAAAACGTAAGAGTAAGGAAGGCCACGAAACTGGACCGGCGTCTAACTGTCGTCGTTAAATCACCCTCTATCTAGAGCTCCATTGTTGCCATCACGTCTGTATTAACGTATTGACTCTGTGCTGTCATCGTGCATACATATTTTAGTGGATATGTGAAGTGTCGGTGCGGTTTCTTGAGGTGCTGCCCGCCGAGTTGCCGTTCGGGATTGCTAAGTCAGCGGCCAAGTCCGTGCCGTGGCATTTCTTTAAGGCACCGTAGGATCCTGATGGATTGAAGCCGTGGAAAAGCGCGGATCCGCGCGAGAACATCAAGGTTACGTCACAAACTTACGGCAGTGACATTCATTTTGAGCCAATTCAGACATCAACTGTTGCGAGCACGTCGTGAACGGTCAAAATAAGGACTCCGCGAGGTACGGGGACCATAAAGGAAAGCGCGGTGCTCGACCCCTAACGTACTTGAACACCTGCCGAAACAAAGACGCCAAAGTCATGCAGACAACCACCTAAAGGGACTGTTGCGTCGTGCCAAAATAATGGGCCTTTGTGCAACAAAACTGGTGCAAGTGTCGGTATGGGTGGTGTAGAAAGCACCGATAGTAGCAACGAAGGAGCAGCAGACGACGGGCCGAGACCGATCTCATCTACGGCCCTTAAAATCTCAACGCTACCCGCAGCGCCACAGCCTGGTCGGCGGCAGCGCCGGCCCGCGCCGTGCTACTGGAAGGCCGCGCCGCCGCGCTCTTTGCCAACTGACCTAATCTAAAAACTCAGCGCGGCATCATCTGTTCTGTGGCATCATTACAACAGTGCGGCGGCGCTAACATCCCGCAGTTCCGGCATGTTCCGGCGTTCCGAAGTGAGCCTTCGGTTGTAAACACAGTGATGATGGTGATAGCACTTCCGATGAATGGCCATCTAGTGACGGCTTCTTTGAGTCGCTCGCGGCTTCTTGTAGCCAGTTCAGTAATAAAGCCTCGCCAAGACTTATCAAAAGTCAAAATGGTGGTGCCTAAGCGGCTACGGAATTTTCAGGTTACGGCGCATCATACGGGAACGGGCCCGCAGTTGCGACGTTACAGCGGGGTTCGCTATGGGAGCTATGCCGGGACCGATACAAACAACGTAACAGCCAGGAAAACGCAACAGTGAGGAACGTAACAGCGGGGTTCTACTGTATATATAAAATCCAGGGAGCAGTAGAACTTTGAAGATGGTAGAGAACACAAGAAAAGAAAACTTTAAACAAGGTAAAAGCACGATTGTTGCCAACGTTTCAGCAAAGAGACTTGCTTTCGTCAGGGCAATCTCTCGCCTGGCAGCACGCTTTATATAGGGGTAGGTCGCCCTGATGAGAGGAGAGAAGGAGAGAAGGAAGTGAAATTGAGAAAGTGGATTGGTTTGGGTGTATGTCGGGGGAGATATTGAGGGGCAAAGAAGGTTGTTTAGTTTGAACCGCGAAGTAGGTCACAGGGAATTTAGCCGGGGGTTGATATTCGGGGAATTTTTGGAGAGAAAGGATGAGATGGTGTTCGTTGACCCGCCGCGGGGCATACCGAAAGGTTCTCAGAACCGCCCGGAGCAGACCAGGAGCAGACCGCCTTGCACCTTGCACCAATTCTTGCACCGATTGGCCTGCGCAAGGCAGACATTTCATTTAGGCACCACGCCAATCATGTGATGCGAGTTGGAGGGGGTACTTCTCGCAGCGAATCGCATTGAAGGGCGCTCCGTGGCAAAACATCACGAACAGCAGAGAGTCCGATACACGAACAGCAGAGAGCCCGTTACGGCTCTACAAGCGAACCGAACAGGACGATTGCGAAGAGACTTCGCTCTGTCAAGATCACTGTAGTTCTGCATGGGACCGAATTCTCCGAAAAACGGGCGTCGTTTTGAAGCGACGTGGTGTTGGCTTGCAAATGCATGTATTCTTGGGTTGGGGCGTCGCTTTGGGAGGCGGGAAACGGTGTCAATCACTCGGGTGCCACTCAGAAAGGTTTTCGACCAAGTTAGACGCACTTACAACTAAGGGTTAATTGGCGTATTCATGGGAGGTTGTGGCCGTTACTACACCAGGGTGGCCAATCCTGCTCTGGTGAGGGAGTGCATTACCGGCAATGGTCGCCGGGGTCAGGCCGCACCCCAAGCCCCTTTGTGCAATTCCATCAATACGCGGATTTTTTTTTTTAATCCGGTGGGAATTGTCCGGCACCGGGATTCGAACCACGGTCCTTCTGCACGCGTGGCGGGTGTTCTACCTCTACGCCATCGCTGCATCTAATAATCGGAGTAAGGGTTAATGGAGAATACCTCAGTAACCTCAGATTTGCTGATGACGTTGCCTTGCTAAGTAACTCGGGGGACGAATTGCAAAGCATGCTTTCCGCACTGGGCGAACAGAGTAGAACCGTGGGACTGAAAATTAATATGCAGAAAACTAAAGTAATGATTAATAACCTCGGGACAGCACAGCGGTTTGAGATAGGTGGCGAGGCAGTGGAAGTGGTAAGCGAATATATCTACTTAGGCCAAGTTGTGACCCCAGATCCCAACCATGAGGCAGAGATAATTAGAAGGATCAGAATGGGGTGGGGTGCATATGGCAGGCATTCTCAGATAATGAATAGCAGCCTACCGTTGTCGCTGAAGAAGAAAGTGTATGACAGTTGCATCTTACCGGTACTCACCTACGGGGCAGAAACTTGGAGGCTCACTAAGAGGGTTCAACTTAAATTGAGAACAACTCAGCGGGCAATGGAGCGGAAAATGATTGGTGTAACATTAAGGGACAAGAAGAGAGCGGAGTGGTTCAGGGAGAAAACTGGTGTTAAAGACATATTAGTAGAAATTAAGAAGAAGAAATGGACTTGGGCAGGGCATGTAATGCGAAGGCAAGATAACCGCTGGTCATTAAGGGTAACAGAGTGGATCCCTAGAGAAGGCAAGCGTTGCAGGGGGCGGCAGAAAGTTAGATGGGCAGATGAGATCAAGAAGTTTGCGGGGATAAATTGGTCACAGTTGGCACAGGACCGAGGTAATTGGAGAATAATGGGAGAGGCCTTTGCCCTGCAGTGGGCGTAGATAGGCTGGTGATGATGATGATGATGATGATGACAACTAATGGGCTGCAAATGAAGTGGAGTTTCATAGAGGGACTCGCCGCGGTGGCTAAGTGGCTAAGGCGTTGTGCTGCTGAGCCCAAAGATGCGGGCTCGATTCCCCGCCGCGGCGGCCGCTTTTCTGATGGAGGCGAAAAGCAAAAACGCCCGTGTGTTTGAGATTTCGGCGCGCGTTAAAGGGACGGACAACCGATTTTTGTCGCGTATATGTTCTCTAGCTCATATGAAAGCCAGCGTGTTATATAGCCCCGTAACCACAAGCAATTTCTAAACAGATCGGCGGAAATAATTTTAATTTGGCAGCAAACTTTCTGAAATCGGAAGGGTGGCGGTTCGTAGTGTCGAAACTTGGCACTACAATATGTGTCCCTGTCACGTGACCTGCAAACCTAGCAGCTACTGTAACTGCTGAAACGTTTATTTACGCATTGAAAACCTTTTAACACAAGTATTTATGCAAGGTTAAATTGTATATGTATTTCTAAACATTATTTTGAAAATTCTAAAGACACGCCGCCCGCCGCCGCTGGGTTGCTCTCAGTGTGGCTAACTGAGCCACCATGCCCAGAATCAACGGCAGCGTTCAGTAAACAGACCCAGTG
The DNA here is from genome assembly GCF_048455015.1 of Haemaphysalis longicornis. Taxonomy (NCBI): domain Eukaryota; kingdom Metazoa; phylum Arthropoda; class Arachnida; order Ixodida; family Ixodidae; genus Haemaphysalis; species Haemaphysalis longicornis. The sequence goes on along the minus strand of NW_027526422.1, from coordinate 70,686,709 downwards.
AAGGAGCTTTGACGATTTTGCCTGAGGCATATGCGTTTGTTCTGCCAAAATATTTGATTTCAGTTTCCAAATACGCCAACGGCAGCTTAAAAAAAAAAAAAGAAAACGTCGCGCCCAGGGAGAATCGAACTTCCCGCCTCCACAACGTGAAGCCAGATTCTACCTATCGTCTATCCCAACAGATGGCGCATTCATGCCCAATAGACCGTTGCATTAAAAAAACACATAACGGAACAGGAAAGCCTGCGATTCAAACTTTTTTTAGCTGGGGACAAGTTCTTGAATAGTTTTTTATTTCGCATACAGACAAAAGTATGTTGCCGGGCTGCTCTATGTCATGGTTGCCAGCATAATTTTTGGGAGGGACACATACGCATCGCAGATCTAAAAATTTCGATTTAAAAAGTTCTAGGGCGTTATCAGCAAAACCGTTTCTCGTCAAGGTGCTTTAAGTGATGCCCTTTCATTTGGGATAGAGAATATACACTCGACAAAAATCGGTTGTCTGTCCCTTTAAAGATCCCCAGGTGGTCGAAATTAATCCGGAGCCCTCCACTACGGTGACGCCTGTGAAGCGTCGGCGCGTTAAACCCCACAACCAATGAATCACGTATAATGCTCTGCGTTAATAGCAGAATGGTACCTATTTTCGCAGTTTGCATCCCCGAGCTGCTCGCTCGCATCGGTCTCCGCCGATGACGGATGCGGCCGTCACACCGATTGGCTCAACGTTACTATACTCGTTTACAACTCAAGAACGGCACCACCTCATGTAGTGTATCACTCCGCCAAAGCGCCGGACCCGTGAGGTCAGTGCGCGCGCGTTTTGAAAGGGTTTGCTATGAATGCATGATATCGTCTGCCTTGTCTCACGCAGTTTGTTTGTCGTCACTGGAGTCGTTTATAAGTATATTAAGTCCAAAAAAATCACGGGAACGGCTCACGCCATGTTCAAAATATTCCCAGTAACGCCCTACTTGCGCCGCGCGGAGAAACATCCGGCTACGGTGATAAGGCACAGCGGCAATTCCGGTGCCGTTGTCACCGAGTATAGAAGATTGGCTGGCCTTCGGTGGCTCCGTTATTGGACGGCCAATCTCCGGATTAGCAAAAAGCAACACAGTGAGGCCCCTTGGACATAAAACTAGAAATATAAAGCGTGAAAAGCGTGCCAATTCGGAACGCCCCGTAACGGGAAATCCCTATTCAAGAAACGATTAATTCTGTTTATCGTGCGGCGAGACGTCAGCCAACGGGTCGCAGTGGCTGCTACACTATCTCGCTTCGCTGAACTTTTGTCGCAGCCGTGTGAATGAGGCCACGGACTCGTTTCACCAAACAATAGCCAGGCTCACTCACGGCAGAATACTGACATCGCTGTGCATGCGCACACACGCAACGCATCGCATGAGAATCGGTACGGGGAATATGTCATTTGCAGCTGTTACACATTGCGGGAGTGAAACATCAGCTCGTCACGATCGATAGAGGCACGCAGGTCGCATGTGCTAACAATTCTAACTCGACTAGCAGCGTGGTACAGACACGTCAACATTATTCGCCCCGTGCGTAATCGAACACATATTTGTGCATTACCACGAGTATGTAAGCGGGGGACCACAGTCTTTTCCTTCCTAAAGGTATAATCTTCATTAGCTGTTGCAGAAAGCAGGGAACAGTGTCCCATCGGAGTTGAGGACCTCCTGAGCAATTAGGCGAGGGGAGAAAGCGGCAGTGAGAGTACTTACGAGGATTTAGAAGAGTTCTGTCTGGCCCTGCGGAGCACGAGCCCCGGGCGGAGCAGCCCTGGACAAAGAGCCCAACAGCCCGCCGGGCAGGTTGAACCCGTTTGAATGGGCTCTGGTTGGTTTGTTCGTTGCTTGATTGGACCCTTGAATCATGGCGCGCGCCCACGATCGGTTCCGAATGGGCTCTGGTTGGTTGCTTGGTTGAACCCTCGAATCATGGCGCATACTCACGCGGAGTATTGGCCAAGAAGCTGCCTGTGTATATTAGGCTGTGACCCAGTTTATTTTAGAAAAAAAAAGAATAAAGTAAGAGAAAAAGATTGATACAAGAAAAAAGAAAATTTGGGATACAGAATAGTCAGGAAAAAAAAATCACGAATGAAGGAATAGCTGTCTAGCAGGGCAGCCGGCCTGTCGCCGCAACAAAGGAGTGAAAGGCGAGCACAGCATCTTTGTGGCAGACTCCTAGAACCGAAGCACCCAGGAAAAGAACAGCGGTGGCATATAGCGGGGGATCAAGCCGATTAAACGTGTATTCAAGGTGCGTGCATCGCATCGAGGAAAAGCTGCGGCAATTTAAAAGAAAGTGTGTCATATTTCCCGGGGCCTTGATGATTTGTGCGGATAAAAATTTAAAGGGGGAATTCTGCATCGAAATTTTGGGATCGCCACCTCGAATTTACGAGATTCGCAGACCTTAGGCCTCCATATATAGTGGGAGAGGTGAATATAGACGGAGCATGAACGAAGGGCATCCTGCCGATTAATTTGTAAAATTTGAAGGCGCCTGAACCTCGCCCCCAACAGAAAACTGCCAATTGCACAATTCATATGGCAGGACCGCCAAGAGTAAAATTGGCTAATTGGTCTGCCAGTTCATTTAAGATTATCCATGCGTGGCCAGGGACCCACAATAACCGGATCTCGCGAAGCTGGTAAGGAACGAATGACCGGAATGACCGGAGAATGGAAGAATCTTTGTCATTTGTTAAAGCGGTGCACACGGAGAGAGAATCCGAAAGGATAACCGTGCCCGCAAATCTATGGTGTAGTTTATTAAGGGCCAAAATTATCGCCAATAATTCTGCTTGAAAAAATTTACACCATCTTCCCGAGGGGAACCCTGAGGTGATGCGAAGCATCGCACAGTTCCAATCCAATCCAATCCAAGCCAAGCCAATCGAATCCAATCCAATGCCCCTCGCGAGAGAGTGTTCGCTATCGGAGAGGAGTGGGGGTGAGCGGCGGAGAGCGCAGCTGGCACGGCGAGGAGAATGGGGGAGGGATGGACGCCGACAACAACGCCGGATGGATGCAGGGACAAGGCGAGTGAATGAGATGCGTCGCATCTAAAATCGTCTGCGTGCGACGTGCATCTCGTGCAGCGCCGTTTTCTACCCATCTATCACCCCGGCCCATTGTCCCTCTTTTGCGGGGAACTTTCCACTCGTGTTTAATTTTGGTGAATGGAAAGTGACAGATAACGACGGGAGCTGTGATTTAACCCTGTAGAAATGTTCAACGTAAATCACCGCCAAAAAATAGTTCGAGCGAATCGCCCAATAACTCGTTGTTTTGTGAGACGATCCGGGAAACCTGTGTGCAAATAGGGCGTGCAGTTTCCTTCCAACGCGAAAGCAATAAAAGCTTATTTGGCACAAAACCCGCCCTGCCATAAACTAGAATAAAATTCACCAGCGTGACGGCGCATTTTGAGAGACGCGTCATGTGGCTTCCGACGCAGGTACGCATCGGCTTGGCGTCACTGTCGGCTGCGGCGCGTTATGCATGGCTCTTAGCAACAGCTCATCAGTGCTAAGGAATCATGGGAGGAACGCTGGTGAGCGTACGCCTCACTGCAGCGACTCGGCACTCAGTAGCGATACAGGGCATACAATGGCTAACGTCTTAAATCACGCCTTGAGCGAGTGTATGCGATTTTAAGTCCTTTGTTATGATAAAAAGTTGGCAAAATCACGTCCAGACAGGCATCAAAAGTCAACAGAGCGCAAAGAAACAGCAGATAGAGTGAGACCGAGTGAAGCAGACGACAAATGCGAGAATCCCTAAGCCGACGTCACGGAGACGTAGGGCACCCTACGGAGACGCGCTTCGCAGCGCCGCCCGTGGTCAGTATCTTCAAACATGCCCCTTGATGGCGCCTTGTGTAACTTTGCTGTACTGAACCGGAAACGCTTTTATATTGCCCCTTTACATCGCCCATGTCCTGTGTTTAATCCACTTATGTGTAATTATCCGTCTTTGAGGGGCAATTGCGGAGTTTTGATACTTTTCCAAAGGCTTAATTAAAGAGGGGTGGGCATTACGTGACACCTTTTTTAGTGAGAATTAACCCACAGTTGGTTTTTTATTCCAAATAAAGAACACACAATCCTGTGTAACTTCATTAATTCTACCAATAATGGCAAATCATAAAACTCTCTAAATTAAGTGGTAGCCCGCAACGTCGTAGTCTAATTCACTTGCCCAAGGCAATAGACACATGTCTGCAGCGGAAGAACAATGCCAGGGAAAGGGGGCCATGGCTCGTCGAAGGGACAGGAGAAACTGTACACAGTGACGATAAAAACAGTGATTATGATGATGATGATTCGTGCAGACCCAGCAGAATATTTACGTTCTCTCTCGCCCACGACATTCTTGCCTGTCCAAAGTAGGCACAAGCGCTACACCACACACAAAGTATACGCTTGCTGATAGGCAGCTTTCCCCGCTGGCGCAGCGTCTTGCACGTTACTTTGTGACCACGCATGCTGACGCAAGCCAGGTCCGCAGATTGGGCTCCTCGTAGCTGGGCGCCTAGAATGGACACCCTCGGACATGTCTGCGCTGCAGCACAGCTTGTGGGCGTATCCTATCCTTGCCATGGAATAGAATAGAATAACGCTCCGTCGTTATTCTCACTGCTCTCGCGCAGCACCGAACTGCCCTGCTGAGAGAGAGAGAGAGAGACTAAACATGTTTATTGTTTCTTATTAAAGAGTCCTTAGGGTGGCCTCCTCATTCCAGGAGTCCATTGGCACGGGCCGCGTCTTCTGCCCTCTCCACCAACTTGCGCTGGACGTCGAGGGAAGAGCTGGCCAAGGCGCTCTCCCAAAGCTCATAGGTGTGGAAGGGATTGGGCGGGTCAAGTGGGCTTTGTGTACAGCCGCCGACCATGTGGAAAATTCACCCGCATTTCCCCGAAGGGGAGCATGGGGAAGTGCGAATGCACGGGTGATGCTATGAGGGGGAGTTATGTTGAACTGTGTTGGCATTCGCCCGTTAGTTGCATTTAACACCCCACGTGATCAAGTGGGGATTCACACACCCCGTTAGTCGTTCTCTGGAAATCTTGGTGAATTAAAGTGTATATAGGAGATCACACACACACGCAAGTAAAGTGAAACGACAGTATTCTTTATTCAGCACTTGTTGGTGTTGTCGTTGTAGTTGACGGTCATTATGACCGCCTTGTGGTCACTGAAATGTACGGTCAAGAGTTGTTGCAAGACCGCGCGTATCAGACAGTTCCTCGCAAAGGCCAGGTCGATGTAGCTGCCGTTGATGGTGGTGGGAGCCTCTAGCGGTAGGCACGTCATGGAGTGGTTGGCGAGCATGTATTCTATCAACCACTCGCCGCCCTTTCGCACGTCCACGTTAATTAAAGTCCCCAACAACCACGACCGGGTCCGAGGGCTTGACGCGCCTGGCCACACTCTCCATCGCCGCGTCCACGTATTCGACGACGTCGTCGCGCGAGATGTTTGGCGCGAAGTAGAGGGTGACGACCACGATTCCGTCGCCCGAGTACGCGTCGGTGTAGACGGCACTGTACGGCGACTCGTCCCTGACCGGCGAGGTGGATACGGCGTGCGACACGAGGTTCGCGTAGACGTGACCGACGAGGTAGACGCCGCAGTACTCGCCCCAACTTCCGCTCCTGGCGAAGCAGCAGTCGTCGATGGGGAAGTGGGAATGCACGGGTGATGCGAAAGAATTCTTCTTGGCCAATCGCCCTAAGTGGGTATGTGCTAAAGAAATTAGGAACTCTTCTTGGCCAATCGCCCTAAGTGGGTATGTGGTGCGGATGGACGGACGGCGTTGGACGCGTGATTCAGGGTCGCTTAAGAAGTGCATTCGCACTTAAAAGTGTTCCAAACTCCCCGCAGAAGCGGCACAAACGGGGATACAGGGTGGGGGCTATGTGGTGGTTTCTGCTAGGGTGGGGGTAAGTATTAGTTTGCAGGGCACGAAGTATTCTATCGTGACCCTTGGGTAGTTGTTTGTGCGGTGGGACGTACGTTTGTCTTTGGAGCCGATAGTGCGTTGTAATCTCATGAAACGAGACTAGAGGAAGCGGACGCAGATCTTCTTCTTCAGGTGCTCGGCCGGTCAATTCTCGAGCTGTGAGATGGGCAATCTCGTTCCCTGAGAGTCCAATGTGCACAGGCGCCCAGATTATCTTGGCAGGTCTTCTTAGTGGCTTCTGTTGAAGTATTTTAAGTGCAATTTTGTGTATTCTCCCGCTGGAAAAGTTGCGACAAGCCTGTTGAGAGTCAGTAATTACGGTCTCAACCTGAGTTTGGGTAAGCGCTAAGGCAATGGCCGCTTCCTCGGCGAGTAGAGGGTTGGCTCGGTCCAGTGATACGCTGGTGCGGTGCTCTTGGCCTATAATAACTGTTGCTACTGAGGCCCGCCTTCCGGGATAGAGGGCCGCGTCCGTGTACGCTACGGCAGGATGGCTTCCATACCGCTTTGAGATAGCACGGGCTCTTGCTTCTCTGCGGTCGGCGTGATGCACTGGGTGCATGTTTCGCGGTAGCACAGGTACTGTAATGTGGCGCCTGATATCATGCGGGATGTCTGTGACTTGGGGTGTTGGGTGTTGAAGCGGAATCGATAGTCCAAGTCTCGAAAGGATGGATGTGCCGGTTTCTGTAGTGCCTAATCTTGCCCTCTGATGGGATAGATGTGCCTCTATGAGTTCATCAGCTGTATTGTTGAGTCCGAGACGAAGCAGTTTGTCTGTCGAGGTGCTGACTGGTAGGCTCAGAGCCTGCTTGTAGGCTTTTCGTATAATGGTGTCCAGTTTCTTTAATTCCGTTGTTGAGAGCAGAGCATAGGGTATTGCGTAAGTGATCCGCGAGATGACGAACGCCTGCACGAGTCGGAGTGTATGAGACTCTGCCCATCGGGTTCGAGTGCGAGCCACGACTCTCGCCGCGCGTGTACGTTGTCAGACACTTCCCAGGGAAGCGATGCCTTCCTTAGTACAGGTGTTTATTACGCGGACAACCACGATACACTGCGCTACGCACCTAGCCCCTGGGGCATACACCCGTCAGCGTGTGCGCCCAGCCCGTAGTCGGGCAGCAGTTTGCGTCCGCCTGCGTTGGCCGGCCGCAACGGTCGCTGACATAGGGGAAGGGCGCTCTCTGTGGCCGCTACGCATTTCAAGCCACTGGACTCGACCGGGCGGCATCGGCGCTCGTCCGCTGACCTTACGGCGCAAGCCGTAACTGCGGACGCGGGGGCAACCCACCAAGGAGCGGAGTATGCCCGGAGAGGCGCCCGACATCCTAGATAAACGCACTGACGCAAATCAAGGCATGCGCAAATCGACACGGTGGGTGCCGTGACCCACGCAAGTGGGAAACAACGGCCAATGCAAGAAACGGCCAAAAGTGGCCGAAAGGCATCTACATACCGTGCGATCGCTGCGCGCCACAAGTGCGGTCTCCCGAGTCCCGGGGAGTCTCCTGCACGCATCCCCCGTCACCTCGTAGGGAGAGGAGGGAGGCGCGCGAGGATCGCCTTCGCCCAACACCGACTCGGTGTTGTCGGTGTTGCCTCGCCTCACCAAGGAGAAGGACGTCGCTAGCGCCTCCTCGCCCCCCCCCCCCCCCCCCCCCCCTGACTGTCGGAAAGCCGGCCATCAGGTACTCATTCAAAAATTAAACAAAGCTAGTGCCTCCAGCCTCTTCACGTGAGTGTAAAAGTGCAATGTCGTGTATTTAGTCGCGTTTAGGCAACGTGTCCATGTTCTTTTTTCGTGTGTGTCGCATGGCGTTGACAAACTAGACAAATATCTTATTTCTGTTGTGTAGCCACCCGCATACGATGGGAATGAGAACAGCGGGGTTCATTTTAAGCTGTGTGCCAAGAGGAGCTCCTCCTCGCGTTTTCTCAGTACCCGTGTTTTAGAGGCCGAAACATCGCGTTTTTGGACCCGGCCAGCCCGGTTACGCCGCCCTTCTTTTTCTTGGAAACTCGGAGGGGTAGTTTTTCTGCTGTAGTTCTCTTGCTTTACGGCGTTAACGGCGTCCCCCGCGTGCGAGCGAGGGCGCGGGCAGGGGGGTTGCTCTCGTAGCTGGTCGAAATCTGGCTGCCTTTTTTTCCCCCCGCGGCGCGGTTGAGCAACACCACCTAGGTGGTGTTGGGTTGAGGCCCCTGCCTCGGCGGCTGACGGCCCCTGCATCGGAAGCCAGTTCCCTTTGGGGGTTGTTGAGAAACGATGGGGCAGATCTTCCGTCGGGGCCTGCTGCATGGTGTTTTTTTTATGTACGTGTTGTTTGGTGTGTAGTGTTAAGTTATGTTCTACCCGTTGCGTCGCTCGCTGCGCCTGTTCGGTGGTCAGGACGTTTCCGCTGGTCGGATGTGAGGGGGACTTGTGCGTCGTTTTTTTTTTTTTTTCCCTCTTGTGTAGTTGTGTGTTTGGTCCAGTTCGTTGGAATGACGAGTGTGGCGCCTGTGTGGCTGTGCGGGCTTACGAGGGTCAAGTGCGGTGTGCTGCGTGTTCTTCCCGCGCGGCAGCGTGAGTGCGGCTTGTGATTCCCCCGTGTGCATCGTCGGGCCGCCAGTCTCCATCCGGAGCAGCGACGAAGCAGTCGCCGCCGCAGACATTCCCCGCGCTTTATTCGCTTCCCGCCAAAAGCATGGGACGTCCGGCCGGCAGCACAACGGGACGCGGCGGCACCCCAGGAAGCCGTCGTGGTGGCAGACCGTTCCGGGTGCACGGGCGGCGGCCGAGGAGGACCGGGGGCCGAACGAGGTTCCTCCACCATCACCCCCGGGGCCCCGGGGGCGCTGCGCCTGGCGCGCGGGCAGACTCGGCCTCTGGGGCCTCGGGTGCCTCACAGCAGGGCCCGTCCGTGCGAGAGGTGGCGACCTGGACCTGCCAGGAGGGACGGGCGGCTCCCCTCGCCTATGCATCGAGCGCTCCTTGGGGAGAGCAGCTACGGGTGGAATCGGGCCAACTGTCCGTCCCATACCCCTTCCTCGGCCACACCATCAGCGATCACGACGCGGCCGCCGGTGGCGCCCGCCTGCCACTCCCGGATGATGCGCTGTGCTGTGGAAAATGCGGCCAAGTGGCGGTACACGCCTCACACAACTCCGGCCGTCTCCATCCGCCGCCGGCGAAGGACGCCGCGAGCGTCGGCAACAAGCCCACCGCTGCCTCAGTAGCGGATCTCTCGGACGCGGAGCTGGCGGCGTTGTGCCGGCGGCGCATGGCCGCCGACCCACGTTTCGCGGCCGTGGTCGCCCGCATCGTCCACTCAGCACTCGGGACTGGCCTCGAGTCGGAGATGCAACGTCCGACGCCTCATCAAGACCCGGGCCAGCAAGGCGAATTCCTTGGAGGGCAAGATAACTTTCAATGAGAACTTTCAACGGGAACCCCCCCTGTTGTATTCTTTTTTTTTTACTTGTTTTTCCGTGTTCATTGTAAAACGCAGTTTTTGGTAATGCGGTATTCCTAAGTACACCTTATGTAGTCCCTTTTTTGAGGGTGGAGGGAGGTCTAGCTTTTCTTTTAGCGTTCCTTGTGTTTCTATTTGATGTTTTTTTGTGTGTGCGTAGGTGTGAAACTATTTCACAATTTCAATTTTTTTTCTGTAGGGTAGCTTTACGGCAGCTAAACGTAGCTATGCTGCATTTTTTGAACTTGTTGTAGTTCTTTTGTTCTCCAGCTTGGCGTTTTCGGCCCGTAATATTTCGTAATCGTGCCGTAACGTATTCTACATGTACCATGTTTTTTTTGGCGGGCGGGCGGGTGTGTGTGTGTCGTTTAGCTTGCTTTTTTGTTATTGTATATTGGGCATGTAGCAATTTTGTGTGACCGATTTGAACTGCATTTAGTTTTTTTTTTTTCGGGTTGTTTGTATTGTGCATGTTGTATTTTTTCAGGGTGAACTTGTTTAGTTCTTTTTGCCGGTAGTGTTTATCGCACATGCGGTATTGCGCAGTTTATGCCTGTTTTAGTTTCTTTTGTAGCGTTCTTGTGCATAGTGTTGGTTTTGCATACGGTGTTAAAGCGTTTAGTAGTAGTGGTAGCTTAGTTCGCACAAATGCATGAAGTGTATCGTTGAGGGCTGGAGGAGAGGCTGCATGAAGACAGCACTTTTTGTTAGTAGTAGACGGCCTGCTTCCAGGTCGGCGAGGGCATTTAAGGAGGGAGGGATGTGGGGATATTAATTGGGACTGCTCCAAATTACGCGAGCACGCTAGTCCGCGATCCCCTCTCCCAGAGTGGCGAGGATAGCCCCTCGCGCCCTCTCCCTGTAAGGGGGTACGGGCTGACCAATGCGCGCCGGTCCGTGGGCCACGTGGGGCATAGCGTATGACTCCGCCCAAGGGCTCGCGGCGGTGGGCGCGCGCTTCGGTCTGACCCAGGAGCAGTGCTGCCAGATCTGAGGGATTTGGGTCGTCTTTAGGGAAAGAGAAATTAGTAAACATCAGGGAATTTTTGCGTCCACATGGTCTTGTATCTTCAGTCGCGTAATGGGGTCTTTTTAAGCTTAGCGTTCATTATTTTTTATGTACCTATGCATTTCAGTTTCTCGATGAAGCGCAGATATCTATTTCTCATAAATGTGCATCGAGCGAAGCTATCGCTCGTGCGTTTGACATTGCTGGTGTAAATTGCAAAAGAACATGATTGATGAAAGGGCCCACAAGGCATGACATGAACTGAAAAACTGTGTTAATGCGGGCTTGTTGGTACATACTTAGTTGGATAACAGCGCTAGGACAAGACACAGAGAAGGCGACACGAGACTGGGCGCTGACTAACAACCAACCTACAAGCCCGCATTAACACAATTTTTCAGTTCATGTCACGCTCTGTGGGCCCTTTATTTGTTTCTGCACTTAACCAATTAACCGTCTTCCTGGTTGTTAGTTAGCGCCCAGTCTCGTGTCACCTTCTCTGTGCCCTGCCCTAGCGCTGTTATCAAACTAAATGATTGATGAATTTCATTAACTTGCTATCTCGAATATTTCATGCACTGCGCATCATCTAAACATGCTCGTTCCTATTATTCTTCTCTTATATACTTGCGTGCTATTACGAGTGCACTGTGTCGTAGTTCAAGATTTCTGTGCTTTGCATTGAACTGTGGTGTTCTTGATTATGGTATTTTTATAATTCAAGTCGCCTCCAGCGTAAATGCAATGAGCTGTAACACGTACTGTTTCTTGGAATGTTGTATCGTTGTGTGTGCGCAGAGCAATTGCTTTTACTTTAATGGTAATTTTATATGTATTATTCACTATTACATGTCCCTCCCCCATGTGATGACCTCTTTTGCCTTTGTGGTTTGATGAAATAAAATGTTTAAAGCATTACAAATTGTGCTGCAACATTTTTTTCCAGCTTCATCACCGTTACTTCAAAAATGCTGTCAAACGAATTCATAATTATGTCATAAAAGTAAACTCTGCAGTCATATTGCATAACACGAACACAATATGTGAGAGAAAACATCTATAATAACCGCATTCAGGAAAAATCTAGGGAAATCTAGGAAATTTCTTTATCTGAGCTAGGGGAAAAGTCGCTTCGCTCGCAGGTTGGCACATGGCCTCCTTTAGGAGGCTATGGTTGGCAGCACTGCCCGGGAGATATTGGCTGGGTGCCGGCTCCGTCAGGCCGTCAGGTACTTTGTGCTCGCACGCTGATCGCTCGCTTCGGCTTGAGCGCCCGCCATTTTCTCACTTCCGTGAGGTCAGCGAACGTACCGGGAGTCAGATTTGCATGCACCCTCTGGCTTCGCGCTCCCTGCTTGCACAGATGATTTGAGTTGTTATTGGTTGCTCGGTCAGTCTGGTGGTCGGTTCCGGCCTGTCCGGGGCCCATCACTCGCAGCGCTTCGGTGGCTTACGCCACTGGACCAACAGCTGCCGATTACCCGCCCTGCGCGTCGGGCTCTCTGGCTTGAAGCGTACGGTCGGCGGGTATACCCCTCTCTCTGCCCCAGGGCTAGGAGTGTCATACCAGGGCTGGTTGCTGTACCGTGGAATACCCGGAATTATATCCAGTTCTGAGGAGCTACTTCATCTTCTCGGGGTGACTGCACACCCGTGGCGAGGGTCGCCGCGGCCGTTTACGGCTTGGCTCGCACGAACCCATGGTGGGCACCTTGGCAGGCTGCGCTGCATTGCACAGGCGAGGCCCACAAGCTTCAACATGCGGATCGTGTAGACGTCGTCTCCCAGCAGGGAATAATTTATTCTTTGGCACCCCACGACGCCGCCACCTTGACAGAGGCGCGACGCATCTGCCACCGTGCCATGCAGTCCGAGCTAGAAGGTGGCTAAACACCACCTCTTGCGTTTTAGCGTGCTCTCCACATTCGTCGGCATTACTTGGTAAAAACCCAGCAATATTTTGATGATTGGGTCTACTAGATCGGTATATGCTACCTGCCCGGTGCTGCCAGTTTACTGTCCAGACGTACGTCTCCACGTCTTTTGGCTTCCCGCCGCGTAGCGCATTCCGTAGCAAGTCCTCAAAGTCGGTGTGCGATGTCTAGTAGAACACTTCCATGTGCGGTGGCTCAGGAGCTGTAAGAAACGGATGCTTTTGTTCACAGTGCTCAGGCAAAAGTGAGAGAGAAAGAAACACTTTATTGAGCGTTACGTGGACAGTGGTCCAAGGGTCTGTAGTGGCCCCCAGCTTGAGCCGAGTGGCGACTTCGGTAGCTCTGTTGACCACAGCGGCTTGCACCTCTTGGTCTGAGCTCCCCAGCACCTTCTCCCACTGCTCTTCACAAGTAATTGAAGGAAATGGGTCTTTAGGACATCCCCACAGGATGTGAGGAAGGGTGGCGAGGGCACCGCATGCAGGGCATTCTGGGGAGGGGTATAAAGAAGGGTGGATAAGGTTCAGTTTTGCGGGATTAAGAAAGGTGTTCGTCTGCAGAAGACGCCACGGGTGTTCTTGGGAAAGGTCGAGTTGGTTATGGGCGGGAGGGTATCTACGGCGGGAGAGGTGGTAATGGGCAGTAATTTCATTGTACGTGACTAGTCGGTCCCTGGCAGATCTGGCCCCGTGACTGGCCCCGGCTCGGATCGTAAGCCCTCGAGCCGTATTGTGGGCAGCCTCATTTCCCTCGAGGCCAGCGTGTGCCGGAGCCCAGATAAGCTCTACTTTGGAATTTGGTGGATTTTGTTGCAGAATTTTGTAGGCCAGCGTTGATATTAGGCCGCCAGCGAAATTTTGAACGGCCGTTTTAGAATCAGAGATTATGATTGATGGGGTCGGCCTCATTGAGAGTGCTAACGCAATGGCCTCCTCCTCCTCCGTGGCTGGGTGGGGAGAGCAATAGTTTGGGTGACAAGCTGTTCCAATTTATGGAGAAATTGTGTGTTGGCTCGATTTCGGTGAATTGTCATCCTCAATATTTTCAGGACAGGGACCTCTGGGATCGGCTTGTTCGCTAGCTGAATTTTAATGTCTGGAGAAACTTTACAATTTCTTTTTGGGGGTAATAGGAGCAGTTCTGACTTATTAGGGGAGCAGGAAAGCCCTGAGCGCCCAGCTTCTTCTACTACGGCCTGAGCACCTGCCTGTAGAATCTCCTCTACGTGCGAATCACTGCCGCCCGTGACCCAGAAGGTGATGTCATCGGCGTATGGGCTGAACCTGAGGTCGGGAATTTGTTCTAACCAATTGGGAATGTTAAGTATGGCCAGGTTGAACAGTAGAGGCGAGAGCACCGCTCCTTGAGGGGTTCCTTTCGATGGAAGTTCAACCGTGTCAGAGGTAATGCCCCTTATTTGGATAATTGCAGTTCGACCGGACAGAAAGCTATGTATGTGGGCTCCCGGATTAATAGACTGCAGTCCGTTCGTTATGGCTTCGTGGGATACATTGTCAAATGCCTTAGATCTAAGGCAAGAATAGCTGCCGTGTCCAGGTTATTTCGTGGTGTTATTATTACTCGGGAAATTTGGAGGAGGACATCTTGTGTGGACAGGTCAGCACGGAACCCTACCATGGAGTGTGGGAGAGACTGGGAGCGTCGAAGGTGGGAGACTAGCCGTGTAAGGATAATGTGTTCAAAGAGCTTCCCCAAACAGGATGTAAGGGAAATTGGTCGAAGATGTTCTAATGCCAATGGTTTTCCCGGTTTGAGGATAAATGTAATTTTAGCGTGTTTCCACGATTGCGGCAGGGAGCCTTGCTGCCAATAATCGTTAAAGAATCCTGTGTGAAATTGGTGATAAAGCTGTCATCTAGATTCCTGAGCATTTTATTGGTTACCTGGCCAGGGCTTGGGGCTGACCGTAGCCGAAGCTTTAGTAGGGCTCCTCTGACCTCTGCCTCGGCTATATCGCCGTCCATAGTAGCGTTAGCTAATCCTGCGTATGAGGGAAGGGGAATGCAAGCGCCTTGGGGCAGGTAAATATCTTTGACTTTGTCAATAAGGTCTAAGTTCGAGCCTGGAAAATTTTGGATGATGCTAGTCAGGCGATGCACCTGTTCCGTTTTTGAGTGGTTCGGGTTCAAAAGATGCTTCAAAAGCTGCCAGGTGCGTCTCATGCCCAGGTTACCACGCATCTGTTCGCCGATTTGGCTCCATTGATCCTGGGAAAGTCGGAGAGTGTAATTTTCAATTTTATTCTTTAGATCTGCGAGTTTACGGCGTAGTTTGAGGTTGTGTTAAATCTCCTCCATCGTTTTTGAATGATTTTGTATGCCTCCCACAGGTGTTGTAGGTGCGGGTCTATGACTTCCGAAGGTATCTCTGGGTCTATTGTTTTGGTTGCGGCTCGTGTGTCTGCAAGCAGCTGTTGAATCCAAGCATCGAGATTGGATGGGGTTGGCTTATCCAATGTTTCATCATGCAAATCTCGGAAACTCCTGAACTCGTCCCAGTTTATGAGATGCTGTTGTCGAGGATGTGCTTTGATGGAGTGAGAGAGGGTAATGTCTGCTTGGATAATGAAGTGATCACTCCCAAGGGAGGTGTCGGTGACCGTCCATTGGGTGTCCTTGACGTGAAGCGTAAATGTGAGATCCGGGGTGGAGTCTCTTTGAACACTGTGTGGGGATCCTGACGCCCAGGCCATTGCGCGATCACTGGGTTTGTGCCATCACGCGGTGGTGGTGGTAAAAAACATTTATTAAGTCTATATACAAGTGAGAGATAGGGGCGGCCTTAAGGGCCGACCCTGTACAAACTCTAGGAGGAGTCCCTAGTCCGGGACCCCTGTGGCTTCCGCGGCGGCGCGCGCCCTGGCCACGAGGGCTCGTTGGCCCTCCAAGGTCGAGCAGCCGAGCAGGGCAGCCTCCCAGCTCTCACGGGTAGGGGGGGAAGGGGACGTGATTGGGGGGACCGCCGGGTTGGATGGGCATGCCCACACCATGTGAAAAGTATCCGCAAACGGATGGTCACAGTGTGGGCATTCCCCGGAGAAGGCCGGATTGAAGTGCTTGAGTATCGCCGGGCACAATACCGTGTTAGTGTATAGCCGTAAGAGCCAGCGCTCGTCAGCCTTAGTCAGGCCCGGCGCCGGAGGCGGAAATCGGAGCCTGTTCAATTTGTACATCGCTGTGATGTCGCGAAATGAGCTGACCGGGTTAGGTTCTGGATCGTCAAGAGATGGAGGGCGAGGAGGGTCCCGGGAATCAAGCGCGCGGGCTGAGGCATCGGCAGCCTCGTTACCACCTAGTCCTGCGTGAGCTGGAGTCCAGATGACGGAACGTGTATTTGGGCGATCCATATAATAACAGCCCTTGAGGATTCGAGCAGCGCGAATGGTGATGCGACCTTTGGTAAGATTTTGGCACGCACTCCGCGAATCGGTAATAATGATCCGAGATGCGGGGTCCGCTGCGGCGAGAGCTATGGCGACTTCCTCCGCATGAGAGATGTCCGGTGCTCGAAAAGTGAGTCCTTGAACAGGCACGTTTTGATGGATTACGGCTGCCGTGTACCACCCCCCGTGGTGAGGGCCAGACGCGTCCGTGTAGAATACTCCAGGCCGGGACCCATAGCGTCCTTGCAAGGCCGTAACCCGCGCAGTTCGCCTGCCTTCGTGAGTACCCCTAGCCATATTTTGGGGTAGAGGCTGGATATCCAACGCACCACGCCAGTCCTCTGGGATCGGGGTTCGCTCTTCTGCCTGATATGTGTAGGAGATGTGGAGGCGTTGTAAGAGGCATCTCCCAGCGTGCGACTTGGTAAGCCGCAGGTACTGGTTATGGAGATGGGCCTCTTTGAGTTCTCCGTACGTGTTGGTCATGCCCAAATCTGCAAGACGCTGGTTAGACGTGGAGATCGGGAGGTCGAGGGCGCGCTTGTATATCTTGCGGAGAATGCCTTCGAGCGTGTGCACATCACATTTGCGCAAACGTAGGTAGGGTGTCGAATATAGGATCCGACTGGTCACGAAAGCGTTGGCGAGGCGCAAAGCATCGCGGCTTCTGAGACCCCCCCGCTTGTTTGAGACCCGACGGACCATGCGGCCCACTTGATCCCCGACCATACGTAACTTGCGCAGGGTTGTGTCGACTTTCCTGCTCTTGTGTATGAAGAGTCCCAAGACACGGATTTCTTCGCGTTCCGGGATTGGCCCGGTTCGCAAGGAAAGTGCGATTTGAGTCGTATCTTTTGGTTTGGGGCGAAGATGCACGTACTCCGATTTTTCAGGGGAACATTCGAGGCCGCAGCGGCGCGCGTATTCATCTACGACCGATGCTGCATGCTGCAGGCTGGCCTCAATGCTGCCAAGGGAACCCTGGGTTGCCCACAGCGTGATATCGTCCGCGTACAGAGCGTGCCGTACGCCGGGGATATCCTTCAGCAGTGGGGGGAGATGAGCCATGGCGAGATTGAACAAAAGAGGAGAGAGGACCGCTCCCTGTGGTGTTCCTCGAGTACCCAGAGGGTATGGGCCATGCTCCTTGCCTTGAATGCGGAGGTACGACTGCCGTTCAGTCAGGAACTGACGGATGTACCTGAAAGCATTATACCCACAGTTCGTTTGGGAAAGATGGGTAAGAATGATTTTGTGGGCAACGTTATCAAAAGCCCCCTTAAGATCTAAGGCGAGGACTACCTTATCGTTACTTGGATGCTCGATCGGCTCAATGACGTCACGATGGAGTTGTAGGAGAATGTCCTGAGCAGAGCGATGTGGACGAAAGCCGTGCATAGTGTCGGCAAAAGTGTGCTGGGCCTCGAGGTAATCGGAAAGCCTATCCCTAACCATTGTTTCCATAAGCTTCCCCACACACGAGGTTAACGAAATGGGGCGTAGATTTTCGATGTTGATAGACTTGCCCGGTTTGGGAATAAAAGTTACCAGAGCCGTTTTCCAATCAATTGGTAGCGGTTCGCGCCCCTCCCAAATTTGATTGAAGTAGTCGAGGAGGTGAAGGTATGCTGGGTCTGGGAGGTTGGCTAGAAGCTTAACAGTCACTTGATCCCGACCCGGCGCCGTTCCTCGCTTCATTTTCGACAGGGCCGCCTTCAGATCATGGAGTTCAAAGCAACGATCCAAGTCTGCGTTCTCCGAGCCTGCATATGAGAACGCCGGTTCGATGGAGTCCTGCGGGCCACAGATATATTTATCCCTAAGAGCCTGTGCCAATTTATCTGCGTCACCCGCGTAAGCGTGGAGCGCACGTTGAAGATGTTTTTGCGTTTCTGTGCGCGTTTGGCTAGGGTCGATGAGAGCCCTGAAGAAACGCCACGTGCTGCGGTTGGACATATGCTTGGCGGCATTGTTGCAGCGTTCTACCCAATTGGAGTCAGCGAGCTGGGCCGCGTACTCGGCCGCTTCCTGAGTGAGGGCTGCTATGCGGAGTTTGAGCTTACGGTTATGCTTCTGTCGGCGCCAACGGCGGACAAGGCTACGCCGAGCCTCCAAGATATGCAGTAGATGTTTATCCACCGCCGGCGTGGCCTCTGAGAGCTGAACCGTCTGCTCAGTTTGGCGAAGCGACGTCACAAGGTGTTGAGACCAAGTGGCGTAGCCTTGTTGAGCTATGGGGGCCGAAGTCGTGTACTCCGAACGGAACTTGTTCCAGTCCGGAAGTTTCGCTTGTTGATGGGGACGGGTAAGGGGATGCGTCCGAATTGTAGTGAGAAGAATGCAGTGGTCGCTGCCGAGGGTTTCATCGGTGTTGAGCCATTCTGCATGCCTGATGTGCTTGGTAAGTGTGAGATCAGGACATGTGTCCCGAGTTACAGAGTTGCCAATGCGGGTTGGGTGTGCGGGGTCCGTTTGGATAGTGAGGCCCAAGGTGGAAATAAGTTCCGCCAACTTTCTACCACGCCGTTCCTCCTTACGGTAACCCCAGTGAGGACTAGGGGCATTAAAATCCCCTACAATGACAAGCGGCTCCCTACCTGCCACCGTAAGGGCTTTGGTAAACACATCAGCGTAAGTTACGTTAGGCAGTTTGGGAGAACTGTAGATGTTCAGGATGTGTAGGGACGGATCTTGCTTCCTAAGCGGGAGGAGAGTCACCATAACGTACGAATAAAGCGGATCGCAGTCGAGATCCGCTAATTTGGCGGTGTAATTTCGATGTACGCAGAGTGCGGTTTGTGAACCCCTTTGGTACACGGTATAATTTGTGAGAGCTACGTGCTCGCCCGTCTCCTGAAGGGCCACTACCGCGGGCAACTGCGGATAGGTTTCTAAGTAGAGCCGGAGAGCAGCCCGCTTACTGCGTGCCTTAAATCCGCGGCAATTCCACTGTAGGATTGTAAAAATAGCCGAATTTGCACGGTCGCAGCGCGATCTAGGGCCGTTGCCCGCCATCGTTAGAACTAAACGTGTGGGGGGCCTCCAGGAGAGCAAAGGGCTGCATAGGGGCTCCGCTGCTCGATCCGGTGCTCACTTCCGAGGTCGCAGTCGAACTGTTAGACTGCTCGTCTACCTCCGTCACCTTGGAAAGGGGCCGGGATGCTTGAGAACGAGATCCTCGCTTAAGCTTAGGACGGCGGGTGCTAACAGTGAGCTGGGACATCTGGGCCGCTATCTTGCCCGGGATGCGGTCAAAAGCGGTTTGGAGGGCGGCCGCCAATCGATTTTCGATCATGGTCCCTATGGACGCCATCTGGGCCTCTAGGTTGCTTAGGCGCTCCTCAAGCGGGCCGAGGTTCGCAGCGGTTTCCCTGTCTTCGGAGGGGGAACTATCCATCGCCTCCGGCGCCTGCCCGAGTGGTGCCGAATTAGGTGCGGACGAGCGGTTCACAAGCGCCTCCACCGTCTGCGTTAACGAGGCAACTTGGGCCTGTAACCTGCGGAATTCAATTTGTTCCCGTGTGGGAGTGGAAGGGGTTGGCGGTTTGGGTTGGGAGATCACGTAGGGTGTGGGCGAAAAGGCTGCCCCGCCCGAGCCGCTCACCTGGGATCCTTTCCGAACGCGGGCGGCCCACGATGAATCCCCCTGGGCAGCGGGTTTGAGCTCAGGTGATGGCTGGTTCGGTTTGGATGGGCCGGGAGGAGCCTGCCCTGTGTTAGGCTTCTTGGCCGTAGGTCCGTCCGGAGTTGGGCCTCGCCGGGAAGGCCCGATAGCCACCGCTCCAGGGCGCGGAGGCGGGTCAGTGTTGGTGGCAGGAGGCTGAGCCCCCTGCGGCGATTCCCGAGAGCCCGACTTCCGCGGCTTCCGTGGGCGTCGACGCTTTCGCTTCTTGCGGCCGGCTTGACCTTCCGATGGAGGAGTGGATGGCTTGGGTGGCGGCGCCCTGTAGCGTTCCTTACAGCGCCGGTCCCCGGTGACGTGGGAACCAGCACACAGAGCACACCTGGGCGTACACTCATGTGGGGCACGGGCGCCATCCGTGAGCGGCACCGCCTTTCCGCAGATGCCACAAAGGTCAGGTTTGGGGCCGGGACAGGCGTCGGGTCGATGTCCAACAGAGCCACACCGACCGCAGGCTGGAACAGTTTTCTTGTACGGCTGCACCGGGATCAGCAGGGCGTCGTAGGAGACGTACCTCGGCTTCACCTTGCCGGAAAAGGTGAGGCGCACCTTATTAGAGGTGCCCAGTCGCCGGACGTGTAGAATCTCGCCTTCAGGCCAGTAAAGGCTCTCACGAAGTGCGGCTTCGGTGTCGGAGCTGCGCACCGTCACTACTCCATAACAGGAGTCATGAGTGTCTGCGCGCAAGTACCCGAACAAGGGCACCGGTCCGGCGGGTGAGGGAACTGCAAACTCACCGATAAGTTTGTCCGCTATGTGCGGGTGCGAGGTGTAAACTAAGATGAGATTTTGTTCCCGCACCATCACAACAGTGACTAGCCGTGTCGCGGTCGCTCCGAGGTGGGCGATGAGCGCGCGACCGGCCCCGTTCTCGGGGAAAGCGTTGGCGAGGGACAGCTGAGTCCGGGGTTTGAGCACAACGACAAAGTCCGTTGCTTTCGGCTTCGGCAGGGGTTGAGGATGCCACAAAAACCTCTTGTTCCCCCGCTGCGGGCCCGCGGAGCGCGTCGCTGGCTGCGCGTCGCAGCAGGCGTCAGCGTCCGGGTCGGCAGCCGTGGCCAGGGACGCAGCGTCGGTGGAGGGCGCCCTAAGTGCGTTGCTCGCCTGCTCTCGACGAGCGACCGCGGCAGTAAGCGCGGCGCTCTTGAAGGATTGGGGCAACTCCGGTGGGCTGTCCGAAGTCGGGATGGAGGTCCAAACCATGCTGTGAGGATCATATCCAGTTTGGGTGTCCGCCACGGTTGCGGCTGCGGTGCTGGGCCGGCCGTCCTTTCTACCGGGAGGCGCCATGGCCGTTAGGCCTATAGACGCCTCCGGCGTGGTCTAGACGTAAATCACCGTAAAAAATGTTGGAGGGGCCCACCTGCCGAAATGTGGTATCCAGATGAACCGGATCACCTTCCGGTGACGGTGGAGAGATTTTTTAGGACGTTAGAAGAGGTACTCTGGGGTGCCGAACGAAAATTGTCGGAGCCGGTGAGCTGCACATCCGATACGATGGCGCGCTCGCAGCGCCCCCCATCACGCGGCGCTTTTCCCCTCTCTCCTCCGAAATTCCGGCTCGTCTTGGCGCCTCTGTGTAGAGCCGAGCCGTCTCTCAAACTCTTGCGTGAGGTGAAGCCTGCAGAGACCGTTGCGGCGATAAAACACTGTCACGCAGCGGGCGCTCCGCCCTGGTAGCGGAGCTAATCTCACCTCATTGGTCCGTTTGAACGATGCCCGAACCCGACCCTCGCCGGGGACGCGAACGCGCGCCCTGCGCGGGGGTCCGTTCGGGGGAGACGCTTCCAGGACGCCGAAGGCGTTGGCCGAAGGTATGTGACGCTTTCTTTACCAGCCGGCTGCAACTCGGTTGCGCCGGCGAAAGCCCACCAGCCCTTCCGGCTGCGGCCCGTGCCTAAGGCTGCTCCTGTCGCCCCTACGCTTGCATATAGTAAGGCCGTACCTACCACTCGACGATCACGCCGTGCAGTACGCGCCTGTGAGCGAATGGGCCCCGTCTCCCTCGCTGCTGCGAGCCGATCTGGCCAGCACGGCGATGCGCGCGCGCACAACGTGCGCGCACCCCGGAATTTGCCCTGACAGAAGAGCCCACTGGCTCTGCGCCGACGAAACGTGCGCACTTGCGCGTGGCGCCCCATCGCCCCTTTCACCTAACGGGAAGTACGTACCTGTACTGTAAATTGTGTAATTGGGGCTGTAAAATATGTGACTAGAATGTTAGTATAAAGTAAACGTCTTCCCTCCGTGCCCTGGGCATATTCCTTTGTCGCCCCCTTCTCCACCTGCCCAACAGAGGCGGTGTTAAGTTGGCGCGACGGCGTTTCAGTATCGTGAGCGTGCTCAACTAGCTCGAACCCACGGTGGTTCCTCGCGGTGTGCATGAATGCCTGCCTTGTGCAAAGCTAGGGTTATGCATATTGCGAGGTAGAGAGACCACAACTGTTACCGATCCTAGTAGGGGTGTTGGGTTCTGATTCTAACAAGAGATGATGGATTTGGACCTGGTCCCAGAGGTCCCGTCCCTTTTTTGTGCAGCTGGGGTAGCCCCACGCTGTGTGAGGTGCATTGAAATCACCTACAACAACTAGAGCATGTGGGCCAGCCTCTTTCCGGGCAAGGGAGAATAAAAGGTTGAATTTATGGTGTTGAACAAAAAGCTTGGAGGTTCCTGTTTTCGCGGGGAAAATCGTGATTAGGTCATGGGGAATTTCTACGCTTCCGAATTGGGTCCTTTGTGCTGGGATGTTACGTTGGATTAGTGCGGCTGTTTTGGGCTCAGTATCTCCCTGCAGGGTTTTGCACCCGGGAAGCTTAACGATTGTGCCCGTTTCCTGTAAGGCTATGACATCTGGGGGAGAGACAACCGATTGAATGTGTAGCTGCAGGTTGCTACGCTTTTTTCGAAAGCCCCTGCAGTTCCACTGCCAGACCCTGATGGTCTCGGTACTTTTTATTGATGGGCAGGCTCATAGTGAGTAGTTACTGAGGGGTTGTATCCTATTGGGTTATTTATGCGGCTGAGGACGTCTCTCATGTACGTGTGCATTTTGGTGCGAAGTTCCTCAATGTTAGATGTCAAGCTCGATTGAAAGGTGGTGGTGATGTTTATTGACGGGTAGACCTACTTTGCGTGGTATGCCGGCAATTGCTCACCCGATCAGCACCTTTTACCGCTATGCGCGGGAAATCACTATGATTCGCTGAGGCTTGTGACCCTTAAAAATTGCAGGATCAAACGAAAGACGTCCCTCCTCGTGATCCAATGGCCTTCCGGGAAAATTAAATCGTTCAAAGAGGCATGCGGAGCGGGTTTCCTTCGCAGTTCTTTAAACAAAGCTAACCGCTCCTCCGCTTGCTCTCGGCAGTCCATAATAAAATGACCGATGTCGCCTGTAGCACCACACGTTCCACACAGAGGTGAAGAGATAATGTTCAGCTTATGAAGCCACGCCGGTGTACGCGCTGAGTTGGTCCGGATGCGGAACAGTAAGGTTGCCTCTGTCCTCTTCATTCCTTTGGGAACACAAGGTCTATATATGTTTTGGTCGCCAAAGAGAGCGGAAATTATCTTCTATGATTGTTTTAAAAATGCGCCGTTCATCTGGGGCCACCTTCAGAAGACGAGTGCACGATGTCGCTTCACGAGCCAACTGGTCCGCAGCTTCGTTTCCAAGCGCACCTACGTGGGAAGGGACCCACTGGAAGCGAACGCTAAATCCGTTTTCCTTTATCTGCTGAAGAAGACGCAGGCTGCAAGCTGCAAGAGTTGTCTGCAAGAGTTGGCTGCAAGCTGCAAGAGTTGGCTGCAATCCAAGCTGCAAGAGTTGTAGGGCCGCCTTGGAATCCGTGAAAATTACCGCATGCTGCACCCGAAGCGATTTGATCTTTTTCAAGGCCGCCTCGATCGCTATGCATTCTGCCGTTGTTGATGGCGTCAACTGGTCAATGCGAGCCGCCCAGGAAACGTTCATGCCGGGAATTACAAAGGCCGCTGCGCTGGTATCGGCTTCTCTGTCGACAGATCCGTCCGTAAACACATCTACACAATCTCTGTACGACCGGTCCAAGTGCTCAAGTGCTAGCATTCTCGTTTCCGCCACTGGTGTATATCTCTTGAGCGGATGCCCGGGATGGGGAGCTGACACTCCAAACTATCGAAAGACCACGGTGACTCCAAGCGATGTTGGTTCCTCCGCCGTTGCGGGTAGAGAATGCTGAGAGTGTTGAGCGCCGCGTGTATGCGAGATTCTACCCTTAGGCGGAGACGCCTGAGCAAGGCCTTTCCGGCTGCGGACTCTCCCAGCCGGACAAGCTGCAAGAGCAACCGCTGAGACGCCATCAAGCGAAGAGGTGGAAAATGGGACTCTTCCAGGACTTAAATGCAGAGCATTTCAGTAACTCACGATGTCACCCGCGTTGACGTCCGTAGTCGTAGTCCGCACCCCTCCCCCTACACTAGATAAAAAAATACTACCCGGCGTCTGGTTTCGATCCCTCGACCCTGCGGGCGGAACGCAATGTACATGGTGCTCTACCCACTGCGCCACAAAGCCGACACAGAATGGGAGGCTACGAACGCGCCTTATATCCTTAACTCATTCAAATTACTGCTGACGAGCGCTCTCTCGTCAGCAGTTGCCACAAGTGCAACAACATTAACGTAACGCAAACTACTTAACGTCGTGCGCCCCCGGAAATGCTCTGCATTTGATCGTGCCCCTCGCGAGGGGGATGTTTCACTGCGTCGCCATGCGAACAGTTTGCCGCGCTTTAGTTTTAAATGCAGAGCATTTCAGTAACTCACGATGTCACCCGCGTTGACGTCCGTAGTCGTAGTCCGCATCGCTCCCCGTCGGTCTGGCATTGGATTGGCTTGGATTGGTTTGGATTGAATTAAAGTGGATTGTGTTGGATTGTGTTGCGTCATAGCCGCGCCACGTTGCGTCATAGCCGCTCCATTTTTCACGTTTCTGTCGAGCCCGGGAGGGTTTTGTTGGAGTGGGCTCAGATCGCGCGCACTGAGTGTCCCCTTCCGACGGCGATGTTGCGACAATCAATTTCACCCCTGCGATTAGGCAGCTTTGTTCGGCGGTATTCTCCCCTAACCTAGGAAACTGGAGAACAGCGGGTCGACAAAAAAGGCGCGCTGCAGCTTCCTGAGCCAGTCCCAGACTTTATCCTAAATGTGAAGGCACAGCGGTCACCAGCCCTGCCACAGGCAGACGACGTCGCGACAGTAACAACGATCAGATGGCCATATTCAACCTCGATCACAACTAAAGCCCCTCCATTGCATCCACGGCCGCTTTTTCCCTGGACGGCGGCTGCCCAGAGCAGTGTATATTCAGCTAGGGGCCTGAAACACAACGGCAATATGCCGCGAGGATAGAAGCGCCCCTGGTTTTGAGAAGCTCATGTTCCAAGTGCCAACACCCAAAAGAGGCCTCGAATTGTAAGTCATTTTCTTCCAGTGATTAATCCTTCCATGATCACGGATGTCTTTTGGCGGTGGAGGTTGCATTGTACGTTAAGTTGTGCAGTGCAGATCAGTTATGCATTCTTTGATATTTTGTTTGCCGCCGCCTGGGGAACTCCTAGGGATATCTTAACGCCCTGTCGGTGGAGCGCTTCCAGACGAGCATACTGGGACTCCGAGGGAGACAAAACAGGTAGTTGGTAAAGAACCCGATTCAAGATGAGCGCCGAGTGATGGGTGACTCCCCCAGTTAGATCCAGCAAATCGTCGAAGCACATTTAAGCGGGGAACCATGGACGTGACTAGAGAATCCACGGCCTGCCTCCAGAATAATTTATAGTCGATGGTGACGCCGAGAAACTACACACGAGTAGCTTGCCGGATTGGCAAGCAACCTAAAGTTAACTTGAGGCGCGTCGCTTTCCGTTTCTTTCCGGAAAACAAAATAAAGCAAGACTTTTCCGCGTAAAATTTTAGTCCCACCGACGAGAGATATGCTTGTACCGTACGGACCACTCCTTGAGCAATCATAGCCAACCGCTTGTGTTGGTAACCAGAGATCCAGAAGCATATGTCGTCGGCATATATTGATAAGTGCACTGACTTGCAGTCCTTTTTTACGGCTCGAGGGAGGCCCGCCATATAGCCACATTGAAAAGTGTAGGAGACAGAACACTTCCCTGTGGCACACCTCGCGATACACTTCTAGTGCTACTTAAAACGTCCCCTAATCGCACCTGCATGGAGCGACCTGTGATGAAAGCGTGCACGAAGCAGAGAAGATTTCCTGTCACGCCCATTTGTGACAGCTTTGCGATGATGCCGCTTTGTACGACATTGTCGTAGGCTTTGCACGTCAAAAAATAGCGCCAGTGTTGACAGTCTATCACTGGTGTTCCACAAGACTAACAAGTCTTGTGCGCATAATCGTTGCCTGAAGCCACTCATGCATGCCAGAAGCTTTCTCTTACTTTCAAGCCACCACATCAGCCTAGCATTCACCAGCTTTTCCATAAGTTTAGCAACACACGACGTGAGTGAAACGGGCCGATAAGAGGCGATGTCTGCCTGGTCTTTGCTGGGCTTTAGAAGCGACCCATGCAAGCTTCCACAAAGCGGGAATATTTCCTTATCCCATACCTCGTTAAAGTGCAGCAGCGAGTCTTTTTTGCGCTCTAAAGGCAAATTGACAAGCATTTGATTGCTTATCCTATCAGGACCCGCTGCGCATCGTCGGCGCAAACTCTGCATGGCAGTCAGTAGCTCCCGGAAGATGAAGGGAACATCTATGACAGACGAACGCAGAGAAGGTAATGGGCAGGCCGGGCTCTTTGAATCCCCAGAAAAGCTCTCCGCAAAATCCTCAGCCAAGACTTCAAGGGTCGTGTTATTCCGTAGGGCTAGAGCGATGAACGGCTTGTGCGACCGCTGGTTTCCGGAAAGCCCATTGACAACGCTCCAAACGCGTGTTGCCGGGGTGAAGACGCTTAGAGATTCGCAAAATGCAGCCCATTGCGATCTCTGTAACTTCTTCGTGTACCGCCTAATGGCCGAATTTAACCTGTTGAAACATGTCTTAAGTGAAGCGTCATTTTGGTGTCGTGTTAGCTGCCGTTCAGCCCTCCGCCGTGCGGCACAAAAGTTCCTGAGCTTGAGGTCTGGTGCTGGGAAGTGGGCCTATAGCTAGAGCATAGTAGTTGCTGCTGCCTTTCCAGCGAGCATGGACTGGAAGATATCGCCGCCCGAAGTGCTCATTAATTTTGTCTCTATAGCAGTCCCAGTTGACGACACTGCCGACCCTGCGCTCGTTTGGTTGAAACGCGGCCGCCCCAATTAAAATGGGGAAATGATTGCTGCCCATTCGGTCTGGAGCAGTGTTCCAGGTGATATGTATATCACTAGTATGTAGTGATAAATCTATAGCGCTGGTAGAAGAGGGAGGCCGGAAGGTGAGTGACCCATCGTTTGCAATGCACAACTCCAGTTGGTCGACAGCTACAACGAGGTGCTTCCCACTACGTCAAATCCAGACGAACACCCTTCCTTCCCCAGCACTGTACAGCAGAATACACCCTAGCTTATACAGCCCGTTCTGTCCATCCTGCGGAGTCTGGGCCAACATGCAACACATGTTATGGCAGTGCCCCACTATGCAGACCGACAATTTTATTCACAACGAATCAGACTGGGAGGCCGCGCTGCTCAGCCCCAATAAGGACATCCAGAAGGCGCTTGTGGCTCTAGCGATCCGTGCGGGACCTCCAGTGCTTCAGCGAGATCCGCCACAGCAACCACCTCCATGAACGGCCCGGCCACAGGGGGCCACCGTCGGGTCCAAGCTGGGCTCAACCGCTGACCCTCTGAATATATCGGGCCACTAAATAAAGTTTTCTCTCTCTCTCTCTCTCTTCCCACGAATGTCTATTTTCTTGTCACCCCACAGCGGATGGTGCGCATTAAAGTCCCCACAGATGATCCGCGGAGCTGGGCAACGGGCACACAACTTTTCCAAGAAATACCTCAAATTCACGTGTGATCGTGGGGACACGTGCACAGAGGCGTTGCTTTTTTTCTGGGTGCCCAGCTGGAGTCTCACAGTCACAACTTCAATGGATTCAGTGCACAGGTCGCTCACAGACAAAGATACGTGGGGGATTTCGCGCCGAACGTATGCTCTGTTAAAAACCAGATGTTCTATCAGGCCTTGAAGTGAACCAGAGAACAGTAGGCCGTTTGGCCTTAGGCGCGCATGGAAAAAATTCCCCGCATTTCCCCGAGGGGAAGAATGTGAAAGTGCGAATGCACGAGTTGAATTTGCGCGGTTCGGTAATGTTCGCGAAAGAGAGATCACACACACACACACACAACTACAAAGAAAGAAAGATGCATTTATTCACAGACACCTATTTGTGTTGTCGTTGTACTTGTTGCTAGAGCGGATCTCAGCTTTGAAATTTCGTGTCAGTACTCCTCTAAGCGGGTGCATTAGCCCTTCTCACGCCCGATTCCTGGCCAATCCCCCACGTGGGTATGTGCCATGTCAGCGGCCAGGCAGCGCGCGCCCATCTCCCCCCGTTGCTAGGGAAGACGAGGAGCGCTCGCACCCGCAGCTGTTGCTATGCGGACTACGGCGGCGGACGATTCAGGCTCGCCTAAGAAGTGCATTCGCACTTAAAACAACTAACGAAGCAGTGCAGGGAGATATAGGCTGGGCGCCGTTTGAAGTTCGAGTAGCGCAGAGTAAAATATTCTTTGAGAGGGTGTTTAGAGCAGTAAGGTTTTTTAGGTACCTATACTAGAAAAGCGCGGACACGCAGTGGATAAGGAAGACTAGAAGGCTAACGATGAAGGTTAACGATGAAGAACAGTGGAAAATCCAAAACAGCCAAGGTAGCCAAAAAAGAGGCAAGACAGATAGAAACGGATAAATGGGGAGAGAAAATGGAAGCTAAAACGTCGTTAGAGATGTACAGGGCTGAGAAATCGGACATCAGAAAGCAAAATGCCTACGATAATTCCCAAGGCAGTGCTTTGCTTTTTGAGGCTAGAGCAGGTTGCTTGCGAACTAAGAGTTTTGCAGGGAAGTATTCACAAAATGATGGGGGTATGCGTGGTCTGTGGAAAAGAAACAGAGACTATGCGACACATAGTACTGCGAGGGTATCCATCCAAATCTACATGAGGGAAATATTCGGCTTCCAGAAGCCCTAGGATTTAAGGGTAGCACAGAGGAAGTCAACTTCAAGGCTGTCGAGGTGACGAAAAGAAGATTAGAATGCTGGTGGACGAAAAGCAGAGAGGGGAATATGGCCTAGGACAGTTACCACCTGTAACAGGAGAAAAAAGTATTTTGTGCCTAATAAGTTCTTTGTGCCTGCCCTAAGAAGCGCTAGTATTAAACCAAGAGTACAAAATATAGGTATATTAGCCTTTTTGGTAAGATGGCACGTCATCACCCCACTACAAAGGGGAAACCAATAGCAGTCAGTCAATGTATATATCCCGTTTTTTATATTTGCCAATTATTTTCATATTGTACTGTAGTTGAGTGATTTGGAACATGTGATCACTGCTGTTTACCTCATTTTGGCATTTAAACCATTGTTTCCAACGATGATTTTTAATTATACAATAAAAATCACTTGTGTCCTGATATAGCTCCAGAAACAAATTGTGAAAAACAGTTTCCAACTATCTACGCGTATCATTTCATTCCTTCGCCTCTAGCTTCGCCTCCAGCTGGGGCACAGGGTGAGATACACACAGTGGCCCAGCCATACACCTTTTGCTACTGGTAGGACGTGTATGTAAGGCACGTCTAGGCGCTATTACAGTTAGAAGAGGTTCATGCCTCAGGGTAGAGCGGGAAGGGCTTGGCACGTGACTGCCGAGGAAATGTACAGACCAGGGAATACGGCATATGGGTGTGTGTTTGGAAGGAAAACTTTTAGCGTGCACCTGCCAACCCTTTGAAGGGGCCCTGAAAGATTTTGCCGACACATGGGCGTTCGCATTTCCAGGTTAATCAATGTCATAGTAATTACCTCCTTCAAGAATTTTGTCAAAGCGACGAGTATTAGTGGAGTTATTGCAAATCGAAACATCGCAGTTTCTCCCTCGTCACAATTGTCCATCGTTTCACCCACGTCCTCGCACCGCGCAAGCGTGATTGCCCATGATGCCTCGCTTCCCGGTGATGTCTGCAAGAACATCCGGTTGCCGACGTCGTCTGCTGCTGTGATATTCTGCGCCGCAGCATCGCTCAGGGACGGGGCCGTCTGACTTCTGCGTTCCGTTTGGGCCATTCTGTTACCATATTGCTTATTAATCATGCACCGAACTCACGGCAGGAAAAGTTAATAGAAGAAATGGGGACGGGATTTTTACACTTCCAAACCACGCCAAAAGATCACGTGAAAAGAGAACGACCATGTCACCGCGCGTTCGCAGTGACGACATGTCTTGGCACATGTGGGAGTCCAAAATATGTGAGCGAATGACTATGGCCTCAAAATTTGTTGGAGTGAGCACGTACATGCGTTACGAACCGACATCGGTTTATATATCGCCGAACTGTCCCCTCGTTCGTTTCAAGGTTGAGCTTGGCCGTGTTATGGCGCTCAGAACAAATCAGCAGCAGAATGGATGGCGGATGCCCTTAATAGGAATGTCAACAAAATGAAGGAATGAATTACTTTATTCAGAAGCGGATGCCTTATGTTGGGGAATAGGAGGGGGAGGGAGGAGAAACAAACAAACAAACAAAACAAACAAACAAAAAACGCTATAAGATCACTTGACACTTGAAACGGTATAAGATCACTTGACACATCCCAAACCAGCCAGCGGGTCTCTTGGTGATGTCCTTATGTCCACCCCGCACGTGGATTATCTCAAGTCAACTCAAGAACAGGGCTAGCATCGTTTAACAGCAGATCCGTTTTGCAAATCGTTCAAGTTACGAGTCCGTAATTAGAAATAGCAAGAGAATGCCGAGCACACGTGAACAGGTGCCCTGCGGCGAACGCCGGCAGCTAGAAAAAACAAAAAAATGCTCAGCACTTATGTGTGCGTGCCATGTGGCGGCTGCCCAGCGTCCCCGGCGCACGTGTGTCAAGCCAAACATACCCACTTAGGGACATTCAGTTTCAGTTTATTGTTTCAGTTGAAATGGTATACAGCGCATAAATAACTCTAGGAGGTCCCATAGTCATAGACTGGGGAGGGAGCTCCTACCAACAAGTACAAACAAAAAGTACACGTAATGCGGTTAACAGCAGTAACAATCTTAAAAAACGCAAAGAAAGAACATGTTTACACAGGCCAAATATTGTTATTAACAATCAAAAGTATTACACAAAAAAGGCACTTAAAGGGGATATTCGTCCACATACCACATCATCATCCATCATCATCACCGGCCTATCTACGCCCACTACTGCAGGGCAAAGGCCTCTCCCATTAATCTCCAATTGTGTCCCGGCCCTGTGCTAACTGCGACCAATTTATTCCCGCGAACTTCTTGATCTCATCTGCCCATCTAACTTTCTGCCGCCCTCTGCCACGCTTGCCTTCTCTAGGGATCCACTCTGACCAGCGTTTATCTTGCCTTCGCATTACATGCCCTGCCCACGTCCATTTCTTTTTCTTAATTTCTACTAATATGTCCTTAACACGTGTTTGTTCCCTGACCCACTCCGCTCTCTTCTTGTCCCTTAATGTTACACCTATCATTTTCCGCTCCATTGCACGCTGAGTCATTCTCAATTTAAGTTGAACCCTCTTAGTGAGCCTCCCCCCGTAGGTGAGTACCGGTAAGACGCAGCTGTCATACACTTTCTTCTTCAGCGACAATGGTAGGCTGCCATTCATTACCTGAGAATGCCTGCCGAATGCACTCCACCCCATTCTTATCCTTCTAATTATCTCTGCCTCATGTTTGGGATCCGGGGTCATAACTTGGCCTAAGTAGATATATTTGCTTACCACTTCCACTGCCTCGCCACCTATCTCAAATCACTGTGCTGTCCCGAGGTTATTGATCATTACTTTAGTTTTCAGCATATTAATTTTCAGGCCCACGGTTCTACTCTGTCCAGTGTGGTAAGCATGCTTTGCAATTCCCCCCCCCCCCCGAGTTACTTAGCAAGGCAACGTCATGAGTAAATCTGAGGTTACTGAGGTATTCTCTATTAACCCTTACTCCCATCCGTTCCAATCCAATGTTCTGAATACCTCTTGTAAACATGCTGTGAATAACATTGAAGAGATTGTGTCCCCTTGTGTGACGCCCTTCCTCATAGGTATGTTATGGCTCTCCTTATGGAGGATAGCTGAGGACCCATTGTAAATATCCTCCAGTATTCTTACGTAATGATCGTCTACACCCTGGTTCCGTAATGCCTGAATGACTGCTGAGGTTTCGACCGAGTCCAGCGCTTTCCCATAATCTATGAAGGCTACATATAGGAGTTCAGTATACTCCGCACACTTCTCTATCACCTGACTGATCGTATGAATATGGTCCATTGTCGAATAGCCTTTACGGAACCCTGCTTGTTCTTTAGGTTGACGGTTAATCTAAGGTGGCAGAAATTCTGTTACCGATTACCTTGGTAAGTACCTTGTAGACGACTGACAGTAAGCTGATTGGCCTGTAATCTTCAAGTCCTTCATGTCACCTTTCTTATGGGTTAGGATGATGTTCGTGTTCTTCCAAGATTCCGGTACACTCGCAGTCATTAGGCATTGCGTGTACAGGTTTGCCAGTTTTACTAGCACAATTTGCCCGCCATCCTTCAAGAGGTCTGCTAAGTACATAATAACACTCGTTAGGCCAAAATGATCCGATGAAGCTGCCTCTTAAAAGAATGAATTGAAGGAGATGATTTAATGGTTGGGAGTATTGAATTCCAGAATGATGTCACAAAAAGTTTGCAGTTAATTTGCCGCAGTTAGTCTCAGATTTTGGCAAAAGATAGTTATTGTGGTGTCAGAAGAGTGGCGTCGAAATGTTGGATTTGGTCTTTAGATATTAACTAAACAGGTAAAGTTCCTTGATGGAATTTATAGGTTAAGACGCAAAGAGAATATGCTTAAATCACCAATTGACAAAATATTAGAACGTGCAGAGTAATGTCAACACATTACATGAAAAATGGCTGTAAGTGATTATCCTTAAAGCTTGGTTTTGTGTTTGCTGTAAATGTGCCAAGTGAATTTGATATGTGTTGCCCCATGAAGAAATGCAATACGAGATATGGCTGTGAAGGAATGCATAGTAAAGTGAAACTAATACGTGCTCATTAAAATGTGGATAGACTCTAATTAGTATTCTCAGGCCATGGGCCGTTTTAAGGGTTAATAAGGATATGTGACCGGTAAATTTCAAAAGTGGTAAATTAGCCACTGGTAAATTGGCCACAATTGTTAAAAAAAAAATAACTCCAGCGTTTGCCGTAGTTGTGGCAACACTTTTGCTATCACAATTACACTGCTCACATCACTCGCTAGTTATGGCTCCACCCACCCATAATATGTCCAATGATTTAACTTTAAAAAAAATGAAGGAAGCTCACACTTATAGCAACAAAGATGAAGTAAATGTCATTGCCGCAGCGAAGAAGAAGCAAATAGTCTCCAATCGGGGACTTAACCGTCGTGATGGTCGTGAAGGTTGCATACACCTTTGATATCTTCAAGTCTTACGCGTAACTGTGAGCTTCCTCCATTTTTTGCGAAAGTCCAGAAGGACATTTGTATGCTTCCTTTTGGTTCTGTTGTGGTTAAATTCAATTATCGTATGTGCGAACATAGCGCGGTTTGTATCTTCTCCTTTCTTCGTCCAGCACATAGTCAGCCAATTATAGCATTCACCTACGTGGAGTTTCCATAGTAAGTTAATCAGCAAAGCAGGGTGCTTTCAAGCTGCAAGCCAAATCGATGATCTTGCTACATTTTTACTCCGCCGAATACTAGTAAGGTATGCAAAGAACAATTTAAAATCACAATCAGTTTCATATTACAGCACATACTCTGTTATACAAAAAGACAGCAAAGAAGACTGTAGGAAGAGGGAGGAGGCTAGGGAAGGGATCTTGGGCATTATCAGCTGATTGGGAAGTGGAACTGCTTGGCCCATACAGAAGGCTGGAGCCAGAACGGACCCATTTTTGGAGGGGTTCCGCATCAGTAGATGGATTACACATCATTTCAAAGAAAAATTCTAGGGGTCTAGCTTAGGGATAAGAGAACAGCTGCGTGGATTAGGGAACAGATTTGTCTGGAGGACATTCTAGCGCAAACTACCCGGCGAAAATGGGTGGGACACGTCAAGTGCAATAGGGACAACAGGTGGAACATACTGCACTCAAAATTTCGACCTCTCGGAAACACCATTTCCGTATAGTCGGCTGAAAAAGAAAGCAAGATGCAAAATACAACAGCTGAAACATGCGCGTGGACACCGCAAGCGGTCAGCAAAAATCGGCGATTTTAAAGGCCAACTGCACTCAAAATTTCGACCTCTTGAAAACCCTATTTTCGTATAGTCTGCTTAAAAAGAAAGCAACATGCAAAATACAACAGCTGAAATATGCGCGTGGACGCCGCAAGCGGCCAGCAAAAATCGGCGATTTTGAAACCGAAACCGAGCAGAGCGCGGCCATCGCAGTGACGTTGCAGCCGTCCAGCGAGCGGCTGGACGGTCACCAGCTCGGGAGAAGGTCTGCGCGCAAGCTCTACGCGCGCACGTGCGCAGCCGAGCTCGACCGGTTCTCCGGCTGCGTGGCTGAGCAGAGGAAAAAGCCCCCGTCGGCTGGAACGTCACAGGCGCGTCATGGCTGTTTACGCGATCCGCCGGCAGGTGCAGCGTGGTCTGCGGCGGAGCTTTTTTAAACGCTTACGGCTGATTAACGAGGCGTTTTACGGGGCTGCCACTTGTGTCACAGCTGATTTGGGGGTACTTACTACACATTAAAAATAAATTTGGTCGAGGTGAAATTTGAGTGCAGTTGGCCTTTAAAACCGAAATCGAGACGAGCGCGGCCACTGAAGTGACGTTGCAGCCGACCAGCGAGCGGCGGGATGGTCAGCAGCTTGGGAGCAAGACAGCGCGCAAGCTCTACGTGCGCACGGGGCAGCAAATGGGTGAAACATTCGCAGCACAGTTCGACCGGTTCTCCAGCTGCATGGCTGGCCAGAGGAAGAAGCCCTCGCCGGTCGGAGCGTCACAGGCGCGTCACAGCTGTTTACGTGATCCGCCGGCAGGTGCAGTGTGGTCTGCGGCGGAGCTTTTTTAAACGCTTCTGACTGATTAACGAAGCGTTTCACGGGGCTACCACTCGTGTCCCAGGTGATTTGGTGGTACTTACTACACATTAAAAATAAATCTGGTTAAAGGTGAAATTTGAGTGCAGTTGGCCGTTAAAATGGAGTGGCTGCCTTATGAGCCAGCCAAGGACTAGATGCTGGGATGAACTACGAAAATTTGGGGGCAAGAGGTGGACTCAGCTAGCACTCGACAGACGTAGCTGGAGATCCTTGGGAGAGGCCTTCATCCGGCAGTGGACACAACCAGGCTGATGATGGTGATGATGATGACACATCAGACCACACTGAATGTTGTTGTATGCACGCACGGGCATGACGGTGTCCACACAGTCCTCATTTCCTCGTCTCAGGCTCTCCAAGGTTGGTAGTCCAGTTTGCTCTCACCTAGAGCCGTCCCAATCACACATTTAGGTCCTCCGTTGCGATGAAAGCAGCCCGCGCCTTCGTGACGAGCACTTGGCTGCCTTGTTGGGAGTATCCGACAGTACGGGTGGGCTGACCAGCAGCCACTCAATCGGCAGGAACCAGTATATGGACAGTCAGTTCGACCAAGGTTGGTGGGACCCGGCAATGATTTCTGCCGACCTCGGTCAGTTGGCCGACTGACTCCCCCTCATCACCGCTCTGCCTCAGATCCCTCGTGCCGTGGTGTCCACCCCAACCAAATCCAAGCGAGAAACGGTCCTGCAGCCACTACCTCAGGGCTGAAATGTCATTGATTGATTGATTGATTGTATGGTTTAACGCGCCAATGCAATGCAGGCGATGAGGCGCGCCGTAGTGGAGGGCTCCGGATTAATTTTGTCCACCTGGGAGGGCTGAAATGTCGCGAACTGGTTCGTCATGCTGCAAGAGAGAGAGAGAGAGAGAGAGAGAGAGAGGAAATGCATGGAAATTTTCTTACTCTCCACTTGCAACCGCAGATAAAGTTCTGTGTGCATGCCTGTGCTTCTGCCCTGCAGTTAAACATTCACGTTCTGTGCTCATTCACCAACAGCAGGAAAACAGGGCAGATTAACCATTATGTGTGCATACTTCTACATGAAAATGGCAATATGGTATAACCTCATTACAATGGCCATTAAAGTGATCAAAATTCCAGCCTGCAGTAAAATAAGTATGAAAAATACAAATACTGTCACTACAGACTTTGATGGAATAATGGATGGGGTCTGTTATGACAAGAGTGCAGACTTTTCAACTACTCAGAACAAAACAGAGACACTAAAAGTATGGTGGTCATTTTTGAAGATTCAGTTACAACTGATACACATAAGTATTTAAGGCAATGAACCCTCAGGACGACTTGAGTTTTTCACCAGTTTCATTTTCCTGTGAAGCCATGAAGCTTGTCACAAAATCACATGCACGAATTTTTTTGTTTGTTGTGCTTGTATTGAATCCCACCTTAACCATGTTTTCATTAAACTCCTACTATTTTTGCTAGTCTTTCACTTCTTAAACCTCTTACACTTGCGTTGCTACTGATTCACATGGACAAAAGCAAAGTGCAGGCAAAGGTCTTGTTGCTAAGCCTGGAGATAAGGAAAAGCTTCCTTTCCACTAATTCACAATTATTTTCAGTTGTTTCAAATTGTTTTCATTTCATCACCACTGTAAATCGGAAGCACAAATCATTTCATTTCATTTCATGCACCAAATGTATGAAATGAAAGGTTATCTGAACTCTGAAGTCTACTGCAGAGGTGCAAAAATGGACTCGCTAACCATTTAAAGAGGCCAATGCAGACAAAATGCAAGCTTTTTTTATTCGAAAGATTTGATGTTTCATAGTGCCCCCAGCACCTGTTTGGTCAAAAAATATCAATTCTCCCGCTAAATCGTACATTTTGATTGATTGACTGTAGGGTTTAAAGCGCCGAAGGAACGTAAGTGATGAGGTGCGCCATAGTGGAGGGCTCCGGATTAATTTTGACCACCTGGGAATCTTTAAGCGTGCGCTGAAATCTCATACACACGGGCGTTTTTGCTTTTCGCCTCCATCAGAAAAGCGGCCTCGGTGGTTGGGAATTGAGCCCACGTCCTCGTGTTAAGCAGTGCAACACCTTAGCCACTGAGCCACCGCGGTGGGTAAAATCGTACATTTTGGGAAATCAGCGATGGCATACCCAGGGAAAATGTTAAGAAGCTGCTGCAGACGTTGAATTGTACGTCTTTTTGCTTGCCGTCTCCTTTCCCAAATGGCGCCACAATACACACAGAGAGGCCACCGTTCACACATGAAAAAATTCACTGAGATTGTGTAATAGCCCATGAATTATTGCGTATCGCCCACAAATAGGACTTCTTATGGCCTTTTTGATGTAATGGAAGGCATCGGGAGTTGCGCAAAACCGACCTCTAAAGGGGCAGGGGAGCAGCCGTTGACTCATTACCGGACTTAAAATAACAATTTTATTGCCTATAATGTGAGAACTATTATTGCTTTAATACATTTATCTAATACAAAATTATCCGAATTAAATACCACTATGAGGCCACTGTTCACACATGCCCCGTTTCAGACCGCACTGTACTTAGTTTACTCTTGTTATGGTTGAAAGTAATTGCCTGTGAAATTTTGGGCATGCTCGACAAATAGGGTCACGCAAGTAGCAATGTCACTTATGTCAGTTAGCCAGTGTCAGACAAGCCCAACGCCTGTGCAGCTTCGACTGTAAAAGTGCACGCCGTACGCACCAGTGCTTTTATGCTTACACGTTCGTAAGTTCCCTTGTTCACTCAACCATTCTGACTAGTATGAAAAGAATGTGCCCTAAATTTAAGCACAAACAGCTCGTTTTGCAAGCTTATATAAGCCCTGCTTAGCTTGCGTGTGCTTTTGCCGGCCCCAGCCAATCACACAGCTGTCTAAATACGTTACAGGTTCTAGTGCGGGTGATGACCTAGTGGATCACATGGCCATTCTATTTTTTTCATAATTATATGGCTTATTTGAGGGAGGTTTGCGCTGCAAGTGGTGTCAGTACGATTCTAGCGAGGCAATATTTCGAATGAACCAAACTTGCATTTCATTGGCATGGCCCCTTTCGAATGCATTTTGCAACAGAATCTGCAGTAAATGAAGTTTGATCAATGCCACAGATAGGAATACGAACAAAAAAAATATGCTGTATGTACCTAAGTATATGTTGTAATCAGATTCGTTGCAACAAGGTTACACTGTACCACATTTGTAAAAAAAAAAGAAAAAAAAAAAAAGAAAGATGTGCATCCCTAACAAGTCACGAAAGCGGCTCCTTAGCACGTGTAAAGCCTGGCATCTTTTTGTTATCTCAATAAAGTGAGCAAACGTATCATGCCGAAAGCCCCGTTCGTCTCTTTATTCCCAATCTGATTGTTCCCGCCCACTTGGTCACCCTCGCTCTGCCAAGTTGCAGTCCCAAAAGGCTATTCTCTCCCCGTGCGTTTCAGCCATGACTGGCTTTATAGACATCGACCTGCCCATGCTTGCTGATTCAGCATGCCGAACTCATTATTGCTTGTTTGTTTTCTTTTTTCAGTTCTTTCCGACGCCACTGCACCAGCTGGCGCTGCATTCGATCTACATTTCGCCGCTGCATACACATTTCATTAGAATGCCATCGTTAGTTCATCCTTTTCTCAGCCTGTTCTGCTCAAGCTTTGCTGATTCACACTGGGGGAAGTGCACACATTCTGCAAGATTGGCGGTGCACCCAAATAAGTTTTTCAATGCGGAATTCACACTTGGCTAGAGAGGCGAAATCACGCTCCTGGCCGGACTCCACCGAACGCACACCCACCCGGATATCGTCCACAACAAAGAGTCCACAGCTGCTAACCCTTTGCTGACGTGTTCCATGGCACTCCGCGCGTTTGATAGTGTGGATGCATCCAAAAGAATGAAGCCTCAAAAAATATTCAGCGCATTTTGTTCTGTAGCATTGATCAGAAGAAAATGAATAGGAAGAAGCACTCGGCACGCACTGTTTGATATCTTGCGTCAAAAGAAAAAAGAAAAACAGGAAGAAACACTCGGTGTGCAGTCAGTTCCTACTGGCTTACTAGGCATAGCACAAGTATAACTAAAAATACAAACGTGCATAACAAATTTCCTGTACAGCCTTGATCGGCACTCAGCTTCTGTGGAGGCAGTGTAGCAGCAGCACAAATAGTGATTCTTGAAAAAAAAAAAAAAAAACCTGCAGTGAGCCTGATGCTGAGGTTGTAGATTATAGTCGACTTACACCGCAGGCTCGGCGTAAAAATTTGCGAAAAGAAATGCTTTTCTGAAGGAATATGTTGAAAGATCCTGCAACATTTTTACCTCACAGTTTCAGTGAACATACTGTGCGCAGTGGCATTTGTTGTGTACAACTGAGCAAGACTGGCAGCCACACGGTAAAGGCAGTTTCTTTTGACTAAGTTTCCATTGCTTTGGTAGGGGGGCAGTGGCTCAAAAAGATATTTTGAAGATAACTGTGGTCGTTACCGCAAGCACTGGCCGGGGACGGCTCTCACGCCGAACTTTGCAATTTGTTCAACTTGCAAGCCACCCCGACGGAGCTCCTACAAGTGCGGTTCCAGTAAAAGCCATATCAGTTATGAAAGTTCCAGGCGATAAGTGCTCCACGCTAGAAAAACATTGTTTTCGCGCAAGAATAGCAGCACTTCTACACACACAGAGTGGCCCTGTTGGAGCTTCTTTACACAAATTCAAGCCCACCCTTTGAACTTTCTCAGCGCAGAGGACCTTCACGTCAAAAGACGTGAAGCGAAAGACAACAAAGTTGTTTAAACCAACGAGAATGCTCAAAAATAAAGAATGCAAGTAGTGCAGGCAGTGTGGTTCACTTGTTGGTGTATTTAAGAAACAGGTCTAGACTTCAACGTGAATTTCCCTAGCAAGCCGGTATTACAGTCTAATCCCGCTACAACGAAGTCCGCTTCAACGAAATATTTCCAATTCCCAGTCAGCTGGCCATAGGAGTCAATGCAACAAAGTCCTCGAACCATTTGTCTGGCTTGCTTTCGCTTTAACGAAATTTTCGACGATTTCGGCTGGATTTGAACAATATTTTACAATAAAATAAGCATAGCGCTAGCTATCTGTAACTTTTTATACATTCAGGACGCTTAGTTTCACTGAAAACAAGCGTGGTGCAGCCACACTGCCATCCAAAACAAAAACTCATAGGTGGACGCCATTTTTTGATGGTGATAACGATGTGGCAGGCCATTTTTACATGAGGCACAAGCCAGGTTCGTCAAGCCGGAGCTATAGCCAATCCGTATCCAGTTGAAATCGTGCGAATGTGCTCTGCTGCTGGCGCAGCACCGTCATGCATGTGTTGTGAGCAGCTGTCCTTGCAGTTTTCCTTCTACAATTCTTCAAAGTCCAAAAAGTAATTTTTTCGTGTTTCGTCTTGAACCCGCGTCATCCTATCTGAGTCGTGAGCGCGCGGAAGCTTTAAATGCAAGCGCGGGCGGCTTGCCTGCCAAGGTTAGTTGCTGCAGTTGCCTAGTCAAAAGTAAGATAACAGCGCTGTTCCTGCCACAAGCGAGAGGGGGGGCTTCCAACAGCCTAGCAGCTATCTGCAAGTAATCAGCTCGGTGGAAACGCCTTGTTGTACAGCAATATGCTTTGCGCCTGCATTTCTTAATTTTTTTCCCCTCAGTATCGTGTTGTTTGCATGCTGGTAAAAAAAAAAAACAGATAACCATTGGTATGTTTGTTATCTGAATAAACGCGGCGTTACTGTGCATCACTCTTTTTTCTAAACATTGTATTATGCTGCCAATAATGCGGAAATATACGGTGCTATTTTTCTTGCCCTTCCGTGCTGTGTTGGGGCAGATTTCGCCTCAGCGAATTTTCCCTTCAACGAAATTGTTTGCACGTCCCATCAATTTTGTTGTAGCGGGATTCGACTGTATAGGTACTAATCGCTACAATTGGCATTGACTGGTACGACCACTACTTCTTATGGGAGCAGCCGCAAGCCCCACTGGAAGCGAAGCTGGCGAGTTTTGGGATTAAACTTAGCTCCACCTGACAGAGCGCAGCGTCCCTACGCGGAAAGTCTTTGGCACGCCGGCTCCCACTGTCGGCGGCTGAAACGGGCAGGTCGCTATCTATAAAGCCGGTCACGGTTTCAGCATCCTGTTTCCACGAAGAAAGCAACCCCCACTGGGAACTTCGTTCTGTCTCCCATTTTCCTGTGCTGCTTGCAGCTATGCTGTGCTATTTCTGGGTACGAAAGCAAGAATATGAAGAGAATCAAAATCTCAAAAACCTTCTTTGTGGTCGTGGCGGGGGTGTCTTGGCAGATGCGATGGAGTCCTCGCTAGGAGCCAGCGTCTTGACAGAGCAGCTGCATAGAAAAAGAGTCGGAATGAGTTATCTTTCCGCATTTTTTCCAGAGAAGAGAGTGGACAAACCTTTGTGAGGTCCTGCTGCTGGCATTTTGTCTCTCCACGGTAGAAGTCTGGGTCCGTGAGTCGTTCACGGCACCCCAAAATGGTGGCCACCAGATGCCTGGTCACCTGCACACGGAGAAAATGCAATGCACCGACATTCTGTGCAAATAGTCAACCTTACACACTGGCACTAAAATAGGCAAAAAAAAAAAAAAATCTATGACGAAAGTGCATTCTCATTGCAAAAAAGCATCTAGTACAAGGGACATGTCAGGGAAGCCGGCAGCCTACTCCTCGACAAGAGTTGCAGGAGGAGGGGGAATAAACGTTCATTGCTCCCAGAAAATGTGCTCAACAAGAGAAAATAGGAATAGAAAATTACAAGGACACCCAGGCATTCATCACAATGTATTGAATGCAAAAACATCAAGTCCAATTAGCGAGTCCTCTCATCATCACCATTATAATTTTTCCTGTTTTTTTTATTTTATTCTGCGTTACTACCATATTTACTCAAATCTAGGCCAGTCCCGATTCTGAACTGACCCACGATACTTTGAAGATCAGAAAATGGACAAGAACTTTCCTCGAATGAAAGTTGGCCAATATAGGCAAGGACGACAACAGCAACGAAACCAAAAGGACACTTATTAGCAACAAACAAGCTTGAATTTCCTCAAGACAGTCATTGTCACTAACTTTGTCCTCTTTGTAGCTCTCACCATCATACCGTAAAATCCCGAGCAAGCGCCCCTACCCGGACAAGCGCCCCCCCTCCATTCTCGAGCGATTTGAAATTTGCGCCAAATCCCGAGCAAGCGCCCCCTGCCTTTTTTTAACCTTGTCCGGCGCTTCACCCATTTTCACAAAACCTCTTACCTAGTTGTTTAGTATTTTCTTTTCTTTTTTTGCTAAACATTTGCATGTTAAATTATAGAATGATGCAATTTTTTGGTAAATGGCAGCGTCTTCTGCCACGCGCGTGGCAGCAGCCACGCCCCCCTGGCAACGGCTGCTGCCACGCGTGACGTCAGAATGACGTCATAACATTATTAATTGTCATTATTTTGTGTAGTGTAGTCCGAAATACACATTTTTTTTATTTGCAGTACAAAATAACGCACCATTGAACTGCTAAAACTTTTCTAAACAAATAATTTTTGTTCTTGCGGGAGCAGCCGGCGATGCTGCTGCTGCTGCCAGCTGCCGTATCGCGTACATGGAGTCGCCTATCCGAAAGCGGGACGAAGCTCCGATTTTCTCGGGCCGACAACGTAGATAAACCGGAGTTCATATTGTTGGAAGCACTATCTGAAAACGTGAGAAAGTTGCTTGTGATTATGTATTGCGTGGGGACCCAGCCAGCCTTTCCAGACCGCAGCAAAATAGCCGCTCTCGAGTAATGTTGACCTGTGACCGCTTGGTTATGCTTGGTGTACGCCGATGGTACCTGCGTACAGTTTCAGCGTACGTGAGACGACATCGCACAGCCGACTGGCCCCGTTCGAACAAGCTACGTTCCACACAAGAAAAGACATCGTCCGAGCGTAATTCTGTGAACCTTCCGACGCATGCCGGCGCGGCGGCATCTGCTATCAACAGTTTGCACCACGGCAAGTTCAGAATGCTTAAATGGGCGACCTGAAATCGCGGTGTGTGTTCTCGAAATGAAGACAACTTAGCAGCTCCAAAAGATAATCAGAATGTACAGTGCCGAGAACGAAGGGTAGTGGCGGCAACTGTTTTTTACAAGGCACATGTGCGCATTACAATTACAGACAATTGCGTCAAGAATAGGAAAGGTAATATTTGGTGTCCCCACACATGTACCACGTACGTACGTACCACTACAGTAGATCTCCTCTTCTGAAATATTAGCAAGGAAAACTTCCGAAAATCGGGAAGTTCTTATTTTCTAGTTTGCGAAATTGTAGCTTAAATTTTGTTTTACACCCACGATACGTTTTATGAGCAGAAAAGTCTTGTGAGCATGCGCCACAAGCATCATAATTGCGTGATATTCAGCGCTTAAAAAGATTTCCTAGTAGAAACCAAAGATTTCGTAGTAGAATACATGATTCTACGACAGTTTAGGACCTGCGACCTTCAAAAGGTAGACTAGCTAGACGCTTCATCTCATAGCTACTGCACTGGTATAACTTTCACGTCTCACTGTACCGTGGTGTACGCTATGTTGGCCAGACTTGACTGAGTGCCTCATGCAAAGGAAGTTAATACAGGACACCCAGATGATAGGGTCAGAGAAGAGGCTGTACAGACGGTAATAGGAAGGGTGTACGCTTGGCCGGCCATCATGTCTAATACACCTACATGCACTCCAGCATATGAAAACCTATGGGTTCTGCAGAGGCTCAATAAGCAACGTCAAAGAGAATCTTAAGATGTGCCTGGAACGTGAAAGCATCTGCGGATTGTTTGTGTAAACAGGTATAAGCAGCGAGCATGCTGCAAATGTAATTGATAGGCAAACGTCAAGGCTGTCATGGGGCGAATTTAACAAAAAGAAATGGTGAAAAAGATCCCAATTTCAAACTACATTGATGTTATATGTGCATGCACTATAAACACAGTCATCAATATGTTAACTGTACGTAAACACTAAAGTGATATGATCAAACGGAACTAGAGGCCCCACTACAATCGCCCAGTTATGTTTCTTTGCAGTGGAATAGGTCGGTATCTTAGTCGCACAAACAAGATTCTCTGATGGCATGGAGAAATAGCTGGAAAGTGGCTATGGAGCTCCAGCTGCTTTACACATTTTCTGTAATACCAGTTATTTGTTTGAAGTTTGCAATAAAATTGATGTCATTTGTTAGTCTTTTTAATGAACGAAACTTTTCGTGGCCACAAAACAGTGGTCGATAAACAAATGCTCACTTTCTTTGGTGGCCTGTAACGATTCACTAGAATTTCACACGGCCAACCCAAGGAATCCATGGCTCGTACACTGCAGGGTAGTGCTAGTCTCCAAAAACATTTGACAGGACGACTGGAAACTAGCGCGGCCCACACGCTCCATAGGTGGAAACCAGTAGCCCACCCACACAGTGCCATAAAATAGCTAATGAACGGAGTGTCTCTGCTAAATATTAAGCAGGTTCAAAGGGTAGGTTCGCATTGATAGATTTTATGCCATCGTTCACTGTGGGTAGATTAACTATTTAACGGGCACAATAGTCATTTTTGTTATTTCGGACAGTTCTTGAAGGGTTGCCTAAATGTTCTTTAACAAAACAAGAAGTGAAAGCTCTCAGTTAGGGATTTTAAAAACATTGCTTAGCCTCTCCAGCAATTGTCCCAGCCTGAAGGAACTCGGCTGATAGTTGGTGCCGACTGTCGTCCTCGCTTGCTAGCTCCCTGACCAAACACATGAATGCAATGACTAAGAAAGATGGTGACCAAAGTGAGAAGAGAAGGTGGATCCCGTACAACAGCCCTTGATCATCTAAACACCATAAAAAAGCACCGATGATTCACAGGCCACGACTAGGGCATTAAAATACCTTTTGACATACATTTACAGGGCATTTACAACCTTTTATAAAAAAAAATCTTATAATTACACACAGTCCCTCCATAGAAGGGGTTTGTTTCGGACAAGGTCGTTGAAATTTGTTATTAGTAACAACATAAACTCATCATTGGTCCCTTTCATTCTGCACACTTACGGGCTTCGTTTTAAAAACCCTGCTGTTTCTATTTCACGTATAAATGAACTGCTTATGCAATATTC
Source organism: Haemaphysalis longicornis (assembly GCF_048455015.1). Lineage (NCBI taxonomy): Eukaryota > Metazoa > Arthropoda > Arachnida > Ixodida > Ixodidae > Haemaphysalis > Haemaphysalis longicornis. The sequence continues at coordinate 70,641,758 of NW_027526422.1, read as the reverse complement.
TCTTATTTACCTATGTTCGAAGTAAACTGTGTTATACCGTAAAATGTGATGTGCCGAGTGCATGCAGGTGTAACATTCTTCAATGGGGGACATGCAGAACATGAAGCTCAGTGCTGATAAACTTAAATCAGGGAAAATAAAGCTTCCCATGTTGCTTCTTTATTTTTGTAACTATTCTCTCTACCAAATACCTTGGTGGTAACTCAACTAAGCTCACCTTTACCCTAGGCCTTTATAATTATTTTGCTCTGCAATTATACATTCTCAGCTGGAGCATGCCTGCTGAATTCAGGCCCCAACCACGCTTTGCTATTTCACTTTTGCAGCTGTATGAAATGTTGCTCTTTAGGTTTTGCCAATGATTTCCAACAGGCCACTTAACTAGTGTAAAAACCATTTTATACATCTAATTGCTATTTATAGCAAACAGTATTATATCATTTTTCATAACACATTTTGTTGTAACCTCATTCAATGATTTTGTTACCCCGCCAGCCTGGTTTATAAATCTTTGCATGAACATGCTTGTCTTGCAGCTAATCTGCAGTAACAGACACCACACATTTTGGCTTTTCAGCGTAGCTTTGGTGTCCGCAAAAAGGAATCTTTTTCTTGGCTCGTCTGCAGCGCTTTGTAGAAAAAGATCACTTGCTGGTTTGGCTTTCCCGCAGGACTTTAGTAGTGCAAGAGAGTATCGCTTGCTTATTCCTTTTTTGTTGAGGTTGTAATGCTGTGCATCTTCCAGAAGAACCCTGACATTTTGTTTAGAAATGGAGCTTCACACCACAAACAGTGCACAGAAAGTAGAGCTACTCACTTTTTGAATAGACACGGAAGTTTGGCAGATCACTTGTCATTGACAAGCAAGTGTTTGATTTCTGGCTTAAGATGCAACGCTGGGATAGTTTACTAGTTGGGGGGAGAAAACGCAGCACTGATAAACGGTACTGAAGTACTAGGAAAGGTGCCGTGATCAACATGGTTTCTATGTGTTGGCAGCTTTTTGGACCAGTGTTTTTCATGAATATTTGCCAGGGGGCCTTAACATGGCCTGATTTTGTATAACAAAAATGTCAACAGTGAAGCACTTATCAATGCTCACATGCTGCTCATTGATACCAGAGCCAAAGTACGTGCAGCAGTCATTTTATTGTTAAAGCCACCCATGATCCATACACCTTCCAGCTGTACTGAAACTTTCGCAAACACCGACAGGCATTCACATCCACGCACGTGGCCTTGGCTCCAGTTCTTGCACAAGGTATTAAGAAGTACTCTCGGTAGTGGGCAATGTCACGCTCGACACCAACCATTACCCCGAAGTTGTACTTGATAAACTATCTTTTAAGCCTGTTGGCTTAAAGGATTGTTTAAGTGCCCGTTTTGTGGAAGAAAAAGAAACAGCTAATGGACACACAACACACAACCCGTGAATGTGTTTTCTAGCAGCTGGCTTCTGACGAGACTTGCATCATTGTGAACGAAATGTGGGACATTTTATAATGCCCCTTACCACTAAGTAAATTCACTTGAGCAATTTTACAAAACAGTTTACACAGTGCGGAGTTAAAAAGCAATAGAATGTGAAACGTCCCCTCACAATTGGAAACTCTTCCTGTTCACTACCCCAAAGGCTTGGACAGTAGACGCTTAAGCACGCTTCATCAGTTGCGAATACAAGCATTAGTGTCAAGTTGGACTCCGCAGAGTGCTTGAGATGAACATATAGATGTCACAGCCACTTGGAATTTGTGCATAGACTGCAAGCCACAGAGAAAAGCTCTCATCATCATTAGCCCATCCTGCTGAGAGTGAATGGAAGTATTGTGGCTGGTTATGTTCAATTCCAACCAAGCCAAACACAAGAGTAAAGAGGGAACGAGCCTATCAAAATACATACTCAAAGCAGATGCAGGAGGCAGTTTTGTTGCCTAACCACGTTAGAGGAGGCGAAAGGTACTGGAGCAAAGGAAAGGGAAATAAAAGCCAAGCAGCAATTTTAAGCCTTGCCTATCATTTCATTAAGACTTCCTAAGTTGAAAGCACAATGGTACTCTAAGCAACAAATCTGAGCATAGATGAACAATAACTGAACTGTCACTTGATAACCTAGCGCACACCAGACTTTTAAAGGACTATTAGCAGAAGTTCCAAACTTGGCTCACACGGCGATCTTATCGGCTGCACTTCTCCCATGCTTGCACAGTTGGAGCTTGAGCCTCCTTGCACAAGAAGCCAGCCAGTCAGCGAATGGTTTCAGTGGTATCTTCAGTAGATATATCTTTGGACGGGCAGTTGGGCTCTACCCACGGAAGTGAAGCTGCGCTCCCTGCACGGATTCTGCAGCGCCGCGTGCACAGATCGTTTCTGCGGAATAGTCAGGATACATTTCTCGGCGATAGTACAACTGCCCCGGGGGAAAAATTGCAGAAGCTACATGCGAGGTCGGATTGCGTTCGATGATGCCGTGCGCTACCTGACGACACTCGATTCGTGCACACGCTGACACTACGTCGCTCTCGTTGGCATGTCATCAAAGACAGCTACCTCGTTAGACACGGCGCGACGCGATGGAAAATACTGATCCCCACGTTTTATAATTGAGCCACCACTCTAGAATTACAACACAAGGCTTGGCATGGAAGAAGCGAGGCACAAGTAGACAACGAATGCAGGCGCTTAAAGCCGATAGCACGCGAACTGCAAGACAACGTGAAGCTTACAAAATATTAATCGACAACACTACAGTTCTAGGAGCATGTAAAAAGCGGGGCGAAGGAGCGTGCAGAAAACAATGCGTTAGGCTTACCAAGACGTGCAACAGCAAGTTCGCAAAAAATACCCAATCTAAATAATTACAAGCACACCTCCCAACAAGAAAAAAGCGCCCCGCGGCAGCCGCTGTACAGGGGGGATTAAAAGAAATGCGAACAACGGAGCGCACAGCCTCCGACGCATGTCGCACCGTCTGGCTGCACCGTCAGTAAACTGCGCGCATGCGTAGTTGTTTGGGAGCGTTTGAGAGTGTGTTCTACATTTATGGGGGATGCTTGATCAAGAAGCGACGCCGATCATTTATTTGAGGGGCCTTTTCACGCTGTGTCGCCACTGAGCAGGATGATCGTTGAATGGCATCTGCTATATGCAATCAGCTTGCTGCGGGCTCGGCTAGCGAATGTAGTAGATAACAGTATGCCCAGTGGCGACAGATCATAAAAAGATGCCTCAAAATAAATGACCCGCGTCCCTTCTTGATCAAGCGTTTCCCCAAACAGTAGGCCACAGTCTCAAACGCCCCGAAAGAGCTACGCATGCGCGCAGTTTACTGACAGTGCAGCCAGACGGTGCGGCATGCTTCGGAGGCTGTGTGCTCCGTTGTTCGTATTTCTTTTAATCCCCCCTGTACAGGGAGATAAGGACGTAACAATGCGTCAGGCCTGCCATTCGGACCACGGGCGGAGAACATCGGGACACAAGACGTGAACACCCGGCTGCCGTCGTCGTTAACACAAAAAAAAGCGGCATGATCAAATATCAAATGACGTAAACGTTTGTGACGTCACAGGAAGTCACGTGATTAGTTTAGCTTGACGTCACTTCTGCGTGGCAGCAGCCGTTACCAGGGGGGCGCAGCTCGTGCCACGCGCGTGGCAGGAGACTCAACCAAAAATAAACTGTTTGGGCTTATGTATGTCACGTGCAGTATCCCTTCCCCGTGCGTAGCCAGCACACGGCCGAAGCCGAAGCTGGCCGAAACGTGAGCCAGCGGGAGCCAGCATCGCTGCTGTCAGTCGCCATTTGCCATTATCGAAAAGCGTGTGGACCGTCCCACGTGTGCGGGACGTAAGCAAGAAGGACGCATTCGTACAGAGTGAAAAAAAAGGTTGAGGTTGTAGAGTGGCATCGACAAACCGGCAGAAACGTGCACGCGACTGCGCGGCATTTTGGGATCGACCGGAAGAGAGTGCGCGAATGGGACAAGAACTTTGAAACCCTGCTACAGCGCAGCTATGGAAAAGGAAAGGCACAATGCAAGCTAAGCAGCGGTGTGCCTGTATTCAGTGAAGAACTAGACGACGCTCTTTTTGAATTTTTCGAGAGTGAGAGGAGCGCCGGTCGTGCCGTCAGCAACAGGCTGTTGGCTGAAGAGGCCAGAAAAATCGCGGACAACCTGAAGTCGGGAACTTCGCAGCATCGTCGCAATACATCATGAGGTGGAAAGCGCGGTTTGGCGTCACAATGCGCCAAGCGACAAATGACAGTCAAAAGACCCCTGATGATCTCGCCGAAGCTGCGAGTGCTTTTCGATCAGCTGTCAACGCTCTGCGACTTCGTCACGACTTCACACCGGCCAACATTGCCAACATGGATCAAATTATGGTCCGTATCGACAATCCTGCCTGCAGAACGAACAACGTTGCCGGTGAAGCAACAGTGCGCATAGCGAACACTGGTTGTGCGAGACGCGGCTTTACAGTTGCTTTGGCAGCATGTGCGAATGGAGACAAGCTACCAGCGTTTGTGATTTTAAAGGAACCGAGCGGCAAGATACCAGCGAAGGCATTCATGAAACTTCGCATTCCAGGTAAGTGTCAAACAAATTACGTGTTTGTTTATTATGGCCTTCAAATCAATACACTTGTTTACAACTAGCATTTTGCATTGTTCTTTTATCTGTAGGAAATGTTCGCCTCACTGCATCAAGAAATGGCTGGATGACCTCGGAGAAATTCCAGGAGTGGCTGTCGAGGGTCTGGGGCCCGAATAGTGACGACGTGCGGCGACTTCTCGTAATTGATCAGGCACCCATCCACAAAACTCCGGCAGCGAAGGACGCGCTACAGGCATGCGACACAGACGTCGTGTATGTGCCTGCCGGATGCACAGGCCTGCTGCAGCCCGCCGACGTCTACTGGAACCGGCCATCCAAGGCTCGGCTTCGCGCTTCGTGGGAAGCCTTCGTCAGGAAGGGCGAAAAAACGACGAAGGGCAATCTCAGCAAGCCATCGCGGCAAGAAGTACTGTGTTTTGTTTCGGAGGCATGAGCAGCCGTTTCCGAAGAAACTGTTGCCCGGTCTTTTAAAGGGTGCGGTATTTCTAACGCCCTTGACGGGTCGGGTGACGGGGACCTACATGACCGGCTTTCAAGTGTTGGTGCTGTAGACCCAGAAGATCGCGGACCCCTCCAGGCCGAGTGCATGGAGATGATTTTTGCGACGGACTCGGATGAGTCATTTGATGGATTCGCGTGACGATGACTGAGAATACGGCACTTTGAACTCCCTTGACTGGTCAAAAGACTGCAAGCAAACTGTGCGACCAGTCTCTTAGTGTTGATCGGCAGTCATTTGCTGAATTTGGGAGGGGTGAATAAAAACAGCATGCATGTAAATAAAGTTATTTCTTTTCTCAGCGAGTGTTTTGCGTCCATATTGAGTTCCGGTCCGCTACCGTACAAACTTTCGCGGGATAGGTATTGGGGGGGGGGGGGGCGCTAGCTCGGGATAATACGCCGCCATTTTGAATTTCGGTCGATGACCGAGCAAGGGCCCCCCTCAAAAATTCCTCAAATTATCTGTTACCACAGGGGGGGCGCTTGCTCGGGATTTTACGGTAGTGTGCTCAGTGCTGTCAGTGCATCTATGCTGTCAACACTTATTGAACGAGCCTGCAGTCAGCAAAACAGGGAATTATCCCAATTTCGTCTTAAAGGGACCCTGCAGCACTTACCATCGACTACTTGGAATGCATTTTGGGTTACTGTCTATTGTCCCACCAATCTCCTCTCTCAAGAATGATGAATGTCTGTTCACTATCACCGAAACTATGCACGATGAGAATTTGCTCATAATTGTTCCCTCTCAACTCAACCGCGGACAACATCTGCGTGCTCTCTCTCGGAGAGGGGGATGGCTCGCGGCGTTCTCTTTGGTGGCCTTCGATATATCACATGCCGGGGAGTTTTATCCTTTTCTCTGCAATGATGAGGGGTCTATTTCGGGTCTGGTGCTACAAAAATGCAGGCATGGCTGCCTCGCTATGCATGTAGCGAATCAGAATAGGAAAAATGAGGGTCTCGTTGAAATAACACAGAGTTAAAGGTTGGCAGCCAAGAAGACCGCTTTTTTTTCTCCGTTTTCTTTCTTTCTTTCCAAATTCTTTATCTGTTTCAATGACCTACCACAACCTCCCCTTTGCTTTCCGAGGTCTTCTTGGCTGCCAACCCTTATTTCTGTGTTATTTCAACGAGACCCTCATTTTTCCTATTCTGATTCGCTACATGCATAGCGAGGGCCTCTGTTCTAGCAGTCTTGGTGCCATAGGGAGCTTAAGAGGGTTTAACGCTGGTTGACCACTCTCGACATGTCGTAGACACTTGAGTCACGGCGCGGGGATTAAAAAGAAGGTCCCCTTCATCCCGAGAAGTCAGAGTGGCGCTGGCTATCACCCCCAAGCACAGGAAAAAAAATTACATTGACATAAATACCCCAGAAAGCGGGGGGGAAAATCGCCCCGCCGGTAGCGTAGTGGTTATCGCACCAGACCGGTAATAATAATAATAATAAATAATAATAATAATAATAATAATAATCTTTATTACAAGAAAAGTACACATTATACATTCCAGCCCACATAAGCAGTATTCTGGAGGTCGTGGGTTCGGATCCTACCTGGCGGGCATTTTTTCTCCGCTTTCTTTCTTTCTTTCCAAATTCTTTACCTGTTTCAATGACCTACCACAACCTCCCCTTTGCTTTCCGATGTCTGCTTGGCTGCCAACCCTTATTTCTGTGTTATTTCAACGAGACCCTCATTTTTCCTATTCTGATTCGCTATATATATATATATATATATATATATATATATATATATATATATATATATATATATATATATAGATAGATAGATAGATAGATAGATAGATAGATAGAGAGAGAGAGAGAGAGAGAGAGAGAGAGGTTTATTACATATGATTTAGCCAGGCAATTCTGTTAAGCAAAGGAACCAAACTCTGTAATATTAACTCTGAAAACCATTGTCAGTACACCTATTAAGCCCCAGAACAGCCTCCCTGCCATGACTTTTGACAGTCTTCTGATGGCAACCAAAAATCCAAACCCACACACCTGAACCTCCTGTTGAGGACTCCTTTGAAGATTCTTTTGAACGAATCTTCCGAATCTTCCTCCTGGTAAACTCCGTCTGCACTCGGACACTTTTTAGTTTGGCCCTTGAGTTTGCCTCGCAAGACTTGAACATCAACGGCACCACGCACTGGGCCTGGAAATCGCATTTCCCGGCCAGCAGGGACGCCCGAGGTGTGCTGCTTCCGCAGTCGGGGGCGGAAACAGACGGTGGACCTGGCAACAGAAACAGAACTCATGCAGCAACAGGCGTGCCCTATTCGCAATAACCTTCATCAGTTAATTGAATGCGCACGTCTTCTTTTCTTTGCATCCTCATCCATTTGGGTAATGTACTGCTAAGATACGTTACCGTCAATTTATTCTTAAAGGGGCCATGCGGACAAACTACAGATTTGCTTTATTCGAAAGATTTGGTGCTTTGTGGTGCTTCCGACGCTTGTCTGGCACCAAAGGACACTTTATACCCTTTCAGCCCTGATTTTTTTTTATTTCAAGCAAAACAATGTTTTCTGCGTGTTTTCCTAAAGTTCAGGGTCCCATAAGCCCACAAATGCAAAAAAGAGCTGGAAGTGCAAATCTTAACCGATTTATTAATGAGGCAATTAATTGAGACTTTTGGCAATTAAAAATTTTATGTTGAGCAGAGACATCACTTTTTCATATTTTCCTAAGCCTTATGACTACATGAACCTACCAACAAAAAATGAGTTTCGTAGTGTACGTATTTAGAGATTCACAAGCTTGAGAATAAAACTCAGGCCGCCATTTTTTTTCACCCTCAATGTCGTAATTTCGTCTTCCCCGGAGCTGCTGCTTTTTTGCAGCGTCGAGCTCCACTAAAATGAAACAACAGTGATATCTAATGCAACAGGCATCATTGAAGAACAATTCCCAAAAAAACTAGCAGGTTTGGTTTCGCTCTCTTATGCACTAGAAGAACTTTAAAGTGATGGCATCAACTGACAATACCAGCGCCGAAAGGGTTATTCACTGAGAAATAAAACAATTTAAGCCATAATTATGATTTTTCAGCAAATCGTGTGTTTCGCGACGTTTGCAGTGTGGCTGCTGCAATGTTGCACCTCTCTTCCCGAGATGCAAGCTGCTGTCATCCAACTGGCAGAGGACGCCGCCAGGGACCACAGGTTCCTGACCGCCGTCTGATGGGACGGAGATACCGGACTTTTCCGCACGGTGCATTCGTCTTAAAAGGGATGACAATAAAGTCTGTCCTCTCTCTCTCACGACGTTTGCGATGACTTGTCCAGGAAAAGTGCTGAAGGAAACGTAAGTATGCGGACTAGGGCTGCATCAAACGAGGGAACGCCTTGTTTGCTGTCAGTCCTCCTAGATGGCGCCACCATACCGCTCGGGACCGCTGTCCACCCCCACTTTGTTTTTTGACCGGATTTGTGCCTGGTTTGTTACGGTTGATAGTACTCGTTTCACAAAACATTAGGTATGCTCGACAGACAGAGTCCCAAAAGACAATGTCGCTTATGCCAGTTGGCCAGTGTAAGCTCAACACGCCGCACGACTGTGAAGCTATAACCGGCATAGTGCGCAGTGCGCACTGGTGCTTCGATACGTGTGTGTGCATTCTTAAGTTCTATTGTTCACCCCACTATTCTTACTGCTGTAAAAAGAATAGCATTTCCAGGCGCAAATAGCTTTTTCTGCAAGCTTATAACCCTTTTATTTTGCATTGGATTTTACCGGCCGCAGCCAATCGCATAGCTTCCCATAATACATCATAGGTTCTGGTGTGGGCAATGAGCTAGTGGGTTGCATGAATAAATTTTGCGTTAAAAGTGGCGTCACTACTGTTACTCTAACGAGGCAATCTTTCGAACAAACCAAACTTGCATTTTGTCTGCACAGCCCCTTTAAGACAATGCACAGCGAATGTGCACTGTATGCTTTTGAAAGTCAAGAACTTGCCTAAGGTCCTAGAAATGGTCTCGATGTTTTGTGCCATCATAGACGGGCGGAAAATAATAGGAACCGTAGTTATTTTTCCCGCAGATACCTCTTTCCACAAACACTTATCATACAGTTTAAGATCAGTTCTGCGACACACATTCAACGACACACTGTACCAACAGCAATCGGTACACCACCTCCATACATCTGTCTACGTAGTTAAAGCCTGGTAGTGCTCATCCCAGAACCCAACAGAGCCAGGCATAAAACAGCGGAAATGAATTTGCAATGTCCATCTGTACCTTAACGAAGCACACGATACAAAAAAAATATGTTAGCAAACGATAGAGAGAAGCTCATTAGTATTTTTTTTCGTTTGCCTGCAGACACTTTGGCAGTAAACAACCCAGTCAGGCATATTGGCTGCGCTGCATGTCTCTTGTGACACCACCACAGGCTACGAGTGTGCTCCACTAAATACACGAGTCTCCTGAAGCCAAACTCAGAAAACCTGTTGAGTCCGTGCGGCTCAGCTGAATGTGCAAAACGTTTGAATAAAAACTTTCTAGAACATAAGACAATCGGGTCAAAAATCGGGTCAAAACGCTTAAGTTTAGAAACAATAGCTCAGTGGTACTGTACAAAAGAAATACATAAAAGAATACCATTTTTAAAAACACCGTACGAGGCACTTGTTATGGCCTGCTCTTTGGACATCGGCCAATTTAGGTATTTATTGGGAAGCCGGAAGGGCTGGATTACAAGGAAGACGCTTACAAACAGAAGCAGCTATAAAATATTTTTTAGCAATTTACGGCGCCACAACTTCGTTGTGAGAAGGCAAGCATGCATGGAGCAGACTCGTTGGGACAAGCTTTCAAATTTGACATTTGGTGGTTCTTTGAGGTTCTTATGTCCAGATTTTCTGATGGATGCAAACAAAAACATCTCTGTGTGACGGTTTCAGGGCACGTTATATGCTCTCAGGTGGTCTAAATTAACTCACAGCACTCCGAGAAATGCCATTCGAACAATTACTACGTATTATTCTAAACTAACCACGCAAGAAAACACATGCCTTGAAATCCCAGACATCTGTTCAGCACTTCAGGTGCAGGTTCAGCCAGCAGTAACTGGAACACGGGAGCTGTATCTGAGCTGCCATGTAGATGCCGTGTAGATGCACCAGTGGCAAACGAAAGGAGCAGAGCATGCATGCGCGCCTGCCGATGGTAAACCCAATTATACTTCTCAACCCACTTCTGTTAATGCGGCCAGGAGCATTCTTCGCAGCCCGCCAGTCTCAGCAATGGCGCTGATAGCAGAGACACATCCGGCAGCGTCTTCTGCACACTTCTATTGTAGGGTTCTTCACTGACAATTCTTCTTTTCCAAGTGTTTTTATGTAAGTCTGCTATTGGCACCATTGCCGAGACCAGTATGCTCAGAACAATTCTTGGAGTGGTTTTAGATATCTAGATGGGCTATCGCCGTCGTGTTCAACTCCACTTGGGTACCGCCGGTGCAGCTACACTACGCTTCGATATGGTTCGGACACCCCTCCCACACTCCGTTACTTTTGAGGGAACCTGTAAATAATAACACCTAACGAAATGTGTCTGAAACAAAATTATCCGTCAAAACACTGATTCTGACCTGCTGTAACACCAAAAGAGAACATTGTTATCAGTAAGACCCTATCTTGGCCTGAAAACATGGCACCCAGAGTGATTCTATGGTGCCCTAACATAAGCTTGCAATGATTAGGTACGACTAGAGCCACTAAATAAGCTAGTGGCTTTAGGTACGACGACTTGTGGTAGTAGAAGTGTTGTACGGAACAGAGAAACTGTGGAAAGAAAACAGGGAAACAAAAAGTGTTTTGTTTGTCCTACCAAGGAATTTCACCACCCACCTGTAATAATCTTCTCAGCAGCTCGTGTCTGCACTTGGAAACTTCTTAACGGAGTCTTCAACGTTGCCTGCGACGATTTGAACATCAGCGGCACCACGCACTGCGTCTGCGAATCGCATTTCCCGTCCGAAAGCGATGGCCAGGTTTTGCTGCTCGCACAATCCGCAGCAGAAACAGATTTCTCTTGTATGACTGGAATGAGGAATGCAAAGAAGTCCTATTAGGTGGATATTATCTAAGAAACCATGGAAGTATGTACCGACCAGTATCTGACGTTCAGATTATTAGAAGTCTGATTAACGACTATTGTGCGAAAGCTGGCTGATAGTAGATTTCTTTCACTTGTTATTTTGGTCAGCTCAGAACTGCCTCATAGCAGCTCCGTTATTTCATAAACCCATAAAATTTCTATTGCGAGAGCGAGTTTGGGTTGTGTAAGCACTGCTCAGGACTGGCAAATGAAAGAGCCCAAATATATTACAAGCAAATTCTGCTCGACGTTAAATCCGGATGTCGCATTAAAATGCACGCAGGAAACAAAAGCTAAGCCATCGTAACTGAGAGAGCTGGTTGCTTGCGTCAACGTACACGGCTCGATTCGGTGACGCGAGCCGCCTCTGACGTCGATCTTTTCCTTCGTGGGATCGCAGCGTGCAGCCCAGCTTGGGTACACTTCGCGGCCAGCCTGCAGATTGAGCCGCTTTCGGATTGCCTCCCTTGCGCGAGCTTCGCGTTCCCGAAGCTCGCGGTCAGCCTGCCTTTTGAGGCGCTTCCGCTCGGCGTCCCGGGCGCGAAACTCGGGGTCCCTCCGACGCTGGCGCAGCCGCTCCAGCCGCTGCTGCTTAAACTCGCGCTCCTCCGAATCGGAACGAACTATGCGCGGGCGAGCCATTATTGATACACGCACCGAAAGACTACCACAGAGGAATCAAACTAATCAAATTGGATAACACGCACTGCCATGAATTTCCTCTGGGCGTTTTGGCTTTGTTTCTCTGTTGTCTTGTCTTGGCCTGGCCCTGGCCAGCTCGCGGCATTTCATTTGGTGATGATGATGGTAGCCGATTGTTCCACAACGGCGAACCACCAGGAGGCAATGCGGCGAACCAACGCGCTCACAATAGGTGGACAACAAGGGCAACCGAATGAGCACCTAGGGACGAGACTAGAAGAGAAGGAGGCCATTAACTTGATGGAGTGACGAAATAAGATAATTCGGAGGCAAAGAATGGACTCGGACAACGCAGCTAGGACAGTAGCGGGTGGAGGTCGATGGGAGGACCTTCATCCTGCTAGAAGACTTGCAGCCATGCCTGCAGTGGACCTAAACAGGCTGTTGATGAAGGTGGCCCTCATAGAAAAGGCTAGGGTCAGGGCAAAAAACGAAAAAGAGAACGCTACTGCTTTGTATGCGGAACATATTGGGAATGTTCTCCGACTGTTGATTGTTGACTGATACCAGAGTTACTGGATTTATATTGAGTAACTCTGGACTGATACGTACCTTTTAGCAAAGACCCTTTGCACATGCTACAGATGATAGAGACCTTGAAGTCTTCCACAATGGCGGCTTTTGGAAAGCCGTCTGCCAGCGCGCCGACTCTGGCATTCGCGCCTCACTCGTGGTCGGTCCACGCCAAGTCTTCATTGAACCAGTCACAACTAGCTCTGAAGTAGGGCTTGGCGTTCGTGCCTCTTAGTTTAATTCCCCCGTCGTAACCATCTGCATTTAGGTTCTTCTTTATGCTCTTTTTCTGTACGGGCCTCCCGACGGTGATGCTTTAATGTTATTCTCTACATTCCACCAACACAAGGGTAAGGATACCAGAGACAATGCGCCGAGCGATTATCAGTCCCGAACCGTCGCGGATTGCTCGGAACTCGATGCGGAGCTCGATTTTTTTCATGTATTCCTATGGAGTCCCTGGTCAAAGGGCGGTCCTCGGACTGCTCGCGGACTATCCGGGACTGTTTGAGAATACCTAATGAGGCCTGGGAAATCCATCACCCGTGATAGGTACAGCGAACGCCGTGCGAGCGCGGCGCTTGCACCTTTGCTTAGCGGTCAACCATCACCCACTGACACGACAATGACACAGTTTACGGGACCCCGATATCCTAGCCATAGGTCTCTAGATCTTTCGTCATTTCGGACTGCTGAAAAATAACTCTATACGGTGGTAGTTTTGCACTGCCCTGGAACTTTTCTCGACAGGCAGAGACCACACGTACAAATTTGCAGTAAAAAAAAGTGCGCTACGATCGTGCAGTGTGATGCGAAAATGGCAGTTTGTTTGCCACACCCCAAATTTGCACGAAATTTCTACCATTTCCATGAATGGGTCAGTTGAGCTGTTTCCCATCACTGCGTTTTCCCGTTGTCGTTCGTGGTACAGCTTGCCGGTGTTTTGCTGGTTCATGCCCTGCAGGATCTGCTAGGCGCTGTTGCATTTTCAAAGTGCCATGTTTCACAACGTTTGCATCCATAAGATTATTCTTGCCTTCTGTTGAAGGTGCTCAAGTGTTCAGCATGTGGCCACTTCCCCAGCCGTTTCGGGAGCACAGGGGAGAGGACGGCGGCACGTACTACTTTTTCACCTTTCACCTCTATGTGCTCATCGCCTCCAGTTAGTACCCACTGTCCTCTCGGAGGTTGGCAAGGTGCAGCCAGAGCAAAGTCATTGCGGGGTTGGCACTTGCCTCTCCCCAACCTCCAAAACAGCAACTTCACAACGTGTCGGATCTCACCCGCAGCACAGAACACACTTGGAACTTTCACAAAGTCGGCACTCAGAAGGGCCCAAACTATATGGTCACCAGCCCTCTTGGCCGTATTCGGATAATAACAAGCTCACGCGACAACTCGAGGTCTCACGAGGTCTCAAAGATGTTTTGAACTGAGGTGTAGGGAACGCCTGTGACCAACGAGGATATAACTGCACACTACCAACTGGGCCGCCCCATATATATGGCAGCAAGGCGACTACTGGGGTTTAACACCTTACTTAACCCCGTGAACAGAGTTCTATATGATGGCAAGTGTAAATGGTGCTCTGTGAAAAACAATACTCTCCATAGCAACGAGAGGCTGTCTTCCTCAGCTCTGACCCGGAGGCTCACCTAAACACCGTCCAAATTCTCCAGAGCTCAAGGGTTCCTGACCACCATCTAAGAAGGAAGTACTGGCAAAGACTCCCAGTAAAGTTCATTTCTCCTCCATAACCTGTTATACTCCCTATCTACAGTTACTGTGCTGGAAAAGTCGAGGGGCTCCAGGACCCAGTATGGCACAGACACCTTCCTTTGACTTGAGGCAAAAGGGTGTATGCAACGTGTTGCCCTGCCTTTGCGTTCCAAAATATAACGTCCCACCTTTACCACCCTTACGTTTCTTTGGTGTCTGTGTAGAAACACATCGACCCAGACGCCATCTTTTTCTGGCATTCACTACACGACACCACAAAATTAGCCACTTCTTGAGCTTTGTTTTCTCGGTGTTTAGTTTTCCGTTTTGAATTGGGTAAATTATGTGAGCGCCCTGGATAAGATGCATGTTTGCAGTTTCGTTAGTAACATCATTAGAACTAACTTACGTCAAAATTTAACACTTCTAGGCAGAAACTGCGAGTGCATTAGTAGGGCCAGGTTGACATGGCTAAGACCCATACTGAGATAAGCAACTTGCCACCTACAAGGCATTTGCACCTCTCAAATTCTTCAATTAATTTTTAATGGCTGTCAGTTACAAGGCCGATCGAAAAACAGTATGACTGGCATTCAGGGAGGTGTGTGCACTAGATGTATGTGCATACTGAAGCAATGGACCCGGTCTTTGAATGACCAAGACAAGCCTAGCAGGGGACCACAGGTAGCAAGTGGTTTGACAGCGTTGCGGTGAGACCAGGAATAAATTTATTTTTGGGCTGAAAAGGGCGACAGAAATGGCAGAGAGGCACTCTGTGAGCTTCTCCTAAACTTCACAGGAGAACAGACAAAAGTGAGAAAGGGTAAGGCAGAAATTTATTGCAATAAGGGAATCGCCCTTGCTGCGTAAAGGATAATGATGATGAATAACCTTTATTTGAGTTGAGCTGCTGATGTTAGGGCACCCGCCCGGTGGGAGGCTTCCTTAGTCCGCAGCGGTGGCTCAGAGGTACAGCACTCGCCTCGTATGCGGAAGGTACTGGGTTCGAATCCTGGTGCCGCTGGACACCCACCGGTTTCTTTAATGGGTACAGGCGTCCCTGGTCGAGTGCGGACCCTTGAAAGGGGAATACACGTCTGGAAAGCTGCCTTTACCCTATCGAGGGGCCCCTGACCCTTGTCCATCTGGCGGGGCCCCCGGCCATCATGCCGTGTTGCGCCATTGCCGGGGGTGAAAGAGTCTGGCGGCTTGTCCTGCCACAGGCGGTTGCGAGTTGAGCGTCCATCGTGGCTGTGGAAGGCACCCTGTGAATTCGTGTTCCTTGGTGGCACTGGGCACCTACCGGTAAAATAGGTACAAGCGACTCCCCGGCCTGGCGCTCGGTCCTTGTGTGGGACTACAACGCTTGGGAAGTTCACCCGGCTCGCACGGGAAATCGCCCCTATGGAAAGGGGCGGCTGCAAAAACGCAGGAACTTTTGACCGCAGTGGTGGCTCAGAGGTACAGCACTCGCCTCGTACGCGGAAGGTACTGGGTTCGAATCCTGGTGCCGCTGGACACCCACCGGTTTCTTTAATGGGTACAGGCGTCCCTGGTCGAGTGCGGACCCTTGAAAGGGGAATACACGTCTGGAAAGCTGCCTTTACCCTATCGAGGGGCCCCTGACCCTTGTCCATCTGGCGGGGCCCCCGGCCATCATGCCGCGTTTCAGCATTGCCGGGGTTGACAGAGTCTGGCGGCATGTCCTGCCACAGGCGGTTGCGAGTTGAGCGTCCATCGTGGCTCCGGAAGGCACCGTGTGAATTCGTTGTCATACCTGGCAACGTCGGCAGTCTCCCTCCATGTACTCTCTCCACTCCGTTGTTTTCTGCCCTTCTATCACTTACTCCATCAACAGATTGATGCAGCTCTGCACAGTGATGCGATAAGTTTGCTGACCCGCCGCATTCATTGCTTATGTGATAACAAAGAAAGGAGTGGCTAGGTCAATCTAGAAAAGATTAGTAGCACTCGCAAAGTTTAGCAGACACCTCCTCCATCAGTTGGCTTGGGTAAATCCGTACTTGGAAGGCTCACACATCAGTGCTCATACAGCAGGCTTTGGGGTGCCGGTGTCTTGCATTCCAACTTAAAGCGAGCATGAGCAGTCTGCATGCACCTATTTGCGTTGGGTTCTCTTTCCATGGTGGCCCAGCCTCCAACCCCTGGGCTGTTCTCATCACACTTTTAGATCATCCGTTGCCACGAAGCCTTTGTGACAAGGACGTCGGACGCTCTGCGGAGCATATCTGACTGCGCTGGTCCGCAGCTGCTTACTGTGCGCCTGGTTTCTTCATCAGTGAGAATCAGTAGGGATTGTCAGCTCCGTGGAATGTGGCTGACCAGAGCCCCAGCAATGATTTCTGTCGACCTCAGCTGTTCGGATGTGTGTGCAATCCCATCAGCCCTGGCTTCCTCAAGCCTTGGTGTCCACTCGAATTGAATCCAGGCAAGAAACAGTCCTGTAGTCGCTGCCTTGTTGTCGCAACTTTGTAGACTGAATCGCCATTCTGCAAAAAAAGAAAAAAAAAAAAGGAAGAAAGAAACAAATGAGAAATCTTTTCCCCTGCTCCATGGGCAGCCATAGCCCAAGCCTTACTAAGCCTTACTAACATGCCTTGTGTTCTGTTTTCCCCAATCGGAGGCACAAAAAAAGGCCAGATTGGCCCTAATATGTGTATATTTCTTTGTTCTTTGTAGTGGGCTGCTACATTGGCCAGTCTGTCAGCTTCTGTGCTCAACACTTGCAGAACGATGCGGTCTCAACACAAATGATTTGCAGCAAGGTAAAAACCGTAAATGTCCTACCTCCTGTAGCTTTACATATATATTTGCTGACCAGTGCTTACCATTTGTAGTTTTATAGAAAGTTCTCATGAATTGTATCCTTCGTGAGATTTGTTTTTCCTAAAATGTTTCATTCAAACTGGCGGGAAGCTTTAATCGGATCGTTAGTCCTTCAGCGACGCCATGGACTGCCTCGTTTCCCCTAAGGCTAGCGTGGGCCGGGGTCCATATCAACTCCACCGGGGAGGCTGAAGGATTTTGTGATACAATGCTGAGGATTACTTTGCATTCATTACTTGCCGCGAAGAAGATGACGACCTCTTGGATGCATATGATTACTAGCACTGCAACTACGCAAATAAACAGTGATAGTGAAACTTAACTATGTGTCTGACAATGTTCACCAACAACAGCTTCGCCATTCAAGTCTTGCATGGGAGTGCAAGCTCTCCTGAATTTTTTTCTTTTTTGCTGTTCCTGCTCACTTGTCTACTCTAGATTTATATTGTTATTATATTATTGCCTCGCTGTGAAATCACGCATATGCAGTGCTAAACAAACGCGCTGAAAGGCTGGTTTTGTTTAGCGAAATATTTGGTGAGCGCTGCAGGTCACCAAGGCTATACATTGCTTTAATTCCGGCGCTAGTTAACTCGTATCACCTAGGTGGCAAATCAAAGACTAGCCAAAAACCGCAAACACCAAATGTCCACCCTCCCAAAGCGAAAACGTAGCCTTGCCTGCCATAACCAACAAACGCGGCCGCAACATGCCTTTGTAACACACGTTGCCTTGCCTCTCTCTCGCAGCTAAGCTACACGACAATAACTGGCGCAAATATGTATGGTTTGCTCATGGTTTTACTGGCGGAAATGAAGAGCAGAAGAATGTAGGGATGTTGCTGATGAAGAAATAGCCGGCCAGCAGGCGTCACGGAGGACCGGCGCAGCCTAGTCATGGAAAGAAGCGATCACAGCAGCAGCTTTTGTCTCTGAATGAAACTTCGGACCGAATTTCGTGACCAGACAACCATTGAAGAATTCTGGTGGGGCCAATGGCATTCTGTCAAAAAATTCTGGTGGGACCAATGGCATTCTGTCAAAAAACTAACGCATTTCCCCACAGACTGGTTGCTCACCTTAAAAGCTCGGGTAAGATCGCTGGACACAAGGCGTATGCGTGAAACTCGCTTTGATTGTGGGGGTTTGACGCGCCAACGCTACACAGGCGATAAGGCACGCCGTAGTGGAGGTCTCCGGATCAATTTTGACCACCTGGGGATCTCTAACGTGTGCCAAACTCTCAAACACACAGGCGTTCTTGCTTTTCGCCTCCATCAGAAAAGCGGCCGCCGAAACCAGGAATCGAACCCGTGTCCTTGTGATGAGCAGCACAACGCCTTAGCCACTGAGCCACCACAACGGGTGTGCGTGAAACTCAGGCTTCCCACCGAGTCAGAACGGTTACTTGAACTAGGTAAGACAATACACGCATCAACCATGAAGAAGGAGTACAATAGTATACCTCCATCTCACAAACCATGTGTCAGTAAACATTCAGATCATTCGTAGATGTGTTTACTTAGTGCATGAAAAATCGTGCATGGGTTCATTCTTCTTGCAATTTGTGTCTTTGAAGATTCGACGATCGACTGGACGCGCTTTCAGCAAATGTTGGACGCACCTCTCTCGGCTTTTTACAGGGAGGGATGGTAAATTTTTGTACGAAGTCTGCGATACAATTGGCATTATTGTATCGCGACAAAGCGGTCTTCTTTATGGGCCGAACCTTTATTTTGTCTCTATAACACGTCACAAAAGCCAATGCTTGACACGTGTAAAGCCTAGTATTCCTTTGTTTTAATAAAAATGAGCAGCTGCAGACGATAGCAGCCACCTACCGCGCAAAGTCTCCCAACCAGACAGTTCCTGGTCTCTCAAATGTCCTTGCTCTCGCGTGAAGATGCACCCTGCGAGCGTCCCTTTCTGCATGCACTTTAGAATTTTTTTTCCATGGTAAGTAATTCATTCCTTTACTTCCTTTGCTGCTAGCAGTTATTCCGAGCTGTCTGCGGGCACGAGAATCAGAAAGAAATAGTAAGTCTTAAGAACCTTTTTGTGACCATGGCACCCCGATGTCTTGATAGGTGCGATCGATGTCGTTCCCGCAAGCCAGTGTCGCGGTCCCACGGGTGCACCGTTCGGACAAAGATGCTGCATAGGATGAGAAACGACTGTCAAGTTTCTGTAGGCTTCCACACAAGAGAGTAGACAAACCTTTGCAAGGGTCCAATGCTGGCATTTCGGTCTCGCCACATGTCCCTGAATCGATCACGGCCATGCAAAGTGGAACCCGCCTGACCGCTGGTCACCTGCGCATAGACAAAATGCGGTGAACTGATATTCCACGCAAATGGCCAATCTGAAACTGCACTACTACAACAGGCTAGAACAACTGGTGACCGGATAGCGATCCACACTGTCAAATGGCATCTGCAAGGGACCTGTCGGGCAAGGCTTGCTGCTCTAGGGGACAAAATAAAAACAAAGAAAAACTCACTACGAGGAAGGGTGTGGCTTCGCCAGCGCTGTGGGAATGCCATGACCGAAATCGGCTGATAACGAACAGAACAGCAGGCAGAGGTTTCAGGCTGGACAAGCATCAGCTTGGTAACCCAGATCCAGATCCGACAGGGTATTGCAGGCTGCCTTTAGAAGGCTACCCTTAGGCTACCGAGAATGCATTTACCACTACAGTCGCCCCCCGCCCAGCAGTGAATTCTCTTTCAGCACTATAACAGCACACCCTTGCAATCAATAGCACGACAAAAAAGAAGTGCCTGGAGCGGTGTCAGTTCCTTTGAATTATAGGCGACTGAAAGATAATACAACTCGCCATTGTGCCTTTACTTTGAAGCAACTTAACAAGATGAAAATTATCTCCAAACTGCTTTCTCCTCACAAGTGCTCCATTGGGACTGCCTATCTCGTTTTTGCCCACTTCAGTATTACGCACACTCTTTGGAAATAAATTCAATTCAATTCAAATCAAAACTAATTATGTATCTGCTCAGGTGAATTGAAAAAAAAAAAAAAAAAAACCTCAATGCTACCTGCCTTCAGTGACATTTCAGAAAGGTTAAAACACCTCAAAACTCCACAGAAAACAATGCTGAAACATTGTTTACTACCTTTCTTGCCAGCAGAAGAGGGGAGAGATTGTGGGTGACGCATGGGCTGAGCATCTGGAAAGAAGTAAAAGAAAAAAATACATTAAAACTACCCAGAAAACAATGTTGCAACGTTGTTTACTACCTTTCTCACCAGCAGAAGAGGGAAGAGATTGCGACTGACACGCAGGCCGGGCACCTGGAAGGAAGTAAGAGTAATGCTCGGGAGAAAAAGAAGCCTCGGGAGAAAAAGGGGAGGGGCTTGCACAATGAAGTCGATTCTGGGGAACGGGAGAGGTGGTGGGAAAGGCGGCGAAGTAAAAGAATGAACACTTCGAAGAAGCACACGTCTCGTTGGGTTCAAACACGCATTGATGAAACGGGCGTAACTACAAAAGACATAGGTACTTAGCACCTTCAATTTTTTTGCCTATTCACTGCTTTGCGGCCACAATCTTGCTCAGCAGCGTTTTTGCCTATCTCCTACTTTTGCAAGGTATTTTGTATGGGCCCTGCACCTTGGTGAAGTGGTGTATTCAAAATTAAACTGCAGTAAAGAAGAGCGCAGAGAGTAGAGGAAAATCGAGATAAAGGTAAAAGACAAAAAGCCTGTAAAAAAACTTTATGAAAAATCTCCTGGTTATTTTTCATTCTTTTCCCCTTGGAGGAATTTAAAATTGGTTGTGGCGACAGCAGTGGCAAAAACAGTAAGCTCAATGCATTGCTTGCACCAGAAGAATTGCCTGCAGTCGCTATTGAATGAACGGCGGCTCTGTGTAAAGCCATCATGAAGAAGATTATGCAGTTTCCAATTTTCTTCTGAAAAAAAAAAAAAAAAAATACTACGCCCAAGATACGCCGACGGTGGCCAAAGGGCGCAGCATACTGTTAAAGGGACACTAAAGGGCGGAAACATCAGGTGGAAAAGGTGGCCTGTATCGATGGATTAACGTTGTCGAGAATCCAAAAACACCATTCTCGCAACCAGATGTTAAATAAGGGAGAAAATGCCAGAAACTTGAAAACAGGCGACGGCGCCCCGTACGCATTCGGGTACTACGGGTTTGTGATGTCACAATAATTCTGCACGGTGAGAGCTCATTGGAGAAGCATCTATAAATGTTTTCCTCAAATAAACAGTTCCTAAGTGGTTGAGAACAAAAGATAAATATAAATCAACATTTTAGTGAGCTGATCTAATTAAAACAAGAAAAAAAAAAAACAGACTACAACTCTTGTACATTATGAGACAGGCCGCTTTCCTCAAGTTTCAGGGTCAGCTATCATGCTTTCAGTTTCGTTTCGGAAAAGCGTTGGTGCGCAATTAACGAAGTCAACCTGCCACAACGAACACCCAAGCTTCCGCAAGCAATATCCCCGGCAGGAAGCGTGCCCGCATCCGGTTTGAACCTTATCGCCCGCGAAAGCTTTGGGTACTTACTGCCGGCGGTCACCTGAACGATCCGAACTTGTGCTTTTCCGTTCACTGCGAGCTGCTGTTGATAAATAATCCAAAATCGTGTGTGCGTAGCTCTACCCTTGTTATGTTTGGGACTCGTGAAGCCTCGGCCACGAAAACTCTCGAGACGGATGCGGGAAGCGAGTGTGTATTTCACGCCAGGTTGGCGCGTCGCATGAGAGAAGAGAATATAAGATGGACATGATCGCTTGAGCAACGCTTTGAGCAACGCCTAGCTTGAGCAACGCTTGAGCAATGCCTAGCCAGCAGCCGCAGCTGCACGACATTTAAAATGGCGCTTTTCGCTGCTTTGGCGGCTAGTGTGTTGCGGCCTGGGTGTCCACTGGAGCGGTAAAAAGCATTTCTCGTTCCATCGGTGACAAATAATGAAAGTGAAAGCCAGCAAACATTCTTGGCAGTTGGCCATGACTTGGCGACGTCAAAGCTATTGTTGCCTAGCGACAACCGTTTATGCTCTAGACTGCCCCGTGCCTTGCTCTTTTTTGTGACACGACGTCTATGTCACGAAAAAATGGAACGGAAGCGGAAGAGAGAAATGCCAGCTTTTTTTTAGAGATTTCTCAGGAAATAAAGCATCGTTGCTTGTCGAACAAAAGCTGAGTGCTACAAAACATATGATCTTTCAGTTAAAACAAAATTTCATTCAGCCTTTAGTGTTCCTTTAACAGCTCTCACCATGGTCTCCTGTAGGAAGGCTGGTGGCCAAAATAATTCCCTCCAAGTGGGCAGCGAGCTGCACCAACAGCACTCGCCATCTTCCTTCTAGAAAATCTTTGCCCAGTGAGGCACTCAATCCGATTTTTTTTACACTGGAACAGGTTCGGACCGCCCCGGTGTAGCTATAGTGTAACAAAAGTCCTTGTGGCTACCAAAAAGTCCACCCACCTGAAGGTCTCTCCCCTGTGCGCTCTGTCTGCACCCTGACAGTTCTCAATAGGGGCCTAACGTCCACCTGGGAAGACTTGAACATGAAGGGCACCACACACTGGGTCTGGGCGTCCCACCGCCCAGCCGATGACTGTGACGGCCGAGTTTTGCTGCTTCCACATTCGGAAGCAGAAACTGACTCCTTACACGTTCCTGCGAACAGAAGCAGAGCCAATGCGGCAACTGGGGCAATCGTCATTGCGTTATCGAATGCACTGATATTGCCTTTGTGCCCTTGTTAGGTCTTATGCCACTGAAATATTTTATCCAATTTTTTCTTACAGCATCGCCCCGTGAATGAGCATGGTATGTCTCGTGAAGTCAAGAACTTGTTCAAGGTGGTAGGAATGGTCTCCAAATTTTGTCACCATAAAGGGGTGGGAACTACAGTATGTACTGTAAACATTTCTGAGAGGTGCCTCCGTCTATAAACATTCACTGTAACAAAGGAGCGCGACACAGGTACAAACTCATTCATTGTACTGATTGGTGGCCGTGATGACTCAGGGCACACACACACACTTATTGCATTGTCTCTCTGGTTTCAGATATGCATGGACAACTACCGCTGCCCCAAGGAGCAAAGTGAAACTAAACAGGCAAGCCATTTCGGGGGCCCACCACCCGGGCACATCAAAGACAGCCCAGGTGGCACTCTTTTTCGGCAATTGGCACGGAGTGTAAGGGCAGGGCATAGACAGTACGAGGGCTTTTAGGGGCTGGTGGGTCATTTGCAGAAGCAAGAATATGCGAATTCAGGACAGAACTGGATGAGATGGTGGTAATTGGTTTTGGTGGCATTGAGGCAGTGAGGGCATCTAGGGGTTGATGTAGGGGCGGACATCTTCTGAATGTTATAGGGGCACAGCTGGCATTTGCGACGTACAGTACTCCCTCGTTAACTCAAACTCGGATATCTCAAAATATCGGTTAAGTCGAAACTTTTACGCCGTGCCTCCCATAGGTGCCACGTATGTCCCCTTTATCTCAAAACTCCACTTATCTCAAAATTTTCGGTGGATTTTAGGACTTCGAGTTGACAAGGGATTGCTGTACTCATTGAGGAGCTCAGGCAGATTGAGGAAGTCAGGATAAGATGCGAGGAAGCTGGGCAGAGCGAGGTTGTTTTAAATTGAATGATTTGCACTACTACCTGAAGAGGCTACAAAGGGGGTAGAGGGGAGAAGGGGGGGGGGGGGGTGTCAGCAGTTGTCGCTGTTGCTGGCCAATCCACGGTAGTGGCAGGGTTGTCGCGCTCATATTCAGCCAGAACATTACGTAACCTGGGCACTGCCAAGGAGCATTGAACTCATTGTGCATCAAGCTATGCGTACCACCTGATAACAGACCTAAAAGCGTTAACGTTATGCCTAATGTCAAGAAGTGGCAAATCCCAATGCAGACATCAAGCTGATTTAAACCCACATACACACCCACACGACGTGCTGAAGCCTATTGGATGAGAATTTTAGGTGAGTATGGCATTTGCCCGATTCTAATGCGCACCTTTTTTTGCAAGTAGTAGCCATCAAATTTGTGTGCGTGTTACAAATGGGCTCAAAACCGAAATCAGCTTCAAATCGGCCAGCAGCGCTGCCATGGCACGAACTTCCCCCAAAATCCAACTCAAGACAATCCCTCAAGTTCGCACTCATAAATTTTGTTGCTTGAACTCCCCCCAATGCGCATACCTCAGCCAATAGTTGCACACAGTTCTGCTGCTGCTATAATTAGCACCTCATGTCAGTCTTTATGGCTCTGAAAAGGTACCACTATGAAGTGGACTTCAAGCACACGGAAAGTTTTTCTTGCTGACTGCGAGAAGAACCGAGCAGCATAATGTACAGTGGGCATCCTGAAGATATGATAGTGCGGCTGACGTGAACAAAGACGAGTCATATTTTCGTGTAAGGCTTCATCATCTCTGACCATGGACGTTTTTGTGAACTTGGACTCCCAGGTTCAGTTCACAAATTAGCACCGAATGAAACACAAGCTTATCACGCCTAAAATCGCAGTGCTCAAGGCACTTGACATTGCAAATACTTTCAGCGATCCCCGCACCAGTTTTAATTCCAGCACGAGTTGGATCAGCAAGTTTATAAAGCACAAAAAATTTTTTCTGCCGCATTTGCGCACATCAAATAAAATGTCTTCTCCCAGGGACATGGTGTCACGCTGTCATGTCCTTTACATCTGTGCGGTAAAATCGGCTTCAAATTTTTTCACGTAAACTGCAAACTTACCAGTGAGCTACAATTGGGAACACGTTAGAATCGATTGATTGTGGGGTTTAACGCACCAATGCAACGCAGACGATGAGGCACGCCGTAGTGGAAGACTCCGGATTAATTTTGAACACCTGGGGATCTTTAACGTGTGCCGAAATCTCGTACACACGGGCGTTTCTTTCTGCTTTTCGCCTCCATCAGAAAAGCGGCCGCCGCGGCCGGGAATTCAACCCCGACCTCGTGCTACGTTAAAATCGTGGAAATACAGTATATATAGGCACTTCAGCCAATAATGTTTTTGGTGCCATTGTAACTACATTGAGAACACTGACGTGCAGCACACAACTTTTTCGTTTGGCAGACAGTGGCCTTCATCGCTGCCTGGGCTACACCGTAGCCCAGACTAGAGCACTGCACGGGCCGCGATTTCTAGGCGTGGCCCGACCCGGCCCGATAAAGACACGGCCCAGGCCCGGCCCGGGCCGGGCCTGACGGCACTTCATTTGCCACAGCCTTTGAAATCAAGGCACACTGAAGATACCTTAAATGATTCAGAGAAAAGTAAATAATTTGTTTTATTATTGCAACTCTCGAACAAATATTGCATCTTTAACTGTTTCATTCCTTGCTGAAATTTGAAGCAGACGATGCATCTGGTTTCACTGCTTCCTTTTTGTCTTTTCCTATAGTTATAGTTGCAGCATTATTTTATCTGCGCTTACTTTTTTTCTTGCCTTTAATCATTGTTTTAAAAAATTCCTGCCCGAAAAAATCACAGGCTCTGCTTCGAAAATTGGCCCTACAAACTCTGCAACTCTGCACACAGTGCGCAGTCTTGGTCACGTTTGTTCTGATGGGGCCCAGGCATTTTTTCTTTGTTGATGTGAAGGCTTTGCAAGTGCAACTGTCTTTTTATCATGTCTTTTAATGTTGCAGTAGTGACTTTGCACTTTGCTTTTTTTTTTCGCTTAATTTGACAGGCCAATAGAAAAACTTTGTAGTCAACACTTTAAAATTTAGTGCAAAAAAAAATTTTAGTTCAAGCCCGAGTACGGCCTGGGCCTGAGAAAATGAGGGCTACCCGGCCCGAGCAGTGCACTAGCCCAGACTCCACCGCCTAATGAACCAAACCAAACTTTTGACTCAGACACGAATCATGTGAAATAAAGTTATTCCCCCTTCATTAACACTTACCAACTTATGCCAACCCATTGTTCAGCACTAGCACTTTGTTCGTACGTTGCCTGATATTGCATTTTCCAGGATTTTATGTTCCGAAAGCTTTGACTCTTCTAGTTCAACCATGTGTATTCATAGTCACACATTTTTATTCCGCTGTATCCAGGAAAACTCTACTAGAATCACAGAAGTCCGCTCGGCATTTAGGATATAGAACCTAACCGACCAAATTGTATTCAAGTAATGCAACAATCATCACAATATCAACCATGACAAAAACAGCTGTACAGCAGTCATGATAGATAAACCAACCTAACAAACTGCTATTCAAATAATACAATGTTTTTCGATCTACCATGATAAAAAACTATAATATTAGTAAGGTGCTAACTTTGTCACATGCTAGCACCCTCACTGATTGGGTGATGCCTCAAACGGTATTTCTCTCCTGTGGAAAGAAGAGAAAAGTGTCTGCTCTTGCCACCAAAAGCTCACAACCCACCTGCAACAATCTTCACTGCAGCTGGTGTCTGCACTTGGACACTTATTAACGCAGTCTTCAACGCTGCCTGCGACGATTTGAACATCAGCGGCACCACGCACTGCGTTTGCGAATCGCACTTCCCGGCCGAAAGTGACGGCCTAGTTTTGCTGCTTGCACACTCCGCAGCAGAAGCAGATCCCCCACGCGCAGATATGGCTTGCGAAACACCTGGAACAAGGAAAGCACAAACTCAAATAAACATTAAAACGTGTGGAGATTATTAAAGGACACCAATGTAAAGCAAACTCAGATCGACAGCCCATCAGGACGCAGCAACGAAGTAGACAGGCAGAAAGCAATACTAAACGCTAACAGCCGATGTGAACTCCGGAGAGGAGGCAGGAGTGGCTGAGTGATTTGAACAGAAAGTGGAAAAGAAGTGGACTGGGGATAGTTTAAACTCATCTGGGAGTTCACCAGCATACAACTCAGTCCGGGGGAAGGGGAGAGGGGGAATGAAAGGGGATGGGCGAGTAGAACGCTGGTGTGAAGAATCCACTACTTATCGCGCGCTTGAACGGGTTGCCCTAGAGTTACTCTTGCTTGTTAAGTCAACGTACAAAGTTCACTCGAATTCGCCCGCGAACTGCCTCTTCTTCTGACCCGGATAGTCCGCTTCGTGGGTTCGTAGCTCGGGTCCGCTTTTCGTCTGGCCCGAAGCTCGTCGTCAGCCGGCCTTTTGTCGCGCCGCCTGGCTCTCTTTGCGCGAGCTTCGCGATTCCGAAGCTCGCGGTCAGCCTGCCTCTTGAGGCGCTTCCGCTCGGCGTCTCGAGCGCGAACTTGAGGGTCCTTTCGGTACTGCCGCGACCGTTCGAGGCGCTGCCTCTGGAACTCACGCTCCTGCGAATCGGACCGAACTATGCGCGGTGGAGCCATAGCGACGCACGTATTTTATCACCGATCTCGGACTATGCGTGACGGTGCCAACTGACGCACTCAGTCACTAGACAATCAATGATCTGCTGACAACGCAAGTTTTTCTTTCGCTACACTAGAATAGACTACAGTGAACTAGAAAGCCTCCCGTTAGCTGCCCTGCCCGTTAAAATGGTATCTTTTTTTTTCCTCCATGCTAAGGAGGCTAGAATGGAAGGCTGACTGAAAGGTTTTAAATGTTTTAAATGAGAGGACCAGCGAAAGAGTAGTCTCTCAACAAGTCGCTAGATTCTGGGTGGAGCTTCGACGTCATGCATGCGTGTGACGTCGAACACAAATAAAAAAAAAATTGGCGCAACTTGCAACGCTGGAGCAACGCCTCCTAGATTAAGAGGCGTTGGCTTGAGAAACAGCAGAACTGGGGGGTCAACCTCACCCTCCACATCACGGGTGCGGTACTGGTAGTACTTGCAGTACCAATACGCAGGATCGTCCGCCACTTCCGCTCTTCTCTGCCGTTTACGCGCGGCGGCTTCGGCGCGATAGTCGGGGTCGGATCGTAGCCGCCTCATATGTTCTCGAGAAGCGACACGACGGCGTTCGCGCTGCTCTGCTTCTTCCTCGGGGGTCACGTACTTCTTCGGCCGACCCATGTTTCGCGTAGTTTCCCGGGAGTGCAATGCCTAGCTCACAAGGCACTGTGTCACAGAACAGGGAGGATTTAGACAACGCCGTCGGCCGGTTTGGCTGCTTGACCGCCGACCGGCTTGGCCGGCTTGGCTCCGTGACGGCACCGCCTAGAGCCAAATAAGCCGCGCGAAGGTCGCTCCGTAGTTCCGTACGCTTCGGGCCGGATAAGTTTTTTTTTTTTTTTTTGTTAACGCCACCGGGCCAAATTCAAGTTTGAACCCGCCATTCCGCCTTACGAAAGTGGATGTCTAGCATATGATATCCAGCCACGGCCGGACTCCACTCTCCTCCCGCTTTTTCTTCGGGCGTGGGCCAGCCGCGGCTGCTGGACCGGCTGGACTTGAATCTCCTCCCGCGCTAGGGGAGAGTCGAGGAGGAGGAGGAGGAAATGCTTTTATTGAGCATTCTAAACGGGCCAGGGGGCCTACGGTAGTCGTTCCTTCTTCACTGTAGCCCGAATGCACTCCACGCCGCCTGTCCTCTGGCCACCAGGCACTGGCTAAGCAGAGTGGGGCTGGACAGCAAGATCTCCCATAGAGGAGAGTTGAATCCGGCCATGGTCCAACGATTCTGTTGTAATCCACTACTCATGCTGATGGGGGAGGGTATGAAATGCTTTGGTTGTAGTGATAATCGCTTTGCGGTCACTGTGGCAGACCGTGGTTGGTTACAAGACTATTTTCGTTACATTCTTGCCGTAGTTTCGACATGGTCTGGCACGTTGATGACTTCTCCGTGCGTTAGGCCCCTATGTGCAACGGGAGTCGCAGTGCAACGAGCCGCTCTGGGAGCTGGTAAACAGTGAAGTGGTAGAAAGCTTTAGCATAACGGCTAGCATACGCTACGCTAAGGTCAGCA
The DNA here is from genome assembly GCF_048455015.1 of Haemaphysalis longicornis. Taxonomy (NCBI): domain Eukaryota; kingdom Metazoa; phylum Arthropoda; class Arachnida; order Ixodida; family Ixodidae; genus Haemaphysalis; species Haemaphysalis longicornis. The sequence goes on along the minus strand of NW_027526422.1, from coordinate 70,612,847 downwards.
GGTATTGGGACCCAACTGTGCACGTGCAGGCAAGGCGAGAAGGGCCACCTCTCACCAAAACGGATGCGCGGCCTCGGCGAGGTGGGCCGCTCAGCCCTGTGAAACAAATGCGTGCTCGCACAGTTGGGTCCCGGTACCCACCCACCGTAGCGTAGCGTATGCTAGCTGCTAGGCTAACTATCTCATATACGTGTTGGACAGGAGGGGCACTCTACCTCGCAGAAGAAAGTCCTTACACGCTCTGAAGGTTTTAACGTCCTCATTGGGGAAAGCATCCGCGAGCACGGGGAGGGCCACTTCTTTCTTCGACGTGACCTTCACACTCACAATTTGTGTGAAATCTCCATCACACCGCAAGCGGTCACACACACTGCTCAATACACCATATTCGTGATCCAGGAACTGCCACTTGAATTTGGAATTGGCCCCCTTGAAATTGGCCAACTGATCCGCATGTGACTTGCGTCATTTTGCAGCGTTCCCTGCTTGACGGCGCTCCTCGTTGTCTTGGCGGGCTTGTTGCCTGCGCTCGTCTTCTCTGGCGGCAAATGCAGGGTCCTGCCTAGCCTGACTCCTGTGCTCGGCATCTTGGGCGAGAGCTGCTGGGTTTTGCCTATGACGCTGCTGAGCTAGACGATTTTGCTCCCTTCGTCACTCATTATATTCGCACTGCTCTTCAGGAGTCTTTACGTGGCCTACCCATGGCAGTCTTGGAATGAACCGAAACGAGTTGCTAGTTGCACTTTACACGAGGGCTTCGAATGACTTCAACCTCCCTTTTTGAGGGCAGCTGAAAACCTAATCTTTACCAGGAACACATGGGGGAAGAAGAGGGACCCATTGTTCACAGGCACCTAATCAGCCATCATGCAGTTTCAATTCTCATTCTGTGCAGTTTTTTTTTTTTTAAATGAATACTGAGCTCAGTGCTGTATGCCTGATTGCACAGAAACATCCGCCGTTTAGCTTCAATTGTTAGCAAGGTTTTTTGCATACGACGCGAAATTTTCCAACCAACGGCAGGCTAACAGCTGTTCCCTGGTCTTCCCTTTCTTCCAATCGTCAATGCAATCCGTCGAACTAGGGTAAATTTTGTTTTACGATACTTTAACCAGTTTCTAACGGGCTGCTTCACGGCCATGGTCGATAAACTTCCTTCCAGTTGTTTGCCTTGGTGCACAAGCAGAGCCTAAAACTTCATGCGCATGAATATAAAAGCCATCGCCCTTACGACTGCCAGCAGCAGAAAGTTGTGGGATTTGTTGCCTTGAAACCGACCATCAGCAGTACTGATCACTACTACAGTCAACTACATGCGTATTTTCGAAACTATATCCAAGGTGCTGGCAGCTTACAGGCTTTTTTATGGTTTATTCGCACTTGTTCGGTACTGGTCATCGCACTGTATGGTGCACTCTTTCACATCATGGAAAAAATTTGACGGAAAACAGGAGAGAGAAATGCCAGTTGTGTTTATTCATTGGTAATCAAGCGAAGCATTGTTGGTCATTAAGAGAAAAGTCGGAGGAGATGTAAGGTTTTCCCATCACAGTGGGATACAGAAATGCACAAAAAGTGACACAGCCTGGGACAGATGTGGAATATGGTGGATTTGGATAAAATTACACCAAGTAAGGCGGGCAGCAAGTAACACAGAGAAACATGGGAGACATTCTGATGGCAGAGGCCTCTTCAAAAGCGAGTTGAGTTGAGAAGGTCCGATGGCAGGGTAGAGGTACTGTGCATATGCCTTGCCTTGTCCTTTCCCTAGTGTTTCTGCACTATTTTCATAGGATAGGCGAATTGCAAGTTGCTCTGACGCACCAGCCAAGAGGTGGGGCCATGGCCGACCAAAGTAACCACCACGAAACATCAATTGTTGTGGGGCATCTAGTTCCGTTTGGTCGTATCATTTGAATGCTAACGTGCAGTTAGCACAAGATAACTGTTGTTAGTGCTCGCCTCTATTGCATCAGTGCTGACGTCGTGTAGAATGAATTTGACAGTTTATTGATATTTTAACGTTTTTTTAGTTAAAAAACATCTTTCATGGCTAGAATAGAGCTGAACGAGTTACCAAATTGAACAATGCAGTATTTTGCCTTAATGGTTTCTTTAAGGCATAGTGGCTCATCCATATGCACACCAAAGCCTCTTACTGATAACCCTCAAACAATGGGATTAACACACACTCTACGCAAAATATAAACAGCAACCTTCCAATGATAATATGAAGTTACAAGTGCCTTAAATGGCTCGATGCAGAGCCCATTTGCGAAAAGCAATAGAAGACAAAGTTATTGTCAAGCTGAAGAAAACAACATTACCCACAGGCCTAAAGATCAACGTCAGCACCAAACAGGAGCATTCAAGAGCTGCACGGGCGGCGCTAACTCATAATAAAAATGGATAACAACACACAGCCCAGGTTGCTTCCCTAGGCTTGCCTGTGTTTTACCTGTGTTTGCCTGCGTTGTGTGTTTTGTAATGTTTGCCTGTGTTTGCAAGCTACTGACAGTTCGACTTCTAAAAAAAAGGTGGATGGTAAAAGAAGACACGTCGCAGAAATGACTGCCAGACCACCTTTTTATAAAGGCGGGCAAAAAGAAGACAGAGACGGGAGGCTGTACAGAGTGTAGTGTTTATTTCTCGTCTTGCCCATTGGCCCAAGCTTGGGAGTGTTCCAAAAATTAAAGAAAGCCAAACTAAAGGAACTCAAAATGGCTGAGCTTATTTTCTCAAAAGAATAATATGGGTTGGCTTGAATGCTTCCTGCTGCCTAAAAAAATGAACAACAAACAGTCCTTTGTTTTTGTTTGTAAGAGTGCTGAAACTGGCCACAGATGACAGAATAAACACAGGAAAAACAGGCAGCCGAGATATTTTTGTTTGAACAAAACGCACTTGAATTCCTCTTTATTGTAAAAAAAAAAAAAGTCGTCCACACACAACTGAGACATTCAATGTTCACGACTCACGACCAATGAATAATAGACATTTGCCTAAAAATTACAAAACTTCTCAGCTGTAAAGTTATTGCAGGCAATAACTTTACAGGCAATAACAATTTGGGAAAATGAAAATGCGCGCCAAGAGGGAGAAATGGTTCGCTTGCACCCTATATAAGAGTATGCATAGCCTAGTGGCTGCTTACAAGCATGCTTTGAGGGCAGCCAGCACATTCCGACATTTGACCAGTGATGCCACCGGTTAGGTTTTGTTGTAATCTACATATTATGTGCACTCATCCGACGAGCGTTTAAGCGTTTTGTAGTTCATGGACTGCAATGTGGCTGGTGGGTTAAATTGTGAAATACTCCTCCGCACCATGTAAAGGCTCAGGGGCCTCGCCTATTTGCCACGGCAAGACGTTTTTCTTGAGGCACCCTGGTTTAAAGGCCCTATTTACTTATGCACACAACTGTTTTTATAGCCACTTTTAACGACTAACCATTCGCCCTGTACAATCATATATAGACAAGCACGTCTAACCCAAGCACACTGCTCTTTTACCGTTCTGTTGTACCAGTAGCTCTAGCGTCATTAAAAACCATCGTCATCATCAATGCATAAAGGCAGTGTACAAGTGTTGTGACTGGTATAATCGGAAGGCAGTCACAATATGTCCGCCCACTTCATGGTAATGGGCCGTGACATTTCAAAGGCACATATTCAGGGATAAAATCTGTGACACACTTTGTGACGATCTTCAGAAACAACTAAAGCATGTGCCAACACATGGAGGATACACAAGCGTTGTGTGCACGGTGCTTCAGCATGCCAGCCTCCATTTTTCGTGATAGTGCGAGCTTAACAGATTCACTTTGCCGACAAGATACAAGCATATTGCGACCAGCTGTGTCCGTGTCTTGTGACAAGGACTTGTGACAAGGCATTTAAAAAAGCAAAGAACAGACAAACCAAGACGGGTAGAATTGTGCACAGGCATGCTGAATGCAATGCTAATTAAACGCAAGACCCTAGAGGTAACAGAACCCACTAATGATGAGCAGACAGTGCTTCCTTTCACCAGAAGTGCAAGAAAAAGCTGCCCAGTAATAGGAACCTCTGCTCTGTGACACATGAATGCAGCACTGAAGCTGAAATTACATGGAGCGATGGCAGCTGTTCAAAAAGGAAGGAAAGCGGTTTAAAAATTACATTACAGTGAAACTTGCGAGCCTTCGTGGTATGCGAAACATGTTATACTAGGCACAGATGCCGTTGACCATGTAGCCTAACAAGTGCCCTATTTGTCTTGGTAGTGACTACAGTGACGGGGCCTGTCACTTTAAAATCTTCACTCCAGTGAGGGGGCCCCCTGCCTTACCTATAATTTTCTGATCTAAGTTGTACTACCCCCCCCCCACTGTAATGCCTCAGGCGCTGTGGGTACTGTGTAAATAAATAAATAAATTTAATAACAGCACCATAGTGACGAGTCAACAGCAATAAGCCTCTTCATGCACTACACTTGTTTTGCCAGCCAGTCATTCGCACGTGCTGTCTGGCGCTTGTTCATGGAAAACCATGTTGTTTTGCCGAATGGCCCGTTTGACGTGGGAGTGACGTTTTCGTCGCATGAAGACTTGCAGGCTGCCGTCTGGCAATATGAAGACGACAATTACGTGCAGTTTTGGGTGCATTCTTCAAGAACAATTGCAGCGGCGAAAAAAAAAAGGAGTGAGATGTGGACCCGGCTCTCAAGTTTGCTGAGATCGGGTACGTTTGTATTAATGTTGGTCGGAAATTCACTTCAAGATCAACAGGTGAACGACCAAATCAAAAGTGAGTTTCTTCCCAAATGTGAAGCCCATACTACATGGTTCGGTTTTTCTTGGCAAACCCAGTGCTACCGCTGTTCCGAAATTTGCACGCTCTACTACATGGAATGCTTGCTAACAGCAAAGTTTTTGCATTTGCGAAGCACGTTGTTTCAAGCCTTTCATCCCCGCCGCACGTGATGAAATCGCACGGAAGTTTGTACGTGGCAAACATTCTGCCGCAGCTGCGAAAAGTGATTGCTCTGCTGCAAGAGCGGCGTCGCAACACCGAATTCGCACCATGTAACGCAGAAACATTTTCTCATTTGCAATTTTCATTATTACAGGACGTCGAAGATTGGCTGCAAAGCCAGAATAAAGTTTCTGACATTCCAGGACGGCCACACCTTTCAAGTTACAGCAATCGAGATAGCGCATAGCCACATTGTTAGCAAGGTCAGTAGCGTGATATCACACATTGTTTTATTGCTAGGACATGTAACAAATGAACATAACTAACAATTTTAAATGCTGTAGCGCACCTACTGCAAAGTCGCGACCAATCCTAAAGTACATAAGACGCCTCAATTTTCATTGCTTACAGGGATGCTACGAACAGCTGCCACGGCAACGTAAGCTAACTGGGCAACAGCTCAATGACACTGAGAAGATCCTCTTCCCTGAAGGGAACAAAAAGCTTATCCAGGCTAACCTGCAGTGCAGTGGCAAGGTCGTGCTGCTTCGACATCTCCGTCATGTGCAGGCAGCAGCAGCGAGCAGAGAAATTTATGCAAGTGGAACACTGGAGTCGATAGCAGCTACTGCCAAGCAAGCTGGAGGGACATTTGATATTTTGGCCAGAGAGGAAGACAACGAGCTCGTTTGGCTATTTTATCAAGATGAAGACATGAGAAATGCATTTAAAAATTACCCCTAGATAGTATTCATGGATGCTATTCACAAGACTAATGACAGGAGGTTGCCGCTGTACTTTATCTGTGTAGAGGATTCAAATGGGTACACAGAGGTGGCCGGATTCTTCCTGTGTCTCGGAAGACGAGGATACAATAACTTTTAACCGATTTTAATCTTTAACCGATTTGTTGTGCACTCCGGAAGCGAACACATTCTCAGAACGTCTTCAGTGATGACAGACAAGGATTTCACAGAGAGAAAGGTTCTTAGAGAAATATTTTCCACTGCAAATTTCTACATTTGCCTGTTTCATGTCCTGCGTACCTTCAAGAGGGAAATCACACCGCAGAAAATGTCCGTAACACCAGCTCTTAGAATCGCGATCTTGGAAAAGCTACAGTCAATTTGTTATGCAAGGACCGACGAAGAGTACTCACAACTGCTGCAGAGCATTCAGGATATGGCATGTCCTCTGGTTATGGTGTACTTCATGAAAAATTGGTGCCCAATCGGCCACGAGTGGGTGTCAGGACTGCAAGGGTCACTGACCTTAGATAATAGGACAAACAATAGGGTTGAATCTATTAACCAGAAAAGTAGTGTAAATTGCTTCAAAATACGAAAGTCTGCCTCGGCTTTTCAGTGATCTCATGGCACTGACAACCAGCTTTCGTATTGAAAGGGACCAGCGTGCTGTGGAGTCTTTGCTGAAAGCATCTGCAATCTTGAACCTAACAGAAGATGAGAGCAAGTTTGCACAGCTTCTCACACCATAGTGCTTTTAACAGGGTGTGTGAACAACTGAGAGAGTCTGAAAACATGAAAAAGGTTTTCCCTTCAGTGACATCACGTATTGACTACCGCACATGCCCCACATATAGCGCTCTTGGAATTCCCTACAAACATATGTTCCACATGCAAAAATTGGAAGGTCTGCGGGCATTTTCAGTGTCAGGTACCGCTGAATGCTGGACAAAGGCATACTATGCTAAGGCCTGCAGAGTTGCAGCATCATCTGAAGACCCACCTGGGACTACAGCTGTCTATGGCTTGCAGAGTAGTGCAAGACCAAAAATCTTGTCCGAGATTCAAAAATACAGGAAAAGCAGTGAAGCATTGCAGCAATTGGCATCACGCATTGGAGAGCAGCTAATGTCTAGGTTTGAAATTTCGATGACTGCTGTAAAGCAGTTCATCACTGCTTTCGAAAATGGGTCAGCAGTTGTCGTTCCCGAATACCTAGAGCAAGACGCATCAAAATCAGTTCCTGCTACATGTACCCAACACGACACGACACGTTTGCTCAACCTCCTTCGCCTGCGGGTGAGCCATTGGCAGGTACCTTCATCTTCCCATGAGAGGTTTCACACTGTTATACACGTACCCATTTTTCTTCAGTTGTGCTTGAAGGCGTTATTCTGCCCACAGGAATAAAACATCGTGGTTGACCAATAGAGGTCAGACAGTTGTTGGCCTTCCAAAGAAGAGAAAGCGTCCGAGACCAACTCCGTTTTTAATGAAGGCCCACCTTGAACGTCCAATGATGCTGCTACAATGGTTTGTCGAAGTACATGTAGCAGAAAAAGCTATCGAGGGACACAAGATTGGTGAAGCAGAAATTAAAGTCATCCCTGAAAAAGTTCCTTCAGCTGTTCTGGATGACAGAATTAAGATGGATGACATCCGCACCTCTTTCACCACTGATGGCTGGGCTCCGCTAACTGCAATAGTAGTTACTCAGAAGCGTAATCTTAGCTTGTGGGTATGTAGTGCCCGTCAGCAAAAGGTCCGCGACAATGCCATTGGGTGTGACGTGTGCCTGGAAGGGCCGCACTTTAAATGTGCATCTGTGACATGCACGCCAAGTAGTAAGGTGTAATTTTGTCGAAACTGTTATGCGTAAAATTTTTATGTGAAAATATGAAGACGCTTCCTCTGAAATATATGTTCATATTTTTGTCATGTCAAATACAGCAGAATTTTAATGCACTGTATTTAAACTCTAGTTGTGTGTAATGTCCTAGAAACGTGGTGAGGTTTCCATCATGATTGCAATTAAATTTCTCAGTTGCAATTGGCTTCTTTGCACGAAAGGAGGAGGGAGCCGAAAATGATTCTCTGCCCTTTGGACTCTGCATGGCTTGAAGCCTTCAATTGCTAAACATATGAGGTCTGCCATCTGTGACATGTAACACCAAGAGCTAAGGTGAGGTTTTGTCGTAATTTTTATGTGAAAATATGCAGACGTTTCCTCTGATGTATATATATGTTTGTATGTTTGTCACATCTAGTGCAACAAAATTTTCATGTTGTAACTGTATTTCAACTCGAGTCATGTGCAATGTCCTAGTAATGTGGTGCAGTTTCGACCATGATCCACCATGATTGCAATCGAATTTCTCGATCAAGATTGTCTCCTTTGCGCAAAAGGAGAAGGGAGCCGATCACGTTCAACAATTTATCCAGATCGGGCTCGATCACCATCGTACTGTGTTGATGTATAAACTGGAAGCATGCCAGCTTTGTTCCCTTATACAGTGAATGTTCCAAAATATTGAAATGTAACTGTGTACTTGCTGTATCTTCATGTCATCGATAACCTGTTTAAATGAATTGCTGTAAATCATTCCTTCTCCTTTGGACTCTGCGTGACTTGAAGCACTCATTAGTCAAGCATATTAGGGGTGCTCTTGAAACATCCTATCAAGGCAAGAGATTAAAAGCAAACAAGGATGCATGAACTTGAGCTTGAATCAAGCATGAAAAGTCCCAATCGGGCCACTAGCATGCGTTAGAAAATGATGCAGGTAAAATAACCATATAGTTGTGTCGAACGTGCGCCCTTCCTGGGGCTACTGCTAGAAGGTAAAACACACCACACCTTCGCTAGTCACTCTTCTTCACAGAGTGAAAGGACCCGGTTTTTTTCTATTTCTTTTTTGTCAGCTCGTGGGAACGACTGACTGGCAAAACACGTGTAGTACATGAACAGGCTTATTGGTGTTGACCCGTCACTACAGTGCTGTTATTAAACTGAGGGGGCCCGTCACTGTAGTCACTACCATTTGTTTTATTATCTTTGGAACATGTCTCGTATGCCCTTTAACATGCCACAAAAGAATACGTAAAGTCAACTTCGTTGAAGTGACACTGAAGTGAATTTTTCAAACTTGTGTTTGTGCTTGCATTGCATAGATTGGCCCAGGTAAACACACTTTTCACCATTTATCTAGTCGATAAAACAGTATAATTTATAAAGCCCGAAAGAATAAAAAAATACAATGCGATGTTTACAGCGGCTCCAACAACTACAGCAGTGACGTGAAATGACACGCAATCGTCTTGCAATGCGATCGGACGATGTCTAAAAATTTAAAGTTTGTGGTATTTTTTCTGGTATGGCATTTTTTTTTAGAAAACACTTTAGTACTATATATGCAACAAGCATATGTGAAGGAATGTAGTAGTTGTGGTTCATTTTTTGAGAATAGTTCAAACCGGTTACGGTTCCATGCAACACGTATATGGCTAATGACGTAATCTGTGATTGCACATTAGCAATACTTTATTATGAGCTGCTATTCCAACGTTGGCTGCAGAAATTGGCCGGATGAGCCTCTTAGCGCTGATTCTAGCCAGCAAGTATCATTCCATGGAGTGACGAAGGACAAGCCAGGGTGTATGCAGAGCTAAATGACCTTCACGCCACCGGAGGTGCTCAACTGGGAGGTGTTTTCCTTGCACTTTTGCGGCTTGCCTGTCTCTTCTCTGTAGCACCCACCAGATCGAAAAAGGCGTGCACACAAGGCTGACAGTTGGCCAATTAAGAATAAAACCCCCTGGCATACAAGCCGCACATTGGAAGAAAACTCGCGTAGTGCTCCACAACGTTGAACTACGCCAACATACAGAGCTGGCCAGAATGAGTAACAAATACGCATGGTATGCTCAGGCATATCCAATCACATGCACACTGCTGCTTACTTGGATTGTAGCATTCTGAGCTGCTAATCGGAGCATTCCTTAAATAACGCTTGTGCAGTAGGCTTCACCCTTGCCCTCCTAAATATCTGATTACCAGCGACTGCATTCCTTCTGGCAGGAAAAGCGATCACCAATGCGTGGTCATACTGCAGTCCGGCATGCTAGTTCACACCGGGAAAAAAGGCTTCTAGTACCTTTGTTTAATGCCTTACGATAAAAGCTTCGGTTGTCTTTATTTCTTTATTAGTTAAAGTAACTTGATGACTCTTTTCCTGCTTTTAATTGGCCTTAGATTTTCTACTAGCATACTAGTCGCCCAGGGGTATGCAGCTCACAGCTCCAGTGAAGCGAAGTCAGCGAAGCGTCGTAAGCGAATATGGTTTACATGTGCACTGGTGTGGCGCTACTTTGACTTAATCGACTTTACTAAGCTTGATACAGTCTACAAACAAAATGAAGCCACATTCTTGCGGGCGCAAATCTTGTTGGGGCTCAATTTTAACCACTGAGCAAGAATATATATATGTAAGAGGGGAAGGGCGAGGGACCAGATAATGTAACCATGAAAACCAAGGGGACTAAAAAGCTTTGTAGCTGCAACAGCGAAGGAGAGAATGGCGCATTTTGGAATGCCGATCGTGGTGGCAGCACAGTTTGTTCTACCATGAGAGGGACCGGTAGCTCAACCTAGTCCAAGTGCTTGTGACGTTATCCGTCCGAACCAGGAAGATCGCTTCCACTCCTGTCTTGTTCTTGCTTTGTGGTTTTAACTTAGCGACCGAATTGCGACGACTCGCTGGTGGCCGACCGGCTAACTGTTAAAGGGTAGGCGAGCCGCACAGTAGGCTCAGTCAAGCCAAGCCTGCAAGGTTAAGTGTCATTTGCAACATCATAGGAAATTGGCAAGGAGGATGCGTAAAGGAAGACAGCACCTTTGAATTGATTGTTCTATCAAATGAAGTCGCGTAAGCACACCCAGAGTAGTTGAAACATGGCCTAGGGATTCCAGACTGTAATTTGCACAAGCAGTCACTTCAGTGTCCCGTGGAATGTAAATGAACAGCTGCACACAATAGCTGTCACTTTACAGACCGAAACTAAATTCCCATTTATTTCTCCCCCAACTGAAATACGCACCAACCAAACTATTCCTGGCATTTCCACTGCTTTTGTTCTACCATAAAGTTGCAGCCCCTGGGTGTTTTCTTCTACAGGCATCGTGAATTTTTCTCAACACCAGCAAAGAAAATTTTACTGGGTGGATTCTTCCTTCGTTTCATTATCTCATTTGTTGCTTGCCGTCATGCTGGGCTGTTTGCAAGCATGAAAATCCGAACAAGGGGTGGAAACCTCGGAAACCTTTAAGGTGACCGCAGCCTGGATGTCTCGGTACGGTCTGAGTGTCACGGCAGACACAGCTGTTGTGGAAGAAGAGAATCACCGCAGGCATCGAGCTTCCACGGCTTTCCAGCGAAGAGTATTGCCAAACTTTTCCAAGGGCTTCTTGCCGGCATTTCACTTTGGTACATGGTGTGTCTCCGAAGCAATCAATCATGGCACTCCAAAGTGATGGCCGCTAGAGAGCTGGTCCCCTGCACATGAAGACAGGCCAGTGAACCAACAGCGCTATTCCATTCTCAGACAGGTATGAGCCAGGCCCTTTCAGTGCAATGCAGATGGTTAATAAAATGTGTAAATATGCCGTCTCCACCATAAACTGACCCAAAAGAAAAGAATGCACAGAATTGAGCGAAGAGAGCATTTTACAGTAAATAAAAATCATGGGTCCTGCAAGAAATTTGCGCTGCTGGGGCTGACATGCAGTCGTTCACAAAACTGTAGTTCTACCCATTAGGCTAATGAGGCTTACGTGAAGCGAAAGTCGCGTCATGCAGCGAGACATAGAGGGCAGACCACATATAGCAACACTACCATACCACGTTCACAGCCGCTTTGTCCTGCAGTGGCTTCCTTCACAGTGCAGGCGAGACAAAGGCATGACAGCACACCTTTGTAGGGGTGTACAAATATCTAAAACTTTTGAACATTGAAGCAAACACTGACTTGGCTTCGAATGAACTTCCGAAGTATTTCAAAATTCGAAAGCATGCACCAACGCTCTCTATGTCTGGCGACAGGCTTTCCCGCGCCGCTCTGGTGATGTGCAGGTAAACGGCAAGAGAAAGGTGCCTTTAGAGCAGTGCCTCTTATGTCCTTAGCATCGAGCCAATCCATAGTTCTGCTTCTCTTTCAGCACCGTGACAACGTGGTCGCACTCAAGTTGCCCCAGTCAATGCTTTCTAGATAAGACTGCCCAACTGCACACTGTCAGAGTCCCCCGTCGTCGGTTTCCTGATCAAATGATATATCCCTGTGCCTTTTTCTTGTTAGTTGACGCTTCCTGCAGGTATTGTACAGGAGGATTAAAAGAAATACAAACAACAGAGCGCACAGCCTCCGACACTTGCTGCACCCTCTGGCTGCAAATCCGGCTGCACGCATGCACTGTTCTGCCAGAGCGTTTGGGAGAGTGGCCCACTCTTACGGGAAATGCTTGATCAAGAAGCGACGCCAGTCATTTGTTCTGGGGCACCTTTTTGCGCTCTGTTGCCACTGAGCAGGATAATGGTTGGAGGGAATCGTGCAAACTGCAATAAGCCTGCTGCGTGCTTGGCTACTGAATTTAGCAGATAACGGTCATGCTGGCAAGGGGCAGGCTTGTTGGTGCACGTGCATTAAAAAGTAAGAAGACGGGAATAGGGTGACCACTCCGCCTTTATTCCTTTGAGAACACGCAACAAGAACACTATAGACGCACAGAATTTATCAGGTGTGCAACTGACCTGAACAAGCGAAAAGCTGTTCACACAATCAATCTGGGACACCTTAGTACTCGGTACTTTTGTCCAGGCAAAAACGGCTACTCACAGCAGGATTTCCGTCAAGAGATGGTACCTTTGTTCAAGATTCCATGTCACCAGATCTTCGCTGGTCATAATGTTCTGCCTGTTGCGAGTTCAGTGGCCCTCCAAACATACAACTAACACTACAAAACCCAGAGGTCGTTTAACAACACCCCCATCCATCTTGGCCAATGTAACCCAATCACCACCAAAAGCACAGTATGGATACACTTCTGGTCGGGTACGGCCAAGAAAAAAACTGATTCAATATTCCAGAAACCATGAAAGTCAACATGACGGCAAGATCAAGTAACCTGACTCGTCACAACTCTGCTTCGCTAAGGCAGTGCGTGAGTAAACTCTAGTGCACGAGTTGGTCTAGCCTGTATTGCCAACTGGAAGAAGAGCAGACTAGCTGAAGCCACTCAAATGAGCAGAGGGCTCTCCGTATTGAAGTTTTCCTTCCTCGGGCAAGCACTTCAACTTTAAATGCACGTGTGTCACCAAGCAAGCCCCACGCCAGCGTGTCTGCTACCTACTATATTTGGGAGCCAAGTGCGCAGCATGCTAATCGCAGCACGCATGTCGCCCTTCAACTTGTATCCTGCTCAGTGGCGACACAGCATAATAAGAACGCGCCTCAAAATAAATCAGCGCTGTAGCTTCCTGATCCAGCATTTCCCCTAGAGTAAGCCACACCCTCAAACGTTCTGGAAGAACGACGCATGCGCGCAGTTTACTGAATTCGCAGCCAGACGGTGCAGCATGCGGCGGAGGCTCCATTGTTTGTATTTCTTTTAATCCCCCCTGTACGTACAATAGTGTACATTCAATATCTCAATCACGGGTGTCGGCAGGCGGGGTGCAAATGGGGCACTTGCCCTCCCCCTCCTCCGCAAGCCACTCCCTCTCCCTGTACAATACGACGAATTTGCCTACAAGACAAAATCCTGCAGCCGACACCCATGATCTCAATTTACCGACTGGGGAAAAAGAACTCTACGAAAATAAAAGACCTCAACTTTGCTTATTCAAATTCTCAACTCTGCAGCCATAGCCTCGTTTTTTCCGGTTTGCGACAAGTGTTACCAAAAATCCAAGTTCACACACCTGAGGATCTCTTCTTGGTGGTTTCTGTCTGCACTTCGACGCTCATGAACTTGGTCCTCAAGTTAGTCTGCGAAGGCTTGAACATGAATGGCACCACGCACTGCGTTTGGGAATCTCGTTTTCCGGCCGAAAGTGACGGCCGAGTTCGGCAGGTTCCACAGTCGGCCAAGGAGAGAGATCCCATTCGTGTACCTGGGAACAGAGACGCGACAAAGGCAGCAATTGTGGAGTATCATTTATATTACATTCGCCGTACTATTCACTGAGTGTAGTCTCTTTGTCTATGCATCCTCGTTTAAGAGCTGTAGAGTTAGTAAATTCAAGGGTGGAAGTGGGCCTAGTGGGACCATGAACACAATCCAACTTTGCTCACGATACAACAAAACAGTACATGAACAAAAATACAACTTTGCAGAACTAGTCTTTGGTAAACCACTCAGTTCCAAAATGCAAGAAAGATTAAAAAGCTTTCAGACGTTGTGCTACCGTGATATAATGCGGGCACAAATGATGTAGGTAATACAAACCAGCACTAAAAACATTTACAGTGAAAGCTCGTTAATTCGAACTTCAATATTTTGAAATTCTGGATAATTTGAACTGTACGAAATTTAGCCCGGCCAAGCCCCCATATACAAGCCTATGTATAAAAAAGCCCGTTACTTCGAATACGAGTGGGCCTTGCTACAGATAATTCGGACTATGCGCCACCACGATGGCGGCTTGGCACCTCACAAACGACCAAAGGAACACACTCGCTGACTGCACACGAAGCATTGCCACCTACAGAACGTGTAAAAGAACAACGAAAGAAGGCAAAATCCGGTAAAAACAAACTGAAATCCCCATTGTGCATGTTATGGAAGACGTATTCTTTGCAGACTACGTCACCGTGGACGCGAGTGCAGTTATGTGGTGCTCTGACAGATGAAGACATCATTTCTCAGGTCAGAAGCACAGAGCCAGTCTCTGCAAGTGAAAACGTAAAGGAAGAGGGCAAAGTGCCAGTGCGGCCATCCACCCAGAAGTGATTGCCTGATGGAATGTCGGTCGTCTTTTGTTTAGTTTTGAAGAAGGCGAAGAGTTGGACTTCCACTACATTCGCTCGTTCGAGCAAGAAGTGCTGGCTGACTTCTTGAAGGATGAAAGGCAGACAGCAAAATTATGGAACTATTCAAGAATGAAATTGTCGACATGCCTACTGCTTCCCTGTCCCAGTGTACTGTTCCTATTCTCCACTTTTATTTGTTCGAACTTTGATTAATTTGAACTGAGATTAACGTGAGGGTTTGGGCAAGTTCGTACTCCGTTGAAGTGCTTGTCCATGTAGCCACTCTCTTTCGTTCTTCGTCTAATTGTTCGCGCTGTAAGCATTAATTCAATTAACTGAGATGGCGTCCGCTTGCGATTCAAATTAATGAGCTTTCACTGTATCCGTGCGTTAACTGCAAGTTAGCACTCAAATGATGCGATCAAACAGAACCAGGGGCCCCACACAAACACCCATTCATTTCCTGGCAGCAACTTAGGTCTGCAGCCGCCAATCGCACAAACAAGATTCTGTGACGACATTGAGAAATTATTGGAAAGTGGCTCGGGAATTGCCACTGCTTTGTACGTTTTCTTTATTATCTGGATTATTTGCTTGAAGTTCGCGATAAAATTGGAACCATTGTTATCAGGACAAAGCAGTCTTTTGCATACGAAACTTGAATTTGTCATTGTCATTTTAGAGCAGCTCAGGCAGTGGGAATTATGCCATTTTAGAGCAGCTCTGGAGTATTTAAAAGGGAAGTTGTGGAGCAGTACAATCATATTTTGGAGCCCATTTCTAGAGTCATTGTTACAGACCCGCTGTTTTAATGGCAATTTTTATTTATTCTATGTACACAAAAACTACAACATAAATTCTTTTGCCAACTTTGATGTTTAGGCAACCTAATACGTAGGTGTTTGTATTGGATTTGTGTTCTTACAGTAATTCAGAATGCAAGAGTTATTTGCCGCCCCACAACATCGATATAAAGCTGGCATTGGCGGGTTATTGTTCCGCACCCCACGTGCATGCAGAAAATACAGCACAAGTATCACAACACATTCGTTATGAAGTGGATGCCACACTAAACTCTAGCATCTTTAACAACGTCACCCTTCTAATTCACTTAGCCCTGCATTTTGCAACCACGGGCTACCCCCGACTGGTCGGGTATCACGTCTGTAGTTCTACCCTCATAGCCATCATTAGCTACCATCCTAATGTGGCTGAAACTGAACATCTCTCTATTGTCTACGGTATAACACAGCAGCTTACAACGTCCAGCAAAAAGCTGTGTTTTGCTGAATTCGGTGGCGCACACTGCAGCATAGTTTTGGAACAGAATGTGGATTGGTGCAGAACAGTGCAAGTGGCCCAATGCTTCCACACCAGTACGCGCCTGTCTATCTTACTGAACAGCCACAACCTGCCATCTGCCTGCTGTCCAGTCAGTCCAGTCAGATTAACAGTTCTTACAGATGTTCACACTATGTTTAATCAACAAGATGACAACTTGCCCAGGACCAGGGAAACGGCTTATAAATTTTGTGTCACCATAAGAGGGTAGAAACTATTAAGAGCCAAATAAGCTGTCACCACCTCTGGCAGACCTCTAAACCTCAAGCATTCACCATATAGTAGTAGTTCGAGATTGTATTGACAGTACAGTGGTTAAAAATGCGTTTTGCAATGCTTTCATACAGCGCTCTAATGATGAGAAGTATCAGATGACACCCAGGATTTAAAAGACGTCTGTATTGTTTGTGAAACCAACTTGTTAAACATACGCACCTGCATTTATTTTCCTTGTAACTCGTGTCTGCACTTCGACGTTTTTAAACACAATCTTCAACGTTGCCTGTGAAGACTTGAACATCAGTGGCACCACACACTGTGTTTGTGAATCGCATTTCTGAACCGAAGATGATGGCCAAGTTTTGCTTCTCGCACACTCCGCAGCAGAAGCAGATTTCACTGGTAAATCTGGAACGAGAAGCGCAATAAAATGCCGTTAGGCACAAAGTTGAAGGAACTGCTAGAATTATCGCAGACTGTGCGACGTTCAGCTTATTAACCCTTTGAGGGTTTTTGCCGTACGTGTACTGCGGCGGTTTTCCGTCCCGCAAGGTCTTTGCCGTACGGGCACGATTTCGAGCATCCCTTTGAAATTTCGCGCCATATTAACGATGCATGCTCCCTGGGAGGTGCTGCCACCTCCTGGGACTTACAAGAAGTGTTTGAAATTTGATTGTGCTACCTTCTTGTGGTGAAAAACAGAACTCTCTGGCTTCGGCGCGTTACGGCGTCTGTACGTGTCAACGCGTTTCGTGGTTTCAGTTTCGCCACGTGATCGCATTGGAGGCGCGCGAAATTTGATCGGCGCTCGCTACCAGGGGCGGCGGAAGTTGATTTCGATCTATATTGGCGCTGCTCTTATCTTGTTTATTACCCACGCTCACTAGGTATTCTTGCCCTCCTTGCTTGGAGCTGAAGTAACCTAATCGGAGACTCCGTTGCGGGGGCGACGGAAGTTGATTTCTATCTATATTGGCGCTGCTATTAGCTTGTTTATCACCGACGCGCATGAGTTATTCTCGCTCTCCTCGTTTACTGGGTTGCCTTCGAGTTCTTCAGATGCACGGCAAAGCGGCGATATGGCCCAACGAACTGCCCGCTCTGATGACACCGACCGCGATGACTCTTCTGACTCTGAGTTTGCTCCTTTCACCGAGTCTGAATCGGAAGACAGTCTTTCTTCGGAAGAAGTCAGCTCATTTCCTGACATGCGCTTTATGCGTGCAGACTGCGATAAGGCACTGTGCGTAGACCCGTGTTTCAAGGAATACCGCACTCTGAAATACTATTGAACATTTTTCAGTTCTAAGTGATGCTGACCCCAAAATACTGTTCCTGATAATTCTTTACCATTTAATCCTGACTTTAGACATTTTGTACATTCCAAATCCGCAATAAACTAATTTGACCACTAGGGAAAGTTTTTTTCAAAAAAATTCGACCCTCAAAGGGTTAATAAGGCTGAGTCTAATCTCCCGGCAGCCGCAAGAATTATCTCCAGGAGATTCTCACAGCATTTTCTTAAAAAGTGGCTGGCCTAAAATTCACTGAATAGAATTAGCTCCCAATGTAACCTAAAATAACCTAACCTCACCGAACCTAACATAACATAACTGAACGTATCATAACCTACCCCAATCCAGCCCAACTGCAGCAAACCTAACCTAACCCAGCCCAGCGACACAGAACAAAACCTATATTATACCCCTGTCACACGGGCACTTTCAATCGCGATTGAGTCGATCCGTTTCGAGCTCAATCCGCATCGGGCTTCTGCTACACGGCAGTTTCAATAGCAATCGAGCTCGATACCGCTCGAACTCAATCCTGGTTTCTCAAGCGCGATCGAACGAAAGCGGCGATACTCTCGTCCCCGCTGAGTAATGGCACAGAATAATGTGACAACTTCAACTAACGCCACAAATTGCGACAAATAACTTGACCGAAATAAGCGTGAGATAATATTTACATAGTTACGTATGCCTACGACTGCGCAAAGTTACCAGACGCCGGCTGCAAGTACATTGTTAGCGCCATCTAGCGTACACGAGTGCAACCCGTGCAACTTCTCGATCGCGATTGAAACGTGCCGTGTAGCAGCGGCAGTGCGTCGAGCGTGCTCGAAAACTCGATCGCGATTCACTTCAATCGCGATTGAAAGTGCCCGTGTGACAGGGGATTAAACCTGATCTAAACCATTCTAGAAGCCATGTGCGTCGATCTCTTGGTATAGTAATAACCAGAATTAAAAAAAAAAGCAAAATCACGATGAGCAAAATTCCAGAAGCTTTAAAAAAAAAATCTTCATCAATGCCGGACTCGAACCTGGGCCTTCGTGTTAAAAAACATACCACAGCGCCAGAGGAGCCGCTATAGGAACGAGATTTTAGGGAATATTTGTTCCAGAGAATCTTCGGGTGGCATGTTTAGCCAATCAGAGGCGACTGCCGTTATAAATTTCTGATGGTAATTCTCACGGTTGCCGTGATAATAGACACTACCCATATTAATCATATATCGCCAATGCGAAACGAGAGGCAGTCAGAACAGTAAATTAAAATGCAATGCAAGAACTTGCATTCGATTTGACAGTGCCGCAAGATTGCACAGCTTCACAGTCAATCCAACAACGGTGCGATGATAAAGGTATCCCGTGGGAATGTTTCAATGACACTGCATCAATGTTCTGAAAACTGACTTTCCAAATACTCTCGCGTGATACTGGCAGTGACTTTGAATCCTCCCGGAAAGGAGAGGCCATCTCAACTGCAGCACCGCCACAGCCAGCTTGCACTTTCCACAGCTCACTGTCTAATGGTATGCAATAGTGAACCTTTTCATTCTCTTTCCCGACTTTGCAGGTGGTACCTCGACAGCAGCACTGTCGTGTTATTCACTGAAAACGAGTTGAAATTTTCATTTTTCTTTTCTTGTAGAGAATGCACGATCATGCATAGTGCAGGTTCGCACTGTCCAATAATGTTTGTGAGCTTCTTTCCCACCAGCGACAGGAGGGAGGGCTCCACAAGTCGGCACAGAGCAAACGAGCGGCACGACAAGGCGGATACGTGCGTATTTTTACAAGATTCACCCACATCTTACAAGATTCACCCAAAAGAGATGTATCGTGATGAATAAACTACCAATGCTAACTGGTATCAACGACACCCACTGATGGTGAGCAAACATCTCAAAGACAACGCATTCCCTTACTGGAAATGCACGCTACATGACACATAGTAGTGGTGACGACGCAAAAAGCAAAGAATGAGGGTTAAAAACGTTGCAGTGAAACTGCAAGCTTTCCACTGTCGGTAAATGGAGTTATATTCGGAAGATGCTGCTAACCGCTGAGTCTGATGACTGGGCTAGTTCTTCCACTATGTTCATAATGTGTTTCAGGAACTTTTTAATCATTTAGATATTATTTCTTAGAACTTCAGAGTTAGCAGGGTCTAACTGAATGAGAAAGTGCCAGACACGCCACTGGTTTTTGTTGTTCTAACCACTGAAGTCAACGGACACTCTAATTTTTGGTCATACCCTAGAAGTGTGTTGGCTGGGAAATTACCGTAGCTGCAGAAGATAAGAACCCCTATGGCATCTTAGCCAGTATTAGGTCGGCTCATCCGCACAATACTAAAGCTGCGCATGCAAAATGAGAGCTAAAAAGCACACACATGACAGGCTGAATGTACAAAAGAAACATCACTTGGAGGTTTCGAAAATTCTTATCCTCTTGCTCCTAACATCACCACGCCATTCCAGCTAAGATTCTTATTTGTGCCACTTCACAAACCGGGAAAGGTTATGCTCGTAGAGTGCACCCCAAACTTTGCTATGGTCACGGAGTAGGAACAAGGCAGGAGGGGAAATGGCGCTTCCTTTGGTGGCCAGACAGCGTCACAAGCACTTGGCCTAGGCTAAGCTGGCGGCATCTGTAATGTGGGAAGAAACTGTACAGCCTTCCAACGAATTGTGGCTGCTATAATTTCGTTCGTCAGGTGCTGCTAGCCTCTCCTTCACTGTCACAGCTATGAAGCCTCGTAATCTGCGTTGGTTTTCCATTGTGACATTTTCTGGTCGCTCTCCCGCGCCAGTCGCAATGGGCCGTTTCCCCTACTATATATTCTTGCTGCATGGCTCCCTATAAATAGTAGGTGCTAAAAGAGACATCCTCACCATGAAATGCTTTGGCAAATGCACTGAACATCCTGTTGCCAACACCGTGATTTGTTAGAAACCGGCGCTTGGAGTGGTCAGCGGTTGAACAGTTCTCCAAGTGTGGTGACGTCAAGCCGGGGTCGCTTCGTGGCCCAGCAACTTCTCGTCTTTGATGCTCCCGGCCCACTCCCCGGGAACGATCTGCATGAATGGATGGATGGGGTCACTAAAAGATAAAGACTGCACGAAGCGATGCACCGTCTCTCTGATGAGAAAAAGTCTACTCAACAAGCACTGGGAGGAGAATCAGCAGCAGTAAGCAAGAATTAGTCAAGAAAAAGTTTGCACTAAAACCAGAGCAATGAGAAGACAGGTCCACTATGGCCAAGATAGTCGCGCACGACACAGCACACATGCCGCTAGTGTTCTACTGCGACATCCACGGCGATTCCGGCCACTTCAAAATTCTTGAACCAAGCAAGATCTGTATCAACTGCCCACGCAGTATGACCTCACACTTTTGTGGAACGCACGACCTTCTTTTACTCCTACACGTATCAACTGCTTTTTGTCTTGACAATTTGAGATCGACGTCACTCTACTTCTACTGTTCTTTAGCTTGATTACGGGTTATTTGAAAGACACACTCTAATTAATCATTCGTTTTCTACCTACTGTGGTTTCCTTTGCGACGCGTTTGGGCTAATACTGCAATTCGAGGACTGCCCCCACATTGGAGGTCTCGGAAAATGCACAGGAATACATGAAAAAAATCGAGCACCGCTTAATTTTGCCTGGCTTCTTACTACAAGCCATACCAGACGCTATAATCGCACTGAACAAAGTAACATCATCAAGGTACCCCTTCTTCAGAAACTTGAGGTTCGGCTTAATGCGCTGGCTATGCCCCAGCTTTCCACTTTACCACTCTAACCATCTCAGTGGTTACATTTTCTCACTGTAGCAGCGACATTGGCCGCCACTCGCTTCATTTGTTGCTCACCAGTATTGGCCGTCTCCCATCCCAATTTGGTCACGCGTGCAGTCCTCGATCAGTCCTCAATCACGATTCTACAAAGCGGTCAGGCAGTGGCGGGAGCGGTCAGGCAGTGGCGGGAGTTATGATTAAGACCCTTCCAGGCACAAATGGAGCCACTAGTTCAGGTTTTATATAGTGGGTCCAGGCACAAGCAGCTGGTGGTGGTGGCCCATACAGTGGCGCATACCCACTCAGGGGGATTGGCCAAGAAGAGTGTATTTTTTTAACTAAAAAACCAAATAGGCGAAAAGGTGCAGTCGAATAAAGAATTTAGACTATAGGTTGAAGACAGAAATAGAAGAAGAAAGAGGAGTGAGAGAGCCTGAACAGAATCATTTTAACAAGGCAGACGAGCTGTCTCTGAAATGAAGGAATGAATGGCTTGACAGACATCCCCATGGCAGTGACCTAGCTGTGTGCCTCCAAACGACAAAAGCACTGGCAAGGTTAGTGGCATTCCAAGACGCCGCAGGGGAGCCTCCAGCAGTCTTCTCCGGTGATGCGAGAATCGGCGGCAAAAAAGGAAGAAATGCTCATCCGATTCAATTTCATGGCAGAAGTGGCACAAGGGTGAGGTTGCTAGATCTGCGCGGTAAAGATCTGGTGCGCCGCGCCTCTCCTTGTCTCCATGGCAACGGCGCAAGCGTAGCGAAGGCAGCTCTTCCACACAGCCGCTAGGCTCTTCTATCGCTCCATCGCTCTGCCGATGCTGACAAGCGACGCAAGCGTTATTCGCCGTGGCCCTCCCATTTATTACAATCGCAATGAAATCAAGAACCATTATCGCGGAACAACACTCATCGCCTGCGCAGTGCTTCGTGAAGTATACTTGCCCGCTCTGGACGATTTGTTCGCTGCACGCTGACGCGCAGCTTCTCGCTTCCGCTGGAGTCTGACCTTGCGTTCCTCCGGCGTTTCTTGGAGAACTCGCTGATGCATAACCTCACGCATTCGCTGAAGTCGGTGCTGCCGAGCGTCTTCCGATTGATTCGCATAGCGGCGACGTGCCGCTGCTGCGCGGCGACGCTTCCTCGCTAGGATCTCTTCTTCCGTCGGAGGAGGTCTCTTGGGACGCGGCATTTCGACTGCATAGAGACTCATGCTAGGATAGTAATGTGATGCTAGCGTTCAGGCGACAGCATCGATAAATAACCGTTGAAGTTGGCCCGGAAGAATCAACCGACTGCTGCGGCGGGAAAGGGTGAGCTCTTGGCGGATATGACGTTCCGTCGTTCAGTTGTCATCGCCTCCTGGAGGCGCGATGATTCAGTTTTGTTTGTTTAGCGCCTCTAGTGCTCGAAAGGCTCAAAAGCAAGCAGGTCCCGACTACGCGCGGCAACGCAGTGGTCGTCGAACAAGCAATCGTCGTTCAAGAGTACCAGCATAGAGAAGTATTTCAGCGTCTTCTGGTGTGAACCCGCCCACTCCCTGTACTGCTCGAGTTCACTGTTGAACGTCGGACGTACCCCTATCCCAGGTTCGTCGGACGTATCCCGACCCCAGCGGCCAAAGATACGTCGGACGTACGCCGACCCCGAAAATATTACGGTACGGCGGACTAAAGTCCGTTCTCCGATGAAGGGACTTCGCGTCGGACGTGCCCGATATTCAGAGGTGGACTATCCGGTGGATGACAGTGCAGGCCAGACGGACGCACCCGCAGGCCGCAGACAACCGCAGATGTATTCTGAGGTTGTGGTTTCCTCTGGAAATGCAAATGCGGTGCTACGCAGGAAGAGCTTCCCGTGTGGTCTGCTCCAGTCTATTACAGGGGGAACTAGGAACAAAGAAAAGGATGTAACAGAGAAAAAGACACCAACTCTGCATTGTCAAAGCTTAAAGGCATGCTTGGGAAAGTGAACCGGAGACAGGAAGGCAAAGAAGAATGTGGCGTGAAACACAGCTGAAAATTTGTTGATTGTCAGACTGCGTGTAGTATACAAAATACTATACTGCTAACATGTAGGGAAGCTGATATCGGACAAAGCAGAAGGTGCGTCCACGAACGCCTCGGAGAACACCGATACACATGTCAGCAAACATAGGCAACGAGCAATCTGTCACTCCATTGCAAAACTTGCAAACCGCGCAATTGCACACCACAGTTTCAGAACATGCACGAGATCATAGAAGCCTATCACATCACAGAAGCGGATGGATGCATTAGCACTCCGTCAATCCTGCTTACTAATGAGGAGCGAAAATTCATTCAGAGAGAGCCACCATGATGAGAAAGATAGCATATTGCAAGCATTCATTCCCACATTTTCCTGCCAGTGTTCTTGTCCACTGTTGTCGCCCGAGTAGATCTGTTTCTACACTTTCATGTTTTTGTTTATAAGTTTTTTCGGTTTTTACCGCGCAAGTGCAGAG
The DNA here is from genome assembly GCF_048455015.1 of Haemaphysalis longicornis. Taxonomy (NCBI): domain Eukaryota; kingdom Metazoa; phylum Arthropoda; class Arachnida; order Ixodida; family Ixodidae; genus Haemaphysalis; species Haemaphysalis longicornis. The sequence continues at coordinate 70,588,985 of NW_027526422.1, read as the reverse complement.
TGTCGCTCTTGCGTGTACATTTAGGTTTCCCCTGTTTCTGTTGTCTTTTTTAGCAAACAGTCGCAAGTTTGTGCCTCAACCCAGTCCTGTTAGCGTCCTATTTGTCTTTGTATGCATAGCACAATTCAATATAAAACATCAACTAGCCCCATTGCACGTCCTTTTGAATAATAGCGAAGCCAGTTGGCGTTAAATAATCGATGAAAATACAAGACTGCAGAAGGACTGCTTTCATGGTCATCTCTGTCATTTCCGTGCTCTTCATCTATTGTTCAATTTCGTCTGGAAGCATCTCCTGACCACAGTTATTCACCCGGCCACTCCTGCTTTAATGCGCGCAGCACTGGTTGCAGCCTGAAGGGGTAACCATATGTAGTGATTTAGGTGAACAACGCAAAAAAAGTAACTCAATAGGTACAGTAAACAGGCAGTGTGGGCGACAGTGATGAGCGGAAACATTGTTACACTGCCGCAGATGGCAATGAGAGTGACGAGTAGTCGCCGTCGCTCGGCTGGCAAATAGCAGCCCACATATGGGCAACGGTGGTGGAGGGCCCCAGCGGCAGTGTATCAATTTTTTTGTGCATCGCTGTCACCCACACTACCAATTTACTTTACCCATTGAGTTACATCTTTTGCGTCACTCATCAAAATAGCAGCACGTTGTTACCCTTTTATTGATGTTTTTGCAGTACCGGTCCTCCTGGTAGCCGCCACAGGGAACTAAATAACAAACAGCCATAAGGCATTCCCCCCTCTTAAATGTTTATGCACAAAACATTCTCGTCATTCAGTCTGCCTCGCAGCCCCACCTGTCGCACGTACCTCTCAAATGAATACCATGGAAGCACATTGCTGAGACTAATCTGCAGTTAGCGGGGTCCCTTTTTCTTAATTTTTTTTTTTTTCATAGTTACTCCCTCACTGCCGTCTGCTTTCAGTGTGGTCATCACCAAATGAGTTTTCCCCTTTCCTTTGTAAGCTTTTTTTCCCTTGTGTGCACGTATGAACTCACCACGAGATGTTGGAAGAGCAGGAATAAAAATGTGCATTAGAAAGCATGTCCGCTCTCCAGTTGGCAAGCTGATGCTGCACCCTTTTGTTTATATTGTCGGAGGCAACTGCCGAGAATGGCGGACCAACAGCGCACGCATGCGCAAATCGCTGCTGGAATAAAGGTCAATCGGTCCCCACCTATGCTTAGGCTGTAACTGACGTTGCACCTGTCCACCGTTGTGTCGTATTTCGTCGTTCTTGCTGTGTGCACATTTAAGGAACATTTCAAGAGTAGTAACACAGTGGTTAGTAGTTAGCAGTGCATGCAGAGAAAATCTGTTATGTCGAAGCAAATGTCAAAACAAAACCGACCTGATCTACATCCCTGCCTGACCTTGACATGTGTACGAGTTCTTCAGTGTGTACTGAAACAATGAAAAGATAGGGATATGCCACACGCTGTTTGCTTAGTCTTTTCAGTTTTTTTTTTTTTTCCTGTTTCTGTTGCAAGAGTAAAATTTGACGTCCGATTAATACGGCTGCAGAGGAAAACTAAACAGCTTTACCAGAAACTTTGCAGTTGAAGAAAAGCATACCTTGGTACAGGATTTCTTTAATGTATTCCCTTTACCGAAATTTGGGCCACCTTGAAATATGACAGGACAAGCGTTTGTCCTGTCTCTTTTTTTATTTTTGTTCTTTGTTGCATTGTCAAGTATTTCAATGTAATGTATGAACTAGCTCAATAGTACACGTTTCTACGTCTTGACATGCTTCCATTTTTCGCTTGCATCAGAAGGTTGCCACAGCTGGGGTGGAGTCCTCATCCCTATGCTCAATAGCACAGAGGCTTACGACAGACAGCTGCCACGGAAATGTCCATGTTCCAATTACCTTTAATGACATTTGTACAATGACTCAAGCATTCAGCCAAGCTATGTACAGGGTCCCCTATAATTTTTTTTCCGGGGGCAAAAACTTCGAGTGCTATGCACAGAAAAGCAGTCAGTGCTCCGCGACGATTGATTGGGCTGTGCCAGGCAGCACAAAGGCCAGTTGCCATTTAGCCTATGTGGCAGGGCCACAAGAACCTAACTGGGTGTCAGTGTTGAGTTTGTGTTATGATGGGGATGCCACGAACGGCAAGAGTGTGAGAATGAAGCGATGACATGCGGCGACAAACATGAACGTGGAAGATTTTGCCAGAGAGACTGGCCATAATTAGCAGGAGGCCAGGTAGGATGATGCTTGTCGTGAAGTGGAAAACGCGGCAGAGAGATGAAAGTACACTGCTGACATGGAAAACTTTAGTCAGTGTATGGAAAATTGAGGAGAGCCTTTCTGGATCAACAGTGTGGATTTACCTAACTGGAGAAAAATATGTCGGTGGGCAAGTCGATATTCATCTGTGGAACACGTAACATTGCAAAGGTTGACAAAGACTATGAGAGAACGCGAAACAAGCGCTGTCCCATTTTATCTTTTGGTCTTTGCCAACCTTTGTGGTTGGCAAAGTTGGAGTGTTGGTTTGTTCATCTTGTGAAAGCAGGTCCTCTCTCCTAGCAGGCATGTTGGAATGTACACGACATTGCAGCTCTCAACTTGCAGCATGTTTCAGCAGAAAATGCCTAGGCTTTTTGCAACGACAATTTGATTGCCTTCAACAAGTTCAGTAGTTCGAATGTTAGTGCATAACCATAGTTAGCAGCTTTGATAGCCAACCACCTTCACAGAGTGGAATGGCCTTGAATTTTCTCTGTTGTTAAGGGGTAACCACAAGGAGCTATTTTAATGAGTGACAAAGCACACGTAACTCAATGGGCGCTGGAATCGCTGTGGGTGGCCAGAAGAAAGCAAGGCAACAAAAGTCAGCAGCAAAGGAGCTCGACGGCAATCTATTATCGCTGTCACCCTTCGAGTTCTGCTTGCCACATCGCTTGCCAAAATCGCCCAGGTGGTTATTTAAAGGAGCCATGAAGAGAAAATGCAAGTTGGTTTTATTCGAAAGATTTCGTGTTTTATAGTGCCCCCAGCGCTTGTCCGGATACAAACGGTGCTTTATTCACTGAGAAATTAAACAATTTAGGTTAAAATTTTGATTTTCCCGCTCAATCGTGCGTTTTCGTGGTCCCAAGTGACATCACAGGAACCGACCGCTCTGCAGCCTAGAGTACCTTCATTCACGCATCCGCCGTGCAGGGTAGAGACACGTAACGCTGGCGCCGCCATGTTCGGTTGCTCGCTCGCCACCGAAGCAAGTCATTGTGTCAAAACCGCGCTAAAATTATCGCCGCAACGCGGTTTACTGAAGAAGTTTGAATCATATTGTCTGTTTCGCGTTGCTAGGTCTCGTGGGAAACGAAAAGAATAACGCGTTGAGCCCGTTGGCCCAATTGCGGCGGCACAGGACCGTTCAAAAATTGTCTCCACCCTGTACAGCGGTGTTGGTTTGTTCCCGCGTTTCTTTTCGTTCCGTAACCTAGATGGCGCCACCATACCGTGGCAAGCGTTTGGTTTGTTTTTGCCCGCATTTAAACCTGGCTTGTTTTTGTTCTGGGAGAAAATATTCGTTCCCTGAAACAGTGCTCGCTCGACAAATGGGGTCACGTAAGACACCGTTGCTTGCGTCAATCGGCCAGTGTCGTCTGCGACAACCCCAAGCCCCGTAGTGCTGTGCAGCTAAACCAAAGCATGCTGTGCGCAGTACGAACAGCAGAACGCATCAGTACTTCTATGTTTACATGTGCTTTCGTAACTTCCACTGTTTGTCCCATCATTCTTATTGCTTTGTAAAGAATGTGCCCTAAATTTAAGCGCAAATCGCTTGTTCGTCTAGTTTGTAAGCTCTACCTAGTTTGCGTCTGCTTCTGCCAGCCTCCGCCAATCGCAGAGCTTAGCCCATGTGACATCACAGGTTCTGTTGCGGGAAATGAGCTGGTGGGTCGCATGACCATTCCCGTTTTTCCTAATTATGTAGCTTATTTGAGCGAAGTTTACGTTAAAAGTGGTGTCAGTATGATTCTAACGAGACAATCTTTTGAATGAACCAAACTTGTGTTTTCTCTTCATGGCTCCTTTAACTCTATGGTTTAAAAAATACTGACACAGAATTGGCAGGTTTGTGAAGCGAAGCTTTCTTTGCCTGTTCTCCCGATTTTCTGGGCAGTGCTGCTGTCCTCTTTCCTGCACGTGCTGCTGGGTCTCTTACGGCTCACCAGATGGAGGTCATCCCCATATTTCCCATCTGGCACTGTGGCAGCACTGTTTCAGTACGTGCACATGGCATGTGCTGCGTGCTTGAAGTTGCCGCCTCAACAGCGTGCTGGCCAAGTATGCAGAAAGAGCGGAAGACTACGTAAACAGGTGCCAGCAAAATGGCTACAGAGCATTCACTCAGCATTGAGGACACCCAGGCAAGGAAAAAAGTGTCACACGGGCAATCGGATAGAGCGGGAAATGTGAAGAAGACTGCTGAAGCCCTCTAACAAGTAGCAAGACGGGTAGTGCAGCAAAATAGTTACCATGCTCGTAAAGCCAGCTCGCCACAGCTGCCCATGGAGCAAGAATATATAGGAGGGGGAATGGCCCATTGCCTCAGGTGCAGCTGAACGACCAGATGTCAGAGTATAAACTAAGACGGACTATGAAGCTTCGTAGCTCTGACATTGAAGGAGGGGGTAGCGTAATCTGATGGATAAAATGATAGTGGCCACAATTCATTCCGGGGCTGTGAAGTGAGATGCAATCGCAGCCGGGCCATGCAGTTTCTTCTTGCGTGACAGATGCCACTACCGAAACCTTGGCCAAGCGCGCTTGCGATGTTATCTGGTTGCCCAAGAAGCGCTGTGTCCCATCCTGCCTTATTCTTGCTGCTGCCACAGTCACCATTCAATGATAATTTCTGTCAGCCAATTGTCTTGTTCTTTCCCAAAGCAAGCAAACAAAACCACAAAACTGTTTTACAATTTTGGTTTCACTGCGTTCAACCATGGGAATTTTTTTAGATGCGATGCATCTCTTGCTCTCGGGTATGTCCCTCTGTTGTCGTCGCGGCGTTGTCCGCACGCTCACTGCACATGCGCAACACTCTCCGTCTCATTATCATAACAGTTTCGCGTGTGCGCTTCGCTGCTCTGGGTGCGCGCATGTGTGCGCACTCTCACTCCGTCTCATTATCATAACAACAGCTGCGCGTGTGCGCTTCGCTGCTCTGGGTGCGCGCATGTGTGCGCATGCGCGTGACTCCCCTCCCCCGGCTCCTCTCCTTTCAAAAGCGGGAATATAAGAAAATCCTCCCTGTTCTGTGGTATAAGCGGTATAAGCGGGGGAGCGCACGGCGCCGGATCAGTCCAGCGCTCGCTCTCGCACTTGACTTTGCTTGACGATACCTCCGTGCAAGATCTTCCGATGAAGACGTGATGGAAGCGACAGTCCCTTCAGCGAGTGGACTGACGCAATCCAATACCAGCGTCAGTCCAAACGCTCAAGGCAACGTTACTTCTCCAACTGAAGCAGAAGACAAGGCTGCGAAGCGAAGAGCTCGTGATGCCGAACGCAAACGGTTGAAGCGAGCGGCCGATGCTGAACTCCGTCAACGGGAAGCTGCGTCCATGCGTAAGAAGCGAGCAGCGGATCCTGAACTTCGAGAACGTGAAGCTGCTTCGAAACGTCAACGTCGAGCAGTGGCGTCATCCGAGGTACGCGAGAAGCGAACAACTGCCAAACGTCAACAGCGTGCAGCAAACCCCGAGCTACGACAACGAGAAGCAACGGCCGCACGCAAGAAGCGAGTAACGAACCCTGAACTACGTCAACGTGAAGCGGCTTCAAAACGTCAACGTCGCACTGCGGATCCAGCGACCGTTCGCAAGCGAGAAGCGGCTGCTAAACGACGTCAACGTGAGTCTGCACTGGATGCTGTCCGCGAAAGCGGCAGCGCGAGCGAAGGAGTACGCTTCCGCAGACGCTCGTTTCAAGCGCGACTTAAAAGTAAAATTACGCCCATCTTCCCGCGTATGAGAACACCCGCATGTGATGGAAATACTGGCCCACAGAACAGGGAGACTGGCCGCAAGTGTCGGGAGCGCCGTCGCTAGTGACGGCAGTGCCGCCCGCCTAGCGACCTTATCGGCAGTTGATCGGTTACAATGAGACGGGCGCGCATCGTGCGCACGGAAGAGGAGCAACGCATCCTTCTAGAACGACGGCGGGAGCAAAAGCGAGAATGGGCTCGCCGGCGGCGAAAAGCCGTATCGTGTGTCTGCCGACGAGCTCGGCCTGTCGTGTGTGCTGACCGACGAAGACCTACAGCGCGCCCGTCAAGAACGCCGGCGTCAGCAGAACCGGCAGCGCCGGCGGCGGAACGCCGCCAAGGCCCGTCGTAGCGATCCCCGACCGGGCGACGATCCGCAGCGTACCCGTGACGAGCAGGTGCGCGAACAGAACCGGGAACGCGAGCGGCAGCAGCGGCAAAGCGTCCATGGCCAGAAGCGGGCGGCGGACGCCGCTCGCAAACGGCAAGCTCGTTACGACCGCAAATACCGCGAGGCTGAAAACGCATAACGCCGACGGTGGTGCTACCCTTCGCAACGTTTCGCCGGTACTGCGGCACGGCTTAAGCGTGGGTTTGTGGACAACCCATTTGGCTTAGCGTGCGGGGCTTTGGGGCATGTGGTCGCTCTGGTTCGCGGGCGATTTGACTACCCAGAGAGAGAGAACGAGCTTATGCGTAGGAGTGGCTTCCCAATCCAGTAGCCCAATACCCCAATACGGTACGTGAACTGCGTGAACGCCGGGTGTCGCCAGTGCTAATTCTTGCCTGCCCACAATCTCTAAAGGAGGACCTACCATTGAAAAAACCATTGCTTTCGAATTAGCATCACCGTGCTCACTCGTACGGTACACCACCGCGACAAAACGTTGCAAAGGCTACATAAATTTAAGCTCCGGTTAATGTCTGCATTTTAGTGTTTTAACAGCAGCTGCTTAGCTTGAGCGTTTGCCTAGCCGAACGTTAACAGAAAACCCCACTCGGCGAAGTGGAGAGGAGGAAGGCTAAGTGGCGAGGGAAGCAGCGGCATGTTACGGAGCGTAGTGGGGGAGAGAGACTGCTGGGGTTTTTCCTCCATGCTGCTGGGTATGAGCGCGCGCGCTGTGCCGTGGAGAGGAGGTGCCTCGTATGTGATTGGCTGATGTGACCCTGGTGATGACGTAAGCTCTGACGTACAGGTGCTCTCGCGCTGCTTTGAGCAGGCAAAAAAAAAAAAAAAAAAAAGAGACCGGGAGGCAAGTGTGTGCCGGCCTGCCGGCGGCGTCGGCCTCTTGTTACTGTCGAGATGGGCAGAACGAAGAAGGTGCTTTCTTCTGATGAAAAAAAAAAAAAAATTAAAGCCGTTCCACTCAACGTGAAAGCTGTCGTAAATGCAGAGCAGTGATTCGCCATAACGGCCTGTGGCACCGTTATCCGCTTACTGCTACTACCCATCACGCTCTTCGCCTCCCTGTCTCACTTCTCTCTTGATGAATTGAACGGAGGTTTGTCCAAAGCAGTTCAAATTTCCCGCCTTCGCAGTGCTCGCGCGCCCCCTGCCTGGAACGAACAGCGCGAGCAGTTCTCGCACGTGCCGGCACCTTACTGCGCAGTCCACAACGCGATGTTTTTGGCGGTCCCATCTCCCCGCGAGGGGGACTCGAGTAAATGCGTCGCATAGGGGGTGGGTGTATTGCGTTAACGTTTAGTGTTTGGGAAGTTGGTGGTAGTGAATGCGTTGTATCAGCAGCTTCTTGACGTAGTTTGAATGAGTCAAGGATATAAGGCGCGTTCGTCGCCTCCCATTCCGTGTTGGCTTTGTGGCGCAGTGGGTAGAGCACCATGTACATTGCGTTCCGCCCGCAGGGTCCAGGGATCGAAACCAGGCGCCGGATAGTATTTTTTTTTATATAGTGTAGGGGGAGGGGTGCGGACAACGACGGTGCGGACTACGACAGACGTCAACGCGGGTGACATCGTGAGTTACTGAAATGCTCTGCATTTAAAAGCCGAGCGAATGTGAAAGAGGAGGGAAGCCGCTCGTGAGTGTATGAGGCGTAAGCGGGAAGATCCTGCCGAAGCTAAGCGCCGGAAGATGAGTGACGATCCCGAGTTACGGGCCAGGCATGCAGAAGCAAAACGGCGGTACGACGCCGCACATCGGGATAAACGGCGTCAAGCGGCTTGGCTACGAAGAGCGTCCGATCCTGGATTGCGTGTCATGGAGAACTTCAAGCGAAGAGAAAGGATGGCTACTTCTGGTGCGCAAGCAGTTTCATCAGTCTTGTCTGTGATTATGATCCATTTGTGTTCCATTTGTGTGTGTGTGTACATGGAGGAAGTGTGTGTGTGCATGCATATGGCTTCACATGGAGGCACTCACTGCCTTAACACACGTATACAATCACAATTTCTCCTAGCATTTACTCTTAGTGCACACAAAATCAGCTAAAAAACACATGAATTTGGCTTCTGGAACATTTGGTTGTCTTAAGTCCTAGACTCTTGTGCTTGAGTGTAATTGTTGTTGTTTTTGTTCCTGGTGACTTGGCTCATATCCACGTGGGGGATTGGCCAGGAATCGGGCGTGAGAAGGGCTAATGCGCCCGCTTAAAACACTGGAATCTTGTACACCTCGCTATTTATACGCAAAAAGAAAGAAAATGGAATTGGTTGAAAGTTGTAAGCAGATTTTTGAGTAGAACAACTGAGCTTTTTGGACCGGAAAAACTACACGCACGAATCAAAGCTAACAGGGCAGGCGCCTGGTCTCGGAAACGTATGCATGAATTGCTGCACCCACCCTCGGTGACAATATCCCAGTGATGTGGCCCCAAAAGATAGTAGTACGGGCATGGAAATAGGCAGGCCAATTCGTCGCAATGGCGTGGCAAGATGACGTTGCCTCATCATTGAAAAACCGCAGCAATGCAATGAAGTGCTCTAAAGTCTCCTGATCACCGCAGACAGCACATCGGGAGGAGGAGGCTAGACCAGCTAGGTGCATATAAAAGTTGAGTTGGGGGACTCGACATCTGAAGGTAGTTAATGTGACCTTGCATTGTCGAGATTCACAAAAACAAGTATTCCAATTATGTTTTAAATGGACATAATCTTCAAAATTAGTGATGATCCCTTCCTGCACTCTTGCTAGGTGTTGGTAGGTACAAAACCTTGCTCCTGCTACAATGAAGGGAATAGGGCATAGGTCAACTGGAGGGCCATCTAACGACGATCGTGCCAAGGAATCGGCCTGTTCATTAAGCTGTAACCCTTTGTGACCTGGAACCCAAATGAGGCAGATGTGCTGCAAATGGGAAGGCACAAGGAAGTTGAATGTACGGATAAGGGCGGAATTTTCGGATGAAGACAGAGCAGAACAAACCGATAAGGATTCAGTAATTATTGCTACGTTAAAGTGCTGCAGAGGTACGTCTTTTAAAGCCAGAACTATCGCTTGGAATTTGGCTTGAAATATTGGTGTGAAATCGGGTAAATGCAGCGAGACTGACCAGTTAAGGTGTGGTCTAAAAATTTCCACACCTGCTCGCTCCTCACGCTGGGATGCATCTGTTGCAACTATTGCATAATCCTTAAAGCTTGCCAAATGGTCGTTGAGTATTCCTGTTAAAAAACACGACGTAAGCATTTTAGCGTTACTGGGGAAAATATTGTGGAAAGTTAAATGTGCAGGAGGAACGTCACAGGGCATTGTCAGTACTGTGGCAATATTGATACTCAATGGTGAGAGTAACGTCGCGAGGCCACCAAGAGCTGAAAAAGAGTGCCGGCTGAGCAACCATCAATGAAAAATATCTGCTCTGTGGATATTCAAAAATCCTCATAACCGTCAGTGCTGTTAGTAGCCGAAACCGAGACTCCAGGCAACGAATGCGGGCCTCCAAATACAAGATGCTATTGGCCACGCACCTTGGGAGGCCGAGGCACAATCTCAGTGCACGATGCTCCAACATAATAAGCTTTCTGAGTTTGTAATCTGGTGAAACGGAAAAGAGGGCGCAGCCAAACTCTAAAATGGGATGCATGTACCCCCTGTAAATAAAAAGTAGTGTCCCTTCTCATTCCAAAACTCCTATTGCTGAGTCTCCGCAACAGCCCAAGTGCCCGTTCCCCTTTGGTTGCGATATGGTTTATATGAGGGCGCCAATCCATTGTCTGATTATATATACCCAAATACTTCAAAGACGCCACCTGAGGAATAGTCGCCTCCGATACATCAGTCAGAGGGTAACCGGAGCAGATACCGGCAAAACTAACAGCGCACTTATTGACATTGATTTTCAAATTTATGTATGTTAACCACCTTTCGATGGAATACAAATATGCCTGTAGCATTTGATAAAGAACATGAATGTCCTGGGCAGCAGAGAAAAAGGCTATGTCATCAGCGTAAACATAAGTACAGACTTCCTGATTGTCTGATATAAAGTCGATGATTTAAAGCCATTTTTCAAACAAAACAACTTGCGTCCATTAAAAATGGTTGAATCCATGAAAGAATGTACTTGGGTACCCCACATTAAGTTTGGCTAGCAGTACGATATATATTCCACGCTGTCATATGCTTTAGCAACATCCAGTGTGACGAGTGCGCATATCTGTTTGTTTCTGCGCGCAAACTGAATACGGCTCTCCAGGTCAACATGGGCGGACCAAATGGAGCAACCCGGACGGAAGCCAATTTGATGCGGGCTCAGAATATTTTTACTGGACAAAAACTGGCCTAATCTGCCATACAAAATTCTCTCTATCAATTTGCCTAGGCTGCTAGTTAGTGCAATTGGGCAAATATTGTCCGGAATAACACTTAGGCTGGGGTATAGTTCTTTAGAAGGGGGACAATTATTGCGATTTTCCAATCTGCAGGAATCCATGATTTTTCCAATGAAGTATTTATAATACTCAATAGATCGTCAGGAGATTCCTCAAACAAAAGTTTTATCGCGGGAGTAGAAACCCCATCTGGCCCCGGGGAGGCTCCCGGCAGCCGCATAACAACATCCCCCATCTCTCCCATCGTGACAGGGGCGAAGTCTACAACTGGTATACTTTCTACAACAATGGGTGATAGTGTAGATGAGAATCTGACTTGTAAGTCCTGGGCGACCTTTTTGATCGAATTCACGATTTCATCAGACATTTCCACGACTGAAACATCGTTACTGCGATTGTCTAAACTCTTGCGGTTATGCAAGAAAGTAAAGAGAGCACGTCTGTTTTTTGTATCTGAAAGCGCCGAGAAACAATGCGAATGATGCAGTTGCTTGGCCGTAGAGAGTGTTCGGCGGAAAATAGCCGAATAATATTTAAAATTTGACCAGTTATCGGGACTCTAATTATGAATGAACTTCTTCCACGCTGCCTTCCTACGCCGATAATCTCTAGAACAGCCCTGATCCCACCAGGGGCTTGTACCCTCTCTCTTTGCAGAAGCAACAATGAATTCAGACTTCTTTAGTGAGTTTTTCAATGCGGCTGTTACCTTCTTAGCCCTATTTTCCTCAGGCTCATTCGGGAGCGATATGATAGCCGAATGCAATTTCTTTTTCATAACTTCATAATTTACCAACGTCTGCAATACCCGTTCCGGTGTACTTGGAGTGACAGCTACATAAAAAACTACCAGTATGTGGTCGCTATTTGTCGGGCAATCAACAGTACTCCACGAAGAGACTGAAACGCCCTTTGCAAATGTTAAATCCAAGACAGGTCGCATTCGGCTCCGGAAAAATGTCGCACTACCCGTGTTATAACAAAGAAGATTGTTGGTGGACATCCAGTCTAATAATCGCCAGCCACAGGTATCTGTTTTAAAACCCCAACTGACGTGATGTGAGTTGAAGTCACCGGCGATCACGAGGTGTTGCTTACTCGACGATAGAGCAAGATCTAGGGGACCTGTGGCAGTCACTCCGTTAAGGAAATATGCATTAACTAAAGAAAAAGAAACGCATCCAGGGAGGCACATATGAATCGCCAGCAGTTCGCAGTCCGGTGACGAGGATTGAAAATACAGTTTGGCTTTGTGGCAAAATTTGGAAGATACAAGAATCAATAATCCACCTCCTCGGGTCTCCCTATCTAATCTAAACTCACGAAAATCCGGAAGAGTGGATGACTTATCCTTGGACAGTCAAGTTTCTTGGAGGAGAATAATATCAGGACATTGACTGTTAATGAGACATTTAAGATCTGTGAGAGCTGGAGTTATCGAACGACAATTCCACTGAAGAACCGGGAGGGACATTAGGGGGAGTGAATAGCAGCCATGGCTGCCTCCAAGATGCTTTCTTTAAGCTTAATTTCTGTTTGGCCCTTTTTAGGTTTTTTGGATTTTGATTCTGTGGGGGAAGTAGGTTGTTGCGAAAGCGATGAAGTTGCCCATTTACTTGTCGAAGCAGCCGGTAGCTCTAATTCCATTTCAAGTTCACAATCTGGCTTCAGAACTGGGGAGGAAACCTGACCCTGTGAAACCACAGGAGACGAAGGAGCCAAAACCTGGTGTGTTGAGGCGGTCATCAGAGCTGGGCTAATAGCCTCGTTGGAAGTAGCCGTCTGGAGGCAGATTATGGATGAAGGGTTCCTCACGAGGTTTTCCCCTCGCACCGCTGAAGCCTGGGATGTTTGACCCCTGTTAGTCGTGGACAGAGGCTGCGAGCAGACCTGCTCCTGGGAAACCGGCGCAGGCAAAGACAGGACTTGCACAATTTGTTGTGTCTGAGCAGACAAAAGGTTCGAAACCTGTTCCGTCACCGACAAGACCATTTGTCCCGAAACCTCAGGCAGCACCTCTTTCAGTGCCATATCGCTATTGCTTTGGCAAGAGAAGCCTCATTGGTTGGGGTGTGGCGGGCGGTAGCACCTGCATACCCATAAGCTCTCTCTTTGACTATATTTACCGCTTCTGAGCGGGAACAGCAGCGCTTTTCCAGCACCTCCAAGACCCTGACTTCCCTTGCGTGGGCTGGGCAGTTCGAGTAGTCCGCTGGATGAGCAGCTTGACAGAGGCAACATGTAACTTCATCCGCAGTACACTGGCTAGCGGAATGATCGGCCCCGCAATTACAGCAGCGAGTGGAGGATTTACAAGTTCCTGCAGTGTGACCATAGCGCCAGCAGTTCTGACACTGGCGAGGACGGGGGGACAAAGGCTCAACTCTGTAGATCAGGGGCCAGACTTTGATTTCTGAAGGGCATGAGCAGCCCGCAAATGTGGTGATCACCGATTCTGTAGGGGTGCGGACATTGTCCACCACACGAGAGCAGCGGTACACCGCGATCACACCGGCATCCAGAAACTGCTCGAGGAGCTCACTTGGAAATGTCCACGTCAATTCTGCGGGCAATCCCTTTAGTACACGCAAGATGAGAGGGGACAAAAGGCCTTGCCGGGAAAGAAGCAAACGACGAGAACACTCTTCTTGGCCAATCCCCCTGAGTGGGTATGCGCCACTTTATGGGCCACCACCACCACCACCTTCAGCAGATCAACCAAGCAGGCCTTATCTGATGACTTGCAGATAATTCCGCCCTTCCCGTACGGTCGCACCTCCTTAACACCCCTGAAGTGCTCACTGGCGGCTTGCAGGTCTTTTTGGATGGTCTTGAAATTTTTTAACCTGATTGCCCCACCATTGGTCGGGACCATCGCCACCGGGGCAGCCGTCCCGCCATTCTGCAGGAAGGAATCCAGAGGCAGGTCCTGCGCCAAGAGACTAGCCGACCAGGGAGAGGACCCCTGGCCGGGAGAAGAAGTAGACATGGGAACTGCCTATCAGCTAACGGAGATATTAAACAAAACCGATAACACTACAGCGAAGCACCGATGCCTGGCCAAACCCAACGCAGAACGCAACGTCAGGAGAACGAAGCCACCTGGCACAGAAAGTTGTATTCTCGCGCCCGCGTGGAACGAAAACTGGGGGACCTGGATCGCCATCTGGTGGGCATTACGATTCTAGCCACTGTACTGGACGACGGCTGCGACCGCTCCGTCTCGTGCGGGCCTAAATTCCCGAGTCTACGCTGCCAGCCAGCTGTGCCATTGGTTTGATATCTCGGTTGAAGCGTTCAGTATAAAATACCCGCGCGGGAAGGCTCACGAAATTTCGACGGAGCCATGGGGAGGCGGGGGAGGCCACGGGTCGTTCGTTCTCCACTAGAACAACGAGAGTTTGAAGAACGCATACGGTCGCAGAAGCGAGACTACATGCGCCGCGTACGAGCGTCGCAAACAGCTGAAGAACGCGAAGGTGAAGTCAAGCGCCGGCGAGTGGCCCGCCAAGCCAACGCGCAGCAACGAGCGAGCGAGAATGCTCGCAGAAGGCTTAGGCACCAGGCCAACCAGGCGGCGAAGAAGGAAAAGGAAAACGCCTTCAAAGGTGCGCGTTCGAGGTTCAAGCTGTAGTGAATTCTAGTTCACTGTATTCAAGCGCAACCTCCTAGATCGGCATATCGGAGCCAGTTTAAAACCAAGCGCAAGCTTACAACAAAATACAGTTTTTGAAGCCACAGACAACTTTTGAGGTTGTTCGCGAGCCGTGCCAAGTAAGAATGGAGCGCTGTTCTGTTCTTGCTGTTGCCGCTGTTGCTGTAGCTACCACACTGTAGCTTCTCCGCGTTGATACGGCGTGTTCGTCCAATCTAGAACCACCAAATAGCATGTTAAGTGGTTCTAGTCGAAGCGAAGGTTTATAAAACGCTATTTCGAAGCACCTTAGAGTTTCATACAACAATGAAACTCTATGCGATGCGCGGCTCGCCTAGAGCCATATTTGGTGGTTACTCTAGCTCAGGTAGTGCGTTCTGCGGGTGCGGTCGCGTGCGGCAAACGTTTCGCTCCATGGAAAACATCGTCTTGCAATCGTCTTTACCACGCTGCTTAATTCTCACCGGACAATAATGAGTGACGAGGACTTCGCGAGTGTTTTGTCCGCCAATGCTGCAAAGCGCGCAGCCCTCGCAAAGGCCCAGCGCCTCAGGCGCCAGGACCCCGTGGTGCGCGCCCGTGAAAACGAAGCTAAGCGCCGCCGTCGAGAAGACCCCGAAGTGCGCTACGCCGAAGCAGAAGCCCAGCGCCGCCGCCGACGGGACACCAGGGGCACCGTCGTTCGCGCAGACGAGTCAGCCGCCGTCCGCAAAGCGAGGAATGAGGGTGCGACGGCTGCAACGCGGACCTTCCGGGAAGTGGCCAATAATTGTATGCGTCCCTCTCACAATTTACCGTTCCACATAGCTAAATCAAACGATCCCTACAGCTGCGCTCAAAATGTTTATTTATCGTCTGTGCATCCGTTACGCTGGCTACCGCAGTGTTGCTGTAGGTGGTTTGGCTTGAAAATGAAACAGAAGCTGCGGTGAAAATATTGTGTTGCCAGTGGAATACGTATTCATTCAATTCTGCGCGAGGGTAGGGGAAAACGGAGGAGAGTACAAAAAAAAAAAAAAAAGGCACGAGGGGTTGCAGCTGGGGCTGGGTCTTTTATGCACAAACACTTCTCGTTCTCCAAGCTGGCGTGCTGCGTCTGGAAGAAGAATCCTGAAGTCATGAAGCAAACGTGATGCAGAGGGAAGCCATTCGCAGTGGGCTCTACCACTTTGAGTTTGATGAACAGCTGACTATGCGGGGGCGGAGTCAAGGTAGCTGTGTAGTCGGCGGATTGGCAGTCTGAAGTCTTCAGCGGATTAATGCAGAAAAGCATGTCTGCACAGCTCAGTGGTGACAACTAAACTCAGCATTGTGGCTTCACTGCTGTCTCGCGAGACTATGGGGCTTCCGCTGCGTAGTCTACAACAAGAAAATTCTCCCTAATCGGCGACAATGACTCGTTAAAGAGTTTGTCACGTTGGAGGTCAAGGAGGATGTGGCAGCAGCGGGGAGGCACTGTTGGACTGCCGAAACGCTCGCTGAGGAGGCGAACACACAGAACATTGGCGTTTAAAGGAGCCATGAAGACAAAATACAAGTTGGGTTTGTTAGAAAGACTGCTTAGTCCCGATAACAATGATACCAATATCATCGCAATCTTCGAACAAATAACGGAGATATTAAAGAAAACGTGTGAAGTAGTCGCGACCCCCTAGCCGATTTCCCGCAACTTTTCTATGACGTCACGGAATCTTGTTTGTGCGATTGGCGGCCCCCTAACTCACCTGTCGCGACGACACATGACTGGACGTCCTGTAATGGGGCCTCTAGTTCCATTTGACCGCATCACTTGAATGCTAACGTGCAGTTAAGGCACTGAAAATTATGCTTTATTGTTGGCCCGTATGACGTCATTCTTGCTCATAACACGTCACTGTGGCGCACAATTTGAAAGTTTTTAAATAATTCTTGCTTTTTTTCGTTAAAAAAACATCTTTTGCGGCTCTAACGGAGCTGAGTGAGATACTGAATCCTAGTTCTTTCAAATTAAACGAAGTTGTATTTTCTCTTCATGGCTCCTTTAAGAAGTGCTTCAGAAGAGGAATACAAGGCCTACTGTAGTCCCGAGGAAGAAGCCTTGAGGGACCAGGGTTAACGTGAGAGTCTAGAACAGTGTGAAGTGTGACTGGAAGCTATGCCGTGGGCTTGTGCAAACACTGGAACAGGGAGCAGCAGCGTGCCTCAACACTATCTCGGAGTATAAGGAGACTTGAAGAAAAGTGAGATGCTAGAACAGCATGAAGCTAGGCTTGAGTAACTACAGGCCTAGGGGAAATGGGTTCTACATTGTTTGATTGATTGATTGTGGTGTTTAACGCACCGACACAGCACAGGCGATGAGGCGCGCCGTAGTGGAGGGCTCCGGATTAATTTTGACCACCTGGGGATCTTTAACGTGCGCCGAAATCTCGAGCACACGGGCGTTTTTGTTTTTCGCCTCCATCAGAAAAGTGGCCGCCGCGGCCGGGAATCGAACCCGCGACCTCGTGCTCAGCAGCGCAACACCACTGAGCCACCGCGGCGAGTGGTTCTACATCGGAACTGCACTCGGAGTAAAGTTCAACGTTATGGTTACTCTGCTGAATATTGCTGCAGAATTACTCTGAAAATGAGGATATATATCTGAGACCAGTATAATAGAGAGCCCCATCGATTATAACCATATCTTGCTCTGGTGGTCACGTGAGGAGCTCGATTTTTTTTTACTTCTGAGGTGTGCAGGTGGCTGCATTTTGCCTCAATTAGCCGCTTAGATTGGCGATCGAACCCTGCTATTGCATGGTAGCTGACACACCTTCACCTTTCACTTGGCTTGGCATTAAAGATGAAGCAATACTTTATGGCTGTTGCTCCCCCCTCCCGTGCCTGACAGCAAAGAAATTGTGGTAGTGTCTGCTTTAGTCCAGTTTTTGTAATGTTTTTGTCCGTTTCATGAAATAAAAAAAAAATGTTGGGTCCAGTAACTCTCCCAGTTTTACTGATTTTTCATAAATTCAAGCATCCATCTTACCCCTGAGCATTTGTCTTATTTACATTTCTAGCCAACAATGTGGTCCTCGATGATCCCCCCAGAGAGCCTTGAAAGTCCTTGGAACACTTTGCAATTGTTGTACAAACCACACAAATCATGCTTGGTGTCTCTTTTACTGGGCTGAACCTTAAATAATCTGCTGAAATTCTCTCGGTTCCTCTGAGTTTGGACTTGACGACATATTCTTGCATTTCTTGTCCCAGGTTCTCGGGCGCGTGCAACCAGTGTAACTTTGCCATCGCTGTCGCCTGGGAAAAGCAATACGCTGACACAGTCCATCGTGCCAATGAGGTTCCAGGCTTCGCAGGCAAATGTGAAAGTCAAATTAAAGAATGTCGGAGTGCAGACACGGCATACTAGGAGAAGACGACGTACAGGTACGTGGGCACAACCTTTTGGTCATCAGAAGGAGGCTATTTCCCCCCGCCCTGCTTTCTTTGTCTCCGCAATATGTTGCAAAGATGGCTGCGTCTTGGGTGGAAATTTCGTTATATTTGAGCTGTTGAGGTGAAAACTTGTTGACATACATGCATGGCTCAAAATACCAATTTGAAATGTGGGATTTCTTCTTCTATGTGAAAAGGTTCTGATTTGGTGCCATTTTCCTCTTTTTTAAATACTTGTACCGCTCTTTTGAAAGAAATCTGCTCTTTTGATGCTCATTACTGTTGCCTTTCTTGTCGTAGGGCGAGAGTGGGACAGTAAACAAAATCCCCACTTGAAGCTTGCATTTTTACTTTATTTTAATTGAGTTTCTCAATTTTTCTGCTTCCCATTAAATGTTGGTCAGGGTCAGGGTGGTCAGGTTTTTGGTGAAGTGAAGAAAAGCCTCCGGCATATTCTCACGAGTAAAAGTTTTTCTTAGGGAAATATTTTTGTAATGTAATGCTGTTTCACTGCTAATGGCAGAAGCATTTTTGATGACCTGAAATTATACTTTTAGGTCATGTTATTAGGGCACACATTCAATATGCGACTTATGCTTTTGTTATCTTGGTATTGCAGGATTTATTATTTTTTGGTTGGGAAAGTTGTTTTCAGCTTTACTTTTTTCTATCTACGTGTGTGCAATTTTCTCATGTCCTTCTGTTCGGTCTCAACTTTAAACGTAGAAGTAAATGCAGAAATGTAGAAACAGTTTGTCGAGTGATCGCTCAACATGCTTTGTTGAACACACTTCTTGCGTTTGCATCATTGGGCATCGTGTGGCCAGGCTGCGTGGAGCTGAAACTGCGATGCTTACACTACGACTCACAGTGGAGTGGGAAATTTTGTGCGTATAGGGCAACACGTGCATTCTCTGACGTTCCCTTTGAGCATTGGCTGCTTTCTTTTCGCCTTCAGTTTTTTTCGAAATGACTTCGGATCCTCGTGTGATCAATTTCGTGCAGCACTGAAGCGTATGACTTGATTGTCAAATCTTTCATCAGGTTTATGTAGACAAAATTCAACTGGTGAAGTTTTTGAGCCTGTTGTGGCTATTCTCCTTTGTGTTAGTTTGGAATAAGCGCTGGCAAACGGAAGGAGGGCAGTTTTTTGTTTTGCGGTGATACATATACATACCTGCCAGGTTTCCCGAATTTTCCGGGAGACTCCCAAATTTTCGTGGTTTTGTACGATTGTACGGCCGAAACAAAAATCTGAAAACGCACCCGTCTTTGGCAAAATCTTTTTCGCAGTCTGGCCACAATGCACCGGAGGTATACCTGACAATCCAACCCGACACCAATCGGCATCGTTATCAGTGAAGTGCTTAAAAAGCGTAGTCTGCCATGCACAGACGGTGAACCTGTTCGTCCCATTGTTAGTTTACTTTTGCTAGAAGCACAGCACCACCGCCGCTTTCATTTACGCACGAGCATGACCGTTCTGAACGGCCGTTCTGAAGATTTACCAATTCTTCAGTGGTGTAGCTTGTTGTTAGTTTAGACAAAACAACAAAACAGTTCAGTTCCTGATGTTTTGTGTTGCGCTTGCAGTATTATTTCCAGGACTTTCTGAAAGAGGCGGCGTGAGCCACGTCGGAACATTTAAGTGGTGTAACCTGTTGGTAGTTTGGACAAAGAAACAGTTCATTTCCTGCTATGTTGTAAGTAAATAAAAAATTAAATCTGTGTAAGGTTACCCATTCTGTTGTTGCTACACCCCCCCCCCTCCCCCGGTCAGATCTCCCTAATGCTATCCCGGCAAACCTGGCAGGTATGCATATAGCAAATTCAATTATTTGAAAATTAAGTCTGTGGTGTAAAAATTGGATGTGCAGGACGGCTTGGAAAGAAGACCTAAGTTCAACTACGATCCAGCCTGGAGCCATCCACAGCTGCTTGCCATAGTTCGGGAAGTCGGCAGCTGTGTTGTGAAGCAAGACTGGGAAGGGGCTGTCAGCGGCGCCATAGACTGCTTGCTGCAAACTGTGAGTGTTTTGAGCAGTGCTTAAGTCTTCTTTAAAAAAGTTCTTTCGTTGTAACAAGACCTCTTTTATGTTGACAGCCAAGGCCAAGCACAGGAAATTTGCATCTCTCCCGGAAGTGGTTAGAGTCGTGTGACAAGGATTTTAATAATCTGCCTTCGCAAGTTCATAAAAACTTAACCTCAAGTTTTTGTCGTGTTACGTTTGAACTCCAGGAAACAACAGCAACAACAAAAAAGCTGGAAGCATTATTATGGGAGCCCAGCTGATCGATTAAGTGGTGACCCCAAACACCAAGAAGATTGTTTCAGTTTTGGTGCAATACTCGGCCGGAAAATTGTGCGACCCTTGTAGGGGGTACCGTTTGCAGGCTTCTCATTGCGGGCTTCTCCTGCACTAAAAAAAATACAGCAACGCTTATTTTAGCTAAGTTCAGTATTACTACTTGCCAACTCTTCCGAATTTTCTGTAAAGTTACGAATTTCGACCTTTCTTGGGATTTTACAAATCTTGCTTGAAATTTTACAGGAAATGATTTGATTTTTGGAAAAAAAAAAGAAACCATCTATTAAGATGACACTGTGGTACCTTGCGCAGCTATGAGAGGGCAATACATACACCTGTTACCATCAGCAGCAGAAGCTGAATCTTCTGTTGTCTGGCTATGCATTCATATCCAGAACTCGCTGCCACCTCGACAAGACTGTTTATAGCGCGTTTGCGGGCCGGTTAGGGCTTCCGTGTTTGCTTCGTTCTTTGTATGACTGCCGCGTCCGATGCAGTACGGCCTGTGGTACGACTGCGGTAGGTGCTTTGCAGTGCAAGGAGGGCTCGAAGCTGCGACAGTACTGTACCAAGTGTTTTTAAAATCGTACACGACAGAATTTGCTCCTGCTGCTTGGCAGAGCTGTTGCTCATTGCTCATGAAGACTGACGATCACGGTGGAAGAATAAGAAGTATCTCAACAGCGCTGGCTTGCCGCTTGGGAGGCGAGCGCGCTGAATTGAGTGCCGTGTTTTTGTTCGAAGTGCTGAATGCAATTCCGTGATGAGAAAAAAGTGTTTCGTGCCTCATTGCGCGACAGGATACAAGACCTGTCAAGAGAAGTTTTCCCTATTTTTAACCCTGAAAGAAGAGGAATGCTTGAACGTGTGGCTTCATGCAATCCCAAGGGAAGACCGGGTTGCTGCAACCGATGGACCACGTGTGTGAAAGACATTTTGAGCTGCACCTTGTATCGAAAACATAGACTGCAGAATACAGGGGACGTGTCCAGATGAGCATACCACGACATGCAGAACTTGCGAAGGACGCTCTGCCGACAAAGTTTCCTGATTGCCCTGCGTACCTTTCCAAGACCACTAAAACAGGAAGCGATCCGTGGAACGACATCCTCTCCAGCTCGTTCCACCAGCGAAAAAGAAGAATGCCACGCCTGCAGTGAAGGAGCTTCGCGAACAGCCGACTGATCTCCCTAGCCCAGACTACGGAGGATGCGGCTCCAGCCCTCTTTTTACGGCACTGCTCGATGAAAACGCGAATTTTGCAGGTGAGTGTGAGCAAAGCGCCTCAGCTTTGTCAACAAAGGCTGTTTCCTCACCCTTCGGAGATTTGTTTGACGGCCCACTGGAACCCTGCCTTCTATCAGAAACATGGGGTCTTCACAGGATTGAATTTGGCCAGTCAAACAGCGTTGTCTTTTCCCAGTCAAAGTGCGTGAAAATTGCAGGTGAAGGTGCATCGAACTGACCGCATGTCGACAAATCAGGCGCAACTGCGTCATGCTCTTCGGGAGCCGCTAGCTTTGCATCGCCATTGGTGGCACCAGGAATTGTGGAGATCGGTGACCAGGACAGTGCTGGTTGAAAATAGGCAGCATTCAGGCCCCATGCCAACAGTTGAAAATGTCGGAGATCTCCTGAAGTGTGTAGGAGTACACTACAAGTACACTGGAGTATCTAGATGTGGAGCCAAGAAGTGCATTTGTTGACGTATGACAAATGGTGACACAACAGCTGCCAAGTCATGCTCAACTTGTAGTCATCAGTTTGCCAGAAATGTGCCAGCCTTTCAGACACCTTACGGATACACCAAAAAGAAAACTAGAGAACAAGCGCAAAGGGAAGGCTTAGGGTTCGTGCACTTTGCAATGGCAGCAAAGCAAAGACAAGGTAGCAGCACTGCGACGTGCTAATTATGCTTTGAGGATATCGAAAAGTCACCTTCTCAAGAGGTTTAGGAACCTTTCTACAGGACTTGAGCAAGGTCGTCAACGCATTCAAATGCTTTCCGAGTGAGAGCTTGACGTCAAAGCCAGTCAAATGAATCTTTCAAGTGCACAACTAACCTCAGTCAGAATGCATTTCAGCAGCCAGATTTCAGAATAAGAAATGCCTTCGCTTCACAGAAGACTGGCTTTTGATGTTCCTCCTGTTGCACATCTGCAGCCCTGCAGCATACTCTCTCCTTCGCCGCAACGATCGGCTACCTTTACCGTGTGAAACAACAGTTTAGAGGTACTTGAACGTGGTTAGGGCAAAATGCGGATTTGACGGCAGATTTCTCACTGCACTAAAGAAGAAGCTGGCCGTGAAGAACGAGTTTCAGCGACACGGTATCCTTGTATTTGATGAAATGCAAGTAGGCAAGGAAGTGCGGGTGCATTCCAAGACAATGAGCAATAGTGGCTACTGCGATTTTGGGGACAAGTCGCTGCAGGTGGGGGGAGTTTGGGATAAGTGGCTTGCTGCAGCACACTAGGCACTCCTTCATACACCCTGTAGATGACACACATAGTGTTTATGTCTTTTCAGATGCGCTGCATCCGATGAAGTGTGTGCATAATCATCTCCATGCCGAAAAGGCGCTTTGTTTTAATGCTGAGCGTGCTCATTAGGCCCATTACGATAAGCTATTTGTTGAGGATGGGAACCAACCTGCCTACCTGCGTGTCTGCACAAAGATAACTTTTGCACGCATCAATCCCACAAACACTGAAAAGATGCGTGTGAAGCTGGCCAGTACAATTCTTAGCCGAAGTGTAGCAGATGGCCTAGAGTTCTACTCAGCAAGGGGAACAAACAGGTGGCCTAAAGGGACAGTGCAGTTTACAAAAAAGTTCAGTGACCTCTTTGACGCACTGAACAGGAACGATCCCTATTGTATCTTCGCAGACGCAGGGGCGGGACCGACAGGCAGCACACGCTGGCTAAGTGCAACACGTGTTTGTTCGGTCACACAACAAAACAGCTTAACAAAAGGAAGGAAAAGGGCAGCTGCTTACATAAAGGCTGGAGCCACTATCACACCGAGGCATTGACGTCGCGTCCAGGGTCACCGGGCGTGACAGTCCGGGGTCACCGCTGTCCGGGGTCACCGCAGCAGCACCACGATGCACAAACACGATAACACAGCACTCCTCTCCCCTCACGAGGTTTCATCTCATGGCACGTAACGGTCTGGCGGGCGCCTCAACCGGGTAGAACGTCGAAGCTGCGGTACTGATTGTCTTGAGGGGTCGCCATTATGGGGACCACTGGCGAGCATTGGACCGCTGTCAGGTAGAAGGCTCGGAGTAAGCCTTGCCGACTCAGCTGCTGGTGAAGTCGGGTTCAATGCTGGTTGGTCCTGACGGTTGGTCCTGACGGTTGGTCCTGACCGTTGACCGTTGGTCGAGGTGGGCTCTCTAGCGTCCATGAAGAGTGGACCCCCATCTTAAACTCTCGGCCTTCCAGTACTGTTCCCGCCGCCTTAAGCCAGTTCCGGTTCTCCTGAAATGTACGCAGTCGCAGGTTATCAGCACGAACATCTCGATCCTCGTCTCCGACGCAAACGATGTACGTGCAAGCGCTGCACCGCTGGGCAATTGTACCCAGCAGCCATTTGTCGGCGCCCGGGCGGAGTCCTTTTACCAAGACCTGGTCGCCTTGACTGAAGTCTCTCCATGGCCCTCGATTCTGGTCTGCGTGGAGCTTCGTCTGCTCCCACCTTTCGCGCATGCGGGTGCAGCAGACTCAGCCTGGTTCTGGGCTGCCACGACCAGAACAGCTGGGCCGGGGTATCACCAGTGGTGCTGGATGGGGTGTTGCAATAACTGAAGACGAATTGGTCGCTACAATGTTGTATGGACTTCCTTTCTCCTTTTCTTTCTTCATCTAGTATCTGTTTAAACAAGTCCTTCTTGACTGTCTGAGCACACCGTTCGGCGCTACCATTCGAAGCTGGGTGATAGGGAGGAGATTTGGAATGACGAATTCCATTCCTGCTCGGGAATGTTTCGATGTGCTGCGATGTGAATTGGGGCCCGTTGTCGGTCATGATCTCCTCTAGTAGTCCGTAGGCCGCAATACACCTTGCAATTTCTCTACCGTCTTTTCACTTGTTGTTATGACAAACACCTCAACCCACTTCGAATGAGCGTCTAAAAGGCTGATCCCTTTGCGCAAAATCGAGATGAACTCGCTGCCATCTACGCGTTGGCCAGCCCCATGACATTAGTAGCACTCTGGGCGCTGCATTCTGTGACAACTGACAAGTGATGCACTCTTTCACCGCTTGCTCTATGTCTAGCGTTAAGCAAGGCCACCAAACATGACTCCGTGACATTTTCATTCGAGTATGCATAAGCCAACCCTTAGATCTCTTAAAAGTATCCACCACCCTGTCCGTCCATTGCCACTTTACATTTTCGCTTAACAACTCGTACAGTGGCTTGAGCTCTGCTGACGTGTTCAGAAGGAATTTGGCATAAAAATTTAGCATGCCCAAACATGCTCGCAGCTCCTGTTTGTTTTTTGGTATCGGCGCCTGTTTGATAGCGTGCACCTTATCATCCGATGTCTGAATGCTATTTGCGTCAAGCACATGACCCAGACATGACCCAACACTCCTCAAAACTTTCCCTGGCAATCAACACATCATCAAGGTAGCAGATGACTTTATCTAGGCCTCCTAGAACATCATCCATGTCTGCCTGAAATATCGAGGGTGCACTGGTTATCCCATACGGTAGGCGCGTAAACTTAAACAACCCCATGTGTGTATTTATCGTGAGCAAAGACTGTGAGTAAGCGTGCAACTGCAGCTTCTGATACACTGTTGAAAGGTCAAGCACAGTGAAATATTTGCACCCATGCAAGGCAACAAACAAGTCTCCCATGACTGGCAGCGGATGATGATCGGTGCGCAAGTGGGGATTCGCCGTCATTGTGTAGTCTCTGCGTATCCTAACCGTGTTGTCTCCCTTTGGAACCACTACCAGCGGCGTGGCCCAGTCGCCTTTTAGGACGGGAACAGTCACCCCTGCGTTCTGCCGGGCCCTCAATTGTTGGGAAACGGGATCTCGGAGTGCGAAGGGGACTGGTCGGGGTTTACAAAAGACCGGTGTTGTGCCATCCTTCAGCAACAAGCTTACTTGACAATCCGTTATCAGTCCAAGCTCTGGTTCGAACACTTCCACGAATCTTTCAAGCAAGCTATCTACTCGATCGATTCCCACCCCACACACACTCAACCAATCCAACTTAAGAGATTCCAGCCAGTCTCGCCCTAGCATCGCAGTCTCACTCTTTTGCAACGTGTGGACAACGACCAGAGGCAGTGTTGCTGTCTGGTT
Source organism: Haemaphysalis longicornis (assembly GCF_048455015.1). NCBI lineage: Eukaryota > Metazoa > Arthropoda > Arachnida > Ixodida > Ixodidae > Haemaphysalis > Haemaphysalis longicornis. Next base: position 70,563,455 of record NW_027526422.1, on the reverse strand, counting down.
ATTGTGCTCTACCGGCATCATCAGCTTGCCCCGAACCGCTAACGGCGTTCCCCCATAAGCTTTTAGCTTTATGTTCACGGCAACAACGGTCGCCCCGCCCAGTGTCGCTGATGGAGAGTCTCGCGGACGATAGAAACAGACGCGCCCGTATCTATTTGCATCGTCACATTACGGCACCCGACCCGTATATTTTCAGTATAGCTTCGAACACTCTAGTCACAGGAAAATACATTCTGTATCAAAATACTGTCCTCACCACTGCTGTCCTCCACATAATGTGCTGTGTTGGCGGACGACCGCCACGCTCTTGCCAAGTGGCCCACTCGTTTGCAGGCGTGGTGGCGGTATTTCCGGAACGGGCACCTTTCGTCGGTGTGGGAGGAGGCTCCACAGTGATGGCAAGACTACCTTGTTTCTTTTGCCGCTCGGTTTTCCATGTAGTCTCCACGCGGCTGTCCCGACCTGGTACTCGGAGCTTGTCGTTGTACGGCGTGGACACCCAGTTCTTGCCCCTGGGGCTGGAATTTCTTCGTCTCGGAATGGGCGAGTTCAATACGTTGGGCTAGTTCGCACGCCTCTGCAAACGTCAGTGTGGTCCTCTTTAGAAGCTCTGCTTGCATTATCTCGTCTTTCAGCCCTGCCACGAAACGGTCCCGCAAAGCTTCGAAACCCCAAAATTGCAGGAGGGAGCCAGACTCTTCAATTCCAACGCAAAGCCTGCTACCGGTTCTGTGTCCTACTGAATCCGGCGGTTGAATCGGAAACGTTCAGCTATGACCCTGGGTTCCGGAGCATAATGCTTCTTTAGGACTTGAATGAGTTGCGCATATTCTTTGTCCTCGGGCTTCGTGGGAGCTAGTAGATTTTTAAGCGTACGGTAGGATTTCTTCCTAATAGCGGTAACCAGCACCGAAACTTTGAGGTCGTCGCTCTCCTCGGTCGCCCGAAGGAAGTTCTCGAGCCGCTCGATGTACAATTCGAAATCCTCGTCTCCGTCTTTGAGGGAAGGTTCGAACTTGCCAGCCTCTGCCATGTTGCAGTCTTCTGCTTCCACAAGGGGCCTGGGCGTCTGTCGGCAGTGCGGATTCACGCGGATCCCTTCCTCGTTGCCACTGTTGTATCTTCACAGAAGCAGGGGCGGGACCGGCAGGCAGCACACGCTGGCTGAGTGCATCACGTGTTTGTTCGGTCACACAACGAAACAGTTTAACAAAAGGAAGGAGAAGGGTGGCGGCTTATATACAGGCTGGAACCACTATCACACCGTGGCATTGACATCACGTAGAACAACAGTCCGGGGTCACCGCTGATAGCGAGGTGCGTCTGCGGCAGCACCACGATGCACAGACACGATATCAATCCCAACAAGGGCATTACCAATGGAAGCAAGGATTTAAACATTCTTGCTTCCTTTCTGCATTGGCTAAATACGTTGGAAAAGGAAGCAGCATCAGGCAAAATAGCTGGAACAAACTTTTTAACCGACCAGACGGCTGAAGGCTTTCGTGTGACAGTTCTCTCCGCACTGGAGCTGTCGCGGTACCTTTTAAAAATCTGCTGTTTTAAGAACGTTCTGACTGGAAAGTTCAATCAGGATGTGCTAGAGCGATTTTTTGGGGTCATTCGCCATGTTGGCGGTCAGAATAAGCACCCCTCTATGCCCACTTTTCTTCAACTTTGTAATATATGTTGTCCTTCTATAGTCTAATGAAGTCACCGACATTTGGAAATTGCAACTCCAGGGTAGCCAGGAACACTGTACGCTTACACTGACAGACTTGAAGCTTGCTTTCCAAGAAGCTGTTGCACAAACGATAAAACTCCAGGTGCTGAAACAGAAACTAGATGGATTAGTTTTAGCACAAGTCGAGTGCGATCATGTTTTGATCATGTTTATAAAGTTCTCGGGACTTCTGAGTGCACCATTTACTACCTTGCTGGATTTATGTGCAGGAAACTTTGCAACACATTCTGCCTCGTGTGTCGAGAAGGCCTTGTTGAAGAAAGCGAAGTTCACAAACAACCGGAAGGAACGCTTGTTTTGTGCAAAACCATAGGTTGCCTTTTGCACTTGAAGCATCATATTTTTTACTTTCTGCAAGTCGCAAAAGTGCAGTGTCATAAGCATGAGGCTGACAGGACTGTTGATGAACTCACTGGGCCTGTTCGATTTTCCACTTCTGGCTGCCCGGGGCTGCCAGAGGCGAGAGACGGTCATTCGTTTTTCTCGGGCAGCCCGAAACGTCACTTCCGGCGGCGCCAGAATGTCTTCGATTTTTCTGAGTCGGCAACTTCTGGCTCCCCACAAGCTGCCAGAGCCGCCCGGGCGTTCGTGGTCTGGCGGCGAGCAGGCACCGATCTTGCAGATAGCAGACGATGCTGCTAGCAGACGACAAAAGGAGAGCGGCATGGCCAGTTTCAAAATAAAATTGCGAATATTTTTCGTTATTTCGGATTTGATTGTTTGGAGTTTATTTATTTGATCTGAAAAATCACTTTCGCGCACATTTCAGTTGGTTTTTCTTATTGCAACACCTGTTTTTTTTTTGAACGGGAAGTGAGATGACATATAATTCGCCCCTAGACGGTCATTTGCGGTGCGTCTTCTGGCTGACATGGAGGGCCTATTTCAGTTCGTGCGCGGGGACGGCGTCGCAATTCTATATGAAGGCATGTCTCTGTTTATTACTTCGTGTAAGGGGTTCTAAGTGAGTACATTCGTTGTCCGCACGCCATGAATGAAAGTTTTTTTATTCCTTCAGAAATTAAAAAGCTCTCCCGCAGCACTTTGCGTAGTCGGCGCTGCCAGGAAAGCCGGCAAACACGTCGATGAACACTATAGTCCGCATTGTAGATCACCTGGAGTATGATGGAGTAAAACTTCTTGCCATTGTAGTAACTGAACTCCCTTCGAACTCCGAGGGTCTAGAAATGCGGCACCCATAAATCGCGCCGATCATGTCCAGCAGTCCTCCGCTTCCTCGACGAACAAGGGTGGAACGCCCACTTGTTTAGCTCCAATACTCCAAGCGGCGTGAACAGATGACTCGCTCACGTCGAATTCGCGATCATGTACACGGTACACTGTGTACCGATGTATGACAGGGCAATCAGAACTGTCTTCCGGGCAGGCATTTCGGGGTGTCCTTGCAGGGGTAGAATTCGGAGTGTTGAAATTCGGCGACCAGAGCTGTCACTGTACGTCGTGACAGGTGAAGCAGTCTCCTGAACTCGGAACTCCAGGTAGGTCGGCACAACGTTCTCCGCATAGAGGGCTACGCGGTGCCGTTCTTCCCGCTGAACCATCGCGAGGACGACATACACATTGAAAACGTCGGCTTCGCAATTGTACTCTTCATCTTCAAGATGACGGCGGCCCGCAAACAACGTGTCGGGGAGAGCAGTGAGCGCACTTCTTGCGTCGTCCGACATTGTGCCGCTGAAACTGTAGCAGACGACCGAAAAAAAAAAGTTGCTCCGCAGCGCTCGTCAAAGCTGGGCTCGGTCCTGGCTTCCGGTGTATCCCTAAGCGCTTGAACAACGTAATCATGATGCAACATCTTGCCCGAGAGCAAGCTTCTGGCAGCCCGCGGGATGCCAGAATGCCCGTAAATTGAACAGGCCCACTGTTGAGAGTGTGCTTGAAAAGCAGAAATTTTCATTTCCTTGTCCAAGCCACAAAGGACAAATCATGGCCAGCTTGCTACATGGGTACGTTGCTATGAGAATGAGGCAGTTTTACAAGCAGAGGCTATTGCAAATGAAGAACAAAGCCCAGCAACTGTGCAAGCTGGTGAAGCTGACGTGATTTGGTGGATTGTATTGCATGTAATTGCTGAAGCAGTGTTTGTTACACACTTGTTTTTACAAAGAGGAAAGGACATGCGCAAAAGTGCCATGTGTAAATAACATAGTGCCAGCTGATTGTAATCATCCCGCTCTCAAGGTCCGCGCTGCGTTGGAGACAGCAGGTTTCTTACGATCTCTCGTGCTGCATTGAATTGAGAAGGAATGCCCCATTATTGCTCACCCAGTCTGCACAAGCCATCGATTGAGTTTTGTAGTACAGGGTGATTGCTGCGCTTGCCTTTAATGCCCCCGACGCCCATGGGCAATGCACATAACCCGGCTACCATGGCCCTGACACCAGTGCTTCTACCTGCTGGAACGAGTTTAAGTGCGACTAAACCGTCTGCGCCCTCGCGGCCTTCGTTCACACACTTATTCTTGCACCATGCTTACAATTTTCACTTATGGTTGCGAAAACGTGAGAATACTTGACACAGAATGTTAATCCTTTTAACTTAAAAAATATTGGCTTCAGTCCACGCTGTGAAGGTGGTTGGAAAGCAAAGCTTTAAATGACACCCACAACAATTGCCTGTGCGACGTCACTTGAATTCACGCACGTGGCTCTACAAAGAGTGAAACCAGATATTCTGCCTGCCGTTACCTGGAATTCGCGGGGGCGGTGTCCTGAACGCAGCAGCGTCGGCCACGGCTGGCTGGAGTGGCGGACACCGCTCGGCCGTGAGTTGGGAGAAAGAAAATGGAGAGGACTGTTTTTTGAAGGGTGAGACAGCAGAACCTAGCCATCCTGATGTGCTAGCTTGGGGCTACACCACCGCTTGACACAAGCGCAGACACCGAAACAATTCGGCATGTGAGCTTAGTGATTCCCATTTATACCGATTTAAACTAGTTAGTTTAGTAAGTTTGAGAATTGCGAGAAAGCTGAGGGAACTTCTATAATCGCTATTTATCAGAACCAGTTGCTACTTTCGCCTTTTGTAATACCTCTAAAAACACAACCGAATTGGTACGCACCAATTTAGAAAATGGGGTCCCATTCGTGGCAAGCACTGCGTAGAAGGTAGCGTTTCTCTAGCGACCAGATGTCTATGTGGTTTGTACATTTTGTTATCCCACCCTGCAAACCAATCCTTAACATATGTTTTCCGTACGACCACTTAATCCCGTCGGGTGCGGGTTACTCGGGATGTGCTCTCGAGCAAGTTAATCAAGCTGTGCGAAAGAAGCGCGGAATGGACGCGAAGCTGCACCAAAACAGGCCCAAAACAACCGTCGCTAAAGCAGACGACAAAGCCGTACCACCGCTGCCGGTGAGCAGGCACTTCCGCGCGGGGAATGCTGGGTAAATTTGCCATGCCATCACTACTCCGTGAGCGAAACCCTGCGCCCCCTCTCCTCCTGCTGCCTTCACCACATTGGGAGTTGTCCTGCACGTCATGAAAGAACCGTTGACTGGTAGAGCTAGAAAGCTTTGCTTTAAAAAATTAAAGTGTGCTGCCCCCCCCCCCCCATCCGCAGGTTTTTCAAATTCGTCACCAGGTTGGCAGGTGTGGTATTGGCAGGTGTATGCAATATCTGGCATGTGGAACGCCTTCCCTCATCCACACACTGCTCATGCACACTTGCGGTGGTACCGCTATGCGAGAAGGCCTGCAGGTGCTGCGCACGAGCGATTGGTTCGATGGAATAACTCACGTGGCCTAAAAAGAACAATATGGTTTTCTTCAACCAAGCATCGATATTGAATGGGGTAGCACAAAGAAACATGTGGCATCTGGTATTCTGGTCATGCACAAGTGTTGTTTTCACACTGTGCAGTTGGGTCAGATTGAATGATACCTGCATGCGTACACCTCTGTGTGCTCTCGCGCAGGCTCTGGAACATCCCTGATCCAAGCATTCAGAGCTACTCCTGGAGTTCAATGACCAGGTGCACGCCAACCAGCTGCCAACTTTCCAAGCACCTATGAGGCTACTGTTCTAGAGAACTGCCCGGTGATGCATCCACACTGGGTCTACAGCAGCTCCTCCAGTGCAACCTGTGGTCACTTTCAACGAAGTGCGCTGTGATTTACCCACTGCACACGACAAGCAAGTGCTATTACCACTTGGAAATCTCAGCCCCAACAAGGACATCCAGAAGGCTCTTGTGGCTCTGGCAATCCGTGCGGGACCTCCAGTGCTTCAGCGAGACCCGCTTACCTCCATGATGAAGGGCCCGGCCACAGGTGCCGCCGTCGGGTACAAGGTGGGCTTAATCGCCGACTCTCTGAGCAACTATTCAGCCACTGAATAAAGTTTAACTCTCTCTCTCTATCTCTCTCTCTCTCGAGATGGCACTTGTAAACATGTGGTGTACAACTGTTCAAAGAACTGCCTACGTCGGCTTGTGTACTTAGGCGGAGCTGTGGACACATTAGTCCCCGATGTGGCAAGTGTGGATAGGGACTTTGTGACTGGTGTCCTAGTATCCGGTCTGGCCTTAGCAGCCTTGCGTAGCACTATCAGTGGCGGGGTTGAACATGAGGTTATTAGCCACCTACGCTGTCGATGTAGAACACGCGTCAGTTTCTACGTGTCACAGGCCTGAATGTACCCTGATGAATGATCATGTCTGGCCATCGTTTGGGAGCATCTACATTGTGTACCATCTGATGGTTTGAGCGTGGGCATTGCTGATATTATTTTGAGCTATTGTTGAACCGGGGTTGCTGTTTCGACCTTCATTGTGCGGAGACGGTCTCTGGCAAGATCATTACATTGCCCGTGTCGCCATCTATAGCAGGTGTCACCTTAAAGGAGCCATGAAGACAGCATAACATTGTTTTGTTCAGGAGATTGTGTTTTAAAGTACCCTCGGTGCTTGTCTGGCAGCAACCGATTATACATAGAGAAATTTGATACGGTAATTAAACCCACCATTTCAATCCTGCTACGTTGCATGTTTCGCGACTTTAAAGAAAGGTGCATAAACTGGATAGTTTCGTATGTCAACTCCCTGGTGAACCTAAATGCACTAATCTGCCAGAAACCAGTAGAAAAGCTGACAAGTCCATAGCAATACAGCAATATTGCTTGTGTGTACAAGATTTCGGCGCACGTTAAAGATCCCCAGGTGGTTAATCCGGAGCCCTCCACTATGGCGCGTCTCATCGCCTGCGTGGCGTCGGTGCGTTAAACCCTACAGTCAATCAATCAACAGCAATATTGCTCCACCTGGGCCCCTAAAAGCTTTTCTAGAAACCTTAGCTCTGTCGGCCACACCGATTTCATGCTCAGTTTGCTTCATCTGAATTACGGTTCATAGTTATCGTTTCTTGAAACATTGCTCGACAAATAGGATTATGCAAGTGCTTGATAATTACTACGGCGCAATGAAACGAACGAAGAAGAAACACGTATAACAACACAGTGCCGCTTATGCCAACTGGTCGGTCCTATGTCAGCGTGCCCATGATGGTGGTATCGCACTGTGTCGGTTGGCAGTGATTTTGTGCGGGGTGCTGCTGTGCACCTCTCGCCTAACATCTATCAAGCACGTACCTTTAAATTCACGCTACATGCATTTCCCACTCAGGCCAAGAATTCGGTTGTGACCGGCAACTTTAACATAAACTGCTCACGCTTTTAAAGGTGAATGATCCAGCAACCTGCCTCTGGCTGTGAAAGTAGATGTACATACGCCGATACCTACTATGATGAAGAAAGCTGGTATGAATTTAGTTTTTGCTGCCCGAAGGCGCCAAAGCAATGCTGTAAATATCCACTTGAGAAAACAGCCACTTCTCAAACCACGTAGGAACACTGATTATCTAAATAAATAATTTGAAACATTGTCAAAACTGCGTCATTGTGTACAATAGTTTCCGATATCTGGTTGTACAAACTCTCTCTCAGGTCCCTCTGCTGATGATAGTAACACTAGACATGATCAACTTTGCATTTCTTATTGTCGTTTTGCTTCCTTGTACAGGCTATGGCCGCTGTGGGCTGCCCTAGTGTTTCACTTTTCACTGTGAACCTTGTCTCCTTTTTTTTCTACGTACTCTCATAACATTCAAATCACTGTGTCTGGCTGGAACTCAAGCTGAACCATTTTTGCCAGCCAATGTGATACTGTTTTCAGCACAACGAATTGAAATCTGAACTCAATGGGGGGAAGAAAAGAAAAAGAAAACTGGTTTAACTTTTTTTTTTTAAAGAATTGGTCAGAACAAATATTATGTGAATACTACCACAAATGGTTCATGGAGCAGAGGAAAGGTGTGGTGGTTACTTTTTTCTAAAATTTTACCTTCAAGGATATGCCAAAGGCTTAGATGTGCTTTTACAGATTGCCTGAGCTTTATCAGGCCCAAGTTATCACATTGGCTTTTTGCCTCTTAAGAGAGAGAACACTATTTGAATCACTCTACATCACGGTCACCAAAGGCCGGTTTCAGGATGGCCAGATTGAGGGTCCCTTGCATATGCAATGTGCAGGGCGAGATATCATTTTGTAGAACATTTGCCTGTAGCAAGGTAAACTGTGTTTTCACAACTCCAACAATATCGCTTGTGCAACTACCTGAGTTTACTGAAATTATTTTTTTGTTCTTACCAGTATGGCAGCTCGTTGGATCGCTGTCATGCGCTGCAGGGTGTCGATTGTTGGTGGAAGGGAGTAGCCCAAAGTGCTCACTGCCAAGAGTATCAGGCTGGGTCTCCCAGGTTTGTTGTAGCGCGTATTGGGCAAAGCTGAGGTCGGGAATGGTATCCCTTGTTACACTAGTTCCCATTCACGTCGGTACCGTTAGGGTGTCGCATGGTATAAAGCTATACAGCTGCAGCATCTAGAAGAGCTGCGCCCTTTTTAGAAGCATGAGAGTATCCCCATGTTATATGCGGGGTACTGAAGTCTCCCAACAGGAGTAGTGGGTTGCTGCCCGCATGCTTCACTGCTTGTTGGAGTAGGTTTTCTATGGCTCTTAAAGGTCGCAGCGGTGGGCTGTAGACATACATGACGAAAAGGCAGGCTGGGCCAGCCGGTTTGTTTCGGGAGTATTTCTACGAAGACATGGTCCAGTTGAGAGTTCACATTATCGCTTGGGCAATAAGGCTGTGATTGACTAGAACTGCTGTGCAGTTGTTGTCATAGCCCCTTAGAGTAACGGTTTGGGTGAGGGTCCCCTGTAAAGCAACGATGTTGGGGAGGCATGTCGTTAGGAGATTGATGGCTGCTTTTTTTCCTTTGAAGTAGCGGCAATTCCATTTGTAGATGACTAAGGGTGGAGACCCATTGTTGCGGCAGTGGTGGGTCATGTGGCGTTCGGATTCTCTTGGCTTGCGGGAGGTCGGGGACGATTGCTTGTTCTAAGGCCGGCATTCGTTCGGTATTGACGATTTGTTCTGCTGTGTCGGTGATTAACTTGGACATTTGCAGTGAAGATTGCTCGACTTGTTGCGCCACGTAGGGGATAACTTTTGGCAATGAATTGAGCCTCCACTGTGGCCTTTACCTGGTACCGCATAGAGGGTGGTGTGGTGGCACAGGAAGCCTCAAGAGCCTCCAAGCAGTCTATCAGCTGTGCGTACTGCTGTTGAAGGTTCTGAATTAGCGCAATCAATGCGAGTATCTCAGGTGACGGTTCGTTGACTGTCAAAGGTGGCTGCCGCCACCTGTCAAAGGTGGTGGCTGCCGCCGCTTCGGCATGTGCTTTTTTCGCTGTGCGCGTGCTGCATTTATCGCGCTACGGTGAGGTCCGGGTAAAATTTTCTTTCGACTTGTGAAAGCATACACGTTAGCACGTGTCCAGCAAGTTGGGTTTACACGTAGAGTAGCTACTGGGTCCATTTTTGCCGGTGCTTGTCTTGTCGCCTGCTAGAGACGCGTCGACTGCTCCACGCCGCTCGAACGGCCGAGCGCCCCAGCGGTTTCATGGGATAAAGCGTGCTCTTGGGTGGTTGTCAGCTGCCGTCTTTTTGTCGTCCAGGCGACAGCTGTGCAACTTGTCAGAGCGCATTTTTCTCTTGTTTGCTGCTTTCTTCACGTGCTCTCACTTTGAACATCAGGATTTTATGGACGACAGAAACATTGAGGCTTACAAGAATTCCCGTTAATTCATTGTTTCTAATCCTTGAAATGATCAGCTGCCTCCTATGAAAGACGCATTAAAAAGGCACATGCTGTTAAAGGGGTGCGCTGACAACACCGCATTTGTATTTTGCTTATCTCTGAAGGAAGTTTGTTCGCAACGTTCGTCCCACAGATTGACCCACTGGGAGCGAGGGTGATACTGCGGCGGGAACAACAAAACATCTTGTCAGGATTCGGGACTCCGCCAACGTTCCATGCCTGTTTTCTGTTATGTTCCCGTGTTTTATGACGATGTAGACACTGCTGCGACAAAACATGGTTGCCTTGTGTGCAGTAAGCAAAACTGCTATAAGCTGGGACGTATTCAGATAGACTTTTGCCCTTTTGTTGTTCTCGCCGTCTGCACAAAAAAGAAAGGCAGAAGGTGCAGCCGGTACGAGGGAGGTGCATTTGCGCCTGTGCAGTGTTGCCGCGTGCATAAACGAAAACATGTGGCCCTTCAGTCGTGCACGGCATCGACCAAAGAGTGGAGAACAGCTGTGGCGCGTCCAGAACAGCTTGGCTCCCAAGGCTGCCTCCGCTGCTTTTGGTGCTAATCAGAGGGGGAAAGCTAAATGGAAAAAAAGGGATTTTTCAGAAGAGAACACTAGTTCTCTGTTGCTCGGGCTGCCTGGAAATAGATTTGGGGTGGGGAGTCCTCCCCTCTACACTTTTTTTAATGCATGCTGCCAATGATTGTTTCCCGCTATAATAAATGAAATTCTGAGTTGTTTAGCTGGTGCCGTTCGATATCGTCCATATATAACACAACTGGTTGATATTTTGCATGGGTGAAAAAAAATAGTTTCTAGCGATTTACCTGGCTATAGTAGCTCTGGTCTGTCTTGTCATTGTGACTTGTGTTCTGGACAGGATTGCCGCGTTGTTCGTTTTTTTTGCCACATTTACAAATACTGGTAATTAAAAGAGGAATACACCAAATTTTGTATATTAATAGTAATTAAAAGTTATACGCCACAAGCTGTTCTGTTGTTTCCGCGAACTGTCACTCTAACCCATACTTGTACTCCAAGCGGGTGACAAACATTGCGAACAAACATTCCTTCAAGGACAAGTAAAATGGAAATGCGGCGCTGTCAGCGCACCCCTTAATTAGCGTGTGCCTTTCTAACGCGTTTTTATAAGATGCAACTGATTGTTTCAAGAGTAAGAAATAACCTATTACCATAATCAATCACGTTTATCTTACATTTCTTGCAAGCCTCAGTGTTGCTGCAGTCCAGAAAATCCGGATGTCCGAAGAGCGAGCACGCGAAGGGAGTAGCAAACAAGATAAAAGTAGTATCTGTGACAAGCTGAACAGCTGTCACCTTGCAGACGAAAAGATAGCAGCCGGCGACCGCCGAACAACGCGTTTCCCCCCTTAAAATCGTCGGGGCAGTCTGCCGGTCGAGCAGCGTGTCTGTAGCAGACGACAAGACAAACGTCGACAAACATGAACTCAGTAACTACTCTACGTTTAAACCGAACTTGCTGGACACGTGCTGACGCATATGGTTTCATAAGTCAAAAGAAAATTTTAACCAGCCCTCTTCCTAGCGCGAAAAATGCAGCACGCGCGCAGCGAAAAAAGCACGTGCCAAAGCGGCGGCCGCCCCCGCGTACTCCCGCGGAGGGGAGAGTGCAGCGCTGCCCTCGCCCGGCAAACTGTAGTGTCGCCTCCCTATAACGGTTTGTTGAGGGTGATTTTCGGCAGCGAGAGCGACCAGCTACAGCAGACCAGCTCACCTGTTGTTGTTGGCAGTCATGGAGGCGGTCCGTGACAAAACAAAGGATTATTTATGCACGTGAAATGTGACCCAATTCCAGGAACTTGGAGAATTGTCTACTGTGCAAAGATTCTAAGCCGCTTCTGTTCATTATGAGGCTTTTAACTGTAGCAAGATTGGTGCTTTTCTATATTTATTGGGTTCCTGTTTTCATTTTCTGGAGTATTTTATTTTTGTATCAAAGGCGTGAGGTGAATGCGGCGAATGAGGTTATTTTTTATTTCCATAGTTCATTTCTAGCTCCATTCATATTGTTAGTTTTCCTCCTGCAAATAACACATCTACGCTATTATACGCAGATGTGTTAACTTTGCTAAATATGCCTAGGGGGCCGCGGCGGCCGCTTTTCTGATGGAGGCGAAAAGCAAAAACGCCCGTGTGTTCGAGATTTCGGCGCACGTTAAAGATCCCCAGGTGGTCAAAATTAATCCGGAGCCCTCCACTACGGCGCGCCTCATCGCCTGCGTTGCGTCGGCGCGTTAAACCCCACAATCAATCAATCAATCAATAAATATGCCTAGGGCTGCCACCTGGCCGGTTTTTGACCGGCCCGATCGGTTTTTTAGACAGCGGGCCGGTTGCCGGTCCATACCTAAAACCGGCCGCCATTGGCCGGTTTTTTGGCCATCGTGCCACGATTATGATCGTTTTGGCATTTTGTAAGCGTTAATTCAGTGACTACGACAATAAATATGTGCCGACGAGCTGCGCAAAGACACGCGAGTAAAGAAAATACGTCACGTGTTTCAAGAAAATCACGTTTAGGTTTCCTTTTTAGACACTCTTAAGCACTTTCTGCGCAAATTTTATGTTGATTTCTCACTAGGAAAATGCTACAATAACCGGCATTTCATGGCAAAAAACACGTGGCGTCACTTTTCCAACACAAATTCAACCTTCCATATCCCCCCCGGAGCGCCGGTTTTCTTTTGGGGGAAAGGTGACAACCCTAAATATGCCCTCTTGTGCAAATGCAAGGTGTTTACGTTTGGCGAGTTTTACGAATTTTGAGGCTTGTATTTCAGGGATTTTTATGATTTTGTTTTGATAGTTCGCGTGATGGTGGTGAATAAGTTGCGTGTTTTGATGTAGCAAGTTTTTTTTTCTTACTCTAGGTCTTGTGGGATTGGTCTGCACTTTCTCCACGAGTTCAGAATTAGTTTAGCCAGTTCAGCACAGGTGCACTGTAGTAGAAGAGAGAGGTGTGCCATTTGGGGCTGATTAAGGGGGTCCCTTTTGCGAGGAAAATGTCTGCTGAGGAACTCCTGTTGTATGCAGCACCCCTGGTGGCTGCTGCTTGCCAGTTGGTTTTAGTAGTTTTGTTTGTTTGTTAATCCTTGTCTATCTAAATTTTTTTATTTCGTGTTATAAAGATTTTATAAAACCCACCAGATAACTGATTAGTTTGATTTAAAAACTTGTAGGTGGAGCTGGCTGCAACAGCTGTTTTCTGGGGGCGTACGTCTATCCCAATATGTATCAGCAGTTCAAAGAGATACACAATGTTGATACTTCCTTCCTTTTCTTTTTTCATTACGGTTTGCGTTTGTTCCTTCAGTTTACGCCTCTGATGTTTCGTCGCTCTGTGAGTGCTCATAGCTGAACCTTAAAACTGGCTGTACAAGAAGCATACAAGACAAGCCCTAAACATCAACTGTTGTTTACCGACAGAAGGCACTACCACAATAGGAAATCACACGAGACACACACACACACACAGCGTGTTTTAAATGCGAACTAATGGCAAAACATCGTAATTGTCACTTTCCAAGATGAGAGTGCAAGGTGGGGGTGTCTTTCCCTTATGTCAGTCTGCAAATTGGCAGCGTATCTTCAAATGGGCACTCCAGCGTGGCTGCCTTAGGCGCACCCACGATCACACTAGCTTGGGGTCGCTGTCCCCCTTCCCCTCTCCTCCTGGTCATGCCTGTGCGCCTCCCGCTCGTGCACCTTCAGCTGGCGGCGGCGTGTGAAGGCCTCTGGGCAGAAGCGGCAGCGGAAGGGCCTCTCGCCCGTGTGGGTGCGCACGTGGGTGATCAGCGTGGTCTTGCGGCTGAAATCCATGGGGCACAGGTGGCAGTGGAAGGGCCTCTCGCCAGTGTGGATGCGCACGTGGATGTCCAGGTTGCTTTTCTGCCTGAACGCCCTGCTGCAGTGGCTGCATTGGTGGGGTCGTTCGCCCGTGTGTGTGCGCTGGTGCCTCTTCAGGTGACTTTGGCGCGATGTCTTGTAGCTGCACTGCTGGCACCGCAGCAGCTGACGACCGTGGGGAGGGCCCTGCTGCTGCCTGTGGCCATCGCCCGAGGAGGGAGAAGTGGAGGGGCCTGCATCAGGGAGGGAGGCAAAATACTGGGAGTCCTTGCACTGGGAAACCAAGCGGCAGTGCGCCAACAGCGGGGCTTTAAAGGCCAAGTGGACTCCTTTGCCTAGGCCAAATTTACTTTTAACGTACTGTACAAACCTCCGAAACAACTGTCACATGAATGGTAGCACCGTGAAATGCGTTTTAATTGGAAACATTTAAAATAGCTTCGTCGCAGACGACGCTGCACCTGCCGGTGGATCGCGCACATGAAGTGGAAGTGACATTGCAGGCGGCCAGGTGCTTCCGCCGCCCAGCCAGGAGAACCGGTCAAGCTCCACTGGGTGCGCTTCTTAGGGATGCAACGAGTGCGATGCATCGTTTGCAGGTTTGCTCCGGCTGGCTGGCCAGATTCAATGCCACTTTAGCCTGGCTGGAGTGTCCACACTCTGCTCAATTTCAGTTTCAAAATCAGCAATTTTTTATTCTCACTTGCGCCATGCATATGTGCATTTTAGCTGCCATATTTTGAATTTTGCAGTTTTTTAGTCAGACTATATGGAAATAAGGTTTTCAAGAGGTCAAAATTCTGAGTTGGCCTTTGAAGATAATACTCTTTTTTGGGCTACCTAAATGCCAGTTTTTGGTCTGGCTGTTTGTCCCTCGACATGGCCTTCCAGCCAAAAATTGAAACCATTTGTCAAAATTAGGTATGTTTTGGCAGACCCATTCAAAACAACATAACCTGCAGGCATAACGCAAATATGCCCTCTCTGTTACTGCAAAGGAAGCTAAAGGCACATTTGTTGCAGAATGTAAATACTGAATTGGCAAGACACGTGTTCTTCAAATTAAGAATAGACCTTGAATTGGTTCTCACAATATCAAGCGCATTAAAAATCGCGCAGGAGGACTTGAGCACATGCGAGATTAAAACAAGACAAAAGAAAAGACCGCGCATGCATCATGCTGTTCTAGGCAGAGCAAGAAACAAAAGGTAAAGAAAAGGGTACACGCTCACTTAATGGATGGGTGTGAGCATTGCAAAAGCCATACAATCTAAATAAAGTGAATAAACATCCACTCAAGTCACTGCAACAGTGAGAGCATAGAAAGAGTTAACAGGGGTGACAGATGACCATCTTGTTTCGACGACATTTGCATCGAACCAAGCACATACTGGACTAACCTTTTTGAGGCTGCTTTGGAGCCTACCAGAAACAATCGTATCTGATTCACCCTTAACAAATGAACGACATCACCTTCCACTCACAGCAGTCATTTCACCAATTCACAAAAACAAAGTTCTTGTCTGCAAAATTAACTTAACAGAGTCACTGAAGAAAATTAGTCCCAGTCCTATTTGTGCTGCATTACGAAGTGTCTCCCACGTGATTAGTTCCTTGTTTAGCGAACTCTATAGAGTTTCGCTCTACTGTTAGCAGGTGGAAGAACAGAACACCCTGTACACGAACTATGGCAGCCCTATCAACTACCGAAAGGGACCTGCACTGCTGGTTTGCAGTCTGTTTTCGTGCTACGTCAGCTTTTAAAACTTTGGCTTTTTTCTTTATTACAATGAACTGTTTAATACGAAAGCATCAGTCAGTTCAGTATGTCTAAAACCATTGGTAAAGAGATAGCACACAACATGGCTGACGAATGGTTTACACACATACAAAGGAAATACCGGCATCTCAGAGAACACCAAAAGGTGAGCGAATGCTCACATTGACGGCATATTTCTCAGCAAAGTTCCTGTAAACAAAGTATAATGCAATTGAGTTGAAAAGAGAATTGACTGTGCAAAGTACACCGTAGGAAACAAAACCGTACAAAAAAAGGAGAAAAAGAAAAGGTTGCAGAAGAATAAGCTACCGGCAGGTAGCTCAACAAGAAGCTGGTTTTTAATGGCCACCACATGGCCGAAAAGTCAGGAAAATTAAATTAGGGGCCAACGTAGCTTGTACCTGCGCAAAAAACACACGGGACAAGCACTGAACATCACCATTTACGTGGCCCCTTCTACTTTAAAGCTACTCTTACCACATCAACCCCGCCGGAAAGTTCATATCATCTGGCCATTCCTCACTGACGGGCAACAACTTTGCTCATCAGCAAGCCTGCGCCCTCTCTCTCCAAGCTTCCGAGGAGACCACATGGTCAATCCCGCTTGTAACATATCAAGACATCACGCAATATTACCAGTCCGACAGACAATACTTTCCTCCCCCTGCACTCTCCAAGGACGAATCGCTGCTCCGCAGACTACAAATGACTATCTTTCCTCGCCCAGTTCGCCTGCATCGTATGTTTCCAACTCAATACTCTGCTGAATGCCAGTTTTGTTCACAACCCGGAACTCTACCTCATACACATTATAGTACAGTGTGGGTGCGATCCCAAACTTCCGACTTTCCAATCCCCTCTTCCCACCCCTGAGTTGTGGGAGAACCTGATGACCAGCAGCCATCTTGACGTACAGCAGCTCCTGGCATCCAGAGTGAAGGCTCTCTGCTCACCTCATGGATTCCCGGATGGGGAACCACTCCCAATTTAGAAAGCTCAAATAAACGTTTCTCTCTCTCTCTCTTACCGACAGAAGGCAGCACCACAGTGAGAAATAGCCTAAGACACATAAACAGTGCGTGTTAGCACATCTATCTAGAGTGATGCATTACGACTCCCCCATTTCACGAGGTGTGGTCCTTTTGCTTGCATCAATCTGCAAGGCTGCAGTGCCTGTTCATACAAGCACCCCATGGTTGTGGGCCGACCCTCGGTGCAAAGCGGTTGTGACCACCATAAGGCACGGCCGTCCACCACAAGTCCCACCCAGAATGACGCTTCCCACACCATGAAGTGGAGCAATGGCCACCCGGCTGGTGAGGCCACAATGTCATCACAAAATCTTCGCTCGTAGCCAGGTCTCATTGCAAGACAAAATTGGCTCTCACTCCATGACTCCTGCACCCCCTGGCGCACTGCAATATTGCTCTGTAATGTTCCGCAAAGAGGAGCTCGCTCCAAATTATCAGTGCACACACCCGGCTGGGCACTTCCCGCTCTGCTGCGCTACTGGCAGCGGCTGTGCACTTTCCGCTCGTGCCTCTTCTGCTGGCAGCGGTGTGTGAAGGCCTCTGGGCAGAAGCAGCAGCGGAAGGGCTTCTCTCCCGTGTGGGTGCGCACGTGGCCGTCCAGGTGGTCCTTCTGAACGAAGGCCTTGCTACAGTGGCTGCACTGGAAGGGGCGCTCGCCTGTGTGTATGCGCTGGTGCCTCTTCAGGTTGCCGAGACAGGGCGTCGCATAGCTGCACTGCTGACAGTGCCACTCCCCACGGCGGCCGCCCGGGGTGGTGCAGCCTGCAAGAGGGAAACAGTGAGGGTCCTTCTAGAAGCAAACACAATGGCAGTGCCTCAAAAACGAGGCGGAAGGGGAAAGAACCAGCACGCAACAGATGGGAGTGAACTCCACAGATGCCAGGTGACTCACCTTGCTCAAGTGTAATATGCGTTGGCATTGCCCAGTAGCTCAGACAAACCCCCCTCTTTCTTCCTGGCTCAGCAGTTTTTCACTCAGAAGAATTAGAAAACTACAAAATCATTTTTTCTTTAAGAACAGCACTTTCTTGCTCTCACACTGAAAAAATGTGCCCATGCACAGGTGGGTAACCAGCAAAGGTGTGACACATGACCGGTTTTACTTGGGCGTTACTCCTTAAGGTTCAATAAAGACTCTCATTGTACATTGCCTGGTTGTGGTATTTTCTCTCGCTCCCAACCCTGCCCACAACGCCGCTGACTGTACGCTTTCTGCTCCTCACAAGTACACATCTGCATTTCACTCAGTAGCTGATTGCGCATTCACCCTGCTGAGAGAGGGATAAGCCCAAACAAACTCCGTCCTCATACTTCTAATTCCTTTCCGATTAGTTTTTTTTCTGACGCATGCTTATTGGGTTTTTCTGGAGCAGCTTTCCATGCACACAGGAAAACCAGATTTTACTTTCGTGCAGCCAGATAAAGCTTCGCATTTAAGATCTCATTTGATTCCACTCACTGTGCTGAAAGCTGCAAAGTTTGCGCCTACCCAAAATTTTTTTGATTTTGCAGGTTTTCTGGCCACACACCGCTGGTATCGCAAAATGCACTCCCCACCAAAGGGACACGCAATTTGAACGGCCCCTTTTCAGCGAGTGCTTGTCACCTCATTGTGGCTGCACCTGCCTCAGCCTCTATGCCCACCTGTCACATATAAGCATCCCTCGAAATACACACACACAAAGCAACAGTTCAAAAGATTTAGAAGCAACTCTGTGGTTTTGACTCAGACAAAAATGGCTTCTCTACCACTCTCACTAGGCTAGCACCTCAGCAGTGTTCACTAATTTCAACATAGACAATATGCACAGCCATCAGGTTATCCGACAGCCTCAGTTGAAGCAGCAAAAAAAAAAACACTATAAACATCCTGTGCAAAGCCTTCGACTGTAAAGCATGCACTTGGACTTGGTTAAAGTAGCCGTGGTTGTCTTCCTGCTACAACTCAGAGTTCCCTCTTACAACAGGCAATAAATGCTACAACAGCAACACTAAGAAAGAAAGGGGCAAGGAAAACAAAGAAGCATCTTTGCACCACGATGGCAATTGTGGCTTCATTATTGACCTAAAGTTTAGAATATTAACCAGTGGGCTTTGTACGTTCAATCACAGATCGACTGTTCCTTTTTCCAAAAAATACCACAGGCAGTAGAGAAGTCAGCCTGCCGTCAAGACCAAAGATAGTGGCCCCATAGTCACAACCGAAGGTTACATCCACACGAAGTCATCACCACACACAACCTGTCATATGCGGATGGTATGTCATGCCAGCATGTGGGCACAAATTACAGTGCGCAGTCCTCCCAGCGAAGCAACCGTACACAGTTGACGCAGGCAAAACACGAAATAAGCCGCGTCGGGAACTCGGAAGAGAATGCAGGTGCCTGGTGTCATTTGTGAACAGTGTATTCTACAATAAGCTCCAACGTGCATATTTCCCGTTTTGGGTGCACGTCCATGCATGTCAAACAGGGAGACTTGGCAGGATCCAAGGGTGACATCTTACACTTCCATTAATCATAACAGCCCGTGGCCTCAGGTTGACTGCAAGAAATGCAACAAATTGTTTTAATCCACCTAGAAGCTGTATCAAGACCGCTCACTCAGGAACCGTACAGAGGGCAACACAGTTTTGTATAACGCAGTTTTCACTCTTAGTCTTATAGAGCCACGCTGGAAATGAATTTGAACCAGACTACTACAGAATTCTGAAGCCTAAGTCCACCACTCTTGTCATCGAAGTATTGTGAAATGCTTGCATCCGCAGTTCTCTGAGATAAGTAGTTGAAGTTGAACTCGTTGCTTTAGGCAAGTGTGTCAAACTACATTTCTTCAACCTGATATAACATTCCAGCTAAGATGTCATTTTGTGAAGACAGCTGGATAAAGTTCAATGGAGTTATGGCATTGCATTTGTGGTTCAGAGGTTGCATAACATGAAGATATGAAGGTGGAAATGGAAGGCCCGACGGATCCTTTAAAGGAGCCATGAAGACGAAATACAAGTTGGGTTTATTAGAAAGACTGCTTAGTCCCGATAACAATGATACCAATATCATCGCAATCTTCGAACAAATAACAGAGATATTAAAAAAAGCGTGTGAAGCAGTCGCGACCCCCTAGCCAATTTCCCGCAACTTTTCTATGACGTCACGGAACCTTGTTCGTGCGATTGGCGGCCGCCTAACTGACCTGTTGCAACGAGACATGACTGGACGTCTGTAATGGGGCCTCTAGTTCCATTTGACCGCATCACTTGAATGCTAACGTGCAGTTAACGCACTGAAAATTATGTTTTATTGTTGGCCCGTATGACGTCATTCTTGCTCATAACACGTCACTGTGGCACAAAATTTGAGTTTTTAAATACTTCTTGCTTTTTTTTCGTTAAAAAAACATCTTTTGTGGCTCTATTGGAACTGAGTGAGATACTGAATCCTAGTTCTTTGAATCAAATGAAGTTGTATTTTCTCTTCATGGCTCCTTTAAGTAGGAGAGGTCAAGTGTTTACAGCAATGATGACACTGTTCCTAGAAGGAAGGTACTAGGAGCCACTTGTCTCCTTTGAACTTTTTTGACGCATGAAATAACTGCGCCTGCCTCCCAGAGACATTGTCATTGTTGATGTAAACAGTTGTTCCTCTCCATCCCCCGTTTAAAGGATCCCGCAAGTATTTCAACGAAGAGTACATTGTGTGGGAACTGAGGTTATTGGATAATTCATTGCACAAGGAATTTTAAGGTTCAAACAAATCATTCAGGGAGTGAAAAAAGACATACGCTGATGCCAACAGAAAGTTTATTTTTACCATGTTCGAGCACACCAAAAAAATGGAACCAAATAATATTAAGTGTGCGGAAAAGGGGAAGCATGATACCAGTATTACGTATCGGCAGTTAAAAGATGGATAATATGGACACTTTCTTCCTTTTCTTTTTTTTCATTATGGTTTGTGCTTGTTCTTTCGCTACTTTTCGCATATGATCGAAACGAAGTAAAGTGATAGTTGGCATCAGTTTACGCTTCTGATGTTTCGTCTTTCTCTGAGTGGTCATAGATGCACTCTAAATTTGACTGTGCAAGAAGCATACAAGACAAGCCCTGGACATCAACTGTTGTTTACCACCGCAATGGGAAATTACACGAGAAACACACAAACACACGCCCTGTGCATTTGCATGCGTATGAATGGCGACACATTCTGACTGAAACTTTGAAAAAGGGGCGTGTCTTTTTCTTATGTCAGTCTGCGAAGCTGCTGCACGTCTTTAAATGGGCACTCCAGTGCAGCTGCTCTAGACCCACCCACAATCACACTAGCTTGGGGTCGCTGTCCCCCTTCTCCTCTCCTCCTGGTCATGCCTGTGTGCCTCCCGCTCGTGCATCTTCAGCTGGCAGCGGTATTGGAAGACCTCGGGGCAGAAGCGGCAGCAGAAGGGCCTCTCGCCTGTGTGGGTGCGCACATGTCTAACCAGGCTGGTGTTGCGGGCGAAATTCATGGGGCACAGGTGGCAGTGGAAGGGCCTCTCGCCAGTGTGGATGCGCACGTGGGTGTCCAGGTCGCTTTTCTGCCCGAACGCCCAACTGCAGTGGCTGCATTGGTAGGGGCGTTCGCCCGTGTGTGTGCGCTGGTGTCTCTTCAGGTGGCCGTGGTGCGATGTCACGTAGCTGCACAGCTGGCAGCACAGCAGCTGACGACCGTGGGGAGGGCCCTGCTGCTGCCTGTGGCCATCGCCCAAGGAGGGAGAAGCGGAGGGGCCTGCATGAGGGAGGGAGGGGAAACACTGAGAATCCTTACAGTTGGAAACACGGTGGCAGTGCACCAACAGCGAAGCTTTAAACGCCAACTGGACTCTCTTGCCTCGGCCAAATTTACTTCTAACAAATCGTAAGTACCCTTGAAACAACTGGAACATCACTGGTAGTATCGTGAAATGCGTTGGTAATTAACAGGAAACGTCTAAACTAGCTTCGTCGCCGCCGACGCTGCACCTGCCGGTGGATCGCGCACACAACCATGAAGCAGAAGTGACACTGCGGCCGGCCAGGTGCCGGTTCCTTTGGTCAGCCAGATGAAGCAGTCGAGCTCCACTGGGTGCTCTTCTGCTAGGGCTGCTGCAAGCGAGACAGGTTGGCTCGTCAGCGGAGAAAAGAAAATTAGTCTAGGTCCTATTTGCGGCTGCATTACTAAGTGCCCTCCATGTGAATTATTATTTAGCAAACTAGAGTTTCGCCTTATTTTTAGCAGACGGAAGAACAGAAAACCCCGTACATTAACTATGGCAGCCCTATCAACTACCAAAATAGCACCACACTTTTTTGCTGTCTGTGTTCATTCTGCGTCAGCTATCAAAACTGGCGTTTTACTTGTTTGTTAGAACTGACTGTTTAATACGAAAGCATCAGTCATTTCGATATGTCTAAAACCTGGTGTCGCCGTGATGAAGAGATGTCAGACAGCATGGCTGACGGACGGTTCAGACACACAAGAAAGGCCAGGATCTCAGAGAATACCAAAAGTTGAACGCCCACATTGAAGGCATATTTTTCGCCAAAGCTCCCACAAACAAAGTAATGTTCAACTTGCTCAACTTGACGGCATATTTCTCAGCAAAGCTCCCACGAACAGAGTAGCGCAATTCAGTTGAAAAAAAAACTTGAGTAAATGTAGATGTGGGTGAGAATCCATCCCGGAGCTTCTGAAATGTGAAACAAATAGGCATCCTCAACACCGCAGTGGCTGAATGGCTCCAGGTGTACCCACTGAATGTGTTGTGGCTTTTGACTTGGGAACGCACATTACAGGCATGCACAAAGGCCTACCCTTGCAGCTCAGGAACGCTAATTACAGAACTAACAATACATATTTATGCAAAATGCCTGCTTTTTCAGTGTTTGACAACAGTGTCACTATGTGGAATTACTGAAACCTGCATTTATATGGCACTGTCCCGTCAGATTGTGGCAAGCAGGGCATACATGGGACAAGAGAAAGACAACGGGGGAAATGATCATGAGTGGACATGTTCGGCCATGGCACATTAATGCGTTCGCATTCACTGCATCATTAGGTGTCCCTGCAGCTTTATTTTTTGCACTGCATGCCAAACACGCTAGTACTTTGAGGGCTTGCCAGAGAGTCGTGGTGGACGTCAGCATTTCGGCAGGTAGCATGGGACGAGGAAAGAAGCACTTTAGCCCTTGGATGCCCAGTGTTGCTCAGAAGCAACAACTCAAACAATATTTTTTTTCTCTCGCACTCTGCGATTTTTCCAGCATTTAACACCCCCTGTCAACAGACAAAGGATCCCGGACCTTCAAAGATTAAAGCAGACAGGGCAGCACGTACGTCCGTGGGCTAAAAAAATTTTAAGGGTGTCAACTCGCATCGAGCCCGGGTGGCTCAATGGGCTAGAGACAGGTAACCGAAATTGTGAAATGTCGTTGGTATTACATATGATAGAAACACAAACTTTACGTCGTTGTCATCACTTTAACCAAAAATCATGGTGATCAAGGTAGCTCTCTTGTTCAAGTGATATATGGGCAGCCAGTGCCCAGTGTGTCCTAATGTCCGTCCCAATGAACCAATTTTTTTTGTGATTTCATATTTGTGATGTCGGAAGTCCTTTTGGATCATAAAAAAAACTTTTCACACGCTTAAGCAAAATAATAAAGTTTTGGGCATCAAAGGGTTAGAATGCACTTTCCCCATCAAGAAACGCACGTAAATCACCCATAAAAGCTTAAAACCTAGCTTAAAAATTCAGAACAGACAATGTGTACAACAGACGCAAGTGACCACTGAGGCAATAACAGACTAGAGACCAGCAGCTGGCTTATATATAGCTATGCAACGGCACATGCGGATGAAACTGCTGTCACTCTTGACAATAAATTATATCACGGAAAAAATTTTCATTGACATTCTGCCCACACCACCCAAGTGGTACATTTAAATGTGCACTTGCTAACAACTGAGCACGTCAGACAACTGGAAGACGATAGCCACAGCAGTATCGAAAGACAACTGGAGGGCACTGAACAAGGATGGCCAACAACGGGAAACAACAGAGCAATGTGCAGCAAATGACCGACCAGCTCAAGCACTGATGAATGTAGCAGTACTGACACATGCAGCCCTTATTGGGGTAACCAAATGCTGCTAGATCGGTCACTCCTAACCGAACAACAAAGTTCCCAGCACGGCCTTCTCTCTGGGTTGAACAGCTTGCACGTTCCTTCTTAGCAGATGGTAAAGCAAAGCTCGGGCAGTTGGTAGGACTAGAGGGGACCACGGGGAGGAGACGATGTGACTGCAAGGTCGTGCATAATCAATTTGAAGATCCCAGCCATGTCAGAATGCAGACGGTGGGCCTTTTCAGCACGATTGTCGTCCCAGCAGCTGAGCGGTTCACTGGCTGGACTGATGCCTGCAAATATAAAGCACAATACACCAAGCTTCTTCAGTTTTGCGAGGCCACAAAGCTTATTCTCGAAGCCGCCGTGCGGCCCAGGGGTGCTTTCACGACGGCTCGAAGATTCGCAACAAGCAGCTGGATACGGAATTGACATGTGGAGCGCTTTAGTCTTGGAGCTGGACGGTCAACTGATTGTTGAGACCTGATAAGAGAGCACACTGTTCCCGAGAGCACAGTAGCTTTTTCCTGCTGTTAGCTCGTTAATGACGCGGGAGCGATCACCAGTAAGACGACGCGCCAGACAGGTCATTACGTCTGTCTCGCTCTTACCAGCACCTCGCTGACGGCAGTTTCGTTTGCGCTGTCGGGTTAAGAAGTGCGTATGTCGCAACCAAGGCGTTAAAATGAACCCCGTAGAAGTTTACCTTGCGGAAAACGCCAGCAACGAAGAAGTCGCAAGTGAGTCACAACGATTTGAACGATTATGAGCGTATGTAGGCCCCGTTTTCCCAGAGTAATCATCAACATGCAGAATGAGAGACACGAAAAGTGCGGTAATAAATTCTCCGAGGTTACCGACGCCTTCAGCAAAAACCGCGCGTGAGTGCCCTCATGCGCGCAGTTTCGAGCACACAAGACTGTCGGCACATATACACAGCCGGGACCGGAAACAACTGGCACGCGTCCAAAATTCGGTTGTACAACTGTCCGATACGTTTGTTGTCTTCTCGCTCACAGTAAGTCAGTGAAACCTGGAATGAAACAAGCGTTGCGGCTGTCGGCCGGCATTGACAGGCGGTAATCCGTTCAAACTGCACGTCCCGCCAGTGCAAAGCCGCGCAAGCACGCCACTCATAATTTCCTTGGTCATCCCGTCAGCGAACGTCACACCAAAGATTCCTTCAATGGTTCCGAAAGACTGGCGCACGCAAAAAGAATTGGAATCCACTTATCAAATTGTCAAAACAAGCGGCCGGCTGCAGTGACGGGCCGGCTGGGCGCCGCCTTCGTTGATGCCATGTGGTTGATGCCATCTTGATACGACTGGTACGACTTTGCCAGTGTGCGAAGCCAGAGGCATGCGGCTAAAAGGAGGAAATTATTCCACGTTTTGATTGGCTCCTGAAACCACTGTCAGTTGGGGACAAAAGTTAAGACATTTATGAAATTTGTTGTTTGTTGTGGCCTCGCGCGTCGCCTCCTAGGGAATAGACCTTTTGCGAAATTGCTTGGTGATCTAGCAACACTGATGTAAACAAGACCGTCCCGGATGAGGATGATATACAAGAAAGGTGGTGAAAAGTGCCGGCCTGAGAGCTACCGACCCATTACGGTCACGTCAGCCCTGTACAGACTCCTGGGCCACATCCTGTGTGCACGTGTGATGACCTGGGCGGAAAAGAACCAAGTGTTGGGGGAGCTGCAAAATGGTTTCCGACCCGGGCGGTGCTTGGAGGACAACCTGTTCGTTGTAACGCAGGCAATGGAGATTGCGGCAAAAGAAAAACGCACTCTCCTGCTTGCCTTTCTAGACATCGCACAGGCATACGACACTGTGGAACACCCCAAGCTGTGGGAGACCCTCAGGGATCTTGGCCTGCCGGACGAACTCTTGCAGCTGCTGATCAGCCTATACACCGACACGCAGGTGGTGATCCACTGGGGAGACTCGCTCACAGGACCAGTGGAGGTGTCTCGAGGGCTGCGCCAGGGTTGCCCGCTCTCCCCGCTCCTGTTCATGCTATTCCTGGCCGGAATGGAGAGGCTCCTCGCGAACAGTGGACTGGGGTTTGACCTCAGTTACATGGAGGACGGACGCCGGCGTGAACGCAGGTTACCCGCCCTGTTCTACGCCGACGATATTGTTTTGCTGGCGGGGAGCACGGAGGAGCTGCAATCCACACTCGACATTGTGTCCAGCGAGGGCGCGTCGTTGGGGCTCCGTTTCAACGCCAGGAAGTCCGCCACCATGTCGTGTCGCCCAACCGAGGACACTGAGGACCCACCACTGCTCTTGCAGGGTGACCCAATACAGTGGACAACCAGGTATAAATACCTCGGTGTGACGCTCTCAAATGAGCCCAACTACTGCGCGGCCTACGAGGAGGACCTTCGGGCGAAGGCGGTTGCTAGGCGGGCCTTCCTGGGGTCGCGCGCCCTATGGGCCTTCAGCCGCCTCGAGGTGTCCCGGGCACTGTGGAAGGCGGTGGCGGTACCGGCGCTCACATTCGGGAACGCCGTGCTCTGCTTGTCGTGGTCCACACGCCAGGCAATGGAGACGCGGCAGCGAGAGGTCGGGCGAGCTGCGCTGGGTGTACACGGCTTTGTGCCGAACGAGGCGGTGCAGGGGGACATGGGTTGGTCCTCCTTCGAGGCGCGCGAGGCAGTGGCCAAGCTGGCTTTCGAGAAGCGGCTAAGCCAGATTCCCGATGGACGATGGGCGCGGGAGGTGTTCAAGTATATCACCTACCGATGTCTCCGAACCAAGTGGGTGGCGCGCACCAAACGCCTCGGAGAGCGATACGGCATCGCGGCGGCCGGCCTCACCGAGCCCCCACGGCACGACCGGCGACAAAAGGTGCGGGACCAGGTGGCGACCGCCGAACTCGAGCGATGGAGGAAAGCGGCGCTGGAGAAGCCGGCTCTGAACATCTACAGCCGCAACAAGACGAACATCGAGAAGGAGTCCATCTACGACAACGCCCGAGGGAGCGGGCTCCTCTGCGAGGCTCGCAGCGGGGTGCTTCGCACTCGCGTCCTACGTGCCAAGTTCACGGAGGGCCTCGACACCACCTGCAGCAGCTGCAACCAGGCCGAGGAGACGGTGCGCCACGTCGTTTTGGAGTGCACAGAACTGAAACCTCCAGCCGCGGTGACAGTGACCCAGGACCCGGATGTTCCCGCCTTCCGTAGTGCCGGTGCAGATGTGCAGGTGGCGCTACCGGACCCGCTCGCGATGGCGCTGGGCTTCCACGGACCGAAACACCAGCCTCACTGGGAAGCCGTCGAAGTCACGAAAAGAAGACTGGAGCACTGGTGGCGAAAGAACATAACGGAGGGTTTCAGAGGAGGTGGAGGTCAGTAATAGATGTGTTTGAAGAAAGCTAACGCCAGATCCGGATTTCCCGTCGATCACCCGTTTAAAAGGGAACGGCAACAGTATATCCATGGAGGAAAGAATACTCAGGAGAGGCCCCTAGCCATAGAGTTTCATACTAATATATACTAGAGGGAAATCTGGCGCTGCATTCGCGTGCCGCCGTGGGCGGCGCCATTGCAGCTAGCGACGTTCCTCGCCTCCTTGGCTTGGTCAGCCACATGGCTTGTTTTTCGTCTTGAAGCCAAAAGGGGTAACACTTTTTTTATTCATCTTCCATGAAGCTTCTAAATAATCCCTGGCGAATCAATCTTTATGAAGCTTTATTTTTTTAATAACAGAACAAGTTCGATTAATTTTCTGCAGTAATATTGTTTCATTTTTGCAGCCAAAGCCAACTTTTCAGCCTGTTCGTGAGCCATGCCAAGGACAAGTGGAACGTGCCTGCCCGGTACATGACGGCACGCTCACCGAAGCGCGGCTCCCCTAGACGGTGGCGCCACATTTCCCTCTAGTGTATATTAGTATGAAACTCTATGCCCCTAGCATCCCAATGCATTACAAAAAGTGTGGAGGAAGTTACGTCATTTTTTTTTGAGCCCATGGACAATGTTGCTTACTTGTTTACAACTGCGGCGGCCAAATTTGGGCAAATAGAACCGACAAATTTTTAAGGCGCTTGGTACGTGGCTGCCTCGCTACGCTTGCAAACCAGCGCAGTCGCTACGACAAACGTTTTCAGATTAGGCCAGTTTGAAAACTCTGCCGTCGGAGGTGTCTGCGTTCGCCATCCCGCCAGCCTGTTGCTATGACGACGACAAACGCTACTTTGCCAGGCTTAAGAGCTGAAAAATCGTCCTTCTATCTCAAAAACGAAGGCCGTTTTTCGATTGAAACTTTGGGTGAGGGTTAGAATGGGCAAATTGAAGGCGAAATCAACAGCTTAGAACATGATATCGCACCGAGGAATCAGCGACGAAGCTGTTTTCGCTTCGAAGCGGGAGGGCAGGGCGACGCCATGTTAGTCAAATCAAACCGGAGACAGCAAAGGATGATGGGATAGAGTGCTGGGCTCCGTGGGCTCAAGTCATGGCGGCACTCGGCTTCACAAATGTGACGTCAGGGCCTCTCCTAACCTTTTCTTTCCTCCATGAGTATATCTATATCTCATATCTATATCGTCCGCCATATTGGTACGTGCGACGATCGGGAAGTCTCGTATTGTTACAGTACACGGTAGTATAATCCTCCTTGTTCTGTGGTAGTATTGTTTACTGTGGAAGAGGAGGTGACGATAACGCGGTATGGCTCAAACTGGACGGCGTTTTCCGGCTCCTGACCGCGGATTGTGCACGAAAGACTTGTCTGCACTGCCGACTGTGTCTGAAGACTCATACCACTCGGGGTGCCGCGCCAAAGACCCATCCGAGCGGCAGCGGAGCAGGGCATGCCGCCTAGCCACCGAGGCGCATTGCTCGCCTTCATCGGTGCGGACAAACACGTGCGACTCGCAGTAAGTAAATCCTTCTTTGTTTTTCGTTTTGTTCTTTGTTTTGCTTTGTTCTTTGTTTTGCAAATGCGTAGCCGCGACCCTGTTGCAGGAAAGCGACAATCGCCAGACCGTACGGCTAGTGGGTGAATTAGGCATTTTCAAATGCTGTACATCGAATTTACGGGATGATTTTTGGCGAAGATGCTTACGGAAAGGTTGCGTCCGTTTTCCATGATGGTCGTCCGCCCACGCGTTTACCGCAAAGCAATCGCGCTTTGCGGCGAAGTCAACTACAAAAGCACACATACGCCTTGAAGTTTTTATTTTTGTGTGTTTTCATTATTTATTGCGCATGTTCTGCCGCAAAAATCTGTTTATGCGTCTTTCTTTTTTTTTTGGCTGTGGGGTGGTTGTGTTTGTTTCTAAAGCGCATGTTTTTGGTGTGCACGAATAGATAATACAGTAAAACCTTGTTAGCTCGAACTCACTGAACTAGAAGATTTTTTTTTAATTCAATGGGTCATTGGTATAGCCCGAATGTTTACCTGTTCATCTTGAAAGGTTCTGGAAGTGAGTTCCAGATAATCATATTATTGCTTGCTTAAAGGGAAGCTGAAGCGCTTTCCAAAAAATTTGAGTTAGATTAACAGTTATATAGTTTCTTGCGCGCTGATTCCGAATATCACATTTAAATTTATCGTACATGAGTCCAAGTGGCATTTATCTTGCAAAAAGCGCGGCCCCGTTTGAAAGACGCGCGCTTTTCGTCTTTTGACGCCCCTGATTGGTTGCGCCAGTCATGACGTCAGAGGAGGACACCCTTCGGCCGCGCGGGTTGTCAGAAGCATTGCGAACGATCGCACGGTTGCCTTTGCGGCAATTTAGCTTGCAGTTTAATTTTCGCACATGACTGGAAGTTTGTTTTATATTTTCCCGTGCTGTTGGTTCAATTATCTCGGAGCTTAAATTTGCTTTACACGACAGACAACCCCAAAGAAGTGACTGTGACGTCGACTAGTGGGTTCCATCAAAATATTTTTGAATTAGGTAACCAGCATAGGGGGATTTTATACCTTATGTTAATATTAGGTACTGCCTTAACTGTTTCTTATTATACACAAAACCATTTATGCCGAAGATTAATGGGCGTTTTCTAAACAATGTACCAGCGAAAAGCACGTGCACTGCACGTGTACGTGCACTGCGCGAAAAAATAGCGTTCATGCGCTGTAAACGTATATGCGAGACACATCTTGCCGGTACACGCATAAACCAACAAGCAGACTCTGCTTCCGCATTTCCTTTGTTCGTTGTCGCCCACCATACTCATCCCCGTACACAGACCCACACGCGCGCGCCATTTCGGCAGCGGTGCTACGGCGCCTCCGCGATTGCTAGCTGCACTTCGATGAGTGGCGTCTTACTGCTTCACATGCATTTATTCTGAAAACACTGCAGCATACTAGTGCCTGCTCAGCATTACTGGCTGTAGTAGGGCTTGATTTTCGCTTGTGCGTTGCGCATTCTGCTACAATATTACGGCCACCTCGTTATAATTAACAGACCAGTCGGACAAGGCAGTTACGTTGTAGTTACGTTACTTTAGGTAACAATCACTAAACGTTTGTGATAATGAATCGTTGGCCTGTTTCAGCATTACTAGATTTAAGCATTTACCGCGCTAGTCGGACAGAGGCCGTATATTTACTCTTCGCTCCAAATTTTTTTAGTATCATCATTATATATATCACCGACTATCACTGGAGCACACTTGAGGTTCAGTGACAACAAGTGCTTGCCAGGTTATAATATGCAGCCACACGGAATCTTGGACGAAAAATTAGGCCCCCGCAGTCAACACAAATTATGGCACGGTGGTGGTTCGGAGTGGTGTTTTTTTTTAAATTCCAGACAAACATCACCTTATCGTGACATGCATACTTGCAAAATAAGTAACCTGGTTGTTTTGGTTCTTTTACTGTGTAAGAATACTGTTTAATTACCTCTTAGCCGGGAGAGAACTTCTATAAGGATTGGCCCCTTGTTTTAGTTTCGCCAAAAAATTGTTTTTTTTAACACTGTCCTGAGCCCATAGGGAAAGAAAACCGACGCGTTTAACGAAACAAGTATTTCCTGAACAAATGTGACTTGGTTTCTGGAATGGAACGAAACATCCCCGGCCAAAGTTCAGCAGTATTCCCCATCCTTCTTAAATCTAGAATCTAATGTGAACATTCACGTCCGTCGCATAAAAAAAAAAACCCGCATTGGAGCGGTTTACAAAGTATTTAACGTAGTATAGTATATTCTCTGTCATCAAGCACAGCCACCTCGGCTGTCGCTTCCGTATGTTATCAAGCATCCCGGCGTGGCATTATTCTGCTTAGGAATACGGCATGATAACGTATGCCTTGTTTGGCGTTCGTGCATACTTTTTGAACACGAAAATTGTCCAAATGAGTGCTATCAACCACAACAACAACAAGTATCATTCACAAGCAAACACGGCGAAAAGAGCATGGCTGAGGCGGCCGATCCGGCCGGAAGTCCAGGTATGACGTTTTTCAGCCGGTTTTCGCCCGCGCTCTGCGGTCTTCCGGCATCGCGCGGCGAGATGGGGGCGGGGCATCGGGCCACTTTTGTTTGCTCATTGCGCAGCTTCTATTGCATGTATTGCGAAAATATTTCGTACACATGAACTATTCAATGTGTACTTGCGGCTAGTCAACTTTTCTTTTAATTCTAAAACCGCTTCACCTTCCCTTTAAGTTATGACGAACACGCTTATCATTACCCACGGTGAGGTTTTTAAATGTTAAACTTCCTTCTCTTGAAAATGCATTAACAAAGCATTCAGAGATACTTGCACGCTCGAACTTTACAAACAATTTTGACATCATTGCCCTTGCAACAGTGTTAAGCAAAACACAAAATCTGGTCATTTTGAGTCTGTTCCTTGCGACCACTTCTTTCTGCTCTGTCCCTTTACCATAAACTGTTGCGGACTAGTCCTGTTCTTCCCTGAGTGCTATTTACTGTTACTCTCTCTGTTCTTGCAGGGTGGGCCTAATCCATGTGCTGAGCAGCTGCTTTCGCTCCCAGAAGAAAAGTGGCCGGCCCTATGTTGTGTGCCTCACCTTTGAGACAGACAGTGGGGCAATTGTAAGGCAGCGTGTGATTTCCCGGTGGGTTGCAGTGAAGCATGTAGTCACATCTTGGCGGCTGTGCACCTACTCGTCCTCTTGCAAGCCGAAGGTTTTAAAGAGGCGCCACCGGAGCTTGCGTGCACTGAGCTGCCACAACAGTGGGGACGTCCGAGACAGCAGGGCATCAAGTCAGCGAGTGTCCAAGACATTTACTGGAGAAGCCCGCGAGGAAATGGCCCCTCCCTTCCCTTGCCAATGCGTCTGTTCGACGCACGTCGAGCGCAGGAGCAATGCGAGCAGCAACAAAGTGCCGTGGAGGCGCTTGGGAGAACACTTGAAGGGCCTTGGGAACGGGTTTTTTGCCTCCGTTTTGCTGGCCTCACCCCCCACAGTGGCAGAAACAAGGACTGCCATGGCACCTGAAGGGTCACCTATGAGCTACCAGCAAGCATTCAAGCCACATTACACCGTGATCATCTCGCGAGCACGCAGGGGCTGGGCAACGTCATGTTTACTAGACCGCGGCATGCAGGGGTGCGCGAATGCTCCTTTTGTTCCATTTATATCCACAGGTTGCTATACTGCACACGCTATAAATCAGCGAAGTAGTTTAATTTACTAGGATTTTCACTGTGGATACAAAAAAAGCAAAAGCACTCAAGCTGATGCGCGGCGGCGTGATGCAACTCTGGCCATTTTCTTTTTTTTTTTAATAAAACTTGAAAATTATCTCAGCTACATACATCAATGGCCACTATCATTACGTCGGAGGCATGCATGCAGCATCTAACAAACTAGAGGAGTGAGTGTGCATTTTAGTCGCAAAATATTCTACAGTAGTGGCTGAAATGAGAATGGGCACCAAGTTAACTTGACGTAACAACAAACCTTAAAGCCCGGCAAATGGAGAACCAAGTGCAAAAGCTCAAATGTTCCGTCGTTAGATCATCATAAAACAGTGTACGCCACTTCTGCAACGAGACTCGGCTAAATGCAACGTAAAAGCAACCAACAACACACTCCCATACCGTGCGTCCCCACCACAGAGGAAATTTTCAACCGCGCCATGACGGCGTAGTGCGGCAAAAAAAGTTTGTTTACAGCCCTAGGTAAGATAAAGGCTCGTGTAGGGGCTAAACGGTACCCTTTAACAATGAAATGAAGCGGGCGCAGAGCCACAGGGACGAGCAAAGGAACAGCCTAATTTTGTCAACGTGTGGAATTTTGTCAACGTGTGGTACTGTTTTCCCGGTCGAGCGCCGCTGTCAGTCGCATGAATAGGTGGCGCACACTTAGGCTTCATTTAGAATAAAAAAGCTGGACCACAGAACTCCAACGCAGCTGTATTTTTCATCCGGACAGCGACTACGGAATCCCGCGCTTAGGGAACCAACGACAAATATTCGCTCCTAGCGC
The DNA here is from genome assembly GCF_048455015.1 of Haemaphysalis longicornis. Classification (NCBI taxonomy): domain Eukaryota; kingdom Metazoa; phylum Arthropoda; class Arachnida; order Ixodida; family Ixodidae; genus Haemaphysalis; species Haemaphysalis longicornis. The sequence goes on along the minus strand of NW_027526422.1, from coordinate 70,530,262 downwards.
ACCGCGCCCAGCGTGTCACAAAGGTTGCTCACGCCGGCATAGTTCGCGTCAGAAAGTTCGTTCAAAAGCGTGGAACTTCACGTACCTTTTCTCCATTTGGGCCGGTATTTCCGCATTGCGTACACTGCGGCACGAAGCAATGCTCCGGCATTGTAGTCCATCACCAAGAGCGGTCAATGCCCGCCTTTAATGTTTTGCTAATTGGTTTCGGTTTCAAACGACCGTACCAAAATGGCGGACCTAGTTACCGGAGTCGACGTGAGATGGCGGGGCGCATTTTGCATAGGGTCTATTCCCTGTAAGAGGCTGAGTGCTGGCCATGGAGAAAAAAGTTCCTCCATGGTGCTGGCGTATAGACACAGACGACGCAAGAAATGGCTGGAACTGACGCTTCCTTTCAGTTTTGACGGGTGTCTTGCTTGACGATATGTTTTTTTATGAATGCGGAGCGTGCCTGCCTGACCGTGTCCATGGTATCGCACCGAGTTTGTCCTGCGCTGGTTTTAAAAACTTCAACATTTCTTTCTCCTCTGTGTGGCCCTAATATTACTGCTGCCGCACCGACCAATCACCCGACATGGAGGACATCTCCTTCATTATTTCTCTGTCACTGAATTATCTCTGCGTTTAAGTTTCTTGCTTCTTTCAAGAACGATGAGAAAAAAAAAAAAAATTCCGTGCAAAGCTGTGAGATTTCCTAGAAGCACGCGCGTGCACCGGTGGGGGTGTGCAGTGTGACACTTTTAAACTAAAAAAAAAAACCCGTAGGATGAGATATTGCCTCTTCAAGTCAGTTTCCAGATCTGGTCATTCCAAAATGCACATTTATGGGCGATAGATGGTAGCGTAGCTTATTTAGTGGTTCCCAGTCTAAACAAATTTGTGTTATTGCAAGATGCTTGATTGCTATGACACTAGCCCTTTGTAGTAACCGATGTAGAGCAGTCATTAGATTGCTTCCAATTTACAGGCCTCAAGAGCAGACATGAAGGCCAGTATTAAAATCTAACTAAGCCGAAAAAACTGCAACGAACTCAAGCCATGCCAATAGTCTTCGTTGGGTAGTGGCGACCATAGAGTGTGGCGACATCAAAGTGCGGCTGGCGTATGTGTACGTTCGGGAGGAGGAGGAGGAAAAACTTTATTAATGTACAAAACAGAGTTAAAGATAGGGAGAGGCGCTTGGGCCTCTCTTGCGTGAAGAAGGCGGCTAGAAGGAAGCGGCTTCTAGCGTTATTTCACATCAGACGCGTCACGCGTGTGCATCGCGTCATCGAGAAGGGTTGGAGATGTGTCTAACGCCCGGATAACTTTGGCAAGTATGAACCAGGCCGCAGCGCGATCCATCATGGACCCGTCACCTCGCGGCTCCGGACATCTTTGCTCTGTCTGCTATGCTGTGTAACGAACGCCTGACATCGAAGAAAGCGTATGCATCACGTCATCCAGAAGTATTGGCGATGTGTCTAGCGCCCGCCTAACACTGACAAATGTGATTCGGGCCGCCGCCCGACCCATCGCCTCGCCGCTTCAAACTCCTTTGTTCATTCTCAAGGGAATGCCGCGCGAAGAAGAGACTCCATTCTAATCGCGTGTTGCGGAAGGGTGAATGCCGTTTTGAAGTTGCATCGAAATGGGAATGGTGTTCAATCGGTCATTAATGCGCTCGATATGTACCTGTGGCTGGACCGTACAGGTTTGACGAACTTTTTCTGATTGCATGCTGCAGCTATTTTGTGGATTCGCATTGCAATTTATTTGTTCGTTCTTAATCAGGTTACGAACTTAGGTATCATTAAATTATTCAGCCAGATTTCTGTCAGCCAGAGGAATTTGCCTGTGTACCCTGATAATAAAATGTGTTGCTATGTTTCATTGCTTTGTTCGAACTTGCACTGGTTCTGATACAACTAGTACACTCTGGTAGATCTACCAGACTAATACAATCTGATAGACCTACCAGACTAATACAGACTGAAAGAACTAATAGACTAATACGAACTGATAAACCTAATAGACTAATACAGACTGATAGGTCTATTATTGGCAATAAGCATATACGTGTATTAGAATTTGTATCAGAATTTGTGCTAGGGTCCCCATGTTATGTGCGGGGCACTGAAGTCTCCTAACAGGAGTAGTGGGTTGCTGCCTGCACGCTTCACTGCTTGTTGGAGTAGGTTTTCTATGGCTCCTAAAGGTCATGGCGGTGGGCTGTAGACATTCCTGACAAAAAGGCTGGGCCAGTCGGTTTGTTTCGGGAGTATGTCTAGGAAGACACGGTCCAGTTGAGAGTCCAACATTATCGCTTGGGCAATAAGGTTGTGATTGACTAGAACTGCTGTGCGGTTGTTGGGGTTAATGAACGTGTCATAGCCCCTTTGGGTGTTTGGGTGTGGGTCCCTTGTAAAGCAACGATGTTGGGGAGCGATGTCGTTGTTAGGAGATTGATGGCTGCTTTTTTCCTTTGAAGTAGTGGCAATTCCATTGGTAGATGACCGAGGGCGGATACCCATTGTTGCGGCAGTAATGGGTCATGCGGCGTTCGGATTATCTTGGCTTGCGGGAGGTCGGGGACGATTGCTTGTTCTAAGGCCGGCATTCGTTCGGTAAGGAGTTTGACGATTTGTTCTGCTATGTCGGTGATTAACTAATTGGACATTTGCAGTGAAGATTGCTCGACTTGTTGCGCCACGTAGGGGATAACTGTGGCAATGAATTGAGCCTCCACTGTGGCCTTTACCTGGTCCCGCACAGAGGATGGTATGGCGGCACAGGAAGCCTCAAGAGCCTCCAAGCAGTCTACCAGCTGGGCGAACTGCTGTTGAAGATTCTGAATTAGCGCAATCAACGCAAGTATCTCAGGTGACGGTTCATTGACTGTCGGGGGGGGGGGGGGGGGGGGGAGGGGGAGTTTGCGCAGTGTATCGGCGGTGACACTGTTTTGGGGGGGAGGTGGTGTCTGTATGACGGTTTGTTGAGGGTGATTTTCAGCAGCGAGAGAGCGAGCAGCTACTGCAGACCAGCTCACCTGTTGTTATTGGCAGTCATGGAGGCGGTCCGTGACAAAACAAAGGATTATTTATGTACATGAAATGTGACCCAATTCCAGGAACTTGGAGAATTGTCTACTGTGCAAAGATTGTACGCCGCTTCTGTTCATTTTGAGGCTTTTATCTGTAGCCAGAGTGGTGCTTTTTTATGATATTTTTGGGGTTCCTGTTTGCATTTTCTGGATGATTTTATTTTTGTATCAAAGACGTGAAGTGAATGAGGCGAATGAGGCTGTTTTTTATTTCAGTGGTTCATTTCTAGCTTCATTCATATTGTTAGTTTTCCTTCTACAAATAACACATCTATGCTATTATACGCAGATGTGTTAACTTTGCTAAATATGCCCTCTTGTGCAAATGCAAGGCGTTTACGTTTGGCGAGTTTTACGAATCTTGAGGCTTGTATTTCAGGGATTTTATGATTTCGTTTTGATAGTTCGCGTGATGGTGGTGAAAAAGTTGCACATTCTGATGTAGTACATTTTTTTTTCTTACTTTTGGTCTTGTCGGATCGGCCTGCAGTTTCTCCAGGAGTCAGAATTAGTTCAGCACAGGTGCACTGTAGTAGAAGAGAGAGGTCTGCCGTTTGGGGCTGATTAAGGGGGTCCCTTTTGCGATGAAAATGTCTGCTGAGGAACTCCTGTTGTATGCAGCAGCCCTAGTGGCTGCTGCTTGCCAGTTGGTTTTAGTAGTTTTGTTTGTTAATTAATCCTTGTCTATCACCCTAAATAGTCTTTTTTTATTTCGTGGTATAAAGATTTTATAAAACCCACCAGATAACCGATTAGTTTGATTTAAAAACTTGTAGGGGGAGCTGGCTGCAACAGTTATTTTCTGGGGGCGTACGTCTATCCCGATATGTATCAGAAGTTCAGAGATACACGATGTTTATACTTCCTTTTTTTTTCATTACGGTTTGCGTTTGTTCCTTCAGTTTACGCCTCTGATGTTTCGTCACTCTGTTAGTGCTCATAGCTGAACCTTATAATTGTCTGTGCAAGAAGCATACAAGACAAGCCCTAAACATCAACTGTTGTTTACCGACAGAAGGCACTACCACAATAGGAAATCACACGAGACACACACACACACACAGCGTGCTTTAAATACGTACTAATGGCAAAACATCGTAATTGTGACTTTCCAAGATGAGAGTGCAAGGTGGGGGTGTCTTTTCCTTATGTCAGTCTCCAAATTGGCAGCGTATCTTCAAATGGGCACTCCAGTGCAGTTGCTTTAGACCCACCCACAACCACACTAGCTTGGGGTCACTGTCCCCCTTCTCCCCTCCTTGCCGTGCCTGTGCGCCTTCCACTCGTGCATCTTCAGCTGGTAGCGGTATTGGAAGACCTCGGGGCAGAAGCGGCAGCGGAAGGGCCTCTCGCCTGTGTGGTTGCGCAGATGTCTAGCCAGGTTGGTCTTCTGGGTGAAATCCATGGGGCACAGGTGGCAGTGGAAGGGCTTCTCGCCAGTGTGGATGCGCATGTGGATGTCCAGGTTGCTTTTCTGCCAGAACGCCTTTCTGCAGTGGCTGCATTGGTAGGGGCGTTCACCCGTGTGTGTGCGCTGGTGTCTGTTCAGCTGGCCTTGGTATGATGTTACGTAGCTGCACTGCTGGCAGCGCAGCAGCCGACGACCGTGGGGAGGGACCTGCTGCTGGCTGTGGCCATGGCCCAAGGAGGGAGAAGTGGAGGGGCCTGCATCAGGGAGGGAGGCGAAATACTGCAAGTCCTTGCACTGGGAAACCAAGTGGCAGTGCGCCAACAGCGGGGCTTTAAAGGCCAAGTGGACTCCTTCGCCTAGGCCAAATTTACTTTTAACGTACTGTACAAACCTCCGAAACAACTGTCACATGAATGGTAGCTCCGTGAAATGCGCTGGTGATTACTGGAAACGTTTAAACTAGCCCAGTCGCCAACGACGCTGCACCTGCCGGTGGATCGTGCACACAGCCATGAAGCGGAAGTGACACGCAAGCCGGTTGGGTGCCGGTTCCTCCGGCAGACCAGAAGAAGCAGTCCAGCTGCACCTGGGTGCGCTTCTCCTAGGGCTGCCGCAAGGGCAACAGGTTGGCTCCAGTCAGCGGAGAAAAGAAAATTAGTCTAGGTCCTATTTGTGGCTGCACTACTGAGTGCCCTCCACGTGAATTATTGATTATTCAGCAAACTAGAGTTTCGCCTTTTTTGTAGCAGACGGAAGAACAGAAAACCCCATACATTAACTATGGCAGCCCCATCAACTACCGAAATGGCACCACACTTTTTTGCAGTCTGTTTTCGTGCTGCGTCAGGTATCAAAACTGGCGTTTTTCTTGTTTGTTAGAATTGACTGTTTAATGCGAAAGCACCAGTCATTTCGGTATGTCTAAAACCTGGTGTCGCCGTGATGAAGAGATGGCACACAGCATGACCGACGGATGATTCAGACACACAGAAAAGAAAGTCTGGCATCTCAGAGAATACCAAAAGTTGAACGAACGCCCACATTGAAGGCATATTTCTTGCCAAAGCTCCCACAAGCAGAGTAATGTAATTCAGTTCAAATGCTCAACTTGACGGCATATTTCTCAGCAAAGCTCCCGCAAACAGTGTAATGCAATTCAGTTGAAAAGAAAATTGAGTAAATATTCCACCCCGGAGCTTCTGAAATGGAACAAGTAGGCATCCTCAACACCGCAGTGGCTGAATGGCTCCAGGTGTACCCACTGAATGTGTTGTGGCTTTTGACTTGGAAACACACATTACACGCATGTACAAAGGCCTACCCTTGCAGCTCAGGAATGCTAATTACAGAACTAACAATACATATTTATGCAACATGCCTGCTTTTTCAGTGTTTGAAAACAGAGTTACTATGTGGAATTACTGAAACCTGCATTTATACGGCACTGTCCCGTCAGATTGTGGCAAGCAGGGCATATATGGGACAAGAGAAAGACAACGGGGGAAATGATCAGGAGTGGACATGTTCGGCCATGGCACATTAATGCGTTCGCATTCACTGCATCATTAGGTGTCCCTGTAGCTTTATTTTTTGCACTGCATGCCAAACACACTAGTACTCTGAGGGCTTGCCAGAGAGTCGTGGTGGACAACGTCAGCATTTCGGCAGGTAGGATGGTACGAGGAAAGAGGCACTTTAGCCCCTAGATGCCCAGTGTTGCTCAGGAGCAACAAATCAAACAATATTTTTTTTTTTCTCTCGCACTCTGCGATTTTTCCAGCATTTAACACCACCTGTCAACAGACAAAGGATCCCGGACCTTCAAAGATTAAAGCAGACAGGGCAGCACATACGTCCGTGGGCTAAAAATTTTTTGTTTAAGCGCGTCAACTCGCATCGAGCCCGGGTGGCTTAACAGGCTAGTGACAGGTAACCGAAATCGTGAAATTTCGTTGTTAGTACATATGATAGAAATACAAACTTTATGTAGTTGTCTTCACTTGACCCACAAATCATGGTGATCAGGGTGGCTCTCTTGTTCAAGTGATATACGGGCAGCCAGTGCCCAGTGTGTTCATCCTAATGAACCAAATTTTTTTCTGATTTCATATTTGTGATGTCGGAAGTCCTTTTGGATCATAAAAAAAACTTCTCACACGCTTAAGCAAAATAATAAAGTTTTGGGCATCAAAGGGTTAGAATGCACTTTCCCCATCAAGAAACGCACGTAAATCACCCATAAAAGCTTAAAACCTAGCTTAAAAATTTAGAACAGACAATGTTTACAACAGACACAAGTGACCACTGAGGCCATAACAGATTAGAGACCAGCAGCTGGCTTATATATAGCTATGCAACGGCACATGCAGATGAAACTGCTGTCACTCTTGACAATAAATTATATCACAGAAAAAATGTTCATTGACATTGTTCCCACACCACCCAAGTGGTACATTTAAATGTGGACTTGCTAAGAACTGAGCAAGTCAGACAACTGTAAGATGATAACCACAGCAGCATTTAAAAACAACTGGAGGGCACTGAACACGGATGGCCAACAACGGGAAACAACAGAGCAATTTGCAGCAAATGACCGGCCAGCTCAAGCACTGATGAATGTAGCAGCACTGGCACATGCAGCCCTTATTGGGGTAACCAAATGCTGCTAGAACAGTCACTCCTAACCGAACTACAAAGTTCCAAGCACGGCCTTCTCTCTGGGTTGAACAGCTTGCACGTTCCTTCTTGGCAGATGGTAAAGCAAAGCTCGGGCAGTTGGTAGGACTAGAGGGGACCACGGGGAGGAGACGATGTGACTGCAAGGTCGTGCATAATCAATTTAAGATCACAGCCATGTCAGAATGTAGAAGGTGGGCCTTTTCAGCACGGCTGTCGTCCCAGCAGCTGAGCGGTTCACTGGCGGGACTGATGCCTGCAAATATAAAGCACCACACACCAAGCTTCATCAGTTTTGCGAAACCACAAAGCTTATTCTCGAAGCCGCCGTGCGGCCCAGGGGTGCTTTCACGACGGCTCGAACATTCGCAACAAGCAGCTCGATACGGAATTGGCATGTAGATAGCTTTAGTCTTAGAGCTTGGCGGTCAACTGATTGTTGAGACCTGATAAGAGAGCACACTGTTTCGGAGAGCGCAGTAGCTTATTCCTGCTGTTAGCTCGTTAATGACGCTGGAGCGATCGCCAGTAAGACGACGCGCCAGACAGGTCATTACGTCTGTTTCGCTCTTACCAGCATCTCGTTGACGGCAGTTTCGTTTACACTGCCGGGTTAAGAAGTGCGTATGTCGCAACGAAGGCGTTAAAATGAACCCCGTAGAAGTTTACCTTGCGGAAAACGCCAGCAACGAAGAAGGCGCAAGTGAGTCACGATGACTTGAACGATTATGAGCGCATGTAGGCCCCGTTTTCCCAGAGTAATCATCAACATGCAGAATGAGGGACACGGAAAGTGCGGTAATAAATTCTCCGAGGTTACCGACGCCTTCAGCAAAAACTGCGCGCGTGTGTGCCCTCATGCGCGCAGTTTCGAGCACACAGGACTGTCGGCACATACACAGCCGGGAGCGGAAACAACTGGTACGCGTCCAAAATTCGGTTATACAACTCTCCGATACGTTTGTTGTCTTCTCGTTCACAGTAAAGGCGTAACCACATGGAGCGATTTTTGCTAGCGATGCGACAAGCGACAGCTACAAGCGACAAAATCTCGTTTTCGCCGCGACCCTCCGTCGCTAATCTAACATGGTGAAAGAAAAATCGCTTGTCGCCAGCATAACCACATGAAGCGTTTTTTGCGAGCGATGCGACCGGCGACAGCGACAAGCGGCAAGATCGGGCTGTCGCAGCGATCGTCTGTCGCTAACTTTTGGCGTATCGCTCGGTTTTGGCCTGACGAAAAAACAAAACAAAAAATCGCGTCGCCCGGAAGGGGTAGAGAAGCGCAAAGGCTGACGGGGCACGTCGTCTGCTCCCGCGACTTCCGGTTCTAGAGCTGCGCTGGCATCCCGTCCGCCGGTGGCTTTCACGCGCGTGTGTGCGTATTGTGTATTTGTCACAAAGTTGTTACCTTTCAGAGACGCCCCTGGTAGCATCCATCGTAGTTATCGTTGAAGGCGCGTTGTTTGAGCGTTTTATTTCAGTGGCAAGGGACAAACAACGCGAACACACGCTCGTGAAAGCCGCTGGTGAGCGGAAGGCCAGGAGCGCTCCGGCAGGAGCAGACGATGTACTCGTGAGCCTTTGCGCTTCCACCGCTTGCTACTGGCCCGCTACCGGCGCGCATTTTGGTTGTCTGCTGCGGATTTAGCAGGGCCTTCAGCGTGGCAGCACGATTTCTGCGCTCCATAGCCAGCAAAATGAAATCCACGCACCTCTGTTAACGACATAAAACGGCAAAACCGATGACAAGACCCCTTTTGGCGCCTTTTTGCTCGCGCACGCTCGTTCTGCGCAAGCGCGAAGTACGGAACTGCGGAGCGTAAAGTGAACTGATAATTACTGTTCAAACAACGTCACCGACTACGTTTTTATTAAATTATAGCTACGGGATTTAATAGTAAATTGTATTTATATATCTTTTTCGCATTCGTAACCAACCTGTAAACAAAAAAGATTCTCGCCCAGCTCCCTTGGTAGGGTGGCTAGAATGGGAAGGTGTGATGACCGCGGCGCCTTTCCCGTAGAGCGGGTGTTCCCCCGGCGCGTGCCTGCCGCTAGGGCAAAACAGAGCGCTGTTTTCAGGGGCGCCGTCAGCGTTTCCGCGGGGGAAAGCCAGTCCAGCGGCCAGCCTCTGTATCAGCGCCTGGGTGCGGACTAGTCGCTGATTTATTGTTGGGTTTAACGCGCCGTAGTGGAGGGCTCCGGATTAATTTTGACCACCTGGGGATCTTTAACGTGCGCTGAAATCTCGTACACACGGGCGTTTTTGCTTTTCGCTTCCACCAGAAAAGCGGCCACGGCGGCCAGGAATCGAACTTGCGAACTTGCGCTCAGTAGCGCAACGCCTTAGCCACTGAGCCACCGCGGCGGGTAGAAATAGTCGCTCTGTGTTTTGCTGCAGATTATTGCATATTTCGTGTATGACTGCTCTGCTGTGCGGTGGCGAATATGCCTTCTACTTCAAAGAAAAAACTCAGAGATGGTGCTTCGTGCTAGGGTGCAATTTCGGATACAAACCTTGTTCCGAAAAAGTGTCCCTCTTTCGTGACCCGCGTGTCAAGACCTGATTTTGAAGTGGTCGCGTGCTATTCCGAAGGCCGACAAGACGCTTCAGGACAACTGTTTGCGCGGAGCGCTTTGACGCGACATGAATGGTTCTAGCATGTCATACATTTAAAACCCGATCTAACGCAGCCACCGAAAACCGCGTATTTCGTTAAATCGGGAACTTCTTAAAATCGGGACTGTCATTTCACAAGCAGTTGATTTCATAAATTCCGTGTCTAAAGGGAGTCGCATCCCAGCAGCTACCATGCGCGATTGTAATTGTGGCGGCTACGGCGCACGCATGACGATAATTAAGCGATGCACTAAAAGTGCACGGTGAAAATAATGAGCCAGCTGGGGCTTGCCTTGAAGTCGTCGCACCCCAGCAGTCACGCGAAACACAGCGCTTTCTGCTGTACCACCTCCCCGCTGAGCGGACCGTTCTTGGCTCTCATATCCTTGAACCACGTAAACAGGGCTTCCTCCAGTTTCTCGTGTAAAATATGTGTCCTTGAGGTTATTTTTCTTCGACGCAATTCCAGAAGAATTGACATGGATGATGGCGTCATTTCCCTTCAAGATTGTGGGAAGCGTGCTGGCCAGGACGCCATGCACCACGGGATTGTTGAGTAATAAAGTTCCGTGAAAACAAATGCCTCTTTTTTTTTTTTTTTTGACGTGGCGCAATCATCTTCGTGGTGTTCTGTCCGAACACATTCGAAATTTCTCACTATTAGATCTATGCATGTTGCTCGAAATTCTTCGTTAAATCGGGAGGTGGCGGGGAATCTATTTCACTATAGTTCGAGCTCGTAAAAGCATTAATCAGAATTTGTTCGTTAGATCGAGTTTTGAATGTACTATTTTACTGCGACTAAATCTAGTACGTGGTACAACTACAAACAATGATGCTCCGCAGCTGAAGCAGCAGCGCTTATTGTGTGCTAAACATCGTTCATTTTTATTTGCATTTTGATTACAAAACAAACGAGAGCAAAGGCAAAAAAAAAAAAAAAAGGCTTGCCGTAACGTGAAAGAAGCAGCAGAATCCACGCAATAAAGTTTGCTCGGCTAGGAACATGTTGCATCTTTTCGTTTGGTTTTCGAACTACATTGGGAATGAAATGACTCCAAGACGTTGCATTAGAACGTATGCCACAATTTCATGTTGATTTGGCTGGTGTAAATGAAGTTACCTACTTTCGAACGTTATTACGCCCACCCCCACCGCCAACAAAAAAATACGAGTGGCAAGAATAAACATGCCGCGTGATCCTAGCAATTAATATAGCACTCGCCTCGAAGAAAAAAAAAACAATATTTAACATAGACCCGGCAAAAAGCCCTGTACCCCACATAAGCTCCCGCTCAGCGGGCATTTCTCAAACGCCTGCTTGCTTTCTGGCAGCTTAAAACTCCGACGTATTTAGCCGTGTCGCAAACCCCATGTTAGCGGTAGCGCAACACAAGCCTTGCCTTGTCTAAGGAACTGCGGTATTAGCTACAATTTCCAGAGCTCAGTAACGCGTTCCCGCCGGGTCGTGGCAGAGACGCGTAGCACGGAGAACGGCCAGAACGGCCGCGCGAGCTGACGGCGCCCCTGACGGCAGCGCCGCCGCGCGGCATTCACGCGAACGGGGGCCAGCTTTTCCTCGCCGGTCATCACACCTTCCCATTCTAGCCACCCTACCCTTGGTCGCCAACGGCCGGGCGACAACCCGTCGCTTGTCGCTGCATGTGGTTGCATCGGCGGGCGAAAAGTCAAGCGGCAGCGACAACTTGTCGCTATCGCTTGTCGCGTCGCTAGCCAAAATCGCTCCATGTGGTTACGCCTTAAGTCAGTGAAACCTGAAATGAGACAAGCGTTGCGGCAGTAGGCTGGCATTGACAGGCGGTAATCCTTTCAAACTGCACGTGTCCGCCAGTGCAAAGCCGCGCAAGCACGCCACTCATAATTTCCTTGGTCATCCCGTCACCGAACGTCACACCAAAGATTCCTTCAATGTTTCTGAAAGACTGGCGCACGCAAAAAGAAAGTGGAATCCACTTATCAAATTGTCAAAACAAGCGGCCGGCTGCAGTCTACCTGACGTTCAGGAACGGTGGACGAGCCCTACTGCGCATGCGCCAACTAGACATCAAAAAACAAAGAAAGCGACTTTTTTTTTTGCCGGATGTGACGTCATAATTAAAAAAAAAATGGCAGCTGTTGTACGGTTCTCGGCGTGATTTTTGTCTGCCGTTGCAGCGGTGCATAGGTGTTCGGCTTGCAATTGTGATAAGGGCGCTCTCGAAGAACTTCTGGAGAGCACTTACGGTGGTGTGCAGCGTGTGATTGAGACGCTGAGTGTGTGCGGCCGCCTTATTTGCGCGTAGTGCGTTACGACGGTGAACACGGGCGTTCTGCATCAGTTGTGCCGCCTCGATTTGCGAGAGTGATGAGTGCGCTCGCGACAAGCTTCTGCGCTGCATTTCATTAGAGCACCGTGTTGAGGCCGCTGGGTGTTTCGTCTCCGACGTGCGAGTGCGCGTATGCCTTCAACATCAAACGGTGGCGCTATCATGGCCAGCCGCGAACGATCGTTCGCACGAAACTCTTGTTGCTCACCACACCAAGACAGGACTATTGCGACCGGCCGGCCACGAACGATCGTTCGCACGAAACTCTTGTCGCTCACTACACGGTCGTTGACTAAGAAATAACAAGACTATTGCGACCTACAGGCTAACAAAGGTGATTCCTGCGCGTCGCTTTGGTTCGTCGAACCCCGTGTCTTGTAATCGCTGCGTGCTGTCATAAGCTCTTGACATTATATTCAGGAGGTCATGGTCCTGCTGCATATTCTTGTTAAATCATTGCAGAGGACTCTTGGCGCGCAGAAATGAAAAGTTTGTAATTATCCGCGTTAGTTATTTCGTTGGTCTCCAGAGGGTTGCTTTCCTGACAAGCGTATTGATGCGTATATCGCGGTATGGGAGCTGTACAAATGTGTTGACGGATGTGGACGGGCACACTTTGTAGCTGTTCTTGGGGCGCTGGATATACGAGGAGTTCAAGGGTGTCTCGTCTGGTAGGTGGTTGAGGCGGGAGGTTTGGGAGTGATGGCAAGCTTCGTGCAGTTTATCTAAGGTATTATGTACTTCCAGTTCGACCAACTTGCACGTGGGTGTCGAGAGGGCACTGTTCGGTCTGTGAAAATATTTATTTCGCCCGCCACCATATTTGGTGCCCGTTTGTGCTTCTGCGATCAGCCTTCGTCGTGTTCTGCTTGAGCGTACACAGTGACAAAGTTTGATAACCGTAGCGGGACCCCGCACGACATGCGGCAGTGGGCCAAATTAACATTCTCAAATGCTATTTCCATAACACTGTTGGACACGAATTCTTGTAACTTTGTTCCTCCTGTGGCTACACAGCCCGTCACCATGATGCACAGCATATACTGAAAGTCACGTAGTTTGTTCTTCCTATTTCAATGTATCTTGATGGTACATAGGGCAGACAAGGCCCTAACAGGCGGTGGTGGGAGCATGCCGCATTGCTGACGACTGGAACAGAAACCGATTTGGTGCTCCACTCCAAGACTCAATGCACGCCAGGTGGCTGCATGCCAGAATTTGATACGACGAGAGTGCTGAAGTTGTATGGCACAAAACAGGAATGAGAAATCTTTCAGGCCTATGTGATAAAAGTGGGAGACAGATGCACTATAGAATACTGAATAATTAGTGTGAACTGTGCAGCAGCTGTAATTGCTTTTTATACATGTGGTGTTAAAGCAGTGTCACATGAGGGTTTTGTTTACTTTGTAATCACTCTCAGAGGGAAATGAAGCTTCGTTGATGAAGCTCATTCCTGTCTCTATCCTTTCCTTGAGTCATGCCTGACATTTGACCAAAATTTCCAAGATGAAGTCTCAACTAGCCTGCATAGCCACCTTCATTCAGTTCACTGTTTTGATGCATATTTAAGCACAAAATCCTGGGACGTCTGCCATTAATCACTCATAAGAAACCATTGATGCCCGCCACACTCACCACTACCACTTCCACAACTTTGCAAAAAACAGTTGCAAGCACAGACATGACAGATTCCACCGTGCTTCCCAGTAAGCATGTCCATTAATCAAGAACGATGCATCACACCTCAAGTACACTACGACGCATACAAAAGCTAGTGATCATCTACCTCATCTGGACATCACGCCTTTCTACAAGGGAATGAGGCGGCATGCACTGCTGCCCTCAAATTTACTAGCCACGGATTCGTAGAAAGCAGAAAGACCTGCCAGATTCCCTCACCAACCTCTAAGTCCAAAGCCGTTTTACAGATGCCTACAAACCCACACATACTACTACACAACATATTACCCAACACGTGCCCCTATGAATGCCCACCCTGCAAAGGAAGGAAGGAGAGAGAGAGAGAACAAACACTTATTTCTAAGTCCAGGTCCTAATTTGAAAGTTCAATTTACCGGATCCGTGTAGTACTCCTGAATGCCTGGTCCTAATTTGAAAGTTCAATTCACCGGATCCACGTAGTGTCCGTGCGGATCCGGTGCACGTGTTTGTAGAGAGCTTCCTGGGCAGCCTGGATGTTCACTGTCGGCGGGGGAGACAGCCAGAGCTCCCAGAAAGTGACGAAAGTGGGGGATTGGGTAAGAGATGGTGGGGTGAAGTCCCAATTAGAATGAGGGATGGATGGGTAGGAAGAACACCTGGGGCAGGAAGGATGGCCAGGGCGCCGATAGATGCGGTGAAGAATGTGATGGGAGGGGAGTGAAAAGGTTTGAGCCTGTCGAATGAGGCACGCAGCCTCACGAGTTAGACAGGAACTGGGGGGTGGGTACAGGGTGCGTGATAGGCATTGGGCGTGTAATTGGTAATGGCGGGAAGCGCGGTGTTGAGTACGAACCGTCGGCGGGTGGTACAAGGTTCGCCAGGACATGGGCGGACCCGGGAAAGGTACTCGGGTGAGCGCGTCTGCTAAGGCGTTTCCGCACATGCCAGCGTGGCCAGGAACCCAAACCAGTGTGCAGCGTGGCCGAGGATTCGATGCAAGTATCGAAGTGACGAAATCAGTGGTGTGTGGGTGGGTCTCATGGTTAGCGAAATTACGAAGGGCTGACTGACAGTCGGAGAAGACATATACTGGCGTGGTGGTAGGAACATTAAGAGTAGCGTGCTCTATTGCAAGGGCAATGGCGTATTCTTCGAGGGAGGTCGAATCCGGTGAAGAAAGAAAGGAAAGCATAGCAGTGTTTAAAGAAGGGAGTAGGAGAAATGAAGCCATGCCCATTGAGTTTGAGGGTATGTGGGAGATAGTAAAGGGAAGACAGAGCGGTTAAGCATCCAATCAACTGCACCCAATGCTTATCAGTGATTTCAAATAAATGCGTCAAACTTGCATGAAACACCTTACTGCATTTTTAACTCTCGTTCATGAAATTATTTGTGTAAATTATACACTTATACTGAAGTGACCAGGCAGTATATTTGAAGGTGTGTGAACATTCGCAACTTAGAATACTGTGCGAGTACTTTATGATATTCGATTTGCAGCTGTTTCAAATATTTGAAATTTACAAATAGTAGAGGAACGAAGGTTTGCTCTATCTGAAGACGTGCAAACTTTCAAGCTTCACTACATGCGGGTTGGTTTTTCTGCATGACACCGAAGCCGTGCCAAAAGCCTAATGCAGAAGCCTTGCACCAAGCAAGTGTTTACTAACTGTGGTGTATGTTAGGTCAAGTGCAACACTACGAAAGCAAAATTTATAATCTAAAATAGCTTTCCTATAAATATAATAGCAGCAGTGAGAAATTGCTGGCTTGTTATTGCTGAGTTATTGCTGGCTTGTTGCTGAGGTCCCACCGGCAACTAGCATGCCCAGCCTCCTTTCAATCATTGAGGAGAGTGGGGGGACTGCTGCCTATCATATTAAATATGCCTAATATGCTTACTGTGTTCACAGTATTTTGAGGAACCCATATTTCTTTATCTCAATATATGCAAAATTCTTGTTGCACTCGTTTGCATGTCTATGTTTTATTTTCTCTGTTACATAAAATTTTTTGTATGTCAAGCGCAAGTACCTGAACAGAGATGCGTCTAGTTCTGACTGCCTAAGCTGTCTTTTTTGGTGTAGTTATGTTTTATACACTCTACAAACACCAAAACAAAAATAGTGTGGTTTGAAAATATTCAATTCGCAGCCAGCTTTTACTATTCGTATTCCAGAATATTTTATTGAATTCACAGCCAAGTTTAACTTGTGTTCAATTCACAGACGCAAAGTTGATAATCACACACCTCTAAATATATATACAAAAGGCAAGTTGTCGTTTGTAGTGACAAAAAACACTCAGCTGCAGTGGCGTCGCTAAGGGGGGGCCGGGGGTCCCTGGGCTCCGGGTACCAGCCCCTCGGTAAAGGGGGGGGGTGCCACTTGTGCCCCTACAATGTGTAATGCTGACGTCGAAAACTGGAAGACAACTGTAACGAGACCACAGCTTTGGCCTGTTCAATTTACGTCCCCACCAGTTTATTCAAATTTGTTTCCTGGTACAATGGAAGAAAGCGAGGAGAATTTTGGCATCCAGGAATGTCGCGGTAGTCGAGGATGGGTGCGGCTTGAGGAGTTAATTGGCTGCAGGGTGAGCGGAGGCGAACAAGGAACGATTCCTGGAGAGGGGGTGCGTCGGTATACGACTGCGACGCTCGGAGGGGTGTAGCGAGCGAGCTTGCTTTCCAATGGGACAACAGGGGCCTAACAAAGCCCCTTCATCACGTCCAGGACCACTGTTGGGGCGGCAGACGAGATCAGTAGGGGGGAGGAGTGAAGGGGGAGGCATCCAAGCCTACGAGACTTTGGTCATGTGTCCTCGGCGGTTATTTATGTGGCTTTTTTTACGCACATGAGATGTTGTGTACGGGTCATGGTGAATGTTTAGCATTTTCTGTAGTCTTCGCAGTGACGCGTCGGAGACCGTGTACCCAGGTCCGGTTGTCATATTTTCATAAGGAAACCAAGGTGAAAATGACCTGGAAAAAAAATATGGGGAAGATTGAATCTTGAGGAAGCGGGGACTGATAATTAAAACGAAATGAAAGTAAGTGTGAAACATGCAATGAAGGTTGGTGCAGGAGAGCTAACTGTACAAATTAAGCCTGTGTTGGGAGGAGGGGCGCAAGTGGAAGAGGACGGGTGGGAGCTCAGGTGTCCAACATTAGGCGAGACAAATGGGTTGTCGCGATTTCCCCTTGGTTGCACCCGATTCCTTCAGTGCTTGCACTAACCAACCAATTCGCAATTTAAGCAATTGCGAAGGATCTGATATCGGGTGTTGATAGCTCATATTTTTTATGTCGTTAACCAACATTAGGTGAGACAAATGGGTTGTCGCGATTTCCCCTTGGTTGCACCCGATTCCTTCAGTGCTTGCACTAACCAACCAATTCACAATTTAAGCAATTGCGAAGGATCTGATATCGGGTGTTGATAGCTCATATTTTTTATGTCATTGACTTTCCTTCATCGTGCCCAGCGACACAGCCAGCACATGGCAATTGTACGAAGATGGCATTATATGGAAGGGGCGTATCCCATGCGGCCCCGTGTAATTAAACTAAAAGAACAACGGACGAGTAGCTTGTCGAACAAATTATGCAAGAAATAGGACAGTTATGTAGGCATTTATTTTATTTACCCAACTTTTAATCACGTAAATCTACGTTTTTTTATTTCATTCCCCTGTAAGTTAAGAGCAATATAAATGAGTATTTGCGTTGCGCACATAAATAAAGCGGATAGCCGTGTGTTCATCTTCTTTCCATTTTATCATGGTTTTCGAGTGGCTGTCCCAAGGAGTTCTAAGTGAAGAAATATTTGAAGCGGATGACCTAAATATTTTGCTCTGGCAGGTTCATCTTTCAAGGTGGAAGGTGAGAAAAAAAAGGACAGGACGACGAAATTATATGCATAACAAAAAGATAAACACCAGGTACGTCACCCACTTTCTATCATTAGGCATTCGATCCGCTGAGTGTTCCCATCCTGGAATATGGGCGGGAGACCCCACGATAATTGAGGTGGGAGTGAGGGGCAGTTTCTGTATTAGTGAAAGCGTTCTGCTGAGTGCTATGTGAACATTACTAGAAAAAAAAATTTTGAAGACTGTGCGACAAAGGACAGGACGCCCGGTGTCGTATACATGATTTTTGAGCTGAGTGCCCCTCCGCATGCATTGGGGAGGAAAAATCTACTGGAACAACTCAGACAGCACAACGATGACGTCCGGCTGCAAAACATCAGACCACAAAAGAGACTTCGGTGAAACGCTCCAGAAGCGTGACCAACTGGAGGAAAAGATACAAAGAACATAAATCCTTCCCTACGAACCCTCCACTTGTGTACATGCAGGCACCGCGCTCCACAGCGAGGCGCTTTGTGAGTGACCGGCGCTACAACGCGACCCCAGTCACCTCTGAAGGAAGAGGGAATCGAGATGGGTCCCAAACGTCTTGTTCTTGGTTATTACTTTTGGTTGGAGAGGGCGATATTTCCTCAGCTACTGGGAAAAGGTTGTTTCGTTTAGGATTTGTCTTGAGCTAGTCGACTGTACAACGACGTCAATGAAATCGTCACCAACACATCGGGATGAGCGCGACCGAACGGTTGTGAGCCAGCGTGTGGCGCTGATACACTCGGGCCCGTACGAACCTGATATTTTACTCAAGAGTTCTTTCTTTATCGCTTCGTAACCTTCTTCAATTCAGATTTCCTCCATTGGCTGGTGGCTGCTTCACTGGATAGCCCGAACCTCACATTTTATACTTTATACTGTGCTCGTTTTTCCAAGACGCCAATGTCAATTAACTTATTTGCAAATGTGTGGTGGAATCTTTTTACAACGTACGAAAGGAAACGACAACATTGTCGGAGACAAACATCCACACGACTAGCCGTGCACTGGCCGCTTAGACGACTCATGTACGGCCAGTCATCTCTTTCCCTGTTAAATGTTCCCTTTCTATCTGCATCCATTCTCAGTAATCACATAACCATAGAAATAGAGACCCGACAATGTATCTATTTCAAACGTACTGAAATTCTCACTTAGAGAAATTTCCAGCAGTTGCATGCTGCCACAGAGGCTGCCTTAGTGACAAACGGGCAGGCGCAGGCGGTTTTTCCGAATTTATGGGGCGGCCGTTTCCTTCACATTTTATACCACTTTTCCTGCACAATACTTGGAAATAGCTTTTTTTTTTAAGTCCGGCTGTTGTTTATTTGCTGGGACAACTTCTATTTCTCCCCCAGCCTTGAAGGACCAGGCTTGTCTTGCATGTCTTGCATGTGTTGCCTTTAAACAGCCCTATCATTGCTGGCCACCCTCCTCCAGGCAAGCGGGACGTCTGCATGATTTAGTCGGCACAGCAGGCTGCAAAGCTTTCCGAACGCCTCTGGTGACCACCTTATAATAAGTGTCGTTTTCTGACGAGGCCCGAGACTCTCTCACACCTCCATTGCTCTTGCACGCATCCATTCGCTTGGTATCGACTGTAAAATATGGTACTCTCACACTGCCGCATATCAGCCTTCACTTTTCCCCTACCCTACTTTGGTTTGGCGCATTACACCCTGTGCTGCCGCAAGTAGCTCTTGGCCACTCCTTTCTCGGCTGCTAATGGTGTTTTTGTGCTCACGAGTGACACACCATAACGCTCCTTACTGTTAGGATTTTTATCGATGCCTAATTCACTGAAAAGGCCAGTGTTGTTTATTAAGATCTGCACCAGAGTCGTCGTCTGGGGTTCTCTAAACCAAGCTCGTGTAGCTATTATTGCCTAAATAACACACGGCTTCTTATCTTGCTGCTTACTTTTCTAATATATTGCCAGTTCTTTATAAATAACTACACATCAAGTATCCTGTGGCTTCATTTCGCATCGCATGTCGCATATTATGCATGCTTGCATTGACGTTTCGAAGCCCATGCATTCAGTCGCTGTAAAAAGTTTTTTTTACATTGGTATCCAAATGAAAGACACAAAATTTGTCGAGACCAATCGCTCTTGTCGCGCGATGAGAGCAATGCCGAGTGACAAGAGTGACAGAAATCGCTTTTGGTAGCTCCAGTCGCAAGTGTGAACCAGCCTTCATACGCTAACAATAGAAGACATTAATATTATCAATAATAACAAAAACACTAGTTTTATTATTAATCATTGTTTTATATATGTGAGGGGGAGACAAATTTTCTGGACCCCGGGTGCAAGTTTACCCAGCAACACCACTGCTCAGCTTCCATTGCCATCACTGCTGGAGAGAGAAAACTGACAAGGAAAACCTCATCCCTGACTAATTTCAGTTTTAAGTTGTAGTGATACTTTTGTGCTGTTCGACAAAATAACTTATTTGCGGTAAGATTGCTGCAGGCAAGTCCTCAGTCACGCTAAACACAGAAGAAATGAACTTGAAAGCATTGCACATCATAAGATCTGTTCCTAAAAGTACCAACTGAAGTACAATATTGTTCTTCGGCATGTGACAGCACACATTAAGGGCATATTGGGTGAACTGTCCAGCATCTGTTGAATGCATGGCATTATACCAGCTTGAACGTGCCTTAGAAGGGATAATTTTAAAAACGGGAACTTGTGAGGGCCCACGAAAAAAAAAATGCTTGGCACCAGGGCTAAGTGCAACTAGTTAATATTTTCTCATTCACTATTTGAGACCTGGATGTATATTATTAAGGCTTGGTTCCTACAGCCGGTAACAACAACGAAAAACACCTCTGCCCTGTGCGCAACCCTACCTCCCACCGGGCTGCATGTCCCATTATCAGCTGACTTAAGGTTTCAGACCAACAAAGTGATTAGCAGACAGATTATGGTAGTTGCTACACCTTCGCAGTGGTGAATATTACCTGCCTGCCTCACGACTCCGAACACACAATTATACCTTCGCACAGGTTAACTCCGTTGTACTGGGACAAAAACACAGCCCTGTGGTCTACGTAGAAGTGGTCTACGTTTGCAGTGGCTAGCTTGGTTACGATGGGAGTGGTCATGCGCCATCCCAGTGCCCTCGTCTGACCGGCGTTGCTGCTTCTCGCCACGGCACGTAGGCGCCGAAACGCCCAGCGACCTCAACACGGCGCTCTAATAAAACACAGTGCAGAAATTCGACGGGAACGCACTCATCACTGTCGTAAATCGAGGCGGCAGAACTGATGCAGAGCGCCCGTCGTCACCGTCGCAACGTACTATGCGAAAATTAGGCAGTCGCACACACTCAGCGTCCCGATCACACGCTGCACACCACCGTAAGTGCTATCCAGAAGTTCTTTGAGAGCACCTTCATCACAATCGTAAGCCAAACACCGCTGCAGCGGCAGGCAAAAATCACGACGAGAAGAGCGCAGCGAAATGACCGCGCAACAGCTGCCATTTTTTAAAACCATGACGTCACATCCGGCAAAAAAAAAAGTCGCTTTTCTTTGTTTTTTTTGATGTCTAGTTGGCGCATGCGCAGTAGTGCTCGTCCACCGTTCCTGAACGTCAGGTCGGGCCGGCTGGGCGATGGCGATGGCGATTGTGGCTGTACCCTTTGCAGCGGGTCGCCGCGTCTCACACGGCGGAGCCAAAAAAGAAAAAGAGAAAGAAAATATAGTTTCCACATTATGTGCGGCGCAGAGGACCGTGAGACCACCAGTGTTCCAGGCGCCTCTTTGTCACCTCTACTACCTCCCCACGCTCTGTCTCGGTTTTCTCTTCGGCGAAGCCAAGCGCGACATGTACGGCTGTGGTGCGGGCGGCGGGGAGGATGTCTAGGCAGTTGACAACCACGTGCGCAATAGTCTCTTCGGCGCCTCCGCAGAGGGCGCAAGTCGTCGACAGGCCCGTCGTCATGGGCTGTCCCTATCCGCACGCCTCGCGCGGATTATTTTTAGGACTGTCCGCACGCCTCGCGCGGATAATTTTTAAAACTGTCCGCACGCCTCGCGCGGATAATTTTCAAAACTGTCCGCACGCCTCGCGCGGATAACTTTTAAAATTGTCCGCACGCCTCGAGCCCGAATGCAGTGCCGTGTGCCAAGTTTCTTTTTCTTTGAGTTATTATGTTTCTTCCGCTCTCAACTTGGATGCTATCCGCGTGTTACGTTGTTGTGGCCGGTTACTTAACCCAAGTGCAGCGTCGGTCTGCTAACGCTCGGCTTCACGCTGCGTGCTGTCCTGAGCCAGCTCACGGGTGAAGCCGGCGTGCCAAGCCCTCGTCGGACGACGAGAAACGGCGACCACGACGACACCGATCCATCTCCTGAAGAATCGAGGACGAAGTTTGCCATCGTTCGTTCTGCACCTCCTCTCCTACAAGTCGCGTTGCCATCAGCAATAACATGCCACAATGTGCCAGAGATCACCACACGAACTAATTCCGTGCTGTGATATGGCGAATACAGTGGGGTGAAGATGACTGTGTGCATCGGGGCGTAGAGCTTGACGTACTGCCACATTCGGCTTGTGATTGCGGTGACGGCGTAGTACATGGTAAATGCGCGAATGCGCATTTACCATGCGCATGGTAATGCGCATTTACCATGCGCATGGTAAATACTGGAGGTATTTGTCATTGCCCAGAGGTTGTTGTCATTCATGTCAAGTACAATTAGAATGCAGTAGTTTTTAGTGGTATTATCCAAAAGGAGGGGTAGTAATGTGGAGTGATATGTGATTGTTAAGCGCATGATTATTGCATTTTATTGAGTTCAGGAATCACCACAGTTGAAACACCTTACATTATACAATTTCAATGTCGAGGCAGTGCTGTTGCGCAACTCACCATGCTTGTGATGTCGGCTTGTGAAATGAGAGAAGCCTTAGTAAAACTTTACTGAAGGAAATGCTGAAGATAAACTAATCTCTGAAATCCGCTTTCACGCGCTAACTTTTTTCTGCAAGCAGTTGAGCACAATAAGGTTTTTTAACAGCCTCATGTCGTTTTCAATTTTTTTTTGTGGATCATGCTCCTCACCTTCTCTTCCACAGATGTTAACTCCGGGTGGCTGCTGTTAGCCTGAACTGTAGTTTATGGCCTAGTTCTTAGGTGAAGCTGTGCATACATTTAGACAGTGTTTTTTGGGTGGAATCAGTGCAAACGAAACGAAGAGAGGAGAAGAAACATAAGGACGGCCGCTGGCCTAACAACTGATGTTACACATGCTGGATTTATCACGTAGCCATAGCTTTAGCCATGAAAACATTCTGGCTTTTGCACGCATGACAAACTGCCCCCTGCACTGTAACTAACCTGAAGTTGATATTGGAAAGTGTTCAGTATCTTTCAGCAAGCTACTTGATCAAAAATAGTACACTGGAACCTGCCAGAGGCAGCGAGTCATTACATAGTTTCAGTAAGCCTGCCAGTGCAGAAGGATCTAACATGGGGCCAAATGTGAAGAATATGCAAGATTTTTAAAGTGACAAATATTCAGTCTCATCTATATGCATTAAGTTGACTTAATTCCTGAGCCATATACTGGGTCTTTACAGTGACATTTTACCTGTTGTTCACGGGTAGTCGCAAGATTCTCCACACCACAGGAATACATGCGAGCAAGAAATGTCAGATTGCCTCTTGGGGAGTACGCAGAGAGTCCAGGACTGATAATTGAAAACCCCTGCCGTTGTCGCATAACGACTTCTGTTGAGCACTATTTGGCTTCCAAGTTTTTTCTACTCCTCCTACCCATTTCTTTCTTCCTTCACAGGTTGCCTTTTAGTGTAAAAACAGGGAGACCTAAAAGGGATTGAGAAGAAAGTGAGCAAAAGGGTAGAAATGGCGGTAAAGGAAAGGGCACTGAACAGTAATGATAGCGGGAACGGTGGAGTATATGCAGTGCAATCAGCAGTCCCTTTCACAGGCCAACAATCAATAGACTACCTTCACTGCACACACCGCCAATAATGGCCTTGGTGCCACAGCGAAGGATCAGCACCTTCCCCAGCCATAGGTCGGCCGGTCTAGACTGCCTTTGTGTGGGAGAATCTTCCTCCTGCTGGAAACAGTACAAGGCAGGGAGCAGATGTAGCAGGACATTAGAGGGCAGAGATTTTTGAGCTACAGAAGGCAACAGGACCTGATGACAGTTACTTGGCAAGGATTCACATAAGGCGAAGGGAAAGTGTGGTCGGCAAAGTGGTTACAAACATTCAGTCTGTGCTCTTGCAACTACTGTATAGAGATCTTGAACTGCGGCTGTAGATACCCTGGCAGACTCAAAGCATCATCCTGTTACTTCAAGTGCTTCACTGTGTTGATTGAACTAGCGTACACGTTATCTTGTGTTGTACAGTACTTACAGCATTGACAGCACAGCGTACGTCTTAGAGAATGAGTACAGGTGACTTCACGTCTGGATGGGTGAGGCTTGCAAAGGTTATTCACCCTCCTCTCAGTGGAATGGCTGCTTCTGTGTGCAACACAAAGTGGGCCTGAGAAATAGTAGCAATGGCTGTAAAACATCACAAGGGAAGGTGTGAGGAGGCTCGCCGTGAAAATGAATATAGCACCAAGGCCACTCGCAACTGGAGGAACATCGCTCTTTTTTGCTCTCATTTACAAAGTCCATGATAATGCTGAGCTGGGTGTGTTCCTGCACAAGGAAATAGACGGACACCAAAGCACTGCGACAGAGCGGATGGCTTAACTGTTAAAACCGTCATCTTGTGCCGTTACTGGGTCTAATTAGTCCAGGCAGGGCAGTCGCAGCTGCAGGAGGTGCACTTCTATGCAGACATGATACAAGTTTATTTTATTCGAAAGATTTCATGTTTTATAGTGCCCCCAGTGCTTGCACGGAAGCAAGTGATGCTTTGTTCGCTGCAAAATAATCAATTTAAGTTAAAATTTTGATTGTGAGTTTTAAAGACGTCTGCAACGACAACATAGGAGTGGGTCCTCAAGCTAAACTTGGTGTGAAGCGGAGACTTGCTTACTGTTAGTCAACCTAGATAGTGCCAGCATACCGTAGCGGGCCGTTTTCTGCCTTTGCTTTGCTTTTGACCATATTTGTACCTGGCTTGTTTTTGTTAAGGGAGAAAATAATCGTTCCGTGACACATGGTGCTCGCCCGACAAATATGGCCCGTAATACGCCGTTGCTTACACCAATCGGCCAATGTTGTCTGAGACAACCCCGAAGAGACGCAGTGCAGTGCAGCTAAAACAAGCACAGTGCGTGCAGTACACATCGGTACTTATACGTTTACATGTGCTTTCATAACTTCCACCGTTTATCCCACCATTCTTATTGCTATAAAAAGAATGTGCCCAAAATTTAAGCGCAAATAGCTTGTTCCCCAAACTTATAAGCTCTGCCTAATTTGTGTTTGCTTTTGCCGGCCTCAGCCAATCCCAGTGCTGGCGTGTATGACATCATGGGCTCTGCTGCGTGAAATGAGCTTGTGGGCCACACGCCCGTTCCCTTTTCTATAATTATATAGCTTATTTGAGTGACGTTTACGTTAAAAATCGTGTCAGTATGTATATAACGAGGCAACCTTTCGAGTGAACCAAACCTGCGTTTCTGCATAATGCACCCTTTAAGATTCCCGCTGATCCATGTCGCTGCCCGTGCAAGCATTGAGCCGCCGAATGCGCCAGCATGAAGGGCGTTGGCACAGAGAACACCCTGCACTGGACCACACCTCATTCGCGCATTTACCATGTACTACGCCGTCACCGCAATCACAAGCCGAATGTGGCAGTACGTCGAGCTCTACGCCCCGATGCACACAGTCATCTTCACCTCACTGTATTCGCCATATCACAGCACGGCATTAGTTCGTGTGGTGATCTCTGGCACATTGTTGCATGTTATTGCTGATGGCAACGCGACTTGTAGGAGAGGTGGTGGTGGTGGTGGCCCGAAAAATGGCGCATACCCACTTAGGGGGATTGGCCAAGAAGAGTTATGTTTTCATTACAATCAATCAAGGCAAAATAATGGAGCAGAAGAAAGAATTTGGTCTAGGTTAATGAGAGAGAGAAAACACGAGAAAAAAAAACAGAGAGAAGAATAGGAAATTTATAGTAAAAGTCAGCCTAATCGGGATGTTTTTAGCACTGCAGACGAGCTGTCTCCGAAATGAAGGAGTGGATGGCGTTGCACACGTCCCTATGGCATCGACCCAGCCTAGTCCCCCCAAACGACAAGAGCACCGGTACAGTTAAAGGCAGACCAAGACGTAGCAGGGGAATCTCCAGCAGCCTTCTCCGATGGTTAGCAAATCGGCGGCAAAGAAGAAAGAAATGCTCTACGGATTCAATTTCTTGGCAAAAGTGGCACAAAGGGGTGGTTATCAGATTTGCCCTGTATAAATACCAATTAAGGGGTGGCACACCACAACGAAAAGAAGTTATCAATACTTCGCACAAGCGAGTTTGGCATAAACTTCTCTCCCAGCGGTACCTGAGGTGTTCCAGTTCAGGAGAAGTGTTCAGACCATGGTCGGAGGCATCTTGATTAAACAGGTATTGGCGATAGCGTGCCAACAACACGCAAGAAAACGGGGGAAGAACCTCGACGATCGGTAAAGCCAAAGCTGTTTTAGCTAATATGTCAGCGGTTTCATTGAGGGTTAACCCACAGTGGCCGGGCAGCCAAACGAGCCGAATCTCCCACACATGAGTGGGGACGCAGGAATAAAAAGTTTTGGCAATAGGATGTAAGGTTTCTGAGGAGAGAGCCATGCACACGGACAAGGAGTCGGTGAGTAGCATCACGGAAGAATTCGCCGGATCAAGTTTCAGGATTGCAAGGAGTAGAGCAAGAAATTCTGCATGAAAAATGGGGATAAAATCTGGTAATCGCAATGAAAAAGACCAGTTCAACGTCGGAGAGAAAATGCCCACCCCAACCTTTTCGTCTTTTTTCGAAGCGTCAGTTGCAATGACCACGTGGGATGGGTATTCGGACTGGTGAGCCAGGAGAATGTTATTGAGTATGTTAGGCGGGAGAAGCTTAGCGTTTTTAGGGAAAATATAATCAAATGAAATCCTTACTACTGTGGATGGTGTCTGCAAGGCGGGAATTGAAAGGAGGGTGGTGTTTAATGGAGTAAGCAACGAATTGGCAAAAATGACCTGTGGGCGCCGGAGACGAGACCAATATATACCAAAAAAGGACCTTGCATGCTGAAGGAAAACAGCCTGTGGTCTGGCCAGCGGGGATTCAAAGAACTTTGCGAATGCATTAACGGTTAGGTATTTGAACCTGGAGTTCAGCGTTAGGACTCCGGCTTCTAAGTACAGCACTCTAATCGGGACGTAAGCGGGCAGGCCTAAGCAGCAGCGCAATGCTTGACGCTCGAGCTTCACCAAAGGCAGGAGCTTATAGGCAGCAGAGCCAGAGAACAAAACGCACCCAAATTCTAAGACTGGGCGAACATACATGCGGTAGATCATCAAGAGTGTATCTGCTCTCAGACCTGATCGCTTGTGGCTAAGGCCCCTCAAAAGAGCGACAGCGCGGGAGCCTTTCACTGCAATGTGCTCAATGTGGAGACGCCAAGTCAATTTACTGTCATATATAACTCCAAGGTATTTTAGTGAATCGACCTGCCGAATGGATTGGTGCCGATAGGATAACGAAATAGATATTGGGTCCGTAAGGGGGAACACGAGAATGGAAGTGCAGAAAGAGCGATGGCAAACTTCGTCCTCGATTCTTCAGGAGATGGATCGGTGTCGTCGTGGTCGCCGTTTCTCGTCGTCCGACGAGGGCTTGGCACGCCGGCTTCACCCGTGAGCTGGCTCAGGACAGCACGCAGCGTGAAGCCGAGCGTTAGCAGACAGTGTAGCAGACCGACGCTGCACTTGGGTTAAGTAACCGGCCACAACAACGTAACACGCGGATAGCATCCAAGTTGAGAGCGGAAGAATAACTCAAAGAAAAAGAAACTTGGCACACGGCACTGCATTCGGGCTCGAGGCGTGCGGACAATTTTAAAAGTTATCCGCGCGAGGCGTGCGGACAGTTTTGAAAATTATCCGCGCGAGGCGTGCGGACAGTTTTAAAAATTATCCGCGCGAGGCGTGCGGACAGTTTTAAAAATAATCCGCGCGAGGCGTGCGGATAGGGACAGCCCGTCGTCATGCCCGTCGTGAAGCGCGCCCGCCATACTCGAGTGCGCAACACCCCGCCCCTCGCCTCCGCAAGCAGGCCGCTGCCCCTGGAGTTGTCAAACAGTGTCTCCCGGCGAATGTCCTCCTTGTGGGTGCAGTACACCTCCAGAGACGGCTTCGCTGTCGCCAGCCCCTGCCACTCTGCCTTCTCGGACCGCTGCACCTGGGCCCGGACCACCTCCCTCGACGGGTTCACCGTGACGAGTGTCGCCGCTGGCAGTCCGAAGCGGTCCCGAAGTGCTCTGGTCCTCTTCGTCCACCTTGTTGGCTGGCTGGCGTAGAAGGTGTGCAGGAGTGTCTGACGAGCCACGTTTGTGACAGGCAAGCGAAGCAACCTGTTCTCGTAGCTCGCCTTCGCCACTGCTTCCCTCGCTGCGAAAGTGGACCACCCCATGTCCCCCTGCACCGCCTCCGTCGTACACTGCCCATGGGTGCCCAGTGCCAGTCGCCCCACCCATCGCTGGCACCGTTCCAGGAACTCGCGGGTGCCCGAGGACAGACAGAGCACGGCGTTCCCGTATGTGATGCCCGGCACGGCGACCAACTTCCATAGTGCCCTGGTCACCTCGTACCTGTTGAACGACCACAGGGACTGGCGGACCAGCATGCCCTTACTGCGGGATGCCCTTGCCTTGAGCTCGCTCTCATGCTCGGCGAGGTAGTAACTGGTCCCAGTGGTCAGCCTCACGCCCAGGTACTTCGCCGTTTGGACCAAGTGGATCGTGGCTCCCTGCAGGCGCCAGGTGGGGGCTGTCTGCTGTGCCCCCACACCCCAAGCCATCACGACACACTTGGCTGGGTTAAAGACAAGGTGGCGCTCGGTCATGCCCATGGCACAGGTGTCCAGCAGCTGTTGCATTTCCTGCGGGGAGCCAGCAAGGACCGCAAAATCGTCCGCGTACACGAGCGCCGGAATGTTCACCACCACTGTCTGGCCACCCTCCTTATGTTCCAGCCTGAAGCCCTGGCCGGATCCCTCGAGGCGTCCTAGCACCCCCCCAACATACAGCATGAAGAGGAGAGGCGACAGAGGACAGCCCTGTCTCAGCCCCTGCGTAACCTCAACCGGTGCTGCCGTGTGACCCTCCCAGACCACCTGCGCTGTTACATTTGCGTAGATGGCTCGAAGCAGGTCCACGTCCTTCTCCTCCAGGCCGTACCTATCCAGGATGGTCCACAGGAGCTCCTGGTCCACACTGTCATAGGCCTTGCTGATGTCGAGGAGAGCGACATAGAGGGGAAGGTTGGTGCGCTGCGCGATCTCCATGCACTGGGTGAGCACATATAGGCAGTCATCAATGCGCCAGCCTGCCCGGAAACCCATCTGCAGCTCTCCCAGCAGGCCCTTCCTCTCTGCCCACCCCTGCAGTCGCTCCCGCACCACCTGCATCGCCATCCTGTACAGCACGGGGGTCACCGCAATGGGCCTGTAATTCATTGGGTCTGTCTTGTCCCCAGCCCCCTTGTACAGTGGCCTTAACAGACTCCTTGACCATTCCTCAGGGATGGCAGCCTTCTCCAGAGTCTCAGTCAGGAACCTGCCCACTTGACTGCACATTAGGGGGCCCAAAACCTTCACCAAGCCCATTGGGACACCGTCACCGCCAGGTGCCGTTCCAGGGCTCACCTTCTTCACTGCCCGTTCCAGCTCCCTCTCTGTGGGAGGAAGACGGAGTGCCGCTTCACACTGGGACGACTCCTTGCCGCTGCAGTGGATCCACAGATCCGTGCACCCACTCTGCTGCTC
This sequence comes from Haemaphysalis longicornis, assembly GCF_048455015.1. NCBI lineage: Eukaryota > Metazoa > Arthropoda > Arachnida > Ixodida > Ixodidae > Haemaphysalis > Haemaphysalis longicornis. The sequence continues at coordinate 70,500,594 of NW_027526422.1, read as the reverse complement.
CGGGGGGCCCCTGACTGCTTGCAGTGACTGTAGCCAATTGTTCCACACTGGCAAACAGTCCTTCCCCTCTACCGTGTTGCCCTCTGGTGCCCGCAGAGATGTGCCCGTTGCCGTCCGTGTGTCCCTCTTAATTTTCTGCCAGAAACGCTTAGGCGCCTGACGGCCCGCTGCCTTGAGCTCCTCCATGAACTGCTTGTTGGCCCCTCTGATGCTGGTCTGCACCAGCGCTGCTGCTGAGCGTTTGCAGTCCAGGAAAGTCTCCCATGCTCTGCGAGTAGCCTCAGGGTCCCCAGCCTTGTTCAGGTGTCGATGGAGGCGGCTGGCCTCCTTTCTCTGCTGTATTGCAGCAGCCACCTCGGCATTCCACCACGCCTTTGGGCAGTGTGACCGTGCTCTCACACGGTCTTCATTGATGCCATCTTGATACGACTGCCACTGGTACGACTTTGCCAGTTGGCAAAGAGAGGATATGGGAAGTTTTTGGCGCAAAAAACTACCTCACTTAAAACATCTCATGCTTTCTTTTCAGAATGCGCTTCTATAAAACAGGAATATTTTGGCAGGGCCAGGCCCTTGTTCTCCGGCTTTCCCCCGACGTCTGTTTACATTTTCGTTTGTTTACATGGTGGATGAATCCTTCGATGAAGGGATAGCATCCATGATAGTATGACGACCGTATGACCTGTGGTATGACCCTGAGTCGGGACTCGGGCTCGTCCACCGTTCCTGAACGTCAGGTTGTTCGGAGGCGTGTATTAACTCTAGGTTGAGTCTCCTGCCACGCGCGTGGCACGAGCTGCGCCCCCCTGGTAACGGCTGCTGCCACGCAGAAGTGACGTCAAGCTAAAGTAATCACGTGACTTCCTGTGACGTCACAAACCAAACGTCATATTTACGTTATTTGATCATGCCGCTTTTTTTTGTGTTAACGACGACGGCAGCCGGCTTTCACGTCTTGTGTCCCGATGTTCTCCGCCCGTGGTCCGAATGGCAGGCCTGACGCATCGTTACGTCCTTATCTCCCTGTACAGCGGCTGCCTCGGGGCGCCTTTTTCTTGTTGGGAGGTGTGCTTGTAATTATTTAGATTGGGTATTTTTTGTGAACTTGCTGTTGCACGTCTTGGTAAGCCTAACGCATTGTTTTCTGCACGCTGCTTCGCCCTGCTTTTTACATGCTCCTAGAACTGTAGTGTAGTCGATTAATATTTTGTAAGCTTCACGTTGTCTTGCAGTTCGCGTGCTATCGGCTTTAAGCGCCTGCATTCGTTGTCTACTTGTGCCTCGCTTCTTCCATGCCAAGCCTTGTGTTGTAATTCTAGAGTGGTGGCTCAATTATACAACGTGGGGATCAGTATTTTCCATCGCGTCGCGCCGTGTCTAACGAGGTAGCTGTCTTTGATGACATGCCAACGCGAGCGACGTAGTGTCAGCGTGTGCACGAATCGAGTGTCGTCAGGTAGCGCACGGCATCATCGAACGCAATCCGACCTCGCATGTAGCTTCTGCAATTTTTCCCCCGGGGCAGTAGTACTATCGCCGAGAAATGTATCCTGACTATTCCGCAGAAACGATCTGTGCATGCGGCGCTGCAGAATCCGTGCAGGGAGCGCAGCTTCACTTCCGTGGGTGGAGCCCAACTGCCCGTCCAAAGATATATCTACTCAAGATACCGCTGAAACCATTCGCTGACTGGCTGGCTTCTTGTGCAAGGAGGCTCAAGCTCCAACTGTGCAAGCATGGGAGAAGTGCAGCCGATAAGATCGCCGTGTGAGCCAAGTTTGGAACTTCTGCTAATAGTCCTTTAAAAGTCTGGTGTGCATAAGGTTATCAAGTGACAGTTCAGTTATTGTTCATCTATGCTCAGATTTTTTGCTTAGAGTACCATTGTGCTTTCAACTTAGGAAGGCTTAAAATTGCTGCTTGGCTTTTATTTCCCTTTCCTTCGCTCCAGTACCCTTCGCCTCCTCTAACGTGGTTAGGCAACAAAACTGCCTCCTGCATCTGCTTTGAGTATGTATTTTGATAGGCTCGTTCCCTCTTTACTCTTGTGTTTGGCTTGGTTGGAATTGAACATAACCAGCCACAATACTTCCATTCACTCTCAGCAGGATGGGCTAATGATGATGAGAGCTTATCTCGGAGGCTGGCAGTCTATGCACAAATTCCAAGTGGCTGTGACATCTATATGCCCATCCCAAGCACTCTGCGGAGTTCAACTTGACACTAATGCATACTTGTATTCGCAACTGATGAAGCGTGCTTAAGCGTCTACTGTCCAAGCCTTTGGGGTAGTGAACAGGAAGAGTTTCCAATTGTGAGGGGACGTTTCACATTCTATTGCTTTTTAACTCCGCACTGTGTAAACTGTTTTGTAAAATTGCTCAAGTGAATTTACTTAGTGGTAAGGGGCATTATAAAATGTCCCACATTTCGTTCACAATGATGCAAGTCTCGTCAGAAGCCAGCTGCTAGAAAACACATTCACGGGTTGTGTGTTGTGTGTCCATTAGCTGTTTCTTTTTCTTCCACAAAACGGGCACTTAAACAATCCTTTAAGCCAACAGGCTTAAAAGATAGTTTATCAAGTACAACTTCGGGGTAATGGTTGGTGTCGAGCGTGACATTGCCCACTACCGAGAGTACTTCTTAATACCTTGTACAAGAACTGGAGCCAAGGCCACGTGCGTGGATGTGAATGCCTGTCGGTGTTTGTGAAAGTTGCAGTACAGCTGGAAGGTGTATGGATCATGGGTGGCTTTAACAATAAAATGACTGCTGAACGTACTTTGGCTCTGGTATCAATGAGCAGCATGTGAGCATTGATAAGTGTTTCACTGTTGACATTTTTGTGATACAAAAGCAGGCCATGTTAAGGCCCCCTGGCAAATATTCATGAAAAACACTGGACCAAAAAGCTGCCAACACATAGAAACCATGTTGATCACGGCACCTTTCCTAGTACTTCAGTACCGCTTATCAGCGCTGCGTTTTTCCCCCCCAACTAGTAAACTATCCCAGCGTTGCACCTTAAGCCAGAAATCAAACACTTGCTTGTCAATGACAAGTGATCTGCCAAACTTCCGTGTCTATGCAAAAAGTGAGTAGCTCTACTTTCTGTGCACTGTTTGTGCTGTGAAGCTCCATTTCTAAACAAAATGCCAGTGTTCTTCTGGAGGATGCACAGCATTAAAACCTCGACAAAAAAGGAATAAGCAAGCGATACTCTCTTGCACTACACTAGAGTCCTGCGGGAAAGCCAAACCAGCAAGTGATCTTTTTCTACAAAGCGCTGCAGACGAGCCAAGAAAAAGATTCCTTTTTGCGGACACCAAAGCTACGCTGGAAAGCCAAAATGTGTGGTGTCTGTTACTGCAGATTAGCTGCAAGACAAGCATGTTCACGCAAAGATTTATAAACCAGGCTGGCGGGTAACAAAATCATTGAATGAGGTTACAACAAAATGTGTTATGAAAAATGATATAATACTGTTTGCTATAAATAGCAATTAAAGGTATAAAATGGTTTTGACACTAGTTAAGTGGCCTGTTGGAAATCATTGGCAAAGCCTAAAGAGCAACATTTCATACAGCTGCAAAAGTGAAATAGCAAAGCGTGGTTGGGGCCTGAATTCAGCAGGCATGCTCCAGCTGAGAATGTATAATTGCAGAGCAAAATAATTATAAAGGCCTAGGGTAAAGGTGAGCTTAGTTGAGTTACCACCAAGGTATTTGGTAGAGAGAATAGTTACAAAAATAAAGAAGCAACATGGGAAGCTTTATTTTCCCTGATTTAAGTTTATCAGCACTGAGCTTCATGTTCCATTGAAGAATGTTACACCTGCATGCACTCGGCACATCACATTTTACGGTATAACACAGTTTACTTCGAACATAGGTAAATAAGAGAATATTGCATAAGCAGTTCATTTATACGTGAAATAGAAACAGCAGGGTTTTTAAAACGAAGCCCGTAAGTGTGCAGAATAAAAGGGACCAATGATGAGTTTATGTTGTTACTACTAACAAATTTCAACGACCTTGTCTGAAACAAACCCCTTCTATGGAGGGACTGTGTGTAATCATAAGATTTTTTTTATAAAAGGTTGTAAATGCCTTGTAAATGTATGTCAAAAGGTATTTTAACGCCCTAGTCGTGGCCTGTGAATCATCGGTGCTTTTTTATGGTGTTTAGATGATCCAAGGGCTGTTGTACGGGATCCACCTTCTCTTCTCACTTTGGTCACCATCTTTCTTAGTCATTGCATTCATGTGCTTGGTCAGGGAGCTAGCAAGCGAGGACGACAGTCGGCACCAACTATCAGCCGAGTTCCTTCAGGCTGGGACAATTGCTGGAGAGGCTAAACAATGTTTTTAAAATCCCTAACTGAGAGCTTTCACTTCTTGTTTTGTTAAAGAACATTTAGGCAACCCTTCAAGAACTGTCCGAAATAACAAAAATGACTATTGTGCCCGTTAAATAGTTAATCTACGCACAGTGAACGATGGCATAAAATCTATCAATGTGAACCTACCCTTTGAACCTGCTTAATATTTAGCAGAGACACTCCGTTCATTAGCTGTTTTATGGCACTGTGTGGGTGGGCTATGGTTTCCACCTATGGAGCGTGTGGGCCGCGCTAGTTTCCAGTCGTCCTGTCAAATGTTTTTGGAGACTAGCACTACCCTGCAGTGTACGAGCCATGGATTCCTTGGGTTGGCCGTGTGAAATTCTAGTGAATCGTTACAGGCCACCAAAGAAAGTGAGCATTTGTTTATCGACCACTGTTTTGTGGCCACGAAAAGTTTCGTTCATTAAAAAGACTAACAAATGACATCAATTTTATTGCAAACTTCAAACAAATAACTGGTATTACAGAAAATGTGTAAAGCAGCTGGAGCTCCATAGCCACTTTCCAGCTATTTCTCCATGCCATCAGAGAATCTTGTTTGTGCGACTAAGATACCGACCTATTCCACTGCAAAGAAACATAACTGGGCGATTGTAGTGGGGCCTCTAGTTCCGTTTGATCATATCACTTGAGTGTTTACGTACAGTTAACATATTGATGACTGTGTTTATAGTGCATGCACATATAACATCAATGTAGTTTGAAATTGGTATCTTTTTCACCATTTCTTTTTGTTAAATTCGCCCCATGACAGCCTTGACGTTTGCCTATCAATTACATTTGCAGCATGCTCGCTGCTTACACCTGTTTACACAAACAATCCGCAGATGCTTTCACGTTCCAGGCACATCTTAAGATTCTCTTTGACGTTGCTTATTGAGCCTCTGCAGAACCCATAGGATTTCATAAGCTGGAGTGCATGTAGGTGTATTAACATGATGGCCGGCCAAGCGTACACCCTTCCTATTACCGTCTGTACAGCCTCTTCTCTGACCCTATCGTCTGGGTGTCCTGTATTAACTTCCTTTGCATGGGTCACTCAGTCAAGTCTGGCCAACATAGCGTACACCATGGTACAATGAGACGTGAAAGTTATACCAGTGCAGTGGCTATGAGATGAAGCGTCTAGCTAGTCTACCTTTTGAAGGTCGCAGGTCCTAAACTGTCGTAGAATCATGTATTCTACTACGAAATCTTTGGTTTCTACTAGGAAATCTTTTTAAGCGCTGAATATCACGCAATTATGATGCTTGTGGCGCATGCTCACAAGACTTTTCTGCTCATAAAACGTATCGTGGGTGTAAAACAAATTTTAAGCTACAATTTCGCCCACTAGAAAATAAGAACTTCCCGATTTTCGGAAGTTTTCCTTGCTAATATTTAAGAAGAGGAGATCTACTGTAGTGGTACGTACGTGGTACATGTGTGGGGACACCAAATATTACCTTTCCTATTCTTGACGCAATTGTCTGTAATTGTAATGCGCACATGTGCCTAGTAAAAAACAGTTGCCGCCACTACCCTTCGTTCTCGGCACTGTACATTCTGATTATCTTTTGGCGCTGCTAAGTTGTCTTCATTTCGAGAACACACACCGCGATTTCAGGTCGCCCATTTAAGCATTCTGAACTTGCCGTGGTGCAAACTGTTGATAGCAGATGCCGCCGCGCCGACATGCGTCGGAAGGTTCACAGAATTACGCTCGGACGATGTCTTTTCTTGTGTGGAACGTAGCTTGTTCGAACGGGGCCAGTCGGCTGTGCGATGTCGTCTCACGTACGCTGAAACTGTACGCAGGTACCATCGGCGTACACCAAGCATAACCAAGCGGTCACAGGTCAACATTACTCGAGAGCGGCTATTTTGCTGCGGTCTGGAAAGGCTGGCTGGGTCCCCACGCAATACATAATCACAAGCGACTTTCTCACGTTTTCAGATAGTGCTTCCAACAATATGAACTCCGGTTTATCTACGTTGTCGGCCCGAGAAAATCGGAGCTTCGTCCCGCTTTCGGATAGGCGACTCCATGTACGCGATACGGCAGCTGGCAGCAGCAGCAGCATCGCTGGCTGCTCCCGCAAGAACAAAAATTATTTGTTTAGAAAAGTTTTAGCAGTTCAATGGTGCGTTATTTTGTACTGCAAATAAAAAAATGTGTATTTCGGACTACACTACACAAAATAATGACAATTAATAATGTTATGACGTCATTATGACGTCACGCGTGGCAGCAGCCGTTGCCAGGGGGGCGTGGCTGGTGCCACGCGCGTGGCAGAAGACGCTGCCTATGGGAGGCGTACTGAGGCGCCGAGTAGCAGGTTTCGCTTCGGTACCGGTGATGTGGAAACTCGTTCTAAACAGAGAGAATATCGTATTTTTAGTAAGCTAGTATTTGCATTAACGACTGCACAATTTGGCTTGGTTTTCTTTCTTTCATGCCTTTCCACTCGACGGCGACTGGCTAGTTTCGGTTTCGAAATGTGGGGCGACCCTAGCGGCAGGGTGCTGCAGCGTGGCGTACCTTTCTCTTTTACTTACTGTATTTTTTGTTTCTTTCTATGCTTTTGCCATAGAGTTAATACTACTGACTCTAGAGGAAAAGCTGCCCGGCCAGCCCGTGCATTGAAACCGTGCTACACCCGGGCGCTGACATGATGCCACCCTCACAGCGTTGCCCGCTGCCTTTTTGCCTACTAGAGTTGGCGGCAGTAGCCGGTATTCACCTAGTAACCAACGCATTCCATCATGGCAGCCACCGTTGCTGTGAGTGCGCCGTGAAAACTTTGCTGTGCAAAACGTTGTGTGAAGTTTTTCCTGTGGTAGGTAGCGAACTTTTGTGCCATGCTGCCGCGTTAGATGCAGTTTTGCATTCTCCGCAACTGAGAAGGGTAGCGCGTACATTAGCGGGTACTTCGTACGCTCGGAGAGGTAGCTTTTGCGGGTGCGTCAGGAGTTCGGTCGTCGCTTCGGAGTTGAGCGGACGTATTTTTTCGTGCTCTTGTGCTACGGAGGGGCTTCATTTCGGCGGCCCGTTGCAAGCGCGGGCCGTTGGACGTCGCCCGGCTTTCGCTCTGCTGGTGTGGGCGGTCGAGTGCCTGCTCCCGCCCCCCCAGTACCCGTCTCCAAAGCGGTCGGGACCGCCGCAGACTTCGCTCTTCGTCGCACCATGCTCACCTCCGCGATTCACTGTTCCCTTCGAGGTTTCTCGTCTCCCGGACGCAGCATTACGCCAGCCAACAGTGTTCATGGTGTGTTGTGTGCGACGGAATCGACTACAGTGGAACTACTCATCTCTACTCTTTCCTCACCTTTCTAATCTTTACTTTTCTTTCTCCTATCCTATTTCCCCAACTATTCCCGCTTCCGGACTGTGTTAAATGCAGGTGAGCTCCCATGAGAGCTTAATAATATCCCCAGTCTATTTATTTTCCTGCTTCCTTTAAAAAGAAATCACTTCCCCCTGATTGCTTTTTTCCCCTGATTTTTTTCCTGGTGGCTTCCCCTGTATTCGCGCATGCGCTGTTTCTGTATATATCATTTTGTGTGCGCTAAAAGAGTTCGGTTGATATGCAGCGCTAGTCCTGTGTAGTCTTTTCTTTGTTGTCCCGTCTGTACAGGGCTATTTTAACATGTTTCACACGCCCCCCCCCCCCCCCCACACACACACACTGTATGCGTCAGCTGATTGTTTTCGCAATCTATTGAGGTGCTCTTTACAACTACTTGCTGTTCTAGCGAATGGAAGTTCAAACTGGACAACGCTTTCAAGAAATACATGTAAATGGAAATGGTATTTGTGACTGCACTTTATGCTAAACAAACATGCTTTCTGTGCCTGTTCCTGTGCCTGTCTGCGAGGCCCCTGCAGCACGAGTGTCAACTTTTTTCTCCAGTTGAAATGCTTTTAGGTAGTGGCCCTTGCATTAGCTTAGATTCAATAACCATGAAATACCCAAGCCTAATATTACTAAGTTATGTGCATCAAGAAACTCTCTCAAGAGATTTTCCGTTTTTCTAGGTACGCTTAGAAGATTTGTCATTGATTGTATGCTTGGGCACGTCACACAAGGTACATGATTAATGTTGTCAGGTTACATTAGGTCGCAATAATTCTATTTAATAGCAGCTTAAACAAAATCTCGACAAAAGCAAACCAGAGACTAGAAGATATCATGTAGAACGCGCATTTTCATTCTGGGTTTGTGGAACTATAGCTTTCAGTACTTCCAACTACAAAGAAAGTAGTGCAAGTGTTCATTAGTCGCTGCAGGGCTCTTTACCTTTTAAAATTCCATGCCCCCTCTCCCAGAATAAAGAAAGAGGAAAATTGTGTGAGGAACTAACTATTTCCAGCAAAGCTATGGCAGGTTTAAAGCCAATAAACAGACAGGGTGAAAAGTCAAAAAACCTTTTTGAAAAAAAAACAATTTCATGATAAAACACCTAAGCACTGGAAAAGAGGAGAAGAACGAAATAAACAAATACAAGCAGAGGCAGTATAAAAGAGCAAAAAATGAACAAAGCAAATGCGAGGCAGTTAGTCATGAAAGCTTCCACGAAAAAGCAGACACTTCAGGAGAAATTTTAAAAAATTAGAAATTATGTACCCTATTTACATTATGTACACAGAAAATCAGACATATTTCAGTGCTTTTAGACAAGATGGAGCTGAAGTAGCCAAATCAGTTCTTGCCTTGAAGAAGCAGATTGCAATTGAGAGAAAAACAGTCACAGGTGCTGTAGGGGTGTTACCAGCATGCAGCATCCTTCGTTTGCCCATTTTGTCATTTTGCCTGCTTCTTTTATGCCTTCTTTTTTTTCGCCCATGGTGCTGTCTTTGTACTGGCCATTTCCATGCCATGTTTTTTTTTCTCTATTAAAGTTTTTTTTTATCCTTTTTTATCATTTATTTTTTATCCTTTATTATTTTATCCTTTATTTTATGCCAGTCCTTTCCTTTCCTTTCAGGTTTCCTGTTCCCATTTTCACATGTAGCACAGCCAGCTGGACAGTTGTTCTTCTTTCCTTGGTTAACCTCCCTAGCTTTCTTCTACAGTTTCTTCCTTTCTTTGAAGCATGACCAACTTTACATATATTTGGTCGTGCTTTGAAGTCGCACATTAGGTCATCTTAGCCTTGCTCTTACCATCACAAACTTCCCTAGAGCTCTGGTGGTATTACTGGTGGTGAAATAAAATTTGTTGGATAAGAATTGCTTGTACATATGACCCTCTTGCTTTTTCTGTGTTTATTTTTGCTTCTGATACACGGACTGATGGCATTGCGATGGCCCATTATTTTTGATGAAAATAAGAATGTTGATGACCACAATCTGAATGAGCATTAGCCAGAACTTTCATAATCAGCTACAGCATTACTGGAACCCAGCTTCGGTAATGCAACTTCGTCATCATCCTTGTTGCTGTGAACACGCTGGAATGGAAGCGTGTAAATTCTACAAGGTCTGGTGTGGCACCTTTGTGGCCACCGGTTTGATGTTGGCATAAATGAGAAGGCTGTGCTACACATATCGAATTCCTTCGTTCTATCGCGTATCGCATCCGCATATCGCATTCCTTCCTTTTATCTAGTGTATACAGCTGAAGAACGTCTCCAGATGGCCCTGGCTGAACCGATACGGGCAGATGTAAAGGTCGCAAATAATAAAATTGAGAGTTCAATTTATTGTCGGCTTTCTTAATGACTGCCATATGCAATGCACATTAAGTGTCTGAATACTCTATATTAGCGATTGATAGTATCATGCTCTGCAGTCTGATTCACTTGCTATATTTATGTTTGGCAGCTGTTTCAAAATTAACCACTATGATTAAACTAATGAGCGGCAAAAACAATTTACAGGTGCACTCAAATTAATTTACTTTTCAAGGGAGACGTACATCCTTCGTCGACTTCGCCTTGCACAAAATACATGACGGTCCCATTGCGACCCAAGAAAGCGCATATGTGTGTTACCTCAACATGCTTCCTAGGCGGTTTCTGTTGACAGACAGATTTCCCACCGAACCCGCAGGCATTTCAGGCAAAACCGCCTGCAGGTGGGGTGGTCCTGATAATTGGGCGTGAACAGAAGTGGCCGTTTCCGTTCATTGGCGAAGGCACCCAAAGAAGGACAGCATAATTTTTCTTAACGCCCCACCACACGGGTGCCCATCTCAAATGAACGAAGTTTACTCCTCCTCCACCTCCTCTGTGCAGGTATATACATGGGCCATATGAGAGCAGAGGTGCAAGTATACGTAATAAAACAACGTCGCTGATCCGCCGAATTTAACAAATGTGTCATGCAAAGCATCAAATATATTCTCGAAAATTTCAGATTTCATGTTTCAGCGATCTAATTAAGGAGCATGCACCAATCGCACACACCCATACAGGAGATTTCTGCACCTACATTCGGGATTACCTTTCGGCTTGGCATTGTCCTCCTCAAGAAAACCACCTTATCGTGCAAATAAAGTTACCATTATTATTATTACTTGGCGGTTGTTTTAGCTCTGACTCAAGTAAAACACCGCTCAGTGAAAGTATAACAGCACCCGTAAACAAGAGCCTAGTTTACGCTAGGCATGGTAAAATGGTTCGTACATTTGTTTGTTTTTAATTTACGAATCATATACGATTAAAAGGAGCCGATGTGCCCAGACATATTTCGCGTAACATGATATGACCGGTTGACGGCGAGTTCAAATGGGCAGCAGCCACTAGCCACTATGGACATGTAGAGGTGTCCTTGAAGATAGTCGGCGGCGGCTTTATTCCGTATCGTCGGCAGCCTTCGCAAGCTTGTCTTCCCAAGCAACGAAGTGACACAGCAGACACTAAGGCGTGTTAGAGTGAACCTTTGTAAATTAGCCCCACACGACTGACGCTCCTCACAATATACCGAAACTGAATTTGGCGCCTCAGCCCGATGTCTTCTTTTTGCTTATAATTTCATTTATTTTTGTTTATCAAGCATGAATACTTCAAGAAAACTAATAAAAAGCATGCAAACTCCTAAAGAAACTCAGTTATTGCCATAAAAGTTGCCTAATTTTAGCTTAGGGCCCTAAATTTGTGCCTCATTTTCAAGAAACATTGTTAGCCATATCTTCAACTACTGATCTGGCAACTACAGCGTGGCATCATGGCGGCATCCGTGTTTAGACACATTTCTGCGCCAGCTTTACCCGCCTGGCTTTTGCGCCTCCTGACGCATGCGCAACAACGCAACAACTCATCGGCGCCATTTTTTTTTTTTTTTTTTTGTACGAGTGAGCAAGCATACCTAAACGTCTCCGCGGGCTGGCAGTTTCGGTGCTTTATAAAATATATTGCATTATCCTAAAAATGGCGCCGTGCAGGAAGGAGCATCACCAGTCCTGCGCAGCTCTGTGGTGCCGCAACACAGGGCGAAACAGTTCGGCCAAGTTTTTTGCGTTCCCCAAAGATAGCAGGTAAGGAAATTAGGTTTGTACGAGTTGTAATGAATTCAAAGAAGGTCGACCGGAGGCACTTTTCTGTTTTAAAATGTCTTGCGCATGTTACGTGATGTTAACGACACGTGCAAAAAAATCCCAGCTTGCAGGCGCGCGAAGTTTTCCAAAGTTTTATTCCATGAACTGCGAAGTGGATATATTGCCGGCAGCCGGCACTTTGGCCGGTAGTGATATTTTGCCGGCACTGTATTCTGATTGGCTGTTCAAGCTTACTTCATTGCCTCTTCCAGGCGCCTCTTCTGCCTCTTCCAGGCGCGGGATTAGCCGTGGTTACCGTGGCGAAGTGTGAACAAATACTTCGCACAGAGTATATAGTTTGCTCTATGAAGTGCACACGTTGCAGACACCCGATATGGAATGGCTACCTGTACTAGAAGAACTGTGTACGTTTGAAGTTTATTTTACGTTTTTCCGTCAGCCAAAGTTTGGCCGACGGTTTTTAAATCTATCCGTGACGTGTATTGTGTGCGAAAAAAGGTAATAAAGAAAAAAAAAAAGGTTACCGTGGCGAAGTGGTTGCGCCTCTGGTTTCTAATCGCGAACTCCCACGTTCGAACCCATTTCTGCCATATTTCGTTTTTGTTTTTTTAGTTTCTTGTGGTTTTCTCGGACTGATTCGCTGTGTTTATTTATTCGAAAACTCTGTTCTTTTGCGGCGTTCCTTCGTAATATTTATTCAAGACCTGCCTTTATGTGTTGTGTTGGGTTATGTTACGTTGGAGTAGGACCTGCCTTTACTGGTTGGGTTCGGTTGGGTTAGGTTAGGTGAGGCTAGGCTAGGCTTGTTTAGGTAGAATTGGGTAGGTAGATGTTTCCTTAAATTACACATGCGAATAAATCATGTACAAGAAAAATGCGCATGCACTTGAGATAATAAAATGCCGACTGCCGCAAAAAATGCCGGAATGATTATCACATTATCACGACCTGCCATTGGTAGCGCAAGATACCGTGGTTTTTGTCTTTTGAACACAATATACACCACAATATCCGGACAAGGTAAAATGCCGGATGTCGGCAAAATATCCGCGACCGATAAAATGCCGGCTGCCGGCACTATATCCACACCCTTTAAGGAAAGCGAACTCTTTCTCGTTAGGTGAATTTGTGGCTGCATGCTCGTTGTATGATTTTTATGATTGCTTTATTACAGTTTAAACGTCCATTCAGGATTCTTATCAATGTATTTTTGCTGTTTTGTGCCGCAGGTTTGAGGCTTGGATGCGTTACGTGAATCGGCCGGGCTGGGAGGGGCTGCCGAAGGAGAGAATACGGCTGTCACACCGTCTCTGCTCCGACCACTTCGTCGTTCGCGACTTCGCCGACCCTGCAAGAACAAAATTGCTCGGTTCTGCGGTTCCGTCGGCTGGAGTCCGCGACGTTCGAGTGTTGGCCCTTGCCAGTGACGGTAAGCACAGCGCACCTTCAGCACCTTCAGTACAGTCGGGATCAATTTGAAGGTTATCGCGGGAGCACCGACCGACCGCGACGACAGCGCCTTAGCGTGACACTTTTTAGCTTCAGCCACAACGAGATTATGCTAGGTTAGCTTCTCCTATAGCTGTTCCAAGCAGTGCGCGCACTGCCGTCAAAAATGATAAAGGCCACGTCGTTTCTTTTTTTCTTTATCCTTTTTCTCTTGCCATCGACATACTTCACACTGATACGCAACCTTCTCGGGGTAACTATACCGGCATGCCGGGGCATTGTTGGGTAAAAAAATTGTAATTTGCTTCCGCAATGCTGCAATGCCGAGGTATCTTCGGTGTTATCAGGTTGCCGAGGAACAATACGCGGATACGTCACCCAAAAAGGAATGAAGAAAAAAAACTGCGGCAGTCGGCCTTTGCAGAAGGGGGTGAGCGAATTATATGCAACAGCCAAGGGGTGAGGGAGGGCAGCATAATCTCATCTTCGCGAATGAAAAAAACTGCCACGGAACGGCGCTCTGGTCTTGATTGCTCGGTGCTCCCGCGATAACCTTCAAATTGAGCCTGACTGTACACGCACGACGTCGTGCGCTTTGACCGGAAATGGCTCTACGCCCGACTATGATAATTATGATTAAAGACCTCCTCTTTGAATCGGGGTGATGGCATGCGCCATCTAGCCTATTTTAGTAATTTAAATTTAGTTAACCCTCAACTCGTATTTCTTTTTAATTCTGCCCTGCCGCTACCCCTGGCTGGGGAGACACTTTATCGACTTCCCTGCTTTTTCCCACCAATACTCTAGCCGATGCTTAGTAATACCTACTGCTGACAAGTAAATGCTTCCATCAACTGCGAAGCCCAGTGCCTCAGGAAGTAGGACTCCCCCCCCAATTCTAACCGGCTGAATCTTTTGGCACTCTCTCACTATGACACTCTCTCACTGCTGTTAGTTCTGCTCCGTGGGGGTCAATTATACTGACTGCGTGAGCCGGTTTGTGCGGGTACGGGGATGCGTCGCAATATTGGGTGTCAGATTGCGCAGCATACTTAATTTGGAGGGCTCCGACGTGGGCGACGTGTCGTGCTTGGTTGTGGGATGCATATTGCATAGTATTGCAGCGACTCTGATGGTTTTCCAAATGGTAAGAGGGATGCGTTGTTTTTGGTCCTGTGGGGGTGGGACCGTGCATCCCAAGTGGGCAAGGGTAGTTCGCCCAGTTTTGGTGAGTTTGAGGCGTGACAGCTGGGTGACATTGTCAGCTTCTTGTAAATCTTCCCATCTATTGTGAAGTCCGAGTTGCAGTAATTTGCGTGTGGCTGTTTACGGAGGTAGACCCAGTGCAGTTATTTTTATTTTTTTTTATTTTTTTTATTTTCATTTCTTGGCTTTTCTTTTTCAGCATATTTTAGGGCTATAAGTACGGTGCACCATCAGTCATGCGACTAATCAGGATAGCTTGGATTATGCGTGTGGTTTCGACTCCTTTGAGACCGTATCGGCGATGACCAACTGACTCAGTTTGTTGTAGAGGGAGATTAGTGTGAGAACCGTAGCCGTCCTTGGGGTTATTGAGGCCTAGAATCCGGAGGTGGGATACTTTAGGTACTGGTTGGCCATTTATGTTTCGATCAGCGTCTGGGATTGCCTGTTCCTGTTTTTTGTGAGTTCGTTTTCACAGCGTGACGAGTGCGGATTTTTCAGGGGCGTATTCCAAACCACGAGGTTGCAGGTATTGTTGAGCCATCTGTATTGCTTATTGAAGAGCGTCTTGTTGGGTGCCTGTGGACCCCATTTGGGTCTACATAGTCTGGTCATCTGCATGTATTGCAGATGTTGCAGTGTTGTGCCTTGTTAGTGATGGTAAGCGCAGTCTACCTATTCAATTAAACGTGATCTCTAAGCATGACGTAAATATTCCCACTTTAACATCTACTTATTGCGCGCCCCAGAGTTTTCACAAGTGTCTATTATCCTGGCAACCGTGAGAATTACCACCAGAAATTTCTCACGGCAGTCGCTTCTCATTGGCTAAACATGCTACCCGGAGTTTCTGTGGGATAAATATTCCTTAAAATGCCATGTTTGCAGCTGCCCTTGTAGCGCTGTGGTAGAGTACTTGGTTTTAAATGAGAAGGCGCAGGTTCGAGTCTGTCATTGCGATGTCCTTTTTTTTAGCTTTCAGAATTTTTCTGTCATCGTGATTTTGTTATAACTTTTTTACTCTGGTTTTTTCTATATCAAGAGATCGACGCACAGGACTTCTACAATGGATTGAATTACATTTGATATAATTACATAAGAATTACATAAGAAGCCATCGAACAAATCATCTGTTTGTGAACTGTCTACCCCTCACGTAACACCACTTGACTGGGGCCCTTGAGGTATTATAAATAAATAAATAAATATAGGTTGTGTTCTATGTTGTTGGGCTGGGTTAGATTAGGTTTGTTGCAGTTGGGCTGGATTTTGGTAGGTTATGACGTGTGCGGTAAGGTTAGGCTAGCTTCAGTGAGGTTATAATATGTGAGGTTATGTTGGGATGTAATATTATTCAGAAAATTTTAGGCCGGCAAGCTTTTATTGACACTGCCGTGAAACGCAACCTTTTCACAAACGCCTTGAGGGAAGACAGAAGTGATGGTCGCTACACAACAACACGTTATCTTTTTTTCTTTTCAAGTTGCACAGGCAGCAACTACTGGGGCCCCGAGACGAGGACGCATTGCGACTGAATTGGACGTTTCCTCCGGTGACTCTCCTCAACCTTTCCAAAGTCATCACGCCGGGCCTGCTCACAAAGAAGGCAAGCTCAACTGCACGTGCTGCTTGCCGTTCACTACATATCTACTACCGCGGCGATTGGTGGGGTGGAAGTGCTGCACAATAACCCATTTTTCCTGCACCGTCCTGCTCCAAAACGTAAGTTGCAGAGAAACTGCTGCCAAGTGATGCTTCGGTGCGCTGAAAAATTTGACGTAATAATGCAGTGTTCAATGCCAGTCGATTTGCACACGGAGCAGTGGAAGACCACCCTGAAATGCATGCGTTGTCTGAAGCCGCCTTTGTAATCATTTCGCTTATTTAACAAAAATGAAATAGCATTGCTGGCTTTGCTGCTCAGTCTAACCCGCGCGCCTTTGCCTTGTCATCTTATCGTGAGTGCACTTACGGTTACATAGTAAGTTTGAACCATTGTACAAGTGGGACTGGATGAGATAAGAGGCGCTGCCCAGACATGACCTAGAGGGTAGCTCGTGACAACCTAGCAGATACCTGCAAGTAAGGAGCTCGGTAGATGTGGCTTACATTACAGGAACGCTTTTTTTCTTTTGCTGCGCATCTTATCCCACCCCTCCACCCTCCTCCGATAAGCGCACTGTTCATGCGCCATTCAAAAAACTTTTCATAAATACTGCTGTTTTAAGGACAGTCGCAGGTGTACGCCATAAGCAAGAGGCAGACCCAGGAGCTCCACGTCACCAGTTTATTCCAAGAGCGAACTGTTCTATAAATTTCTTGCGCTGCCAGTTCATGCGCATTGCCCGCGATGTTGCTGCGGATGCCACACGACCCTGGAGTTTGACCATACAACATCTCCCTCGGAAATAAACGAGCGAGGGAAGTTCAGGCGGCGTACTTCTTTGGCCAAATGACACAGTGTCCATAGCGGCTATTGCTATGTGACGTATATCTTGGTACACCTTCCTCCCTAGTGGTTCCATCTTGCAGTGAAGCTCCTTGTGCTTCATGAGTTGACCCCCCATGATCATCTTGAGGGAGAAGAACAAGGTGTGTTCGATTCTTATGAGCAGCGCCATTTTTCATGTCGACGATGTACGTCGACACGAAACGTATGCTGTGCACAACAGCAAGACGCACGCAGACCATCTTCTAACTCGAATCCAGGGAGACCCCCCGACTAACACGTCTCATGTTCCTAGGACTTGTTGTTTGTGTTGTAGAGGTTCGCACTTGCGATCTACCTGCCCCGCAAAGGATGCGAAATGCAACTCGTGTCACAAAAAAGGACACTTTTCGTCCATATGCCTCACCAAAAGGGTGGACATTGTTCAAGGCACTGATAAGGAAGCTGAGTGTGCGTTTCTTGACACTGTGACTTTACCTGGAATCCACAGCTGGGAAACTACCATGATGGCACAAGGACAACCTTTGAAATTTAAAGTCAACACGGGCGCAGGTGAAACTGCTCTCACTCCAGAAACCTTGGAACGACTTCAACATCGTCTGCCCGCTTTGGCCAAGTCTCAACAGAAGCTTTACGGGCCATATGGACAGTCGTCTGTGCGGGAAGTAGTGGGACTGCAACTAGCGTTCCGAGATGAACAGAGCACCAAAGATGTCTACGTTCTCGATGAAGTGTGCTACCCTCTAGTCAGGAAGCCAGCAACTGAAAAGCTCTGTGGATGATCACCTGTTTTAACTCTATCAGCAACACGGTCAATCCTAAAAAGGAGTTCCCGTCACTTTTCACTGGCCTAGGCACTCTGCGAAGGATTACATCATTCGCCTTCAATATGGAGCCTGTGAGAAACCCGGAGTCCCGTTGCATTCCCCATTCCTCACAGTCTGCCGCCGAGGCGGGAGGGGAAGGTTCCCTCTCCCTTTTCAGTGGCCGCGGGTCTGTTGTTGTGGCACAGGCGGGTCGCGGCGGACCCCCCCTCACATGACCGGTTTGTTGGGGGGCCCCAGGAATCCTGCCCGGGCACGTGGGACGAGGGAAGGCAGCTTTTAGTTCGAGACGTATACCACAGACGTGAGTACCAATGCTCTGGCTTTGACTTCTTTTGTCTGCCCCCATCGCTCCTTTCTCCTGATCTTACCCAGTCGGCTGGGTCAGGACAAGCGAAGAGCCACACTGCGTTATTGGAGGACCCAAAAAAAGTGGGTTTGACAATTCCGTTGTGTCTTGTATATTCCTTGCTGTTCGCTGCCGCTACGCCAGTTGGCAGTCCGTGGTGGAGCTCAGTGGAGCTAGCCTTGCGGCTGTCTCTAGTGTGAGATAGGTCACCGCAAGAACCCTGGTCCCCACAAGCGACACAGTTTGCACTCTGCTCACCCAGACACATTGCAAGTCTCGTTTACGAGAAGACCAAAAAGGAACCAAATGGACGGAACAAACAGGAGTCATTTCTCAAATGGACGAGCCAATACATTGGTGCACTCCAGTGGTGCCGGTGGTGAAGCCCCCAGGAGCCATACGTGTGTGTGTGTGTGTGGTCTTCCCAGAGCTCAACCGGTTTGAGCCAAGGGAATGACACTGATTTCTTCTGTTCAGCACACTTAAGGACATCTCTCTAGAGCAAGGATTTTTTCAAGGCTGGGTGCCAATTCAGTTGTCTGGCAGATTAAGCTCGCTGAATCAAGCAAGAAGCTAAAATAGATCACACCATTTGGAAGGTTTCACTTCAGTTGTCTCCCATTTGGCATTGCCTCAGCCCCTGAAATATTTCAGACAGATGAACACCATCTTGGAATATTGTGGGTCTTTTGTCACATGGATGACATTTCACGTTTGGGGAGCTGCCACAGAGGAGCACAACGAGACTGTTTGTACCGTTCTACGACGCCTCGCCCAAGTGGGAGTCGCGCTCAACGAGGCCAACTGCGGGTTCAACGTCCGAGAGCTTATCTACTCTGGGGGAAAATCGGCCAGTAAGACGTCCGACCGGATGAAGCCAAAATCAAGGTGATCACAAAGATGAAAGCCCCAACAAACAGGACAGAGTTGCAAAGAGTACTAGGTATGGCAACATACCTAGCTCGCTTTGTTCCCAACCTTGCGGAGGTGTTACAGCCTCTCACTGTGCTCCTGACCAAGAAACAAGAGTTTGTCTGGGATTGATATGAACCGCTTTTGACAGGTGGAAGCAGCTTCTCCCAACAAGCCCAGTCCTTGCTGTCTATGACCCTGCCAAGGAAACAGTCGTAACAGCCGATGCTTCTTTATTTGGACTTGGAGCCGCTCTCCGTCAACGACAGGCTAAATGGAACTATGCAGTCATTGCCTACGTTTCTCGCCGGTTGACAGACACAGAAAGATGCTATGCACAGATCAAGGAAGAAGCTTTAGCACTCGTCTGGGCTTGCGTGAAGTTCTCAGATTACCTCGCCGGGAAGCGGTTTCATTTGGAAAGCGATCGCAAGCCAATATTCCAATATTCACCTTCAAAGCATTGAATGGTCTCACACCAAGGCTGCAGCGTCTGCAGATGTGCTACTCCTACGACATAACCTACGTGCCAGGGAAAGAATTTCTGGCTGCAGATGCACTGTCACGTGCACCGCTCACGGGTACAGATCCCTGGGATCTCTCGAAGAAGTTTAGACCTTCGTACGTTTCGTGACATCAAGCGTGCCCTTAAAAGTGCCATGCCTGCAATGGCTGAAGGACAGTCAACAGGAAGACAGTTTGTGCGTACAACTAAGGAGGTTTTGCAGCAAACAGTGGCCACCTAGAAGAGACCTGTATCTGGATGCCAAACAGTTTTTCAAGTTCTGTCGCGAGCTGTTTCATGAATATGATATTCGTTGGTATGGGATCAGAGTAGTAGTTCACTGAGGCCGACCAGCTATCCTGCAGCTACTGCATGAGGGACATTTCGGAATCATGGAGACGCTGGCAAAAGCAAAAGAGACAGCCTGGTGGCCCGGAATTTCACAGGAAAGGTGAAGACGTGGTCAAGCATTGTCATAAATGCACCGAAACCACCTTCAACAGGAAAATGCCGCTCAAACCAACACCATTTCCAGAAAGCCCTAGCAGCGGATAGCAATGGACCTTTACTTCCAACATAGCAAGTGGTGGCTGATCATCACGGATTATTACTCCAGATATTTGGAGATTGCACGTTTTGATCAGCTATCGGCAACGACAGTGATAAACCAGTGCAAGTCAATCTTCGCTCGCCACGGGATACTCGAATTTGTCACAGACAATGGACCTCAGTTCTCCGGGGTTTCTACGTCAGAATTCACCACCCTTACTTGTGAATACGGGTTTGAGCACGCCACTTCAAGGCCTCGCTACCCTCAGACTAATGGAATGGCGTAACCAGCTGTGAAGATCATAAAGGCATCAACTTCGAAGACAAGAGACATCTACGCCACACTTTGGCTTACAGGACGACACCGCTTAGAAATGGCTACAGCCCGGCCCAGCTACTGATGGGACGTCGCTTGCGTACTAAGCTGCCCATGGCATCCAAGCTGCTGGTTCCCGAGCTGCTTGACGTCCAATTTGTCCAAAGGTTTGAACAAAAGGACAAGGATTGCCAGCGTAAAGCGTAGACTCGACGCCATGGCATATGACACCTGCCCAACCTTTTCGACGGAGATGTCTGGATCGCAGACCTTAAAAAAAAGGGGAAGCGGTACAGACTGCAACCACCGAGTCCCGATCGTTCATCGTCGACACGAAAGATGGCACTGTGCGTAGGAATCAAACACCTTGTTTCTCTCCCTCAAGATGGCCATGGGTCTGCTCATGAAGCACACGGAGCTTCACTGCAAGATGGAACCGTTAGGGAGGAAGGTGTAACTAGATGCCAGGATACATCACATAGCCATAGCCGCTGTGCACGACAGGTAGAGGCCACCTTCTTTACGGCTGCCAGGTTGGGCTGAAGCTCTGCCTGATTGCCTGACTGTATCGAGCTGGCTTGCTGATTCCAGTACTTTCTTGAAGCGTAGTCTGGCAGGCTACTACTTGTCACGAATGCTCACGACTGATCGGTCACAAACCAGTTGCTCCTGAAGGCTGCCGTACTCGCAATGCTGGGGCAGTGCGTGAAACGCCGTCGCAAAGTATTCAGCAGACTACCTTTGTTCTCGCACTGCATGTTAAAGCGTGCTCGCACGTAGATCACATTGTGGCGATGGACGAAATATTTTTTGAAGCAGTCCATCACGACGCTAAATTTATTTGCTTCGTCAGGGGCGAGCTCAAATGTGCTGAAGATGTCCTCAGCCTTGTCCCTTATGATGTAGAGCAAGGCATCCACTTGCTTGATGTTCTTCCAGCTTCGCGCTTAGGCCCGACGTCGTGTAGAAGCATTCAAACCGCCTTCACCATTTGGGCCACTCGGGTGAAGAAAAGGAAATGGGATCGGGGGGCTGAATAATGGACGCAAGTGAAGGTGTTTCAGTTGGTCGGTGTGGCCTTGGTTCTGAAGTTTCTCCCTTTGATGAAGGTGAAATCCAGCAAGGCCTAACTCAGTGCGGTGCTGCAGCGGTCCGTCGTGGCTTGCTGGGCGTTGTCCAGGTTACCATTGTCCTTGCAGGCTGGGTTTATTGCAATGCTCTCACTCAGCTTCTGATGCCATGTTTTATTAAGGACGATCGCAGGTGTACGCGATAAGCAACAGGCAGACCCGGGAACTCCGCGTCACCAGTTTATTCCAAGAGTGACCTGTTCTATAAATCTCTCACGCTGCCAGATCAGGCGCATTGCCCGCGATGTCTTATGCCTTATGACCTTGCCTTATGACCTTGGAGGGTGACCATGCAACTGCTGTGCTAGATTTGGGCTCTGCGAAAATACGACGGGATGGGCATTATTTATGTACGTAGATAGAAGCCAGCAATACGTGGTAAATAGAGCGGGTATTGCTTTATACTTTTTTCCCTGCGTTTTGTTGGTGTCAACATGTCATTTCTTGGAAGTGTAAGGAGGGTAATGGTTGACTCCAAGGCTTTCTTACAGTTTCCATGAACTGGCCCAAAGGCACTTTTGCATACCTTTGCATGCTTTGTTTAAAATTTTACATTATAAGGAGGCTTCCTCTCACGCACAAGACTTCAATGGCAAAGCTGGTTGTAGGTGATCATTGACAGACACAAAGTTGAGTTTTAGTGTTGTTGTGGTTGACACTGGCGGCACATTGTTTCAATAACCATATGTTGAGCAAGGCAAGTGTGAGCTCGTCGTTTTAGTCGACTTTTTGGTAGACCGCTCTGAAAAAGGGGACATGCTCCTGGAAACATTTTTTTTATTAATGAAGTTAGGAGGCTGAAATTTTTGCAGCTTGTAACAATTGAGCTCCTCTTGTCATATATGCAATCAGATTTCAAATATCTGCTCCAGTTGAAATTTTGGCGGCATGACGTGCAGAAAAATGGCTTTTTTGTGCACACTATTGTCTATAGTAAAAATTTTTACTGGAAGTTTTAAAATAGCCTAGGTGGTTCCTTATGAACTGTAGAGTGCCTAAATCTACCTGAAAAAGCCGTACATTCATTTTCCTCACCACGTAAAAAAGATGACTGGTAGTGTGCCTTTTCTTGTTCTGCATATTTTTGTTTTATGACTGTCAGAAATATCAAAGGAGACAAATGGCATAATTAACAAGATTTCGGCACTCTATGTGTTATAATGAACATGTGTGCACAATTTCATCATGATTCGACAACTTTAAGTGGGAAAATAAGTGTGCACAAACTCAGAAAACGAGCAAAAACAACAAACTGAAAAAAATGCAATTGAAAGTTTATTTCTTTGGCAGATTCAGAAATTCTTGCTCAAACAACATGAAACTTGGTGGGGATATAGTCTGAAATGCCCACATTGAGGTACTAAAACTAGAACGCTCCTGCTGCATAAGTTGCACCCTCACGGTTCTTGCGGCTGTAGTCCTCGGTACGGGACCGTTTCATCAGGCTGCAGCGATGGGACCTAGACTCAGCAGTCAGCTTGGCAGACATCTGCCTGATCCTCCGCTGGTCACTTGCACTGCTTAGTCTGACCAGTTCTTCTGAAGGAAAGATTCCCAGTTCTTTGTGAACTTGCTCAAAGCTAGTGTGGCCCTTGTTGAACCACAACACTACGAGAGAAGTGGCCGTTCCACTACAGTGAACTGCAGGTTGTACGGTACCGTCCTGTGCGAAATGCGCAGTGCTGCTTCTGTTTCCATGGCATGGGATGAGCAGTCGACATTTTTTTTCACACACAGGGGCATGAAAGGCTTGCCACACTTCTTCCTCTTGCTCATCAAGCTTTTGGTGGCGGCTGCAACCTCCTTGACAGTAGTTAGACAGCACCTCAAAATCTAGGTAAAGACCAGTGTCTAGAGAAATGGCAGTACCAACACTGTTGTGGCCCTTGTGTCTTTGCTTCTGCCACGTATCGTCAAAAATCACACTGACCAGTCTGGCCAGTTTGCAACGCAGTTATTTGCCTTGTTTCAGCAAGGTTGTCAGAGATGACCTTGTGGCCGCAACATGAACTTTCTTGGCAGTGTTGTGGAATGTCTTTTGGTGCAGTGGTTTCGGTAGACCAAGAATGGCACAAAACCTGGACAGACGATCGTGTCCGATGCCAACCGCACATGCAGCTAGCACCGCTTTCACAATGAAGGCGAAACTATCACGGGGACTTCTAGTGCAGAGTTGAAGGTTGTGGCCTCCACGGCCGATGGCGGCAGCGCGATGCGACGAGTTGACAGAATAAATCAGTGGCCACTCCTGCAGGGCACTCCATGTTTTTGCAATTGAGTTCCAGTACCGATGCGAGGCCCTTCCGCTTGTTCGCGACCTCAACTACGTTGAGCTCGCACTTCCCGCACACGGTTCTGCTCACAAGGTCACTCAGACCGTCGACTTCGCAGATAACTGCGCTTGAACCGCTCCCGTTGCCGGCTGTCTCCCTGCCTTGGAAGGCTGCAACTTCTTCGATGCGCGTACAGAGCTGATAGCGTCGCTGATAAAGCCAGCCTTGCCTGGTTGAGCTGCGCTCGCAACGCATGAAGGTGCGTCGCCGTTAGACCTCGCTGTGCCGGCGTTGGCTGTAATCGTCGCAATGCTGCGCCGCTTGCACTTTCCCTTGTACGGGCGTGAAGTCCGGGACTTGCGGCGATTAAAGTCATGCTTCTCCTCACCGTTCATGATTAACAACACACGATAACGAAATAGAAAAGATAGCGCGAAGTAGTGAACGGAACGACGGAGGCGATGGCGGCTGACAAGTGGCGAGAGCCAATGGCGGTCCTGATTTCGCGTCACGTGATTTAAATGCCCAGTTGGAGCTCTCAAAACAAGCGGGAAGAAATATTTTTTTTTAATTTTTTACGCCGAGATACGAAGCTGGCGAGCGGTCTGTTTGAGAGAAAAAGGCTTTGACTACCTTTCTCAAGTGACTGAAAAGGCCGCCAGCCACGCTTCCGTGCAGCAAAAACTCTGAAAGATGGCCGAAATTCAGCTTGATTACGTGATTTCTAGGCTCACCGCGAGTCATTCAGATGCGATTTTCACCAAGTTGTCATTCGTATTTCACTTTCATATTTTTTTTCATGAAAGAAGGATAGTCAAAGATGATAATGCAAGTGAAAACAAAAAAAAACAACATATGTCGAAAAAATGGCAATTTTTCGACCTGCGTGTCCTCTTATGGTCTCTTGTGGATGCTTTGCACGCCGAGCCTCTGGAAGCAAAGCGTCCTCTTCCTTTCGGCCGTGCGAACTATCCGTGGCCGGGCCATGTGGAGTCAGAGATCACCTACAGCAGCTTCGACATTCAAGTCGCGGCTCTTCTACGGTACAGAGCGCATGCGCATGACGACACGAGGACAAACTAACGAGAGGCATACGCTATGATGTGTCTTTCACGTTCCAATTAAGTGTTGCCACCATACGGCGAACGGTGGAGTTTTTTTGTGAGCCATGTTGGCTCGTCTGCCTAAGTGGGTATGCTTGGCTTGATGAACGTGCACTCTTCCTTTTCTTTGTTTTTTCTCTCTCTCAACAACTTCAAAACGAAAAAAAAGGGCGCAGAGTGGTGGCAACTGGAGCCGGGTCTTTTATGCGCAAACACGTCTCGTACACTTGGCTGGCGCACTGCATCTGGGAGAAGAATCATGAAGTGATGAGGCAAACTTGATGCAGAGGGAAGCCATTCGCAGTGTGCTCTACCGCTTAAGTTTGATGAACAGGTGACTGTGCTGTGTAGTCGGCGGATGGGCAGTCTGAAGATGACCGCACAAAAGCATGTCCGCACAGCTCGGTGGCGACAACTAAACTCAGAATAGTGGCTTCCCTGCTGTCGCGCATAACTACGTGGCTACTGCTGCATAGTCTATAACTGTGCGAATTCTCCCTAATCAGGGACAATGAATCGTTAAGAGTTTGTCATTTCGGAGGTTGAGGAGGCTATGGATTGTGGGACTGCGAAACACTCGCTCAGTGCTTGTGCTCACTTGAAGGTGTTCACTTGTCAAACACACCTCACATTGTTGTTTAAGAAGTGCTTGAGAAGACGAAGATAAGGCTCACTGTAGTGCTAAAGCAGGAGCCAGGAGGGACCGGCCTTAATGTTGAGAGTCTAGAACAGTGCGAAATGTGCCTGGAAGCTGTGTCATGGGCTTAAGCGGACACACCAGAACAGGGAGCAGCAGTGAGCCTCAGCGATATCTCGGAGTAGCTAAGGAGACTTGAAGAAAAGCAAGACGCTGGAACAGCATGAGGCTAGACTTGAGCAATAGCAGGTTTCAAGGAATAGGTTCTGCATTGGAACTGCACTCAGAGAGCTTTACTCGTAATGGTTGGTTACTTGGCCAAATATTACCAAAGAATAACTCTAAAAATGAGGATATCCGAGATTAGTATAATAGAGGGCCCCGTCGGTCGTAGCCATAACATCTCGCTCTAGCAGTCAAGCGAGGAGCTGGAATTTTTTTTTTTTTTTGACTTGTGGTGTGAGTGGGTGTTCTTGCATTTCGCCTCAATTGGCCACTTAGATTGGCAATCAAGCCCTGCTATTGCATGGTAGCTGACACACTTTCAGCTGTTGCATGGCTCAGCATCAAAGCTGATGCGAGACTTTTACGGCTGTTGCTCCCCCCTCCTGTGCCTGGCAGCAAGCAAATTGTGGTAGGATTTTCTTTAGTCTAGTGTTTCTAACACGCCACATGACAAGGTTCATTCTGTCAAGGAAAAAGTATTACTATCTCAAGCATTCTTTTTCTTGGCAAAAGCTGATGAAGCTACGAAATGTCTTAGAGATCCCCGGGTTTGTCAGTTAAAACAAAAATGTATCTAGCCTTTCACAAGGTTCATGCGGGTCCTTGAAAACCCATGAATTTGGAAGGCTTGTATTCAAGGCCACTGAAAGTCCTAGACTTTTTATGGACCCTTAGAAATCCTTGAGTTTATGAATTCTTTTCTATTAGTGGTAAGCATGAAATCAATATGGAGCCTTAAATTTGTAAGGACTGAATGAGTGTTAGTTGGTGGGTCGATATGTTTCAGCAAAAAAAGATTGCATTTTGTCACACGTGAAAGTGCTGATTCATGTAACTACAACAAACAATTATGGGAAACTGTTAAAGGAAGAAATGTCACTGGAGGTATTATTTCGACAAAGTGACTTATCTGAAGACCAGTCCTGTTGCTGAATGGTTGGGTCCTGCAACTCTCCCAGTTTTACTGATTTTTCATAATTTCAAGCGTCCATCTAACCTTTTGAGCATTTGTCTTATTTACATTTCTAGCCAACAATGTGGTCCTTGATAATCCCCCCCACAGAGCCTTGAAAGTCCTCGAGAACCCTGTAATTGTTGCTGTACAAGCCACGCAAGTCATGCTTGGTGTCTCTTTACTGGGCTGAACCTTAAATAATCTGCTGAAGTTCTCACGGTCCCTCTGAGTTTGGACTTGACGACATATTGTTGCATTTCTTGTCCCAGGCTCTCGGGCGTGTGCAACCAGTGTAACTTGGCCATCACTGTCGCCTGGGAAGAGCAATGCGCTGACACAGTCCGTCGTGCCAATGAGGTTCCAGGCTTCACAGGCAAACATAAAAGTCAAATCAAAGAACATCGGTGTGCAGACGCGGCGTAGTACGAGAAGAAAACATACAGGTACTTTGGGCTGAACCTTTTGGTCATCAGAACGAGGGATATTTCCTCCCACCCTGCTTTTGTTATCTCAGCAATGTGTTGGAAACATGGCTGTGTCTTAGGTGGAAATTTTGTTATATTTGAGCTGTTGAGGTGAAAACTTGGTGTGACATACATGCATGTCTGAAAATACTAACTTTAAGTGTCTAACTTCTTTTAAAGACGATAGTCTTTCTTGGGCTACTTAAACCCAGAAATTTTGGTCTGTGTGTATGTATGTCTGTCTGTATGTCTGTCCGTCTGTCTGTGACTCGATTCAGCCACTCGGCCAAAGTAAAATTGATATAGCGCAATAGTCTTATATACTCACAGCCAGATGTGAACGTCTAAGCCCGGTTTGTATGTTCATACTTGTCAACTTTGTTGAACAAGAACAAGAAATTACGCCAATATGGGACAGGAAATTAGTACACAAGGGATATTACAGTGGTCCTTTATTAAAAAATTCATGGATGCTTGGTTTTTCGATAGCAAATGATATTCTACATCTACTGCAGAAAACTGCCGCCTCCTGGCGGCATATGAAAAATCACGCGGCAACAGCAACAAAAGATTCCACTAGCTAGGTTCCACGTTCTGCTTGGAATGCACGTGGAGCACGGGTACATGGCTCCATAAACATTCTAGTCGGCCGCCTCCATTCACGCGCGTCTCTGCCGTACTGCAGTGCTGGCATCGAGGAACCCGGCCTGTAGCAGTGGAACGTGGTAAATTCAAATCGCCTTGCGCAAACGTTTCTGTGTTTACCTTGGAATGAACGCGACGGTACAGGAATAGCATGAGCGGCGAGCGGGAAAGCAAAGGGGGGAATTTCCTTGGCAAATGTCTACAAAGACTGTCGTCTTTTGATGACATTTGCAACGAAAGGAGCAGATACGCGGCCATTTTTTTCTATGTGAAAAAGTTGTGAACTTGTTCCCTTTAAAAAAGAAATCTGTTCTTCGGATGCTTGTCACTGTTACATTTCATGTCATTCTAGAGCTAGATTGCAATTGTAAATAAACAAAATCCCCTTTTGAAAGGTGCTGCTTGTATTTTTTACCTTATTTTGATTGAGCTTCTCAATTTTTATGCTTCCCACACAATGTCAATAAGGGCTTATGTAAGGGGTGTAAATGGAGACAACCTTCCTGCGTGATTCTCACTAGTAAAAGAAATTATTTTCTTTAGGAAGATTTTTTAAACCTTATGCTGTTTCATTGCTAATGGCAGAGGTATTTTTGATGACCTCCAGTTATATTTTTAGGTAATTTTATTAGGGGAACCATTCCATATGCTACATGTTTGTGTTATCTAGGTGTTGATTGGAGGATTTTTTTTTGATTATTTTTAGATTCGGAGGGTTGCTTTCAGTTTTACAGTAAATGGCTAGCTGTGTGCATGCAACTCTGTTGGGTCCATCTTCTTGTTCTCGATATTAAACGTAGCATATTAAACGTAGAATTAACTCTTTCGTTACCATGCCTATTCAAATCGATCACCGGTGATCGATGATTTATATTGCCTATTTCGACATGTTGTAGTCGTTTCTTGTACACCTAATGCGGCCAGTGGTTAGTCTAGGCACTGCCCTTTTAGAATCAGTTGAAATTTTTCCGCTCCGGCAACATTGAGATTTTTGGCGGCGTTTTTTGCGAGCTGAGGTGCGTGTGTTTTCGAGGAAAAGGGCGTGGCTGCTGCACTTGAGAAAAAAGGATGCAGGTGGTGGTTAGGCTGCACTACCATATTTTTTTCAAAAGGCTCCTGGCAAGTCAAATACCAATTAATGGGGTCAGCCTTGTAATCCGACAGCGTTGAGAGGTGATAATTACTTGAAAATGGCCCCAGCTATTCACTAATGATCTTTGGTTCGGACAAAGGGCAGCTTTATTCTCCCAAAGCTTATTTCTGATGGTCCCCCGCATGTCTAGCAAGTGTGCCTAACATTTTCAACCAGTTTGCAGCAGTTTCGTTTTCGTTTTCGCATTGTGAAATTCATATTTGGCGCTACTACGCTGTTACCCAACTTCAAGCTCATTTGCCATGGCACCTCCGTTGCCCGCTACTGCTCCTCAAAACAAGCATGCCGCTCGCGCTTCCACTTTCTACGCCTTGCTTCTGCGATAAGAGCTTCCGCTGAAAGTCAAACGATAGCACCAAGTCGTCGGGTATCAGTTCAGACGAGGAAAACGCTTCCAATTGGCCTTGAACACCGCCAGCTGTTCACCAGCCAGTTTCGGTTTCATACGAGGGTATTTCCGGAGGTATAGTGTCGCTTCTTAGTAGTACTGTTTATTCTGACAAAGTCTCCAACAGCCTTATATTTGTTTCTTTTCGAAATTGTTAGGTGGCGCTGCGATGTAGTAGGCTCGTAGTGCTGAACTCGCTTCACAGCCCGACGGCGGCTTGGTGTAAGCTTGCTGGGCATGATTCTAGCGCATCGTACCTTATTCCTGCAAGCAGGGCTACCATAGTGAGTCGGAACAAGATAATAAACCGCAAATGAAAGTTCTGACTGATATGTGATCATCAGAACATCAACAAGCTAGCATACACCAAAGAGTTTGGTTCTCGACTCCAAACGGATTTTTTCACATCGCTTGCTTGCCTTCAATATTGTGCCGGTCATAATCATTGACAAGGTGTTTTAGCATCACGTGGAGGCTAATTTGGGCATTTAATAATGTCAAACCACCAGATTTCTTCTAGAGAACTATCCAAAATACCAAAACCTAAAATAGAGGTTGGGCTTCACCAAATGGCACGGGCACTACGTGGGCTAACATTTTCTTTTATATCTGACAAATTGTACCGCGCAACTCAATTTCTTTTTCTAGGATGGGTTTTTGAAATGTCTACCTACAAAATGTATATTCTAATTTTTTTCTACTCTGGGTGGTTTATAATACACAACTTACTTTTTTCTTATTTTCTTCGACTCGTGGACAAAACTTTCGAATTCGATAATTTTTTTCGGAATCATTATTTAGGAAAACATTATTAAAACTGGTGTCGTTGGAAAGCGCGTGGAATAATCTGCATTTTATGCCACTGCAATGTGTGCCTAACCAATATGTATAGCACAAAAAAATGTTTTGTTAGACCCTTCAAAATTGGTCAATTTCCCGCGGTAACGAAAGAGTTAAAGAGGCCATGCAGACAAAATCGAAGTTTGTCTTATTCGAAAGATTTTGTGTTTTTCAGTACACCCTGTGCTCGTCTGGAAGCAAACACTTTATTTACTGAGAAATAGTCAAGTAATAACTTCTATTCTTCCGCCAAATCGCGTGTTTTCGAGACGTAATTTTTCCTTGACGTCTGCAATGACGTCACAAGATCAGGTCTTCAAGTGAGACCTAGCGTACCGTTAGGCTCGGCAGCCGTCTGCGGAGCTGGTTTACCGTCAGCCCTCCCTGATGCTACCATACTGTGCCGGGCCATTTTCTACCTTTGCTTTGTTTCTGACTGCACCTGTACCTGGCTTGTTTTTGTTAACGTAGAAAATAATCGTTTCCTGAAACGTGGTGTTTGCTCGGCAAATATGGTCACGTTAGACACCATCGCTTACACCTCAGCCAGGGTTGTCTGAGACAACCCGAAGCCACTGCACTGCTGTGTAGGTAAAACAAGCACAGTGTGTGCAGTGGTAGTAGCAATACACATCGGTATTTTCTATTTTTACGTGTACTTTCGCAACTTCCACTGTTTACACCACCATTCTTACTGCTATAAAAAAAATGCGCCCTAAATGCAGGCGCAAATAGCTCATTCGGCAAGCTTATAACCCTTGCCTATTTTGCTTTCACGTTTGCCAGCCTCAACCAATCGCAGAGCTGGGCTAATGACATCATAGGTTTTGTTACGGGAAATGAGCTAGTGGGTCGCATGGCCATCACCTTTTTTCCTAATTATGTAGCTTATTTGAGTGAAGTTTACCTAACAAGTGCTGCCAGTGTGATTCTAATGAGGCAGTATTTTGAATGAACCAAACTTGTGTTTTGTCTGAATGGCCCCTTTAAGCGTAGAAATGTAGAAACAATGTAGAAGATGTAAAAACTTGGTTGAACAAACTTCTTGCCCTTCCTTTTTCCTAAATGGGCACAATCTGGCCGGGTTGCAGGGAGCTGACGCGTTGATGCTTGCAATATGCCTCACTGTGCAGTGGGAGATTTTGTGGAAATAGAGCAAGACGTGCATTCCCTGACATCCCCCTTGAGTTTTGAGCTTTTGATGTTTTTCAAAATGGCTTCAGATACATTCGTAATTACGTTCATGCAGCATATGGGTGTGTGACTTGATGGTCGCGAAATTCAACTAGGGAAGTTTTCGAGTGTGTCGTGGCTATTCTCCTTTGTGTTAGTTTGGAATGAGCAGCGGCAAGTGGAAGGAGGGGGATTTTTTTAGCTTTGGGGTGATACATTTAGCGCACACAATTATTTGAAAATTAAGTCGCTGGTGTAGCCATTGCATGCGCAGGACAGCTTGGAAAGAAGACCTAATGTGGACCACGATCCGGCCTCCAGTTACCCACAGCTGCTTGCCATTGTTCGGGAAGTCGGCAGCTATGTTGTGGAGCAAGGCTTGGGAGAGGGTGTCAGCAGCACCGTGGACCACCCGCTACAAACTGTGAGTGTTTTAATAAGTCGTCTTTGAAAAATGTTCTGGCATTATCACAAGACCTCTTTCACACGAACGTTGCCTCTCTGCAAAGGACCATTCGGGTAGACACCACATGGCTGACTACGGCAAGAGTTGTGGGTGGACACGGGATGTAGGTAAAGCAGCTTCCCTGGACAAGCAAAAGCTGAAATGGAGAAGGAGGGGTCATAGAGGCTTACTACATCACAAAAGCCAGAAAAAAAGGTGACATCAGTGTCCCCTTTTTTTTAGTCTTTTACAACAAGGCATGGTCACCTGTAACCACCCCTGCAGCATGCTCATGTACTAATAGGTCCCTTTACTGTGCTGCTTTAGCTGTATTTCAAACAATTTGTGATCTCGTTTGCATGTTACATTGATGCCTGTCACCTATTGAAGTCTGTGGTTTTGTGCTTGAAAAGAGTTAGAGTCAGTAGTCCTAGCCTGTGTGTGTTTGTACGTATTCATGTCTCCTCTTGGTCCCATCTTGTTTGTGCTGCAATTTTCAGTACGAACTGACTGTCTTGGGGCAAAGTAATATTGCAGTGTGGGATTCGTACCTGATATTAGTTTCTCAGGCTATGATGCTTTTGCAGTTAAAGTGCTCCGGTGTCATATGGAACTGGGTTCCTCTATGTCTGCCGCTGCTGTTGGACGTGCACCAGTGGAATAAAACGCCACTGGAATCTTTACTCCTCTTTTCACCCTGGTCCTCACCAGTGGAATGTAATCAGGGCAACGTCGTGTGCATTGTACCCGTTACACTGAGGGGGCATTCAGTGCAGATAAAAAAAATGGTCCCAGTGTTTTCAGATTCTCTCTCTCAACAAGCGGTGTTATCCTCCCATTTCTGAAAGCCTCTGTGATGCTTCCAGCATTGCGTAGCCACCTTTTCTCCGGCAAATGAAATGACTTGCCAACTTTTTGCTTCGGCAAGTTATGGAACTGTTGCAGGGCTATCTTTTTTCTTTGTGACCCTGCGAAAAAAAGAGTGACATAAGGGAAGCATGTACTGCAGTCAGATGTGAGAATTGTTACAGGCAGAATTCAATCTTGGAAGTGGTGTGGCATTGTGTCGTTGCAAGGTGAGATCAGTGCATTAGTTTTTCAGCCATGGAGGAAGCGGAGCACCATTCCTGTGTTGCGAGTTCTGGTACATTTTTTCTTTTCCCAACTTTACAACAAAAGCTTAAATGGAGGTTTGTGTAGTGTTATGTTGAGCAGCGAAGAATAAGCAAAAAAGCTAGAGAGCCCACCTGATAGGTCACCCGGCGACCCCAAATGCCAGCAAGTTCGTTTCGGGTTTGATGCAATACCTGGTGCAATACTCAGCTGGAAAATTGTGGGACCTCTGTACAGTACCGTGGTCTTAGCCACTTTTATTTTCACCCTGTGCGTGCTTTTTGCTGTTCTTAAAAAAAATAAACGTTTATTCTGGCTAAATTCAGTATTTTCAAGTGTACGCGACGTCTGGCGTGCACAATGCCTTCCCTGGCTGCCACTGGGTGGCACTACTCGTCCACACTTGTGGCCGTATCTGTATGCAAGAAGGCCTGCAGGGGCTGTGCACGAGCGTTTGGTTTGATAGAAACATTCACGTGACCTTGAAAGAGCAATTTGCTCTTCTCCAACAAAGCGTCGATACTGATGGCGGGTATTGTGAAGAACCACCTGGCATCTGGTATTCTAGTCTTGCATAAGTGTTGTTTCCACAGTGTGCAGTTGGGTCAGATTTAATAAGGCCTGCATGCATGCATCTCTGTGTGCTCTCACGCAGGCTCTGCAATGTTCCTGATGCAAGCATTCAGCGCTACTCCTCGAGTTAAGTGACCAAGAGCGCACCAGCCAGCTGCCAACTTTCCAAGCACCTATGAGGCTACTGTTCTAGAGAATTGCCCAGTGATCCATCCATGCTGGGCCTACAACAGCTCCTCCAGTAGAACCTGTGATCCCCACTGCAGGGGCACCTTGTGTAATCAAGCTGACAGTAGTGGCGACACCGCAGACCCTGAGCCCATGTGGGTCGGACCCACCCATGCCCTGGCTGTGTGTGGCTGAGCTGTTCCTAGGGAAAGGGGAATCCGTCTGGCTGAGCCAAAGCCGGAATTGTTTTGGACCTTCAGGCCCCCCGGTAGCGGCAACACGCCACTTCAGCCCCTGCTTCTCGCAGACGGTGCCACTGGTCTGGCCCGCCAGTGGGGAATTAACCAGTTGCCTTTTCCTGCCTCTCTCTCAGCTCTTTCACCTTCCTATCTTCTTTGATATGCCTGTCCTGTCATCTCTTCTTTTAAATGCAGAGCATTTCAGTAACTCATGATGTCACCCGCGTTGTCCTGTCGTAGTCCGCACCGTCGTTGTCCGCACCCCTCCCCCTACACTATATAAAAGAAAATACTGTCCGGCGGCAGGTTTCGATCCCTCGACCCTGCGGGCGGAACGCAATGTACATGGTGCTCTACCCACTGCGCCACAAGCCGACACAGAATGGGACGCTACGAAGGCGCCTTATATCGTTGACTCATTCAAATTACTGCTGACGAGCGCTCTCTCGTCAGCAGTTGCCAGAAGTGCAACAACATTAACGTAACGCAAACTACTTAACGTCGTGCGCCCCCGGAAATACTCTGCATTTGATCGTGCCCCTCGCGAGGTTGATGTTTCACTGCGTCTTCTCTCGGTCGCGGGACCCGTGGCGCCATCTGGCGGAGGCGCGGCACAACTCATAGCACTTTCTTTGAAAAAGCGCCTCGAAAGCGCGGCAAATATGAAATAGGGATGACGCGCTTTCGGCTCGTGCCCAAGCCCGCCCTTGTCCCCTTGGTTTTTCCTCATTTCCACTGATTTCTAGGCTTTGAGGGTTAACGCTTGGTAAAGAATCAACCTTGAGTACATAAGGGGGCACACGGGTCTTTGGGGCCGAAAAATTGCCCAAAGCATTTTTTAGATATCATTTTTGAAATCTACAGGTATTTTTCTATTAGTTTGCTCAGTTTTTCCTCCGAAAAGTTGGTATTTGAACAGTAACAGCTACTTATAAAAGCCGTACGGGCCCGATTTGACGAGATTCTGACGCCAAAATAACAATTTTCAATATTTCCTTGCAGCTGCGCCACGGGCAGTATCGCAGTGATCTCGGTCTCATTTGAAAGCGCGGGCTTCGGTCTTCAATTTCCCGCCACTGCGGTTCCTGTCCGCTCATTGGTAGAGTAGAAAACGCGCCAAAAAAAGCAAAAATATGCGTTCCTATTCGCCGGCAAGCGCACGTGACTAAACAGCGTGATGCGATTGGCCGCAAGCGGCGTGTGTCGTCTGCTTCGCGCCGTCGGCGGCGCAGTCAGGCGCCATATTGCTCGGACTGAGAACGACAGATTAGCCAAGGATTAGCGTGCGCGATGTGGAAAGCTGGAAGGAAATTCCACACAAGGAGTCAGTACGGCAAAAAAAGAAAGAAGTCGCTCCTCGAGAGCTTCAAAGGCCGTTCCGCGTCAGCGAGGAGCGCCGAACGAGCGAGCGATCCACCTTCCGTGGCCAGCGGCGAGGCCCCTGATAACGTAGGCCTAGCACCTCCGCCGCCGCCTGCTCAAGATAACGCATCCGGCAGCGGCCGCGTTCGTCTTGACACAGCAATGCTGCCCACGTTAGAAGTGGCAGAGGTGCGTCGCAATGCTGAAAACAAGCTGCATGAGCTGGCTTCAACTGGAGCAACACAATGCAAGTGCGGCCTGTTAGCCAATATCGACAATGCCGCAGCCACGCTGCTGGATGAAACACGGTTTTTGGTCGTGAGTTTGGACCAGGTGAACGAACTGATGCGTGCGGTGAAATGCAAATTGTGCTCCGGTGATATAAACATCGGCAAAGAGGACAGGGAGTACGGCCTTGCTGTAAAGCTAGTGCTCACGTGCGCGACCTGCGGCGATGTGTCGGTGGCATGGAGCTCACCGCGCGTTGACGGCGAGAGCAAGGCAAAGCCATTTGCCATCAATGTTTTGGGCGCGCACGCTATGCAGTCTACTGGCAATCAGCAAACGGCATTCAACAATGTTTTTTCATCGATGAACATTTCTTCGCGCGGCCTGCACACCAAAACGTGGCAGAGCTACGTGAAGACAAAACTGACGCCCGCAGCTGTTCGTGCATCGCAAAAGCTGACTGCGGAGTGCGCGCGATCGGTTCGGCAACCGTACGCGGAACTGGACTTCGGCAACCCGGGCAACATCGCTGTGTCGTACGACGGTTCCTGGATGACGAGGGGACACTCGTCGCACATCGGAGTCTGCAGAGTGATCGAGTTGTTTACGGGGCTTGTGCTCGATTATGTCGTGCTCTGCAATTTTTGTGCCGGCTGCGAGCGGGCGCTTGAAAAGAGTGACCCGTCCTACGAAGAGTGGAAAGCGAACCACCTCTGCCAGAAAAACAGCACCAAAAAGCTGGAGAGATGGAAGTGGAAGCTGCCCTCATTCTGTTTCAGAGGTCGTGGGGGCGTCATAAGCTGAGATACACCACAGTTCTTTCTGATGGCGACTGCCGCACCTACCCTGCTTTGAAGGAAGCAGATGTGTATGGTTTTATAAAGGCAACCAAAGAGGAATGTGTGAACCACGTCCAGAAGAGAATGGGCACGCAACTGCGCAATCTCCCAAAGCAGAGGCCAGCTTGCTTTGAGATCCTCAGTGGTAGGGGGCGGCTGACCGGTGACCTGGTCAACAAATTGACCTCCTACTATAGCTGGGCCACCAAATCTCACAAAGGGGACGTGCCAGCCATGCACAATGCTGTGATGGCCACATACCACCACGTGACGTCCAACGATGCCGTGTCCAACCATAGCCTGTGCCCTACAGGTCCTGACTCGGGGTGCCGCCAGAACGCTGCCAAGGCCAGGGGTGAGCCGGCCCCCAAACACCGCTACAACCTGCCGCCGCATGTCTGTGAGGCCTTGCTTCCAGTGTACGAACGCTTGGCGGACAAGAAGCTGCTGGAGCGGTGCCAGCGAGGCAAGACTCAGAACAGTAATGAAAGTCTCCACTCTGTGATTTGGTCGCTGGCCACGAAGGAGCGCCATGCAATACTGCGCAGTGTAGAAGCTGCGGTCGCCGAGGCAGTGATGAGGTTTAATGCCGGAAGCCAAGTAACATCATCCAAGATCCTCCAGGAGCTGCGCTTGAACCCCGGCCTACTTGGTAGCAAACGCATGGCTGAAAAGGACTGCCGCCGAACCAGGGACTCTATCCTGAGGCGTGCGTCTGCAGAAAATGTGCAGCAGACCCTCAAGAAGCGGCACCTGGGTGCCAGCAGTCAAGAGAACTATGCTGCTGGAGCCTACTAGTCATTTCGCTCCAAAAATGTAAAGAATTTTTTACCGTTTACATTAAACATGGCACCGTTGTGTTTTTTACCATTTTCTCAAAATGCATATTTTTGACGTTTAGGAAATTCTTGAGAGGTACATCTCAGCATGCGGTGCAGCCAGAAAGATAATTTCTTTTGCATCGTCAAGCTGAATTTTTAAACCTTGAAGTAAGGGAAACAGATTTTGCATTTCACGTTTGAATAATTGTTTAATTAGCATTGTTTATAATTGGTTAACAGGCATACTTTAAACCGAGAAGTTAGAATTGATGTGAACTTGCATGTGATTGCCAGACAAAAAAACTGTTTCTGTCATTTCATTCTCCACAACTACTAGTATGTATTCATGCCATGCTGGTAATTTTTTGTTGACTAGTTTTTTTTCTATTCTCAAGAACAATCAAGAAAGATGTTTAATTATCTCGGGAACTAATTAGCTTACATCAAAACTAATTGGATATTTGAAATCGGCTAAAAAAAACTGAACAAGCACCAAAAAGTTTCTAAGACCAGTGTGCCCTCTTAAACAGGGTTATAGCAGCTGTGTATGGCTAACGTACATTTATTGCGTGCCCGGGTTGGTTCGTTGGTGGGCGGCCAGCACAGCTGCTGGACTGATTTCACTTGTTACGGCAACAAGATTTTCTACATCCCATGACCGTCCTCCAAAGCGGGGCACAACGAAGCAGTGCAGCAGTTTTTCTCTCCAAAATAGCCAAATTTTTCTCAAGTTCCACATCATGCACTGTGAAAAAGAAGGCATGTCAATGAGGCGTCTGTCACCACTTTTGGTAGCCAAAGTTCTGACGAATGATCTGGAAAGTTGCTATAAAGTAAGCAAGTTACGAAGTGGTTACCTGCTTTTAGAAGTCAAAGGCCCAGATCACTGTGCCAAGTTGACGAAACTAACCACTGTTGGTGACAACCCTGCGAGCATCACTCCCCACTGATCTATGAACACTACCAGAGGTGTTATCTCTGATGAAGACTTTGTGAACTTGTCTGAACAGGAACTCCTGGAAGGGTTCGAGGGCCAGAATGTTGTGAATGTTCAACAAATCAAAATATGTAGAGATGGGAAGGAAATTTCGACCAAGCATGTAATCCTCACATTCTCGACCAGTGTACTGCCTGAGTCTGTCAAGGCAGGCTATGTTACTTGTGAAGCTCCACTTCACCGTGTAAACTGCAAGGGAGGGCACGCCACATACTCGCGATTGTGCCGTCAATGGAAGCAAGAAAAAAAATAATTGCTCTTTAGTATAAGGAAAACATTACTTTTAGGGATGCAGGACAGAGACTGTTCCTAATACACACTAGCTTTGCTGATGTAGTGCGACAGGGGGCCGTGCTACACTGGGTTAGAGTTCTAGGACCCCTCCCTGTGAGGCCCCAAGGGACACCCCAAGCCCCCTTAGTGCCGGTGGCTGAGGCAGGGGTGCTACAGCTGCGCCAATTACGCCATTTTGATACAATTTCATATTTTTGAGCCACGCTGTGCCAAAACCCAGACATTTGTCGAAATTGCGCCACGCTGTGCCAAAATGCCCTACTAGCCGCAAAATTTCTTCATTGCGCCAATTTTACTGGGAAATAAGTGCTGTTTTGGCAACCTGTGCAGTCGTCATCCAATCCAGTCGCGCAGACAATGTGCGGGCGGGTTTGGTGTTGGACGCCCGAGAGTTCCTTTTTGCTGCTTTTTCTCCCCTGGCTGCAACGCTACTTGCTGCACACCCGCCCAGTTTTTTACCACTATCACGGGAGCCTCGACCATTCGGTCGATTAGCGCCACGGGATGGAATGATATGGGAAACTCGGCGAGAGTAGCCCCTTGCGCACTAAGTGAAGGCCGCTGCTGCGGTCACGTGTTCCAAGAGCAGGGGGCTACTGGGGCTACTCCTAATTTTTGTTATTCGCTTATCACACTGCCTTCCATACTTGAAATTTTTCATCAAGACCAGGCACATTGTGCCAACTGAAAACAGTTATCTGCGTTGCCGAATGCAAGGTTCGTTCGGCAATGCTGATTACTGTTTTGTGTTGGTGCCAGGAAACTGGTCTTGAATAAAAGATTTCGAGTATGGCTAGGAAGTGTGATAAGCAAATTACTTATGCTATACAAGTAATTTTTTTTGTTAAGCTGCTCCAACTTAAAAATTTAGTGCTCCAAAATGAAGGTATTTTTTTTTGCATAACTTGCTCCAAATTTGTGTTTTTGTACTCCAAAAGCCAGATTTTCCTGCTCCAAAAATTGCGCCAATTTCTATTTTGGCTGTTGCACCCCTGCTAAGGCCACCGCACATGCCGCAAAAGAAGCGTCAAGGGCTACTCCAGCACCCCTTGATGCCATCGCTAGGCTCTTGCTGGCACCGCAGTGCCGGTCCCGGCTGAGAGGCAGGATTCCTCACTCAGCCAGCCTAGCTCTGCTGTCGAGGCTTCGCAAGAAGCCATGGACACAACTCCGAAGTTCTCCTGTGCGCCGTACGCCGAGAGGGCGCGGCACGTCTCGTGACTCACTAAGCAATAGCCACCTAGTGTCACAGCTTCTGGCAAGGTGTCTTGAGCCTGGGAGGGTGCCAGCATGGCACTTCCTTAATCTTTGTTCAGCATAAGGTGATGGTAGCTAACAATTAGTCCAATGGAACGGCAGAGGCCTCTTGAAAAACTTGGATGATATCTATGAATTGCTGTCACAACACCAAATAAGTATCGTGTCTCCAGGAAACACATGGGGGCAAACCAAACAAACCATTAAAAAAACTATTCTGTATTTAGTAAAGACAGGGATGGTTGCATGCACCCTTCCTGAGGAGCTGCGATTATCGTGCAAAAGACGGTGCCTTGCCAGTTCCTACTGCTACAGACCAGTTTAAAGGCTGTAGCCGTACGAACCATTACCTTTAATAAACTGGTTTATAAGAATGCTGGTTGTACATACCTCCAGACCAGTGTGGAGCTTGAAACAATAGTTGATCAGCTGCAACAGCAGTATCTACTAGTTTGGGGCTGTAATGCTCACCACCCACTGGGGGTCTGCATGCACTGGTGTTCGAGAACACCTCTTTGAAAAGTTTTTGCTGTCATCAGGGTCCTGCATTTTGAACAAGACCCAACATACTATAACACGACACATGCCATGTACTGCATAGATCTCGCCATATTTTCTCCGGTTCTGTCTCCAGCACTCCAGTGGAGGGTCATTAATAATGTGCACAGAAGTGATCACTTTCCAATAAGCCTCAAACTTTTGGACAATAATAAGGACAGCACTCCGCACCCACAAAAGTTCAAGGAGGAGGCCGCAGACTGGAAAAAATGCAGAGCTCTCTGAGCTTCACTATACACTTATAGACCACCTTGGTATTGGTGAAGCTGCAGACTGACCAACCACATAATCGAAGCAGCAGTTAACTCCATTCCACAGACTTCTAGTAGGGTGACTAAGCCAAAACCTTGGTGGAATGATGATTGCAGGAAGGCCCATAAGAAACAGAATAAGGCATGGGGTATATTGCGTAGGTGCTCGGCGACTGAAAACCTGTTGCTTTTCAAGCGGGCAAAGGCCAATGGTACATGGATTCGTCGTATTGCAAAAAGAGAAAGCTGGAATAAGTTTGTCATCAATCACATCATATACTTATATGCGGAAACTATGGAGAAAAATTAAACCGCTCAAAGGAAGCAACGCAGGTACGCGCCCCCTGGTCAGTACAGGTGGAGACACTTATAAGACCAAGCGAATGCTCTAGGCGAGCATTTTGAGTATGTATCGAGCTCAGCTCACTATTCAAGTAATTTCTTGAGACAAAAAGTCGGAAGAACAAATGATCGTACGTGACAAAAGGCAGTCTGATGCAAGGTATAATTGCCCCTTTACCATGCAGGAGCTGAAAGCTA
This sequence comes from Haemaphysalis longicornis, assembly GCF_048455015.1. NCBI lineage: Eukaryota > Metazoa > Arthropoda > Arachnida > Ixodida > Ixodidae > Haemaphysalis > Haemaphysalis longicornis. The sequence continues at coordinate 70,459,475 of NW_027526422.1, read as the reverse complement.
CCCTTGCAACTTACGGGAAATTAGCACCAGGTGCAGACTGAATAACATATACTATGATTAAGTATCTTCAAGATGCCACACTTGAAGCACTTTTGCTGTTTTACAAGATATGGCACGAAGGACAATTTCCAAAAGCGTGAAAAAAAGCTATTGTGGTGCCGATTCTAAAAGAGGGAAGAGACCCAACACTTGCAACAAGTTTTAGGCCAGTCGCTTTGGCCAGTTGCTGATGCAAAATCTTGGAAAAAATGATTAACTGCCGCCTCGTATTTTCTTCAGTACAATGGTATTATCGACCATCGCCAGGTGGGGTTTCGCTCTGGGATATCCACAACGCACCATCTGGTAATTCTTGAATCTTACATTAGAGATGCGTTTGTACACAAGCAGCATTGTTTATCCATTTTCTTTGACCTGCAGAAAGCTGTTGTGGCGTTATGGTATTCTTCGAGACCTGCAGCATATTGGTGTTTGCGGGAACGTGCTGACCTGCTTAAGAGACTACCTCTTAGAGCGCACCTTTCAGGTTAGAGTTGGAAATGTCCTATCCAAGAAGTTTATTCAAGGAAACGGAGTGCCACAGGGTGGGGTGCTGAGGTGCACTCTGTTGTGAAGATGAACTCTTTAGGCACTACACTTCTACTCTGTCTCAACTCTCTGTATTTTGATGATGTTCACGTCGCCTTTAAGTCATGCAATATGTCCATCTGTGAGAGGCAGATACAACTAGCTACAAACAAACTGATGAAATGGCCAGATGAAAATGGTTTCTGTTTCAATCTGGGCAAAAGCACGTGTGGTTTTCTCTAGACAGCATGGGATTTGCCCAGACCCTGTCATTACACTTAATGAGACACCCATAACTGCAAAAAAGAGCACAAGTTTCTAGGTGTTGCACTTGATGAGAAACTCGTTTCTCTGACTTCTCTAAAGCGACGCTTGTCGTTATGAAGCGACGGGGTGTTAACGTGCAAATGCTCGTATTCTTAGATTGGGGTGGCTCGCCGTGTTTCCCGCCGCTCCAAGCGATGCCCCAACCCAACACCGCGTCGATCTAAAACGGCGCACATCAGTTTGGAGAGGTGAGCCCCAAGTTCCTGTTTTTTTTTTTCGCACCCCAGTCTTCAGATTTATTCAATGACCCAGGTGTGACGTTCGCTGGCCGGACACCGATGGAATGAAGAGTCACAGGCTTGGGCAGCCTAGCACTGATGCGGCGTGCAGTTTAAAGGGATTGCGGCGTGTCAGTGCTGGCCGCCGCCGCAATGTTTGTTTCATTCCAGGTTTCACTGAATTACTGCGAATGAGAAGACAACAAACCTAGCGGAACGTGGCATAATCGAGTTTTTGACGCGTACCAGTTGATTCCGCTGCCGGCAGTGTGTGTACCGACAGTCCAAAGTGCAGCCATAACGCTCTCATGCGTGCAGTTTTTCCTGAAGGCGTCGGTAACCTCGCATGTTCCGTGTCTCTCATTCTGAGTGTTGGTGATTGCACTGGGAAAAAGGGGCCCTACAGGCACTCATAATTGTTCAAATCGCCGTGCCTCACTTGTGCCGTCTTCATTGCTGGCATTTTCCGCAAGGTAAGCTTCTACACGGTTTATTTGAATGCCTTGGTTTCGAAATACGCACTTCTCAACCCTTCAGGGCAAACGAAACTGCCATCAGTGAGGTGCTGGTAAGAGAGAAACAAATCTTGTGACCTGTCTGGCGCATCCTTTTACTGGCGATCTCTCCAGTGTCATATCTGAACGAGCAACAGGAAAAGGCTGTTGTGCTCTCTGGAACACTGCTCTCTCACCAGGCATCGCAATTCGTTTGGCATTCAGGCTCCAAGAGACTAAAGCACACAACGCAAATTTTGTATTGAGCTGCTTGCAGGAATTGTGAATTGTCGAGCCGTTGCTAAAGCACCCCTGGGCCGCACGGCGGCTTCTAGAATGAGCATTGCTTCGCAAAACTGAACAAACTTGGTGTGTCTGCTTCATATTTGCAGGCATCAGTCCCTCCAGCGAGCCAGCCCCAGGCTGCGGGGACAAAAATCATGCTGAAAAAGCCCACCGTCTGCATTCTGACATGGCTGTGATCTTCAAATTAATTATGCACAATCTTGCAGTCAAATCGTCCCCTACCTACTGTCTGCTCTAGCCCTACCATGTGCCTGAGCTTAGCTCTACCATCAGCTAAGCAGGAACGTGCAAGCTGTTCAACCCAAAAAGAGGGTCGTGCTTGGAACTTTGTCGTTGGATTATGAGTGACGGCCCTAGCAGCATTTTGTTTGCACCAATAAATGCTGCATATGTCATTGCTGCTACATTCCTCTGGGCTTGAGCTGGTTGGTTTTGTTAGGAACTGCTTTTTTGTTTCCTGTTGATGGTTATTATTGTTCAGTGTCCTCCGGTTGTCATCCACGGATGGTTGTTGTTTATGTGCTCAGCCGTTACTAAGCGGACATTTAAATGTAGCACTTAAGTGGTGTAGGAAGAAAAGAAAAATTTTTACTTGATCTGATAATTCACCGTCAAGAGTGCCAGCAACTGCACCCGTACCTGCCATTGCATAGCTACATACAATCCGCCTGCTTGTCTCTAATTTCTTAGACTAAAGGGACACTTACGTCAGTTGTTAACACTGTATAAGTTTTTAAGCTTTTGTAGGGGATTTACAAGCATTCCTAATGGGGAAAGTGTGGTCAAAAGTGCTGCTTCTTGCACCATCCTACGTGCTAAATTGCTGATGTCTGCTACGATGGCACACTGGCACGCCCTCAGGGGTAAATTTATTAAGATTGCTAGCGTGTTTAACATGCACTAAACAAACGCAAAATTACGAGTATGACTTATGATGCAGTGAATGCGAATGCATTAATGTGCCATGGCCGAACATGTCCGCTCATTATCATTTCCCCCTTGTGTCTCTCTTTTCCCATATATGCAGTGCTTGCCACCATCTCATGGGACAGTGCCATATAAATTCAGGATTCAGTAGATGCCACATAGTAGAACTGGTGTCGAACACCCAGTAATGAGGGCATTTTGCAGAAATGTGCATTGTTGCTTCATGGTTCCGCAATTAGCATTCCTGAGCTACAAATGTGGGCTTTGGTACATGTCTCTAATGTGTGTTCTCAAGTCAAAAGCCACAACACATTCAGTGGGTGCACCTTGAGTTAGCTGAAGCCATTGAGTCACTGTGGTGTTGGGGATGCCTACTTGTTTCACGTTTCAGAGGCTTAGGGGTTCATTCTCACCCACATCTATATTTAGTCGCGTTTCTTTTCAACTGAATTGCATTACTCTGTTTGCTGGAGCTTTACTGAGAACTATACCATCAATGTGAGCATTCATTCAACTTTTGGTATTCTCTGAGCTATCGGCTTTTCTTTTGTGTGCGTGTGAACCATCCATCAGCCAAGTTCTGTGCTTTGTCTTTTCCTTTCGGTATCACCTGGTATACTGAGCTGACTGATGCTTTCGTATTTAAACAATTCATTCTGACAAACCAGAAAAAGCGAAAGCTTTGAAGGCTGAAACAGCATGAAAACAGTCTGCAAACTAGTATAATATCATTTCGGTAGTTGATAGTGTCAACATATTTAATTTATGGGGTTTTCTGTGCCGCCACCTGCTGCAAATTAATCGAAACTGTAGATTTGTCTAAATCAAGAAGACATTTCATAATAGACTAATAGGGCGTGGACTAATTTGCTTTGCTGTCTCTAAGTTTATTTTCTGGACAAGAGCTTTGTTTTTGCAAATTCTTGACATGACCGCCGTGGATGAAAGTAATCTGGTTCGTTTGTGAATGAGACACTATCATTTCTGGTAAACTCCGAAAGTCTCCCAAAATTACTCGTATTCGCTGGGTTCACTGCATATGACGAATTATTTTTGTCATCAGCCGCCTCCGCCCCATAACTCCTTTTCCGCTCCAATCCATCATACTATTCCCTCCTTTCTTGCTCCTCTTGTCATGAGTCGAATAGAGGTTTGTTCAATGCAATTCACATTTTCTCGCATTTGCACTCCTCATGCCCACATGTCGGGACGGTGGGCGTTGGCAGTCTTCTCTGTCCTTTGTTTCTTGCTCTGCCTACAACAGCACGAACGCAAGCTGTTTTGTTGTGCTTGCTTTTATCTGGCAAATGGTGAAGTGTTTCTGTGCTATTTTAGTGTGTTTTTCTTTTTATGTCGTAAAAACCAGCCCAAGGTCTTTTCCTAATGCAAAGAGCACGGGTCCCTCCGTTGTTTACATGGTGACTGAAGAATGCCTGTGGTTTCCTGTGCGATAAATGAGGTCATATATGAATTATGCCTGCAGGATTTGTTGCTTGTAATCGGTCTTCCAAAATATACCTTATTTTAATAAACGATATCAACTTTTGGCTGGAAGGCCATATCGAGGGACAGATAGACAGGCTTAAATATTCGCTTTTAGGCAGCTCCAAAAGAGACCGTCATCATTAGACACCAACTGCACTCAAGATGTCGACATCTTAAATACCTCATTTCCAAATAAACTGCCTAAAAAGACTGCTAGATACAGAATATGAAAGCTGAAATGCATGTGCACCGCACAAATGAGAATAAAAATAGCTGATTTTGAGACCAAAATCAAGAAGAGTGCGGACTCTGCAACCTGGCTGAAGTGGGCTTGCAGCCGGCCGGCCGGAGCAAACCTGCGTACGATGCATCGCACTCCCTGCATCCCCAGGAGAAGCTCACCCAGTGGAGCTCGACTGGTTCTCCTGGCTGGCCGGAGGAACAGGCAAGCGGCCGGCTGCAGTGTCACTTCCGCTTCATGGCTGTGTGCACGATCCGCCGACAGGCGCAGCATTGTCTGCGACTAGCTAGTTTAGACGTTTCTAGTTATTACCAATGCATTTTGCAATGTTTCCAGTCGTGTGCCACTTGTTTTGGAGGTACGTACCGTTTGTTAAAAGTAAATTTGGCCGAGGTGAAAGAGTCCAGTTGGCGTTTAAAGCTTCGCTGTTGGTGCACTGCCACCGTGTTTCCCACTAAGGACTCAGTGTTTCGCCTCCTTCCCTGATGCAGGCTCCTCCTCTTCTCCCTCCTTGGGAGATGGCCACAGGCAGCAGCAGGGCCCTCCCCCGGGTCGTCAGCTGCTGTGCTGCCAGCAGTGCAGCTATGTAACATCGTACCAAAGCCAGCTGAAGAGGCACCAGTGCATCCACACTGGCGAACGCCCCCACCAGTGCAGCCACTGCAGCAAGGCCTTCGTGCAGAAAAGCAACCTGGACATCCACCTCCGCGTCCACACAGGTGACCGTCCCTACCAGTGCCACCTGTGCCCCATGGGTTTCGCCCACAAGACCAACCTTGTTAGACATGGGCTCACCCACACGGGCGAAAGGCGCTTCCGCTGCCGCTTCTGCGCCAAGCTCTTCCAATACCGCCGCCAGCTGAAGATGCACGAGCAGAAGATGCACAGTGACTCCAAGCTAGTGTGATTCTGGGTTTTCCTGTGACAGACAGTAGCATCTTCTGTTGGTCTCAAGCAACCGTCTCCAGTGCCCATTTAAAGATGCACCACAGCTTCGCAAACTGACATAAGGAAAAGACACGCCCCCATTGAAATGGGCAGTTACAATGTGTCGCCATTGATACGCATACGATTGATACACACTGTGCGTTTGTCTCGTGTAATTTGTCTGTGACCCAGCCTTCTATCGGAAACAAGTTTTGATGTCCAGGGTGTGAACCTTGTACAGGTAATATTAACGTGCATCGACGAACACTCAGTGTGACAAAACATGAGAGGCGTAAATTGATGCCTAATTCGTGTTAGGTTCCATCATTTTCCCAATCTATTGAAGGAACAAGCACAAACATGAATGAGAAAAGAAGGAAATGTCAATATTGTCCATCTTTAAATGTGACACTGGTATTATCTGTTGGGATAGTCATGCACCCCCTCTCCCCACACCTAATTAGGTATTGCCTGGTTCCATTTCTTTCGTATACTCACTTAATGGTAAAGAAAACCTTAGCAGGCAGTTGGATCAGCGTTCATCTATTTCTTCCCTTCCTGAATGTTTTTTTTTAACCATAAATATATTTGTGCAATGAATTATTCAAGATCCTCAGTTCCCATTCGTTTCACTCTTCGCCTACAAAAGACACAGGGATCCTTCAAATGGGGGATTGGGAGGAAACAACTGTTATCAGCAATGATGAAAATGTATTTTGGAGACAGTTCCTGCTATTTCATAGCTGAAAAAATGTAGAGGCAAAATGGCTCCTGGTACCTTTCTTATAAAAACAGTGCCATTGTCCTGCTTTTATCCTCCCCTATTTCAAAGATCCCTTGTCTTCCATTTCCACCTTCATAGCTTCATGCTATGCAACCATTTGCATCACAAATGCAATGGCGTAACTGTATACACTTACTGTATATACTGTATACAATAAGTTGGTTCTGTATACAGTATACACTTCTCTGAAAATATTGTACAGTGTATTTCTTGCCCACACAAGGGTACGAAATACCATCTGAATATGCCAGGTTGTGTGTGGTGACTTCATGTGGATGTACCCTTCGGTTGTGACTGTGGCTCGAATATCTTCGGTCATGACAGCAGGGTGACTTTTCTACTGCTTTTGGTGTTTCTGGGAAAAAAAGGAGGATGCACGAAAGGTAGCAAAGCTGTACGCAATTACGACGGTTTAAGTACATAATTGGAGCAGATTTGCTTCTTTGCTGCCGCAAGACCTTTTTTGCTATAAGTGTGAGCTTTCTTCAGTTTTTTGGAAGTGATAATCATTAGACATTACCTTGGAGGGGCATACACTGTGACGTGTCTTCCTCGTTCCGAGCAGGTGTTGGCCATGATTACGGTGAATGCTGGAGTTTCCTTTTTCTTTTTTTTTGCCAGTCACCCTAAGTGGGTGTGCTTGGCTTTAGAAACATGAGCCAGGGACGCTGCACAGTGGCTGCGAGGCACACACACACGAACGCTCCAAATTTTTATGGTTTTAACAGTGAAGATGTTGAGCAAATTGTTTACGTATGGTGTCCGCTGTTAAAAATACAAAGAAAGGGCGAGTGCATTTTTGTCAAGCCATGCAATACCCACTTAGGGAGATTAGCCAACACTGGCCACAAAAAAACTCTAGTGTTCGCCTTATCGAGGCAACACTTGCTTGGAACAAGACGCGTCATATCATATGCCCCTTGCTCGTGTCCTTGTGTCATTGTGCGCATGCATCGTGTACCGTAGAAGAGCCGCGACTTGAATGTTGAAGCTGCTGTAGGTGATCATTGACTCCACATGGTCCGGCCGTCGATGGTTTCCACGGCCGAGGAAGAGGCTGCGCTTCGAGAGGCTCGGCAATCAAAGCATCTGCTGCGATAAGTCACGCTTGCAGAGTGGTGTACGAAAACGTCAACCAAAACAAGCTCACTGTCACCCTGCTCAACATAAGGTCATTGGAATGTCACATGGCCGATGTCAACCACGACACCACAACGATACTAAAACACAACTTTGTGTCCATCAATGAACACCTGTGACTGCCCTGCGACCACTACAATTTTGGTATATCTCTTAAGTGGGTATCCTTGGATTGATCAATGTGTGCTGGGCACGATGGGTGGTCGTCACAAAACATGCACACACGAGTGCTCGGCATTTTCTTTATTTTTAACTGCCGAGCGGTCGCAGTGATACGTGCCCACATGCACACTCTGCATTTTCTTGGTATTTTTAACTGCGGACAGAAAAAATTACAATGGCTAAACAGCTTAGCTCTTAAAGAACGGTTGATCTGTTTCTTTTAATGTCTAAGATACTCTGGCTAAGGTTGTAAACTTCTGCCTCTATAATCAAGCCACAATTACCATCACAGTCAAAGAATATTGGTTTACTTGATTTTTGCCCGTATGTTTTCCTTTGTGTCTGTTTTTGCATTTATTACTTGTTCTAACAGGCAGCTTTGAGTGGTAGCAGACAAGAGAACCACATCCGTGATAACTTAAAGCAACCATATGCTTTCAGTTGAGCCGTGCACAGGATGGTGAAAGCTTTTTTCTTTTCTGCATCATCTGAGGCTGTCGGATAACCTGAAAACTGTGCATGTTTTCTACTCCGAAATTGGTGAACACTGCTGAGGTGCTGAGCTTAGTGCTAGTGGTAGGGGAGAGAGCTTTATCTCAGTCAAACCACACACTTGCTTTTTAATTTTTTAACTCGTGTTTCTTTTGTGTGGTGTATTTTGAGGGGCTGTTCATATAAGAAAGCTGGTCATAGAGGCTGAGGCAGGTACAGCCACAATTAGGTCACAAGCGCTTGCTTTGAAGGGGCCGTTTAACACGGTATTTGAATTGAGTGTCTGCATTTTAGGACGCCATTGGTGTGGCCATAAAGCCTGCCGAATTTTTAGAATTTTTGGGTAGGCACGAACTTTGCACCTTTCAGCACATGTAAGGACATTTTCAAAGTGAAGGTTCATGTGGCCTAGGCAAAATGTACGCAGAAAACCCCTCCGGCAAAGCTCTACAAACATGCGGAAAGAAACAAGTTGGAAAGGCAATAGTAGCGTGCCGTGGGGCGAGCAGCATCAGAGTGGTAATAATAAAGACTGGCTACACATTACTTCAAAATGGGAAGGTCAAGTTTCATATGTACTTGTAAGGAGCAATCAGTCATTTGTGCAGGGATGGGAATGAAATAAAATACCACAACCATGCAACGTATCATGAAAAAACAATGTTATTGAACCATAAGCATAGGCGTGCGCAGAGTTCTTGATTAGGGGGGGCAAAGTCTGAGCGCTGCCCCCCCCCACATCAACTCCCGACCTCTTCCCACCGAAGGCCTAGCGGTCCGAACGCAGTGCAAAGAGGGATGTTCGTAAAATTATTTCAATGCGATGGAATTGCAACACACAAAATATTTCTCTGCAGAAATTTTTACTTTCATGTGTTACATCGGCAAGGTATGGGGCAAATTTGGCGCCCCCCTTCAGATGATTAGGGGGGGGGGCGGCCGCCCTCCCTGCCCCCCTTGTATGCGCGCCTATGACCATAAGGAGTAACATTTGAGTAAATACTGGCCGCACGTCTAGACTTTGCTGGTTCACAATCTGTAGATACTGCATGCAGGCTTTGTACAGGTACAGTATAGCCCACTTATAGCGAACCCGGTTTTAACGAAATAGCGGCTATAACGAACAAATCTTCGTTTCCCGTTACCATTGGTATACATTGATTTTCTGTCCAGATATAGCGAAAAGCGGATATAACGAAGTGATTTCGGTTTCCCGTTGTGTTCGTTATAAGCGGGCTCGCCTGTAATTGAAAACCTTGGAAACTTGAATTTAGAAGTGTCATTTCCAAGGCCTTCGAATTCATTTCTTTCATCTGCAGAATGGGAGTTTGAGAAATGTGACGGTTGCATCGTCCTCATTGATGAGTCCGCTAGTGATTACTTACATTGAAGCAAACAGATACAGTCGAACACGGATATATCGAACACGGGTATATCGAATTATTGTCTATATCGAACTCATAAATTATCCCCTTGAAAATTCTGTGCAAAAGTATAGGAATTCGTACGCTTATATCTAACCGTATTTTTCCCGACATTGGGTATATCGAACGCCGCGCGAGCTGGAAGGTGCTCTTCGGCGGTCGCTGCACCCCCGATTGAGGTTGAGGAGGATGTGGAGGAATGCGCGGGCATGGCGAAGACTGGCTCGTGGAACTAATCCCCCCTACCGGAACGAATTTGCGCTTGCCCAGTCCGGCCCCGCTACCGGCTGCCGTAGGGTTAGCGGACGGAGCCCGGTATGCTAAATCACTCTAAGCACACAAGCCCGAACGCTCGGAAAATGTGACAGTGCGAGGTAGGGATGCCTCGACTGCGCACGTCCCCTTTTTTTTCGGCTGCGTACGTTCCCCGGCTTGCCGAAAAAGGGTTTTCCTCTCTCTCTGGGTCTGTCTTCCCCCTATGTCGTCTCGGGAAAGGGAAGAGGGAACGAAGGCGCTGGCGGCCTCCTCCTCCTTTTGCATTTTGCTGCTGTTGCTGCTGTTTGGCGAGTTGTCCCGCACCTTTCGGAGATCACTGTTTCTCTCGGAGATGATCATCGCGAGCGCTTTGTTGGAGTACGTTCAGAGAGCCTTGGAATTGTTACCTTCAAAGTTCTTGTGGTACGTGCGCGCTGTTCTTTTGCGTGCGTGTTGTGCATGGTGTGCGAAGGAGCGGCGTACTGCTGGAATTCTCTAGTTGTGCATCCTCGAGAAGATCGAGACCAGCGTCTTTAATTTCATTTCGAGGACGAAGAAGCAGGCCAAGATCAGCGATTTTTTTTTCGCGGAAATAAAGCGTCCTGTTGCGTCGTGAGTGCGGAATTAGTTGTCATTCTTGAATGCGACGATCGGTAAGTGATTGTCCGCCATAGGTGAGGTCTCAGAGCCCATATTTTTTTATATCGAATTTTTCATATATCGAACTATTTCGCGATCCCCTTGGAGTTCGATATATCCGTGTTCGACTGTATTCAAAAATGTGTAATCTCAGAAAAAGGGCAGTTTGCAGGAGCAAGGCAATAGAAAAGACATTGTTGAGAAGGAGATTGGCAACATGAGAAAAAAAAAATCATGCACCCATTCACCTAGTGATGGCAATGGTTGAGCGCGAAGCTTTCTCGTGATGGATTCTTTGTTTGGCAAATCCCACACTGCGAGTATGCACTATTCTGGAGCTATGCAGTACTTTTCTGAAATACCCTCAGTAACTCGTGTGTGCACTCCGTAGGCCTAACATTTGTGTTTATGGTGCATGGCCCGAATCGGTAATTGGTGCGTGGCATTCAGTTCGCAATTTTTTGAGTGGTTGCTTGTTTGAGGTGTTAAAGCCGAAGATGTGAAATTAGGCCTTATGTCCTAAACCTCCTAATGGGAAGTTAGGCCTAACGTCTTGTGGTTAACAGCTTTACGGCACGCAGCGAAATTCCAGTCTCATGACGGATTCTTTGGTTTTCAGTCTTGAGTTTTCTGAACCGCTTCAGCCATGTTGAAATCGAGCAATCGGTATACCTCGGCTTCACAACGCAAGGGATCCAGATTTGATTTCGGCCACGGGAAGCGTCTTTTTCTTTCTCTTCACCCACGATCATTCATCATCACCATCGACGAAAGTTGTCTTTTTGCAGGGCATACTGGAGTAGAATGGGATGAGTGCGGATAATAAAGCTTCAATTTAAAACGAAGGCAAAGCCTGCAGTAACAGTCGCTGATTTACGATCTTCAGCTGATACCCTTGCTGACGAAGCAGGAGTAGGGGCGACATTACATGTTTTTCAAATTATACAGCCTGGAAAAGTGAGAAAAAGTAAAGGAAAGGCAGGAATGTTAACCAGGCTACGGCCTAGTATGCTATCCTGCACGGGGGAAAGGGGAACAATGAGGAAAAAGCGGAAAATAGAAAAAGAAGGGGAAAGGTACGGACAGCGTGGAGTGGTGTGCCCAGCGGTACGACGCTATAGACAAAAAAGTTCAGACAGTTTGTAGAGAGTAGTCTTGCGCTACAGTTTTTTGTGCAATTCCGTCATTTTGAGGAAACACAGGAGTGCTTTTGTCGCCTTGTCCGCAGACGACGGAGAAGGCCAGTGGCCCAGGATTGTCTCCTCAGAGAACGGGTGCCGAGAGTCTAACTTTCGTAGAGTCGCAGAGAGCTGGCTGCGTTCAGATGAAAACCGTGGACAATCGCAGAGGACATGTCATATGGTCTCTGGTGTGTCACATACTTCGCACACCTCACTGGCTGCCATTCCAATCAAATAGGAGTAAGCATTTGTGAATGCGACTCCAAGCCAGAGGCGACAAAGAATGGTTGCATCAGATCGCAGGAGGCCTAATGGGAGGGAGCGCACACTTAAGCGCACTTTTTTGTGTGAGAACACTAGACGTGCCGTTCTTGAACAAACCACGATTTCGAAAGCCTCCGGAGCAAAATATTCCTGAGTCGGAAAAGGGGATGTTGCGCTGCGGAACAATGCCCAGGCATGTTAGGCAGGACGGCTCGCTTGGCACTTGCAGAGTTTGCTCTTTCCCTTTGGGGCTGGTTCTTTCCTCTTCCACCCCATTGATATTGCACTACAGCTCCATATGCCACTGGAAGGTCTGTGTTTTCCCCACCCTCCCTGTCTCAGGCCTCCCTTCCTCCGTTTCGGGCAGTTCGCCACCAGGTTGTCGGCAGCGGTGTTGCCAGCAGTGTAGCTACACGACACCATCTCCAAGCAAGCTGAAGTGCCACCGGCGCATACATACAGCCGAGCACCCCTTCCAGTGAAGCCACTGCAGCAGAGCCTTCGTGCAGAAGGGCCACCTGGTCGAGCACCTGTGCATCCACACAGGAGTGAGGCCCTACCAGTGCCACCTGTGCCCCATGGATTTCGCCCACAAGACCAACCTGGTTAGACGTGCGCACCCACACAGGCGAGAAGCTCTTCCGCTGCCACATTTACCCCGTTTTTTTCACACACCACACTCGGCAGAAGAGACACGAGAAGAAGGTGCACAGCCACTGCCAGTAGTGCAGCAGGGTGGGAAGGGCCCAGTCGGGTGTGCGCAGACAATAGGGAACGAGCTCCTTGTTGCGGAACATTATAGAGAACGGTTTTGGTTTTGCAGTGTGCCAAGAGGTGCAGGACTCTTGGAGAGAGCCCATTTTGCCATACGACAATTGATTGCTTGAACAACTTTTATTGAGCTTCAAATTAAGAATGGTGCCCGCAGGCACCATATGACGAGACCTGGCTCTGAGCAAAGATTTTGTCATGACATTGTGGCTTCACCAGCGGGGTTGCCATTGTTCCACTCTAGTGTGCGAAGTGTCATTGTGGGTGGCACTTGTGGCAAACAGTCGCGCCCTGTGGTGTGTCCACAACCGCTTTGCACTGAAGGTCGGCCCACCATCATGAAGTGGTTATTTGAACAGGCACTGCAGCTTTGCAGACTGATGCAAGCAAAAAGACTGACCCCTTGTGAAATGGGGAGTCACAATGCGTCGCTGTGGATAGGTGTGCAAACATGCACACTGTGTCAGTTTCTCATGTAACTGATGGTGCCCTCTGTCGGAAACAGCAGTTGACACCCAGGGCTTGCCCCGAGTGATGCATCTACAGGCATTTTTAAGGGGAAGTTTGTTTCCACTGTCAGGAAAACGCATTGAACAAATGACGAAACCATATTTAAAAAGAAAGCACCATGTCATGACTTCTTGATAACGGATACGAAACACTCGTATATAGTACTGAACACGCTTTTTCAGCATGCTGTGTTTTTATATCTTTGATATATTAAATGTCCGAAGTAAACTAGTCGTCAAGTGGCATCACTGTATGTTGATGTTTGTTCAATTTCGTGACGTTTGTAGTTTTTTTTATTCGCATTTTTGCCATGCGGCATATAAAGAAAAGATAACACAGAGAGAGAGAGAGAAAGACTTTATTCAATGCCAGCAGAGGGGAGGTCCGGGCTACGCAGAGCCGCTCCCTCCCCCCGACGCGTTTACGTCGCCCTCGGGACTAGGCCCCGCCGGCGTCGGCAAGAGCGGCGCGCGAAAGGTACTCGGGAACTCGTCCCTTTCCCCCCCGTCGGTGCCTCTCTCCGCCTCTGCCTGGCGAGAGCAGCCTCGAGCTGCTGGATGGCGAAGGTTTGTGATGTCAGGTCCGGTGAGTTCGCGGCACTGACGATGGTGTCCGGCAACCGGCCGTAGAGGTCGGCTGCTTCTACAGGATGCACTGCACAGTCCCACAGGATGTGGGCCAAAGTTGCGCGTTCACGCTCACATACACTGCACACATCACTGACATAGACGTCCGGGCACACGTGGCGTGCGAGTGCCGGCGTGATTACCGATAGTGTCTGTAACTGGCGTAACAGCACTGCCTGCGAACGCGTGAGTCCCGGGTGGGGCGGTGGCGCGGTGCGGCGGCCGAGCCGGTACCACTCCAGCGCGCTGCTCTTCAACCTCGTGATGATCGGGGTGGCGCGCAGACTCTCGGGGATCCCACAGGTCCACCACACCATCTACGCGGACGACATCACGCTGTGGGTCACCGGGGGTAGCAACGGCCACATCGAAGACGCGCTGCAGACGGCGGTGGACGCCATCGAAGACCACCTCGACGGTAAGGGCCTGCGGTGCTCGCCGCAAAAGTCGGAGCTGCTGATCGTCCCGCCGCCGGGCAAGTACCGCAAGAGGGAGGCCGAGGACTCGGCGAACATCAGAATCAGAACGAGGGACGGCGCCGTCATCCCCAGGGTAGACACGCTCCGGGTCCTCGGCATGTACCTCGAGGCCAGCAGAAGTAACAAGACCACGGTCGACCGCCTCGTCACCAAGATCGGCGCGGCGGCCAGACTCGTCCGACGTGTGGCGACACGGCACAGCGGAATGAAGGAGGCCAGCCTCCTCCGACTGCTCCAATCTTTTGCGATGAGCCACGTCGCCTACGTCGGCGCGTTCCACTACTGGCTACGGCAGGAGCGGGACCGCATCAACGCAGCCATCCGCAAGGCTTACAAGACGGCCCTGGGCTTGATATGCAGCACCAGCACGGCCAGGCTACTCGAGCTGGGGGTGCACAACACCCTCGAGGAAGATAACACATTAGGTAGAATAAAGAGAAGGGGTACAAAAGCACAGGTAGTCAGGAAATTGATGACCCTGTACAAGCCTAAAGGTAGGAATGGAGTCCGGTCTCGTGTAAAAAGTTCAGCAGCGGCCTGCAGTAGCGGTCTTTGTGCACCCACCAGGTGAAGTCCCCCGGTTTATCCCACCAAAGACCAACCACTCTTAGCGCACTGTCCCGAGCTGTTCTGGTTCCTGTACACGTCCACAAGAGATGATTGACATCCGCTTCCGCCGCCACAAGAGATGATTGACATCCGCTTCCGCCGCCGGAGCCGGACACTTGGGGCATGTTCCTGGGTCTTCTGGTGCGGGTCTCCAAGTCCACGTGACTGAAGGTGTGAGAGCCACCGCAGCCCGAAGCCTCCTGAGAGAATCTCTCCACCCGGGAAAGATTAGGGGGGAGGGAGGAGACACACAGGGCAATTAGGCACGTGTGTCCCTTCTCAGAAGAGATTTCACCCAACCAGCCAAACCGCTTCCGCTCACTGACTAGCCAGCGTCACTATCAATAATGAACAGTGACGCTGGACAGTCAGTGAGCGGAAGCGGTTTGGCCGGTTGGGTAAAAATCAAGACAGACTTCTCCCATCCAGTACAGCAATCCTCGCTGGTGTCGTTTCGCAACTGCGACTGATCAGTCTGTCTTGATTTTACCCAGCCGGGTAGGGGGGTGATTTGGCAATGCCTCCGAGGACCTTGCCATATTCTTTCTCTGTGCTTGTTTCACGCGACCAGCGCAATGGTGAGTCGTCGTTGCCACTACGATGCAGCCTTCAAGAGGAAAGTCGTAGCAGAGGCGGAAGTCACTGGAAACTGCGCGGCGGGTCGAAAGTTTGACGGTCCCGAAAACAATGTGCGTCGTTGGCGCAAACAGAAGACGTCGCTCTTAGCATGCGCTGCGACGAGGAAGGCTTTCCGTGGCTCACGAAAGGGAGCGTTTCCCGAAGTGGAAGAAGTGCTGATGGACTTTGTCAAAGGGAGAAGAGGCCGCGGTTTGGCTGTTCCTACCGACATCGTGCAGATGAAGGCGCGCGAAATTGTGAGAGAGCATGGCATTCCCGTTCTCAAGTTCAAAGCCAGCCGGGGCTGGGTGCAGAAGTACATGAAGAGGGCCGGGTTTTCGTTGTGAAGGCGGACCTCGGTGATGCAGAAGTTGCCAGGAGACTATGAAGAAAAACTAATTTCCTTCCAAAGATATGTTATCGGCCTGCGACGCGACCACGACTTCCTACTTTGGCAGATTGGCAATGCTGACGAAACTCAGATTTTTTTTGACATGCGGTCGGCCCAGACCATTCACCAAAAATGTGATCGCCAAGTGAGCCTGCGCACTACAAGCAACGAGAAGGCTCGGATAACCGTGATGTTAGCCTGCACCGCGGATGGGCGGAAGTTGCTCCCCTTCATCATCCTGAACAGAAAGACTATGCCGAAGAACGAGGTGTTGCCGCAGAACGTCCACATTCGTTGCCAGGAGAAAGGGTGGATGACGGAAGAGCTTTTTCTTGACTGGATAAAGTCGGTGTGGTGCCGGAGACCAGGGGCACTGCTCGCCCGGAGGTCAATGCTGGTGCTCGACGCCTTCCGCGGGCACTTCACGGAAGGTGTGAAGAAGCAGCTCATGGACAACCAGACGGAGCTGGTCGTCATTCCCGGGGGCATGACGAGTCAACTACAGCCGCTTGATGTTTGCCTTAACAAGCCCTTTAAGGCACACATCAGACGGCTGTACAGGCGTCTGACACTGGCCCTGATGCCGTCGGGATGTCTGAAGCGGCGTCCCCGTCTATGCTCGCCCAGTGGGTGGTCGATGCTTGGGCAGCGATCCCCGAAGCCATAGTTACGGCATTGTTCCGCAAGTGCTGCATTTCAAATGGTCTTGACGGCGCCGAGGACGATGACCTCTTTGAGTGCGCAAGTGACAAGGAAGATTCGGATACCACCACCTCTGAAGACAGTTTCGAAGTTGGACTTCCGTCTCGCTCCGAATAAATATGTGCAGATAGTTCATGAATACTTGGTGTGTGCATTGCTGAAAGGTAAGGAATTTATTTGCCTTTTTTTTCTTTCCTTATTTCGCCTTACATTAGTGTGCAAACTTTTTTTGGTTTTCTTGGGTACTTCACCTCCCCCCTCGCCTTATAATCGTGTCCGCCTTATATTCGAATAAATACAGTGTATTTCTTTTTATGTGCAGATCACTTTATGGGATTGCGTTGTCGTCTTAGCTCGCTAACCGTCAATGCGACTGCCGAAATCAGCAGCGCAGCGCAGCGAGATAACGGACCCAATTAGGGCCTTCTGTACCGGAGTCACGGAGGAGGCTTCGAAAACCACGCGCTTGTCATACATCTCCCCGTTATTTAGAGGAAAGAAAACTGCATGCACTTTTCAAGCAAAATATGTGTATATAACTTGCAGCCCCCGCGTTCATTTAGTTAAGAAAGCTTATTGGGTTGGCTTTTACGATAGTAAGCTAAAAAAGCGGCCGCGCAAGAAAAAAAATGGCGGGTTCGAAATGACGCAGAAAGGCTCCAGCTGCGCAAGAATCACGCCTTAGAAATGACGCAAAACAGCTCCAGCATACGAAATTAAAGCAAGCGCAAAAAGAACAGTACTCCCGCTGGCGCAGTTTCAGGCAGGGCTAGCACAGGATAGCTCTCAGCTAGCACAGGCTAGCGCTCATACCGGTGCTGCCACCACGTTAATGCCTTCATGGAGAAGGGCTGCCTTGTGAACCCCCTGCATATCCACACACGCGAGAGGCCCTTCTGAACCCTCCGCGGTGGCTCAGTGGCTAAGGCGTTGCGCTGCTGAGCACGAGGTCGCGGGTTTGATTCCTGGCCGCGGCGGCCGCTTTTCTGATGGAGGCGAAAAGCAAAAACACCCGCGTGTACAAGATTTCGGCACACGTAAAGATCCCCAGGCGGTCGAAATTAATCCAGAGCCCTCCACTGTGGCGCTTCTCATCGCCTGCGTTGTGTCAGCGCGTTAAACCCTACAATCAATCATGGAGAGGCCCTTCTGCTGCCGCTTCTTCCCCATGGCCCTCGCACACCACCACAAGCAGAAGGCACACAACCACTGTGTGTGTGCTAAGACACTTGCTCCAATGAGATCTCGAAGAAGCAAGGCTCTTTTTGGAGATGGTCACGAAGCTGTGTTGTGCAGCACGCCATGAGGTGGGGGCTCAGAGAGAGAGCCCGTTTCATCCAGCATAGAGATCTGGCTTCAAGCGAAAATTTTGTGGTCACACTGGGGCCTCACCAGTGGGTGACAATTGTTCCACGTAGTGCAAGAAGTTTAATTGTGGGTGGGACCTGTGGCAGACAGTGTCAACTTGTGTTTGTCACAGACAGCTTGTAGTTTGAGCTGGTCCACCATCATAGAGTGCCCATTTGGAGTTTTGCAGACTGCAAAAAGATGAGCCACTCTTGAAAAGGGATAGTCAAGGAACTCACTGTGTATATTTCACTTGTGTAATTTCCCACTGTTGTGGCTTTTTCGTTCGTTCAGCAACAGTTCCTGCCGAGTGCTTGTCCCATGTGTTTCTTGTAAAGGTAATTTTAAGGGTCAGCATAAAACATCAGGAAAGTAAACGCAGAGATATGAACTGACAGCTAACTACCCACTAATAGTTGCTTCTACCATTTGGCACACGCATTGCAACAGTGAGCGCTAACCATAATGGAAAAAGAAGAGATAGAGGGGCATGATGCTGATATTAAGCAGTAGTGGTAGTTGTAAGTGATCATTGCTGGGCACTCTTAGGCTTGCATAGAACTGCCAATAATCGCTCGATCTAAGCAGCACCATGTATGAATGACAAAGCAAGTTTCAACTCGTCACTTATGTTTTTTGCTCCCTCAATATTTCTAGTTGCACCTTAAAATTTTTGTTTAACAAAGTACCAACCTCAAAAATAGTTTTGCTTATTTCGGGCACAAATTGTCGACAGAGAGTAAAGGAGACACAGCTTTGTGGGTGCTACCACAGTCCTTCAAAAGAATTGAAGGACTCTTGTGCTACCCACTTGATACAAAGTCATCGTTGCGGTAAACAGTTGTCCTCCCTTATTTGAGAAACCCCCTCACGTCTTCCATTTCCACCTCCATATCTTCATGTTATCCAGCCTTTGCTTTACAAACGCAATGACGTCAGAGCATTGAACTTCAGCTGGCTTGCTTCTCCAAAAGACATCTGCGCTTGAGATGTGCAGGCCTGAGGCAAGCACCATTGATGATGTAAATCTGTGGGTTGATACAACTTCTGAGAGGAATAAAACTATTAGTTCCATTTTTTGCAGTAATCCTGAGGCCGCATGCTATTCTGGTTAATGGAAGGGGGAACTGTCAGGCTTGTATCCTGCCAAATCTCCCTGTCTGACATGCATGGACGTGCATAATCGAAAAACATCCACATTGGAGTTTACTGTGGATTGGGCTGGTTTAAAAATGACATTTGCACCTGAATTTTCTTCGAGGTTTTCAAGTGGATTACCGTGTTGTTCGTACGGCAACTTTATAGACTTACTTGGCTAGAAAGATTGCGTGCTGTGTAAACTTGTCTTTTTTTTGTCGGGAAATGATCTTCTCCTACAAACTGAGTCACCTGAAAAATGTACTTCCTCATTGATTCAAATATGCACTGTCCAAGGTAAGCCCTTCCTCATTGTTAGTTGATTCAAATATGCACTGTCCAAGGTAAGCCCTTCCTCATTGTTAGAAGCCACACAAGGACAAGAAATACCATCTGAATATGCAAGTTTGTGTGCAGTGACGTTTTCATGTGGACGTATTCTTTGGTTGTAACTATAGGTCAGCTTTGTTTGGTCATGGTTGCGGGCTGAGTTCTCTGGCACTAGGTGGTATCTTTGAAAAAGAGCAGTGAACCTGTGCCGAAAAAAATACAACATTCCTTTTGAGATTCCAATCTTCTGGGTCAGTACTCGAGCCACAATAGTCATCATGGTGCAAAAATGTTTCATTGCTTTTTTTCTGCCATTCTTTTTCCGTCATTTTGTTAAAGCAATTAATGCCGTTTGTAGGAGGTTATTCCGAGTGGTAGCAGACTGTTTTAACCGCAACTGTTTTAACTTGATCCTATTGCATGCATTGCAGTTGAGAGGTGCACAAAAAGGCAACAGCTTATTTTGCTTTTCTGCTACTCACCGTCGTCCCAGGCTGTCAGTTAATCTGAAAGCTGGGCGTGTCATGTACGCCGAACATAGTGAACATTATCAGGTGCTTAGTGTAGTGTTAGAAGTAGAGCGGCCACGTGCTCGGTAACATTGCACACTTGTTTTTTTGCCCTTCAAACTGTTTTTGTTTGCTTTGATGGGGCACTTCTGGTTAAACCAATTACCAGTGTGGTGGGTAACGTTTTTTGGGACACTAGCAGTGCGTTCAGAAAAAACCCAGAATTTGACAACTCTTGTGGAGAAAGGCTTGACAGCTTTCAGGAGTAAGCAGTATATCAGAGAAGATTGTTTTCTTACAAGAGCACTAAATGTGGCATTCCTAAGCAAGCTGTGATTCCAAATTTTCTGAAGCCTTGTAAGGGGCAAGAGCTGAGCCAGTAAGAAAGAAGGGCTCATGTGCTTTGTTCGACAGAGCGAGTTGCATCGGGTGCATAGCGCAACTCTCCTCACACCAGTGGAAAACCATCCTCCTCCATATTGTTTTTTATCCTTTCCCCTTCTGCCTGTCTACTGGTGCACTGCCACCATGTGTGCTGCAAGAAGAGCTCTGTTTTTCCCTCCCCCAGTTGCAGGCCGTTCCGCCTTTTCTCCCTCTGTGGGTGCATGCAGGCTCCAGCAGCAGTGCGGCCCTCACCTAGGTTGTTAGAGCAGCTACACCGCGCCATCCCTAAGCAAGCTGGAGATCCACGAGCGCACGCATACAGGTGATCTTCCCTACGAATGCAATCACTGCAGCAAGGCCTTCATGAAGGAGGACCACCTGGTTGGCCACCTGTGCATCCTCACCGGTGAGCGTCCCTTCTGGTGCCACCTGTGCCTCGGGGTCTTTGCACAAAAGAGTTTCCTGGACAGCCACGTGTGCACCCACACAGGTGACAGACCCATTTGTTGCTGGTTCTGCCCCCGCGGCCTTCGCATGCCACCTCCAGGGGAAAGCACACGAGGAGGAGCACAGCCACCCTGTGTGTCGTGTGTGAACACTCAACCAATGTGACTGGAGGAGAGCGAGGTCTGTGTGGCAATTGTTACGACGCAAGAGCATGTCAAGAGTTTGGGGGCTCCTAGAGAGTGGCCATTTTATTGCAGAATGAAACCTGGCTTCAAGCAAGAAACAGCTTTCTGTTCACTTATTTCTGGCATGACTGCCATAGACGGAATCGAGGACACAATTTTTTCGTGTCGGCTCCAAAAAATTGGCCACATATCTGCTTGCTTCACTGCATATGATGTCGAAAGGTGATAGTCGTCTGCCACACCTGCCTTGTAACTCTCTTCGTTCTCTGTTCCCACCCCTTACTATTCTCTCTCCTCTTGTGATGAGTTGAATGGGTGTTAGTTCAATGCAGTTGGATTTTCCGGCCTTCACAGTGCTTGTGCCCATCTTTTCTGACGGCGCGCATCCTCTTTATTTTTTGTTTTTTGCTCTGCCTAGAACAGAACAAGTGCAAGCTCCGTTCTTTTTGTGCTCGCATTTTGTAGTCTCTTTTTGCCTTTTTATGGGCTGTTTTTTTTCTGTTGTTATCATAAAACCGACCCATTGTGTATTCTTAAGACCTACTGATTAAGCATTTCCCTTCTGCCTCTAATGAGCCTGAAGTTTCCTTTGGGAGAAATGTTGAGGACATGCATCATTTAGGCCAGTAGATTCAGTTATTTAGAACAGTTCTGCCACAGTATACTTCTTTTTGACAAAGGGTTTCAATTTTTGGCCAGAAGACTCAAATGAGGAACAGACAGAGAGACAGACCAAAATTTTCGCGTTTAAGTAGCCCGAGAAAGGCTATCGTTTTTAAAACCTTGCTGTTTTTTTAGTGGAAGGGTTCACAGTTTGCTCTCCCCTGTCTCCCTGTTGCAGGCCTTTCCCCCTCCCTGAATGGCTACAGGCAGAAGCATCGGCGGCTGCTGTGCGGCCAGCAGTGTAGCTTCATGACACTGCACCCAAGCCAGCTCAAGAGGCACCAGTGCATACACACCAGCAAGCGTCCCCACCAGTGCAGCCACTGTGGCAAGGCCTTTGTGCGGAAGGGCCGCCGGGTTGACCACCTGCGCATCCACATGGGAGAGCGCCCCTTACGCTGCCACCTGTGCCCCATGGCATTCGCCCGGAAGAGCACGCTGGACTACCACGTGTGCAGCCACACAGGCGGATGTTCCATCTGCTGACTCTTCTGCTCCATAGTCTGGGCATGCCATTTTCTACAGAGGATGCACAAGGTGGGAGCACACTGCCACCACCAGCACTGCAGCAGGGGAAGGGCCCAGCTGTATGCATGCGCGCAAACATAACATTGTTGAAGAGAAGCGTTATGCAGCTTGAAATAGGGGGGCTGGGCTCACAGAAAGAGAGGGAGAGGGACCTTTTTACCCTGCAAGACCACGCTGCAACCAAAAATATGGCCGTCACGATGTGGGCTCACCAGCTTCGTGACAATTGCTCTACGCTAGTACGGGAAGTGTAATTGTGGGTGGGACCTGTGGCAGACAGTGCTATCTTGTGTCGGTCTCAGGCGATCACTGCCGAGTACCCATTTGAACACGCACTGCAGCTTTGCGGACTGACGAATGCAAAAAGGTGCAATCACTAGGCAATCACTAGGCGTCACAATCGATACGTGTGCAAGTGCACACACTACACATGTCCCTTTTGCAATCTTCCACTGTGATGGTGCCTTCTCGTAGTAAACAACTGTTCTCAGTTGATGCACCCCCTTCATTTCAGGTGGCCATGAAGACGAACTACAAGATTGTTTTATTCGAAAGATTTTATGGTGCCAACAGTCCTTGTCTGGCAGCCAGTGATGCTTTATTCATGCAGGAACTACCTCATTTAACCCGAAATTTTAATTCTTCCGCTGTGTGCTTGTGCTTCCGCTGTGTATCGTGTGCTTCATGATATCGGCAATGACATATGTAGGGCAGGTATCTAAAATGGAAGTTAGAATGTTGACTAAGACTAGCACTAATAGCACAGAACGTTTTTTTTTAAATTGCTTACCTCCTGCATGCGTTGATAGTGTGGCGACACTGCAGTGGACTGCTGTCTGCACCTGGCATTTTTTAAGAAAAGCTTTTTTCATCTCACTGATGACCTGTAATCAAAATGTATTACAGGAAAGCCAACTTTAGACAATCGGAGGTTACATAATGATGATGATGAAAAAAATCTTGCCGTGGTCAGAATTGAGCCTAGGTAACTCGTGTTGGGAAGCTGACATTGTTCCGATTGTGCCACTCCAACAAGGTTCAAGCTGTTTGGATTTTGTAAGCATCTACTTATACCATTACCATTAAAAACTTCTAAATAAATTCAATTCAAAGAAATCAATCACAAATGCCCACCTACTTTTGTACAGTGCAAGCTTCTCGTTTTAACCATTTCCTCATTAGATGAAAGGACCTGTGATTTTTTGTGGTAACATTGCACGTACTTGTGTAAATGGTCGGCCTAGATCGGTGTCAGAAAATAATAAAACTAGGACGAGGCATTTTCTGACGACTTGTACCTGGCTTATTGTTACAGTTGATAGTAATAGTTTCATGAAACACTGGGTGTAAATCGACAAACAGGGTCACATAAGTTTTTGTGTCGCTTATGCCAGTTGGCCAGTATCATGGCAGACAAGCCCAATGCACCCAATGGCTCTGCAGTGTCAGCTGGGCAATTCCTCGCCATACATACTGTACTTCTATGTTTACGTGTTTGTTGGTAACTTCCTTTTTTTACTCCACCATTCTTAAGCTATAAAAATAATTTGCCCTTGAACTGAGGGCAAATAGCTTGTTCTGCAAGCTTATAATCCCTCTTTAATTTGCATTACATTTTTTCGGCCTCAGCCAATCCTAATGAGATTCCCATAGTGCGTTGTAAGTTCAGTGAGTAACTGGTGAGCCACATGGCTATTCTCTGGTTTCCTCAATATGGCGACTAATTTAGTTTCGTTAGCATTAAAAGTGGCGATAGTTATTCTAACGAGGCAAGCATTTGAATGGACCTACTTCCATTTTGCCTTCATGACCGCTTTAAAAATTCCTCAAATATTCAAATAATTAAGAGGCCACAGGAGAGCAAAAAATACCACCTGCATTACTGATTGTCATTTTTATGTCGCATGTGATTATCTTATGTGATTGTCATTGTCATATGTGTTGTCATTTTTGTGAGGAAATTACGTCTGCATCCTACTGTTCCGCCATGTATGAAAGAAGGCACTGTGCGTTTTAAGAATGTACGCCTGTATTTATTCAAATATACCTCGTCCCCAAGTATGCCTTTACTCATTGTTAGGAGTTGTGCAAAAGTAAAAGAGGGACATGTGAATATGGCAGGTTGTGTGGGACTTCAAGCAGTGCGCTCAGTTGCAACTATGGGTGACTTTCTTTGGTCATGACAGCAGGCTAACTTCCTTAGTGTCTGTGTATTTTTGTAAAAAGCAGTTAACCTGTAGTGGATTGAATACTGCATTCATTTTTCAGGTTTTAAACTTTCGTGTCATCAATGGTGCAAAAATGACCGTTGTAGCTTCATCATACCACAGGCTTTGCAATATTGAAAATCAGTGCACAGGGAGGTGACGGCTGTTCTTTCTTTCTTGCTACTTGCTGTTATCTCAGGTCGTTGGATAACGTAATGGCTGGGCATGTTATCTATGCCGAACTTGGTGAACACTGCTGATATTCTCAGTATAGCGGAACTGGTAGACAGCTGTGCTGGCCTCAGTTATGTCACATGCTTTTCTTTCTAAGTCTTCTGAACTGTTATTTTTTGTTTGATTGGGTGCCTATACATGGAGTAGAGCAAGGAGGCTAAGGTAGGGAGAGCTTAATAAGGTGACATAAACTTGTTTAGAAAGGGCCTGTTGAAATAAGCGTCCACTTGGTGACGGTTGCGTTTTGGGACACCCGTGGTGTGGCAAGAAAATGTGCAGAGTTTTTAGAATTTTTGGGTAGGCATGAACTTTGCAACTTTCAGCACAAAGCGCAATATTGGAAGAATATTAGCGCGAGCACTATTTTAAATGCCTTCTGAGTGGGAGACTTCTGAGCCAGTGAGAAAGACGAGGGCTCATTGGCATTGCTAGGCAATGCCCATGCATGTTAAGCCTGAGCAAAGCGGCTGGCCTGGCACCAACGCAGACGCTCCCTTCTCTTTTGTGCTAGTTCTTCCTCCTCCAACCTGCTGGTGCACTGCTACCACGTTTGCCAAACGAAAGGATGTCAGTGTTTCCCACTCCTACCCTTTTGCAGGCTCCTCCTTTTTCTCCTCTGGTGGCCACAAGGTAAAACATCACCCCCAGTCGGGCAAATGGCTACTGCACTGCCAGGAGTGAAGGTACAAGACACAGCGCCTGAGCAATCTCATGAAGCATCGGCGCATCCACACGGGCGAGTGCCCCCACCAGTGCAGCGGCTGTGGCAAGGCCTTTGTTCGGAAGGGCCACATGGTCGAGCATCGGTGCACCCACACAGGAGAGAGGCCCTTCCACTGCCACCTGCGCCCCATGGCATTTGCCAAGAGGACCAACCTGGTCACGCATGTGCTCACCCAAACGGGTGAAAGGCCCTTCCGCTGCCACCTGTGCCCCATGGCATTCACAAACAGGGCCAACCTGGTCAGCCATGTGCGCACCCACACGGGCGAGAGGCTTTTCTGCTGCCCCTTCTGCCCCGAGGCCTTCACACACTGCCTCTAGCAGAATAGACACGAGGAGAAGGAGCACAGCCACCACCAGTAGCGCAGCCGAACGGGAAGTGCCCAGCCAGGTGTGGGCGTGGAAAATCCGGAGTGGGCTCCGCTTTCTGGAACGTTACACAGATGGGGTGTGTAGCACACCAAGAGGGGAAATTTGGGAGAGAGCCCGGGTCATCATACGGCACCTGGCTGACGACACTTGTCAAACATTGTCAAACCGGGAAGCATGATTTGTGGGTGGGAACTGTGGCAGACAGTGGCATCCTGTTTTGCCCACGAGCATCTCATGATGGGCCATAGCCTACTAGCGCAGAGTGCCGACTAGATCATGCACTACCGCTTTACAAAAAGAAATGAGCAAGGTGGTGGAAATTGTGATGGGTCGGCAATCCTACGCATGCAAACACATGCGTAGGTCGCTCGTGTAATTTGCCGCTGTGATGGTGCCTTCTGTGGGTAAACAGCCGCTGACGTCCAGTGCTTGTCCTGTGTGGTCCTTGTTCAGATACTTTTAAGGGGCAGCTAGAAGCATTCAGAGAGTAAGGGCAGATGGCAGGCATAATGTGATGCCTGCTACTTGATGAAGTTTGTTTCCAGTGTTTGGAAAATCATTAAACAAACGAGTGCGAACCATGATAAAAACTTCCGAGGGGACCATTGCTTTTTAATAATGGATACTGAACATAGTTATTCTATATCTAAATAGTCATGTTCCCCCAGACTGTCCCGTATGCTGTTTCTGTGGCAGAAGTAAACTTCAGCAATAACTTGGCATCAGCAGATGTCTGGTGTATCAGTGTATTCTTGGAAAGTTGTAAGCATCCATGAAACGCTTTTATTGGTAATTGACAGCCGTCTTGTGGGCAATCTCTTGCCCATGACGCCTGACGTTTGACCTCTCGTGCTAACTAATGCTTTCGCACTAAAGAGCCATTAAAGGGACCCTGCAACACTCTTTGAGCAGTGCAAGTAAACCTGCGTGACGTTTAGATTACACTGCCATAAATACCTGAGCCAAATATTGCACGTGCACGTGAAGCGGTGAGCACGCAAATCGCTGTGAAAGACACGGAAAAACCGACCGCACTCTCTTCAGTTCTCATTATGCACCTCTGGCATGGCCTGTACGACGTCATTCGGGCCATGGCTGTCCGATCGGCTGTCACTGGTCAACTTCGCGGCTAATTTCTCCCATTTCCTGTGACGATCCACTGCCGTCGGCACTGTGTGCGACCCTCTTCTATGCCTGAACCTGTAGGCACAGTTTTGTCGTTTCTTTTGTGTTTTTAGTGCGCGTAGAGTTTGAGTGATAAGCTCAATACTTCCCTTTCAACCAGACCACTCGACAACAAACGTTTATTGCTTCGAAGACGCCCTACCAGCCCGAGCGCGCGCTTGCGAGCAGGCAGCCATGCCTGCTTGTTTGTGGCACCTAACCGAAAATAGACCCCTCCATGTTTCGGAGAAAAGGGGAAAACTCCTCGGCATACCGTATATCGAAGGCCACCGGAGAAGACGCCGCGAGCCGCCCCCCTCTCCGGGAGAAAGTGCGCAGCTTTCGTCGCATTGTCCGCAGTTGAGTTGAGAGGGAACAATTATGCGCTATTTTTCATCGCGCGTAGTTTCGGTGATAGTGAACAGATTTTCATAATTCTTGCGGGAGGAGATGGCCGGGACAATAGACTTTACCTTAAAATGCATTCCGAGTAGTCGACGGTAAGAGTTGCAGGGTCCCTTCAATAACAAGCAAGGAGAAGTCACAATTTTAAAGGCCGACATATCACAAAAATGCACTGCAAATTAGTAAGTTGTTGCAGAGTTGGTGGGGTCACCATGTTCAATGTCTTCTCTTCTGCTGCCTGTTATGTATGAATTGAGATGCCAGACAAAATCTATAGAGTCAAATATTTAAGTACATGGGTTAAACTTACCAGTGCACCCACAAATAGAATGCAGAGTAATTAACTTCACCTTTGTTAATTTAATTTACTCAAAGTTATTTGCCAGTTTGCACCTTCAGTTCATTGGGCAGACAGCACCTTCATGATCACCGATTCCTGGTATGAGTGCCGAGGACAGAACATTATCTGGTTCATTTGTTAAGCGCAAATCTAGGACAGTTTTCTTTGGTAACTCTCAAAATAGCCTGCCCAAGTGCAAATAGTTACCGATGTCTACCTTTGCAGCACTCAGCCGACCAAATATGCCAGGAAAGTATGTTGCTAGTGCAGTAAAGGCCGGTAAAGTTTTGTTTTCATCCATAGCAGTGTGGTTGGTTTTGATTGCTCCCAGCTTGCTCCTCGGTCCGAGATAGCTTTCACAGAGGCTGCTTGTGGCGGACAGTGCAACACAATCTGATGTTTTGCCGCTCTGAGATTTCACGACACCATACTACTTTGTGCGGCATTCACCAAGGCTTTCAAACGTGGGGTTAAGGATGTTTGAATGCAGTTGCTAGTATCAATTAAAACCTTCACTACTAAGTTTACAGTGCGGCAGATATTTGAAAAGTACTTTTGAGGTCACTTCACAATTTTGTTTAATGCCTTAAAAAAGCCGAGTTTCTTTATTCTTAAAATCTCAAAGATCAAACATTACAGCTTTGCCTGCCTTCCATTTGCTTCACTTGATCTTCGTCAGGTAAGAAGGTTTGAGGGGCAAGCATGCAACCTGTGCAATTCGCAGTTTCGCGTAGAGTTGTCAGGATTGAATTTGATTGTAACTGGTTAATCCATTAGCAACACAACGCGAAAGAAGCCCAACGGCAAGACGAAGACGACAAACAAGCGCTGACTTCCAACTGAAATTTAATGAAAAAAAAACGCACACATAAGAAACGCATACACTTGCCAGTGTGCGTTTCTTTTCATTAAATTTCAGTTGGAAGTCAGCGCTTGTTTGTCGTCTTCGTCTCGTCCTTGGTCTTCTTTCGCGCTGTGTTGCTAATGGATTACCAACTAGCTGGAACCCTCACGCTTTTTGGTTAATGAAGATTATTTGATAAGCCATTTCACCAAGCCTTAGCCAATTCCCCATCATTATGTGCCACTCTATGCATGCATGTGAAGTAGCATCCACTGCGGCGCACATCCAAATGAACCAACCTAATGTGCATGAGCACCGTACACGTGCCAGAGCAGCCAGGTGTTGCCAAGTAATCTTGTGCAAATGCTTTGTAAATGGCAAAGCATCTCCAGTGGTTAAAATTTCTTTCTCTCACATTGTAAGCTTAAGCTCAACAGTGTGCCACAAAAACGGAGTATCAAAGAGACATTTATAGTGTTGAGGGCAGTAGACATTTTGTTTCTTCACAGGCCAAGTTTTGAAGCTTCCCGAGGGAAAAACTGCCAAGGCAGCACAAAAGAGGAAGGATCCTCTCAGTGGCTAGGCAATGCCCAGAGGCAAAGAACGTGTGCAGATGTTAATCGCCAAGATTTAGAGGAAAATCCACAAGTGGAGTAAGTCCACCTGAAGTGCAACCATACAGCTACAAACGAAAGCATTTTATTGCTGTCTTTTGTAGCCAGAACGGCTGCGTACAGGTGGATATCAAATTTTCCTTCACAGAAACTCGATTAACACTTGTCCCTCACTCTGAGTTGTTTATGAATTTGCTGTTGCGCTACAAATGGCTAGCCTCATTGTTTTCAGGTAGATTTGCACACTGCTGTTTAAAAAGAACCATCTGGGCTATTTTACAACTTGCAGCAAAAATTTTCACTGTAAAAAATAGTGTGCACAAAAACCATCTTTTTGCCTGTCATGCTGCATAAAATTTCACCTGGAACAGCTATACGAAATCTACCTGCATATATGACAAGCAGAGCTGAATCTTTACAAGATAAGCAAATTTTAGCCTCCCAGCTTCCTTATTATAGAAGTGTTTTCAGCATCTCCCATTAACACTGCTGTTGGGTCGGATTTAATGATGCCTGTGTGCGTACGTCTCTGTGTGCTCTCATGCAGGCTCTAATAAAATGTGATTGATCCAAGCATTCAACCCTACTCTTCGAGTTAAATGACCAACCAAGTGCACACCAACCAGCTGCCCAACTTTCCTAGCACCTACGAGGCTACTGTTCTACAGAACTGCCTAGGGATCTATCCAGACTGGGTCTACAGCAACTTCTCCAGTACAACCTGCGATCATTTTCAACAAAGTCCGCTGTGATTTACCCACCACACACGACAAGCAGATGCCATAAACACTTGCCAGTATGAATGTGGCACTTGTAAACTGTGTACAACTTGTCAAAGAACTTCCTACGTCGGCTTGTGTACTTAGGCAGAGCTGTGGACGCATTAGTCCTCAACATAACAAGTGTGGACGGTGACTTTGTGACCAGCATCCTAGTGTCTTGCCTGGCCATAGCAGCCTCACTTGGCACTCTCCGTGGTGGGGTTGAAGACGAGGTTATTAGCCACTTACGCTGTCGATGTATAACATGCATCAGTTTCTACTTGTCACAGGCCTGAACATACTCTGATCAGCGAACATGTCTGACTGTAGACTGGAAGCGCGTACATAGGGTGCCTTCTAATGGTCTGAGTGTAGATATTGCTGATGTTATTTTGAAATATTGTTGAACGAAGTTCCTGTTTTGACTTTCGTGGTGTGGAGCCAGTCTCTGGCGAGATCATAACACTGTCCGTGCCACCATCTACAACCAGTGTGACCTTAAAGGAGCCATGAAGATAGCATACAACATTGTTTTGTTCAAAAGATTCTGTGTTTTATAGTACTATGGGCACCCTCTCGCCACAAGCGATTATTCAAAGAGAAATTTAATAAAGCCCACCATTTCAATCCCGCTACATTGCATGTTTCGTGACTCTAAAAAAGTTACCTAAAATGGGTAGTTAGTATGTCGACTCCCTGCTGAATCCAAACGCACTAATCTGCCAGAGACAAGCGGTAAGGCTGACAAGGCCATGATTACCGACTTGGTTCCCGTTGCCCATCCGAGGTGACACAAACATCACTCTGCCTGGGCCTCTAAAATTTTTTTCTGGGAACCTTAGCTCTGCTGACCGCAGTGATTTCATGCTCAGTTTGCTTTTTATTTGAATTACGGTTCGTAGTTATTGTTTCCTGTAACATTGTTTATACTCTGACAAACATGTTCAAGTAAGTGGCAGTGTCACATATGCCAACTGGCCGGTGCCATGTCAGTGCACCCACTACAGTGGTATTACATTGTGCCAGTTGGTGGTAATTTTCTGCCTGGTTCTTGCATGGTTACGTGTTCTTCCATAACTTCCATTCTTTATTCCACCTTGTTACTATGATCAAAAGAATATGCACTAAATTCAAACACGAATACATCGTTTTGCAAGTGTATAATCACTATTATTTGCTTTTGATTCCAGCTGCCTCGTCCAAGCGCACACGTGGGCCATACTGCAGATAACTCAAAGGCTACAAAGTACATGGTGAGCAGTCATGGGCATGTTACCAGTAAAAAGTAACAGTGCTAGTTACATAAGCGAAAAAAAGTAACTCTGTTACAGTTTTAGTGTCAAAAATAAATTTTCAGTTGTGAAAAAGTAACACCGTAACAGTGCTAGAGTTACATAAGCAAAAAAAGTAACTCTGTTACAGTTTTAGTGTCAAATATAAATATCCAGTTATTGTGGAATGGAATGGATGACTTTATTACAGGAGGAGGCCAATAGGCCCTGGTGTGGGGCACGGGGAAAAGGGGAGGG
The DNA here is from genome assembly GCF_048455015.1 of Haemaphysalis longicornis. Taxonomy (NCBI): domain Eukaryota; kingdom Metazoa; phylum Arthropoda; class Arachnida; order Ixodida; family Ixodidae; genus Haemaphysalis; species Haemaphysalis longicornis. Next base: position 70,428,213 of record NW_027526422.1, on the reverse strand, counting down.
GAAGATTGTTCATATAAAGTCTGCACTGCACTGTGAGCGTTCACTTAGCACGATATGCACAGGTGAAGTTGTGACGAGGGCACTCTACTACGACCATGATTGGGGTATCCAAAAGGAGCCGTTCAGGAGCCACAAGGGGTGTGTTTGGGGGTACATCTAGAGAGAGGGTGAACGATCCGCCATCATACTACTTTATAGAGACCTGTTTTGAGACCGAATTCTGTAATCTTCTGTAAAATTTGGGGGTTGTTTCTGACGTGTTGGACATGTTCTTCAGAAGTCGTCGGGCGTACGTGCGTCGTAAGGAACTGGTCGCGGTCAGTCGAGTAAGCTGAACAAGCCCAGATGAGGTGGAAAAGATTCGGTGTATTGTTGCTGCCACAGTAGGGGCACCGAGGACTAGCAAGGTGCCTATGCGTTGTCCATTTGGAGATGACGTCCGGAGTGTAGGCCGAGTCAGCGTAGACTTTATTAGCGAAAATTTCTCCTGTTCTTGGCAGGGACTGCAGAGGAGCAAGAAAACCAGGTGGTGAGGCGTCGGCAAGCCGTTGCCGGCTGAGGTTCTTAATTCGACGGTATTTTTGCTGCCAGTCCATTTCGCATGCCTGTTGGGGCTCAGGTCTTCCTTGGATGGACACGGGAACCATGGGAGGATTGCGTAAACACTCCCGGGCAGCATTATGCGCCGAATGGTTTCCGTCCGCTCCATATGTGTGAGCAGGAGTCCAGACCAGGCGTATCTTGAACCCTTCGTGAGTGAGGTCACGAATTTTGTAAAGAATGTTGGTGGCCATAGAATTGGGCGAGAAGGACCTGTTCAGTTCCCGTAGAGCGACATGGGAGTCAGTGATGACACGGAACTTGTTGGTGGTGATAAATGAGGTCGCACTTTGTATGGCCTGAATGGCGCCGAGGATTCCGAAAAGTTCGGCTTCATCAGTGAGACCGTATGTGTTTGTTATATTGCGAGAGCCATTAAGCTGGGGGATGTCAGGGCAGGTCCAGGCCACCGCTGCTGTTGTTCCGTTGATGGATGCGTCGGTAAAAATGTCTATTTCATCGGGAGCTTTGTCGTTGGCGAGAGTGCGGACATATTGTTCCCGTACGGCGCGGTTACGGCGAGAAATGGGTCGGCGCCTGAGGTGGCCCAGGGCGGGTCGCTCCCAGGGTGGAATAGCAGGTGGAAAAGTGTCAGCATTAAAAGTACTGTTTAATGTGTCCCACTTCAAAATAGATTGTCCTTGAGGCACGTGTTCAAGGTGCTTCTGAAAGCGGAGTGTCGTCTCCTCTACCAGGTTAGCGATGGGGGGAAGCGAAACTGCTTCCGACAGTACGTCTGTTTTGGTATGGAGTGGAAGCCCCGAGATGGTACTGATTAGATGTCTGTTGAGGATGTTCAGCTCGTTTAAATGGCGGGGACGCAATTCATAAACGGGGAACCCGTACGTCAGTCGTCCGTGGTCCTAGGTCAGTCGTCCTAGGTCGGAGGTCGATCTTTAAGGTGATGTATTAAAACTTGTGGCCAAGTTGTGGCCAAGTTGTGACCCCAGATCCCAACCATGAGCCAGAGATAATTAGAAGGATCAGAATGGGGTGGGGTGCATATGGCAGACATTCTCAGATAATGAATAGCAGCCTACCATTGTCGCTGAAGAAAGTGTATGACAGCTGCATCTTACTGGTACTCACCTACGGGGCAGAAACTTGGAGGCTCACTAAGAAGGTTCAACTTAAATTGAGAACGACTCAGCGGGCAATGGAGCGGAAAATGATAGGTGTAACATTAAGGGACAAGAAGAGAGCGGAATGGGTCAGGGAGCAAACTGGTGTTAAAGACATATTAGTAGAAATTAAGAAGAAGAAATGGACGTGGGCAGGGCATGTAATGTGAAGGCAAGATAACCGCTGGTCATTAAGGGTAACAGAGTGGATCCCTAGAGAAGGCAAGCGTTCCAGGGGGTGGCAGAAAGTTAGATGGGCAGATGAGATCAAGAAGTTTGCGGGGATAAATTGGTCACAGTTGGCATAGGACCGAGGTAATTGGAGAATGGGAGAGGCCTTTGCCCTGCAGTGGGCGTAGATAGGCTGGTGATGATGATTAAAACTTGTCCAACTTTAAGTCGACCAGAAACCACAAACAAAGAAACTGCCAATTAGACCTCCTCGGCCGAGGAAGCTGGCCTACCCTTGTAAAAACACCACAGAAAGGCTCAACGAGAATGGAGCACGGATAATGACATTCAGGGGGTATCAACAAAAACATTGATGCAACAAAATGACTAGTACCCAACAATCAATGGCGTTTAGGTGCCTTTTATCTATGATTTCACTACAGAATTTTCGACTACCAGTATGCCTTCGTGTATTTCTATAAATAGATTACCATTTTGTTCAAGATCTATTACTCGGCTTTATACAGTATAGGAAAGTAACGTTGTTACTTTTTCACAATAACTGTCTTTCGCGCAGACAGTTATTGTGAAAAAGTTTCTGGTCGACTTAAAGTTGGACAAGTTTTAATCATCATCACCAGCCTATCTACGCCCACTGCAGGGCAAAGGCCTCTCCCATTCTCCAATTACCTCGGTCCTGTGCCAACTGTGACCAATTTATCCCCGCAAACTTCTTGATCTCATCTGCCCATCTAACTTTCTGCCGCCCCCTGGAACGCTTGCCTTCTCTAGGGATCCACTCTGTTACCCTTAATGACCAGCGGTTATCTTGCCTTCGCATTACATGCCCTGCCCACGTCCATTTCTTCTTCTTAATTTCTACTAATATGTCTTTAACACCAGTTTGCTCCCTGACCCACTCCGCTCTCTTCTTGTCCCTTAATGTTACACCTATCATTTTCCGCTCCATTGCCCGCTGAGTCGTTCTCAATTTAAGTTGAACCTTCTTAGTGAGCCTCCAAGTTTCTGCCCCGTAGGTGAGTACCGGTAAGATGCAGCTGTCATACACTTTCTTCAGCGACAATGGTAGGCTGCTATTCATTATCTGAGAATGTCTGCCATATGCACCCCACCCCATTCTGATCCTTCTAATTATCTCTGGCTCATGGTTGGGATCTGGGGTCACAACTTGGCAACAACTTGGCCACAAGTTTTAATACATCACCTTAAAGATCGACCTCCGACCTAGGTTCTGCAGGGATGATAATCCTCTCAGCGACCTCCTCTCCTAAACTGCAAGGAGAGCATTGTTGGGTAAAAATGAAATCTGGAGAGGATATTGAAAAAAAGTCCAACAAAGGGGAAAGCATGAATTCTGTACATTGTGAATTCTGTAACGAGTGTTGCTGTTTGATATTTTTTTAAGAAGGGAGTGTTATGGTATTTACTGTTAAAATTAGTGTGTAAAAAGTAACATTGTTACAGTTACTAGATCCTCTAGCTTAGAAGTACCTAGTTACAGTTACAAGTTACTGAAAAATGTAACTAGTTACCGGGAACCCATTACAGAGTAACTCGTTACTGACCAAGACTGCTTGCAAGTCACTTGCCTATTGCCTATTTTACTCAGTATATAACGTACTGACAGAGTAACAGAGTGTAACAGCTAGAGTAACAGAGGGTAACAGAGTGGATCCCTAGAAAAGGCAAGCGGTGAAGGGGGCGGCAGAAAGTTAAATGGGCAGATGAGATCAAGAAGTTTGCGGGGATAAATTGGTCACAGTTGCCACAGGACCAGGGTAATTTGAGAATAATGGAAGAGGCCTTTGCCCTGCAGTGGGCGTAGATAGGCTGGTGATGATGATGATGATAACGTACTAGAGTGAAATTTGTGTTAAAAGTGATATCACTGTTATACTAACGAGGAAACCGTTCTAATGAACCAAACTTGTATTTTGTCCTTATGGCCATTTTAAACCCACTCCTGCATCTCTTTATCGAAGACGATTTGCATCAGTTTCAAGGAAACGAGGTGCTGGTTTGCTGCAGTGCACCTCCCAGCTAACATCTGTCAAGCACGCTCCTTTAAATTCACGCTGCATGCATTCCCCACTCATTAGGCCAAGAATTCAGTCGTGACTGGCAACTTGAAGATAGACTGCTCGTGCCTTCAAAGTTTAGCTATACAGCAGCCTGCCTCCGGCTGTGAAAATAGATGCAAGTATGCCCATGCCCGATACGATAAAGAATGCTGGCATACATGAATTTTTTGCTGCCCGAAGTCACCAAAGCACGTGCCTGTAAATATCCACTGGAGCATCCAGGCACTTCTCAAACCAAATGAGAACACTATCTGTAAATAAATAATTAGCAACATTGTCAAAACTGTCCATGTGTACAGTAGTTTCTGATATATTTGGTTGCACAACCCAATGACGCTGTGCTGACGATAGTAACACTAAACATGGTCATCTTCACATTTTTATTGTCTTTTTACTGCCTTGTATTTGGGATACCCTCTGTGGGGTGCCCTAGTGTTTCACTTTCCAATGTCAACCCTGTCTCCTTTCTTTTCTACATACTCTGCTATCCTCGCCCTATCCACATAATGTTCAAACAAGTTGCTAACTAAAACTAAACATGGATCATTTTCGCTGGCCAGTGTGATATTGTATATTGTTGTCAGCATGCCGATTTGAATTCTGAACTGAATACTGGTGGGGGGGGGGGGGAACGGGGTTAACGTTTTTGAGAAGAATTGGTCAGAACAAGGCATGCATGAATGCTACCACAAATGGTTTATGGAGCAGAAGAAAGTTGAGGTGGAGGTGACTGTTATGTATGTAGGCACAAATGTTTTGCTTAGGCCAGGCGTACGCCGTATTTCAATTAATAGTCAAGTTGTGACTCATTCATCACAACCCAGACTAATTCGAATTTAGAGACTTAAAATTCATAGAGCTTATTCCTTTCCTAAGGTTCGGAATTTTCTGATGATGATGATGATGACATTTGCCTTCAAGGGCATGCTTGTGAATGTCTAAAATCTAATTAGAGATTTTAAAAAATTTAACTCCTAAACGAACTTAAAAAATTGTTATAGCGATTTTTTTTTAAAATTTAACTCTTAAACATGTTTACAAGAATGTTATCTCGCAGAAACATGTCTTTACAACGTCCACGATATATTTTGTACTTTTTTATCCCAAGATGACTAAAAGCAAATTTCAGAATTTTTATATATTGTTCCAGAAAAAATGGCCACTCAAGAAAAAAAAGGGTGTGTGTGCATGTTCGTTTCAATTCGGGATAGTTGGTGCAAGTTGCTCCTAATAAAAACACTACAAAAGGAGAACGGAACAAGAAATTCGTATTATTTTGTTGCGATATTTATTTTGCTAGTGCGTGTGTGGGCGTATGATGTGCAAAAAATTTTAAGCTACGCGTTTGTTTCAAGCCATTACACATGCCAGAAAGCAGAAAAATGTGCATGTAGGAAAAGTTTGTGGAGTTTGACTAAAGTGGAAGTTTGGGCTTATTATATATAAACAGCTTGAAAGGCAAGGCCGAGAGAAGGGGACATATTAGAGTCCAAGGTTTCGTCCAGACATTGATGCGTCCAAGTACTCAAAGCAAAGTGCATGAATTGAACTAGCCCAACAAGTCTTGTTGTGTAACAGGTAACAGTTGCAAGTTCATTTTTTCATGCAAAATATGTTAAAACAGTCTCTCTGGCCATATGAACAGAAAGAAGGTCGAAACTTATGCTACGGCTGAAATAGTTGGCCCGCAAACCAATTACCTTTCAGAAAGTAGGCTGTGCCAACCAGCCATTCTGCCCTGAACACACAGGGGAGTCGGGACACGGCGTGGTACCTAGCTGCTGATGACTCCCAATGTTGTGTCTCTGTGGCGACTGCTTTCAGCAGACCTCAAAGAACATTCCCCCGAAAACCACTACATAGCACAACCTGATGAAACTTATATGACTCCAATCTCTCTTCCTCCTACACCCCCGTCTTTTTTCAACTCCTTTCCCTCCCTCTCTCTCCTGTGCACGCTTCGTGTCGTAGTTGGGTTACAGTGACCCAGAGTTGGGTGGGGGGGGGGGCTGAATGCTTGGCATCAGTTCCGAGTACGAACCAACGTATTTTATCAGTATTATGTGTTACCCCTGTCACACGGGCACTTTCAATTGCGATCGAGTTTTCGAGCGCGCTCGACGCACTGCCGCTGCTACACGGCACGTTTCAATCGCGATCGAGAAGTTGCACTGGTTGCACTCGTGTACGCCAGATGGCGCTAACAATATACTTGCGGCGAAAATATTCAGCCGGATAGAATTGGGGGGGAAGTCCTACTTCCTGAGGCACTGGGCTTCGCAATTGATGGAAGCATTAACTGGTCAGCAGTAGGTATTACTAAGCAGCGGCTAGAGTATTGGTGGAAAAAAAGGAGGGAAGTCGATAAAATAACATCCCAGCCAGGGGTAGCAGCAGGGCAGAATTAAAAAGAAATCCGAGTTGAGGGACTAAATTTAAATTCAAACTACTAAGATAGGCTAGATGGCGCACGCCTTCACCCCGATTCAAAGGGGAGGCCTTTATTCATCATCATCATCATCATCGGCCGGTGTCTGGTAACTGCGTGGTGAGAGAGAGAGAGAGAATAACTTTAATGAAAACCAGCGATGTTAGCCGAGCCGTCGGGCTGGCTTGCTACGCTAGATGAGAGAAGAGAAACAAAACGAAAAAAAAGAGAAAAAAAAATGTGAAAACGATATGATGTCATTTGATGCGGGTCGTAGGTATACGTAACTATGCAAACGTTACCGCACGCTTATTTGGGTCAAGTGATTTGACGCAATTTGTGGCGCTGAAGTTGTCACCTTCTGTGCCATTGCTGAGCGAGGACAAGAGTATCGCCGCTTTCGTTCGATCACGCGTAGAAGCCTCTATCGTGCTTGAGAAACCAGGATTGAGTTCAAGCGGAATCGAGCTCGATCGCGATTGATACTGCCGTGTAGCAGTGCCCGATCCGGATCGACTCAATCGCGATTGAAAGTGCCTGTGTGACAGGGGTAATAAAGTTTTAGCATAGTGGATACTGTTCGCTAACGCTACGTCGGCAGGTAGCGGTGCCCCGACTGGGGAGAGCAAATTCATTACGGTAAGCTGGATTAGGTCCGCGGGCCTGCCTTCACCATGCCCGCTCATTCCCTCTACTCAGGGGCAACCTCCTCTCACTCCCCGCGCGCGCATGCACAGTCAGGTCCCGCTAACCCGCCGCCATAGCGTGAGCCTCCGCTAGCCGCTATGCTAGCGGAGGTAGCGGGACTGCAAGTACGGCAACTCCCCCCCCCCTTTTAGAATTATAGATAGATAGATAGATAGATAGATAGATAGATAGAAACTTTATTGTTCATGGGATGGTGGGGCGAATCAGCCGCCTCGATCCAGGCTGAGGGCCCTGATGATGTGGGCCGCCAGTTCCCGTTGCTGTTGGAGACTCGCCGCAACAGCCAGCCACTCTCCGGTGTAATTGTGTGGTTGGGTTGGGTTGTAGGGGCACTCCCACAGAATGTGGTCCTGGTTAGGGGGAATAAGGCAGTGGGGACAGAGTGGGACAGGGGTGTCTGGCGTGCGTTAGAACAGATGGAGCCGAGTGGGTGTGTGCAGTGTATATGTTTGCGCCTGCCGAATGACTACTTGCTCGCGACGGGTAAGCCCGGAATGGAGGGGAGGGAACGTGCGGCGTCTGCTTAGAATGTCTGCTAAGGTGGGGAGCGGAGGGGGAGGATAAGGATTTGTGTCGCGAGCATCGACAGGGGCCTGGAGGAGAGCTTTGCGGGCAAGCTGATTAGCGCATTCGTTCCCTGCAACGCCTGCGTGACCAGGGATCCAGTGCACGTGAAAAGGCCCTTTAACGTTGTTGAAGAGGGACAGTGAGGAGGGCAACTACAATATTTACTAAACTCTGTGGGCCACCCTTCACTGGAACGAATGAGCGAGCTCGGCGAGGCGGTGCGCTCGTCTCCTCGGAACCAATGCGCACCTGCCCAGAAGGTCCCAGTACCCGCCGACCGTCGCGTAGCGCAGCTAGCTGCTATGCTAAATCATCCTACAGAGTTTCCAGGGAGGGGTGGCTAGCGTACGTTGCGGCGGGTTGCAGGACCGGGCTACGTTTACGCGTGCAGGAACGGTGAGGAAATTGCGCCTCAGCAATTCAGCGGAGTGAACTTGCAGGCTCGGTGGCACTAACCTTAAAGTGTTTTAAGTTATGTGTTTTTGCATCAAATACTCCACGTTTTATTTTGGGCCTTGGGCTTTGCAAAGTCGTATCACCTATATCAGACTTTTATACTCACATGAAACTCTATTGTCAATATGGTCGGATCGAGATGGTATCAGCGATGGTGGTGCATAGTTTCTTGCGTTGATGTTTTCACCATTTCTTCCTTCATGAAACTGATCGAGAAAGTCAAAACCCGTAAAAACGTACAAGAAGCAGTAGCTGAAAGTGACCAAAAGGCAACAAAAATACCCGAATTCCCATTTATAATGCATAAAGATGTCATAAATAGATTATATGCGTGATAAAAAATGTTAATAATCAAATATGACAAACGTTACGCGCGAGTGACGCCTTCGTGCGCAGTTTTTGCTGAAGGCGTCTTTTACCTCGGAGAATTTATTATCGCACATTACGTGTACGTCATTCTGCATGTTAATTACTCTGGGAAACGAGGGTGGTCATAATCTTTCAAATCGCCGTGACTCACTTGCGCCGTCTTTGTTGCTGGCGTTTTCTACAAGGTAAGCTTCAATGCGGTTTATTTTAACACCTTGGTTGCGACATATGTACTTCTTAACCTGACAGGGCAGAGGAAACTGCCGTGAGCAAGATGCTGGTAATAGAGAAACAGACCTAATGACCTGTCTGGCGCGTACTCTTACTGGCGATGTCTCCAGTGTCATTTCTGAACTAGCAGCAGGAAAAGGCTGTTGTGTTCTCCGGAACACTCTGCTCTATTATCAGGCGCCGCAATTCATTTGGCAGTGAGGCTCCGAAAGATTAAACTAACCTATATGCCAATTCAGTATCGAGCTGCTGCTTGCAATTATGAATTGTCGTGCCGTCGTGAAAGCAACCCTGGGCCGCACGGTGGCTTCTAGAATAAGCATTGCGATTTCTGAAAACTGAACAAGCTTGGTGCATCATTATTCATATTTGCAGGCATCAGTCCCGCAGCGAGCCCTGGGCTGCTGGGACGAAAAGATTGCGCTCAAGAGGCCCACCATCTGCATTCTGACATGGCTGTGATCTTCTAAATCAATATCCATGACCTGGCCATAAAATCGTCTCCTCCCTGCGGTCTCCTCTAGGCCTACCAAGTGACTGAGCTTAGCTGCGCCATCTGCTAAGCAAAAACTTGCAATTTGTTCAACCCAGAAAGAAGGCTGTACTTGGAACTTTGTTGTTGGGTTATGAGGGACCGTTCTAGTAACATTTGGTTATACCAACAAGTGCTGCATATGTCATTGCTGCTACAATCATCTGTGCTTGAGCTGGTCAGTCATTTGCTACGAACTGCTGTGTTTTACCTTGTTGGTCGTTTTTCCTCAGTGTCATCTAGTTATCGAAGGGTGGTTGTCTTACGGATGTCGGGTGTGCTTGACTGTTACTAAGTGGGCATTTGTATGTAGCACTTGGGTGGCGTAGGAAGAAAACGAAAAATATTTACTTGATTGGATAATTTATCGTCCAGGCGGGTTTTAAGCTTTTAGGGGTAATTTGTGCATTTTTCAATGGGGAAAGCGCGGTTAAAAGTACTGCTTTCCTTGTACCATCCTACCTGCTAAATAGCTGATGCACGCTGTGATGGCACAGTTGCAAGCCGTCAGGGGTAAATTTAACGGATTAATAGCATGTTTAATATGCTAAACAAAAGCTAAATTGTGAGAATGACATATGATTGAGTGAATGCCATTGCTGAACATGATTCAGTGAATGCCATTGCTGAACATATCTGGTCATGATCATTTCTCCTTGCGTCTTTCTCTTTTCCCATATATGCACGGCTTGCCACCACCTGATGGCACAGTGCCGTGTAAATGCAGGTTTCAGTAATGCCACATGGTGACACTGTTGCCGAACACTGAAAAAAGCATGCATGTTGCATAACTGTGCTTGTTTCTTGATTGTTAGTTCTGTAATTAGCATTCCTGAGCTACAACGGCAGGCCTTTGTACACGTCTTTGCTGTGTTTTTCCAAGTCAAAAGCCACAACACATTCAGTAGGTACAGCTGTAGCCATTCCGCTTGAGGATGCCTACTTGTTTCCTGTTGTAGAGGCGCTGGGATTGATTCTCACCCACATTATATTTACTCACTTTTCTTTTCAGCTGAATTGTGTTACTTTGCTGCGTTACTTTGCTGGGAAATATGCCATCAATTCCACAAATTTAACTTAAGTGCATTACTCTGTGGGAGCATTGCTGAGAAATGTGCCGTCAGTGTGAGAATTCATTCAACTTTTGGTATTCTCCGACATGCCGGACTTTCTTTTGTGTGTGAACCATTCATCAGTCATGTTCTTTGCTACGTCTCTTCCCCTCGGTAACACCAGGTTTTAGACATACCGAGTTTACTGAAACAATTCATTCTAACAAACAAGAAAAAGCCAAATTTTTGAGGGCTGATACAGCATGAATATAGTGGGCAAAATAGTATAATGTTATTTCGGTAGTTGATAGGGTTGCCATAATTCGTCGTTTATGGGGTTTTGCGTGTTGCCATCTGCTGCAAATAATCAAAACTGCTTTTCTAAACATGGAGGACACTTCATTATACAGACACAAATAGGACCTGGAATAATTTGCTTCGGTGTCTCTAAGTTTCTTTTGTGGACAAGGGCTTCGTGTTTGCAAATTTTTGACATGACTGCCGTGGATGGAATGTAATCTGGCTCATTTGTTTCGGGTGAATCAGAGACGATCATTTCTGGTGAAGTCGCCAAAAATTTGCCTCGTATCCACTTGGTTCACGGCAATGGCATTTATTTTTGCCATCAGCTGCCCTGCCCCATAATTCCTTCTCTCCTCCAACCCCTCATGCTGTTTTCTCCTCCCTCACTCGTCTTGCGATCAGTTCAACGGAGGTGTGTTCAATGCAATTCAAAATTTCCCGCCTTTGCACTGCTCTCGCTCACGTCAGGACAGTACACACCATCTTTATCTTTTGTGTCTTGCTCCGCCTAGAACAGCATGAACACAAGCTCTGTTTTGTTGTGCTTGATTTTGTCTCACTATTATGGTGAAGTGTTTCTGTGCTATTTTGAGTGTGTGTTTGTCTCTTTTTAAATTTTAAGAACCAACCCAAGGTCTATTCCTAATACAAAAGACATGGGTCCTACCATTGTTTACATTGTCACTGAAGTATGCCTATAATTTATTTTGTGATAAATAAGGAGGTCTTGTATGAATTATGCCTGCAGGTCTTGTTTTTTGGAATTAGTCTGAAGAATATGCCTCGTTTCAGTGAAAGATATCAACTTTTGGCTAGAAGGCCATGTGGGCAGACAGGCTAAAGTTCTCGCATTTAGGTAGCCTAAAAAATTGTCATTTTTAAAGGCCAACTGCACTCGAGCTTTCGACATCTTAAATACCTCATTTTCATACAAACTGCCTTTTTAAAAAGACTGCAAGATACAAAATATGACAGCTGAAATACAGGTATGCACAGCGCAAGTGAGAATAAAATCGCTGATTTTGAAACCAAAATAAAGAGTGCGGACACTGCAGCCTGGCTGAGGTGGCATTGCAGCCGGCCGGCCGGAGCAAACTTGCGCACGATATTTCGCGCTCACTGCATCCCTAGCAGAAGCGCACCCAGTGGAGCTCGACTGGTTCTCCTGGCTGGCCAGAGGAACGGGCAACCTGCCGGCTGCAGTGCCAATTCCGCTTCATGGCTGTGTGCACGATCCGCCGGCAGGTGCAGCGTTGTCTGCGACAGCTAGTTTAGACATTTCTAGTTAATTACCAATGCATTTTGCAATGTTTCCAGTCGTGTGCCACTTGTTTCGGAGGTATGTACGGTTTGTAAAAGTAAATTTGGCCGAGGTGAAAGAGTTCAGTTGGCATTTAAAGCTTTGCTGTTGGTGCACTGCCACTGTGTTTCCCACTGTAAGGACTCTCAGTGTTTGCCCTCCCTCCCTGATGCAGGCCCCTCCTCTTCTCCCTCCTTGGTCGATGACCACAGGCAGCAGCAGGGCCCTCCCCCGGGTCGTCAGCTGCTGTGCTGCCAGCAGTGCAGCTATGTAACATCGTACCAAAGCCAGCTGAAGAGGCACCAGCGGATCCACACTGGCGAACGCCCCCACCAGTGCAGCCACTGCAGCAAGGCGTTCGCGCAGAGATGCAACCTGGACATCCACCTGCGCATCCACACAGGTGACCGTCCATACCAGTGCCACCTGTGCCCCATGGATTTCGCCCACAAGACCAACCTTGTTAGACATGTGCTCACTGTCACGGGTGAGAGGCTCTTCCAATGCCGCTTCTGCCCCAAGGCCTTCACACACTGCACTCAGCGGAAGAGACACGAGCAGAAGGCGCACAGCCACCAGCAGTAGTGCAGGATCAGGTGAGGAGAAGGGGGCCAATGACTCCAATCTAGTGTGATTGTGGGTAGGGCCTGTGACAGACGGTAGCATCACCTGTTGGTCTCAAGCAACCGTCTCCAATGCCCATTTAAAGACGCACCGCAGCTTCGCAGACTGACATAAGCAAAAGACACACTCCCATTGAAAAGGGGGAGTTACAATGTAATTGCCACTGATACGCATACCATTGATACACACTGTACGTGTGTCGTGTAATTTCTCACTGTGACCCTGCCTTCTATGACCCTGCCCTGCCTTCTAAACAAGTTTTGATGTCCAGGGTGTGAACCTCATACAGGTAATATTAACGTGCATTGATGAACACTCAGAGTGACAAAACATGAGAGGCGTAAATTAATTCCTAACTATCATTCGTGTTAGGTTCCATCATTGTTCGAATCTATTGATGGAACAAGAACAAACACGAATGAAATAAGAAGGAAGTGTCAATATTCTCCATCTTTTTTAATGTGACACTGGTATTAACTGTTGGGATAGTCATATACCACCCTCTCCTCACACCTATTTTAGTATTGCCTGGTTCCATTTCTTTTGTATACTCGCTGAATGGTAATAAAAACCTTTGCAGGCAGTTGGATCAGCGTTCATCTGTTTCTTCACTTCCTGAATGTTTTTTTTGAACCATAAAAATATTTGTGCAATGAATTATCGATGACCTTCAGTTCCCACTCGTTTCACTCTTCGCATATCAAAGACCCGGGGGATCCTTTAGATGGGGGATGGGGAGGAAACAACTGTTATCAGCACTGATAAAAAATGTGTTTAGGAGACAGCTGCTGTTATTTCATAGCTGAAAAAAATTTAAAGGGGGCAGAATGGCTCCTGGTACTTTTCTTCTAGAAACAGTGCAATTGTCTTGCTTTTGTCTTTCCCTATTTCAAAGATTCCTTGTCTTCTATTTCCACCTTCATAGCTTCATACTATGCAACCTCTGAATCACAAATGCAATGGCGTAAGTGTATGCACTTACTGTATACACTGTATACAGTAAGTTGCTTCTGTATAGAGCATACACTTCTCCGAAAATATTTTACAGTGTATTTCTTGACCACAGAAGGGTACGAAATACCACCTCAATATGCCAGGTTGTGTGGTGGCTTCATGTGGATCTACCCTTCGGTTGTGACTGTGGCTCGAATATCTTCGGCCTGACAGCAGCGTGACTTTTCTACTGCTTGTGGTGTTTCTGGGAAAAAAAGGAGGATGCACGACTTGCAGTTAGCAAAGCTGTACGCAATTACGATGGTTTAAGTACATAATTGGAGCAGATTTGCTTCTTTGCTGCCGCAACAACCTTTGTTGCTATAAGTGATCTTTCTTCAGTTTCTTGTAAGTGATAATCATTAGACATCACCTTAGAGGGGCATACGCTATAACATCTTTCTTGTTCCGAGGAGGTGTTGCCATGATTACGATGAATGCTTGAGTTTCCTTCTTTTTTTGCCAGTCACCTTAAGTGGGTATGCTTGGCTTTACAAACATGTGCAGAGACTCTGCACAGTGGCCGCGAGGCACACACACACGAGCACTCAAAATTTTAAGGTTTTAAGAGTGAAGATGTTGAGCAAATAGTTTATGTGTGGTGTCCGCGGATAAAATTCCAAAGAAAAGGCCGAGTGCATGTTTGTCAAGCCATGCTATACCCACTTAGGGAGATTAGCCAACACTGGCCACAAAAAACTCCAGTGTTCGCCTTATCAAGGCAACACTTGCTCGGAACGAGAAAGACGCGTCAGCATATGCCCCTTGCTCGTGTCCTTGTGTCATTGTCCGCATGCGCCGTGTACCGTAGAAGAGCCGCGACTTAAATGTCGAAGCTGCTGTAGGTGATCTTGACTCCACATAGTCCGGCCGTGGATGGTTCCCACGGCCGAAGAAGCCGTGCTTCGAGAGGCTCTGCATTCAAAGCATGTGCTACGATAAGTCGCGCTTGCGGAGTGGTGTACGAAAACGTCAACCAAAACAACGAGCTCACTGTCGCCCTGCTCAACATAAGGGCATTCAAATGTCACGTGGCCGATGTCAACGACGCCACCACAACGATACTAAAACTCAACTTTGTGTCCATCAATGAACACCTGCGATTGCTGGGCAGCCACCACAATTTTGGCATATCTCCCTAAGTGGGTATCCATGGCTTGATAAATGTGCGCCGAGCATGATGGGCGGTCGTCACAAGGCACGCACACACGAGTGCTCGGCATTTTCTGTATTTTTAACTGCCGAGCGGTCTCACCGAGACGCTCTCAGATGCACGGTCCGCATTTTCTTGGACTGGAAAAATTACAATGGCTAAACAGCTTAGCTGCTAAAAAAACGGTTGATTTGTTTCTTTTAATGTCTACGGTAGCTTTCATAAAGGTAGTAAACTTTGGCCTCTATATTCAAGCCAGAATTACCATCACAATGAAAGAATATTGCTTTACTTGGTTTTTGCCCGTATGTTTTCCTGTGTTGCTGCTTTTGCATTTATTACTTGTTCTGGGAGGCAATTTGAGTGGTAGCAGACAGAAAGTCAGTGATAACTTAATGCAACTGTATGCTTTGCAGTTGAGAAGCTGTGCAGAGGATGGTGAGAACTTTTCCTCTTTTCTGCTTCATCTGAGGCTGTCGAATAACCTGAAAACTGTGCAAGTTTTCTACACGGAAATTGGTGAACACTGCTGAGATGCTCAGCTTAGTGGGAGTCATATGGCAGAGAGCTTTGTCTCAGTCAAACCACATTGCTTTTTAATTTTTTAACTGTTGTTTCTTTTGTGTGGTGTATTTTGAGGGGCTGTTCATATCGGAAAGCTGGGCATAGAGGCTGAGGCAGGTACAGCCACAATTAGGTCACAAGCGCTTGCTTTGAAGGGGCCGTTTTACACGCGATTTGAATTGAGTGTCTTTACATTTGGGACACCAATGGTGTGGCCAGAAAGCCTGCCAAATTTTTAAAATTTTTGGGTAGGCACGAACTTTGCAGCTTTTAGCACATTCGAGGACATTTTCAAAGTGAAGTTTCATATGGCCGAGGCAAAAGGAAAATGTACGCAGAAAACCCCTCCCACAAAACTCTACAAACATGCGGAAAGAAACAAGTTGGAAAGGCAATAGTAGCGTGGTGTGGGGCGAGCAGCATCAGAGCGGTAATAATAAAGACTGGCTACACATTACTTCAAAACGGGAAGTTGAAGTTTTATATGTACTTGTGAGGAGCAGACAGCTCACAATCAGTCATTTGTGCAGGGATGGGAATGAAATAAAATACCACAACCATGCAACGTATGATGAAAAAACAAAATGTTATTGAGCCATAAGGAGTAACACTTGAGTAAATACTGGCCACACGTCTAGACTTTGCTGGTTAACAATCTGTAGATAGTGCATACAGTGTTTGTACAGGTGGTTGAAAACCTTGGAAACTTGAATTTAGAAGTGTCATTTCCAAGGCCTTCGAATTCATTTCTTTCATCTGCAGAATTTGAGTTTGAGAAATGTGACGGTGGCATCGTCCTCATTGATGAGTCCGCTACTGATTACTTACATTGAAGCAAACTTACATTGAAGCAAAGCTTGAAGGAACAGTTACTGATTTACGATCTTCAGCTGATACCTTTGCTGACGAAGCAGGAGTAGTGGCGACATTACATGCTTTTTCAAATTATACAGCCTGAAAAAAAAACAGCAAAAGAAACCCAAGCTCAAAGCAAAAAATAAAAAGTTCGGGTAAAGGAGCTTTGATAAACTTTTTAGCACCCTCTTAAATGTGCACTAATGTTATGAGGTATTTTGCATAGGATACCTTTGCACTGTTGAAAAAATTGTGATAAAGTATCCAAGATAAAACATTAGGTGGGATGCTTGAAAGTCCCTGAAAACTGGGGTTTTTGCCTTTGAGGCCTCTATGAACTCTGTGCATCAGCACACTTTTTTAGTGCGAGGGCACTAGATTGATTGATTGGCGGGTTTAACGCGCCGACGCAACGCAAGCAATGAGGCGCGCCGTAGTGGAGGGCTCCGGATTAATTTTGACCTCTTGGGCATCTTTATCGTGCGTCGTAAACTCGTACACATGGACGTTTTTGCTTTTCGCCTCCATCAGAAAAGCGGCTGCCGCGGCCGGGAATCGAACCCGCGACCTCGTGCTCAGCAGCGCAACGCATTAGCCACTGAGCCACCCATTTCGAAAGCCTCCGGAGCAAAATACTGCTGAGTGAGGAAAAAGGGGATGTTTGCGCTGTGGAACAATGCCCAGGCATGTTAGGCTTGTGCAGGGCGGCTCGCTTGGCACTTGCAGAGTTTGCTCTTTCCCTGTGGAGCTGGTTCTTTCCTCTTCCAGTACATTGATGATGCACTACCCCTCCATAGGCCACTGGAAGGTCTCTGTGTTTTCCCCACCCTCCCTGTCTCAGGCCTCCCTTCTCCATTTCGGGCGGTTCCCCACCAGGTTGTCGGCAGCGGCACTGCCAGAAGTGCAGCTACACGACGCCATCTCCAAGCAAGGTGAATTGCCACCAGCGCATACATACAGGCGAGCGCCCCTTCCAGTGCAGCCACTGCAGTAGAGCCTTCGTGCAGAAGGGCCACCTGGTCGAGCACCTGCGCATCCACAGAGGAGTAAGGCCCTACCAGTGCCACCTGTGCCCCATGGATTTTGCCCACAAGACCAACCTGGTTAGACACGTGCACACCCACACAGGCGAGAAGCCCTTCCGCTGCCACATTTCCTCCGTTGTTTTCACACACCATACTCAGCAGAAGAGACACGAGAAGAAGGTGCACAGCCACTGCCAGTAGCGCAGCAGGGTGGGAAGGGCCCAGCCGGGTGTGCGCAGACAATAGGGGACGAGCTCCTTGTTGCGGAACATTACAGAGGATGGTTTTGGTTTTGCAGTGCGCCAAGAGGTGCAGGATTCTTAGAGAGAGAGCCCATTTTGCCATACGACAATTCATTGCTTGAACAACTTTTATTGAGCTTCAAATAAAGAACGGTGCCCGCAGGCGCTGTATGACAAGACCTGGCTCTGAGCGAAGATTTTGTCATGACTTTGTGGCTTCACCAGCGGTGTTGCCATTGCTACACTCTAGTGTGCGAAGTGTCATTGTGGGTGGCACTTGTGGCAGAGTGAGTGAGAAACATTTTATTGAGCCGGTGAAGTGGGAGTGGTTCCTTATTCCAGGAAGCCATGCGATGAGCCGGCAGCCTTCGCTCTGGAGGCCAAACGTGTCTGGATGTCCAGATCGCTGCTGGTCACCAGGTTCTCCCACAGCTCAAGGGTGAGAAGGGGGGATGGAAGAGGGGGTAGGTTGGGGTTGTGCTTGCACTCTTGTGGCAGACAGTTGCGCCCTGTTGTGGTCACAACCGCTTTTCACCGAAGGTCGACCCACCATATGGAGTGGTTATTTGAACAGGCACTGCAGCTTTGCAGGCTCATGCAAGCAAAAAGACTCACCTCTTGTGAAATGGGGAGTCACAATGCGTCATTGTGGATAGGTGTGCAAACATGCATACTGTGTGTCAGTTTCTCATGTAACTCTGATGGTGCCCTCTGCCAGAAACAGTAGTTGACATCCAGGGCTTGTCCCGAGTAATGCATCTACAGGTATTTTTAAGGGGAAGTTTGTTTCCACTGTCAAAAAAACGCATTGAGCAAATGACTGGAAACCATATTTAAAAAGAAAGCAGCATGTCATGACTTCTTGATAACAGATAAGAAGCACTCGTATATGGTACTGAAAACGCTTTTCCAGCATGCTGTGTTTTTATATCTTTGATATATTTGCTAAATGTCCAAGTAAGCTTTAGTCGTCAAGTGGCATCACTGTATGTCGATGTTCCTTCAATTTCTTAACGTTTGTAGTTGAAACTTAAAATTCAGTGTGCGATTCATTATTCAACAACCTCAAAGGGTGCTTATTGATCACCTTTCAGGCGTGAGTGTTCTGAAATGAGTAAAGGAGACGATGGAGACAAAGTGACTCTTGGTAGCTGCCTTTCTGCAACAGTGTACTCGTTGCTATAAGCGTTTGTCCCCCGCATTTAATGATCCCACGAGTCTTCCTTTTCTGCCTTCAGATCTGCTATGCTATATGACGTCTGTGTCACAGCTGTGAAGACCAAAATGCATTTAACTTCAGATGTCTTGATATCTGTGAATGTTGCATCACATGGTGCTGCAATGTACAGCTCCTGTAAATTTGTGGTTCATACAGATTCCTCTTGTATTAAAACAATCCATTACATCTTTTTAGCAGTAAACCTTGGAAGTGCAAGCTGTTATGCTTGGAGCCCACCAAGCCTCCGTGACTAATATGCACAGATGTATCAGGAAGATATATGGGGACATTTATGGTCCATTGTTCTGAGCATTTAACACCCCTCCCCAAATTTAATTTAAGATATAGGCCATGTTTTATTTCTTTCTGGCTGATTTAGATGCATTTTAATAAGAACAGCAAAGTACCGTTTTGCTCTTACCGTCCTGCCCACTGAATTTCTGGCATTGTGCATTACGATACCGCAGCAAGTCAGTAGGGCCAAATTTAGTAAGTTGCTTGCATGCTTTGTGCGTGCTTATCGTGTACTACAGTAGCACGAAGAAACAAAATTTTGTGGATACCTGACGATGTTAGGAGTGTGAAGGCACTATTGCGCAATAGTAGAACATGTCCTCTCATGACTTATCATCATTCTTCCTCTACATCGTTTTATTCCTTTGCCTCGGTTTCGTCCCTTGTTTGTTACAGCCTATCCTTAAAGGCTTGTACCAGGTGAAGGGTGTCTACGTCCCTCATTCTGCAACATCTTGTGGTAATATTCCAGATCATGTGCCATAGTTGAGCCAATCGTTTTGTGAGTAGGTTGATGTGATGGGTACATCTGTTGGCTCGAATATGGAGACCCAGAAACTGGACTAGCTGGGAGGTCCGCTGTACCTTTTGGCCTTTGATGGTGAGGTACAGTTGTAGCATGCAGCGTCTTGAGAATTGCCTCTTTTCATAAAGAGTAGTTCTGTCTTCTGAGGTACACATTTGAGACCCATGGCATACGTGTTCGGTAATGATGTCTGCGGCTTCTAATAGTGTCTCCCTTAGCTTGCAGGGCGTCTGGTTTTTAGGGTCCATAATGTAATGTGATCTGCATAGAAGGCTACCGTGAGGTTTGGGATGCGTTGTAGTTTCTGCAGTAGGTGGAGAAGAGTGAGATTGAACAGGATTGGTGAGAAGACTGCCACTTGGAGGATGCCGCGTTAATCGATCTGAAAAGTGTCCGACTCCAAGCCACCTATCTGGATTTGCACTGTGCGTTCTTATAAAAATCAGCGAATATAGTTGTGGCGCACTCACCGCAGTCAGTGATGTTGAGTGTAGAAAGGATCTCCTCATGGAGCACGTTATCAAAGGTGCCTTTCAGGTCCAGTGCCAATAAACCTTTGTGACTTTCCGGGTGGTCTTGTCAAATACGTCTTGTTTTATTTGCACGAGGAGGTTCTGGGTGCTAACATGTGGTTGGAAGCTACCCTGTTGTGTAGGAATTGCCCTGTTTCCTGAGAAAGATTTGGAGTTAGCCTTGGATAACTTTTTCCTAATTAACGTGCCCACGCAGGTAGTGAAGAATGTTGGTCGCAGGTTTTCGATGGCGGGTGGTTGTCATCTGGTTGAAAGCAACACTTGAGTGTTTCTATTCTCTAGGAATAAAACATTGTTTCCAGGCTTGGTTCATGTGGGGGACAGTAAAAAGCAAGTGGTTAATGTTTTGCCATTCTGAAATTTCACTTCATACAATACACCATGTATTGTATAACCATTAGTATACCATACATAATGTACGGTGTTTAGTAAAACTTTAACACACGGTGACAGGCGGCTCCTGTCATAGAAACCTTCCCAGCCGAGTTTAGGGTGCACCAGATATTTGCAAATTGCTTTGTATATCACTTTCGTGTATTCATGAGCACCTGAGAAAAATGTGCAGTTCCTTTATTGTTTGTCTTCTATTTTCTAACGTTACAATTTTGGTTAGTTTCTCCTTGCTGCAAATTATCTGCACGAGGCAAAGTAGGAAGTTTTGGGGCAAGTAGGCAAGCTCGTCAAATCACAGGTTCAAGTGAACTTATTGAATTCTTTCGTAACTGGTTTTTGGGAAGTACTCATTTTATCAGCCATTTACCAAACCCTGGCCGATTCACCTCCGGTGCTGTATGCCACTGTACACTTGCATGTATGCAATATGTGTCCGCGTCAGAAAAAGTCCAACGGGATCTACTTCGTGTGCCTGAGGACAGTGCACACGTACTCGTGCAGCCATCCTGGCTCTGTCAAGTCAGTGGATGCAAATGTTCTGCATTTAGCAAATCACCTCCATTAATTAACACTTCAATGGCTGCCTTGCTGGACAAGAGCTTAGGAGCTTTTGGCAGAAGCATGGTATCAGAGGAACCTTTCCTAGTGTGAGAGCACTAGACGTGCCATTCCTGAACAAAGCATGATTCAGAAATTTTCAAAGCCTTTTGAGTGTAATACTTTAGTCAGCACAAAAGAGGAGGGCTCATCTGCATTGCAGGGCAGTGTCCAGGCATTCCAGGCTTGTGCAGAGCAGCTCGCCTGGCACCAACGAAGACACTAAGTACTCTTTTGTGTTTGTTGTTTCCTCTTTCACGTCACAGTTTACGCGCTACTCCTGTGTTCATTGATGGTCGGGTTCTCAGTGTTTCGCATCCCTTCCTGTTTTAAGACCTCCCTCCTCCCTGGGTGGCCACAGCCAGCAGCACGGTCCCCCAGCGGGTTGTCGGCTGCCAGCACTGCAGCTACGTGCACTGCACTCGCGTAACCTAGGTTGCCGTCAGAGCAGCTACACCGCGCCATCCCTAAGCAAGCTGGAGATCCACGAGCGCACGAATACAAGCGAGCTTCCCTACGAATGCAAACACTGCAGCAAGGCCTTCATGAAGGAGGACCACCTGGTTGGCCACCTGCGCATCCACACTGGTGAGCGTCCCTTCTGGTGCCACCTGTGCCTCAGGGTCTTTGCCCAGAAGAGTACCCTGGACAGCCACGTGTGCACCCACACAGGTGACAGACCCATTTGTTGCTGGTTCTGCCCCCGCTGCCTTCGCATGCCACCTCCAGGGGAAAGCGCACGAGGAGGAGCACAGCCACCCTGTGTGTCGTGTGTGAACACTCAACCAATGTGACTGGAGGAGAGCGAGGTCTCTGTGGCAATTGTTACGACGCAAGAGCATGTCAAGAGTTTGGGGGCTCCTAGAGAGTGGCCATTTCATTGCAGAATGAAACCTGGCTTCAAGCGAAAATTTCTTGTTCATCATCACGTCCTAGCCTCCCCAGCAGATTGTGTTGCTGCATCATGCATGTTCGACATGCATTAACGGCGCACTTGAAGAGAGCAGTGCACCACTTGGAGTCGCTGCTTGGTGAGAGGATGAAGATAGGCCTATCTACTCCGACAACTTCAACAGAGAAAGAGAGAGAACAACCTTTAATGAATTCTGGTGATTTCAGCCGGGCCAAAATGGCTAGCTTGCTATGCCAAATTGATGTGGTGACAATGAGAAAGATGATGGGGATAATCTGGAAGAAGTAGATGTGCATGAATGCAATCAGTCATTGACAGACTGGTCCAGACCTATGTGTTGCAGGTCAGAGCATTTGTGGGCCATGAAGCAGGTTTGGGACACGTCCATGGACCTAAGACATCCGTCAGTACAACCTCAATGATGTTTTTTGATGATTGGCAGCCACTTGAAAGGGGATCAGAAGAGCATCACTGTGCCTGACTCTTAACCGCTTCTATAGAGACCAGCCATTGACCACTTGCTTTGTTGATACTAATCAGCAGATCCACTGAAATGTGTAAGTGTGCTGTTTGACATGAAGATTCAAGACAGACGGGATGAACAAGAACAAGCGAAGTGAAGGGCTTCACCTCATCTGCTTTTGTTGCCCCCTTCTGTCTTGCATCATCGTGTCAAACAGTGCACTTACACACTTCGATAAGATCAGTGCACAACTATCCCAGTGCCAAGCCTTGCAGTTGATCGAGTGCTTTTCTTTAAGCTGTGCCTTTGTATCTCCCACGGCTTGACATAGAACTTCACCATGGGATCTAGCCACTATTAGAGATAAAATAAGTGTTTTGCTATCAATATTATTGACTGCTTCTGCATTTCCGCACCTTAAAATCATGCTATAGGCATCCGCATACTGGAATGATACTATCAGCAACCAAATAAGCATTGAGGTCAGCTGTGCTTCAACTGCCAAGACCGCCTGCAACCTCTTTTTTGCCAATAGGTAAGGAAGTTCTGAAGCCTTTTACTGCTGCAAACCTCCCTGTATGAAACTGAGCTTCTGCACCATCTGCTTTGGCAGAAGAGCTTTCTGAAGCCTTGTAATTGCTATCTCTATGTTGCTGAAACCTTGATCTCACATTTTCACAGTAGTGCCACTTCTTATCTTCCATGCCGGAAAGAGATGTTTTTCTGCGTGATCAATACGACTGCATTCTGTGCGGTACATCTGCTTGGTGGGTCTAAAAATCCTATGCTTTCGACATTCCAGAAAAGAGGAAAGGGTCTGGTCGCATTTTTTTGTGTTGATTTTCAAAACGCTGACGATTGCACAGCTGTTTGTTTCAATTGTGAATTGTGAACTATTAGCTGTGCTGTCTGTGATTCGTACTATCGGTAACGTCCGATTGGGTATTATGCTCACATCCTATGCTAGTCCATCCTGTTTAAATATAGTCATCAGTGTGTTAACCAGTGTGCGGCTCTCTGCCTGCGTGGTCCTTGGCCCATTGTAACACACTCTGGAAGCACTCTGGGGTAAATTTAATGAGTTGTGAGTGTGCTTAATGCAAAGAGAGCAAACTAAAAATTACGAGGTCACTCTATGATGTAGTGAACACAAAATGCATTAATGTCCCATTGCCAATTAGGCCCATTCATTACCGTTTCCCCCTTGCATCTTTCTCTGTTCTAAGCTCACGCACCATCTGTTGGGATAGTACCTTATGAATGCAGGTCGCACTAGATGACCGACAAAAGCGGGCATTTTGTAGAAATGCACACTTTTACTTCTTTGATTGATAGTTTAATTAGCGTGACGAAACTACAAATGTAGGCCCGTGCAGATGTTTCTAACGTGTGCTTCGGAGTCAAAGGCCACATCACATTCAGTGTGTATGCCTTGAGTTTGCTGGAGCCATTGCGCAACCTTGGTGTTAGGGATGCATGCTTGTCTCACATTTGAGATGCCTCAGGTTTGGTTCCCACACAGACCCATATCTGCCCAATTTTCTTTTCAATTTAATTGCTCTACTTTGTTTACAGGAGCTTTTGTGAGAAATATGCTGCCGATTTCACTTTTTTGTATTTTATGAAATGTTGGCTTCTTTTTGTGTGTGTGAATTGTCAATCAGTCATGTTGTGTGCTATCTTTTTACCCCTCGGTGAAGCCACATTTTTCAACTACCTGGTTGACTAAAGCTTGTATAATAAACAGTCCACACTAACAGACAAAAGCTTTATGGGTGTACATAGCATGAAAACGGACTGCAAACTAGTATGGCATCATTGGAGTTGTGTATAGGGTCGCCGTGGTGTGTGCACAAGGTTTCCTATGTAACCTGCTAAAAATAAATTGAGGCTTTGGAGTTTGCTAAACAATCAATTAATCACATGGAAGACGGTTCATAATGCAGCTACAAATAGGACCTGGACTAATTTCTCTTAGTATTCCTTTAAGTTCATTGGACAAACAACAGCTATCTGTTCACTTATTTCTGGCATGACTGCTGTAGACGGAATCGAGGACACAATTTTTTCTGGTCGGCTCCGAAAATTGGCCACATATCTGCTTGCTTCACTGCAAATGACATCGAAAGGCGATAGTCGTCTGCCACACCTTCCTTGTAACTCTTTCTCCGTGCTCTGTTCCCACCCCTTAAACTATCCTCTCCTCTTGTTATGAGTTGAATGGATGTTCAATGCATTCAGATTTTCCCGCCTTCACAGTGCTTGTGCCCATCTTTTCTGACAGCGCGCATCCTCTTTATTTTTTGTTTTTTGCTCTGCCTAGAACACAACAAGTGCAAGCTGTTCTTTTTGTGCTTGCACTTTGTAGTCTCTCTTTGCCTTTTAATGGGCTGCTTTTTTTCTCTTATCATAAAAACCGACCCGTTGCGTATTCTTAGACTTACTGATTAAGCACTTCCCTTCTGTCTCTAATGTGCCTGAAGTTTCCTTTGGGATAAATGTTGAGGACATGCATGATTTAGGCCAGTAGATTCAGATATTTCGGACAGCTCTGCCATGGTATATCTTCTTGGCAAATGGTTTCAACTTTTGGCCAGAAGACTCAAATGACGGACAGACATGGACAGACCAAAATTTCTGCGTTTAAGTAGCGCGAGAAAGGCTATCGTCTTTAAAACCTTGCTGTTTTTTAGTGGAAGGGTTCACAGTTTGCTCTCCCTCCTCCCAGTTGCAGGCCTTTCCCTCTCCCTGAATGGCCACAGGCAGAAGCATCGCCGGCTGCTGTGCTGCGAGCAGTGTAGCTTCACGACACCGCACCCAAGCCAGCTGAACAGGCACCAGCGCATACACACAGGCAAGCGTCGCCACCAGTGCAGCCACTGTGGCAAGGCCTTTGTGCGGAAGGGCCACCTGGTCGACCACCTGCGCATTCACATGAGCAAGCGCCCCTTACGCTGCCACCTGTGCCCCATGGCGTTCGCCCAGAAGAGCACGCTGGACTACCATGTGTGCAGCCACACAGCTGGACATTCCATCTGCTGACTCTTCTGCCCCACAGTCTGGGCATGCCATTTCCCACAGAGGATGCACAAGAAGGGAGCACGCTGCCACCACCAGCACTGCACTTTTAGTCAATTCCTGGTAATGCGACCCGCATGCAGGCGGGCCACCATGCTAATTTAAAGCCGCTTATAAAGCGGCGGTTCACCGGCCTCGAGCGCAAGCGACCCACCGAACACGCTGACCAGCATTTAAGCGGCTCACTTTAGGGCCGCCTAACCAGAGTGCCACCTAAACCCCAGACCGTGTGTTCGGTGGGACGCTGGCTGTACTTTTTCTATGTGGCCCGTTATGCTAATCTATTCCCACTTACGAAGCGGCCCCCAAATCACACGGCCCCTCAAATAAGCGGCCTTGTTTCTTTTCAGAAAAAAAGAAAAAAGCCACTGGGCCAGAATTGATCCTATTCGTTTTTTCCTTTTTTCGTTCGTATTGCCAGGCCAACCCCAGCACCCCGTGACGAATGCTCTGACACTTGTTACGTCATACAAGACACACAAAGTACACATAAACAGATACACACACCCCTACGGAGAATCGAACCTGGGTCTACTACAACACATTAAGAGGCGGATATCATTACCACTGCGCCACGACGCATGGGCTTCTGGGGAGTGTAAACATGGGCTTATAAGGATACTGCATGCTGTAGCGCGTCACGCAGGA
Source organism: Haemaphysalis longicornis (assembly GCF_048455015.1). Classification (NCBI taxonomy): domain Eukaryota; kingdom Metazoa; phylum Arthropoda; class Arachnida; order Ixodida; family Ixodidae; genus Haemaphysalis; species Haemaphysalis longicornis. Next base: position 70,402,153 of record NW_027526422.1, on the reverse strand, counting down.
AACTAAAGTAACACATTTGGGGGCGAGTGGCTTTCTTTAGACCGCCGTTTTTGAATCGCTCTACCAAAGAGACATAATACTGTGGTTTTGCGGGAAGTTAAGTACGAGCGGAAACATTTAGTCATGCCGTGTGCCCGTTCCAACAGTATATATAATGCGCCGCGCAGGGACTCATTCCATCGATGCAAACAGAATTGATAACAGCTCTTCTGTTCTGCTTGTTATCAAAAGTATTCTTGGTCATTTGCGTAAAGTGCGCTGTCGCAATGCTTGCAAATAACTAGCACGTAAGGCGCACTGTCGTGCTGAAAATAAGAGCTGTCTCGGGCGGGAAAAGAGCGCGAAAAGACGCAAACACAGAGAGAGTGAGAAAGACACAAATACGGCGCTGACTCTCTGACTCTGAAGTGAAAGTATTTCCGAGGGTTAGCTATAACAAGCAAAGAACCTCTCTGCAGCCGGAAAATGTCAACAAGCTTTTTTGCCTCCTGGACTAGGGAAGCCACCCCGAAGACTCCATTTTAATTTTTTCTCTCTATAAAGAAAGTTTATTCTCTCTCTCTCCGCAACTGGATGAATTATTATTGATAGTCTAAAATGATCTGTATTCAGAAGCATCGACAACGTGACAATGAAAGCAAAAATCAAAGAAAAACTTACCCTTAATCTTTTCAGGCCTTATGCCTCGAAATGAACACACCCGAATAATGGGTAACTCATCGATAAAAGGCAGCCGACTAATCGAAATAATATGTTTTTAATCGGCACCCACTGACCCAGCCCTAGCGACACTATGGGTTGTCGATTAGCTGCGATTAGCTGCTACAACCAGCTATGTGACCTGTTAGGCTATCAGCCACTATACTGGAAAATTGCGTGGGTATAATTGGCTCCTTCAGAAGAACTGTTAGCAAGTACACTGGCTCAGCGCTGTCAAGAAAGAACAGGCACTTCGAAATCCCCATTAAGCAATTCATTAAACCTCGCAGGGCATTTCACCATGTAATAACATTTATGCAACAAAGTGGCGTAATTTTGGGGTTTGCCTGGCTTCAGGCAGTGAAACTGGATAATGTTGAATGACTTGAGCTCACCTGTTAAACGACCTATTCAAATGACTCGAGCTCACTTGAGCGAATTCGGAGAAAAGGACGGGCCCATTGTGGCCATTTCAGTGGCTGCGTCTCCGTTATAGGAGCCATTAAGAGATAGTGCAGCGTCCTCACCGCTTATAGTGGTTGCCTCCAAACCATGCTGTTTTTCTTGAATTTTTGCCCTGTGGTGATACTTATTATCACCTCCAAAACAACACATTTTTTTTATTTTAAACACTACGAGTTTGAGTTGCAAGCCCACAAAAACACAGTCATCTGTATTTTTAGTTGCTTATTTGCCAGCACTAGTACTTAATCACGCAAAGAAGGCTTGCATCAATAGTCTAATGCGAGAAATTAGGTTGTCGATCGCCACCTTTATCATTAATTGTAAATAAATTATTTGACTTGTTTGCGCCGGCACGAGTGTCATTCTGGAGATGCAATCTCTTGTGTGGAGCTGTCCGTCATGGTCCTTTGCAGGAACGTGCGTTATAAGAGAAGGCGCCACTCTTTCTGCCACCTCGCAGTTTCTCACTGCGGCAGGGCCCGTGCTTCAGTTCAGGCGTTGTGCGATGGAAGGAAGGAGGGCGCTGGTCCATCTGTGCCTGGTTATGTCAGCATAACCGAGCCTAGCCGAGCAAAGCCGCAGCCATTTTTTGACCTTAATTTGCAGCCTTTAAAAGGATAGTCACCACTAAAGAAAGTAGGCGTTTAGCTGCCAAGCACTCTCACATGCAATCCAAGAAGAAATGCATAAAACTGTCGTGTTTCGTCTTTAACCTTCTTCATTCATACCGTATGGCTAGTACAAAACTAGGGAAATATATGGTGTCGAAATAAAACGCGAAGAGCCATTACATAGTTAAACTAGGTCTCCTTCACATTTTCAAAAAAGGGAACTCTGCCCTCCCCTTTCCTCTGTCTAGACAGAGGGCATGGGGGCGGGGTGCTCGTGTGGAATCTTTTTGGGGGGGTGTAGAAATCCTCTTGGGGGGTGTTTGGGGGTGTGTATAAATCCCTGCCTATAAGAAGGACAGAAGTAAAAATAGAAGACGCTGTTGGGGGGCCAAGTCGCCCTGGTGTAGGCATCTAGTTTCGTGCACCAAGCCTGCAAGCGATCATGTGACAACAAGTGGCAGCGAATAAAACGCACATTTGCAAGTATTCACTTCCAGCCCTACTTTTCCATTGGCCATTAAACGAAAACAGTGCACGTACAACTGCGTACACAAGATAAAGTAGAAACACGACGAAGCAGTTTCACCTCAAAGCACGGCTAACACAGGGCGACGAACTTGCTTCTTTAGACAGAAGCATATGTCGCTGCCACGACGCTAACACTGCCGGAAAATCCAATCGCCCTGCTGCCCCTTTCCAATGAAAAAACTCAGAATGTCTTTCGACCGCCCCTTGATTTAACGAAGGGCAAGGCTAGCGGACCAGCGGGCAGTTATCCCTGTAACAGAGAGCATCCGTGTCATTAGTATCATCGGTTTTTCCTCCTGCGTTTTTCGTTCGCTACCTCGCATAACCTGTTCGCCGCGAGTTACGCCGTGGCCGGGCGCGGCGCCGACTTGTCAAAGTGTAGCTTGCTGGGCCAGTTGGTGCATTCTGACGTTTTGGAAAAACCCGCGAAAAAGATTGGCTGTGGCTTAACTACGTTATGCTTGGGTGTGCGTAGCGATAGATACGGTTAATGTTATTGTTTAGCTTAGTTCTCTGTACGGTTACGACGCTTCGCGAGGCGGGCGGCTCGTTCTTTCTCCGCCTCCTCGACTGGCTACCTCCTCTCGGTTTCGTTTCGACGACAAAGCCCTGCGATTTTATTGTGTGTTCTTTTATATTTTATTTTGTGTTTGTCCATTTTTTATTTCTATATTTTTTATATTTTTATTTCTTTTAATTTTGAATTATAATTGTTATTTTTGTTTATTTGTACTTTTTTATATTCATTTTTATTTTTGGCGCGGCGGCGGCTCTGCCAGCTGCGGCACCTAGGGAATGCTATGTTCCCTAGCCTCCGTAGGTTCCCTAGGAACCACTGCCAGCTAGTGAACCGAGGTGCCAGGTGTTTATGCAGAATTTTGATTTTGGGGGGGTGTTGGTGGGATGTTTGGGGGGTTGTATAAATCCCTAGGCAGGGTGCTTGTGGTTGTGGAATCTTTTTTTGGGGGGGGGGTGTCGAAGTCCTTCTGGGGGGTTGTCGGGGGGGTGTTAGGGGTGTGTGTATAAGGTGAGACCACCGGTCACAGCGAAACTAGCGAAACGGCGAGAATACGGCCATAGTAGCTTCCTCTGCAAAACATGAAGACACAGCCACAGAAAGGACAACACACTGGCTGGTGTTGCCCACACACAAATTGCAAGGCCGAGTTGTCGATCTTGCGGTCTGATCTAGGCGAAGGCAGTCACTTATAGTGTAAAATAAGGCTTCCCTTTTTTCACCAGCGGGAATTAGGGCACGCTAATTACGGGGCAAAGAGACAAAGAAACAAACAAAGACACAAATATTTTCAGGGTTTCTTATGTTATCTAGGCGACTTGAAAGCGAAATTTGTATGTGCATGTCTGTGAGCGCGTGTTTGCTTGCGTGCAACTGTATTGGTGTCTTGTCGTCGTCCTTGTCATTCGGTGTCTTTTATTATTGAAGAGCCGCGAGTCCCCTCCCCCTGAACATTGAAAGATTTTGGAGGGCAAAAGGCAACGTGAGCATACGCCATGCGATCTAAGCAGGGACTTGGTAGCAAGGGCGGTACACGGCGGCTAGGACGACGCACGAGAGCGGCAATAAAGGCGAGTAAAAAAGTTGCCGAGACATATCCGTTTGTATGCTACGATGTAAGGGGCGATAGCGATACTTCGGCTCCCAGGGAGTGTTTTCGTACGCAGTTGCTGCATTCGCAATCTATTGAAGAGAAGGTCATCGAAGAGAAAGATTAGCAACGAGGGTTTTTAATCGCCGTGTGCCAGGAAAGACAAAGGTTCTGTTCCCTTCTGTGGATTAAAATGTGCGTGGGAAAGGTTGCCGATGCGAGGTGTTGGTCAGTTAGAGCGAGGAGGCGTCAGTGTCAGTGTTTCAATACGTTTATTCTGTGATTTCTAGACCCGGCTGAACAATTTACTTTTTACGAGTAGGGAGAGAGAGAAATAGAGAGAGAGCGAGAGTGAAGATCTTCGCTCACGAAGAAATAGTTGTGGCTTAGGAATATGATGTAAAGAGATGACAGGGAACTCAAGGGTGGAACCTTATGACTATAGGGAAACAAATGCAGCAGCTCCTTCCCTTGCCCTCTCACATGGAATGCGGCTGGTCAAAGCTGCTTCCTACGTCTCCAGTTCTTCTCCCCTGGCCATACCCTTGAATATGGCTGGGATGCGTGCAAGAGGGTGGATTTTTCTCTGATTTTAACAGAGTTTTAAAGGAGCACTGACACGCAAATTTTATGTTACACTTTTATTGCTTTTATCGATGCTTAATGGTCTGGCGAACCTGAAACGGCACTTCAAATACTTCAGCGCGCGATAGTTAATTACATAGAACGGCCTGAAAATCGTTTATTTCAAATTCCCGCGCTTTCATCCCGAACGGCGCATATGACAGCCTCCCGGTTTGACCTCACCGCTTTGTGCGGACGTTACCGGCGCCCGCTTGAGAGGGTGTTGCGCCCGCTCGCCGCTCGTGGGGCCGCGCGCGTGGAGTGACGTCACGATTTTTTGACGAGCGCTGTCGCGTCACTTCTTTTTCCTCACCTGGAGTGATGTCACGCTGATGTCCATTTGCTGAGTGCGGCTCCGCGCGCGGCTCCGTCGGCGCGATAAATGCGATCCAATTGAACTATGTTCTTTGCGTCGCAGGCGGCTCATATTTCAGCCAGGGTATTCTGTTGAGTGAAGTAAGCGAACTGTGCAATAATATTAACGCCGAAAATTGGTGTCAGTGCTCCTTTAAGTTAATGTATGACGTTTCTACCTGACAAAATAACGCACATAGATTTAGAGATCTTGCGTTGGTTTTTCGTCCACAAAGTTGGTGATTCTTCGGAATTGCGACCTCGTTGCAGCAAGGGGGAAATATTTTCCTAGGCAGGGGATGGGGATTCGTTCTTAACATTTTTTGAGGAGGGCAGTGTGGTAGTCGTGGTCACAAGGAGCACGAAATGTAAGTTCGTCGGCCTTTTGTTCAGTGCGTCGTTTTCTTCCAGACCATTGGGTCCGGGTTCCCAGGCGAGGTTGTCAACTTTTTGTATTAGGAATGGAAATACCTTACCGATGTGCTTAGGTATCCCGCCTGCCGAAAACAGTAATGCCCTTCGAGAGTCCGTAACTGGTTTACGCTTCAATTTGATACTTCGGCTATTATGATTTCCGAGAGGATGGCTCCAACTTCCACTTTTTTCTTCCTGTATGTTGGACGGTCATGCAGTCACAAAGATTTCCAAAGTAGTCAACAACGACAATTGCAGCCTCGTGCTTTCGTACATCCCATAGTACTGCGGGGTGGGCCTCATGATTTGAAAACATTCCCCCAATGCACTTGATCCTGCCATATTGCTTCTTTCTGTGTACGATGGGGTCAGCCGCAAACTAACTTGCAGGGAAGAGTCGTTCAGTACATCTGAAAAACAATGTGGCTGCGTCGTGTGGGCAGTGCAGAAGTTGGCGTGCTATGCAGCCGGTTCCCAGTTTGTTGTAGAAACTGATCATTACCCGCTAACCTATAGCTAAATACATGTCATCTAAAAGCTGTCGTTCGCTAAGGTGGAGTATGGTACTCCAGCAGCACAATCTTGTCGTTCGCTATAAGAAACTAAAGTTGAACGCTAACGCAGACGCACTAAGCCGTGCGTTCTAAGTAATGCTGTCTTTGTACTGCCCGTGACTTGTGTTTCGCCTCTTCGTGAGCAGCTTTTGGCTTAGCAGGTATATGGGCGCAAAATTATTGCCCTCATTTGCTGCCTCGGTTTATTATTTCCGCGCAACGTGATTTCAAGTAATCAACTTAAGTTATGATCATTTAATGTCATGTGTTATCCTTGACACATAGTTTGAGTTTTTATTTTAAGAGTGTTGCGTCCCGCATAAGTCTCTTGGTGTAGAGGGTCCAAATTGGGGAGAGACTTAGGTGATTTTATCACGTTTTTGGAGTCTGGTGTTCTGACGGAGGTCAGAGGGTGCTTGCTTGCGTTGCGTGTTGCCTGTTGTCAGTTGGTTATTTGCCAGCTGCAGAACGATAGGCTACCGGTGCTCACAAAAGAGACCGGAAGAGCCGGGCGAAGCTGGTCGAAACACCTGGGCAGCACGGCGATGTACCTGTGAACTGGACCTGGCAGGTGGTATCTGTTCGTGGAGAGGAGCGTGGAGCCGCCCTTTTCCTGGAGCACTGGAGGTGAACCTGGATAACGCTGGCGAACGAGCGCGCCCCGGCTTCCGAGCCCGTCTGGAGGCAGCTCGTCTTCCCGGTGCATTATCTGGCGGTGGGGGTGCTATTGTTCCAGAGCGCCCGTCCCAAATTCGTTGCACGTGGCGACGTGCCGACAGCGGGGCCGATTCACGCCTCGACCAAACCAGACCAAACCGCCCCCGGCCGACAGGCCCAGGCTTTCATCGCCGCAGAGTTGCTTCTCCTTTTGCCGTCGTGGCGGCTCGGCCGAATCATGCATCGGGCGAACGGCCGGTGGCGGACATGCCGCTACATGCCTGGAGACGGCTCCGCTGACACGACGATGGCGTCGCCTTCCCTTTTAAGCGCGAGACACATGTACGATTGGTGCATGCGAATCGCATGCAACTGATCGTTACGACTGTCGCCACGACTAGTCGTACGCGTGAATTTGAGACACATGGCCCGATGCGCGCGTGCGATGCGTCGTCGGCGTCGCTCCGCCCACTGTTTTTGCTCCATGGTCAACAACGACGATCGCTGAGCTGAATTTGCAGATTTCGGGCATCGTTCGCACGAAATGCATAAGCAGGCAACCGTGAAGCGTTTTCTGCCTTCGGAAACAGTCCGCGCACACGCCGGCCGCGCCTGTCAGCTCGGCACACTTAGCGGCTCGAACCTGCGCAGACCACGGTAGCAACCGCTTGTCGCTGCTCTTCCGAATCAATCTGATCGCTAAAAAGAAGTTCCACATGCGAGAAAGTAGGTGTTAGTGTGGTGAAGAATTGTGGTAAAGATTGTTGTCAGGGTTTATTTTACAAGCGCCGATCAGATATCGGCGATCAGATGGCGATACCTGCGCGGAAGTCTCGGAACAGGCTACGCAGATGTCTTGGTCACCGATCGCTCAAACGGCCGTTATAGCTGAAATAAAGTTCCACATGCGAGGAAGGGGACGATAGTGGGGTGAAAAGTTGTGTTACGGATTATCATTCGCAGTTGCACAGATAGCGGCGATCAAATATCCGCCAGGATGCTAAGCCTAAAGTTCCCATCACCCGAGCCGACCGGAGCAACGCAAGCCGGTTGCGGGCTCAGCGGGTTCTCATTGGCTGCGGCCTCACAACGATCGCAACGATGACACGACTGCATCTGGCTTGCCAGTCGCACGTCGTGAGCCTCCGACCAGCGAGCGACGCCAAAACAGGTCCTATAACGATCAATTGTAAGGATCAGTCGCATGCGAATCGCGTGCACCCGTCGTACATGTGTCTGGCGCTTTACCTTCGGGGCTGCTCGGCTGACGCAAGCGCTTCGCCTCCATTCGTCGGATTTCAAACTTCGGCCCGCGAGAGTCCCAATTGGCTGTCGCCTTTGTGCGAGTCATGAAACGCTGTTGTTACCCTTGTACATACGGTATATAAATGGTGCTTTAACTTTTCGTCGCCTCGAGAACTTCATCTCTCTCCTCTGCGCCGCGTCGATAGCGGACGTATCAAAGGAACGCCGCTACACCGGTGACTGCGCTCGGATGGCCAGCCGCAAGTCTAGCGGCGACAAAACGTCGAAAGTTGTCGGAGCCACGTCGGACGAGGCGGCTGGGCACACATCTACAGTTCGTCTCGTCGCGGCCGGTCTCGGCAAGTCTTATGGGGCGTCTCACGGGCTGGGGGCACCCGGCCGTGGAGGTGGTCGAGCTGTGGTCGCGGCGGGGATGGGTATGCCCGACATGGCCCACGTACCATCGACGATCGCGTCCAGGCCGAGGCGCGGCGAAGCTGTGGCGAGGATGGGAATGATCGACCCCCATACAATATTGTCCCGTGGCGGCAAGCGGCTCTTTCTCGTGCATTTTATCGCATTGCTCATCTGCATCATCACCCTCATCGGGCCGCAGCTTCGACCGGGACGGTCGCCCTCTACCGGTGTGTAATGTCACGGGACATATACAATAGAATATCGTTAATTGAGAAATTCGAATAAATCGTCATTCCCGCACCCTCCCTTCAAAAATGCACCTAGCCCTATGGTAAGAAACATTCGCTAATTCGACGCGAAATTGCACGCGCACGGGTTCATTTGACTGCAGCAAGTCAATGTAAAATACGCCCGAACAAGTTGGGGCGAACTGTTTTCGCCCCAGTGGATTTGCGCATCCCGAGGCTTCTGAAATCCCGGAACGCATCCCGGAGTCCGCAGCGCCAGAAGTGGAGGAGAAAGATATGGCATTCTTTGGCCTGCTTCCCTCCGAAGTGCAGCTTGCCAACTACGTTGCAATTAATGACAGCGTTGTCGACGTCGGCCGGTTGACCGATGACGAGATCATCAGCGCTGCCCTCCGTGGGACAGATGAGGCGTCCGACGAAGACCCGCGCGATGTGCTACGCCCGGTGCGACGTACCGCAAAAGAAGTTGCGGACGCTCTCGTCGTTCCAGGGCAGTTTGCTACGATGTTCCAAGCAATACCCTTTTCCGCTGGAAGGATTGGCAGATGGCCAAAACTAGCCATTTCCACTCAGCTGTCTGCAAGGAAAACAAACAAGCAAGCACCACGGACTTTGTCTCAAATTAAAGATTACGAACAAGATAATTGAAATTGTGCGTTTTTGTTATTCATTCGATAATTCGACGTTTGGATGATTCTGACTTTTTTTCACTTCCTTAAGATCCGAATTAACGAGGTTTTACTGCAGGTGGACAATACCCCAAAGCGCCATTACAAAAAGACCTGCGACGACGACAACGAAGAAGGGCTGCTGGCGTACCCTGCGCTGCCAGCGCTGGCCATCTGGCAGCAGTGTTCAAACGTACAATTGGTAAAGCTAAAATGGATGACATTATAAAACTCAATGACTCTCTTCCAAATTCTGGAAATAAAGCAGCGCTGTATAAGTTCATGGCAAGCAATCGGGCAGTTTCTCTCAAGCAGTTACAGTCGTCAGAGGTCTTGACTTCTGCTGAAGAGGCCCAGTTTTTTTAGCGTTACGCTAGAGGACTTGTGGTTCGGTTTTCTTCTCGTTGGAGTAACTATCGCTTAAGGAATCCTACAGAACGGATGATTTTTTGCCAGTCTCATCTATTGATGTGGTGGAGGCCTTGTCCACCACACGATCTGCGGCGCCGGGGATTGACAGCGAGACAGTTGGGGCTATTTAATTTTTTAGCAGAGGAATTCCAATCGGTTCTAATTCATCCCTAAAGTTTTGTTGGATTCCACAAAACTGGAAAGTGTCCAAGATAATTTTGCTCCAAAAAGCCAGGTCAGCAGCTAGGGTTTCGATTTAGACAACTTAAGACCGATTGCTCTTACTTCTAACATGATAAAATTAATAGAGCGAATAGATTTTAAACAGACAGCTTCTTTCATGCAAGACAGGCAATTACTTAGTCCTGCTGAGATTGGTTTTAGGCGGGGATGTTCTATTTGGAGCACTCACGAGGATTTGGAGGCGAAAATTCGCTTAGCCCAAAGAGAAAAAACGGTGTCGGCAGTAGTGACCTTAGATGAAGCTAAAGCTTATGGCATTGTCGAGCATAGTATTTTATTAAAGTAACTGGCCCGCATAAACCTCCCAGCACATCTTTTTGTTTGGATTAGGGAGTTTTCGGCAGACCAGGACTTATTTTGTACAAATGGAAGGCTATTTTCAAGAAGCTTTTTACAAACTAGAGGTGTGCCTCAAGGATCGGTTTAATCGCCTATACTTTTCAACATCCTTATGAGCGACATTCCTCTGCTCACAGGTGTAACAACCTACGTTTATGCGGATGATATAGCGTTCTTCGCGGCCGCAATTGACATTCATTCGTTGCATGAACGCTTGCGGGCCTATGTATCTCTGTTGAAGACATGGCTTTACAGCATTCATTTAACGCTAAATGTGTCGAAAAGTGCTGTGCTTGTCTTCCCGGTTGCAGGACCAGTTTCAATTTCTCTCGCTTATAAAAATCAAGCCATTCCGCAGGTAGATTCGCTGAACTGCCTTGGTATTACCAGAGTCCTTCAATGCGTTAAGCATTGAAGGACTCTGGTATTACCTACGCTTCTACTCTTGACTGGCATACACATATTAATGAATCGCTCACTAAAGCGGAGAGAGAATTTGGTCGCATGAAAAGACTATGTGGAAAACGAGCAGGAATGCGTCGGGACACACTTTTGCTGTTCTACCGATCCTACGTCCGGCCAGTCATGGAGTTTGGCTGCATCTTGTTTTGCAATTGCCCTATTTACAAACTGCAACCCTTATACCTCTTGGAGAGGCGCATCCTTCGATTTTGCCTTGGTGTCCCCCGGTTCGTCTCGAACCGGGTTTTGTACTTAGGCACGCATTCCTGAACTCAGGGTCCTATTTCTATTGCTGACAGTTCGAACTTACCTCCGCATGTACGAAGCCCCCTCTGGAACTGCTGAGCCTGTATTTTTTTGTCATCATCATCATAACCACCAGCCTATCTACGCCCACTGCAGGTTAAGGCTTCTCCCATTATTCTCCAATTACCCGGGTCCTGTGCCAACAGTGACCAATTTATCCCTGCAAATTTCTTGATCTCATCTGCCCATCTAACTTTCTGCCGCCCCTGCAACGCTTGCCTTCTCTAGGGATCCACTCTGTTACCCTTAATGACCAACGGTTATCTTGCCTTCGCATTACATGCCCTGCCCACGTCTATTTCTTCTTCTTAATTTCTACTAATATCTCCTTAACACGCGTTTGTTCTCTGACTCACTCCGCTCTCTTCTTGTCCCTTAATGTTACACCCATCATTTTCCGCTCTATTGGCCACTGAGTCGTTCTCAATTTAAGTTGAACCCTCTTAGTGAGCCTCCAAGTTTCTGCCCCGTAGGTGAGTACCGGTAAGATGCAGCTGTCATACACTTTCTTCTTGCGGGACAGTGGTAAGCTGCTATTCATTATCTGAGAATGTCTGCCGTATGCACTCCACCCCATTCTGATCCTTCTAATTATCTTTGCCTCATGGTTGGGATCCGGGGTCACCACTTGGCCTAAGTAGATATATTCGCTTACCAGCTCCCCTACCTCGCCCCCTATCCCAAACTGCTGTGCTGTCCCGAAGTTATTGATCATTACTCCGCTTTTCTGCATAATAATTTTCAGGCCCACGGTTCTACTCGGTTCGTCCAGTGCCGAAAGCATGCTTTGCAATTCGTCCCCCGAGCTACTTAGCAAGGAAACGTCATCAGCAAATCTGAGGTTACTGAGGTATTCTCCATTAACCCTTACTCCCACCTTTTCCCAATCCAACGTTCCGAATACTTCTTGTAAACATGCTGTGAATAACATTGGAGAGATTGTGTCTCCTTGTCTGACGCCCTTCCTTATAGGTATTTTACTGCTTCTCTATCACCTGATTGATCGTGTGAATATGGTCCATTGTTGAATAACCCTGCTTGTTCTTTAGGTTGACTGAAATCTAAAGTTGCAGAAATTCTGTTAGCGATTACTTTGGTAAGTACCTTGTAGACGACTGACAGTAAGCTGATCGGCCTGTAATTTTTCATGTCACCTTCATGTCACCTTTCAAGTAAAATTTATCCGCCATCCTTCAAGAGGTGTGCTGTTATCTGATCCTCACCACGTGCTTTGCCCACTTTCATTTATTTCAAAGCCTTCCTTACTTCTTCGGTCGTTACTGGTGGGATGTCTATCTCCTCTGAACTACTTTCTCGTTCGGCATTATCCTGGATGTCCCGGCTACTGTACAGATCCCTAAAGAACTCCTCGGCCACTGTGACTATTTTATCTCTATTTGTGATGACATAGCCTTGCTTATCTTTAAGTGCATTCATCTGATTTTTCCCCACGCCAAGACGCCTCTTCACTGATTTCAGGCTACCTCCTTTCTTTACAGCGTATTCAATCCTTTCCGTATTATATTTCCGTATGTCAGCTGTCTTACGCTTAATGATAAGCTTCGAAAGCTCCGCTAGTTCTATTCTGTCAGCTGGGGTGGAGATTGTCATGATTTGCCGTTTCCTAATTAGATCTTTCGTCTCCTGGGAAAGTTTACCAGTGTCCTGTCTAGCCATCGTGCCCCCGACTTCTACTGCACACTCCGTGATAATGCGTGTAAGGTTGTCGCTGGCTTACTGTGTCGTAAGCCCAGCTTCCTCGGTAAGAGCTGAATATCGGTTCTGCAGCGCGGTCCTGAATTCTTCTACTTATCGGCTTCTTTCGTACTAGCTTGTTACGGTCCCTCCTCAAATCTAACCTAATTCGAGACCTTATCATACTTGGTACACCTTACCCTTCCGAGCACTTCCACATCCTTCACGAAGCCAGGGTTATCGCATAATATGAAGGCTATTTCATATTTATGGTCCCCATTCGGGCTCCTCCACGTCCACTTCTGGCTCTCCCGTTTACAGAAGGTATTCATTATGCGTAGGTTATTCCGTTCTGCAAACTAAACTAGTGGGACCCCCCCTGCTATTTCTACAGCCCAGACCATAGTTCCCAACTGCCTTGTCTCCAGCCTGATTCTTGCCTACTTTAGCATTAAAGTCCCCCATAACTACGGAATAGTGTTTTTTTACTTTAGTATTTTTTTGTGATCCGAGTTTATTTTTTACTTCTCCGTTGCCGAAGCGTATTTCCCCCTAAGTGCAATTCGTTCAAACATGCCTTAATTGCATTTCGGTTAAGTTATATGAAATTATCCCAGTATTCCCTCTTGAGTTTTTCTTTCAGCTTTTTTAGTTGAGTTGACTTGAGTTGAGTTTTTCTTTCAAGACACCTTCCCTTCGGCCACAGAACTTCTCCCAAGCTATCTATTAACCGGTCTTTTAAATTAGTATCTTTTAGAGTATCCTGCTTGTTCTGTGATTTACACTGACGCATCTAAAAATGGGGAGAAAGCCGAAATAGGTATTTTTTCACAATCTCTAGATTGGAGTTATTCGCCACGAATCGTGGACTGCGCACCCATTTTTATGGCAGAATTTTTAGCAATTGCCTCGCTCTATGTAAAATGCCGCAGCATGTATCACAAGAGAGAGAGAGAGAGAGAGAAGGCTGGTGAGGTCAGCCCTGCTGGGGACAAGGCTTGCTACACCAGATGGTAGGTGACTACGTTGATGAGTGGTGAATATTAGACATTAGGGTTATAGCAGGAAGAAGGCAAACAAGAAGCGTTGAAGAAAAAAAGAAAGTAAAAACAAGAGAATGCTGCTAGCAGAGTCCGGACATAAAAATACACAAGTCGTCATACAATCCGATTCGATGTCCGTTATATCGGCATTAACTTCATCTTCCGACTCCCCTTGTACCGCATAGTATTGTTTTTTGTTCAAAGGCACGTAAAGGAGGTACGTTTGGCTTGGGTCCCTGGCCATACGGACATCTGGGGGAAAAACCTAGCGGATCATTTAGCTAATCTCGCTGTTACAGCTCCCATTGAATTCGGCATACCTAAGCCCTCTCTTTTTGCATCTTCAAGATTACGACGCGGCATTTAGACGCTACTGGTTCAGCCGCACTGCTATCCTTTCAAGAGTATACATTTGAATTTCGGGTGGGATGTCCGTTTTTGGAGTTCTCACCGAGCTGCGCTGCAGGATTCCGAAACTAAATTTCTAGGTTTAGAACAGGGCTTTCACCTACGAAAAAAAAAATTGGCCGCGTATCTGCTCCTTTCGTTGCAAATGTCGTCAAAAGACGATAGGCTTTGTAGACATTTGCCATGGAAATGCCGCCTTTCGTTTTCCCGCTCACCTCTCATTCTGTTCCTGTACCGTCGCGCTCATCCCAACGTAAACACACCAAGGGTCTGCTCAAGGCGATTTGAATTTACCGCGTTCCACTGCTACAGGCCGGGTTCCTCGATGCCAGCGCTGCAGTACGGCGGTGACGCGCGTGAAACGAGGCGGCCGACTTCAAGGTTTATGGAAACGCGTGGCCATGCTCCACGTGCGTTCCAAGCAGAACGCGGAACATAGCTAGTGGAACAACCGATTTAGACGTGGCAAAATCTTTGAGGACATCATCATCATCTTTCGTGCTGTTGCCGCGTGATTTTTCATATGCCGCCTGGAAGTGGCGCGGGCAACAGCAGGCAGCGGTTTTCTGCAGTAGGTGTAGAATATCATTTGCTATAAAAAAAACCAAGCATCCATGAATATTTTTATAAAGGAACACTGTAAATATCCATTGTGTACTAATTTCCGGTCTTATATTTGCGTAATGTCTTGTTCTTGTTCAACAAAGTTGACAAGTATGAACATATAAATCGGGCTTAGACGTTTACCTTTGGCTGTGAGTATATAAGACTCTTGCGCATTATCTACTTCAGTTTGGCCGGGAGGCTGAATCGAGTCACAGACAGACCGACAGACAGACATACATACAGACCAAAATTTCTGGGTTTAAGTAGTGCAAGGAAGACTATCGTCTTTAATTTGCATGCGGTGCCAGGTCCCTGAAACAATGTAACATTTTTTCCTCGCCGGTCGCCGCTTATGGGCAGCTAGACAGCTGCTTTTGAAGGACACAATTGAACGTTTGGGGTTGAATTTACCGGTTCCACTTATATTATCTATTGGCGCAATAAATTTCGGGTATGCAAAAAGGGATATATATATATAGGGAGCAGTAAAACTTTGAAGATGGTAGAGAACGCAAGAAAAGAAAACTTTGAACAAGGTAAAAGCACGATTATTGCCAACGTTTCAGCAAAGAGACTTGCTTTCGTCAGGGCCCTGACAAAAGCCCTGACGAAAGCAAGTCTCTTTGGTGAAACGTTGGCAACAATCGTGCTTCTACCTTGTTCAAAGTTTTCTTATATATATATATATATATATATATATATATATATATATATATATATATATAATTGTATTCAAGCTTTTCCTTCTACAGGTCACAGGTCACTTGAGTTGCTGAACGGTAAGAATTCATGGGTAATTCGGGTTTTAATCATGACGAAGTTTCCTTTTACAGCCTCGTCTTTCCAGGCAATAAATTAGTATTTTGAGGTCCTCGCGAAACCTCGCAATCCCTCCTTGCGGGTACGTGCCAAAACCTTTGAGGATATCATCGTCATCATCATCTATTTGGTCGCCGACATGCAAGTAATGTTAGATTGTTCACCTTCTTCATGGTTCGTCTCATCCTCTCTGCCGTCACGTTACAATATGTTTTTTCTTACATTAGCGTCTGAGCAGTGTTTTTCAGTGTTTTCTTGAAACTTGCGTGCCCGTTGCTGCTTCACCGTGTTTTATACAATTGTAATATTCGATGCGTTTGCTTAGAAATCTATGGACAACGCGGGAGCAAAATTGGAAGGTTGTAACTTAACTACCTGTGTAATATTTCAGCTAAAAGTTAAAAAACGAGGTCTCTGAGCCAAATTGGACTTTTAGGACGCAGCGCTTTGGCGCCTGGCACCTGGGTTTCACGCAGCGTAGGTGTCCGTTGGCGTCCGGGTACCCGATTGAGCGAACAGAACAGTAAAGGCAGCAAAAAATGGAAAGGAGCTACTTACTTACTTACTTTAAACGTTCCCTAAAAATAAGAAAAAACGCCATAAAAACTGGAACAAACCTGCCCCAGCTAAGCTATAGCAGGATAATGTCAATTAAAAAATAAATAAACAGGAAGCCGAGGCTCCAAAGTCTTAGAAGTAAAGCCAATAAGTTGCAAAAAAGGAGGCTCAGGAACTGATCTTGTGACTGGCGTGGGCGGCTGGGTGCGCGGGACCGTGGGGCATAATGTAGTAGTAGTAGTGGTCAAGTAACTCCTTCTCGTAGTAGTAGTAGTATTCTCCTTCTCGTAGAAGTAGTAGTAGTAGTAGTAGTAGCAGTTGTTGTTGTTGTTGTGGTATAGTAGTATGTAGTGGTAGTGGTAGTAGTAGTAGTAGTAGTAGTAGTAGTAGTATAGTGGTAGTAGTAAGTAGTAGTAGTTGTGGTAGAGTAGTATGTAGTAGTAGTAGTAGTCAAGTAACTTCTTCTCGTAGTAGTAGTAGTAGTTCGATTCACACGTGTTATGGAGGAGCGTCAAGAGAACGTGTGTGCTGGGCGTGTTGGTTGAGGTCTACAAACATACTGAGCGGCGCAAATACACATCCAAATACACGGCGAAAATACACATACATGTCCGTGTCTTCTTTCTTGTGTGTTGTGTATTTGCGCCGCTCAGTATGTTTCAATAGAGGAGCGGTACGAAGTGGATATACCCAGTTTTTCTCGAGACTCTTTGAAGCGTCTATAGCCTAACGTGCGATTGCCGATTTCCCAGAAGTCGCGTAACTTGGGCCCTCACTGTGGCGCAAATACTTCAGCAAGCCAGCACCCAGGAGCCGTGACAGGCTGCCGAACGACACGCTCGCGGCTGAAGCGCTTTCGTAGAAGCCGCAAGTAACTCCTTCTCCAGCAAGCCAGTATTGAGGAGCCGCGACAGGAGGCCCAACGACACGCTCGCGGCTAAAGCGCTTTCTTAGACGCAAGTAACTCCTCCCTTCTTTCGTAGCCGCCGCAAGTAACTTTTTCTCCTTCTTGTCTGCGGAAATGCTGATGATGATCCCAGTCCAGAGTAGTAGTATAGTAGTTATAGTAGTAGTGTAGTGGTGGTAGTTGTAGTAGTTGTTGTTGTGGTAGAGTAGTAGTAGTAGTAGTAGTAGTAGTAGTAGTAGTAGTAGTAGTAGTAGTAGTCGATTCGTACGTGTCATGGAGGAGCGGTACGAAGCGGGTATACCCAGTTCTTCTCGAGACTCTTTGAAGCGTCTAGAGCCTAACGTGCGAGTCTAACGTCTAGAGCCTAATGTGCGTCTAGACGTGCGTCTAACGTGCGTCTAAGCGTCTAGAGCCTAACGTGCTTCCCCCTCACACTTTCGCCTTGCGTCGCCGCCACGGAGCAACACCACCCACAAGGAGCGCCTCCCACCAGCACTTTTCCTAGACGCTGCTCTGTACGGCGCTCATCCGAAACACGTTACATCTGCGCGGCAGGTTCAAATACGAGTTGCAACAACGTGCTTGCCGATGGCTGCGACGCTCTGCGAGATAACAGCACAGTAGCGCGCGCCGCCGTGCATTCGCTGATCACGTGATCACTTCCTGAGACGCAGCAGATATGCGCCGTGACCGAGAAGACTACAGTTCGCGCTGGGCACAGATTTTGCATTGCGGAGTATAGAAATCGTCAGTGAATTTTTTATTGCGAAAAATTGATATTCTTGTCAGCAACAAGTTTTTTTAGAAAAGTGCACACCAGGCGTAAATTAAGCATAAAATTTACGAATTGCCCCTAAAAAATATTTTTGCAGATAGACGTCGCTAAAGTTGGCCTAGGAGCACGGGTAGGTAATGGCGGGGGTCCACCTTGTCATGATCCAAAATTTTGGATAGAAAAAAAATTTTCCGAGAAAAATATGGGTGAACCTGGGCATTATAATAATTAGGGAATGATGTAAAATAGTTAAAGTATATTGAAGAGGTCGACCACTTCGTTCTATCTTACCTGAAATCACCCGCATATTTTATTTCTTGAGTTCAGTTTTGTGAAAGTAATTTTGTATTCTTGTTATTCTTGGTTTTCATAATTAATTACGATGTTTAACGTGCCGACGCTACACAGACGATGAGGCGCGACGTAGAGGAGGTCTCCGGATTAATTTTGACCAGCTGGGGATCTTTAACGTGCACCAAAATCTCGAACACGGGCTTTTTTGCTTGTTGCCTCCATCTGAAAAGCGGCTGCCTCGGCCGGGAATCGAACCCGCGTTCTTGGGCTCAGCAGCACAACGCCTTAGCCACTGAGCCACCGCGGCGGGTTGATTTTCATAATTATGTCCGATCAATTATTTTCACTAACGCTATTATAACGATGAAAGGTGAATTACTTCCTCCGCCAAATCTGCCTTTTCGTGGAAATGCCCGGCATTACACGGTTCGCTCTAGTTCGCTATATTTTTATTTGTATTTCGAACGTTCTTTTGCGGACTTTTTTCGTTCAACATTCGGTTCTGAAGGGAGATGTATGGGATGCATATTTTTTTATTTTGTCAGATTATTTTGGGGAAAAATACATTTTTCATATATTTTAAATTTTTCGGTTTTAAAACTTTGTGTGACAGATCATCTGCATTTACGTTATTATAACGATTAACGGTATTACTCCCACCAAAACTGCGTTTAGACTAAATGCCTGGAGTTTCAGGGTTCGTTCATGTTCGCTATTTTTTATTCGCATTTTGAACGTTCTTTCGCGGATTTTTTTGTTTAGATTTGGTTTGTTCGGGGAGATGTGTAAGATGCATATTTTTGATTTTATCAGTTCATTTTTGTGAGACTTCTAGTTGTTCTATTTTCCGTATTTTTTGGTTTTTCAGAATTCTGACTGACAAATTGTCTGCCTTTCGGTTAATGTAATGATGGAAAGTGTTACTTCCTACAAACCTGCATTTTCATGAAAATACCCTTTGTTACACGGTTCGCTCAGGTTCTCTATTTTGTAATTTTTTATGTTATTTTGCGGACCGTCGTTCACTATTCAGTTTTGGGTGGGAGATATATAAAATGCATATATTTGATGTTGTCAGTTCATTTTTGTGACAATCTTAGCATTTCGTTTTTTTCCTATTATTTGGTTTCTCTGAATTCCATCTGGTCAATTATTTGCATGTACGCTATTATAACTATTAAATGTGTTGATCCAACCAAATCTTGGTTATAGTGGACATTCCCGGCATTACAAGGTTCGTTGTAGTTCGCTATTTTTTGTTCGATTTTGAACATTCTTTTGCGGGCTTTTTCGTTTAATATTCGGTTTCGAGGAGAAATGCATGAGACGCATATTTTTGGTTTGGTCAGCTATTTTGTGGTTTTCGGAATTCTGTCACAGAAATAATCTCCATTTACGGTATTATAACGATTAAAGGTGTTACTTCCGCTAAATCTGTGGAAAGGCATATTTGTGGAAATGCAGGGGATTCCTTCCCCAGTACCTCCACAGCCTGGACCGTGTAACGGTCCTGGCTGTGGAGGTAATCGACAGGAATTGCTACACATAAAAAGCACACGAAAATGAAGCGCAATAGATGGGCTTTATAACAATATAGTTTTCAATTTTTTACGTGGTGGCAGGACAAATACGGCAAACGGGGGTAAATGTGAATGTGCTAGATTTTAATGGGCGTTTGCCATCTTAGCATGACCACGGCACTGAACCAACGTGTACATCACCTTCTGCGTAGATTGGTGGGCATGGTGGTGTGTTCTGCTGTCCGACCACGCCTTCTTAACATGGGAATGTGAAGGAAGTGGTCAGCATTTCAAATTAAATTTGCCAAACGGTATTCTGGCAAAGGTTAGAATCCCTTTGTTCATTCTACCGGATGCCGGTAGAGTAAACACCATGTTGTTTATATTCAGGTGCACGTTAAAGCTCCTCAGGTGGTTTAATAAAATCTGCTTGCCTGAACTACGGTAACTACGGCGTGCCTCATAGCTGATGTGTGTCTTCGGCGAGTAAAATCTCTCAAATATATTTGTATCTCACAGGCTTGTGCTAGCAGATCTTGGCGACGCAGAATTTTCAATCACGTAGCAATAGAAACGAAGGCTCCTCCGCTTCCATTTACCCACCGTAGCATTACCCGTACTGCAAATATTCCACAAACAAACAAAAGATTCGACGCCTCCTGTGCGGCAGTGGGGGCCTCCGCCAAATCCTCGCTTCCCAATGAAGGACTTTAGTACTACTACGTCGCCCGACACGCACCGACAAGTGCCGTAATATGAAGAGTGGACGGCCTTCACGAATCCCTGTCATGCCAAGGAGACGTTACTTTCCCTGTGAGAGTTCGCAAAAGAATCAAACGTCGCCCGAACAATTTAGGGCCAAGAGGAACCCTGCACTTCATTCCAAAGCACTCCATCCTTTATTGACCACTGGCCACCCCACTGACCAATAAAGAAGAAGAAGAAGAATATGATGATGATGATGATTCCCTCAAGGTTTTCTGGCGGGTACCCACAAGGGGAGATTGGCCAGGGCTAAATCACTTGCTGTAATTTGTGAGGACCTCAAAATACTAATTTATCTCCGGAAAGACCAAGGCCGTAAAATGAAAGATCTTTATGATTAAAACTCCTATTAGGATTCATTAGTACACTTCAGCAATTCAAACGACCTGAAGCAGAAAGAAAAGCTTGAATGCAGTTATGTATATCCCTTTTTCCATACCCCAAATTTGTTGCCCCAATAGATAATATAAGTGAAACCGATAAAGTTATGCATAGACACATACTTTCGTCTCCTTCTGCGTGGCCTCGGGCACGCTTTCGTCACAAAGCTGTCGAGGCCAGTTTAGGCACTTTCCGTTGGGGCAATTACAGATCACGGAGAACGTCACGTTACGTATTCAGCCCCGAAATTTTCAAATTGTGCTTACATGGTAATATATTTTTGAAATACGATCATTTGTTTGGGAGATTGCCTTGGACGGTATGTGCACGGCAGGTACTACATACAAAAACTCCACAACCTAGTTATCATTTGTAGTCTCCAATACAACTGGTTGTTACAGTAGCGCCTTCACCGTTTCCAGTTTCACTTATTATCTGACTGTGACTGATTTCATTACGTCGGCGAGTATGACGGCTACCGTTGTAATGGGGAAATAACCCATAGGTGGTGCTGGAATTTTTGCCAGGGACCAGCACAGCGGAAGAAGAAATATTTTAGAAGGAGTGCCACTAACTACGGCGAAGTTAGTTCAGCTTTTAGAGTCGGTTTCCTGCCCGCATCCTCCGCAAGTATCTCACTTGTCATGCGTCATCAACAAAAGCGAACTAAACCTAACCGCACCGACTAGTGGTCCAGCCGAAAGAAATTATGTGCATCGTCGGAGCACCCGGGCTTACGAAACGATATTTTGTTCGCAGATAGGTGCAAGCCTGGCACTTCCAGTGCGATGCAGAGAGAGATAGAGAAAAATATCTTTAATGGGCAAGTGATGTCAGCCACGCTAGGCGCCCGACTTGCTACACCAAAGGGGGGCGAAGCTGTGATGAAAATAAATGAAAAGGTCTCTCACTCACATATGAATTCTCGAACACACAACAGACGCACACGAAAAACACACACACAATCAGGCGATATAGTCATCTGTCCGAGAGTTCCTCGATCACTAACAAGTCCAGTGCTCCGGAGGAACGTTAAGAGCGCCTTTGTTGCGTGACTTCCCATGCTGTTTGTAAGGCAGGGCCCACGGAGATGCCTCGAAGAGATCTGGATGGACACAAGCTGGCCCAGAAAAAGCTTAGCCGTGGTACGCTCAAGTTCGTGCCCAGGACATGCGCAAAGATTGTGTTTCGGGTCCTCTCGAACTGCACAGGTTGGGCTCAGAGGTGAGGAAGCCTGGAGAAGTTTAAAAAGGAAATGCTTAGTGTAAGCCACATGCAGGACAGCTTCATCTCGCTTGCAGAGACCGCTTGGCATCCGAAATCGGCACTCTGGGTCAATTGTGTGCAACGGCATATATGAGTTCATTGGGTCAGCCCAAAGCAATCGCTGGGAGCTCCAGCGCACCAGATGGCACCAGAGTCGCTCCGTCTCGCCTTGTGAAAGGCACTGGAGTAATAATTGGGATGAAATGCGCGGATGGAGCAGGTTTGTCGGCTTCGTCGTTGCCAGCCACACCGCAGTGAGATCGAAGCCACTGCAGAACAACCGCGTGGTGGCTGTTTATTGCCTGCGTGTGCAGGTCACTAATTTCTTGAGCAAGCTGCTCTTTTGGCAGCACCATCAGGGTGCTCAAGGGCTGCTCGAGAGTCGGTGAACCTGAACTGGAAGAGTTAAAATGTGTTGCAATGCAGGACGCAGGGCAGTAAGTTCACTGACGATCGACGAAGTTTTGTGACCTTCTTTGTGAGCTAGTGCGATGCAGAACGTTCTTTAAGGGGTTGATATGCTGCGCGCCATCCTTAGAAGATACCCAGCCACTTTTATTTACAAAAACAACGAGGAGAAATAAAGAAATAGTTCGCAAAAAAAAAAATCATGGGTCTAGAACCTGTGGCGTGAATTCCAAAACCCCTAGGCTACTGAGGAAGGACAAAGCAGCTCTTTGTGCAGTTGCATAAAAGAATCGAAGGAGTTTTCCAAGCTAATCGGTGGATGGCGCTGAGTGCGCACTGGAGACGCCCGGCTTGTACCCACACGGAAACGGAATCCTGCGCTTGTGAAAGCTCTTGCTGGCCAATACCCTTCAGTAGGTATGAGTGATCATCTCACTGACACCATTACCACCACGACCCGCCGTGCTCGTGCAGTGTCTCGTGCCGTGAAGAAGACGAGGTTGGCCTTCGCTCGGAGCTGCCAAGCGACCAGACTTCTCAGCGAGCCGAGAGGTTTATTTTACTTCTGGTGCTTTCAACCGTCCGGACAGTCGTAACTGCCGACCCCAGTGACGTCTTCATCCTCAGCTGAGCTTCTGTCAACATCTCATGGTGAGCATGGTCGCCTTACTTGCAATATTATTCGATAGCCCAGTTCGCAACGGGCGAGCTTGCGCTTTGCCGGTGAAGGAAGATGGCCAAATGTGCTTATCATGTGTAATTAACATTTATGCGCTAACCCTGGTGATTTGAGAAGAGTAGTTCTGTGCCTCTTGGGCGTACTTTTTTGACGAGAGATTCGGAACGCACTTTCAAAAATATTTTTGAACGTCTGCTAAGCGAACGTAATCAAGTATGTGCCGCAATGCACTTGAACACGTAGTTTTATGCTATAATGGTGCCACTCCCACATTTTGTATGCATCTGTCTGTCTGTCTGTCTGTCCCGACATAAGGTCGGAAATGTTAGTGGTAAGACTGCTCACGGGTAAGTCACTGACACGCGGGGAATTGCTGGGTCTGTCTGTTTGTCCCGACATGTAGACTGCTCACTGGTAGGTCGCTGACACTCGGGGAATTGCTAGGTCTGTCTGTCTGTCTGTCTGTCCCGACATAAGGTCGGAACTGTTAGTGGTAAGACTGTTCACTGGTAGGTCACTGACACGCTAGGAATTGCTGGGTAAGTGATTGTAGAGAGAAAGTGGGGTGTGGAGCGGGCGAAAGAGGAGAGAAGGTTGGGCGCACACAGTACGGGATACAGGGGAGAAAGCGGGTGCATATATTGAGAGGGAGGCGGAAAGGAGGTGTAGGGGGGGACCCGGAGGGAAAGAAATGGACGGAAAGGAGCGCGGCGACCACTGCTTCTCTCTTGCTCGGCGGCCAGGGATACACTGTATACAGTTGTGCTGCAATGGCTTAATAGTGGGCTCAGTCAAACGCTGTGTCAGACGTCCAACAGATTCACGATTTCGTCATTTTTATTTCCTATTAAGTGAGAAGCAAGCTGTTCCTTTGCGCCTGTCGGGGCAAAATTCCTTTCTCGCTGAAGCTCTAAAGTGCGCATTCGGTTTCCGATCCTCAAACGCCTTCTTTCGGCGCTGGGCCCCTGTTTCCGAGTTTTTCTCCTTTATTCGGTACTTTTTTGCCGAGTTTCCACTCTAACGACTGTTACCATTCTCCTGCATAGCTCTTCTTTCGGGCCTGGCCTTTCAGGCTTTGCCTGAAATTTATCCCCACGCACGACGTGCGGGCAACTTATCGGCGAGTACCCCCGCTTCGCCCTGCACCTGGTGCCTCAAGTTTCCTCCAGAGCCAAGCACACAATCACCTTCTCACGCTCACAAACCGTTTGCGTCCTTTAAGCGTTTCTCCATGTTAACCATTAGCTTACAAGCATACCCGGAGCAAGACTCGCATTTTGCTTTCTCGATTTCACGAAATTTTTAATGAAATGGGTCTGCTGACAGGTCGTACTTATGGAAAAGACTCGATCTAATCCCATCGCAGTCGCCACCTTCTCTCTTGGGAAGCAGACCATCACATTGGACGCTTAGAAGCGTAAGCAAGCACTGTGGTTACGTCTTGGTCCTCTACTGTGTCCTCTTTCACGTTCTCTCGGAATTTACAAGCAAAATACCGATGTCCTTTGCCACCTCGTAGGGTCGCATGAGATCTGTAACTCGAAACACGAGTCTCTCCGCCGCCGCGGACTGCGCGTTGTCACGGCTGTGGTGTGCACAGCTGTGCAGGGAAAGAAAATGTCTTTAAAGGTGTTCGACCAAATATCTCTAGCAAAAAAAGCGCTACCACGAGTATTTCCGCGCTTCAATCGCACATAAGCCCACGCACACGCACACACAGAGAGAGAGAGAGAGCAGCCATGTTTAAAAACTAGTCTTCATTAGGGCACTGCACGCAAAATGACGGGAATTTTGTTTCGCGTGCTTCTATGCCACAAGACGACTATGAACAGATAAGGCTACTGGATGCATTCGCCGGAAAAATGCACAAACGTGCTTTAATTGACAGTATTGAATAAGCAAATAGCGGTGGCAACGACATAAACTGTCGCGAACCAAGCGAGTTTAAATACAAGGAAAGAATATTCACTGTTTTTGCAAGAGGAATGATTTGTAAGTTACCATAAAACTCACAGGACGCTCATTGATTTCTTGGTGGACACATTCTACACATATAAACGCAGCCTTTACTTAAATCAATATTACTGATGTTGCACCCAACTTCGTCGGTAAGGGGAACACAACAAATGCAGCCTTTAATATGATAATGATCATACTTTCTGCTTTAAAAAGGCCTCCGTGAGGCCACCTAATATGATAAAATATTGTTCCCCCTGTGGTTCCAGTTGGGGTAAGAGCTTGGAAACGAAAGGGTAATAAGACCAACTGCATGTAGAGGGGCGAATGTGCCTGGCTAGATAAAATAATTGGTCCAGTAGGTAGGAACGTATGTCGCCCTAACGTAGAGTCAACGACGTGCCAAGCCACGTCAAGCTTACAGTACGCCAAGCTGTGAGTACCTGTTGATGTCGTTCAATGTAAAGCATAATAAAAGGTTAGTCTTAACCTCCCTAAATTCCCTTACACTTCTGCGGGTAGGTGTATTTTTTGGTGGTATGTAGCTTTGTAGTATGAAGAAAAACAGCTCAAAAGACAGGACAAAGGAAGGAACCACAAACCACAGGCGCCCGTGTTTTGTGGTTCCTTACTTTGTCCTGTTTTTTGAGCTGTTTTTCTTCATGCAAAAATGTACCAATTGGCCCTTCAGCAAACGCTGTAGAGTTTTTTTTTTCAACCGCTCGACACGAAAAATTTCGGCCTCACATCTTCTTTACTGTAAAATTTCCGCACGAGGTGGCGTGCGTCGCAAATCCAGAGGTATCGGATTAAAAAAAGAAGCCTGGGAAGAGCTTATTGGAGGCGGTGGACACGGCTTTTCCGCAGAAGGAAGTTGAAATGAAATTACGTTGCAAAATCATTGCAGTGATGACATCCTCCACTCTTTTAGAGTTCTGAATCGTAACTACAGCGTATGGCGCCTTTCCAATGAAAATACGAGTCCGAGGTTTCTATCTCACTTAAACGCACACATCAGCTAGATTACCTCCTGCAAGCAGGAACGTGTTGGCTTTTTCTTCCTTTGCAGCCTCTTTCGTTGAGTTGCGTTGAGATCCATGCGTTCGGACACTGGGGGCACTCCGGGTGCGGCGCGTATAGCTGAGGCCACAGGCAGCAGAGGCACAGCTACTGCCAGTTCGGCCTCCCCCAAAGGCCTCCCGCGGGAGCAGCGCGCCCAACCACCACCAACAACCAGATCCGCCGAGACGTCACCTTCCTCTTGCGCCTCCATGCGCAACGTGGGGACATTCCTCTGGAGGAGCCTCTACATCCAGGCCGTGCGTCGCCACTACGTGGCCACAGCGGCCGAGCTGCTGGCAATCGCGGCCATATTCTACCTCTCCCTTAAGGACTACGAGGATGCACCGTCTCTAGAGCCAGAGGGGAAAGAGCTGCCCGTGGAACGTCTTTTGGGGGCTCCTCGGCCCGACGTCCTCATCTACGGACCCAACACAACGTACAACGTCAAGCTCATGGCTGCTGTAACCCAGAGACTCTACGACATTCCAAAACCACCACCAGGTTGGTCACTTTTGATTGACGGTGCAAAGCGTGTGAGCTTTTAGCTAGGCGCCCAGATAGGACATGAACCGCAGTTACTGGCTCTGTAATCGTTTCCTCTCGGTTATCACTGCTCAAGTGGGCTTCACCCAAGCATCACTGCTTGCATCACTGCCTAAGTGGGCTGGAATGTCATATGCACTTTTGCTGCACTAAAGGTTATTTATTTATTTATTTATTTATTTATTTATTTATTTATTTATTTATTTATTTATTTATTTATTTATTTATTTATTTATTATAAGGGGATTGGTGACCACTAGACAGGGAAATACTGCTAGCAATATCTTTATTTCTGTCTTAACCGCTTGTTCTGTTTCTATGAATATATCCACAGTATTTTCACATCTTCGGGTCCGTCTGCCCACATCCCGTGTTTCAGTGTTCGAAATAACGCAATTACGGCTATTACGGAGCCCAAACTACATCCAAACACAGCTCGTCTCAGGTTATGCACAAGGGACGACTTTTTGCCCAAACGAAATATGACCATTATCATAAAAGAACCTTTGGCACGTAACTTCATGCTAAAAATGAAGTCGGCCCCAAGAGAGGGTGAATTAAATTGTACGTCTAGAGAAGTGACTATTATACGTCGAGCTACGTCGTGCGGAGTTTTCCGCGTTCGTGGCACTGGTGTCGCATGCCCCCCCGCCGCCCGTGCCCTCTCGCCCGAAATTGATTGATTGATTGATTGTAGGGTTTAACGCGCCGACACAACGCAGGCGATGAGGCGCGCCGTAGTGGAGGGCTCCGGATTAATTTTGACCACCTGGGGATCTTTAACGTGCGCGGAAATCTCGTACACACGGGCGTTTTTGCTTTTCGCCTCCGTCAGAAAAGCGGCCGCCGCGGCCGGGAATCGAACCCGCGACCTCGTGCTCAGCAGCGCAACGCCTTAGCCACTGAGCCACCGCGGCGGGTTCTCGCCCGAATTTTTCAATCTATTAGTGGGGGGGGGGGGGGGTCCAATGTACGAAGCCATATCCTGCTGTGAACCCAAGCTATGAGTCCTATGGTATGAGCCCAAGGACACGAGTTCGTAGTCTGGCCCAGTCGTCCGCTTTGCTGATGGAGGCGAGAAGCAAAAAACTCCCACCTCCCCTTGCGGGAACCCCTGTGTAGATGCGACGCATAGGGGGTTCACGTTGCAGCGTTGGACAGCGGAGGAACGGCGCTGGAACGATGGAGCGGAGCGGCGCAGGCACCGCGTTTTATAGCGCGCAGACGGTGAGGGGACGCGCCGGCGCCAGGGCGTCTGCCGCGGCTATGACGCAACACAATCCAACACAATCCACTTTAATCCAATCAAATCCAAATCAAATCCAATCCAAGCCAAGCCAAGCCATTCGAATCCAATCCAATGCCCCTCGCGAGAGAGGGGCATCGGAGAGCAGAGGGGGTGAGCGGCGGAGAGCGCAGCTTGCGCGGCGAGGAGAATGGGGGAGGGGCGGGCGCCGACGACGACAACGCCGACGCCGCCAGATGCAGGGACAAGGCGAGTGAATGACATGCAGTCGCATCTAAAAACGCCCGTGTGTTCGAGATCTCGACGCGCGTTGAAGATCCACAAGTGGTCAAAATTCACCCGGAGCGCTCCACTGCGGCAAGTCTCATCGTCTGTGTAGCGTGAACGGATTAAACCTCACAATCAATCAATCAATCAATCAATCAATCAATCAATCAATCAATCAATCAATCAATCAATCAATCAATCAATCAATCATGTTACGTGGCGGCAGGACACAGATGAGACGAACGATGCGATGGAGTAAAGCGATCTATTCACATTATGTACAGTGCGGCCATGACAGAGCTCGCGCAAGGTTCGCACCAGGCACTTCGTCGTCGTCGTCGTCATCGTCGTTGGTTCAAGGAGCTGTCAGGCATTGTCCACCTTAGTCCCGTAATCAATCAATCAATCAATCAATCAATCAATCAATCAATCAATCAATCAATCAATCAATCAATCAATCAATCAATCAATCAATCAATCAATCAGTCAGTCAATCAGTCAATCAGTCAATCAATCAATCAATCAATCAATCAATCAATCAATCAATCAATCAATCAATTAATGAGTGAATGAATGCAAATGCGCCTGTAGTTTGTGCATTTGTTTGTGTTTCTTTTTCTTTTTCACGCACGGGTGTGACGTCATTGTATTTTCCTTTATATTTCCGCAAGCAATAAAATATTGCTTAGTTGATAGTGAGCGCTCGAGTTGTGTCTTCTCTCGCTGTCCTCGTTTTAGCGCTGTTTCACAGTTTAATCATGAACCAACTAGCCCAAACCCAAACTTTAGTTAAACAATGAATGAATCAATCAATCAATAGATGAATCAATGAATCAAACAATAAATCTATGAATCGATCAATGAATGGATGAATCGATCAATAAATCAATCAATCAATTTAATCAATCTTTATATTATGAAACAATGATTTGCCACTTTCGCAAGCGCGGCGCGAAGCTTCCGCGGCTTCAATGTCTGCTCTCTCCGTGATTCCCGACAATTTTTCCGTAACCGTGAGCGAAAAAATTGCGGAGGACTCTTATGCTGTTGAACTTTCTGTTGAACTTTGGGGTCGCGCTCGCCCCCACTTGAACAGCAACCTTGGGCAGAACCCTTCGAAGCTAGTTCCGCACACTCGATATCGCCAGGAGCCTCCTGTCTATTCGCTTTGGGATGTTTTCACGAGAGATGAAATAGGCGTGTCCGGTCGAAATCAATTTTGACTAAAATTTTATATATAGTCCTCTGTGCTCAGTGAAACATCCCGGGCCATCTCCACTATACGTTAATCCTGGTGAGGGGCGAAGCATGCAGTGTAAAAGCGTATTCTCGGCGCCTTGACGTTTTTGCCAACGGAGACAAAACTTTTGGGGGTAGAGGTATACATATACAGCTTTGCCGTAAAAGTATCTTGTCTTTGTAGCACGAAGCTGTCTAGCGCGAGGAGTAAACGGGTGTCCCGGGGTTTTCTAATACGTGTTACGAACCGCTCCAGCGCGAGGCGTAAACGAGTTTCCCGGTGTTTTAGTACCGTGACTACATGAGACGAACGATGATTACGACGACGACGATGGCGACGGCAGGAGACGCTAGAAGCCCCAGGGCCTGAGGGCCTTCGCCCCTGAAAACATATCTGAAGTTAGTTCCCCCCCCCCCCCCCCCCCAAAAAAAAAAAAAAAATTTCCAAAGCCGGCTCGGTCGGCAGGTGTGTTGGACAAGTCGCGCGAAATTTGTTACTTTTGCGGCTGTAAAACTCAAACTATTGCAGCTATTGCCGCAGGGTTTTTTTCTGTGGAGACTTTACGTAGTTTCAAATGAGTTGGCATACTTCTTTTATAATTTCAATTAAATTTCAGGTAACAGAAAATTTGCAAACTTGACACTTTCGAAAATTGCCAAAATGTCGGGCCGGGTTTCTCTGCATCTGGACATGCTGGGAAGTTCAATTTTTAAGCATTATTTCTCCCGTCTTTTGCCATTCTTCGTGCCAATTTGAGTTTTTGTAGAAAAAGTTAATTACAAAAAAAGGCGCTTCATTGCTGGTAAGTTGCACATTTTGGTCAACTTAGAAAACGGATATCAAAGATTTTCTTCAAACTTTCACAACTTGAAGCCGAAGCGTTCCCTACCACCTCCTTAAAATATATGTTGCAGTTTTTTTGTGGTTTTATAACTATAGAGCCCTAAATATGCCTTGTAGCAGTATTGCGGGGATATAGTTTAGTGGTCTGTAGCAAAGATCTGACGGCCACGTAAAGCGAGAAATGGCAGGTAGACCTAAAAAATAGGGAAGTGAAATGGAGGTGACCATTCGTTCCTGAAATTAACCGTAAATTAACAAGTTCGTGAGTATAATGTAAAAGTCCTGGCTATCAAACAGATGATTGGTGGCTTGGTTCATTGGTCGTGCTAAACCCTACCATTCCAACACTGGCCTTTTTAAGACCGCTGGGATTAAAATGAGTAAAGGAATAATTGTATTTGGTAAAAGAGAGAGTGAGAGAAAGAGAGAGAGCCTTTAACACGCGTGACCGGTGCAAGCCTGACTATGTCAGTAGCAGCTCTATTTACGAGGAGGCTTGGACACCCGGCTCAGAGCTACCCAGCCCTCCCTCCGTAATCGCTTCAACCGTAAAACACATCAATAGCATCCCCCTTCTCTTCAGAACCACTACACAGGCCAAAAAAGCGGCCATTGCTCTGACCATTCCACAGACCAATGTGGATACTGTTAGTACGGATTCGTAACAGGCTTATAAGGTCCTTTGCGGTAGAATTCCCAAGACGGCTGTGGGCATCTTGCTGCAGAAGCCGCCAGAAGGAAAGCTGAAGATTGTTTGGACACCAGCCCACTCTATGCTCCAGGGAAACGCGACCGCGCACGACGTCGCCGGAGATCTGTCCCGCCAGGTGACAGATCTCTGTCTCGGGTAGAGGCAGCGCATACCTTGCTTACGTATCAAGAGATGACTGCGTGCTATAAATACCAAAGAATGGCCTATCCTTCCGTCCACGAAACCCCAACCAACGGGCAGAAGCACTGCCTTCGGCTCCTCCTAACACAAACCTTTCCTCACCCGAGAAAACTACACTTGCTTCATCCTACGGACTACTCCCCGCTGTGCAAATTCTGTGCTGCCCGGACACTCTGTACCACACGGTTTGGAACTGTTCGGCATACCCTGAGGTTCAAAGAATCGCGCACCCTTTCCGTGAGCATTGGCAGGAGGAGCTCTCCAGCTTCCGTCCCTACTGTCGGCTTTGGCTGGTGGAAAGGGCCGTTGCAGCAGCGGTCTCTACTCGGTGGTGGAACGCAATTTATTGGCCTTTAGAAGGACAGGGGGTTGGGGAAAGTAGGCCCGGACTCCGGCTCAGGGGAATCCGAGTGCCATGGACGCGGCCTCTGCTCTGCCGACCAGTAGGAGCTGGTCCTCGAGGGAGGGGCTGTCCAGGATAAGCCTCCAAGGCCTAGGGGCATGATGGGGTGGAAAAGGGTTGCTGTTGTTACTGCTGGCTTGTTGGGGTGCCTGTCCCGAAAGCAAGAGAGAAAGAGTGCCGATCCGATCTCTATTCAAGTCCCGCACTGATGACCACACCGCACATTACGATGCTGGTAATAAAGTTTATTCTCTCTCTCTCTCTCTCTCTCTCTCTCTCTCTCTCTCTCTCTCTCTCTCTCTCTCTCTCTCTCCGCTTGCTTGTAATCGCTGTTTCCCGGTGCACGCTGCAATTTCTCAGAGCCCTTCTCCGACCCTCCTCCCCCATTGCTGTTTCCCCTTCCTGGCGCGCTATCCCCAGCTCCCGTTCCGGGCACTCTCCCTTTCCTTGGACCCAACACCACACTCTACCGAGTCCCCGTGGAGCGTCTTCGGAAGAATGCTTCAGAAGGAAAAATCGAAGTGGCCTTGTGTGCAAATTCGGGAAATGATGTGGCCGCGCATTCAATTTGAGTGAAAAAGGATCATGTGCGCTGAGAGAGAGAGAGAGAGAGAGAGAGAGAGAGAGAGAGAGAGAGAGAGAGAGAGAGAGAGAGAGAGAGAGAGAGAGAGAGAGAGCTTTATTTAGTGGCCCGACATTGTTCAGAGGGTCAGCGATCGAGCCCAGCTTGGACCCGACGGTGGCCCCCTGTGGCCGGGCCGTTCATTGAGGTGGTTGCTGTGGCGGATCTCGTTGAAGCACTTGAGGTCCCGCACGGATCGCTAGAGCCACAATTAAGTGCCTTCTGGATGTCCTTATTGGGGCTGAGCAGTGCGGCCTCCCACTCTGATTTGTTGTGAATAAAATTGTCGGCCTGCATAGTGGGGCACTGCCATAACATGTGTTGCATGTTGGCCCAGACTCCACAGGATGGACAGAACGGGCTGTATAAGCTAGGGCGTATTCTGCTGTACAGTGCTGGGCAAGGAAGGGTGTTCGTCTGGATTTGACGTAGTGCGGTCGCTTCGTATCGAGTGAGTAAGGCGTGCGGGTGTGGGTAAATACGTCTAGCGTCCTCGTAGTAAGTTAGGACATCTTGAAAACTAAGGAGGGGTGCTGAGAGCAGAGTAGTGGCCAGATGATCTGACGCCTGGTTGGTGAGCTCGCAGGCCAGCTCATGAGCCACCTCGTTCCCCTCCAGGCCCGAGTGGGCGGGGGTCCAAAGGAGACGTATGGGAGGTCAGTGCCGAGTCTCGGGGATGGTGCGTGAAATGCGAGCAGCTTGACGGCTGCACTTGCCGTTGGTAATCTTTCGCAGGGCGGTCTGGGAGTCAGTTAGGATGATTCCAGGAGAGGCACTGCGAGCGATTTGCTGTGACATCGCGCAATGGAAAGCACCTTTGAACGCCTTGCCTATTGTCCCTGCTCACATGCTTTTATTTTAGAGAAATCATTTGTTAGACATCATCCTTCGCCGAAGTCGCAGACTAGGTCACTTTGAGTTGTCATTCTGGGGCATTGGGGTGAAGACGCCCTACCAGGGCTTCTTAAAGGGACACTGAAGTGAATTTGTCAAGCTCCCGTTTTTGCTTGCACTGCGTAGACTGGCTCAAACTAGCCCACTTTTCATCGTTTATCCGGTTGACAAATCGGTAATTAGTTTACACAGCGCGAAAGAAGAAAAACTACTATGCGCGGTTTGCGGCGGCCGCACCAACTAAAGCTGTGACGTTGGGAGGAGGGAGCACCGTGATTGGACAATGCCCAAGGTTAGCAATCAACCAGTTTCGGTTTCGGTTTCGGTTCTGTAAAACACAACCGATGGCGTTGTTGGATGGGCATTCTCAATAGCTCAGTAACCATCGTACCGCGCTTCTGCCATGTTGTCGGCTGTAAAATGCGTAAGATAAGCCTCCCAGGACGGCTTGGAATAGTAGCATTCACTAGCCGAGGCCTACGCAGTGCATGAACGCCCTCCGCGTCACCGCAGACGCTCTAATGCCATGCGCTTTTCCCCCATATTTGGAGCTTGCCTCACTCAAGCCTGTATCGTAAAAAGCGTGTGTGTTCGCACCAGGCCAAGGGTCTGTTGATTCTGGCCTGTGCCCACTGCCCGCAAGCAGGCGGTGCTTATGGCAACAGCACGCCAACGAGAACTCGCTAGCGCGCCAGTGCCAGCCTGCGCGCGTTCTGTGAACTAGTTCGTGGAGCAATGATCCTTGCGGCCCAAAAAAAGGTGAACTCAGTATAGAAAACATCGGCGGAAAACGAAAAAGTTAACTTATAAAAAAAGGCACGCACCAGCGGGGATTCGAACTCGCGACTTGCAAAACACTTGCAGTGACATACCCAGCGTTCTAAACCACTCGACCACGGGCGGGCTCTGGTGACACTGGTATTATAAGGTATATATTATATAACCAGTTTACACTTTTATTTAGTTTTGGCATTTCAAGCAGCTTAGGTGACTATTTGTTTCTTAGCGCTCGTGCAGTAAGCATCCCCCAAGTTTCCACGATATATAACGTCTAGCAATTGCATTTCTTAGACGGAAAAGCGTTCGCAGATGCGTAGTCGTGCTGCTGACCGCTGTGCTTGTTCGCCCAGCGCAAAAAAGTGCTTCCCGCACCCTAGTTTTACGCTGTAAGGTAAAAATATCAGTTGATTTTATTTCCTTAGTACCTATATTGACTTCGCTGACTCTTCTCCCACCTTCAAGAGGCCTTATGAATTCCTACTGGCGTACCAGTCAGCGAAGCGTCGCATGAGCGCTTGTGCAGCGCTTGTGTGAAGCGACCTTGACTTGGAGCTAGATACAGTGTACAAACTAACCAAGTAAAGAAAGGCACATTCTTCAATTCACAAACGTGTCCTGGCTTCGTTTCAACTGAACGAACGAATTGCGACGACCCGTCGGCGGCCGGCTGACGAAACGCTGGGCCGACTGACTCTGCTTGAAGGCCGGGGAGCCGTGCAGTAGCGCAGCCAATTGCGAGCTCGGCTCCTCCCGACGTCACACGAAAACGCCACAGAAAATGGGCGAGCGTAAAGAGAGGAGGACAGCATTTTCGAATTAATTTTTCTACTAAATAAAATTTTTCTACTAAACGCGCCCAGAGTGGTCGAAACATGGCCTGGGGACTCCAGACTACAATTTGCGCTAGTAATCC
Organism: Haemaphysalis longicornis; assembly: GCF_048455015.1. Taxonomy (NCBI): domain Eukaryota; kingdom Metazoa; phylum Arthropoda; class Arachnida; order Ixodida; family Ixodidae; genus Haemaphysalis; species Haemaphysalis longicornis. The sequence goes on along the minus strand of NW_027526422.1, from coordinate 70,367,516 downwards.
CGCAATGTTTACATATCACTTCAGTGTCCCTTTAAGAGTGCGGGCTCATGTCCCTCGTCTTGCGTAACTTCTTTTTGGACCGTTTAATTTTTTTTAACCTCGAAACGCGCCTGCTTGTAGAGCGAAATTTAGGGCTTTCGGCATAAAAAGTGGTTATACTTGAAGGTTGTACGCTGGTCACAGTTTCCGATTATCAGTTTTCCCTGCGGTTCTAATGATGATAGGCCTCTCGCAATGGGAACTGGGAAGTTCCGCTCGACAAGCCACGTTGGTACGCGAGCCGGTAACACCGCTTGGCCGTTACGGGGCGAGGTGTAGTGCGTTGTTCCATCCTGCCAATTCCTCTTGTAAGAAAGGATCACGCAAGCGCCTTGACGGACGGGGAAGGACGGACCTCCACAGTTTGTGGTGTGAACGTCAGCCACAATGCTTATTCCCCATTAAGTTCTCCAGTGAGGATCGAGTCATCCGTCCTAACCGTCGCGGTGGCTCAGTGGCTAAGGCGTTGTGCTAGTGAACAAGGACGAAGGTTCGATTCCCGGCCGCTGTAGCTGCTGTTCAGATGGATTCGAAAAGCAAAAACGCCCGTATATCGAGATTTCAGCTCCCTAAATGGTCGAAGTTAATCCAGAGCCCTCCACTACTGCGCACATCATAGGCATAGCCCAGACACGTTAAAACGCACAATCAATCAATCAATCAATCAATCAATCAATCAATCAATCAATCAATCAATCAATCAATCAATCAATCAATCAATCAATCAATCAATCAATCAATCAATCAATCAATCAATCAATGATTCATCAATCAATAAATCAATCGATGATTGATAGATCGATGAACTAATCAATAAGTCAGTCAATTAATCTATGAATCAGTCAATCAAACAAAAATTAATCAATCAAACAAACGTTAAAACCCACAATTCATCCATCAGTCAATCAATCAACATGTCATCCCCGGGTTAAAGAGGAGCATATCACGACGTCAGCGTTGAGAACGCGTCGGGGCGTCCGTCGTGGATAACAAAGCCGGGAGTACAGCATGTCCCGTGGTAGATACCCTATCCCCAGTTCTTTTCTGTTCCCTCCTTAATAAATCACCACCACAGACCAACCATAGGCACAGGTGAAGTTTACGTTGGGCCGGCTGGAGGAGGAGACGAGGAGATTCGGGGGGATTACTGCAATGCCTAACGACTTGCAAAGTTATTATGTTTTGGAGGCACCTTCACGGAGGGGCCTCTCGGACGGTGTTATTCCGCAGGACGAGCTCGGCCGCGGAGCCGTTCTGCACACAGCGGCGAGTTTCTGGAGTTCGGCGTGGACGGAGGCCCAGTGACCGCTCGGCAGAAGGAGGAGGAGCAAGAGAAGCCGCAAGGGGTGCTGGTGCAGTCGTTTGCGGACGCCTCCATGGTTCCCACTGCCTGCCGGCAGATGCTGGCGGAAACGAACACAAGCCGTTCGTTTTCGAACAAGCCGTTCCAACAAGGCCTTCAGTTGTTGTGCGTTTCACTGCACAGCCCCGGCGAACACCAAGGAGCGGACGACGCGAGCATCAAGTACACGGTGTACGCGCCCACTGCTCTCCTCGGCGTCGAACCGAGGGAGTTCCCGCTCGGCGTTACCGGCATTACCTACAGCCGCACAATCAGTGAGTGAGGAACTGGCTGGGAACACGAGAATTTCTCGGCAAACTTAAGTCTGCCTACGTGAACTGACGGCGGAAACCCGCCCACCGTACTATTGTGACCCTTATCTCTTATACACACATGTACCGGCGACACAGAAGTCACGTGATTTTACCGTCCGTTAAAGCACGTCTGACCATCTTAATATACTTTATTCTCCCTTAGCTAATCAGAAGAAGAATCATTCATGCATAACCATGATTTACAAAAACCGCAATTAATCCTAATCGACCTGAATCATACCTTCCGAATCCGCATTAAAGGGACCCTGCAACACTTTTTCGAATTTTTTTTTGAAATACTAAATGCTCGCAGAACGTAGTCACCCAACACGCCCAGTACTTAGACTAGGGGGCCGTAAGGTACATCAGCCAAAAATTACTGCTCTATTCCCATCAGATAACTTGTAAATTCGCTCAAAGGATTTTTCTTTCTTTCCCGGTCTTGGCGTTCTTCGACGGCTCGAATAACGTCATTAAGGTCATGTAGCGGCTGTTGGCCGATTTTCTTTGAGTTGCAGCAATTAACGCATTTGGCAGCCACTTTAAAAAGAAAGCCACAAAAGCAAAGCAGAAATGGAACACTTATCTGCTGCGACGAGCAAATCACGCAGTCGTGCTGGCGATAACTGTAGCTCTCGCAGTGCTTCCAGACGCGAAGGAAAGAGTGAAAGCGTTTATCGAAAGTGTTGCAAGGTCCCTTTAAGTGTCAATTGGTGTAATTAATCTTAATCACCCTTAATTAATCTTGATCAAACGTTTCTAATCACTAGTACCCCTGAATAATCACTTATAAAGTAACGACTCATAACTAGGATCACGTGCCTTATTTAAGCACTAAGCGAACTGTTCCCTCTCTGGCAGGGTGCCGAGAGGGAACACTGCGGTACCATTGCCGGTACCGCAGTGGTACCGTACGGGGGTCCTGCTCTGCACACCCAAGTGCAAGTTCCACACGAACCCAAATGTTTTTATGTTCTTTAAAGCAATGGCCATTTTGGCGGCATTGGTGTTGACAACGACGGTGGCGATCACCTTTTCCGTTTGATGGCGCATTTAGGGCTTTCGCCTCAACGGGAAGGAGGAGTCTTCGCTTGTTATGGGAGCCTTCGAATCGCCGTTTAAGGAAACTGTCCTCTGTGGTAGACTAACGTTCTCCCCTCCCCTGCCGTGTCATTTGATGTGGTTATAGTTTTGCTTCAAGTACGGCGGGCCCGGTTTTGGGTTTGCATGTCATAGGGAATGCCTTGCTTATGTGCTTGCTGTTGGACTGTTTTCCGCTTCACTGATATTTTCACACTGTCTTTGGTGTGTACCATCGTCGCTTTTATTTACGACAACCCAGAGGGGAAAGACGACGAAAAAAAAAACAGGATCGGAAGGCGAGGTAAGAGTACGGGGAAATTACGACTGCGGAGCTCGCTGGATGTCGTTGCAAGGGATCGTCCTATAGAAGCTGTAAGCTAGAGCCTGGCGATCACACTTAAGACGGGCCAAATCAACAAATCACGGGGTGGGGGTGATGCTTATGTCGATGATATTCAATGAAGCCACCCCTTCAGCTGCAGGTTAACTTCGGGTATAAAAAGAATGGTCGTCTTCGGTAGTCATTTGTAAAGATGCTAGTTAGGGCCATCACATCTTCCAAAGTACTGGACCTTAGCCCTTCTGTAGTAAAATCAACTCGACAAGTCTCGGCTTATACATGTTCGAAAATATCTCACCAAAGTTAAGAATCTCAAAAGCAATCTAAAAAAGGGCGTAAATTAATAATTTCGCCTTTCATCTTGTAATAATGTAAGAACATTAAACGATGAGCAGGAAAGCCACCCTCCGGTGTAGGTGTCGGTTGCAGCAAAACAGTGGAAAATTTGCACTGAAGCGTAGACAACTGAGCCAACTCCGTGGCATTTTTTTTTGTAGATCATACGTGTATGTGAAGTTAATCAGCATCGGATACAAGCGTTGCACCGCAATAACATGCGGAAGTATGTACTATTGCATTTATTTCGTCTTGCACATCATTTTTTAGCAGCTAACACAGCTTCATCACACTATGCGACCACGGAGAAGTCGATAAAATGTTTGGATCAGCACACGGGGGATAATTACTAATTACTGAATGAAATCATTAGGTCATTGAATTTGTCGACTAATCGATTTATTGACTTTTCATAACGACTGTAAATTTTATTTTATACAACCTTCAAACGGTCATTCAATATGTGCCACTCTTTGAATGTGTTTAAATTCACAACTGCGATATACGTCCACTTGGCGCATTCGCATTCTATGCACCCAGAATGATGTAAACTTAGAAGTTGCAGTCGAAAAAAATAGGAAAGACTTCAACTGCTAAAAACCATTTCCTTCTCGCAGTACAAGCAATGGTGTATCAGTACATCATAGACAAAACGCACCTAGAGGTTCAGCGCGACGCAAGAAATGTCAAGCCCGAAGATGTAAACGTGAGTGCAGCCACCGCTCCTGACATGTTCTTAAATGAGTGACGGTATGAATGAGTGACGGCCACCATGAACACCAAAAATATTAAATAAATTCCAAAAAATGCCAGCGTCGTAATTGATCGGAGCAACGGAGGCACTGCCCCATTTTTCTTGGATATCTTTCCTTGCTTCTCGAAAGATCCCAATATGTTCGGTGGAGGTATGTTTATTTTAGAGCAAAAACTCTACTACGCCCAGTCTCCCAAGATCATTCATCACATCGCGGGGACCTTGAGCCGCGGGAGCGTAAGCCTGGCAGGTAAGACGTCACGCCGCTTGATCCGCTGCGCGGGAGGGGCGTAGCTGCGAGCTCACTCGTAGCCTCGCCTAGGAGGCACCACGTGACTAAGCGATGATTTAATGGCCGCTTCGCTGACGCTTGGTCGCTCAGTGTCGCTATGTAGCATTACACTTCGCTATCTCCACCAAAAGACGCCTTATGTCGCTGAATTAAACTGAACCTGCGAGCGCTAGAAGCTTGCCTAAACAAACCCCGCGAACGTCGTTCCCGACTGCGGAGGGCTTATTGCTCGTCGTGCCTTTCAGATCACTGTCGAGGAACTCCCGGGCTGGATTTTCGGGGAAACCGGCGGCAAAAAATACCGAGTCACTCTTGTGCTGGCGATCTACGTAGGGTTCCTCATCACACTCATACGACGAATTAATGCAATCGAACTGGAGTTTTCTTCTGGCCTCGCGGTAAGTAGACGCCGTCTTAGCTGCGCACCGGAAGTTGTCGGTATACAGAAGCGTTGTAAGAGGAGAGAAAGGTCCACACGAGGGGTTAATGCCCTGAAGCAGGCATTCACGTCTAAGTTATGCGGTGGATCTGAATAAACGAAGACCCACCGCCATCCCGAAAAGCCGAAACATCTAGTTTATTCACCTTTATTTTTACTTAGTTATTTAAAGCTTTCAGACCCTTCGCTGGCATAATAATCATTGGGCGGTTAAATAGGGGTTATACAAGAGTGCTGCTCGAACCGATAAATGTAGGAAACATTTCTGCTGGAGCGGATAAAAAAGGCGATGAATGAACCAATAAACAATTAGCCATCGGCAAAGCCACAGTCGAGAATGCCGGTTCACAGGATTGGTCCCCTCTAGGTACGGTATAACGATGAAGAAATATTTTATTCTCTACATGCTTTCACCCACGCTCTGGGTTCACGATTTTGGAATCCAGATTCAAATTTTTTTCTCAACATGTTACAATGTTGGTGGTCTCCCTAGCAAAAAATGCAGCTTGACGGCTCCAGGAAGCCATATTAATCTCGAATAAGATAGTTCAGCGTGTCCAATAAGTTTCAACACGCCTTTGGAGTGGAATTTCATTGGTTTATTTGTTAGTCCTGATACTGGCTTGCATTGTTGTATTTATTTTATAAAGTTTCCCAATAACTCAGACATTTCATCACACAGGCAGACGCATAGCCGTTTCCAATTAAAAATAAACCTTGGCCCCTCGCTATGTTGGTAAGTAAAAGTACCTCTGTCTCCCTACTCAGCAGCATCTTGAAATTGCGACTCGAGCGGTCCAGAAGCCTACGAAGCGTTCAGTTCTAAAGCACCTGTAAAATGCCCGGGGGAGCTACGCCGTGGAAGGTGGAGTGTCCTGGAGGAGCGGAATTACGAGCGCGATTACCAGCCTTGGCGACATAAGGAGCAGCTTCGGATGGTCTCTCCCTCAGGTCACAACGGGAAGGCAGTAGAATAGCGACACCGTACCTCTCATGTGACAGTGCATCTCGAGAGGGAGCAGAGTAGTACGGCACGTCATTGCCGCGTTGAGGACCGGTGCCCCTTCATCCGCCTCCTGGTGAGGAGTCGGTTGAACACTTTGTCCCTTCGCAAGAGGGACAAAGTATTCGCAAGCCCCCCGCGTCACCCTGTTATCATCTGCGTCATGGGTGCTCCGTTGACAGTACTGAATGCGACGGCACGCAGATCATTCGTCGAAAAAAATTTCAGGGAACCTTGCACTCACGCGCAGGACTTGAATGACGAAGCCGATGTAGGTGTTCATTGACGAATGCAAAATTGAGTTTTAGTGCCATTGCGGTGTCGTGGTCGGCGTCGGCGGCATCACATTTCTATGAAAGTTGAGCAAGGCCAGAGTGCGCGTGACGTCTTGGTCGACGTTTTCGTTAGCCACTCTGCAGGTGCGACTTATCGTTTCTAGCCGACACTTTTCACACCGAGCCTGTCGAAGCACGGCCTCTTCCTCTGCCCTGCGAACTATCCGCGACCGGGCCATGTGGATTCCATGATCACCTAAAGCAGTTACGTCATTAAAGTCGCAGCTTTATGACCCGAGGACGAACGAACGAGGAGCGTACACCAGAACGTGTCTCTCTCATTCGGAGCATGTGTTGCCACGATACGCTGAACGCTGGAGACTTTTTTGGGGGCCAACGTAGGCCAATCTCACTATGTGGGTATGCTTGGCTTGACGAACGTGCGCTCGATGCACGCGGCGAAAACAAGAGTTTTTTTCGGCCGTTAGTGGCCCCTCTCCCTAAGTGGGCAAACTTAGCTCGACGAATGTGCGCTCAAGGCACGCGTGCACGAGCGCTCGGCATTTGCTTGGTATTTTTAACTGCGTAATCCGTACACAGACGATGTGCTCAACATATTCGCTGTTAAAACCCTAGCTGGCTTTGTTCGGGACCGTATACGCAGAAGACAGTCGCGCAACTATACATATATGCAAAGAGAGAGAGAGAGAGAGAGAGAGAGAGAGAGAGAGAGAGAGAGAGAGAGAGAGAGAGAGAGAGAGAGAGAGAGAGAGAGAGAGAGAGAGAGACACAGACAGACAGACAGACAGACAGAGCAAAAAAGTATGCAAGGGAAGAACACCATGCGGCTCCTCGAAAAGCATCGGATGTAGAGCTATCCTCACTCACGATGACTCCACCATCCTCGTCATTATGCTACTGCTTAAGATATTTGGAAGGGGTGTCGTGGTCCTACTCCGGGATACAATGACCTTTCCCCCATAAATCACTTTAATGTTTCAGTAGTTGTGTAGCAATGGAAGGACCAGACATCGACCTTTTGCATGACACCTTGAAAAACAGCGCAAAAAACACGGACGTAGAGAGGTTACACAGACACGAGCGCTGTGTCTGTGTAACCTCTCTACGTCCGTGTTTTTTGCGCTGTTTTTCAAGGTGTCATGCATACCCAACTAACTCAAAGTCAAGCTTTATGACCTTTTGCAAACGCGAATGCTTTGTCTGAATTCGCATGTTTAGCCACTTTAAGCGCCTTAGAAAGTGTTTCTAGCTCGAGTTCATAAATGTTATGTCGATATTTGGAGTGAGGATTTGGGTAGTAACATTTTTACTTCGCACGCGTAATTGATATTGTCACGGCATTTCAAATAGTACTGCGTAACAAAACGGTAATTTGGCTGGCAGCGCAAGCCTCTTTGAAAACATTGCGAAACCATAGCGAGCTGCTGAACTTCTAAACCTTAACTACACATAACAGCGCTGGGATCACAATCCGAAGTTTAGGACGGGCATAAGCGAACTCGTTTATCCAAGGCCGCCATGGCAGGGGACGAATTACCATTCTGGTTCCTTAAAAAGACTGCTTTGTTTGATAACGTCTTTAGCTGATAACGCTTTTATTGCGAACTTCAAACAAGTAATCAAGGTATGAAACGGAAGAGGTGAAGCAGTGGCGACACTTCAACCATTTTTTTCGCCGAAGTATCTAAGACGTCACAGATTCTGTTTGTGCATTAGCGGCCGCGAACCCAAGTCACCGCCAAGAAACGTGACTCGGGGATTCTAGTGAGGCCTCTAGTTCCGTTCTAGCATAGCTCTTAACGCTGGCGTGCACTTCACACACTGATAACTGCGTTTTTATTGCTAGCCTATATTACGTCATTCCTGCTAATAATGCGTCGCTGTGGCGCGAAACGTGACAGTTTATCAATATTTATTGTGTTTCTCGTTTAAAAACCAATTTTGTGGCTGGAATAGCGCTGGTTGAGTTACCAAATAGTAGTTCGTTCAAATTGGACCCAGTTCTGTTTGATCATCGTGGCAGCTCTGAACAGAAGTGCAACAATATTACGTGGCAACCACGCATCACGTCACGTTCTCCCCTCGCCTTTCCCCAGGAACACCAAGGCGTCTTGGGAATGTCTGGCGCCCACTTTTTTCTCGGCCACTTCCTCACCATAATGGTGTACGAGGTTATCGAAGGCGCCATTCTCCTGTCGGTGATGTACCTCCATATCACGGACAAGGGCAAGAGCTACGCCGAAGGCGTGGACATCAGCCTCATGCTGACTGCTCTGGGATTGTTTCACCTCAACCATGCGCTCTTCATTATCATGCTCGCTTGGATATTTCCAAAAGGTGAGGGAGCTCAGTTATTCTCGGCTACTATAAATACACTGGTGGCACCGTGCTACCAAAAGCCCGAGTGCCACCAGAAGCCACCTCTGATTAAAATTGGATTCAGAGAGATAATGTACAGGCGCCGCGATATTCCGTACCGAGATAGGTACAAGCCCGGAACTTCTGGTGCAATTCTCCGCGTTAATTAAACGTGTTGATATGCCATGCCCCGCCCCTAAGCCGACATGAAACATACCAAAGCACCCTTATTTTCTAAAACAATGCCTATTTGAGCTGAGAAAACTCCAGTGAAAAAAGATCAGCATTTCTCTGGCTCGAACGCTGGACGTCCGTTCCATAACCTGCGAATCTTCCCCTAGGCGGTTGACGACTACAGGGGAGTTCTTTTAGCAGCCGATTAGAAGTATAGAAGTGTTCCACGAAGACCGGTAGACGGCGCTGGGTGCGTACAGAAAACTTGCGGAAGGGAAGGAAAAGGGCGGGGGGAGAACCATGGGAGTTTAAAACCACAGGGGAGGGGTGAGGGAGAGATAATGGGGAGGCAAATATTTAATAAGGTAGTTAAAAGTAGGACAGACCAGTTGAATAAAACAGGCGAGTCAGTTGATGACAACTGACCTCTGGATACAAAGGGAGAGACTCTAATCATCACAGTCATCATAATCATGGTAATCATCATCATCATCAGTGTCGGGCCTTACATACCTTCGGTACAGAATGTCGTACAGTACTGACGTCAGTTACATGTGTCGCACGTGCATTGACTAAACGTTGAGGTTATTGTTTTAAGACTAATTAATTACAGTAAGTCCAAAGTACCCCAGGTTAATGTTGTAAGGGGTCATCTTGCTGTTGCATTTGTATCTAGGCAAATGCAATCGTTTTTTTATGGGAGTCATTTTTATCACCGCTGCGTGAAGTCTGTTAAGGACATCTCCTGGGGATCCGGCTTTGCACTGTAGCAGCGCAGCTATAAATGACAAGCTTGGCGGTCAAGCGGGGTGCAGACAACGGGGATTGGATCGTGCCTGACTCGAAGAATGCTCTAACTAACCAGCCTTGTCGGCAACCTCTGTATTACGTCCATTTGCCTCTAGACTTGTATAGAGTGTAAATACGACCAATTTAGCCTTTTCTCAGCAACTTGCTGGCTCCAACTCGGAACGTCACCCATCCGATAAACAGGGCTGGTATGCAAGCCTGCTGAAACCTAGCAACTGAGATTAACAAACGACAAAACGCTTTATTGTGAATAACACACTGTAATCGCATGTTACAATTCCTTTTTATGTCGGGTCAATCGCAGCTGAGATGCGAGGAAGGGCCGTTTCCCTTATAGGCGAGAGAGAGTTGTCCCTTGACCTTGACCGCCGTCTTCGCTGACCTGTGCTTCTCGCAGTAGCTCGCTTTGCGCCCGCTCGGCTGCGAGAGAAATAAACACAGGCTATCCCTGTCCCCCGTGCTTTTGATTGATTGATTCTGGGGTTTAACGCGCCGACGCAACGCAGGCGATGAGGCGCGCCGTAGTGGAGGACTCCGGATTAATTTTGACCATTTGGGGATCTTTAACGTGCGCCGAAATCTCGCACACACGGGCGTTTTTGCTTTTCGCCTCCATCAGAAAAGCGGCCGCCGCGGCCGGGAATCGAACCCGCGACCTCGTGCTCAGCAGCGCAATGCCTTAGCCACTGAGCCACCGCGGCGGGTCCCCGTGCTTTCACTTCTACCCAACCAGGTTTTTTTCACGCATGCGCATAGGGTTGCACCGGAAGTCTTATCTGCGTACCCATGGTACCACCGGATTTTCCTTCCGCCTTTCCGCATTAAGCTTCGCTTTGAAACAAAAGAATAACTTCTGAGTTGCCTTGCGAAGCATTCAATAACAGCATTTATTTCGATCAACAACCCCACCTAGAGGGGCTATACAGACAAAATACAAGTTTTATTAGATGCGGCGCATCTCTTGCTCTGAGGCATGTCCCTCCTGCGTCGTCGTCGTCGGCGGCGGCGGCGTCCGTCCGCAGCCCTCCTCCGTTCGCCTCTCCCAAAGCTGTGCGCAACACTCTCACTCCGGCGCATTAGCATAACGACAGCTGGCGCGCTTGGTTGGCGCGCGCTTCGCTCCGTTGACGCTGCGTTAACAGCTGCTCCGGTGCGCATGTGCGCGCATGCGCGACCCTCCTCCGCGCTCTCCTCTCCTTCAACCCAATGGAAACGCCAATTGAACCCCCAGAGGCGCTGCATCACACCAGGGTTCCCTCGCGGGGAGATGGAGGCAATTTTTCGAAAGAATTTGTGTTCTAAAGTGCCCCCCAGCACTTGTCCGTAAGCAAACAATGCTTTAATCACTGCGTAATTAATCAATTTGTGTTACAATTTTGATTATCCCACCAAGTCGTGTGTTTTTGTAACGAACGCAATTACATAAGAACGGGTCTTGAAGCTAAACTTTGTGTGAAGCGGCATGGCCTCCGAGATCGGCTGCCGGCGGCGTGCCGCCGGAAGCCGATCGCGGAGGCCACGGAAGCGGAGACTTGTTTACCGTTAGTTAACCTAGATGGCGCCACCCGACCGCAGAGAACCATTTTCTGCCTTTGGTTTGTTTTTGACCGTATTTGTACCTGGCTTGTTTTTGTTCAGGGAGAAAATAATCGTTTCGTGAAACATGGTGCTCCCTCGACATATATGTTCCCGAAAGACGCCGTTGCTTACGCCAGGCGCCCAGTGTCGTCTCAGACAACCCCAAAGAGTCGCGGTGCTCTGCAGCTAAACAAGCATGCAGTAGCAACAGCAGTACGCATCGGTACTTGTATATTTAGGTGCGCTTTCGTAACTTCCACTGTTGGTCCCACCATTCTTACTGCTATAAAAAGAATCGCCCTAAATTTAAGCGCAAATAGCTCGTTCGGCAAGCTTCTGAGCTCTGCCTAATTTGCGTTTGCTTTTGCCGGTCTCAGCCAACCACAGAGCTGGTGCGTATGACATCATAGGTTCCGTTGCGGGAAATGAGGTAGTGGGTTGCATGGCCGTTCCCTTTCTTCCTAATTATATAGCTTATTTGAGCAAATTTTACGTTAAGAATGGTGTCAGTATGATTCTAACGATGCAATCTTTCGAACGAACCAAACCTGTGTTTTGTCTGCATGGCCCATTTAAAGAGACACTGAAGTAAATTTGTCAAGCTTCTGTTTTTGCTTGCATTGTATAGACTAGCCCGAATAAGCATAATTTACGTCGTTTATCCTTCGATGGGGCGATATTTATTTTATAAGGCCTGAAATAAGGAAAAAAATGCTATGCCCGGTCTGCGTCGGCAGCACCAACTAAAGCACTGACGTCCATAGAGATGCTATAGGATTAGCGATGTCCAAGATTAGAATTCAAACCAGTTTTGACTGCGGTTCTCTGAAACAACATGCTTGGCATCCGACGTTGTCGTTGGCTGGGCATTCACGATGTCTGAGTGATCGGCATACGCGCTTATGCCATGTTGCTGGCTGTAAGATGCCTCACATAAGGCTAGCAGCATTGCTCGGAATCGTAACAATCACTAGCCGCGGTGCGTACGCAGTGAATGAACACCCTCCGCGAAACCGGAGACACTCAAATGCGATGCTCTTTTCCTCTACCTTTGGAGATTGCCTGGCTCGTGCCTGTGTCGTAAGAGGCTTGTTCGCACTAGGCAAGAATCGGCCGGTTCGGTACTGTGCTCAAAAGCAATCGGTGGTTATGGCAACATCATGCCACTGAGAACTCGCCAGTGTGTCATTGCCCGTCTGCTCGCGTTCTGCAAACTCGCTCGTGGAGCAAAGAACGTTACAGCACAAAAGTGGTGAATTCAGTACAGAAAACACTGCCCAAAAACAAATTAATCAACTTAAAAAAACATGCCCTGTCGGAGATTAGCGAATTCCGAAACGATGGACATAAGGCTCCATACCACTCGGCCATAAGCCAGCGGAGTCAGGAATGGCAATATAAAGTAGATATTGTACAGCCTGTTTACATTCTTATTTTATGTTAGTATTGCCGGCAGCTTAGGTGACTATTTCTTGAAGAACGCTTGTGCAGTAAGCGCCCCCGAATTCCGACGAATATTTTGTCTCTGGCGACTCTATCCGTTAGGCTTTTATAAAAGCGATAGCAAATGTGTGGACGTGCTGCTAGTCGTGCTAGTTCACCCAGCGCAAAAAGGGGTTCCCGCACCTTGGTTTTACGCTTTACAATACAATTTTCCGTTAATTTTAGTCCCTTAGAACCTTTATTAACTTGACGACTCTTCTGCCAGCTTTAATTGGCCTTAGAATTTTCTACTAGCCTACCAGTCAGCGAAGCGTCGCGTTTGCGCTTGTGTGGAGCTACTGGGACTTGGAGCTTGATACAGTCTAGAAACTAACAAAACATAGGCACATTATTTGAGGCACAAGCGTGTCGCGGCTTAGTTTGAACGGAAGAACGAATTGTGACGACCCGCCGCCGGCTGGCCGACTAAACGCTGGGCTGACGGGTTCTGTCAGAGGGACGGCGAGCCGTGCAGTAGAGTAGTCAAGCCAAGACAGCTCGATTGAACATCATACAAAACATCGTAGGAAATCGGCATGGAGGACGCAGAGCGGAGAGCATTTCCGAACTGATTTTTGTTACTGAAAAAGGTCGCGTAAGCATAGCGAGAGTGCTCGAAACAAAGACTCCAGACTATAATTTGCGCTAGTAATCGCGCAATTGCGCAAACACTTCATTGTCCTTTTAAAGACACCAGGAGCGATTGACTCCAAAAGGGTGGGCCTGAAATTGCGACACGTATACTTTTCACGAAGCCTCCAAAACATGCAGTTCGAATGCACGCGCGACAAGATCGATAAAGCCATTCCGTTAAAATTGGTGGCATTAGACAGCACGTTTGACACACTTGTGCGACTGCACATGAATGACCATCCTAACAGATGGCGGTAAGCTTCCATGAAGTCATGGAGGCACGTTAATAGGAAATCTGGAACTCCTTTGAACCAAAACCGCGGTGTCATTAAGAGAAAGCGTTCGCTTTCGTGCGTGATTGCTTGGCCAAGGAGTTTTGCACAGCTTTTACCCCCCAAAAAATCGCCTATCTGGGTTGCATAGAGGGAGGATGTCCCTCTCGTTCTTAAATAGCATCAGCTTTTAGCACAATACTAGTGGTCACCATCCAACATACTTGCCACCTGGCACATTGCGTTCGGCCTCATTACACGTTGGCAGGGTGGCGAAAGCCAGCCTAGGTTTGCGGTTCAAAATATTCTGCGATTGATTGGAAACTTTGGTTTGGGTGCACGAGAAAATGCACTTAGCGTTTGATTATACCAAAGATTCCCTATTTTCCCCTCGACGACACAAAAGTGCCATAACACAAGCGCAGAAGTAGTGGTTCCGTGCGGCAAGTCAGACTTACGCTCCGCGCATATTTTTTTTCTTTTTTTTTTCGGGGGGGGGGGGGAGGGGGGGGGGGGCTTTATTGTGAAAATGCATTATTGGCATTATTGTGAAAATGCGGGGTCTTACACGGTTCGCCATTTTGCGTAATTATTTTATATTTTTCTTATTTTTTAGTCATTTTGTTTCACCAATTATCTCCATTTACGCTATTATAACGATTGCAAGTGGAACTTTCGCGAAATGTGCATTATTGTGGAAATGCAGGGCGTTACAAGGTCCTGGCTTGGTGGGTACTCGGCAAAGAGTGCTACGCATTAAAATAAATGCTTTATAAACGATCGAAATCAGTACATTATTGCGCAAACGCCCGCACTATCTTTACCTTGCTGCTATCACGCAGGTTGGGTGGGCCTAATCTTGGGCATCTTGTGCACGATCGCCGTGCCAAGCTTCGCGGGCACCGGGAAGATGTTCATTTCTGTACCGGACTACATCACTCAGGCAAGGAAGTTCAAGCTCCTGTCCGCCCTCCTGCCGAACACGGGTTTCGCCGGCTTCCTGAGGATCGCCTTCGTGGCCCGGGACTACGAAGGTTTTCATGCAAACTTGACACCCTCTAACAGCCGTGGTATCCGTAGCAGTCTCTAGGGCAGGCCAATCCGTTGCGAAAGGTGTCGCGCATGACGAAATTAAGAAGAGCGGTCCGCCACGTATTGAGAATTGCCTGTCGAATTAGAGTCGGGAGAAAATCTGTATTGCGATGCAAGGACAAGACGTTTAGCAAAATAAGTGTGTTCTTAGCGATGTGCAACTCGATGACCAAGTACACTGGTGTGCAGGCGTAACTCAGGCAAGGGAATGAAGTGGTAGTGCAAGATTGCAGCCAGTGCAAGCGCCAGGGCCAAAAGTTCGCTAGGTACTAACGTGCACCTTATAGCACCATTCGTCTTAGTCGGAATTCCGATGAATTCACTTGATGCAGCAAAAGCCAACAAAAAACAATCAGTAAGAATGATGTGGTATAGTTTCTTCAGGCATTAAACACCGGCTTTTAAAATACTCGCCCTGGTCGCTGTTTAGAAAATGTGGCACTTGTGAGCAATTAAATGAATGTAAAGGCCTTTGAGAAAACCTATTCATTTAGGACTATTCAGTAAATAGGATGCCAGTGTTATATCGTGTAAAATACTGACATTACGATGACCACCTTAAATGCCTCCGAGCGCATTTTACCAGTGAACCCTTAAATTTGAAGAGTGCGTTTGGTTGATTGTAAATAAGGAGAATTGCGAAATGTTAACAGTACCATCAATTTTTATAAATTATATACCATTCTTTCATCTATTTTGTCAGAAACTAAGTGGAGAGAGCTTCTGCCTTGAGTCAGATTCCTCGGTTAGTTTTTCAATCGACAATCGCTCGTGCATTAATATGGGCTGCGTAAATATAACTGACTCGTGAACCATTTTAGCAATACTAATTAACGTAATTGGTTGGCTGCTAGCTATATTGATTGGTTGATAAAGATGCATCGAAGCCACTCCCGGTTTGCAGGTGGCGCTGACTGGTCGCTGGTTAACAGACGGGTGCTGGAGCGAGACAACGTAACCATTTTGGAAATTTGGCTGCTTATGCTGGTCGTAGCCGTGGCCATGATCCTTATGGCGTGGTACCTGTCCAAGGTTCTGCCATGGAGCACGGACAACCCCCAGAGTCCGCTCTTCTTTCTTTCGGTGAGGAACGCAACCGCAGGGTAATCGATCTGTGCAATCTCTTAGGGGGACAATTTGCTGTTACCAATAATGTAGTTTGCAGATGGAGCGCGAAATATGATGCAGTAGGATCCTGCGGCAGCGCTATGGTGAAAACGTTGTGCAATCAGCAAAAACACAGCAAATGTATCGCACAAAAATGTTGTTAATGCGTAAAATGGGATCCTATCGTTACAGCAAAGACTTGAAATGCCAGGTATACCCTTTCGGTCACTTGTTTCGCAAAAGTGAAAGGAACGCTGTTCTCCGGAGTGTGGCAGAAAGTAAGGGGCGTTTGTCTCCGGGGCGGCCGCCCGATAGCGATTCAGAATGAGCGGCACGTCGGAGGGACTCATGGCGCGGTGTAATGTGTACCGCCCCGGCCCGACACACACGCACGCACATGCGCCACAAACAGCCCGGCAGAGTGGGAGAAGGGGGGGGGGGGGTGCTCTTACATCAGTTGCAGTAGAGCTCTCAGTGAACAAACTGGGGAGAAGGGTTCAAATTCAACATTTCGGTACCTATAGTTACCACGACAGAACTGGTCCCAGGATGCTGAAAAAAAGGAGAATGCGTTGGAATGAGTGTTATTTCACCCCGGAAGGATATGCGCTTTCTTCAGACCGATTTAGACGGTGGGGTTCAACTAAGGCCGGGTTGATGAGAAGCTGCAAATGAAATGGCGAGAGTTACTGTCGTCCTCGCTGTGTGAAAGCTATGAATGTCTGGGCTCGCTTTGCCTTTGGTGGAGAAATATGCTATGGGAAAGGTTTCTATATAGTCTCACGCGTCTTAAAGATGAATTTCCACATCCCTGGTCGTTCAGAAGGCTCAAGCAAGAACAAGCGAACGCGTTGGAGAGCATACGTCGTCTGTCACTAGACTAACCGCGCTACGGCCCAACCCGGCATCAGCCACCCTTGTGATAACGGATACGTCTAGGTGCGATGACCTTGTGGTACTGCACGTGGTCTTGGACGGGTCTACAACAGCATTTTGCGACGCCTATGTGGCCCCGCCACTCATTTTAAGACGGACGTTCACAAAGACCACCTGATCGGCCCTATAAACGCCGATCGGTTGAAAGCGGTGCTCTTCTGCTTTTGTCCCAGAGTGCCTACTGGACGTCTCAAGAATCCGCAGCCCCAGAAGCAGGAGTGACGTACCGAGACCCAGCACGCTTCGAGGATGCTCCGCCTGATTCGCGGCCCATCATCGAGGTCAAGAACCTCACGAAGGTGCGAACTGCGTCCGACATACGCGAGAATGTGGACTGCTTTCGTCTGCTGCCGCAGCACGCGCGCCCGGGAGAGCGCCAGGAATGCATTGGTATTACTCGCACGTTTGCGCTAACCAAATTACCGTGTCTTCAGGAAATAATTACCAATTTACAAATGATGGATAGCAGAGGGAAGGGCTAGAGAGTATACATTCATGAATTGCATAGTTAGCTGGACCATTGATACAACATGAAGTTTGTTTGGATCACTCGAAAGACGGCATCGTCAGATAACACTGACACCGACTTCAACACTCACTTATACAGATAAGCTCCATAAAAAAAACTCCCACCTCCCCTCGCGGGAACCCCTGTGTAGACGCGACGCATAGGGGGTTCACGTTGCAGCGTTGGACAGCGAAGGAACGGCGCTGGAACGATGGAGCGGAGCGGCGCAGGCACCGCGTTTTATAGCACGCATAACGGTGAGGGGACGCGCCGGCGCCAGTGCGTCTGGCGCGGCTATGACGCAACACAATCCACTTTAATCCAATCCAATCCAATCCAAGCCAAGCCAAGCCAAGCCAATTCAATCGTATCCAATTCAATGCCCCTCGCGAGAGAGTGTTCGCTACCGGAGAGGAGAGGGGGTGATCGGCGGAGAGCGCAGCTCGTGCGGCGAGGAGAATGGGGGAGGGGCGGACGCCGACGACGACGACTCCGGATGCAAGGACAAGGCGAGTGAATGAGATGCAGTCGCATCTAAAACAGAGAATAGGCACGTGTCTCACTATATAGCTACTTTCCTGCAGAAGGATGAGGACGCATCATGGACCGCTTGAGCGTTGGGCTGTGGCCGACGAGATAATGTGGGAATAAACACAAATTCCAAGTTAGCGAAATCAGCGATTGGCCGTTGAATATATATTCATATTCCCTTTTAGCAACACGAGTAGTGGGGCATTTTTTCATTGCAGTTATTTGCCTTGCGGTGACATCAGAAGTTTCAATCTTGCTGTATAATTGGCGTCACTATAGGTTTTCTGGGGAACGCAAACAACTCAGGTGTTTTGTTGCCGAGTCGCTGCGGTGCAGAACGCAACGGTCGGTCGTCCTGACTAGCTGCTGTTGCCCGGGGTACACTTTGCCGCGGAGTAGACCTTGGAAGGACAGCTTACACGAGAACACCGCACCAACAGCGACCTCGCACAGTAGGAGACGCGGCCGACCACGTTGAGCGCAGTATGAAATCTATACGTTGAGCGCTCTGACCCATGATGGTGCCCTTCTGAAGTAGCCGGGCCACAGGACCGTTAAAAGAGTATCTCAACCCTGTACGACGGCGCTGGCATCGGGGCTACCTAGCGCATTGGTCTAAACTCCACGCTGTAACTGTTGCTGAGCTCGTTGCTGAGTTGTCAGCCTGTTGCTGCAGCAGCAAAGTATCCCAGTGTCGTGGGCTGCTGCTTCATACTCTCGCATTGGCAAGCTTCCTCTCTTTCACGCTCAAATACATGTACACGCACACGTACACATACGCACGTGCAAGGACACGAGCACGCCCGTGGACACGCACACACACACGAGCACGCACCGTAACACGCATGCACGCACGCACACACGCACGCACACACACACACACACACGCAAACACCCACACACAAGCACGCACATACACATGCACACACGTATACACACGCAAACACCCACACACAAGCACGCACATACACATGCACACACGTATACACACGCGCACACACGCACGTACACGCAAACACATACAGAGACAAACACACAAGCACGCACGTGCACACGCACACATCCACACAGGCACACACACACACGCACACACACACGTACACACACAGACACGCGTGAGCGCGCGCACACACACAAGCGCATGCACACACACACACGGGCGCACGCCCGCGCGCACGCAGAGGGACGGATGGACGGACGGACGGATGAATGGACGAACACAGAGAGAGAGAGAGAGAGAGAGAGAGAGAGAGAGAGAGAGAGAGAGAGAGAGAGAGAGAGAGAGAGAGACAGCAGGCGCTGAGCGTGTTGTCAAGACACGTCTTTTCTTGCTCTTTACAAACGGTCGTGCTCCCCCGCCTCGGTGATTGCTTACCGAAGCTCTATGACACGCGTCACGTTATTTTGGACACTTGAGCTCTAAGATGGGAGCCTTTACGTTTACGTATGATGATGAAAACAAACTACTAAAATTAATGAAAATAAACCGGAAGCTTAGCGCTGGTGGGATTCTATGAGTTCTCGAGACAGATATTCGCGGCGATCGATGTTATTTCAAGTTCATAGAAATGAATCGCTTACTATAACGTTGTACTTCAAAAATGCTCTTGAGCCGCCCATGTTTGGCGCTGTATGAGGTGTTCAGAGCGCCAAACATGGTTTGCTGAGCATAAGGTTTGCTGAGCATAAGCCGAAAGAGTACATTGTTACGTTTTGCCAAGCCATAAATGGCAGTATTTTTTTTCTCAAAGTGCTAATTTCGCTGGCACTTGCTCCACCATGTAAATAAAGAAAATAAATAAATAAAGAAAAAATAATTATTGCCGTTGCCCCTGCTGCAGGTGTACGGGGACAAGCCTGCCCTGAATGGTCTTGACCTGAAAGTGTTCGAGTCGAAGGTTACCGTACTTCTGGGGCACAATGGAGCCGGAAAAACGACTCTCATGAGCATCCTAACAGGCGAGCTATGGATAACTTTATCGATAAACAAAAACACATGAAACGAATAAGAAACGTATGTTATCTCCCAAGAAAAGTGAAGTAACTAAAACCTAGAGCAGATCCTTTCGAAGGCTTGCCTCAGGTCCGTTTTTGTTATGTAGAAGCTGTGAAGCGCGTACTCGCATTTCCTGTAACCCTGACCCATCTGGCCACCACACCAGCCATGATCAGCAGCCTTCATGCGAATTTTGCACGACGATTGCTAGCACTAGCTACTCCGAACGAAGATTTTTCACGTAAAGGTATGAACAAGTTGTCTCGATGCAACGATAATTGGTCAGCATCGGACAACAAGTAGTGCGCCTTCCCGGCTTGCAGAAGTGATCTGTGTGATAATGTTTAGGGAATGTCTGTGCCCACTACTGCTACCTGCGGTTGCATCGCGCCGAAAGGCTGTGATTTCGACTTACACAAAAGTTCCAGACAGCCCTTCACGACGTTTCAAAATGTAAAATGTTCAACGGAACAGAAACCCAAGATCCCAATAGCTGGCATGTAACATTTTGTTCGTTCTTCACGCATCGGGACGTGTGTCGTCCTTCATTGGTGTGGCGGGTGTTAGCGCTTCTACTGTTAAGGTACCATTTATCAAGCAGACAACACGATATTTTATTTAAGTACAGAAAAATGCGCCCAAATTCGCTCGAGTAACAGGTGTCTTGCATGAACGGCACTACTTATGGATTGCGAGAGCGCCTTGCGAGTGTTTAGTGACGTGCGCAGGCATGAAGGGCCCGACGAGTGGCACGGCTCGAGTTTGCGGCTACAACGCGGCGACGAAACGGGATGAGATTCGCAGGATTGTGAGTCTTTGCCAGCAGTTCGACATCTTCTTCGAGGACTTGACCTGCATCGAGAACCTCCTGTATTTCGGATCGGTACGTTGCCCGACCCAGCGAATGACAAAAGCGGTGCAGATAACATTGTTTGGGCAGTCTTAAGAAACAAATGATTTTAACATAATTGTGTGTCTGGTATGTGGGATGAACGGGAATGGGAGCTTAATTTGTTGCATAAAAGTGCATCTGCATCAAGGTTCCGCCTTCCTGCACTACGGATATATGTTCCACCGATAGAGCGGGCGTTAAATGCGAAACTGTGCTGAAATAAATTCTCGGACGTTTTCTGTTTATTCTGCCAGCAAATTAATTGGGTGCACTGGGGTTCGGCATATACTCGTAAAACTTACCATGTGGATAGTTTTAATATGTAAATCAGCTGTGTTATATAAGTTATGCAAGGCGAAAGTGTTTTCCAGTGATCGCATCATGTTACTACCACAAGCCTTAGTACAAAGCCGAAATAAACGTCTCAGGGGCAAAAGTGATAGGAAATAAAAGGTACTGCTAACTGAAATTCGAAACAGCGCAAAAAGACGGGACAAGGAAACGACGACACAAGGCGCTGACTAACAACTGCCGTCGTTTTCCTTGTCCCGTCTTTTTGCGCTGTTTCGAATTTCAGTATGCACCAACTAGCACCGTTCTAACGCAGTTCAGTACTGCTAACAGCATACAGTTGTAGTGAGGAGTAGGAAGAATGGACATTATTAAAACCAACAGTTAGTAATTTGACCCTATGGTGGTGAGAGGTCTGCTTAGTCTGAAAGTGCCTGGGTCGTGGCCACGTGGGCCCTTTTGACAAGCTTGAGGTGATCACCGGGTTCCGCGCTGGCTAGCATGCCTTCCCACTGCTCGTGACTGTGGGAGGGAAGGGGTGTCAGAGAAGTGTGGTGACACTGTAAGTCATGCGGTGCAGTGTGCAAGGTCGAATATGTCAATGTCCAACTGCGCGCACAGCCGATCCACGTTGTCACGCCTAGTTTTTTACTAGGTTACGCATGGCCAGTTAGTAAAAGCACTAAGTACCTAGTGTACACTGCGAAAAGTAACTGTTTACTGTTCTGTTAGTAAGTGCCACTACCTTTTTTAAAACTGTACGTGGTGGCTTTTGCCAACCTAACTTGTCGTGGGGCGTCGGTAGAGTGCGGAGGTCGAGGCAGTAGTGTTGGAGGTTGTCTTTGTATGTTCGAGGCACATGATGGTTACTCTTCGGAAGGTGACTGCGGAGTGTTGCAGGGGAACGCCCGGTAGATATACGCGTGGGCAGCGGCATGAGAAGCCTTACTACCCTCCATACTCATTCCCCAGGGTCTGGAGAATGTATACGTTTGGTGGTTAGGGATAGATTGCCGAATGCGGAGGGCTGCAGCGACGATGAGGCCGGTGGTGTGATGCCAAGATACAGCGTGAGAGTAGGTGACAATTGGGATACAATTGTGAGCAGTAGCGGCAGCTAGTGCTATGGTGATGCCTTCTGTGGTTTGGGGGTCTTTGCAGACGAAAGTAGCAGAGTTCAGTTCGATTCCTTGGTAGCTAAGCTTGTAACTGCAAAGGTTGGTCTGGAGCGGCATGTGGCTGCGTCAACGTCGCGTTTATCTTTGGGGTTCACGGGAGGCGTTTTGCGAGGAGATCGGGTGCGGGCTTGTCGAAGTGTACGGGGTGCATATTGCGGGGTTCTGGGCAACGGAGATAAATGTGTGAAGTTCCAGTGGTACGCATCAGCGAGGGTTAGGCCTTTCAGGAAGCTCGTAGCAAAGGCTACGGAGCAGATGGCAGCCAGGGGGTGTAAGCTTGAGTCGTTCGATTTGATTAACATGATGAGACTCGCGGACTTCCTCTCATATGTTAAAGATCTCCATCTGACAAAATGTGGTAGTGGAAATTGTCGGGGATAGCCCTAGTGCTCATTGATGGACCTGGCGAATAATGCTGCAAGGCTTTTGAATTTCGCTTTTTTTGGGCACTAAATGTGAGGTTCCGTACGTGATGCGGCTAAGTTGTAAGGCTTTAATAAGACGCGCGAGTTCGCTTTTTTAAGCCATTGAGGACCATAAACGATACGTTTAATGAGGTGTCTGATTTGTAATGGTGTGTCTTGTAAGGGATGGATAGCGGGAACGCCTGCGCCGACTGATTACATCGTGAGCCCAAAAACGCTGATTGTAGAGGTGTTGAGGATGAGAATGTCGTGTGGGGATAATTTGTGGTCTGGGTGAGGTTATTGCTTATGACATTGCGTGCCTTCTTGTAGTACTAGAAGGGAGGATTTTTCAGGGGCGCAACCGAGGTCACAGTCTCCGAGATAGTGGTCAGCTGTGTTAATTTCTCCTTGCAGGATGTTTTGCTGCTGACCAGTTGAACCCCAGGGGGTCGAAATGGTTAGATAGTCTGCATAAAGTGCGTGTTGTATGTTTGAAATTTGCTGTAGCGGGACGGTAGTTAGAACATTGAACGGTTAAAGAAAAGTGGAGAGATGACTGAGTTCTGAAAAGTACGGCGAGGTCGGGTGCGAAGGAAATAAAAACTTTTAACACATGCTAGCACTTGTTGTGAAGGGTTACGCGTGCATAGATGGCCGCATAAAAGAGACAAAGAACAAATGACGTTAATTTAGTCATGAATATGTAAAAGCAATCTTTCCAAGAAATCTGTTCTCTGTCTTTGGTGTGCGGGTTCTGTGGAGCAGCTGAAGGGATCCAACATGGAGAAGCTCCGTCAGGCGATTGTGAACACGTTGAAAGTGGTGAACTTGGAAGAGAAGACACACAGCATGCCCAGTGAGCTCTCCGGCGGGATGAAGCGCAGGCTGAGCATGGCCATCGCTATCGTGTCGAATCCCAAGGTGAGGCGACCGTACTCTATTCGCCAAATAACGCTAAGTTGAAAGGTTCGTCAGTCTGTTCTAGAGCTTCACACATTTCAAGAGCAGTGGGTCTTTTGCCATTCAGTTCACGTATAAATACTCCTAGCTTCTGTCCATCTCGGATGCACGGACCATGGTGCGGCATCGAATGGGTTCGCGCCAAACTTAAACAAAAATATAATTCGGTACACAAAAAGAACGCCCAACATGATTGAAACCTTCTCTTAATTACCCTAAGAAACGGCTGTCTGCTGTGATTTCGCTGTGAGAAACTGGCTTATCGATGCACTAAAAATCGTCAGTGCTATCTTGGATGATGTCAGGAGCAACACGCAGTTGATGAACGCAGCGAACACAGTTCGGTGAACAACATTGTAGTGACGAATACAATAACTGTGTTGCTTATTATAATAGAGCATTCGTCCAATACACATTGTGAAAATGGTTGGATCGCGCTAGCTTCCAATATTAACTGCGCTGGTGTCCGTAAATCAGGTATATTCGAAGTATTGCAGGGACATTTTCATGAGAGATGTTGTTGCTTATTGGAACATCTACCATAGTGTTTGCACGCTGGTGGTTCCGCTGTGCTGTCCTAGGAAAAAAAGATGTTTAACTACAATGTAAGTAGTATTAGTCTGCAGTTACCTTTAGTAACACTGCTTGCTGCCTGTCTAAGTTAGAGTGAAACGGGGCTAATTGCTTTCTGGGCTGTTTCAAATCTTGTAGTACATTGTTCGAGGTGCAACGAGCATTGAACCTGTCCAGGGGGCAATTTAATTCACGGAATATTAACTAATGTATGAGCGTGCCTGCCTTCCCGAACGTCGCCAAACATCCACGTGTGGCTATAGGAGTCCAAATGACTTCAAGTAATTATGAAGGATGAGTGTTCATAAATCTGCTATCATTATTGATTCTGTTAAGTATGATTTACCTGCTCGCTTCTAGGGATTCTTGGAAAATGGCTACCGGGAGTAAGGTTTCCTGAATGGTATTCCATCCAAAGGTGTACTGGTATGAAGTGTGAAGGTGTACAAGTACTTCTAAAACGACAGCGTACATGTCGCCTTCCTTTAATTGTTCATCTGTACAAGATAACACTGGCAGCCCAGCATATTAAGAAGCAAAACATTTTAAGAAACAAAAGACGACCTTATGAAATAACAACACAAGATAATACAAAAGGCAGCACTTGAAAATAACACATGAAATGGGCAGGATTACACTAGCGCAATGTAACGGACAAACCAAAGAAAGACGTACACTATTTTGAAGCGCTAAATTAAGCGAAAAGTAAAGAAATTGGTAGTAGAAAATAACACAATACATATTGCGTAATTCAGTGAAAAACAATGATGTAGTCTAAAATAATGGTGCGTCACCCGAAACTTTGTTTCCGTCGAGGAGGGGAAATGAGCAGGGTGATTTTTCGTGGTTATGCTTGGTCTGACCAAAAAAAAGCCCGGCAAATGTTTAAGGCTTTTAAACTTGGTTACCATGAGCTAGGGCAAAAGCTATGCGCACAGTGTTTGGCGTTTCGCGAAAGTTTGCCTTTGCTTGAGTTTTCGCAGTTTGTGGTCTAGCTGTGTCAACTGGATGATTTAATTCAGCCTTTTGCTTGCGCTGAAGGGCACCCACATACAGCGGGACCTTCGCGCC
The DNA here is from genome assembly GCF_048455015.1 of Haemaphysalis longicornis. Classification (NCBI taxonomy): domain Eukaryota; kingdom Metazoa; phylum Arthropoda; class Arachnida; order Ixodida; family Ixodidae; genus Haemaphysalis; species Haemaphysalis longicornis. Next base: position 70,342,429 of record NW_027526422.1, on the reverse strand, counting down.
ATCGATGGTAAAGTCACAAGGTTCGCTTGCGCTAAAACGCATGCTTGGAGGGTCCAGCTGGCGTTCAGCGGTCAAGCGTAGGTGAAGCAGTCGTTTCACCCTCGCCTGGTCACGTGGTACCGCAGCGGCGAGGCTTCGAGCGAGCAAAGCGATAAGGCGCAGCTTGCACTCTGGCAGCTGAAGGTCACTTGGTCCTCGATGAATGACCTTGAAAGAGCATAGCTTTCGCTCTAAAACACGTACCTGCTTTGCAGAATTCAGGAGCTCTACATTAGTGATGATGATTATATTTATCACCGCGTAACCGGCTGTCGTTCTTCCCACCCACTGAAAAGATCGTGATCCTGGACGAGCCCACCACGGGCATGGACCCCGAGACGCGTCGCAATGTGTGGGACGTCATCCAGATCTTGGGAAAGCAGCACACCGTTCTGCTCTCGTCGCACGATATGGAGGAGGCCGACGCCATCGGCGACTACATCATCGTCATGGCGCTGGGAAAGGCCGTCTGCGCTGGCTCAACTGCTTTCCTCAAGAAGGCCTGTGGTACGTTTCGTTCAGTGCTCTTGACATACGTTTGCTGTAATTCATGGACAACATCTCATTGAATACTGCTTGAATGCAGACAACCCAAAATAATGGCAGGTGGTGAATGTAAGGACATCTTGTTAAGGCTCACGCCGCATCTCACTATTTTTACAATTACTTTTTGAAAGTTGTAGATCTTCCTGCAAAGTTAGTTTTCTCCCGCATTTGTAAGAGAACATGAAACATGCTTTGTGTTTGGTATGACGTTTTGAGAGGTGCTTTTCCCAAGATTCCGCCGAGGTGGACTCAATCAAGTGCACCACTATGAGCAGACACTTTTGTCGACTAATCTCTGAAAAACCTCGGATATTTCTAAAATATGTAATTCACCAAGTTACTATTCAAGATAATTTTAGTGTACCAAATGTTCTGCTAAGCTGCTCAGAATAGAAGCTAATGTCAGAAACTCTGAGCATTACTGAACCCTTGTACGGACTATTACACCTCTGCTCGCCCCTGTTCAGGACCATGATTTGAGACTATCGGTATGTTGATGAAGTGGTGCTTAACATGCTGCATAGAGTGGAAACGTTAATGCACTGACATGAAGGCTAAAAATAAGATACCGAAAACCGGATCTCTAATTTAAATAGGTGGCAACGCCATCTTGGTGCTTTCTTGGCGGTTACCCAAAGGTGCACATGCACGCACACGCGCTGGAATAGGTTCGTGTAATCTGTATGAACTTTTCTTACATACACACACATATGTGCACATATATACATACATACACTAACAGTTGACACAAGGAGGTTTGGCGGCGGCGTTTCCTTAGCGAGCGTGGTTCGAGTCGAACGAGCCAAATACGACGGTGATGATCGGTGGTTGATCGGCTGGGGCTGGAAGGCGATGATGATTAGTTCGTGTAGCGGAACGATTTGGATTTGGTAAAGACTCTTAGTTTATATATATAAAATGTGGCGTTGAGCAAGAAGGTTTACCAAAAGCCAGAAGAAGGCGGGAGTAGCGAGGGCTGATCGCCGAGTAAAGGACGCCACGCCGAGATGATGTGTGGCCGCATCGCAATGACCCTCCCCTCGTGGGGCTAGGATAGTCGTCCGCCGGATGATCGAATAGTCTTTTCACTCACTCACTCACTCACTCACTCACTCACTCACTCACTCACTCACTCACTCACTCACTCACTCACTCACTCACTCACTCACTCACTCACTCACTCACTCACTCACTCACTCACCGAAAGGGATCGTAGATTTGATTTCGTTACGACAGCGTAGCCTATAGTGGAGGCCACTACACACACGCTGTTACAGCGAAGCTGCTCATGGCTGGGACCCAGCGGGTTATCTCTGGTAACACACCGATGTAGACATGCATCACACGTGAGCGTAGCGCCTCCTTGCAGCGTCAGCTCAAATCCCCTGGATCTTAAATCGGCTGGCCACAGCCTCAGCGTATGGAACAACAAGAAGAAATGCGAAAAAGGCCTTTAGTTTTTTTTTTGTAAATGAGCCAAGTCCACCGGAAGCAAATTAAAGAAAAAAAAGCGGAAGTTTTTTACCCGACGTAAATGCAACGCTGTGAGAGCTATTATATAATATATTTTGCGTGTCAGCTAGGGGGAGCTTATGATCACAAGTAATTAAATATTATGCAAAGAATTTGTGCAATATTGAATGATAAGTTTGTATTTGTCTCATTGAATTGAAACACAAAAGTTGAGGCGACATCCTTATCAAAACATCATTCAAATTGACTTTCAAGAATGGTGCGATTTAGTTTTAGCAGAAAAGGCATTAAACACATGGAACGGGGCTTCAAGATCAGTAGAAATATACACGGCGAGCAGGTGAGTCCTCTTGGCACCATTAGCATCTCTCTTTCAATTCTTCGTTAGGATACTTTTCATGAACAGGCCGGAAGGCACTCACGAAGTATGCAAGCCTCTTTATTGTTTTGCCATGAATTTCCAAAACGCTTCGCAAGAAGGCTGTTCATATCTTGTTCTTCGTCTTAATGAAGTTGGTTGGGCCCTCGGGGGAGGGGGGTGGGGGATTTTCCAGGGCTTGTAAGCGGTGGGTCTTTAGTTGAGTACTGAAAAGTAAATATTGGAGCAAAGAAATAGATGTAACCAGAGGTACTCCGAAAGGAAGGGTAGACTTAATGAAATCATTGTTTCCCAACTGTTAGTTGCATTTCGCTCACTTCGTCCTCTATTCACTTAGTCATGGACATCTGGGGACAGATATTTCGCCGATCTCGTAATTGCTGTCGGAATTCATGATCAGGCAGCTCCGAAAAAGGAAAAAAAAAAGAAAACTTCTGAGGACACCCACGAAACAGTATGAACAGTCAAGCCAAAAGCAAACTCCCAGTGGGCAAATGGATTTGGCTTTGCAGGATCGGGCTCATTTTCGATACGAACTGCGATCTGAGTACAAGTTCGCAGTGCGTTGTATCACCTATTTTCTTGCCATCTTTTTTTAGGGGAAATTCGCCGAGTTTTTCTCGTCACTGCAGTTTTATCAGACTTAGTTTCGGTGTCTCGCCTGTCACATTGAAAAAAAAAAACTGATTGATTCCTCTGTCATAAAAAATCAGTAGAACACGAAAGTACAATGTGCAGCGAAATCTGCAGCTGAGTATGATTTGCGGGTCGGCGGCTGTCTTATGGGCATGAATGGCGAGTGACGTCCTGCTGGCGGGTCGCTTCGGCAAAGGTGTACTGTCGTCATATCCCTGACGAATATGACGTCAGTGAAATCTTGGGGAATCGCGGCATAAAAGACGTTCGTGTTAAAATTGCGACATAAAACACTTTCGTGTTAAAATTTAAAACCCGAAAACGAACAACCCTAAATATAACGTAATCTTTAGTACTAAAGGTTGCTTCCCTGCAAGAAGACCCTGTTTGCAGGGGTGCCCCTCTTACATACCGCTTTCTTCTATGTACAGGCGTCACTTCCGTGATGGATATCACGTCTGCGAAATCTTCTAGCACCGGGAATAAAACACTTTAACGCCTCACATATTGATATTGGTGGCTTATATTGCCCTTAGAATGTTGTCCCCGCAAAGCATTTCTGAGTAAAGTTCGAGCCGACTTGAATGGAATTGATGTGAGCTTTGTTTTTGTAAACTGGCTTTCCCACATTGCATGTTGCCCAGTAAAGCATGGTCACTAACGCGCGGAGCATGACTAGAGAAGACGGCTATAACTATTGTGTTATCAAAAGTATCCCGGAACAAATTATATGACAATTAGGCGCTAACACGACTCTATCATTACGGCGAGTTTTATTTACTCGTTACGATTAGTTCACAATGACGTTACAAAATTTGCGTCTGCTGTGGTGTCTTTGCGTCTGCTCTTGCAGAAAATGGCTCCAGAAAAGAATTTTCGTCTGCCGTTGGAGAAAACGCCTGCAACTGTTGTTTTACCGGAAATGTAGGGAAACAAATTATATGACAAGGCGACTGTAACATTGCGCACCACAGCAAGGGAACTGAAGTGCTTTTGAATTTTTTCGACGTAGACGTAAAAGTCAGTCGACTTGAAAATTTTCAAGAAATATTACCTAACATTAAACAACAATTGTCAGCATTATGAGTGTATGCAAGCCCGTGCGTAAAATCATGAACACACTCCAAGTATAATTTCTGCCCGTCTTCAGTGCTCTTTTGGTATCAGTGTGCCAAGAAAGTGTTCTGCGCATATATGATAACACATACTAATCACATGCACGGGCTGCCCCCGCAGGTGTCGGCTACAAGATAGCCTTGGCAAAGGCACCTTCCGGTTTCAATCTTGCTGGTGCGCTGGCCGAGATTCACAAGGCTGCCCCCAACGCCGAAGTTGAAGACGAGAAGCAAGGCGAAGTGGTGATCGCACTGCGAACGCTAGACAACACCAGCTTCCCGGCCATGTTCAAGGAGTTGGAGAAATCGTCCCAGAAGCTGGGAATCGAGAGCATGGGAGTCACCGTGGCGTCTATGAAGGACGTATACCTCAAGTAAGGTTTGCTCCCGAATTAATGCCGCAAGGGGGGAGTCCCTTGACTACGACAGAAGATGGGGTGGCGAGGTCAATACGCCGCGAGTGTGTGACTGGTGTTCGCAATGACAGCTGGAGAAAACAAGCGTCTTGATTACTCGGGCTGTGCCATTGAGACCGTGACCATAACGGCATCAACATTTCCATCCTGCTCCATACTAAGTATGTAGCTATAGTGACGGTAGGGATAACGTGACTTTGCGGAGGTGCAACATGCTCAAATTAAATTGCACATGCATTGACCGTAGGTACACCAGACCGGTACTACGCACACTAAGCACCGAACCGGCAGAGATTGCATGGGGAGCAATGGCAATACCAAGATGCATATTGGTATCGCAGTAAGACGGCCCGCATAGAAAAGGCCACTTTGTCGAGCATAGTCTTGCGCTCCATCCATAAAACAAGAGCAATTGAAATCGCATGCAAAGAGGTCCGTCTTTGCACATTCCATTTTACGTAAATATTATAAAGCGAAATTTGTTTCCGGTTACAAGTCTAAAACTTGTAAGTAGTACGGTGGATGGAGCTTGGTGTCATCACTTGTGACATGTGTGTAGCAATTGTTTTATAATAGAGCTGCCCGACACGATTTTTTTACATAAAAGTACATTGACCGTACTTAGGTACGTGGGGTGCAAAGTTCATCCACCACAACTCCAATGTGGAGTTCCTCGCAGGCAATATCGGAAAGTACAGTTTAAAGTCAAAACACCATGAAAGCTGTTGAGGTGTGCGCACCACTACAAGAGGCAGCTGGCTCAGTTAGTAATGGTAGGAGAATTATTGAAGTACAGATTTTTATAACAGAATCTTATGAACATGCGGTTCCAATTACTTCGATATGTGCGTTGGTATGCCAGTACGAATCATCATGACATTGAACGTCATCGGTTAGCCTTGGCAGGACACGCATATCGCTAAAGGAAGGGACAGAAATATTAAATTGATTAAGATCTCAGCGAGAAGAAAATAAAGATGGCATGTAGACTAACTCCTCCCTTATAAAGTAGTGAAGGCATGTGAAGCAGAAGGGCAATGTATCTTGTTTTGGGAAGACATTGGCGGAGGTGTAGGAAAACGCAGTGACACGTAAAACTCGCTTTTGAGCAACAGATTCGTGATTCCTCTCCTCTTGCTTTTGAAAGGAGCCGGGGGGGGGGGGGGAGTTTTTTTGTTTTGTTTTCTGAATAAGACTGTCGACGTCGATCTGCGGCCGTCATGGGCTGGCCATGAACCCTCACTACTGGTTGGTTCCCCGTTGTAGTTTCCCAAACGCTGTGCCCAGTTCGGGAAACGGACCACAGAAAGGGCTGTGCTCGGATACAAATGTGGGTGGGACAAACGCTGCGGCATTTAATTGGTCCACTCTCGGCGGGGCACGTGCTTCTATTTGATTGTTTTTAGAGGCCAGTTCCTTTGACAGCTACTTTGGTGCACAAGTTCTCTGGAACAAAGTATATTCATAGGTTAAACCTTAGATTCGTATGCGCATATATATTGTCACGCAGGCAATATGTCCACAGGCCAACGTTGGAAATTTGCTCCCACGTGTTTTAACGTACTCGTGAATATCGTCGAGTTCATACAAATTCATGTCAGTTGTAGAGCTCCCGACATCCATTAAAGTGAGGAGCTGTTGGTTGAGCCTAAAGGATTTACGGAACCGTGGACATTATATCTTAAATTTTCTTGCCTGTGGAACTTGAAATACCCCTGAAATGTTTTAAATTCATTACATATGTCAGTTGTAGAGCTCCCGACATCCATTAAAGTGAGGAGCTGTTGGTTGAGCTTAAAGGATTTACGGAACCGTGGACCTTATATCTTAAATTTTCCTGCCTGTGGAACTTGAAATACCCCTGAAATGTTCTAAATTCATTACATTTGGCTGCAGATACGAATAGATAATAGTTTGGAGTTTTATCTCGACGTATATTGTGGACAATATCACTCGCAGTTTTCGTAAAAATAACAGAAAGTCAACGCTCTTTCGACATTCCTACGAACTCACAATGCCACTGCTAAACAGACAGCCTCGGGTTTGCCTTTACGGATAAAAATATATTGCTTCCAAATTTAGTTGTGGTAATTACTTCAGAAGTATTCTAAACCGCAAAGTATAAAGAACCGTGTTTTTGGTTGTTTAGTTTTATATTTGTTTGGACAGTGCCCCCGTCAATACCTTCGTATATAAAGTATTGCGAAAAGGCTATTCGTATTGCACCTGTCATTCATTATCCATGCTATTTTCACTGGTACTGTAAGATCATTGCTGTGGAATCAGTTAGGGACCAATTTCAACCATTTTTCTGCCCTGTCATTTCGTCTAGCGCTTACCGGTATCTTTTTCCTTCTAGGATAAACTTGGACTGGGCCCCAGGCGGGAAAGAGCGGGAAGCGGAAGTCGTAGGTCAGTATCAAACATAACTGGAGCATTTCAAACATAAGTGTAGCAAAAAATTTCAAGGTAAATAAGAAAACAGTAAATAACTGAGATAAATAATGAGGTAAATAAAATGCCAGTATCAAACATAACTGGAGCATTTCAAACATAAGTGTAAAATTTCAAGGTAATTAGGAAAACAGTAAATAACTGAGATAAATAATGAGGTAAATAAAATGCCAGCCCCTGTTAGGCTTTTATTGGACCCGTGGCACCTATGAATTTCACCTTGAACATATCCTTTGTTTTGTTGCCAGTAACTCCGTAATATCTCTCAAATTTCGGCGACGTTACCCGGCTTCTGTACCCAGGTTTTCCTCCTGCCACCACCCCTGTTCACACTTTATAATGAGAGCTCTGAGTGTTAGGCTCCCAAGATTTGATGACATCCGCTGTACCTACGGAAAACAATCCTGTTGCTTGCAAATAGTGATTTGTTGCAAAAAATTACACCATCTTTTCTTAGGCGAATGCTGAGTAGTATGCGAAGCAGCCATCGGGTCGACTGAAGTTCCCATTAGTTTTCAGTTCGTCGTTTACGGTGACGTTCAACGTGCCCTCGTTGCATCAGTAGCTTCTTGACGTAGTTTGAATGAGTGAAGGACATAAGACGCGTTTGTAGCACATGCTCCCGTTTCAGTTTGTAGCGCAGTGGGGAGAGCGCCACGTACCTCACGATGCGGCCAGAGAATCGTGGGATCGAAACCGGTCGCCGCCTAACTATTTCTTTTTATAGTGGACTGTGCTGACGTCAGCCCAAATGCTGACGGGGCTGAAAAGACTCGCATGCGCAGTAGAGTGCAGACGGCGGATGACAAGGGAAGGAGGGACACAGCCCCGAGAATGAGATGCTCCGCATCTTAAAAGGAACAATAAAAGGCCGCCAACTCAGCGTGTGGATACGTTTTGGGGCTGAAGCAGAATAGCAAGCGAGTTGTATCCTTTGAACTCAACAAGACGGGACGGTTGTTCGCTAAAAACACACTCCAATTATTTCTCAGGTGATTTACCTTAAAATTCAATATAAACCACAGTCATGTTGTTCGACAAAGTCGAAACCCGAAAACATGTATCGTTTCAGGGGAATTGGCGATGGTGTAAAATTATTTGGGCGTTAGAGTTTCTGGAATATAATCCGCAGCTGTGCCTAGAGATATCGTAGGAGCAGTAGCTCCAAAACGCGCACACAGCGCGAAACAGTAGATACAGCGCCCGAAAACGCCAGGGTCTTTTAAATTCAGCAGCGGTCAGATGCGCAAGGTCGGTCTTCTTGCGGTGTTAGTTCGCCGTACTTAATAACTTTGTGTGTATCGGCTGTTTTCTCTGAGAGCCGAGGACCCTATGAAGACCCCGTCATGAAGGGATGATCAGGATGATTTGAAGCCGAGAAGAGGATAACGAGGCAGTGATGATAGGACGTCCTATCAAAGTAGGGCGATTGTCAGAGCACAGTAGATTCTGCTGGCGCTCGCAATATATATATATATATATATATATATATATAGGGAGTAGTAGAACTTTGAAGATGGTAGAGAACACAAGAGAAGAAAAACTTCGAACAAGGTAAAAGCACGATTGTGGCCTACGTTTCAGCAAAGAGAACTTGCTTTCCTCAGTGCAATCTCTCGCCTGGCAGGCACGGCTTATATAGGGGTAGGACCCCAGGTGAAAGGAGAGGGAAAGATGGAAGGGAAATTGAGCAAGCTGATTTGTTTGGGAGTGTGTCGGGGGAGAGATTGAGGGGCCAAGAAGGTTGTCTAGTTTAAGCCGTGAAGTAGGTCACACGGAAGTCAGCTGGTGGTTGATATTCGTGGAATTTTTGGAGAGAGGATGAGAGGGTGTTTATTGACCCTCCGCGGGGTTTAGGGAAAGGATCTCAGAACCGCCCGAAGCAGACCAGGCGGTGAGGGTGGGGTCCTTATCAGAAACTATCTGCAAGCCTCAGGTCAAAAGAAAAGATAGAGACGGGGGGAAAACTAACTAGGTCAAGGAAAAAAGAAAACAAAGGGAGAACAAAATCAGGTAGGGAAACCACATAAACCCACACACAAAAGAAAAAGCAATGACCCGGCAACTGAAATGGCACGTGTCACCCACGGCAACATTCCTGGAACAGGCCTGTCCTGAAACTCAAAAACGAAAAGATAAAGTTAGAGTGACGTACGGGGCACAAGACCACGCGAAGTAAATAAAAAAGAGAGAAATAAAATAAATAAAATTGAATTCCAAAAGCAAAGGTTGGAGGGATGAGGGCGAGTATTAAGCTAGACGCTAAGGAATAAAAAAAAATTAGGTGACCAGGTACAGAGCAGAGTGAACGGTCATAGTCTTTGGATGAGGTATATGCACGAAAATGCCTAATGCTGTATTTCCGGTGAATATCGCAAGGATTCCAAGTTGCCCTTAGACGCATTAATTCCAGCAGGTTCCATGGAGTTGAATTTGTGAATTAAGTAGGATTCTCGGTATTTCCTGTCCCTAGGAGACTTAAAATTTGACTGAAGTATATATAACTTAAGGTCATCAAAATTGTGGCCTGGTTGGTTGAAATGCTGCGCTACAGCTATGGAGGATTTGCCAAGAGTATCTGCCCGGTGACCATTAAGCCGTAGGCTCATAGGTTGACTCGTTTCACCTATATACTGTTTGTGGCACATTGAGCATTCCAACATATACACAATGTTGGATGAAGTGCACGTAAAACTTGAATTAATCTTGTGGACATAATTACTGGAGCTGTGCTTTTTACAACGCAGTCTGTTTGCAGGTGCCTACAAGTCTTGCATCTGGGGCGGGAGCAGCTGGCTATGACTGGTTGCTTTGAAAGCCCTGTTTTAGCATGCACTAAAATATCTTTTAGATTCCTGTTTATCCTGTAGGTAACCCTTGGTGCTTCCGGGAAAGTCTTTTTGAGTCGGTCGTTACTGGCTAAAATGGGGTAGTACTTCCGCAGTATATTGTTTACGTTTGGGAGGGCGTTTGAAAATTTAGTTATTAGGGCAGGTGGCCTGGCGCTTTCGCTTTGCCGCTGTTTGTTGAGAACGTCATCCCTTTTGAGATTAGACACACGTTGGTACGCCTGATCGAGCGAGCTTTTGGGGTGGTTCCTGTTCATAAGGGTGGCCTTGAGTTCGTCTAGGTGCTCTACGTAGTCACTGTCATCACTGCATACTCTTCTAAGCCTGGTGGCTTGTCCTACAAAGATCCCTTGTTTGCAGTGTCTGGGGTGATGGCTTTTATAATCTAGGTACTGCTGCCTGTCTGTTGGCTTTCTAAAAAGCGTGGTTTTAAGTTTACCGTTGTCTAGAATGACGGTAGTATCTAGGAAGTTCACTTCTTTTTCAGAATACTGGCAGGAGAATTTAATAGTCGGATGCGAAGAATTGAGATGGGATATAAACGTTTCTAGAGTCGCGCGACCGTGTTCCCAAATCATGAAGATGTCGTCTATGTAGCGGAGGTAAACCTGGGGTTTATGCGGAAAAGAGCTTAATAGGGTAGCTTCAAGTTGCCCCATGAAAATGTTGGCATAGGTCGGTGCGAATGGAGTACCCATGTTAGTTCCAAAAACTTGCAAAAAGTAAGAAGAGTCAAATTCAAAATAATTGAGAGTTAGAACTAGTTTTAACAAAGTTATGTACACTTCTGGTGCATGTTGGTGCGGGTTCACTGATAGAGATTTTGAAATCGCTTCAATTCCTTCGGCGAACGGAATGTTTGTATACAATGCAGCAACGTCAAGAGTAACAAGGAGGGTTCCACTGGGTAGGCGACCGCCCATATTTATCTCTTCTATTATGCGGAGGAAGTGGGGGATGTCCTGAACGAATGAAGGAAGAAGAGCCGGAATGTCGGATAGGTGATGATTCAGAAACAGAGATAGTGCTTCGGTTGGGGTATTGTTATTCGAAACTATGGATCTGCCAGGAATGTCGGCAGTGAACAATAATTCTACGGGGACTTTATGGACTTTTGGGAGGAGGTAAAAACGTCCTGCATGCTTGTTATTCGGTTTCATGAAATTCAAGTCAGTAATCGTTATTAATTCTCTAGATCGTAGATCTGTGAGGCTCTGAAGGACCGTTCACTCTGCTCTGTACCTGGTCACCTAATTTTTTTTTATTCCTTAGCGTCTTGCTTAATACTCGCCCTCATCCCTCCAACCTTTGCTTTTGGAATTCAATTTTATTTATTTTATTTCTCTCTTTTTTTTTATTTACTTCGCGTGGTCTTGTGCCCCGTACGTCACTCTAACTTTATCTTTTCGTTTTTGAGTTTCAGGACAGGCCTGTTCCAGGAATGTTGCCGTGGGTGACACGTGCCATTTCAGTTGCCGGGTCATTGCTTTTTTCTTTTGTGTGTGGGTTTATGTGGTTTCCCTACCTGATTTTGTTCTCCCTTTGTTTTCTTTTTTCCTTGACCTAGTTAGTTTTCCCCCCGTCTCTATCTTTTCTTTTGATCTGAGGCTTGCAGATAGTTTCTGATAAGGACCCCACCCTCACCGCCTGGTCTGCTCCGGGCGGTTCTGAGATCATTTCCCTAAACCCCGCGGAGGGTCAATAAACACCCTCTCATCCTTTCTCTCCAAAAATTCCACGAATATGAACCACCAGCTGACTTCCGTGTGACCTACTTCACGGCTTAAACTAGACAACCTTCTTGGCCCCTCAATCTCTCCCCCGACACACTCCCAAACAAATCACCTTGCTCAATTTCCCTTCCATCTTTCCCTCTCCTTCACCTGGGGTCCTACCCCTATATAAACCGTGCCTGCCAGGCGAGAGATTGCCCTGAGGAAAGGAAGTTCTCTTTGCTGAAACGTAGGCCACAATCGTGCTTTTACCTTGTTCGAAGTTTTTCTTCTCTTATATATATTATATACCTGTTTGTGTCCACTGAAGTACAAAAGATTTCCAGCCACGCTTATCGAGTGCTAGCTGAGTAAATGTTCTTCGCCCAAATTTTCGCAGCTCATATCGCCAACGAGCTCTCGGCCGACCCCTATTGCGTTTTCGGTCTATTGACAGCCACTATGTCAAACACCAGTCAGAGACACGGCAAGAGCAATAAAAAAGAAGTTTGCTTACGTATCGGCAAAGGGAGGTGCCTTAATGAGAGTAACGTTTGCACCACATTTCTACCCGTATTTCGAAGAAGATCTGTGGAAGATGCAGGAGCGTATTGATCTTTGAGTAATGAGCCACATACCCAGCTTGCGGGGCTTTATGGGGAGTTGAGCGTAATCCCCGGATTTATTGCACAAGTCTTGAATATAAGGGCACTGGCCAGACCACGAAGAAAGTTATCTAGGCCTTGGCCTTGCATACAAATAAACTCAGCGAGACATGCGTTAGATAGCTACTCCTAAAGCGGTGTAAAGGGAAGGTGCTCAACATGCGCAAGGCATACCATCATATGGCTGTTTCTGTGGGGCCCACATGTGGGGAACCAATTTTCCACGTCTCAAGTTTTCTGTTGCGGAATTATCTGGTAGGAAAAGTAGCACACATGTTGCTTGTTTTCAAAAGGAAACATAGTTGCGAATGCAGTGTCGCCCTGCCTTTAGTTCCACTGGGCGTATTGATTGTCCCACTGCTACAGTATGCTGAAATGAACGAATGAATCTCATTTTAATCAAAATATGAGTAGCAGGATTACAGACCGAAAAATCCCAATAAACAAATGTAAGGCGACGTTCACGCTGGTGCAGGAAACTATAGGCAGTCGTGAGTGGATATAATTATCTCCGACAGATTAAAGATGGCAATCTAAGTAACTTTCAATAAACCAGGTGCAGAACTAACATGAATGTGGTGCCCAAGGACATTGTTCTAAAATAATGAATTTACGTTGTCCATGACACTAAATACGCCAGGGAAAAGTGCAGTTCTACTTCTCATGCTAGCTTACGCGGCGAGCTATTGGGGTTCGGGTCACACACGAAGAATAAATAGGCCAGCGAAAAAAGCCACGGGGAGAAGACTTAGGGATTTGACACCTATGGATAGAAAGCGAACGCCATCAATTAAGGACGAAACTTGTTTTAGATACCTCCTAGCGCGAAGTGAAGCGAAAATATAGTTTGACATGTGATGTGCGGAATCGCAAACTGCTGTACCATTTGACCAGCTGAAATGCTAGCGAGCATTATGATGAGGGATTCCGGGAGACAGGAAACTCGGAGTTCAGTTTAAAGAACCATGCAGACGAAATACAACGTCGTTTACTTGTGAACAACTATTCTTTGGCAACTAACTCGGCAGCACGCCAGCCGCAAAAGAAGTTTTAACTGGAAAACCAAAAGAAAACTACGAAAAGTCAGCAGGGAGGCTGAAAAAGGTTTTTAGAGTGTTAACTACAGGTACGCAATTCATTGATACGACCAAATAGACCTACTAGGCCCGTGAAATCGCCCGGCCATGTTGCTTGCCGCTGTATTTTGTAGGCGGCCAGTAATGCACCTACTAGATCCCGTGACGTCATTGAGATCTCGCTAGAAAATTTGCTAGTGAGTCGGCGCTCCCTCACTCGTTTTAGATGCAGAGCATCTGATTCACTCGCCTTGTCCCTCCGGCGTCGTCGTCGCTGTCGTCGTCGTCGACGTTGTCCACTCCTGTCCCATTCTCCTCGCCGCGCCAGCTGCGCTCTCCGCCGCTCACCCCCCTCTCCTCTCCGATAGCGAACACTCTCTCGCGAGGGGCATTGGATTGGCGTGGCTTGGATTGGATTAGGATTGGATTGAATTAAAGTGGATTGTGTTGGATTGTGCTGCGTCATAGCCGCGGCACGTTGCGTCATAGCCGCGGCAGACGCGCTGGGGCCGGCGCATGTGCAGTACTCTCTCTTCCCCGGTTTCCTCTCCTTCGGGCGCGCTGCGCATATAACCGGTGTGCCGTTCTCCGGCGAAGCAACGTCCACGCTTGGCTCAAACACCTCGAGTCCACGCCGCTTTACAAGTACGCCAACGTCGTCATCGACTGGGACCGGCTTACGCAGTCCCCTCAACGTTATGCGCGCTATAAAACGCGGTCCCTTCGCCGCTCCGCGTATGCGTCGCATCTACACAGGGGTTCCCGCGAGGGGAGGCGGGAGTTTTCTTTTTATACCAAGGTTCCCTGAAGTTTAAGTTGTGCTTTTTTTCTTTAACTAAAGCAGTTTTTTCGAAATGAACCAAAGTAGTATTTGTCTTTATTGTCTTTTAATGATAGAACTGCGGGCGTTGAAAGGATCTTGAGAACAAAATATAGGGGCTGCAAGAGTATTGAATACTGCAAAATGACTTACCCCCTTAAGTGTGTAAATTACTGCCTATAATTAACACTCTTACATCCCAGCAAAAGTACAAAGGAAAACATCCTTTGAGGGAGCCTTTTTTGCTTTTAACCCCCTTACTCTGTATCAAAAATGGAACGAAAAAAAAATTTAATGGCGTTTTATTCTTAATTACATCCTTGTAAAGGTTGCTTTGCTTTGCTTTTTGATCTGCTGTAAGGGTGTTAGCTATAAACATGAAGGGTGTAAATCATTTTACAGTGATATAGTGATCCGAATCGTGCATTGGACCTCCACGCGCTGAGGATTACAACGATGAAAAGGCAGCAACATTAAACCCCATTCATCGCCCAACAATTCTTGCAGAGGAGGACATTGCCGGAGTGTGCGTGCGAGCCTCCAACACAGCCTCTTCCCTGCGCCGTTTCTGGGCCCTGTTCGTCAAGCGGGCCATCTACCTAAGTCGTAGCTGGGGCATCGTCATAGTGGGGCTGGTCATACCCCTTGTGTTGCAGCTGCTCACCGTCAACGTCCTTTCCATGCCGTCGCTGAGCAAAGTCAGCGGGGGTGCGACCGAAGAAAACGGTACAGTCTCTGTCGAGCTCCGGCTGGGGGCGCACTTCGCCGGCTCGGAGGTCTTCCTCGAGGAGTCGCCGGCTTCCAGAGCGAGCGGCAACTTTAGGGCGCTAATCGAGTCCGAAGGCTGCACCGTGCATTCCCTGAAGGACGTTCGCACGGAGCTGAGAGATATAGCTCTGGAGGACTTTGGCCATTACATAAGGACGTACCCGATGGCCGCGGTGTTTCAGGATAATGCGTAAGTGCTCGCGTAGTCGCACCTCGTCGTGTCACTTGTGTCGAGGTAGACAGGACCGCAGGCTGAAGGCTCGGCTTTCACTAGTATTGGTTCACGCGGTTTGATTTCATCTTTGCCGTGTGCTAGACTCTGTTATAAAAGTTGAGATATACAAATGCAAAACATTCAGTAGGGTACATATTGTTGAGCATATATCGGGTAGCGTGATAAATACAATCATATGAATTGTGAACGGAATAATGTCGTTTGATGTTTAAGCTACAAAAGAAAAAAGATTTGTTCATGCGTTTTTTTTTTCGTTAACACCACGCTTCATGACATCATTGCTATAAAAATTTGCCGTGAATCTGCGAAACAGGGGTGCTCACCCGAAATCATCATTAAAAGTCTTCGAAATGATTATCTCTTAACAGAGAAGCTGTTTTGCAACTGGTTATTGTGCGCGTCCGCAGTTAGAAATACCAAGAAAATGCTGAGCGCACGTGAGCGCGTGTTTCGCGGCGACCGCCCGGCAGTAAAAAAACCAAAAAAATGCCGAGCGCTCGTGGGTGCGTACCTCCGGGAACCGCCAAGTGTCCCCGGCACACGTGTCAAGCCAAGCATACCCACTAACGGAGATTGGCCAATAAAATCCATCTTTTGCCGCATTCGTGGCAACACTTGGTCAGAACGAGAAAGACGCCAGCGTTCGCCGCAATCGTGGCAACCCATTCTCGGAACGTGAAAGACACGTCATAGAGTACGCTTCTCCAAGGTGATGTCCGATAGGTATAACATCCTAAAAGATGAACAAAGCTCACACAATGATGGAGTAGAGGTTGTTGCGGCAGCAAAGCAGCAAATCGTATACCGTCGTAATGGTCGTGAGGGTTGCGTGCAACTTGATTGATTGATTGATTCTGGGGTTTAACGCGCCGACGCAACGCAGGCGATGAGGCGCGCCGTAGTGGAGGGCTCCGGATTAATTTTGACCACCTGGGGATCTTTATCGTGCGCCGAAATCTCGTACACACGGGCGTTTTTGCTTTTCGCCTCCATCAGAAAAGCGGCCGCCGCGGCCGGGAATCGAACCCGCGACCTCGGGCTCAGCAGCGCAACGCCTTAGCCACTGAGCCACCGCGGCGGGTGTTGCGTGCAACTTCGCTGGCTTTAAGACTAACGTGTTAGTGTGAGCTTCCTTCATTTTTTTTGTATTTGAAAACCAAATGCGATTTTTTTTATGGAAATCTTGAGGTACCCTTTTTGTTTATTTACATAAAGTTTGGTCAAAAGAGGTCACTTCACGTCTTATTATGCTACTTATTCACACACACACGCACACACGCGTGAGCACGCACAGTCGGAGCCATAACATGCGTGACCCATCCAATGTCTTGTACATGCCATGAAATTTCCAACTCTTCCTAAACCATGAGCCGGGAGGAAATGTACACTTGACCTTGTTTCTGTGCTATACGTATGCGGATGTTTAATTGCCGGGCAATTGCCCGGGTAATACGAAGCTCCCCTAAAGCAGCAGACGCACAAACCACCCACAGTTTCCCTGCGCCCAAGGGCATTTGCCAACTGTGTGTGCTAAAATCTGAAGAAAACTATGGTACCATAACCCCTATTGGAATTAGGGGGAGAAAACAACAGTTGGGTTCATTTGAAACATTGTCTGATAAAAAATAACACTCAGTGAAGCTTTACCAGGAACTTCAGAGACCTTCACCCACTTAAGAAAAACACACGAAGAGGGATTATTCACAGGTCGCTTGCTCTCTCTTCACCTGTGACGTCACACGAATTGGTTTGTTCGACTTGCGGCTACCGGCGAAATGTACTACTTTGCTTTATTACGCTGCTCAAATGCCAGTTTGAAGTGAACACACTGGGCGCTCTGTTCTTGGCACTTTCCCAATCACGTTTTTAGGTAGCAAACTCGAAGCTTTTCAGTATTTGAATGTCTTCCCTGCTGCAAATGTGGCTTTTCAGTGGCTGTCTATTCAACGCTGCAGGTTAAGTGAGTTATTCAAGGCTATAGCCCTTACAACTACATTCAACATGTCTTTGTCTTCATGGTCGCGTTTGGCATGAAGCAAGTGTTTTGTAAAAACATCAAAAAGTACACCAACCCCACCTTCACGCTCAAACCCAGTCGAATCCAAGATGTAAAAATTCTGGCCTTATACCGGTTTACTGTAAAATATAAACAGAGGTTTACTCACTTATGCCCGTTAGATGACATTTGCCATCACTCGATACAAATAGGAAGACGTTTGTAATCATCACAATTATCGTCAAAGTCGTGTGTTTACTCTTACGGCTCTTACCCCCCCCCCCCCCCCTCCCAATGTTCGGGCATGCCCAGAAACGGCAGCACCACTGCCTGCGCGCGCTAATCGCATATAGTCGCTAAATACTTCCCGTGCGCTAATACAGTGAAAGCTCGTTAATTCGAATTTGTGGGTAATTTGAACGCCACGATTTTGTCCACCCAGGTATCCATAGAAGCTAAGTATTAAAAATTTAAACCCATACCACTCAATGTGAAAGCTGTCGAAAGTGCAGAGCAGTGATTCGCCATAATGGGCTGCAGCGCCTTTATCCGCTCACTGCTACCACGCAATGCGATTCAAATTTCCCGCCTTCGCTGTGGTCGCAAGCAGCCTGCCTGAAACTGCGCCAGCGGGAGTTCAGTTCTTTTAGGGTGCAGTCCTTTGGAGGCAGTCTCTGGGCTGAGCCGCGTTGTCGGCGCACAGAGTGAACGACGGCAAGACCGAAGAATGATAGAAAAAGCGATGAAAGAAAGCAGAGGAGGAGAGTGTTGCGAAATCGGGAGGGGAGGGCGGTTCGTCGTGGCGGCTCGGGACAGCGCTCTCCGAAAGTGTGCGGTGGGGGAGGGATGGGGGCAGTATGCTGTACCCGGACGAGGCGCTACACGGGGCGACCCTTGGCGAAAACGAGAGCGGGGCGTGCGCGTGAATACGGTGTGCGTTAGCTGAAGTCTCAGTTTGCTGTCCCTTCCTGAGACGCACTTCGGGCCGCCGACGCAGAGGCTTATCATCGCTGCAGTCGAGAAAACCCACGACTGAGTGCTGCCTCAGCGCGCTGCTGCTGCGCCTAAATATCGCACAAGGGAGTATTGTAATCGCCAGCTAATTTTTTAACACGAAAGTGTTTTATTCCGGGTTACACCAACATTTATGCAACGTCATATCCGTCACGGAAGTGACGCCAGTGCAACGAAGCAAGCGGTCTGTAAAGGGTACACCCCTGCACATAGGGTCTTCTTGTGGGGAAGCAACCTTTAGAAACAAAGAGTACGTTATACTTAGTGTTCGTTGTCGGTTTTTATATTTTAGCACGAAAGAGTTTTATCCCAGGATACACCAAGATTTACTGACGTTATACCCGTCACGGAAATGACGCCAGTACACTTTTGCGGAAGCGAGCCGCCAGCAGGACGTCGCTCGCCAAGCGCACCCATAAGACAGCCGCCGACCCGCAAATCTTGCTCAGCTGCAGATTTCGCTGCACATTTCACTTTCGTGTTTTACCGAAAAACTCACTTTGACTTTGACTATCCCTAGGACAGAGGAATCAACGACATTTTTTCTTCTCCTTGATTTTCCTCCCGCACGTGGTGGTGTTGCACTGCCACTTTTTTTTCGCTTCCTATCGTAAAAACCAATCCAACGAACGTTCCTAACTAAATGAACGAGGGCGTTCCCTGTTAATTACGTATATTTTGTCTTAAATGTTCCTACAGTTTTCTTTGCGCTATAAAACGGGGAGATGTGTGACAAGCGCCAGCATGTTCACGAGTTTCGACTTCTTATGACTATATAAACCGCTCGGCTTTCGAAGCCTCTGGGTTACGCTGCGACGACAGCCGCTATGATGGAACGCCTTGTGGCTTTACTTGGGCCAAGCGAGCGAGTTACGACGACAAGGCGAGCGCCTAAAGTGCTCTGCACTTCAAAGCTCTTTAATTCGAACGCAAGCAGGTAATTTGAACTACGCGCCCCACACCGGGCGCATGGTGTCTAGTACGCTGCCCGGGAAACACACCCGCTGCCTATTAAGTGCAGAGCAGTCTAGGGTCTCGCCTTGTCGTTGTAGCTCGCTCGCTGGACGCAAGTAGTGCCTCACGGAGTTCCGTCGTACCGGCTGTCGTACTGGCGTAACGCAGAGGCTTCAAAAGCCAAGCGGTTTATACAGTGATAAGCTTTCGAAACTCGTCAACCACTGACGCTTGTTATACGTGTCCCGTTGTTTAGAGCAAAGAAATCTGTAGGTACATTTGAGGCAAACAAAAAAAAAAAAACTGGCCGCGTATCTGCTTCTTTCGTTGCAAATGTCAAAAGACGATAGTGTTTGTAGACATTTGCCAAGGAAATGCCCTTCTTTGCTGTCCCGCTCACCTCTCATACTGTTCCTGTTCCATCGCGCTCATCCCAACGTGAACACACTGAAGGTTTGCTCAAGGCGATTTGAATTTAGCGCATTCCACTGCTACAGGCCGGGTTCCTCGATTCCAGCGCTACAGTACGGCGGCGACGCGCGTGAATCGAGGCGGCCGACTTCAGGGTTTAAAGAACTGCGTTGCCGTGCTTCACGTGCGTTCCAAGCAGAACATGGAACCTATCTAGTGGAACCTTTCGTTGCTGTTGCCGCGTGATTTCTCATATGCCGCCAGGAGGTAGCGCGGGCTACAGCAGGCGGCGGTTTTCTGCAGTAGATGTAGAATATCATTTGCTATAGAAAAAACATGCACCCACGTATTTTTATAATAAAGGAACACAGTAAATATTCCTTGTGTATTAATTTTACGGTCTTATATTTGCGTAATGTCTTGTCCTTGTTCAACAAAGTTGACAAGTATGAACATATAAACCGGGCTTAGACGCTCACATTTGGCTGTGATTATATAAGGCTATTGCGCAGTATACATTTTACTTGGCCGGGTGGCTGAATCGAGTCACACACAGACAGACGGACAGACAGACAGACATACAGACAGACCAAATTTCTGGGTTTGAGTAGCCCAAGAAAGACTATCGTCTTTAATATACTTCATTAACCGGCAGCGCCGGTGTTCATCTAGGTAGGAGCACTCGTTGGGTTGGTTTTTACGATAGTAAGCGAAAAAAAGTGGCAGTGCAACGCCGGCATGCGCGGGAGGAAACGCAAGCAGAAAAAATTACGCTCACCTCCCCTCGCGGGGACCCTGGTGTGATGCGACGCTGAAGGGGGTTTCATTGGCGTCGCATCAAGCAATCGTCGGGTACGGCAAGAGAGCAAGCGCAAGCGCGGACGACCGTCGACTGAGAGACCGGCCGGAGCGCGGCACTCCGCTTCTATGCGCAGAGCGCCCGAAGGAGAGGAGACCGCGGAGAGAGAGAGTACTGCACATGCGCACAGTACGCAGCCGCGCGCAGCGCGACCGCAGATGTTGGGAGAGAGTGTTCGCTATCGGAGAGAGGAGAGGAGGCGAGCGGAGGAGAGACGCAGCTGTGAGGACGCGGACGACGGACGCACGCAGGACAGGGTCGCCGGCAAGAGATGCTCCTCTCAGCGTCGCATCTAAAAAGAACCGAACTTCCGCTGGGGCAGTTTCGTGCAGGGGCGTGCGAGCGCCGCGAAGGCGGGAAAATTTAATTGCATTGGGTGGAAGCAGTGAGTGGATAATAACGGCGCTACAGCCCATTATCGCGAATCACTGCTCTGCACTTCCGACAGCTTTCACATTGAGTGGAAAGGCCTAAATTTTTTTACGAGGCTGCATCACCTGCGGAAGGGATGAAACAACGAAAAGATCAGGTAAATTCGGCTGAAAACAATGTTGAATTCCCTTGGATTATGGTATGGAAGACGTAATGTTTGCGGACTATGTCAAAGTGTACGCGAGTGTTGGTGGAGATGACGAGTGAGAACATCGTTTGCTAGTGACGACGCTGCTAGTGACAACGAGGAGAAGTGCGCAACACAAGTGCGGCCGTCTTACAGACGACTGATGATCTGATTGAATGCCGCCCGTCTCTTCTTCAGTAACAGAAAAGCAAAAAGGAGTCCTTCCGCTACATTCTCTAGTTAGTTCAAAAAGTGCTGCATATCAGCTTCATGGTCGAAAGCCTCACATCAATCACGGACTCCAGGCATCGTTGACGTGTCCTACTGCTACCCAAGGTTTCATTAGTTCGAACTTCATTCATTCCAATTGACGTGGTGTCCTCTTACGGTTCAAATTAACGAGCATTTACTGCAATATCTTGTGAACCCTATCTAAATCACAAACTTTTTAGAGATTTGTATGAGTTAATTCGTAGACGCACACCTCAGTTTGATGCCATTGGCCTCTGCAATGCGGTAGGATAATGAAAACAAGCCCATCCAATTATGATATGTGTGAGCCCTGAGAACTCCGCAAAACCAGGTTTTTTTAAAGGTTATACCTCTGCCTGAAACATTCCTCGTCGCAAAAAAAAAAAAAAGACGGTTACATATTTTCCCACGGGAAAAGAGGCATTGCGAGATTGATACAAAAAAACGTTGAAGCACTTACTCAGCGGTGCTCATAATTCTTGAAATACTGAAATTTTTTTTTCAGAAGTCTGCATAAGTCATCTCTCGCCGCAAAACGGAATTACAACACTGTGGTCAACAAGTACTGTGAGGCGTGTTAGAAAAATTGGCTAGCTATTATACATGTAACATCTGTAAAATCCCCGCACGCACGAACACACGCACGCACACGCCACCTCACATATACACGCACACACGTCCACACGGGCACACACACCTACAGGAAGACAGACAGAAAGGCAGACAGACAAGAGATAGAGATGCGAAAACACATTTATTCTAAAGGTTTAACTTAACTCGCATAAGTGTTGAAGTAGTAAAATTCATGAAGATTCTTTTAGGAATTGGAATAACTAACATTTAAAGGGACACTGAAGTGATATGTAAACATTGCGGGATTACTAGCGCAAATTGTAGTCCGGAGTCCCCAGGCTATGTTTCGACCACTCTGGGCGCGTATACGCGATTTTATTTAGTAAAAAAATTAATTCGAAAATGCTGTCCTCCTCTCTTTACGCTCGCCCATTTTCTGTGGTGTTTTCGTGTGACGTCGGGAGGAGCCGACCTCGCAATTGGCTGCGCTACTGCACGGCTCCCCGGCCTTCAGGCGGAGTCAGTCGGCCCAGCGTTTCGTCCGCCGCCCGCCGACGGGTCGTCGCAATTCGTTCGCTCAGTTGAAACGAAGCCAGGACACGTTTGTGAATGGAAGAATGTGCCTTTCTTTACTTGGTTAGTTTGTACACTGTATCCAGCTCCAAGTCAAGGTCGCTTCCCACAAGCGCTGCACAAGCGCACATGCGACGCTTCGCTGACTGGTACGCCAGTAGGAAAATATAAGGCCTCTTGAAGGCGGGTGAAAAGTCAGCGAAGTCAATATAGGTACTAAGGAAATAAAATCAACTGATTTTTTTACCGTACAGCGTAAAACTAGGGTGCGGGAAGCACTTTTTTGCGCTGGGCGAACAAGCACAGCGGTCAGCAGCACGACTACGCATCTGCGAACGCTTTTCCGTCTAAGAAATGCAATTGCTAGACGTGATATATTGTGGAAACTTGGGGGATGCTTACTGCACGAGCGTAAAACAGCAAATAGTCACCTAAGCTGCTTGAAATGCCACAACTAAATAAAAGTATAAACTGGTTATACAATATATACCTTTTATTACCAATGTCAGCTGAGCCCGCACTGTGGCCGAGTGGTCTAGAGCGCTGGGTATGTCATTACAAGTGTTTTGCAAGTCGCGAGTTCGAATCCCCGCGGGTGCATGCTTTTTTTTTGTATAAGGGAACTTTTTCGTTTTCCGCCGATGTTTTCTATACTGAGTTCACCTTTTTTTGGGCCGCAACTTTCATTGCTCCACGACCTAGTTCACAGAACGCGCGTAGGCTGGCACTGGCGCGCTAGCGAGTTCTCGTTGGCGTGCTGTTGCCATTAGCACCGACTGCTTGCGGGCAGTGGGCACAGGCCAGAATCAACAGACCCTTGGCCTGGTGCGAACACGCTTTTTACGATACAGGCATGAGTGAGGCAAGCTCAAAATATGGGGGAAAAGCGCATGGCATTTGAGCGTCTGCGGGGACGCGGAGGGCGTTCATGCACTGCGTAGGCCTCGGCTAGTGAATGCTACGATTCCAAGCCGTCCTGGGAGGCTTATCTTACGCATTTTACAGCCGACAACATGGAAGAAGTGCGGTACGATGATTACTGAGATATTGTGAATGCCCATCCAACAACGCCATCGGTTGTGTTTTACAGAACCGAAACCGAAACTTGTCTGATTGCTAACCTTGGGCATCGTCCAATCACGGTGCTCCCTCCTCCCAACGTCACAGCTTTAGTTGGTGCGGCCGCCGCAAACCGCGCATAGTAGTTTTTCTTCTTTCGCGCTGTGTAAAATAACTACCGATTTGTCAACCGGATAAACGATGAAAAGTGGGCTAATTTGAGCCAGTCTACGCAGTGCAAGAAAAAACGGGAGCTTGACAAATTCACTTCAGTGTCCCTGTAAACGTTAACATTTTGACCTGTTCGATTTCATTGTGGGGTGAAAGGGTATACTGACGAATTTGTGAAGAACTTCGTAAAACTTTGTTCCGCCCTTCGAGTTAAAATTTGAAAAATATTTTCTTGTAGAGCCTTTCCGTTGGAGAATTAAGGAACGTACCTTTCAATTGTAATAACTCTGTACGTACCAACAGCTTGGGCTAAGCGATGTGGAATCTGTCAGTCAGCCAGTTAGCGATACAAACTTGCATTCGTATGTTTTGCAAGAAAACTATCACGAAAGCAGACCGATGATTCAATTGTAAAACCATGTTTTTAAGTGGCTTGTATGCTTTCTGTACTGCTCCCAATTCGGAAACGAATTCGGAGCAGCACAGGACGCATACAACTTATTCGGATTGGTTTCCGAATCCGAATAAGGGAATGTTTTTGCTTCGTTATATTGCGGCTAATTGTTCTTCTCCGTGAGCCTGTTCCGCGAAATTTTTTGATGTACCATACTTACTGCCTTACTGACAAAACCTTGATGCCTTACTTGATCCCTTACTGACTTTCCTTATAAACGCTGCTGTACTCGCTTCCCGCTCTGCTCCGGTAACGTTACGGTGGCTTGATTAACCAAAGCAATGCTCAACCTTCGACCCTTGCAATTTTACCACGTGCATCATCCAAGTTACCACGTGTAATTTCACCACGTGCATCGTCCAGTGGGCGCTACCTTAAAGCGTAATGAGGGCACTGACTTGCATCTTTGTCTGGAATGCCTGATCATCACAAAAGTTTTCCGTTGCTTGATTAGATTCCTTGTACTCCAAAATTGTGGAGTAAAAAATTCAGACCATTTGTGTCCTGCAAACCTTTATCTAACGCCTGGCGATAGGGAAACTAAGAAAAAGTACAACGTCTCGCTAATCAACTTATCTAGTTTTCCGAGTGGGTTGTGCAAGAAATAGGGAAGAAAAAAATGTGCGGGTTACACCACATTACACCAAAAACTACACCACAAAACCATAATGGTGTGATATGCCTCGGGGATGCCTCGGTGGTTAGCAAGCTTTCAACCACAACTGCTTTAGGTGTGTTAGTATTGCGAGCAAGAATTGTACATGCCTGCAAATAGCCCATCGTAGCACTACTTTTGTTAGAGAAAAAAAAAAGGTCGCCATACCGCCCTGCGAAAGTGTATGCCCAGCAAAGCTATTGTAAACCACTGAAAATGGTGGTGGAGGAGAGTGTGAAATGTTTCGTGTCGTCTCGACGGGCCTGTCACTTGCGCTCGGCTAGAGAGAAAGAGAGAAAGCTTTATGAATACTAAAGACTTCCCCACAAACGGCGGGGCTTGCTAATTCACACGGAAGGAACGTTGTGAGGCCAAACAAAAAATGGGGGAAGAAGTACGCAGCAACAATGAATAAGAGGCAGAAAAAAATGAAATCAGTTTGGTACGTAGATAAAAAAAAGTCACAGAACTTGGAGAAAAAATCTCAGGATCTCAAGGTTGAAGAAAATCGGTTAATCCCGAGCCAGACAAAAAAGTTAAAAAAAAAAGCCTTTGTCGTTCACTCCGCGCCAGCCTGATTTTGCCACGGACCATGAAAGGGATGCCGGTCTAAAGAGTTTCCACATAACAGTCGCAGAAGAGTTCTTTTCGCTGTTTTGAGTTGAGTTGCATGCTGCGGGGAATAAGGCAAGACGAATAATTGAAGACGTTTGTATTTCGGTCAGTCGCAGTTTCGGTTTCAGCGGGTGCCGCGAAAGGTTGGTTTTGGAATAAACAAAGCTGTCCACGTGACTGTCGGACGAATATCACAGAGCAGAGCTGTCGCAGCATTATCGATTACGCGTCGGCGGCCGTTTCCGCTAAAGCCCCGAGGTACTGATCTCGCCAGCCGCTTACTTAAAAAGTGACGGTGGACGTGACGCTGGCGCGGCGAGTGCAACTTGCTGCCGCGGCTGAAGAACGACGCGCGACGCTTGGGACAGTGGGTAGAGAGCAGACGATTTTGGATTCAATTTGCCATCGCATCATTAACTCCTGTCTCGTATGTGCTGCCTTGTTTGGGAGTAGGGTCCCATTTCGTGCAGCGTTTACAAGCTATCGCTCGAGCTAGTAGCGCCGGCCTGCGCCACTTCGCGGTCGTGGCCGCCGCTTCGCAGCGACCGTGCGGCTCGCTCACTGCGCTTTTCGTGTCCCCTTCGTGTTTTCGCGTCCAGTGTAATAAAAAGCAATAAAAATAGTGCCTGGAATCTCTGTAGAACTTAGGTCGCGGACAGCTGCCCGATGAGCCAAAGAAGTCCCGGCGCCTCCCCCGCCAGTGATCGGATCGTTCCTTGCTCGACAGTAACAGCTACGACCTACGATCGCAGCGGCGAGCAGAAACGCTGGCACTGCGGAAGCGGCCACCACAAACTCGCGACGTGTTTGGATGTTGTTTTACTGCACATCCAGGGAATGTCGATTGCACGAGGTCCTCCGCTGGCTGCTCGGTTGCGTTTCCCGCACTTTAAAATTGATTTTAGATATATTTTAGGCTGTATTTGCCGCTGATATTTTGCATATCATGCATGTGTGTTCACACCAATCTATTTGCGTTGTCCTGCCTGACTTTCAAAAATAACCTGCAAATGTTTACCACGAACACATGGGAGGGGGTCCTATTGTTCACAGGCGCTTTACAATCCATAATGTAGTTTCGATGCTGGTTTTGTGGTTTCCTCGAACAAATCCTGATCTCTATTCTGTATGCCTGGTTAGACTGACGCATGCGCTCGACGCCTCAGTCCTTGGCACCCTGGCGTTTTTCCGCACGGAGATCGTTTTTGCTCACGGCGATGAAATCGTTGGGGGAGGGGGGGCGTCGAGGTATACAGCTTTGCTGTAATAAGTCTAGGTGGCGGTAACAGTATACCCGCCGAATTAGGCATATTATTTCTCTCTTTCGATAACGTTTTGTCATATTTCGCAACCTTGTTGCGGGGCTGGTTGGCAACGATCCCGTTCGGTATACCAACTATAGCATAGCCCTCCGTCTTGTACCCACACCAGGACCCACTCAGTCACGCATTCGCAGGACTCGCGGCATGCCGAACCCAACAAGCAGCGTCACTTTACCCATCGTGCTCAACATGCTGAACACGGCCCAGCTTCGCGTGATCACGGGTCAACCGGCGGCACGCATGTGGGCGACGATTTCCTACCTGGGCATCGAAGACTCCTCCGCTACCGTTTTTCTGTCAGTTCTGCTCGGCATCGTGATCTGGTTTTACTGGACCGTCCTGCCTAGCTTCAGCTACTCGCTGGCCTTCGCCGCCTTTGCCGCCTTCCCGGTCGCCGAGCGACTCGGAGGAGCCCGCGACGTGCAGCTCATGACCGGAATGCGGAGCTCGTTCTTCATATTCGTGAACTTGGTCTTCGACTGGCTGTGCTACATGGTCATCATTATACCGTGGTGGCTGATTCACTACTACTTCTCCGACTACTCGGTCACCACGGCAGGTGGGTTTTGTGCCCCTACCACTCAACGGTTTGTCTGAAACGGCTTCCTAACAACAAAGCAAATATGGCAGCGTGTGTTCCACTTGGATACCTAGCGGGATAGCAAGTGACCGCCTCTCTTTCTTACGAAAAACTTGTTGCTGGGCAAGTTCGTGGATACTTGAGAACGCAGTTGAAGCTCTTGGGAAGACACACATGACAGGCGACAGGTGACATGCGGCGGAGTTGCAGCTGCTTAAAGCGTGTACACTGTAGTTTATTGAGCACTTGTGGGGCACGGTTCCACATCTCTGAGGCCAACGTCCTCTTTATTTTAAGTTTCTGATTAAAATGTATTTTCAACGGTTACTTGAGCTTAAATGGATAATTTATGGCAGCCTGGGCGAAATTTTCGAAATGGTTCTGCATATTTGCTGCGGCTTCTGGTGCCTGTTGGAAAGTAGTTTTGTGAATTTTCATGGGCGAAGGATCTTGCTCATTGTACCTTTTTCTTTGCTTGGTAAGCGCACGTTCAGCCTCTAGAAGACAATTTGGCCGCGTTGCATGCTCAGAGTGTTACTGATACTGGCAGTGGAGGAGGAAAACTAGAGAATAAATTCGGGTAGTAAAAATTCGGAAATCATCAGTGCTTTATAGCAGTCTGCCCTCGGAAATAAGCCAACAAGGAGGTTACGAAGAAGTTAGGAGTGTCTTTTGTTGCATTCGCTAGAAGCACAGCTTTGTTATCACAGGCATCTAAACACAAGCGAGTTACCCTTTGATATAACATAAAAGTATAAGTGGAAGAAAATCCCAACATGCTTCTGCGCTCTTCCCGCTCTTGCATTTCAGGTGCCTTTGTGATGACGTTCGCGTGCCTTGGGCCGAATATCATCTGCTTCGCCTACCTTATGGCAGAAAGAGCAGAATCTGTTGGAGGGGCCATGTCCGCTATGGTGCTTTTGGTATTTGTCGGCGGTGAGTCGGCGCTGCTGTACATCTTAGAGATTAGTAGACACTTTTCATTTACTCTGGACGTGGCTGAAGTTCTAAGCGTACACTGTAAGAAATCGGTGCAGGTGGACTTCCCCACAACGCACCAGACGCACCAACCCGCGCGAACAAATGTGCGAATTTGGCGAATGACGAGGCCCAGCATGCGTTTGGATAAAAAGTGGAATCTTCGCGTGGACAACAGCGCAGATCTACGCCTTGCGCTGGTTTCTCAGCCCAGGTTATGCCTTTTACGTTAATCGCGTACTTGGCGTCGTCCCCACATTCTCGCTATTGATCAGGCGGGTTGGTCCTTCTGGGCCTTTGTGGTGAAGCCCACCTGCAGCGATATCTTACAATGTAGGCATAGCTAACTGAATGCGGCACTTGCTATGTCCTGTGATTTTTTAATCCTTTTTGCTGCCAAAGTTTACATTCTGCCGGTAGACTCACGCTGCCCCGTAAGCCCTGCTCTGTGCAAAAACGGTCGCGCCACCAATGTCCGCCTTCACGATGCGTGGGTAGAAATTGATAGCTTGTCCCAAGATGATTTTCGGGCAGTAGTTTTATGTTCCAGCGATTATTTCTGGTGTTGCACGAGGTATTTGCCGTGAATGGAGCAAAAAGCAAGGTTTAAAAAAATTTTCATCTGTGGTCTGTAATTTAATCGCATGAAGATATCCCAGGTAGCCAAAATAATCTGGAGCCCTCCACTGCGGTGCGCCTCATGACGTGTGTAGTTTAGGCGCGTTAAACACGGCAATAAATCAAACCATGAACAGCTGTGCAAAATATTTGAAGGTTGGCGACACCGTTCACTGACTGGGGTAGCACAGTTCCACCTAATTTTTCGTTATGAATTCTCGGGAGTTCTTAAAACGTTTTCTGGCGATCGCCGGAAAGGAGAGAACACGGTGAAGAATCGTGTTCTAGCTCGATTCGTGTTCGTGTCCGCTTTCATGTCCGCTTTTATCAAGGTCGTTGTTCGAATCATTGATTCTGTTTCGAAATGTCAGAGAAGACGGATGGACGCACACATGAAAATTTGCGTGCTGGGCAAGATACTGCGATATACGTACCAGATCCGCAATGCTGCCTGGTCTGGTCATAACATCGCCGGATAACACGAGAGGTTGCACTAGACAGGTACACCCATACTAGGGGAAACTCCCTGGCACACAAACAGCATGTCCTCAGACTCCTCACGAGACAAGGATTTGGCAACCGTGGTTGGGTTCATTGACTAAAAAAACATCCTAGTGATCGTTCAATCCCACTCTCGGCCTGCTCGATAGGCGTGGCTGGAGATCTTTGGAAGAGGCTTTCGTCCTGCAGTGGACAAAACAAGGCTTGTGATGATGATAATGAATTATCCAAAGATTGGTTCTGTAGATCTTCTCCTGCGGGAGTTTCCGCCTCGACCTCGTGAGGGATAGGGGAGGGCGATTCCTCATTCGTTCATTTATTTCCTAGTAGGGAGTGGAATACCTATCCTGTGCCTCGCAAGAGGACAGGCACCCCGCATAACGAGAGGGACACTCGTTTTACATCCTTCTCGCTGAAACACTTCATCATTTTGGTACTGAATCCACGCTGAATGCCTCTTGCAATGCGTTGCCGCATAACGCTCACCGGGCAGCCTGTCATTTTTTAGATGCGACGCTGAGAGGAGCATCTCTTGCCGGTGACCCTGTCCTGCGTGCGTCCGTCGTCCGCGTCCTCACAGTTGCGTCTCTCCTCCGCTCGCCTCCTCTCCTCTCCGATAGCGAACCCTCTCTCCCAACATCTGCGGTCGCGCTGCGCGCGGCTACGCACGGTGCGCATGTGCAGTACTCTCTCTCTCTCTCTCTGCGGTCTCCTCTCCTTCGGGCGCGCTGCGCATAGAAGCGGAGTGCCGCGCTCCGGCCGGTCTCTCAGTCGACGGTCGTCCGCGCTTGCGCTTGCGCTTGCTCTCTTGCCGTACCCGACGATTGCTTGATGCGACGCCAATGGAACCCCCTTCAGCGTCGCATCACACCAGGGTTCCCGCGAGGGGAGGTGGGCGTAATTTTCGTCGCGCTCATGTGTCGAGCTAGATTTCGGCGCGCGTTGAAGATCCCCAGGTGGTAAATATTAATCCGGAGCCCTGCACAATGGCGCGCTTCATAGCACAGGTGCAGCGTCTGCGCGTTACGCCCAACAATCTGAATCTATCGTTCAGTGCGTTTCTTTCCGACATCACGGGGAACGTTTTCTCTGTTGCAGGGTTCGCTTCGGTGATCGGTTACACCGTCGTCGAGGGGCTTATCGGATGGAACGTGGTGCCAGCGTTCATGCTTTTCCCCCCGTTCGCCATCATCGCCTGCCTGGTCAAGATCTCGCAGATGGAGAACAAGGCGACCAAGTGCGCGTTGGTGTCGGCTGCAGCCGGTGCCCGTTCGGTGAGGATGATGGAGCCGCCTACATCTGGCGTAGGCGCTGCGTATGCACCGGGTTACATGGCAACGGAACAAGGTAAGCTATTCACACGCCGAGTGTTTCTTTACGTTGGCTGTTGTACTCACAGACTAAGACGTTGACGTATATTTGTAGCATACACTATGTTTGATCCGTAACATTTCAGCACTGCCACTAGGGACTTTTTACGCAATAAAAAACCATTTGATGCCACTCGTCCTGTAAGCTCTTTGGGTGAGGTTGAGGGGCGCCGATCCAAAATGTTTGCGCAGTGCCGGTTTTAGAATATTGCCTGTCGCGTCACCCGCTGTCCAATGGGAACAGTAGGGCCGCCTAGATCGACCGCTCATCCGGGGTGTGATGCGCGGATATGGGCGTCCCGCACCACATCGCCACTCGAGCATGACACGCAGATAACAGGTAGACACCGAGAAAACATGGACGCGTGCATGGAGCACCACATCTCAAAGGCCGGAAAAACTTTGTAAATCGTTTCTAATGGTTTTTGCAAAGCGGCGCTAGTAAGCAGGACATGGCCCCAGGGGAGAACACACGCGAAAGCTAGCGCGCAGAAAAGGGCGACAGCTACACAAAAGGGGCTGCTGGCCCATTTTAGACTGATGGAAACGTGTGCAGGAGGCGTTGGTTTGCACATAAAGCTTTGAAAGCACGCCGGTTGCCCACTGCATTCATCGCAAAACTGAGCTGATTAGCGAAGCCCCATTGCCCCCGCGCCCAAAACAAGGGCAAAAATAACGAAACTTTTCGGGCAACTCTTCTGAAAGTGTACGGGGGCACCCACCCGATCACTTTAGAGAGCGAAGTACAGCTAGGCGATCTGAAAGAATCTCTGAAATAATCTCCCGGTACGGTAAACATCGACAGGAGCGTTCACGCATCCGTGTCTTAGCGAGACACCGCCTGCCTCGAAGTGCATCAGGTACAGCAGAGCACAATGCTTACACGTTTTCATCGATTAACGGCCGCTTTTTTTTTACACCCGGGCCGCAATAACGAGTTTCTCGTTTCGATGCTTTTTGTATATCATTTATAATGTATAACTCATCAGGTGGACGACGGAAGAAGACATGTCCACAACACTCTTGTTTCACTGAACCCACGGATGGTTTCCACTTGCTGCGCAAAAATAGATGGCATAAGGTGTATGCTGAATTTTCAGTCGCTTACGGTGTAAAAACCTTACAATCACAAAGTTTGTGTTCAAACAAACTAAACAAATGAAATATGGCGCAATAAAACTTGCGTTCACCCAGTCAAAAAATTCTCCCGCTTTTCCCCGAGGGGGAGAATGTGAAAGTGCGAATGCACGGTTGTCGGCCCGCTTGCGGCGCTTGCGCTCGGCCCCCGCAGCCCACCGCCTCGCCGCCTTCTCTTCCATCTCTTCCATCGGGTTTGTAGTATCACGTGTACACCACGCAGTTATCAAGCCGCTATAACGCCGCTGAGTCGCCAACGCACGCCGCTGACGACGTAGTTTGAATGCGTTAAAGATATAAGGCGCGTCACTAACACTGGTGTCAGCGTCGTGTCCGTGGCTTGGTCGGTAGAGCGTCGCGCTGCGGCCGCAAAGTCCTCGGATCGAAACCTGGCGCCGGATGCTGTTTCTTTTTTAAATATAGAGGAGCACTGCGGACGCCGCCGACGCCGCCGCCGGCGGTGGATGGTTTGGGGTCGCTTATAAAGTGCATTCGCACTTAAAACACTCAGTAATAAGTCTCGTCTATCTAGGGAGCGATTCATTGCGCACGTCAGTTGAGTTTGTGGCGCACCGGTGTGTAATCCTAAACGCCCAGTAACGTGCTTTCACAAGGGTATAACAGCTGAGCAGGTTGCATGCAGCATTCACTCACTAAGCGGTGCTTCAATTTCCTCACTAAACAGTGCTTACATTTACATGTCAAGCGCGTGTTGAGGGCGCCCACTCCTGCCGTGTGGCGGGTGCCGCTTGGCGCTGAACCTGGCGATGGTTTTATGCGCCCTATGGAAAAATCAGCTGAAGCGCCCTATTAATCTTCATACTACAGCACAGAAAAAAAAAACAAGGACAAAGTAAGACGCCCAGGACTAGCGCTGTACTGTGTGCCTCGTCTATACTCCTTGTTTCTGCTATGCTGTAGTATTAGGCTGGATCAACAACACGCCAAATCCTGCACTCTGAAGAACCTTAATTACAGCGCATCTTCAAAAAGCATGGAGGGGCATAAGCGTGGGCCGACGCAAAAAACGCGTGTTGAGGAAGCACTCGAAGTGTACGTACCTTCATGACGTAAGCCGTGTGTGGTTCGGTCGCGTAGCCGTGAGTAGAATGTTTTTTACTACGAAGAATAACTCTGGAACACGCATGTTAAGTAAAAGGAGGTGCGATACAGCTTGAATACACGAAGTTAAAAGCTTCTATAGCACATGGGAGATGCTGCATTACGCTGTTACGAAGTCATTGAGGACACTTAGTTGTTTGTAGCCATTGTCTAATTACGTTAGCTGATTAAATTTGAGTATGCGTAGACCATGTTACGAGTTTTTTTGGCCGTTTGGCTTTTGCTACCTTTAACTGAACGTCGTATAGTGCTGTCTCTCAATTCTATAAAGCGCAGTTATAGATTGGCTGCTACCATGCCGTTGAATTAAGCAGTGGGCGTTATCAAATTAAATGTTCTCCTTCAAAGCATTTTCCTAACTTGCATATAAGTTCCTAGCGTCCTTCTAATTTATTTTTAACACTTTTCGCTTTGTGACATTGGTTTCATGTTCATTTTTTTCTAGGAGAGTTTGGGCCTGGCCTAGTTGGTATCGGTGATTCATTACTGCGCGTACCAAAAAAAAAAAAACGTACAAGCGCTTGTTACCGTCTCCTTTTTTGTGCCTGTCGGTTTTTTGTGCTACACGAAGCAATTGATCATTTATTTCCTTTTTGCTTGTTCAGATTTTCGCTGATTGGGAAATGCGGACTTTTTGGGAGTCTGCTGTCATACCTTTTGCAGTTTTCGCGGCTGATTTTCTCAGTATGTCTTTCAGTTCACTCTTAGATGATGAGAGAGATGATCTGCCGCTACTCGCCTGCACTACAAGTGGGGAAAAAGTCTGTGTATTTTTCTTTTCGTAAACAGACACTTTAGTGTTGAAGAAAACCATGGCTCGTGTATTTGATGCTGCCGTCTTCTTAATACAATGCAGCGTCTTCAGGGTATAACTGGCCACATTGAGTCTACCTTTACAGGCCAAACTTGAGAGTTTTGGGCACTGCTTATGTCATGGTGGGTCCTAGTACGTCGTAATTTCACATGTATCCACCTCATTAGAGGCTTTCTTTACACAAATTGAAGTAAACGCATTTTATAGTAAAAGCCTACCAACCGACGTTTAGTAATGACATAACTCCTAGAGTTCTTCAGGGTGAATTCCTTCTACCAAATACGAAAGAAAATCCGTCTTTGATATACGATAGAATTTGAAGGGACAATTTATTGGGACGAATATGACGTAGCTTTATCACCGCCGAAAAGGAAATGACTTTGATGCAATCAATGTAAACATGGCGGACGTTCATGTCCCTATTGGTCGCCTAGCCAGCGTACTTATAAACAGGAAGCCTGGCAATGCCCCGGAGAGGAAACTTTTACCATTGCCTCATTTTGGCAACGTGACTTCTGCAGTTCCTCTTCAACTCGTCAGTGACTCGTGCGACGTCACCACACCATTCAGTTTCTCGGGCGATGGCATCCTCCTCAACCTCCTGTTCTTGATGGGAGAGGGCCTGGTATTTTTTGCCATCCTGAGCGCCATCCTGTCCGGCTACTCCACGGGTAGTCGCGAGACTGTCCCACTTGACAAGCAAGGAAAGGTTGATGAGGACGTTGAGGAGGAAAGGAGGCTGGTCAACAGGCTGCGCGACAACAAGGACTTCGGTGGACATGCCCTCGTCGCCTGGAACCTGCACAAGCTCTTCGGGCCACTGCACGCCGTCAGGGGAGTGCACCTGTCTCTGAGGCCCGCCGAGTGCTTCGGCCTGCTGGGGGTCAACGGGGCTGGAAAGACCACCACGTTCCAGATGCTTGCCGGACTGACGACTGCCTCACATGGAGACGCTTACACAGAGCACGCCACGTTAAGCCAAAACTTGCGCAAGGTGGGAACGACTATACGTTGTCTTGATAGAATTCTCGCAAGATGTTTAACGGAAGTCTCAGCACGCCTTTGTGTTTGTTTGTACTCTTGCTGATACTCTCTCTCATGAAGGGGAGTAACGAAATAATTGAACTCCTTTGAGGCTGCAAAGCTCCCCCTCATGAACGGGTGAAGGGCTTTAAAGAAATTCAGGGAAGCTTGCACCGATGCGCGAGACCTGAATGGCGAAGCCGTTGTAGGTGAACATTGCCGGACACATAGATAAGTTTCAGTATCATTGTTAATTTGCATAGTCGCGGTGCTAGTAATCGTCGTCATATGCGTCGAAGAGGTCGTCGTCTTTTTCGCGGCGAGTTGTGGATGCAAAGTCATCCTCAGCATTGTTCTACCAGCTCTACTCGTGGAGCTTGCACTAAGTCGCGCAAGGCTCTAACCATAGCGAAGCAGCAGAGTTTTTAAATATAACTGAAGGACACATAACCACACATTTGTACAAGTTTGAAATTCTTTATTTATATATTCCGTCGTTTCTTCGCACTGTGCTAGTAGTAGTCGTCATCATATGCGTCGATATCGTCGTTTTCATCATACCAAGCATTACATGCATGGTAGCGCGCTAGACGACAACGCTGGAGATATTTTTTTTGCTAAAGCGACTGCGTGAGCTGTGGACGCTTGGCGGCGGCGCGAGGCACGCGCTCGCGCGCGCTCCGCATTTTTTGGTACCTTTTTCTGCCGCGGGGATCTTACGGCTTGTACAACAGCTCCGCTGTTAAAATTATATTGCAAGTACAGGTATCCTACACTAAACTCAAATATAACTCAGATACACATACAAAATTGCATTCTATACAGATACCCCTCATTTTTATCCTAGATGCTTTGGAACGTAGCTTTGAATTTCACTGCACATACCTTACACTGGCCGTAGCCGGATAGCACTACGCCGGGTAATTAAACTGCGAATTTATTGCCCTGTTAGTATAGTGAACTTGGCAAATTTAACTTAACTTAATTTAACTTTAGCTTTGTGCAATCTGCATGCAGTGCAAACTATACTATCAGCAGTAGCTTACCGGTCGCTACTGCTGGTCTTGCAATCTTCTTGAGCAGGCACGTACTGGTATTCGTTTCGTCCCTGCGCTCGCTTTCACTGCGTCCACCGCATGCTTGCCATGCGGAATGAAACGAATATGTGCAAAAAAGTATGTTTTACGCGGTGAACTAGCCGCGATTTGTTTTAAGAAGTGGTCTATAAGACAACAGGGAAGAAGCATGGCGCCTTAGTAAACACATAAAAAAGATGTAGGTAAGCTCAATGAGCGATAAAACGAAAGATAAGAATACGTCCCGCACAAGGGAACACACTCCGGTTGAAGACATCATGGATAAAATGCAGAGAAAGAAGTGTGCATGTCACGCGACTAAAAGGCAGCTGTCGGACGACCAGGGTAGCAGAGTGGCTATACAGAGAGATCGGACTACAACCAAAGGAACACCATTAACTCTATTGCGGGAAGAAATTAGAAAATCTGGCGAAACGAATAGATTCAGGGAATGCAATGCAGCAGCTGTTAGAGGTCTATGGCCTTGTAGTGGACATGGTATATGATGACGTAGGTGGTAATGAAGAAATATTTATAATTTTGCGTACAGGGATAGGAAAAGCGCCCACGTCGTGGCCGCACAGTCACACAGTTTAGAACGATCTTTCAGCCGAGTATAGTGGCTGTATTATGGCTAGTTTTGCTTAGCTGGCGTAGAAAATGTGTCCTGCTAGCCTGCGAATCGCACAAAGGCTGAAAAGGTGCTTTTAAGGATTTGTTTTATTGAACTAGTGGTAACGATGGTGACAGTACAATTCAGTCGCGAGGAATTTTTGAACTCTACCATTCTGTTTTGATGCTTGTGGCACGTACAGGCGGTGTGGATGCTCAGGACACCTGTGCAGTGCCTGTCTGATGCTGCAGTGCAGGGTCGTACTCGGGGAGAGAGAGAGAGAGAGAGAGAGAGAGAGAGAGAGAGAGAGAGAGAGAGAGAGAGAGAGAGAGAGAGAGAGAGAGAGAGAGAGAGAGAACTTTATTCATATCGGGCCCTGTTAGGCGGGCGGTAGGCCAGCAGCCGCAGCCGCTCAGCAACCATGGCTGTTCTGCCAGTCAGGTTTTATTGCGTCGTCAGACGAGAGCAGCCCAGCACCGCCTGCCATAGCTCGGGGAAGGTGATAGGGGAAGGGGGCTGTCGGGACCGGCCTGGTGCATTACGGTTGCCTTCGTGGCGCACGAGGTACGGATATAGCACGGGTCTACACGATGAAGGTCAGCTATATTTGGTAAGGATTCTGTTTGTAGTAGCAGAGTCCCTCACTGCTTTCCAACGAGGGACTCTGTTAGTAGTCTCCAGAGCTGTCCTTCTGTGTAGGTGAGGAAACTATGGGTGGTTGGGGGGCATTTAGGCGAGAGTGGCTGCTGCACTTTTTTTATCTCGTGGTACCTCAAGAGGCTGTTGTGAACTCACCTGGCGCAGTGAAAGGCGGCTCAGAAATGGGAGTACATATAGGCTGAAGTTTGCAAGCCGCAGTGTTCAGTTGTAGATAATGACCACTTAAGTGCACCAATCCTCTAAAAACACCCCTTAAACAATGGGGGGAAAAATCACTAGATACACGTACCTTAGGTGCTCCTGTAGTTCTGCAAGTTGTTCTTTGTTCCAACAAGGTTAGGCAGTACTTAAAGAGCACGAATGCAGGCGAAGGCTAATGTGCATGCTGAGTAGCGTCGATAACACCTCGAGGAATATTTCAAGCGTGAAAAATAAGAAAATAATGACAGCATGCTCCATTCATAAATTACCTGTAGGTAGAACGTCAAAGCAATATCTTTTATAATATAACAGCGAAACTATAAAAAATAACAACCATAAACTTGTTATTTCGCACTCGCAGTTTTCTGAAGTTTTATGGCTTAGTAGCTCATTATTTTTAGTTCTTTAAAAGGGTTCTAGAAGTACTCGGGGTCCGGTTTGTTTATTTCTGAAGGGCAGTCCGCATTGACGCTTTAAAACACATGGTGCGCTTCATCAGTGATTGCGTAAACAAAACTATGAGCTGCCTTCATACATTCTCAATCCCATATTTGCAGTGTCAATGCTTTTTTTGTGGCGAGAGTATTCATAAAACGACACTGCATGCTTCCAAGAGCAGTCAAAGAGGAACCGTATTAAGGCTAACAGAAATATTATCTGCGTCATTTTTACATAGTTAATCACTTGTTCATGCTTTCCTGGTATACTGGTATCTTTTAAATGCATCCTGCATCATTCACAAAAGGCCTACTCTACGGCGCTCTGATTCAGCGCCTTTGGAAAAACGGAGCCCATCAATTTATATACAGTTCCGGTCACGTCTGTCAAAAAAACGAAGAAACAACACAAATGTAAGATATGTCAATTGGGCGATTGTTCCAAGATTTGCCGGTAGGTGTTCCCCAAATTCAAAAGCAACAACCTCAAACCAAACGAAATTCCCCACAACTTAGTCCGATCTTCTCACGGGTCAGCAAATAAATGTAAAAACTGATAAAACTACTGTACTGAGACGTTCGATAATGGACCTTTGTGGTAATTATTTCGTTACAACCATTTCTCGCTTCTTTTGATGTCTTGCAGTGGCAGTCCCAGATAAGTTACTGCTTCCAGTTGGGAGGACTGCTGGACAGACTGAACGCTTACGAGTATCTATACCTGATAGGACGACTGCGGGGTATCACGGAGAAAGACCTCAAGCCCGCAGTGGACAGCGTTATCTCTGTCGTTGATCTCAAGCCACACGCTGACAAGGAGTGCGGCGTCTACAGGTATGGACGGCAGATCTACCCTGATTGATCGCCGGAGATACAAACGGGGGCTTGCTTTACTGAAGTTTCATCGATTTAGCTTCACTATATTCCTGAGCTTCTGTGCTTTCTTCCCTGACTTGCTTCTGGAACACGTCGAATTCATACACGCCCAAATGGCGCATTCATGTGACAACGTGGTCTCACTTT
This sequence comes from Haemaphysalis longicornis, assembly GCF_048455015.1. NCBI lineage: Eukaryota > Metazoa > Arthropoda > Arachnida > Ixodida > Ixodidae > Haemaphysalis > Haemaphysalis longicornis. Next base: position 70,303,626 of record NW_027526422.1, on the reverse strand, counting down.
TTGGGCAGTTAATTTTTGTTTTCTGTGCCCAGGTTACATGGCTAGGCACTTCCCTCGGTGATTTTTCAAGAGTGCACGGGGCTGGCTTGCAATTAGGTAAAAAAATTGTTGGAGACTTGCCCAGAACGCGACTGCTTCAAGATTTATTTATTTATTTATTTATTTATTTATTTTATTTCCTCAAGGGTCCCTGGACGGGACATTACATGAGGGATGGGGATACAAATGTTTGAGTATTACAAAAGGAGACGAGTAAAAAACAGTGAAAACAGCGAACAAACGTCTGTGTAAACGAAGACACAAAAATGTGTGAATACTTTTCGTAACACAGGCAGAATTCATTACACGGTTTGGGGGGATATAATCGCAGTGGCAAACATCATTAGCAACTGCAAGCGAACAACAGGCATGCAAATACACTCGGAATGCTGTGTGACACAGCAGAATCCTTTACACGGTTTGGGGAGACATAATCGCAATGGCACAAAGTATTAGTAACTACAAGTGAACAGCAAAAGGCCAACCACAGAAATCAGTACTGCAATTCAACATACAGTATATGAAATGGTTTGGGGCGAAAAAAAAAATGGAGGCAAAATCGAAATATTGGAAAGAAACTTCTGCTTGCGCTGCGTACCATGCTAGATGTCTTTTATGATGCGTCACTCCTGTACTGAAGACAAATCGTTGAACAATTGTGAAAGAAAAATTGTATGTAAAATATTGATTCTCCCAGCAGTATAGGAGCACCTGCCAAGCTCACACATGAAGGCTTGGATGTGTGCTTCGTTTAAATAGCAATATTATGGCAAAATAGAACGCCAGCCAATCTAATCTGTTCGATCGTATTTTATTCAAAAACCGCCCGCCGATGCTAACTCACAGAAGTTCCCTGCTCCGAGAAATTTTTTTCGCATGCATTTCGACTAAATAAGTAGCCCCACCTGGTGGGTTGTTTAAGAATGCAAGATTAGCTACGCCTGAATACATATGTACTCACTGGTAGAAATGCTGATCATTTTTTAGACAAATGGGCCATCTCCAGCAGTTATTGTTGTGAATTCAATTCAATTACAAGATATGCCTTTGAATCATGAGCACTGTATTGGCTCTTGACTATCACACGACGTTTAAATAGCTTGATCACACTACAGTGTCACTGAAACTTTCGATCTCTCGCATGATGTGTGTTATTAAGATACATATGCTTTTTTCTCGACATTACTGCTAACCAAAATTATGCACTATTGCTTATTCGCCCTGTAACATCATTACTGATATTTATTTTTGAGGCTCAAATTCCCAGATTTAAATGTGCAAGTGCACCCACAAATCCGTTGACGAGCAAGATGCCCCGTGATAAGGGTGAAAAAATAAAAACACTCCTGCGTTGACGCACGCTAACGAACTTCTGGTTGCCAAAATTAATCCGGAGACCTCCACTACGGCATGGGTAATCAAGTTGACCTAGCTTCAGTGCGTCAAATTTTAAAATTTCAAATAGTCACATTGCATTGCGATTCTTGTGTCATGCATTCTAACTTGAATCTTGGTGGCTGTGCAACCATGTAACGTCGGTGCACACAGAACACAAATAAGCCGGAATGGGAGTAAATGGCTTTGTTGCATACCTCAGTACCAATTCGGAGTTCTCAAAACTCCGTCCAATGGGTGTTTCGCCTTACTCCCATTATTTCCGAAGTTTTTTTCAGTAGCATACGGGAGTTTCATTTTACTGCCACTACAATGGGAGTTTCCAGGGGTACCACTGAGAGTGTATTGTTTCCTCCAACTGGGAGTTTTCAGGGGGCGCGTTGGGAGCAGTGTTGACCTGCATTCGAGGTTTTTTTTGTTTTTGTGCGCTTGATATAAGCGCTGTAGAGGAATTTACTACTGTATTTGGGAGTTATTAATGAGCGCACAGGCCGCATTTTCATTTTTCATTTAGAATTACGTAATTTATAGTCTTTTTCCGCTTCAAACGTAGAATGGCGAGACGTGAAATGTTTGTTTTCTGCACAGTCAATTTATTTCATAAAAAATAAATGCGATATACGTGTGAACACGTTAATAAGACAATAAATAGACTGAATCAACAAAACACCTACATCGAGAACACAAGGTATCTTGGCAAGAACTTTATCTACTACAACACTTCTCAATGAAAAAAAACTAAGCCATTTGCAAACAATGAGGTCAGCATGTCGTCGGTGCGCTGTTTGCTTGCACCTGCCTCCCAAACGCTGTCGTTGCCGCACCACCTGGCACGTTCCCCAGGAAGCCACAGCAGCACATGAATTAAAGGGATAGCAAAACGCTTTAAATCCGCGGCAACAAATACAGAAGCATATTGGGAATCTGACCTGAAAAAAAAAAAAAACGGCGCCGTAAACACGCTGAACTTGTCACTCTTGTGTCCAACTTTCCGTAATGTCTGAATATTTATTTAAAGCTACGCAAAATTGCACTTCCGTCCGAGAAGTGCTCTGCTGTTCAAAAGGGTGCGCGACCCTTGTGGCGACCAACTTCTCAAAATGCTTCCTTTCCCTCTTTTCCTTGCGTACTGGGAGCGAGCTGCAGGTTTTACCACCCGCACTGCCCCTCTCTCCCCTCACCCAAAGTTAAGGAAAAATTTCGGTCGGTGTGACGCCTGCGCCTGCCCCCCCCCCCTTCCCCCTTCAAAAAAATAAAAAAAAATAAGCAGTCGTTCGTCGACTCTACAGAATGCTCCCTGAAATGGCGTTGGCTGGTTATAGTTACACGCGCCTAGCGTACGGAGAGCTCCCAAGGGGCCCCGAACTTCACCCTCTCCTGTGAAAGCAATTAATCGCCGGCGGCACGCGGCAGTCACCCTCCTCGTAGCAGGCGCGGCTGGCACCACACGTACTTCTCAAGAAAAGCGGCCGCCCTGCGACGTTTGACCGGCCAACTTCACCTTCGCCTGCCAGTAAGCAACAGACACAGCCTAACAAAAACACCTAACAGCCGTTCAGAGTTCGGACAGTTTTAATTCTGCTCGCGAGTGTGAATGAGAGTGTTCTGCTCGAGACCGGCGCAAAAACGCATTGTTTTCACACCGTTCGGCTCCCCAATGACGTTCCGGGCATCGCGCCGTCTTTCACGCACAACGCTCACCTCCAGTGGCGGAGAATCGCCCGTGCAGTGACGCGGGAAACATGCTGAGTTTATTTGACACTAGAAGGGGCACAAGTCTCCCAAAATGTTGGGTACAATAAACAACGTGAAAATCTTACCTTCAAACACCTCGCAGAGGCACAACCGCGTTGTTTTTAACGAGCCACTCTCAGCGATCACTGCATTTAGGCCTCGCGTCGGCTTGCTACCGTAATCCGTCGGCTCGAAGGTCGGTGACACGGAGGCGACGTTGCAGTGTGTCGCACGTCAGTGTAGGCTGGTTCCAGAGTGTTCGCAACGAGCTTCGATTGTCGGGAAGCACTTCACATCCGTTCGTGCGGCCGCAAGTTCACATGGACAATACATTTTCGGGGACGCTGGAGCACACACGACACACGACACCCATTTTGTAAGGAGGCGTAGAGGAGGAAGGGGTGAAGGAGGAGGAGAAGGAGATGGAGGAGGCGTGGGGGTTTTGAATACTCCCATTAGGACAAACGCAGTATTCGCAGCTAGATACTGCGTTTTGTGAAGAGGTACAATCGTGGTAAATGCGCCTATTTACAACGGCTTGTGGCCCCCGGTGTAAACTGGCAGTTTTTTCACCATCGTACATGTGGGAGCAGGCCGTCTGCCGTGAGGAGTTTAAAAGACGTATTCCAGCCAAAACTCTCCCATTCAGGCCAAATTGAGTTTTGTGTGTGGAGCTTAGAAATGAGCTTGTAAATGTTTTTCGACATTGCTAGAAAACGTCCTTCGCAAAAGGGGTTCCAGGTGATGTTTTAAACTTTCTTCAAATTTCAGTTGTCAGTCTTTTGACGCCGCATTAGAATCAACTGCCTGGACACAGGAACACCTCACCCATGCAAACAGGAAGAAGGCTGCTCAATTGGTCATCTGCCTACTTGCTCGGTTAAACTCGTTTTAACTCACTTTTCTGTCTACCTGAGAGGTACGAGTGGAAGTCGTCGCCAAATTTCTATCTACACTGTGTAGGGTGAACGAAAAGCCCCGCTTTCCTCCGATGGTGGATGACGGTGTCAGTATGTTGCCATTTGTTGTGGAGTGCGTCAATCCAAAAATCAAGTGGGCAAGCTACCAGGTTTGAGAATTTTTTCAGTGTTGTGGCAAGACCAAGACTCTAGAACACTCTTAAAAATCGCCGCAAGTCGGCTTCACCACAACACCTCAGAAAAGCCAATCATCGTGACCAAATGTGCAGATTTGGCGAAAGACGATTAGAACATGCGAATAATGAAAAAATAGTATCTGCGCTGCGACAGCACCGCAGATGCACGCCTTGCTCTGTTGTCACAGCGAAGATACCATATTTTGCTCTCATCGCACTCTGCGTCTCGTCATTCGTGAACTTTGAACATTTGGTCAATATGATGGTCGTTCTGGAGTGTTGTAGGGAAGCCAATTTGCGGTGATTTTTAAGGGTGAAGTAATTGTAGAGGGCGGCTGACCATGGGAATGTGTACATAAATTTTCCCAATAGCCTCTTGATCGCGCTTACGACCACCCGACATAATTCAGGTCTCTAAAAACACTGCTTTGAAGCGTTTCAGCCCCGCTTTTTTTATGTCTTTTGCCGCGGAAAAATTATCTTTTTGACCGTGAGCTCGGACTTTTTGATCTAGAAGCCGTACTTTTAGATGAATACGTGGATTTGAAACCTACCTGTGATATATCGCACTACCGCCTATATTCTCACACTCATTAACGCAGAAGAGGTTTATGAAGCGAAAGATTGAATGTTGTTACTTACAAATCGTAATCGCATTATTTTCACATTAGGGTTAGGCCAGTCTTGAGGGAAAAAATGATTGATGCTCGTCATGTTGCGCAACTCGAGTGCAGCCTGATGTTGCCGAAACTGGGAAAGTGAGCCCTTTCCAAGTAACAAATTCCATGCTTTGCGTCCTGAATACGGAAAAACTTGTAGCATACATTGTGGCACAGCATCGTCTCAGGGAATGACTAACCATCTCTACTTGTGAAGCAGTGCTACCAAACCAATTATTTACTTGAAGCTTGAGCCACTCGTCGATAGTGACATATCTACCTTCGTTTCGCTACTACTCTTCCGTGAATGCAGTGGTGGCAACCGGAGGAAGCTGTCTATCGGGGCTGCGCTCCTTGGCCTACCACCGATCGTATTTCTTGACGAGCCCTACGCTGGTGTGGACGTCGTGTCGCGCACAAAGATCTTCAAAGCCATCTCTCTCATCAAGCAGAAGTCACGGATTGCCGTCATGCTAACCTCGCACAAGTGCGTAAGCGCACGGGGATACCTTGGATCTGTTTCTGTTTCTTGACTGCAGGGACATAGGCTGTCCGAGCGATCACGTGATCACTTGAGGCCCACAAACCAAGCGAAGATAGCTTGGCCCCAGCCGCAGGAATTAGGGCACACCCAGTAGAGTTCCTGTCAAATGGGCTCTAGTCTTTGACGTGTTAATTTTCCGGGGTGTGTTCGCGAAAGCCTGAGGTGCTTTTACACATGTTTCTAGCCGAATTTCCGGCTTCACGGCCCGCCAAATACCAATCTTGAGACAGTGCCCAGGTTTGTCTGCGATTCCCGGTTGTGTCAAGGTGTTCTAGATGGAGGTGACTATTTTGTGCACATGTTAACCAGTTTACAAAAAACAGTCGACAACTGAGAATTTCGCGTTAAAACGTTAAATTGTATACAATATAAGAATGAAGTAACGACGCCACGCCTCTTAAGCCAGGGACTTGGTGCTGCGGGGATCTGTATATATGTGTGAGAAAGTAGCTATACTCTTTTCGTGCACCGATATCCTTCTTATTTGTGATGAAACTAAGTTCGTAGATAGCGGCCGACCAAGTAAAGAAACTACAGAAGTGAATAAATTACGGTACGAGGAAAGCCAAGATGTCACGAATTTAGTTATTTTATAACTGCCTGACTCCAAGCAGTAGGGACCTCAACAATGTCTACGTGTTGAGTGGCCGACATCAGACTCTGTGTGCTTACCTGAATGTATGAATTGTGATGACGTCAGAGGAAGTAGCAATTTCAGGTACGACGCTTGAGTATAGTTTGAGCGAAACGTTGCTTGATGAGATTTTTGTAGCACAGGGTGCAGTTGGGGACTACCTATGGAATCTGAGTTTCCATTCCACAATTTTATTAGTCACATTGGCTAGAGTTGTGCTCCAAAATATTCGTGAAGATAGCCTACCTCAAGGCGATAGCCGATACCGTGAAGGGTTCATGGTTATAGCACGTATTATTATTGTTGTTTTTTCGTGTTTTAGTCCAACATTGATTACTTCTGATCCAAAAGGTCTGCTTAAAATTATTTACAGGTGAGTGCTTAATGTTCTGAATAATATAAACACTAGATACCACAATGATTTCTCAAATTATTTTCCCTTTTCCCTTTTCAAAATCCAGGCTCCTGACCACAAACCTGTATCGCAATGTACATATTAGGCTGCATACGAGGCAGAGGTCGGTGGACTCACTCATGAGTTCACTGACTTAGACTCATTTGAACTCGAAGTCACGCGGGAGTTTGAGTGAGCGCGAGGCTAGTGGGGCATGCATGGTGAGTTTGAATTTGAGTGAGTTTGAGCCCGACTGAGTTTGAGTACGCCTGAGACCGAGTGAGTTCTTAGTCCAATTTGAGTTTGAGTACATTTTGAGTCCTGAGTACATTTCGAGTTTTGAGTACATTTTGAGTACATTTTGAGTTCTGAGTACGTTTTGAGTTTGTGTACATTTTGAGTTGTTTTGAGTTTGAGTACATTTTGAGTTCTGAGTACGTTTTGAAATTGAGTACATTTTTAGTTCGTAGCATATTTTGAGTTTGAGTACATTTTGAGTTCTGAGTACATTTTGTGAGTACAATTTGAGTTGTGAGTACATTGTGAGTTTGAGCACATTTTGAGTTTTGAGTACATTTTGAGTTTGAGTACATTTTTGTTTCGAGTACATGTGAGTTTTGAGTCCATTTCGAGTTCTGAGTACACATGAGTAGCCTAGGAGGCAGCTATGGTTGGCTGTTAAGTTTCATGTGTCACTTTCTGCTCTAAATTCAGGTTGCCTGCGGGTACGACAGCATTCGCGATGCGAATGATCGGTTGGTGGGGAGGGGTGGGGGTCTGGTTTAGCGGCTTGGCGTGTGAAGGATAATCGACTGGTGAGTCACAAAAGATGGTTATCTCACCTTTTCCTCTTAGCAGATCTTCTAAGAAGGTGGGAAAGGGCGTTGCCTTCTGGTTGTTCACCTGCTTCTGTTAACGGTTTGATTTCTAGGGTCAAAAGGGAAGAGGTGGGCTCCGGGGGTAGAAGGGGGCGGCGGTGGTCCCCTCCACTTATTCAAATGAGTTGTCAACTGTATTGACTGGGCGACGCCCATTTAGATAGAATAATGACCGCATTATGAGATTGTGTGAAAATTTAAATTGATGTCGCTAAGGCGTGTAAGGTGTCAAGTTAAAGGTCCTAATTAATGGAATCACGCGAGGTAAATTAAAAAAAAATGTGGTTAGCTAGAGTGCATGCATAGTGTTGTTCTGGGCATGTCTCACTAATACTGATTGCTGCCTGTCTAGGTTAGAGTGAGGCGGAGGTAATTCCCTTCTGTTCAGTTTAAGGTCTCTTAGTGTATTGTTCGTGATGTCACGACAATTGGACCTCTCCAGGTTGCCCGGATTCTTAACTCACGGGCGAGCGTGTCTGCGCGAAAGTTGTGAAACATCTCCGCTAGGCCAGGTGTCCAAAGAATATCATAGTGATGATTACAGTGACTATTAAATAAATCTGCTGTATCTTTAGTCCTGTCGTTCATCAAGTATAATTCGCCTGTAGGCTTCTTGAGAATCTGTGAAAATGTTCAGCGGGAGTACATAACTCCCGTAAAGAACTTCTGTACCATTGGGACTATGCGGTGTGATGGTGTCGTGGTATCTAATGGCGTTGGCGATGGCGTGGAGCTCAATGGCTGCTGTGTTGATGTTAGCATGCTAGCTACTGGCAGCACTACGATGCTGTGCTTGCCTCTGCTGGAATGTATACATAGTATGTTGATTCGCTTGTTCGAGATCTTTCCACAAGTTTCTGTAAAAAATTAACTCTTTGCCGTCTTCTGTCTTGGTTTGCTAAATGAACGGAAACGATCTCATCAATCGTTTTGTGAGTACCTGTCCTGAATAGGACCGCGTTGCTAGTCGAGATAGGCACTCCTAAGGCAGCCTTGGCAGCCTTTCTGATGAGTGCCTCGAGCCTACGTTTTTCTGCTTGTGATGTATTTAAGTACGGAAGGTGATATATAAACCTGGAAATTATGAAGACATCCCTCGGCCTCGGGACTTCCTTCTTCAATCCGGTAGTATTGTTGGTGATTCTTTTCTTCATATGAACGATCTCATGGGGTTGCTTCAAAAGTTGCTGAGTTGTTGTATAAGACTTGCCGTCTTTCTGGATGAGAAGCCGCAGTACCTTAATTTCCGCTCTTTGTGGGATGGAAATTTCCCCTAAGGTCAGATTAACCTTTTCTTGGGGGTTTTGTTTGGAATCTTTAGTTACCATAAAAACCTCGGATTTTGCAGGGGAGCAATGGAGGCCTCTTATTTTAGCCTTCTCTGCGATTGTGAAGTGCTCCGGATTAATTTTGACTACCTGGTAATTTTTCACGTGCGCCGAGATCTCGAACACACGGGAGTTTTGTTTCTTCGCCTCCATAATAAAGCGGCCACCTCGGCCGGGAAACGAACCCGTGTCCTTCCGCTCAGCAGCGCGACGCCTTAACTACTGAGCCACATAGTTTGAGGGTGTCAATCTTCCCTCAATGCTGCTGCAATTCCTGATCCTTCGTACGAGCAATGGGGGCAAGTACCGACCACCACAGTGCGGACACCCAACATCGTCGGGTCTACCGCGCTGGCGAGGCATCTAGCTCCGACATTATTTTGGAATAGGGACGTCACCCACTTGGCTCTTATATAAACCACTGATGTCTATTCTCTCTGTCTTTTGAGAACAAGGCTGCGGCTCCGTTCCTCGGTAGATCATGTTACGATAAAAGAGACAGTAACCTTATTTATTCCCATCATTGTGATTGTGGTCCCTCTGTGACAGTAGGCGAGTCCTCAGTCCAGGACTTCCTGGTTGTAGCCGGCCATCTGCTACGTATTTTCCAACCGAAGCTGGGTGCAGGGGCTGGAGCTGTTCAGCTTGACCACCCAGTGAGGAAGAGACAAAAGAATACAGGAACGCGCTCCTGTATCAAACTATGGAACGGAGGGCGCACAGTAAACAATTTCTGGTGGTCCTAATCAGCCGCAAGCATGTCGTACTGTGGCCCTTGACATTTACTTGAAATTTGTGAAATGTCACAAAGTTCGACTGACCTTTTTATCTCGTGGGAGCCCGTGGTGGTCAACGCGGAAACAAGCGTAATATTGACAAAAAAATTACACCATCTTCCCGTAGGGGAACCCTGAGTAGTATGCGAAGCAGCCATGCATGGGGCCGGCTAAAGTTCTCATTAGTTTTGAGTTCGTCTTTTCCCTTGACGTTCAGCTTCGCGTGCCTTCGTTGTATCAGTAGTTTATTGACGTAGTTTGAATGAGTGAAGGACATAAGGCGCGTTCGTAGCACATGCTCCCGTCTCGGTTTGTAGCGCAGTGGGAAGAGCGCCACGTACCTCCCGTTGCGGCCAGAGAGTCGTGGGATCGAAACCGGGCGCCGCCTAACTATTTCTTTTTACAGTGGACCGCGCTGACGTCAGCCCAAATGCTGACGGTGCTCAAGAGAGGCGCATGCGCAGTAGAGTGCGGACGGCGGACGACAAGGGAGGGATGGGGCACAGCCCCGAGCATGAGATGCTCCGCATCTAAAAAATGGCAGCATCTCCACTTTGTGGATGATGGCGAGAGTGTGGAGTACGGGGACTCGAAATGACATAAGTTGCGCCCCGACCATCATTCGATTTGAGCTGTGAGTTGCACCTTGATTATTCCCTAAATGAAACTGTAACTCAGGGCTCAAATCATCGTAGACGTTGAGCGGCAGTGTGACGCTTATTATGTTCGTTTCTGTCCACGGCGGGAAGAGGGAGTGTTATTCCGGAACCCGCTTATATACGCGATGCACCGCGGCGCCGTCTCGTGTTTACGCGTAGCGCCATCTAGCCTATTTCGATGCAGTCACTGTGTATTACAGCTTGATCACAACCTGACTACACCGGTGTTTTTGCGCGTTTTCTCGTTGCTGTGTTATGTTTGTGCCTGTTTTCGAGTGTTTTGGAGTTTTCTTGTACCCTTTTAGGTAGTTTCTGCACAGATTTTCGCTTGATGGTGGTCTGTGGACGGATTGACACGGACGGACATTGAGAGGTCCTAATATACACCACACCGTTGCAGGCGAGGGAGTAAGCCGTTTGACTCACGTGTATAACTCACGGTCGTAGCCCACTGGGTAAGACGAATGACACTAATTCTGTCTGGTCTACCAGACACAGGCTCGAATCCTGCTGGTTCCGGTGTGGTTTTTTAGCGATCGTAAATGCTATGCGCACGGGCGCGGACGGACATTGTGAGGTCCTATGGTGCTCCGCACCTAATAGATCCCGTGACCAATTTGTGCTGTGTGAAATTCTACACAATCCCAGACCACACTCTTTGTTCACGGAAGCTTGTTGTGGTGAGAGAGGACCAAAGTAAGTTGCCGGAGTTTTACTGGTGGCTGCGATATGCAGGTTAGCTCATTTAATTTTATTATTGATCTATTGAGCCCAAGTATTGGGGCCTAGGTTTATCGGTAATAAGCAGATGTAGAAGTACTGTGGGACACTTAAGGCCACCGCACCAGTTACATTAGTGAAGTCACCCGCTGCTTTGCAGTATGCTTTCTTGCTGACTCATTTTCAGAGTTTTGATCTGCATTAACTCGTTGGTTGCTATCGCCTTTTCATTTGTTCACACAGACTAACATGTTAAACATGTTAGCAATGCGATCAATTTAGCCCGGCAGACACTACAATATGCCGTCATACAAGACGCCATCAAATCGCCAGGGAAGTGTTGGGAGGGAAGCGGCCTCTTCTAGTATTTGTGTCTAGCAAAAAAGCGGAAATCGCCCGAGAAAGACCGAAATATGGCTATGAACGTAATGCTCTACTTGTGGTCTAATAATTAAAGATGCCGCTTCTTCGACGGGGTCAAGTTCTGTGAAGTAGCGGCCGCCATTTTGAAACAAGGCTGCACAGTTCAGTAGTCATTTCAGTGCTCCACAAAAGTATCAGCCAGTCTTGAAAAAAAATACAGTGTCGTCGTTTACTGTTCTTCTCAGGTAGTAAGCGTGTATTGGTGTACACATTTGTTGTGCCTCCGCTTAGCGTTTTGTCGAGTGTGATAGCGTGGCTAAAAGCTATGAGGAACTACACTACTATGCACAAGAGGAACAGTGTCTGGGCTGAAGTTCTGGAAATAGAATAATTGACGAGGTATCCCTCAACAAAATTCCTTGTGTTATGAACTTCTATAAAATATAGTCATAAAGAAGGTCGGCGACACTTGCGTGAAGTTTCTATTCTTATTGGAGGCTGTCTGTCGCCTTGTCTGCGAGGAATATAATTCGCTGAAATAAAAATACGGGCCTGCGTGGTCCGCTGCTGGAGCTCACATCTGCTTAAAGGAAACAGGATACTGTGCTGTCTTTAGAATGGTAACAGCTTTTGGGTAGAACGGTGTTTTAGGTTATGACGGTCCCGTGGAGGCTTTGGTGTGAGCGGACGGACATCTGCCAGGGAGCACTACCGTTTTAGTCTTTCACGCGTTTAACCATTTGACCGCTGTAGTAAAGCCTTCTCTACTTTTGTTTGCGCCTAGTGCAAGCCCACCCCAAATTGCAATCTAAGTTGTGGCGGACTGGATTGCATTATCCAGGTAGCATCTGCAGTTCATAGTTTTTTCTTTTGGCCACCCTTACGAAAGTCCTGATTGCATCAAGCCATAATGGTCGTTGGCGATACACCCTCACCTAATGGGGCAGAAAACAGCTGCGTGTACAAATCAAGTGCATCGGATATTTGACTGGGTGAACTGAAAAGGTACGAGAAAGGATGCTGTTTCTCGTATCCTCTTTCTTCATCTTGTTCTCTCTGTTCTATTTTCTGTCTTGCAAGATTTCCCACAGGCCGTGCAGTGAAGTACTATATTTATTAATTTCTAGTTTTACATCGCCATTCGATAACCCACCATCAAATGTGCCACCTATGAAAATACCCCAGTAATAAGCACCATATTTCTGTTGCTATATGGCTCAGCAATTTTTTTACCGTTAGCTTCAGGGCGACGGAAGCTGATGGCGCGACGGCACACGCGACTTCAAGAAAATAAAAACCGCGCGTCAAAGACAAGACAATGAGGAAGGGACAGGACGGGCGCACACTCACAACTAGCTTTATCGAAAAAAACGAACACTATACTCGGATACAAGTCAAGAAAAAAGGGGCGTAGCCCAATCCCCCACTTCCACTACCCCGTTTCCAGCCAATGGTGTCGCTCTACCAGCGTGACGTCGCGGCCGACCGCCTTGCACCTGCAGGGAGCGCTCGGAGCCAAGCTTTTCTGAGTGAGTCCGCACCGAAAAGTAGTTCTTCAGGACGCCTTCATTTTGGGCCGAGATAAGAACCTCAGCTAAAAATTCTTTATTTGCAGATTTAATGCAACGCGTGAAAACTTATTCATCAGCCGGAGTAGTGAGTTTCAATTTTATTGCTGATGGTAAATTTCTGCTCTTCCGGGTTTTCCCTCAACCCCTTGCTTCTGGTTTTATGCATTGCCTGTTTCCTTTTCCGGATTGGAGCCCGAAGAAGTGGCGTCCGAGTCTGCGTTATCGTTCTTGTGGTACGTTCCCATCCACGCTACGCCGGCTACTCCGATGGTACAAGAAAAACAAAAGCGTCGTGTCATCTTCAGCTGCGGGCGGGAGATGATCCGGAACGCGTACGTTCGCTAGCGGCATCTACACCCAGAACGCAGCGTTGAAGAAACGGTCGCGACAATGAGCGATCTTCTTGGAATCCGCATGAGTTTGGTGATGAACGTGAAGAAGGAGATGAAAAATAACGATGGCAATCTTGCGACGCCCTCCCGAAAGTCCCCGCGAAGCAGTGGAAAGAGACGACGCACAGAAGTGTACGACGACTTCACGAAGTGCGCATTGCGGTCGTCCGTGCATCGCCTTTTTTTGCCGCAATGGGATCCCGACAGTGACGGCAATTGCTACGGATTTCAACGCTAGCGGCGATGTTACTCCTCTCAAGCCATGGACTGTGCGCCGGCTGCTGAATGACATCGGGTTCAGGTATGAGAAGAGGAGCTGGAACTCGCTGCTGATCGACCGGCACGACATTGTCGCGTGGCAGCAGAAGTACCTCTACGACATCGCCAGGTACAGGATTGAAAATCGAAAAATATTCTACTTTGATGAAACCTGAGTGAATGCGGGACACACGATATCGACTGTTTGACGGACACGACGGTTGCTTCCCACCACGACGCCTTCATACAAAGTCTGACGACAGGTTTGAAGCAGCCGTCAGGGAAAGGATAGCGCCTGATTGTAACGCTCATCGACAGCGAGGGTGGCTTCGTCGGTGGGTGCCTGGACGTCTTTCGAGGAGACGGACGCCGGTCGCTCACAAAGCAGAAGAAAAAACACCATAGCGGTTGTCGTTACCGAGCATGGTAAGAACACTGCACACAACACGCAAACAAGGAATACGACTGAACGGCACTAAAAATCATTCTCAGAGCCGGACGACGCCGATGGATTGACGCGAACAGCCATGCAAACAGCGGAGGTGGCCATTTTGGTAGAAGTCCGTAAGCGCGGAAGAACATGCTCTGTGATTTCTTCCGTGAACGCGGCATATAGGCGGTCTACCATGACGTCACGTTGATACGGTGACACCATTGGCTGGAGGGGGGTCCTTTGATGAGGAAAAGCCGCATTTTTCTTGAGTTGTATCCGAGTATATACGCCTCGAGCTTCGCGATCGCTGCGCCGCCTGCCGCCGCTTCTCCGCGGTGTTGACGGGATGTGCGCTGCGTGGCTGATAGGGGTTCGTGCAGTGTTTTGGTTCTGTTTCGCTTCTCTTCGCCTTTCCGCGCCCTAAAAAAACTTATGGTGTCGTCTATAAGCAAACAGTACGTTTAGGTCACTTAAAACGCAGCTGCGTCTTCGTAGAGCATGCGATAGCCTGCAAGAGCTACCCAAGGACGCGGTTCAGCGCGCATCGTCGCCGCTCTTCCGGGCGTCGGCGACGGTATCAGCATATCACCCCTGTCACCTCCAAATAAGCAAGGCACAAATTGATTTTACTGTCGCCTCGTTTAGACCTTATACTGGCACAGTGCACGTGAGAGGTTGGCTCCATTTTGCAGCGTGAACAACAAATGCCGCTTCGTGTCAAAAATATACGTCGCAGAAAAATGTTTTTCGGGGACGTGATTAGCCAGTCCCGAACAATAACTTATGCCATTTATAATAATAAGAACCATGCAAAAATATTAAGTATTCCAAGCCTGTACGTCGTTAAATATGTGCCCACACACGCCTTATAGCAAGAATCAAGGCAATATAATATGAAACAACAGAAAAATACATGGTGTGCAAGTGCGGAAGAAACATAGCTCTAACGGCAATGAAAAAAAAAATACGGTGCAGCTTCTAACATGCTAAAGACGTTCTTAAGCCACGTAGGGCTCACCAGACCAACTATACGCGAAATGCACTGATATTTCGCGAGACATAGGGGGGGAGGGACGCTGTGTACAAATGCGGGGCGGAATCAAGCAATGAACGTTTTAGTAATCACACACGCAAATCTCGCGTTCAGTGTCGTTTTGTTTTTCGACTTCAACGAACAGCTGATCGTTCGGTGGACGCATTTTTGGAAGTATACAGGGTAGGCAGTTCACAAGCAATGAAAGGTGTCGTTGGAAGAGTGTGGTACGTGATAAGGCCCTCTGATCTCAGTTTCTCCTTTATTCTGCAGGCTCCTTGTGCCATGTGACGATATTTCGAAGAAGCGTTTAGTTGCGGACGCCGATTATATTCTAAGCCCGTCTGCGCGCTGCTCGCAGAGGATATATGTAACATATTAATGTTTGCGGGCGCTCACCTCACGACAAGACGACTACTCTTTGTCTTGTGCTGATCCGTCGTACTTACGTTGAATATTCCCGAAATTAACACACACTTGCTTGTAAATGGTGGTGATCAATATGTGAGGTATATTATTGACAAAAGTAACTGGCGTGCTGTTAGGTATGAGTGTTCCGCTGAATATTAAGCGCACGAAACTGATTTACATCGTAGTGTATACCCGTGACATGAACATCTGAGGAACCGGTGGTTACGGAGACACTGCTTGTAAATTCAGGGCAGTGTAACTACAATCAGGTTCATGCATACGCCGGTTCCGCGACGCTGGCCTGTGACACACACGCGGCGTTTATACAGACCGAATATACCACACTAAGATCGCTTCAGAAACATTTACACTCTCGTAAAGACACCCCATTTGCGAACGGAGTGACTGCTCCACATAAACATGGATTTCCAACGCCCGCAAACGCTAAATCTCAGTCGTGAACATGCCGCAAAAGCAGCGGCGACAGTGGGGAGCAGGACGGAGACCCCCGCGCCTGCTTTCGAAACGGGCCGCTAGGGGGATTTCAGTGGCGACCCTACAGGCCGCGCTCGAGGCGTATATACCATCTATTGCACATGCGCCTACAGCAGCCAGTTTTTGCTCTTTTCTTATCAATGCACATTTTTGTTCAAACATTCAAAAATAGCAAAAAACTGGCTGCTTTGTGCGCATGTGCAATACATGGTATATAGTCATGTACTTTTTTTTAATAAAGCTAGTTGTAAGTCTCCGCTAGTTCTGTCCCTCCCTTAGTGTCTTGTCTTTGACGCACAGTTTTTCCTTTCTTGAAAAGCAGTAAACTCAACAACACGATGTACGCGCGACTTCGCAGCATGGACGAGTGCGAGATCTCCTGCGACCGGCTCACCATCATGGTTCAAGGCCAGATGATGTGCCTGGGAACCCTGCAGCACCTGCGGAACAAGTTCGGCAAGGGCTATCGGCTCGAATTCATGCTCAAGCACGAGGCCGGCGCAGACGCCGTGCGCTTTAAGGCGGCCGTGCTACAGCTCTTTCCGGGAATCGTACTGACTGACTTTCACGAGGTAGGTTGATTCAGTCTCAGAAAACTTGGACTGTGGGTCGTACGCGGAGAACGCGTGCAACTACTGTGCCTTTTTGCCCTCAGTTGGCTTAATTAGTCATTTGCATGCCCTTATACTTAAAAGGACTTAAAACAAGATTTGCAGGGAGCACACGAATGAACATTCCTTTCGACTTGAGTGTCCGGGCGAGGCTCCCAAACGTAAAACATGTTATAATTCGTAAGCAAAAAATGGGCCGCGTATCTGCTCCTTTTGTTGCAAATGGCGACAAAAGACGATAGTCTTTCGTCGACATTTGTGAAGTAAATGCCTCCCTTCGCTTTCCCGCTCACCTCTCATGCTTTTCCTCTTCCGCCGTGCTCCTCCCAAGATTACACGCACTCCTCCCAAGATAACACGCCAAGATAAGACCGGGGTGCTTCGCAGATGTAACCATGTTTGCGCTATCCGCTAGTCTAGCCTGCCGCAGTCTCAGCTGAATCCTCTCGATTGCATGGTCGGCATGAACCATCCCCTTTCCTGTGCCGCTTTATTTTAAAGCAGTAGAACGACAGAGAAGTTTATAAAGAACGACGTGTCAGGGTGTCTCTTTTCTGTCAAGCATACATGGAACCCAACGGCAAACTTCTAGATGTAATTTTAAGGCCACGCCTGATGGGACCTCATGTGAATCACTTTCTAAAGCCAATTGGAGCGTTTGATTGCTACGTAAAAAGGAAGAGCGGGAGGACACATGGGGAGCAGTGGCTGCGTTGTCGGTAGGGAGGTGCTGTCGCCAAAAAGTGTTTGTATACCACACATGAAGCGTACAAGCTTCCCATTCACCCTAAATGCCTTCAACCATATATTCTGTTTACTGAACGTATTAGACGACCGCATTAGTAAAGCGTTTCTAGACATAATTAAATACTCAGCTTAACCAGCCGCGGCTGCTCAGTGACTAAGTAGTGCTGGTGAGCCGGAGGAGGCGGCTTAGTTGCCGGCGCGGTGGCTGCTTCTCTCATGGAGGCGAAGAGCGAAGGAGCCTGTGTATCGAGATTTCGGCGCTTGCTAAATAACCCCATGGGGTCAAAATGAATCCGGAATTAACCCTCCACTACGGCCCGTCGCATAGCCCAGGTCTGGCTTCTGCGCGTTAAACCTCACAATCAATCATACACTTTCCTTATATCAACGCGTATGGCGTCAGCATATACCAGGTACCATTCAACAGAAAAAAGTACACGCGGAAGTATATAGGCTTGTGTCGGAGTGTCAAACGGAACTCAATTGTGCGATGATATACTTGTACAAAATGAAAAAAAAAATGAACTGTATGATGCTGTTCACTACTAACATGTCAAGGAGATGTTTAGCTCTATACGAGCGCACAATTTAGCAGCACAGTCGCACGAATAATTCCAAGCATTATGTTGAGAAAAGCACACCACAGCACGGAAAAGCCGGCACCTAACGTGAATGCTCGTGATACTAAGATGGAGTGTTGTATACAATGTGACGCCGAGTTGATAAATTTCTCACCATACCCAGCTTTCTCGCTCAAAATTACAACCTCTCGGGAACCTAGCAAAACCACTTTAGGGAAATGATATTTGGCATAAAGCGAGACGCCAACGTGAAGATTAAAACGATAAAAGAACATTTCAGGTTTCTGACTACTGTTTTGTGTAATTCGCTATCAAATCTAACTCCCCATGCATTTCTATGGGATAGTTCCCATGACTCAGGAACCCAGTCACGCAACGTGCCCGACTTGAAACTGTACACAAAGCAAGTATTTACCCCCAGTATTAGCTGTGCAAAAGAATTTTTCATTTCGCTAAAAAATTGCAGAGTAATCACTGTTGAAAGGACTGCCATGAGCGGGAAAGCTACACATGGGCGCCTATTTTCTACTGCTTCTCCTTGAATGCCAGCTACAGTAAACTCAGCCTCCATAGAAAGTGGCTGTGGTTCACTTAGAAACTGAGATTGCAGAAACTTTTATTGTACAGTATTAATAAATGTACGTGCTAAGTCTTAATCTGTTATAATGGTTCACTGCGC
Organism: Haemaphysalis longicornis; assembly: GCF_048455015.1. NCBI lineage: Eukaryota > Metazoa > Arthropoda > Arachnida > Ixodida > Ixodidae > Haemaphysalis > Haemaphysalis longicornis. Next base: position 70,285,196 of record NW_027526422.1, on the reverse strand, counting down.
ACTATTTAAAGTTAGCAACAATTTTTAATCTATGAAACTTAGTCCCTTCGGCATTATGACAAAGCTGTACCCCATGCAAATTCGCTTGTTTCTGTAATGTACCACCGAGCGTGGCTTCCTTCACGACAGCCTCTCTCGCGACATTCTACAGGTGAATCACAGTCCACGTTCACAAATTGAACTCAGTTACTGATGGCATGGACGTTCTTTTTTCTTTACTCGTTACCCTTTACTACATGATCGTTTTGTCTTCAATACACCAATTTTACTCTCTAATACTGCGCATGATGATGCAGTGACAACCGAGTTGACATTCTAATAAGCGCGCCAATACATTTTTTTCTCTGTTCCAGAATGTTCTAAGCTACCACCTGGAGGAGCGCATACCCTGGAGCAGCCTCTTCGAGAGGGTGGCCTCCCTCCAGAAAGACTTCGCGCTCGAGCACGCCATGGTTGGCGATAACACGCTCGAGCAGATATTCATCGCCTTTGCCAAGACCGAAGAAACCCGCTCGACCCGAACGAAGCCCGCGTAGAGGAAGCTCGGCGGTGGAGCAGTGCCGTTTTGTGACACCGTTGCCCTGATGGGGCGGACACTCAACAAGCTCTCCACCTTGCTGCGTCTAGGATGTTTCTTAAAACTGATGAACTCGGTCGTTATATAACTGAAATGCATTAAAATGGAAGATAATATGATGATGATGATGACGGCGAAAAAGGAGAACAGGCACAGCTGATTTCGTGTACGTCGGTGATCGCGTTCAATATTTCGAAAAGAGCGATAAAAGGCGGAAAACGCCTGTGAACGAACGCTTGTTCTTATTCGTAAGCCATACGAACAATAAGACGCATAAATATGACCGACATATTGTTTACTTAGCAATTGCTGAGCGTCTGTTGACGGCGTAATTCGAGGGCACTGCTTCAGAACGACACTTTAAAACGCAGGTGATGTTAAGCCCGTTCTACATGCGATTTTCCCTGCGAATTCGCAAATGCGGTGCTGCTCGTGCGGCAAAACGACCTTTATTTGTTGCTGCAGCTAAGTGCCAAATGTTTGGAACGGTCGAGTATCCCCCGCGAATGCCGCCTGTGCGGCTCGTGCGGCGTAGAGGGGCCGGACCTGCGGCCAATAGGAACACAGCTAGGTGAACGTAACGGCATCACCATCTGTTCGCTTAGCAAAGAGATGACGTTGCTTGTATACGCGCGGCGTAAGCGCGGATTGATTGAATACACGTTTATTCCATTTTCTTGCGCTTGCGCGCTGCTATGGATAGATGGGTCGGTAGGGGATTGGCAGGGAAGGGGAAAGTGGGAAAGGATAATGCCGCCATTCACTGCGTCAGCGGCCTGGACGCAACACTATGGCCGCGTGGAATCATAGCCACCGTACTGTCCTGCGTGTCGCCACAAAGCCGGTCGCCAACGACTGGTGCTGAGGGGTCCAACAGAGAAAGCAGCAGGACGCGCCACAAGCTAGTAGCGTACCCAGCAGGAGCTTTTGGTGGCGCACAGGACCAGGACTGGAGAGACGTGGGCCAGGGTCCAAGTCGAACGTTGGTGAGGGCACGGTACCGCGGAATACTGTAGCGGGGGCAGTCCCACACTAGATGTTGTAGGTCTGCCCTGGTATGGCAAGTGCTGCAGGTGCTCGGGACACTGGGAGTGGCCCCACGGCGATGAAAACGGTGGAGCGAAAACGGTGTGAGCAGTGTTCCCGTCTGAATCCGTCGGATGATCACAGTTTCCCGCCGGGAGAACTCACGGGAAGGAACTGCAGGGATCTGGAGGGGGTTGGCCAGGGCTACTAGGTAAGCTGTCCGGCGCGTTTGACTAAGCTGCCGTTCAGCCGTGGGATCGGCTTCTTCTTGAGGGACGGGCAAGGACCTCGTAGCCACGAGTGGGGAGGGGCTCCGAGCTAGCACGGAGAGTAAATGTGCGCGTGCTAGTCGTGCACTTTCTCATTTCCAGGGATGCCGCAGTGTGCTGGAACCCAGTGAAGTGTGAAGCCGTTACCCGATGCCCGGAGTTTCATAACGTTGCGGCGAATGACTTCGGTGACGGGGCTGGTGAACTGCACATTGGCACAGGCTCGATACGTTGCCTGTGAGTCTGTGTACACATGGTGATGTACAGGGGAGCTTGTTAGGTCTTCCTGGAGAGCTGCGTCGAGATAGTCACAGATATCTTGCAGTTCAGCTTGTGTGCTGTGGGCCGGAGTAACACCGACGTGGTGACGGCGACCTTGAAGTCCAGTAGTTTCGTCGAACCAGGCCGTGGCGTACACAATGTGCGAGTATACCGTAGTGGGCATGACCACGTCCGTGTAGATGACACGCTCGTGCCTAAATGCCGCCTGTGTGGAGCGGGCGTGACGTTTCGCATGGGCTGCTCTTCGACCGCCGTGATGAGGTCCCATGTGGACGGGTAGTGGCTTGCCATCTGTAATGGTAATGTACTCCCACGGAGGTGTGCGTCGCGGGAGTAATGGTAGGCCACTAGTGTTATAGCCCAAACGGCGAAGGGTGTCACGGCCAGCCTCTGTCGAACGAAGCCGGACTTCTTGCGTGTGCCGGTGCGTGTCTGTTATTTGACAGCTATTTCAGCCACTGTACCCGCGCACAACTATAGTGCCTAGGCACTATAGCACAACAAGCGAAACCAGTGTTGCTTGCTGTGTTTGACTTCTCTGTTGTGTGTGCGTATACTGATAAATAATTGGCGATTGCTTTTTGAAACCGAAGATAAACACACATTTATTGCAAAACAGCCTGAAACAACTTCTCAAGAAAATAAAATAAAACGTTTTTTTTTTAAATCCCAACAAGCTTTGTTTGGGGCAGAGTTAATTCAGTTTGCAAACAATTTGCCTCTGAAATGCGAAGATCGTGACGTTCTCAGGCCATGTAGACGACATTTCCAAGCATTGCGAACTTCCCAAGTGCGAATATTCGTTCCCCCAAATTCGTTTCCTCCAAATAATCGTTCCCCAAAAAATATTCGTTCCCTCAAAACGCACCATGTAGAACGGGCTTTAGTCGGGGCTTTTCGTTCCAGTAGTAATGGTCGAAGAAGCATATCAAGAATGCTTTCCCTCATTTGAAGGACAGTATTTTTTGGGCTAAACCCCGAAAATTTCTGTCTGTCTGTCTGTCTGTCTGTCTGTCTGTCTGTCTGTCTGTCTGTCTGTCTGTCTTTTATTCAGCCATTTACCCGAAAGATGAAAGAAACATGGTACCATACTTCATCCTTGTTTACATTGTTGAGCAAAAAGAAAGCATTAGTCCTGCTTCAGCCAGGACATCAATACATATATGGCACTAGCAGAGTTCTTTTTTTTTCAAATAGATGCGTGTTTGAACTGTAATAAGTTCCAATAGATGGCACGCGAGCCGGGCAACGTGAATTGACTTCAGCAAACCTTACCGTGCTTATCGTGGAAGGAGGGAGAAGGGAGGGGAAGAACGTGACACGTGGGCACGGGGTATAAAGGCATTTACTCGGAAAGGGCGGCAGTAGACTACTGTTTTTCGACAACATCTGCAGAGAAGTGAGGATATACGCGGCCAATTTTTAAGGCAAGCATTGTTTACGAGCGTTTTGATGGAAATCATGGCGGAATAGGCATGTCATGCTTGCACAGCTAAACAATATCCTTTCCTCATCGCCATGTATCCCGAAACCCTAAGTTTACAAGCACGCTATCAGGAGCTGTCGTGTTCAATGGGTCTTCGCACTGAACACCTCTCAAACCTAAGCAGCAATCTGCAGCATTTCGCGTCTATTTATAAATTCGTTGGCCATAGTTTTGCGTGCTGACCCATCAGATGCAGGACACCTTCACAGGGGTGCATGGCCGTCTTAGCCAGCTGGGCTGGCTCTTTCTCGCGCGTTAGAGATTACAAGGAAGTACGGCAAGGCAGGCGCGGTTTTGTTGCGGAAATCCGCAAGTGGAAAGCCGGCTGCTTGTGAAGGGGGCGGGTAAACGCAGTTCCGTACCAGCTATTGATGTGGATTCTAACCACTGCAGGGGACGCATCAAGAGCGACCCCTTGTAGTGGGCTGAACGGTAAGGGTGTCACTGTTAGGCATAGTTATGAGGAGAGAGAGAGAGAGAGAGAGAGAGAGAGAGAGAGAGAGAGAGAGTAAGAGAGAGGTCTCTTTAGCGGAAACAAGGAAAGGCTTCACAGAAGCTTATTCATTTTAGAATGCTTGGAGCTCGTGCCACCTTGACAGCCCTCCCGATCAAGCGCAGCTGATCTTCGAGGCTGGAGGTGGCCAAGTCTTTGCCCCAAGGCTCTCTGGAAATGTTGAGGTTAGGCGGTGGGGGGGGGCACTTGGTTAAATTTGTTGTAGCCACCCACCCTGACTTTGAGGGTTCAGGGTTATCCGAGGTAACGGCAAAGAAGAGGTACAGAAGAGGTACAGAAGAGGTACAGGTACAGGTACAGAATTTGTAGGGGTACTTTCGAGGGTACTTGGGGATAGGTGATCACGCATCAAATCAGGGTTACATCGACAACTGAGCAGAGATGAGCAGCGTGCAAGGATCAGTCTTAATTTTATTCTGACCATTCTTTCAAACCAGCCGCAACCTCAGTTAGCGAGTATTCTGCGTTGAGTAGGGATATCATTGTTTACCGCGGGCATGACCCCGCCCAGCCACTTGTTGTAGCGCGGTTGCAGATTTTCGTATTTTTATTTGGAACACTTAGCTGTCATCAAATATTATACGTGTGCGTTTCCAGTGCGTTTCCTTCCAACAAAAGAAACGGGGCTGCAGCGTGCGTTCAATTTCCCATAGTTACGATCTAGCATTGGAACTAAACTGTGCTGTCGAAACGGCGCTCGCAACCGTTGCGCTGTGAGCCTCCTTCGCGTCTCACTGGCAAGAAACAATAGCGCTCTATTTCAGATGAAATATGTGGAACGTGTGTTTAACGCAACCTATTTTGAGCCAGATAAAAGAGTGTACACAACGTCCCCAGGCTCAGGTTACTCAGGTACGTCGTGCTCTGGAAGCAATCGCTCAACAGATTGCGCAGTTGGAACGATTTTGTTGCAATGCGCCGTCCCAAACAGCACAGAACAACTGCACGGTCTCCGTATAGTTGTTTACGCACCTGCTAGTGCATTGCAACGGAATTCGTCGTTGGGATGGTCCTAAACCACTAATGGTCCCTCAAAACACCTCTTCATATCATTTGTACAAAAATCCTATCTTGGCTGATCAACGGTGTTTTCACGTACCGCAATAGCGGTATCGTAGCGTAGTTCCGTGCGACAGCGCCCCAGACACGCTGTCTAGTAGATCTCTATCACGGGATCACATGGAGAGCAGCAATAAGCACTGCTTTGACTTTTGCCACGTTGTGCTGCAAGTAAAATTTTACACACTCTCTCGCTCTCTCTCCCTCTGTTGCTCATATGGCCAGTTTAGGTGATCCGATCCATCGAAAAAAGGCAGCAAGTAAGACCTTAAACAGCAAGAAATTAAGGACGAAGAAGGAGCGGTCCGTTTGTGTTCTTCCCCTACTCGTTGTTTTCGCCTGAACTCGTATTTTTCGGCTCGGTTTTCGTCTCCAGTGACCTGTAACCACGCTGTAACATCTCTGGCCCCTCTCCGGTCCGACGGCAAGCAAAAGGATGACCCTTCGGGGTTTTCCTCTGCATCAGATCCCGCCTGCCGGCCGCTAGGCCTACCCCTTCTGTCTCTCAGTCACTGGCGGGTGCGACGCCGCGCACCTATGTCACACATGTCGGAAAAGCTCTGCGTAGCGCTATCCACTCAACTTGGGACTACGCTCGCTGCATCTGACATCGCTTCAAACCCGGCACTGGACGACCCGCTGCCAATGGAGGAAACGGCGTCCCCGCTACCCCCGGCTGACACCTGTACTTTATCAAAGCGGCCATCAGACAAAGGTGCGGCCCAGGTTACGACTGAGGTTTCACCCTCGCCGGCGGCCAAACAGGTGTGTACATCTGTCGCAAACACATCCCTGCAAGGGACTGATGGACGGAATACAACACCGACAGCTACTTCATACTGTACAGCCGCCGCCACTTCCCAGGGCCCTACAACCAATGGGCAGAGTCCCTCGGTGTACAAAGTTGCCATCAAACCTCGAGGGCGATTCAACATCCTCTCTCTTCCGACAAAGACACTGAAGCAGTCGCTCGACGGATGCCTAGGAACAGCCGGATTTGCCGGCTACGCATACCACAACCGAACCAACACAGTGTCTGTCTGGATGTCGTCTCTTGAGGCTGTCCAGCGACTTTGCGCTCTGGACCATATTCTTCTGTCGGCAGAAAAACAGCTACCTATACAAGCGTACCTGCTGTCCGGTACTGACATCCGACGCTATGTTGTTTCGGGATAGACCCCAGAGAGAATCCCGAAGACCTGTGGGCCAGTATCCGGTGCTCCACGCACCAGGTTCTTCTTGTCCGCTACATGAGAGCTGGCCGCACGTGTCTCGTAACCCTTCGAGGCCCGTTAGAGCAACCGGATCGTCTTTTAAATGCAGAGCATTTCAGTAACTCACGATGTCACCCGCGTTGGCGTCCGTAGTCCGCACGCTCACTGCGCATGCGCGTGGAGTCGAGGCGAAAGCGAACACATCTCTCGCGAGGGGCATTGGATTGGATTCGAACACTCTCTCGCGAGGGGCATTGGATTGGATTCGATTGGATTGGCTTGGATTGGATTGGCTTGGCTTGGCTTGGCTTGGATTGGATTTGGATTGGATTGGATTGGATTAAAGTGGATTGTGTTGGATTGTGTTGCGTCATAGCCGCGGCACGTTGCGTCATAGCCGCGGCCGGCAGACGCGCTTGGGCCGGCGCATGTGCAGTACTCTCTATTCCGCGGTTTCCTCTCCTTCGGGCGCGCTGCGCATATAACCGGTGTGCCGTTCTCCGGCCAAGCAACATCCGCGGTTGGCTCAAACACCTAGAGTCCACGCCGCTTTACAAGTACGCCAACGTCGTCGACTGGGACCGGCTTACGCAGTCCCCTCAACGTATATAAGCGGCGGAGCACGCGTTCGGAATTCAGTCAAGGGCGTCTTTGCATGGCTTACGCTTGACGTGACGCTTTGCTTGACTCGAGTAGATGCGACGCATTTACTCGAGTTCCCCCCGTGGGAAGATGCGGGCGGCTTTTTTCTACAACGGCTGCGTTCTTCGCCCACGTCCATACAAGGCCGGAGTGGTGCATTGTTATCAATGCTTCCGTCAGGGACACATGAGCATGTCGTGCCCATTCCCTGTCACAGAACCACCAGTGACAACGGCCTCGGAACCACCGGCTTCTACGGCATCAGAGGCACTGGCTAAGTCATAGTCCGTCTCACCGCAAGTTAGGTTTCGATGTGGTCTGTGTCGAACGGATGAACATGACATCCCGGACAAAAAGTGCCCTACTAAGTGCAAAGCTACTCGCGCTAAGCGACGCGCGTTCCGACGCCAGCCCAAACCCAACGATATTCATCTGTCCAACCGTTTCGGCTGTTTGGCGGAGGAAAGCGAAGAAGTAGTAGAAGAAGGCGCTCTGGAGCCTTTGGATTTCTACCAGCCATTGTACCGGGATGTGCTCCGTGGGTCCCGCCGACAGAAGAAACGGTACAGTCAAACAGTGCAATTGTCTCCGGTTACGAAAGAGCTAGGGAAGATAGACCAGCAGTTGGCTTTGCTGCAAACTGAGATGACTAAGTTCACACAGCGCCGTGCCCGCTTAATTCATCGACCGCCCCGTCAGCCTCCACCGAAACAAGACCGCTCGAGTCAGCCCCGATTCGCCCCATCAAGCATGACCCCACCAGAGACTGTCCCTTCTGCTTTCACGCACCATGAGCTTGTACAGTTTGTGGTGCAGCAGCTGCAGAACTTGGTGTCCGTGTTAGCAGCCCAACTAGGTTAAGTCTCATTTCACTATGCCTGTGTCACAATATATATAGTCCAATGGAACTGTCGCGGCCTCACAGCAAAGATTGGAGACCTTCGGGAACGCGTTCGCCTAGGCAAACTGCGAGCTTGGGCTTTCCGACTACAAGAGACAAACTCTCTACCTCACCTCCCAAATTGCACGGCTTACGCTACGCCATCCATACATGATCGGCGCTGTGGCTCCAATGGATCTCCGCAAGGCAAAGCCGCCATCTATGTGCTCACGGCTTATCCGCAGACTCAGATCCCCCTAGACGTGTAGTGTACGGAATGGCAAGAAGTGGTTGCAGTGAAAGTTCAACTGCCCAAGTTAGCAATAATCTTGGTGTCATGTTATGTACGCCCACACAGCGGACGTGCGCCTCGTCTAAGAATGGGCTGGTTAACATCTCCCCACGGCATTCCCACGCTGCCTGCCCAATACTTGTGGCCGGGGACTTTAATGCCCCTCATTGCGACTGGGGTTATGCTACCACAAGTGCACGCGGACAGGTGCTACTTGACTGCTTCAGCGATGCGCACTTCACCCTCCTTAACGATATCTCATGTCCTACGCGCCGATGTACTCATCCCCGGATGCCACCCTACTCGCCCGACTTAACCTGGTGGCTTGGAAATGATACGTTCTCCTGGCACCGAAAGGCCGACTGCTGGGGCAGTGATCACCATCCCATCAGGCTTGGCATTGTCCCAACCATGACGCGTCGCTTACGACGACGCTGCGCTGTAACAAACTGGGATATGTTCCGGGACAACATCAACACAATGCTCACGGCGCCACGTCCGGACCCCATCACTCTCGTTAAGGAAGCCCTGCGAAGCGCCTGTGAGGACACATGAGTAGAGGAATCCCGGCCGAAGCCTGACCTTCGACTCTTACAGCTATGGGCCCAGCGCAAACAAGCTGAAGTGGCTGCCTCCCGAGATCCCTCGTCTGTGGAGGCCCGAATACGCTTAAAACGTCTGACTGCGGCTGCCAGGCGTCATGAGAAGCGTCTGTCAAGGCAGCGATGGCTGAGCTGGTGTGAATCACTCGGCCCATCGGCGACTACGTCATCCATCTGGTGCACCTTTCGTGCGATGGAAAGTGGAGGCCGCACTCCAGATGCGGCAGCCAGTGCATGTTTGGCATCGGACAAAGATCCTGCTCAATTTGCCGCCGATATTGCCCGCGCCTTGTTTCCTGCCTTTGATATTCTTCCAGCCAGCAACCCGTGCCCGTTTCCCCTTCTTGAAGGTAGCGCACTTAAACACGGACACTAGCGAAAGAAACGACAAACCACAGAGTTATGGTTTCTTTCGTTTCTTTCGCTAGAGTCCGTGTTTATGTGTGCTACCTTCAAGATGTCCCATATGCATTACCAACTAGCCCAGTTGTCACTTCTTCCCGTTTCCCCTGCCGAGTCACGTCTGTTCCTCTCCTCCTGACGACGCCGTGCGTCGAATTCAATCGCCTTTCACCATAGCCGAGTTCCTTGCTGCGATTGATCACGCCAAACATCGTACCGCTCCAGGGCCAGATGGCCTTGCGTACCAGAACCTCGACGATCCAGCCCTCAGCAATCTCCTTGACTCCGTTGACGAGGTCTGGCTCTCTGGTGACATACCAGAATCTTGGCTCCTCGCTGTTATCGTCCCGATACCGAAGCCTGGTAAGCCACCCGATCAGCTCCCTAATTTGCGTCCAATAGCCTTGACGTGCACCCTGTGCAAACTGTTGGAGCGTATGCTGGCAACCCGGCTTCAATGGTGGATGGACACTTTCCGGTGGTATCACCCGGCGCAGATCGGGTTTAGGCCCCGTCTGGGTACTGAGGATGGGCTTGACCACTCCTCGTCAATGGTGTTACTGGGCGGCCGATCACACAAAGTGCGCACAGTGCTTGCCAAGGACATACAAAAGGCATACGACAACGTTAGCCACGGAGCCATCTTGGAAATTCTCCAAGGCCTTCTTTTCCCGGACAAGGTTTGCTCTTTCCTCCGGAACTTCCTCACAAAAAGACCCTTTTCGGTTCGCATTGGTGGGACGAGTTACGGTCACTTTACGCCTGTCCGCGGAGTGCCTCAGGGATCGGTAATCTCGCCCTTCCTTTTTAATATTATTATGTTATCGCTGGCCAGGCATCTCGGCTCTATACCTGACATGCACTTTCTGATGTATGTGGATGACATCACAGTGTGGACTGTACACTCAGACCTGACTCGGCAAACCGAGTGCCTTCAACAAGCCTTGTCTGACACGCAGAAATGGTGCGAATATGCTGGACTGACACTTTCCGTCGAAAAGACAGCTATTCTGCCTGTGGCCAGTGCTTGGGGCCGTCGTCGACTGGCGATGTCTCCAATCGCATTACAACTCTGCGGGCGACCTGTACGCACTGCCACCTCACTTCGCGTGCTGGGATTAGAAATTTATGCGTCTGGGTCAGCGTCTATGTGGATACGTTGCGCTCGCCAAAAAGCGGGACAGATGCCCCACCTCATCCGACGCATCTCACAGAAGTCTGGTGGCTCCTGTTCCAAAAGGGTCCATCTATTGGTGCGGTCTGTACTCCAGCCTCGGATTGTTTACCAGGTACAATAGACACTTTGCAAAAAGGCGGACAACGCTGAGAACTCAGCGGTGGTAGCACTGGTGGTGAACGCGACGACGCCATTAGAAAGGAAGCAGGTCGTAGCAACGCCATTGCGGTTGCATGTTTTCGCCCACGGCTTTACGAGTCTGTTGCCCCACGACGCGTATGCAATTACGTGGACGGTGGATGGTAGCTACCCCATAGAAACTGTGCTCGCAGCCTTTTCGCTTCCTTTCTAATGGCGGCGCAGCGGGTGCACAGTGTTGTCACAGTGGCTTGCTGCTTTTCCGCCAACGATTTGGCCATTTTTCAAAGGGTCTATTCCAACACCTGAACCAGGCGGAGTGGGCTCGACCTGAGGCAATTAACCGAGCCGCAATGCGTGCAATTACCTGCCTCCCTAGGATAACACCGATCCCTGCTCTTCAGGCTGAAGCTCAAGTTAACACCTTGGATGAGCTTGTCCATCAGCATCGGTCCGCCCGCATGCATAAACTCACCTTTGTTGCTGAGGCAGCGGCGTTAGGAAATTACATGGGTCGTTCACTACCCACATCTCCAGCCTGCGTCGTTACCAGGCCACCCTGGCTATACCACCAGGTGTCCGACAACAGGCCACTAACGCGACTTCACAATCGATGCAACGGACATACTGATACGCTTTTCGCGGTCGCACAAGAACTGGCGGCTGAGTCTCAACCCCAGGTGGTGCAGGCATTTGTGGACGCTGGGGCCAAGGACTACGTGGTGACGACAACACTAAAATGTCTTTCCCACCCAGTGGCCTGTCAAACGTGCTTCTACGAAACACACCGCACCCTGCCGTCTATGCTGGCTGAGCTTACGGCCATCCGGGACGGCTTGCAAGTACTAACTCATGCTCTTCATCGAGCCCCTAGAGGTACTACTTTACAAATTTATACAGACTCCACGGCAGCCATACGTGATTTACGTCGAGTGAATAACATCTTGGCTATCTCGAGGGACATTCATGACATACTGGATACGTACCCCTGCCCTCTGCGGCTCTCGTGGGTCCGGCGAAATACGCTTCCCGCTCACATTGCGGCGGATGGTGCCTGCCACAATGCATTTGTTCCACGACCATTGCCTTTACTGACATTAGATACCCCAGGACAGTTTTTACAAAGAAAAGATCTTCGTCACGCCACACGAGCTCTAATTCCACCGTGTGGAACGGACCTCCCTAGCCGACTCACTCGCCGGGAGGAGGTCTTGCTGCAAAGACTTCGTGTTGGTGTAGCCCTGTCTCCCGCTGTTACCCGGGAGTGGCCACCACGCTACTATGCCCCGTTCGACCAGAACTGCCCCTTTTGCACGGCTCCTGCCGCAGATGCCGACACAGAACATTTGCTGTGGACGTGCCCTTCATTGCAAGCGGCCAGAACACGACACCTTCGAGGCACAGGCCTCCACCCTGGCAGACCACCTGACCTCCATCGGTTGATATGGGGACCCCACCACCGCTCCCTCCTTGCGTTTCTTCGCGAAACGGGAGTTAGCCTATACTTGTAGCATAGTATTTATGTCAACGGGCATACTATCGCAATTAAAAAAAAAAGAAACTAACCTAGTTGACAGTGATTACAAATGGTATTTGTTATTCCGATTGATTTTCTCGGTTTCGTTATTATAACGAAGCTTTCTATGCCTCACTTGCGCGGTAGATGGTAACACGAAAACGCACTGCAGAAAAGCCAACCTTACACAATGGGTTTCAACAAAGGCCACACGACGACGCCGATGACGATGAAACGCGAAGCCCCTTAAGAAAGAAACTTAGGTGGTCGGCATCCGACATGCGTCCCCCGCGTTACAAAGGAGGCTCAAGGTGTGCGACAGCTTGCAAGGCACTCTTACTACCCACAAGACATGGCACCTACTACGCCACCTTCATGATCCCCTCACCACCAAAAAGGACTCGAACTGAAACATGGCCTGAACCCCACACGCGTACTCTGGCACACCCGGCCAACTCATCCAGGACCTTCAAGACATATACCTACCAACAGATACAGTTGACCTCCGCTACCATACACAGGCAACCCCAACGTCTCTCTCGATTGGAATATCCAGCTCCAGCAGCACTTGGGAGAATGGCAAACTCCATGTAGGGATCTGGTCAACACCTCAGCACCCAAGACGTGCTCCTTCAAGTCAAGGAAGAAATAATCGCACCAGCCACCTGTGACTCCCCTAAAGCCATCCTTGCCCGGGATCGCAAATGGGCATTTGATAAGGTGACCCACACGGCGATTCTTGGTCGTCTTAATCAGACTGGGTGCGGAGAACGAACCTGCATCCACATCGTCGATTTTCTCACGGATCGCGAGCCATCCTCAAACTAGAAGATCTCATCTTTAAATGAATCCATCTCGGCAGTCGCGGCACGCCTTAGGGATCTGTATTGTCTTCCCTCCTGTTTAACGCTTTATTCATTGGCCTTCCCGCTGCTCTACAACGCGCTGCGGAGACCGCGAACGCGTATGCTCAAGCCAGTGACCTGCGCTCTTCTTCTCAAAAGTCAGAATTAATGATAGTTCCTAAGCACAACCTCAACCCTGAGCCTGACAAAATCTCGATTGCCCTCGACGGAAACACTATACAACCAGCACGAGCACTGAAGATTGTGGGTCTTACTATCCAAACCAACACCATAAATGACCAAACACTTTACAACCTTAGTAAAGCGACTGTCAGGTAATACATCGTCGCATCATTAACCGGCACAAAGGCATGAAAGAAAAAGATACTCTTCGGCTCGTTCACGCCTTTGTCATCTACCGCCTCACTCACATCGCACCGTATATTGCCCAGACTCGAACCGACACCGACAAACTCAATCGCCTCATCCCGAAAGCAACTAAACAAGCAGTGGGTGTCACGATGAATACGTCTACGGTCAAACTAAACTACTTATCATTGGGATCCGCAATACCATATAGGAGCTCATTGGCGGACACCTTTCCAGTCAACGCCTTCGACTTACCCAAACCAAAGCAGGACGTGGGGTCCTTCAAAATATTCAGTTGTCATACCCTGAACAGACCCACCTGGTCACTATCTCCGGCGCTTGGCTCTAGTCCATTGTTGTGCGCCCCCTTCCCAGACCAGAAATAATATGCACCCGGACCTCCACCCTGGTCGTCGACAAGCCCGAAGCAATTGGCCCAAGAAGAACTTTACAGCAGCCGATCCGACATAATCTACACAGATGCGGCCAGATACCCAGATAACCGAAGTATGGTGGCAGTGGTAACCTCTACGAACGCCCTCATCCCCACCGCCTCAATCGGCACTATTTCCTCCCTGGACGCTGAAGAATTAGCATTGCGCTCGCCCTTACCCAAACCACCTATACGATTATACTTACCTATGAACAAGCCACCTGTCGCAGGCTCCTGTCGAGATGGGTGGCCCCCGCCACATGGCGACTGCTGAAAGAAATCCGCCTGCCCCACGGATGGACATTGTGTGGACTCCCGCCTGCTCACATACTCACGCTCAGAGGAATTCAAGGAGGCACTTTTCCCCACCCCTTCCGTATGCATTCACTCTGTCCTACACAGCACTCTGATAAGTGTAAATTCTGCCAGGAACCAGGAACTCTGACACACACATTATTCGACTGCACAAAAACTCAAACCTGCCGCCCCTGAACCCGTCCCCTCCCCCCCCCCCCCTTGAGCAGTGGGAGATACTGCTGTCTAGCTGTCGACCTGAGGACCAGCACTTGCTTGTGACCCGGGCTACGAAGCCTGGACAGCACATGGGCTCCTGAACTGCCGAACCACTCTCACATTATAGCGTAATAAAGTTATCTCTCTATCTGATTGCGCTATTCCGATACGGTCAAAACAGTCCAAAATTTGGAATTTCACTTTGGCACAAATTGCACGGGAGCAAGCTGCGCGTTTTAACTATCTTTCTCTTAAGAAAAGGGATTAGATTTTTACCCATGCTTATAACAACCGGAAGTACACGTGCTCTAACTTACTTTCATACACCCGGACATATAATGCACCATTTTGTAAAACAATGTCCCGTAATGGTACTGTATCAAAAAATTCGTCAGGTCTGAGAAATTTCTTTGTTGGCTCGTTGAATGAAACTGTTCCAAATTTACTAATTGAGTGCATTTCAGCAAATCGTCCTTTTTCCTGTCCTCAGTTAAAAAAATCGAGCAGAAGAACGCATTCGATTTGGCTTCACATCGCTCCGCAGGAAAATCTCGCACCCCGCGGAAATATCTCCCCTACATGAAGACAACCGTGCGTACATCGTCGGAACAGGTAACGAACACATGCCCGCTACCAGCCTCCCTGTCATCTGTCGATTTTCTCGGCGTCGCGGAAGCCCACGATCATCGGGCAGTGGTTAGGCCTAGCTCACCCGGCACGGATTCGGCGGGGCCGTCTCCGCCTCCGCTGCGAGCTCTTACAACGGCGACCCCACCAGCTACAGATGCTCCGGCTGCACCCGGACAAAGCTGCGATGCTGTCGGCACGACACCAACATCCGAAGCACACCAGTCGGTGAGTGACTCGGTTACCGAGCCGGCCGTGCCAATGGACACTCAACCCACCCTTCGCGATGAAACCCAAGCCGTATCGCACCTTCAGGTAAACAACCAGACTACGTCAGTTAACAAGACACAACACCTGTCTTCAACGGGTCGCGTCGGCCATAAGCGGCCGACAGGAAATTCGGAAAAGAAATCACCCCCTCATGATTCCCAAGAGAAGCGTCCTTGCCTGAGCATGAACCACCCAGTCCATTTTACACCTGTATCAGTCCGGTACAAGGCCACGATTAAGGCTTCAACACCAAAAAGCCTTGTAACCATTCCAAACCGCATCATACAAGCAAACTTACATTCCTGCCTCGGCACCAAAGGCTTTCGTCGCTTTGCTGCTCACCCGATGTCAAACACCATCGCTGTGTGGCTCCCGACATTGGCTGCAGTTGATCGCCTGCAAATGCTCAAGTGCATAACGATCACACCTCAAGACGTGGTCCCCGTGCAGGTGTACCTAGTTGAAGGGTCTGGCTTACATCGCTACGTTGCGTGTACGGTGTCGATTGCAAAGAAGATCAGGCAGTGCTCCAGCGTGAGCTTTACTGCCCTACACACCGCATCATAGCAGCGCGCTACATGGGAAAAAAGGGCTCCTGCCTCGTAACGCTCCAAGGACCTCCGACACCCCCCGCCTGTTTGTACTACTTCGGTTGCATTTTACGACCTCAACCCTACAAGCATAGTGTTGTTTACGGTTAAAAGTGCTTTCTACCTAGCATGTGCGCAAGTCCTGCCCATCCCGATGCCTGGATGAGGAAATGGCTGAGAGCCAAGGGTCTTACGAGTGTGGCCTCGGCAAAAGTAACGACCACCACATTACATCGCCTAGGTGCCCGACCAAGCGAGAGGCTACCGAGACACTACGTCGCCGTCAAAACCGCAGGCTCAAAAGAAGGGAACTTAAACACATTCGCCGTATTGACAACCAACCGTTTTTCGGCCCTCCAGTGGGATGAATAAGACTGGCCAGACCTCTCTGATTTGCGTTCTGTACCTGAAGAACCACTACTGTACAGTGACGCTGCGCGCCGAGGGTATCGCCGCCGCCAAAAGAGTTCCCTGCAGCATACACTTACGCCAGAACCCGATGATGCCACTACGGCTGCTGTTGATGAGCAAATCGCTCAACTCTTAGAAGAGGTCACTAAACTCCGGTGGCACCGAGGGGTTCTTTTACGCCGCAAACGAACAGAGCAACGCACAGACCTGTCCGCAACGCCCTCATCTACGATGCACACTAAACTTTTTTACGCCCTTTTGGCCAAAAAGGGTGTAAAATAATTGAAAAAAGGGTGTTGGGAGGCCCTTACGCCCTTTTTCTTGAATCTCAACACCCTTTTTTGTAGCTTTCCACCCTTTTTGCGTGAAAAAAAGGGTGTTGACCAACCTCACCACCCTTTTTTTTGGAAGGGTGTTGAAAGGGTGGGGAAAAGGTGTTCAGCTCATCATTGATTGAGGTCATGCATGCAATATAATTTCAAAAAGACATCCCATTGTGCCATCCACCCAACCTCGTCAAAAATGTTCAAAAGCAAAACAAAAAAAGCTGCCAAATTCAATAAAAAGCAGCGGCAGCACCGACGTTGAAACAGGAAAAAATATCAGCCCTTGCTTATTACGACATCGACAGAATAACACTCCCCCTCCCACTTTTTGTTTTCTACAACCTTGCACCGAGCACAGCACAACCTTGAACTGTGACATCTGTATCATCATTCCGTCGTTCCCTGTTCCTCTCCTGCCCCACCAGCACAATCATAGCCCCCTCTGACAACAGTCATTCTCGTCACTCAGTGGAGTTATAAAGTACAAGCAATCACAATTTTATTCCATTCTTATTGTTAGCGACCGTAAATATTGTGTACAAATGCAATAAACAGACCACCTAGTTTCTCCTACAGAAACAACGTTGGAGAACAAGGCAGATATCAAAAGAAAACAAAAGTTGGGAATGGAGGGGGCATGAAGTCGGGCGCTAAATAAACAGACGCCAAATAATAATACGATTACTTACACTAGAACACTGCCAAATTTCATTGCGCAGTGTTATCTTACTATCTGCTGCTTTTTTTAACGTTCAAATGGAGCGCCAAAAAACTCAGTCCGCGTTTTGTGTTTGTAAACTTTAAAAATCTAAGCTTCTTTATTATATTGCACACAAAAAATAATAATTTACTATTGTAGTCAGTAAAAGAGGCAATTATTTATTGTTGTCGTTTTAATTTCTTTACGCAACTCCCTGTCAACGGCCGAAACCCTGAGTACGGCGCGCGGCGGCGTGGCCGGATTCCGGAACAGATACCCCGTGACTACAGTGGGCGGAGGTGGCCCCGACCGTGATGACTGGCGGCGGCGCCCGCTTGGGGCGCTGCTGTGCGAGAGGGTGCATGTGCGCGCCGTCCGCGCCAGCCACGAGAGCTTCGCCGCTGCGACATTCCACAATAAAACACAAGAAAAACAACGTACTCTACTCTCGCTACCAGACCACTGCTCGGTGGTGATCTCTGCGCCCTCAAGCGTATTTTTTTTCCTCTTTTTTTTTCTTTTTTTTTGTCTTTCCCGGCATGGCGGCTTCTTGTCGCGTATGTGCGGTCGTCGCTTTTCAGCAGCGGCGGGTTAACCAACGGATCGCCAGCGATGCGACATGGTGAGTGTGGTGAGTACATACGACCAGTTTGTTACGATTCAATGCTTTTAATACCTCTACGCTTCCTTCTTTGCTGTCCCGCCCCGAGACTGTTGTCGCGAGGTTTCACACTCGATCCGCGAGGACAAATTAAACGGACGAACATTGTAAATTTACCGCAGCATCTAGTGACTGTTAGAATCCGTTGACATTAGCTGTTAATAGTGCCAGTCTTTGGTGTTTCGCGGACAAGCTGGTTGCCCAACCTGAATGCGAACGAATGAAAACGCAGCACACATTAGGTAGGGAGGGAGACAGCGACGCGGATGCGACAACTGGCTGTCTTGGCATTTAATTACAGCAAAATGTTTGCACCAAGAAAATTGATGAGCTATAGCGATCGCCATTCATCACGTTAAAACCACATTCTCGCAAAGTCAAGCCTAGGGATTGTCACGCGATGAAAGACTTCGCAACCCCTTTGGCTCTTACTCGGAAATAATGTTGGGGCGTTGCTATACCCAGCACACAACAAAACGGAGTACAGTGCATGTGCCACACACTTGTCTGTAACAGCGAGCCTCTGAAAACGGCGGAAACAATCTTTTACAAAAACTGTGAGGCCAAAAGTAGTCGGTAAGATTTAAGAACGCCATGCCATAGTAGTTTTCTTTATATTCTTTTCGGGCGAGGAAGGATGAGGCTAGAAGTACGACAGTTGTGTTATATATAAGTGTGTTGCTCTCTGTACATACTATATCACCGGTGGTTAAGGAGCTAGGGATAAAGGAGTGACAAAGAGGGAAAGGAAAACTGTTCAAGTTGGCTATCATTTTTGAAAGTACAAGGGCAGTCTCACCAAAACTGATTTAATGTTGAAAATATCTTTATTCAAAAGAAAAGAAAAAAGAGGGAGGAAAGAAGGTGGCTATCCCAATTCCGGGATTCCACTGGCCTCCATCGCCGCTATGGCTCTCTCTACCAGCCATCGTTGGCAGGCAGGGTCATCGCTGCGCAGGGTGGCCTCCCACTGCTCCCTTGACGTGTTTGTGAGTGGGTGTACTGTTGGTATGTACTGGCATGCCCACACTGTGTGGTACGCGTCCGCCCTCTCCCGGCAGTGCGGGCAAAAAGGTGAATATAACGTGGGGTACCAGCAGTGTAATCTAGCCAGTGTGGGTAATGTGTCTGTCTGCAATCTCCTGAGAATGTGCTCTTCTTCATTACTGAGAGGGCGGACGCGTACCACACAGTGTGGGCATGCCAGTACATACCAACAGTACACCCACTCACAAACACGTCAAGGGAGCAGTGGGAGGCCACCCTGCGCAGCGATGACCCTGCCTGCCAACGATGGCTGGTAGAGAGAGCCATAGCGGCGATGGAGGCCAGTGGAATCCCGGAATTGGGATAGCCACCTTCTTTCCTCCCTCTTTTTTCTTTTCTTTTGAATAAAGATATTTTCAATCAATCAATCAATGTGACGGGTTGGCCTAGTTGATATTCCATTGCTGGAATAGTGGAGGGCAATAAAATGGACAGGGGCTGTGAAAGGACAACACAAGTGCGCTACTACAACTGCAGTTTATTATACAGACACTCTTTTTAAAAACAAGCTAAGGACAAATAAAACTGTGCAGAAAGAGAAAGAACAAATAAAGGGGTAATCACACGTACGTGTGATTAATTCTGCACGCTCAGACACCCGTCAACCCATGCGCTATCTACAAAATTGAATTTCAATTCAATTTCTCTGCCTGATGGTGCAAGTGATACACACCGATACACCTGTCTTATGCAGTCTTGAGTATTTGCTGCTTCTACTTTTTATTTTTTAATTGTTGAAGTTTGCTAATCGGCATAAAAACTACCTCCCTACTGTGCCGATCGCTCGATCGACTGCAGCGGGTGGAGCTGAGATTGGGTAAACCATTCAGGCATCATGGGACCCACTGCAGTGGCTATGGTGTTGTGCTGCTGAGCCCAAGGACGCGAGTTCGATTCCCGGCCATGGCGGCTGCATTTCGGATGGAGGCGGAAAGCAAAAACGCCCGTACGGTTGAGATTCGGTGCACGCTAAAGATACCCAGGTGGTCAAAATTAATCCCGAGCCCTCCACTACAGTGTGCCTTTAGCGAAGGTGTAGCTTTGGCACAAACAATTATTCAAGCATTGTACCAGGTGAAGAAAAAATAACGTAAAAAGGTAAATAAGTTTGCATTGTTTTCCTTTCATGCAAATAAATTAAACGTGCTGCTGGTCATAGCAGAAATTTTAGGGTTCAGTTTTTTAGTATGAAGGCCTCTGGTACTAGTGCTCCCTTTAGTACGTGTGATCAAATGCTGTGTGCTGGCCACCAGACCCACCCGCAGCTTGGAGAACATATTCTACAGCCTTCTGCTCAGTTATTGTTGGCTTGGCCATTTTTCCGGGTGCAGCATGATTAGGCTTCCGTTTCGTAGAAACAAATCTGAGCTTTTTTTGTTGCTTGGAGTATTCGCCACCGGATGCTGCACCTAAGAGCTGCTTGAGAAGTAGTGCGCGTGTGTGTGTGTGCGCGAGTGTTGAGTCATGCAAATCAGTTGTAATGTAAACTCAAGGGTAGGCATGCAGGTGAAAGTGTTATTTGGTGTGTTAAACCCGAAATTAGACTGCTTATCCTTCCGGTTTATCAACCATTCTTTGGTGCTGTCTTCATGTGGCACCCAACTTGTGATTCCCATTATAGCTACTCAGGACCATAGCCAGATTTTTTGGGGGGGGGGGGGTATGGATTTTGGGAAGGAGGTAGTTTTCCCGAAACAACAGTAAGTATTGCTTACATGCTGCCTGGAAACGATATCGGGAGGGGTTCAAACCCCCAAACTCCCCCTCTGGGTACGGCCCTGTAGCTACTGCATGTAATTCAGAGTTCAGCTGACCATCATCTGAAGTGAAACTTTGCTTCTTTTGCAGCTGACCATGGCCACGGTGACTGCGACACACTGGGCCATCTTTGGATGTGCAGAAAAATGGAGCAATAAATTTGTACGCTTTATTAACAAAATACTTCTGTTGAATGGTTACCTGTGTTACCAGAAAACTTTTCTTTGAGATTTATGGGCCGATCAAAATTTATCACATTGAGGTAATGGCAGGGCATTATTTTCTAGTACCAGGGTCCTTTCACCTGACTGTGGTTCCCAAGAAAGACACGGGGTCCCTGGAAAACTGCACCTTTACTTGAAGTCCCGTTCCCCCAAGGTCCGATCATCAGCAGGTCACGCTGTGCACACCTAGTCCAGCACTGTTGGCCATGTTCTAATCCAGGCCATGTGATGCCACATCTTCGTCTTCCCCTGGGACATATCCCGTGGGATTGACCACCGCCACCGTTGTCCGGTTACCACAATTTGAAACGACGCGCAAGGAGCAGTATAACGGATGAGCAGTTGTGCACAAGCAAATTACATAGGCAAAGTTACACATGCCGTGATCCACGGCTAGTCATCATTTGTCTGGCTGAAGTGCAGAATAAATGTCTTTCCATTTCTGACCAACTGCAG
This sequence comes from Haemaphysalis longicornis, assembly GCF_048455015.1. NCBI lineage: Eukaryota > Metazoa > Arthropoda > Arachnida > Ixodida > Ixodidae > Haemaphysalis > Haemaphysalis longicornis. The sequence continues at coordinate 70,263,890 of NW_027526422.1, read as the reverse complement.
GGCACGTTACACTCAAAAAGGACGTGGCACCTCCTTCGCTCTCTTCTCGATCCCACTAATACCCGGCGGCATACCGACCATAAGATACAACGCCTCATCAAGAACAGTGATCTCCCCTCGCAATGCCTTCTTGAGTAGATCCAGCATCATCTCTTCGGCCACCCAAGTTCCTATCCCCCTCCTCCGGTCAGCCACTATACCGGTAGTCCCAATGAAGACCTCGATGCCCCTTTTACCTTAACGGAACTCACCGCAGTGCTTGCCCGCCTCACACGCAATACCACGCCCGGGAAAGATAACATCACATACCGCGTACTCCGTAACTTGGATGAGGAGACCCTGCAGGAACTCCTCACTCTCTTCAATGCTCACTGGCAAGCAGGAACCCTCCCGGCAGATTGGCGACATTCGGACATCACCCTCATCCCGAAGCCGAACAAACCCCTCACCCCCACCACTCTCCGCCCAATCTCTCTGACCTCTTGCCTCGTAAAGCTTCTTGAACACCTGATACATCAACGCCTATCCGATCACTTAGAAAAGCAGAACCTCTACCCTCTTACCATGTTTGGTTTTCGCCAACACCTTTCCACGCAAGATGTGCTCATCCAGATCAAGGAAGAGGTGCTTGACCACCTCAGCCGCACCACCCCGAAGACCATTCTTACATTAGACGTCAAGGGAGCCTTTGACAATGTTACACATCAGGCCATACTAGATAACTTAAACACCACGGGATGTGGACTGCGAACTTTTCAATTCGTCAGTGCCTTCTTGCGAGACAGAACAGCAACTCTCCGCCTGGGCCCCCTCACCTCAACTTGTTTCCCCACCCCGGCCAAAGGTACACCCCAGGGTTCGGTTATTTCACCTTTACTCTTTAACATCGCCATGCTCCACCTCCCGGCCAAGCTGCAAGAAATTCCTGGAATTCACCACGCGTTCTATGCTGATGATCTCACCATTTGGACAACCCGGGGCTCTAGCGGTGAGCAGCAAGACAGCCTACAGCAAGCTATTGACACAACAATGGAATATCTCCAACCTAGAGGACTAACATGCGAACCTACTAAATCTGGTCTTCTCGTTCTTCGTGCTCGCACTAGGGGAAGGAAAGCTAACACAACTCCCGATCCCCAGGTCAGCATATCCGGTGCTTCCATCCCACAAGTTCCCACGCTTCGCATCTTGGGAGTTCCATTCCATCAAGACGGATCCGGGTCAGCTCTCCTACCACAGCTACACAAGACAGTCTCCCAGCTGACGCATCTCATTCGCCGTATCCGGGGCTCCTCATATGGACTGCGAGAGTCAGACACATGTCACCTCGTACAAGCCTTGCTCACCAGCCGTATCACTTATGGGACCCCCTTCGTCAATCTGAAACCCCAAGAGACTAGCAAGTTGGACGCCCTCATAAGAAAGACGTACAAATCAGCCCTCAGCCTGCCTACTTACACCGCGAACGAACGACTCATGAAACTTGGCCTCCACAACACCCTGAATGAACTTATCGAAGCCCAGCGCGTATCTCAGCTGCAAAGACTTGCCCTCACCCCCACAGGCCGTCAGGTCCTTCATAATATAGGCCGAACCCCGCCCCCTGCTCGTCTTAACCTACAGCGCATCCCCCTTTCCATTCGGCAACAACTCAGAACAGCGCCCATACCCAGGCACATGCACCCCATTTACAACCGGGCGCGAAGAGAAGCTCGAGTACGCCACCTCGAGAAGCGTTACGGCAATGACCCGCAGACCCGTTACACGGACGTTGCGCATCCCTCCCCCAATTCTCCGGCTACGCTTGTCACCCTGGACAATTCTGGCAACACCCTTACTGCGGCAACTTACCGAAATATGCCTACACCCGAAGCCGAAGCCCTGGCCATCGCCCATGCCATTACTACACATCGAAGTCAGCCTTATCTCACCATCATTAGCGATTCACAGCAAGCCTGCCGCCTTTACCAGGCCGGTCTCGCCCCACAGCAAGCCTTACCCATGCTACGCTACCTACCTCCGGACCTAGAAGTGACCATTGTATGGACTCCTGGCCATGCCGGCCTGGTTGGGAATGAAGCGGCTCATGCCGCAGCCCGCGATCTGCACTACCGGGCACTCCCAACTTCAAGGACCGACACTGGTTGCTACCCTCCCACCACTGAAGACACGCTCCCTGCCCTTGATTCCACCTTCAGCGCCATACTGTCCCACTACAGGCACACACGAAGAATATACCCCCCGCCCCACCCCTCCCTCCCAACACACCACGCCACGCTTTATCGCCGCCTGCAAACTGAAACCTTCTATAATCACCCCATCCTACACCACATCTCGCCGTCCCTTTTCCCCTACAACTGCCCGCACTGTCACATACCTCTCACGACTTACCACCTTGTTTTCTCTTGTCCTCACCACCCTAACTCCATCCCATCCACCAACCCTGAGCAGTGGGAGTCCGAGCTGACCAGCTCAGCACCAGAGCGACAGCAAGCCCTGGTGCAACGAGCTCTGGACGCAGCTCGGACTTGCGGCCTCCTGGACTTGGGAGGCTGAGCACATCGTGGTGTGCACAATAAACGTTTATTCCTCCTCCATTTCTGACCATTTTGGTGTTGCCATGTCACTTCCTCAGCAAGTGTAACAGGTCATGCGAGGCAACAAAATGAGCCATAATGGAGTAAGGGATACAACAGGAGTTGCAAGTTATTTGTTTTCATAACGTTACTATTAGTAGACTACCTATAACAAAGCTACCTTTCAGTTCTTATGAGGTTTCACTGTAAATGCCACGAAAAAGTAAATCCCTGTTAGTCCATGAAGAAAAAATGAATGTTTGGTTCATTGGAATGACTGCCTCATTAGTATGACACTGGCACGCACTATGGGACGCAGTGCAACTGGCTGAGGCCAGCAAAAGCAAGCGCAAGTTGTTAGGCAGGGCTTATGAGCTTGAAAAACAAGTTTTTTTTTTTTTTCATTTTATCATAGTAAGAATCGGGAGAACAATGGAACTTGAAAAAATTACGTAAAATAAACAAAAGTACCAGTGTGCACTGTTGTGCTGTGCACACTATGCTTGTTAGAGCTGCTCAGCAGTATGGCGCTTTGGAGTTTTCTCAACACTGACCGATTGGCGTAAGCGACATCGTCTTGCATGACCCTATTTCTTGAGCATACCCTATATTTCACGAAACGATTACATGCTGTAACAAAGACAAGCCAGAAATACAAGCCAGGTGCACATACGCTCAAAAACAAAGTGAGTATGGACAGTGGGCCTGAGTTAAGGTCTGAGTGGTATTCATGCGCCATCTAGAGGACCAGCGGTAAACGAAGAAATGAAATTATAAGGCATTTATTTTGCCACAGGAGTAGGAGTTGAGGGAGTAGGAGTTGATGATGACAAAAGTTAATTGAACATGAAAATGTTCACTTCGCAGATGAAGTCCAAGAGAGAATGATGATGAGGCCCATGTATCCATGTAGTGTATGCAGTTGCGTCGCCTACGCGGAGGCCTGTCACCGCAAGATGTTGCATCCTTGTCAGATGCAAGGCAAGGTTTCCCCATCTGCTGCAGCCCTAGGTAACGTGCTCAACATTCATTTCAAATGCCTGCCCTGGATACATCATTGCTGACATGACAAGAGACATATTTAGCGAGAGGATTGAAACTTTGGCTTAAATTGTGTAATCTCTTAATGAATAAAGCATTATTCGCTGCTTGGCAAGCAGTAGGGGCTCTATAAGACACCCAATGTTGTGAGTGAAACTGGTATTTTGTCCTAATGGCCCCTTTAACGTGAATAAAAGGTTTTCTCTACAACAGGATTTGTAGCAACTGCGAAACTTAGCAAAGAACTGTAATGTTGTGGCACAGCAGATAAGACGAACCATGGTTGAAGGTTATGAGCGATCTATTTACATCATTTACAAAATGGCCATGAGAGAGTCAGTGCTGGCTTCGCCCCCACGCAGCTTCTCCCTTGTAATTGTCATCAATGGTCAGCCATGGGAATTGTCCACCATGCCCCGTGACAGAATGGCACCTGGAAAAATCAAGGAATGGTCAGGGTTACTCATTAAAGGCCAACGGTACTCACATTTCAGCTCGGCCAGATTTATCAATTTGTAGTAAGTACCACCCAACGCCGCCTGTATAAACATTGCTTGACACGTCGCGTGCTTTTCAATAGGAAGGGGCCAACGGTACTCACATTTCAGCTCGGCCAGATTTATCAATTTGTAGTAAGTACCACCCAACGCCGCCTGTATAAACATTGCTTGACACGTCGCGTGCTTTTCAATAGGAAGGGTAGGGACGCTTAGTTCAGCCACTCATCCGCTATGTGGTGCGCGCCGGCGGACATTTCTCGTTACGTCGCTGCTCTGGAGTCGCAAACGCTGCACCCACTTTTGACGCATGTCTGTCGGCTTGCCTGTTGGGTTTCAAGAGCCGTTTCGGTCACATCTTAGGCGCGACGGGGTGATAGTTCTGGGGCGCGCTGGGGATCTCGTTCAACATGTTGCTCGCTTTATACTTGCTGCATTTTTCCAAAGATAACTGACAGAGGAGGAACTGAAATATATGTGTAAGAACATATTAATTGTCAGGTAGATAAATAGTGAACAGAAAAACTATATTTTAGGAAGGTGCAGCCATTATTTTATGGATGTTTTTTTCTCTCTGGAGGATTTAGGGAGGAAAAAATTGCTTGCACATTTTTCATTCAGGCGCTCGCTTCCACCATTACTTTCGAAAAATATCACGTGCTTGTAAAGCTTAGAAGATTATAGAAAAAAAAAAGGATAAGCAGCTGAGGGTTCCGCCACGCTGTCCGGACGCCTCTACAGTACAGTCCTCAATTTTAAAAGTGCATACCGATGCGGAGTGCGAACAGCGGGGAGAAAACAAGACCGAAATGCGGAGGGGACAGAGGGGGGTATGCCCCACTCAGAAAATTTCGGGGCCCGTGATTCAAGTAGATAAGAGCGCAAAGCTGGCACCAGCCTGCAGCAGCACAAGTGATTTTGCTCCGAGGCAAAGGCGGTTTTATCAGGGACAGACCAAGACAGACAGGCATGGTGAAAAACAAGGCGTAGGAGCGCCACCTGGGGAACCAACCCTAAACAAACTTTAAACTATTTTGCATAGTTTCCGAGAAGCGGTGCTGGCGGGCGGACATGAAAGCACAAAGGAAGGCTACGGAGCGGGGAAGGGTAGGAGAGAGCAACAGGAGAGTGGCTGTTTGGCCATTTTTTCGCTCACGTGTTAGGCAGTAATCATACAGACGGCGCTGGTACCACCAAATCAGCTGGGACACTAGTGGTGGCCCCGCGAAACGCTTTGTTAATCAGTCGGAAGAAAGCTCCGCGTCAGACCACGCTACACCTGCCAGCGCATCACAAACAGCCATGACGCGCCTGTTATGCTCCAGCCGACGGGGCTTCTTTCTCCAGCCAGCCACGCAACTGGAGAACCAGTCGAGCTCTGCTGTGAACACTTCACCTATTTGCTGCCCCATGCGCACGCAGAACTTGCGCGCTGGACAGCCGCAACATCACTCCAATGGCTGCGCTCTTCTCGATTTTGGTTTCAAAATCGACGATTTTTGCTGACCGCTTGCGGCTTCCACGCAAGCATTTCAGCTGTTGTATTTTCATCTCACTTTCTTTTTCAGAAGACCATACAGGAATATCGCTTTCAAGAGGTTGAAATTTTAGTGCAGTTGGCCTTTAAGAAAAAATTATTTTGGTAAGGGTAGTTTGCAAATTTTAACACTGCATAATTAGTGTTTACTCTATTGCTAAGTTCCAAGCACATTTGCAGCATTGTTGAAAACATTTATTAAAATAAGGGGAAGGGGAAACAGAAAAAGAAGCAGAGGGTGGTTATTCCAGTCCCATAGGTGGTAGGCTGCGTGCATTCACAGCTGTACTGCACTGGGAGATCATCAACTCACTGTCTGAGCAAGTTGCTGTGCAGCAAGCCCTTCCACTGCTTTGAGGAGGGGGAGAGAGGGAGTTTGTGGGAGAGCCATGCCAGGTGGGGTGTAGTGTGAGGGGGTATTGAGGTAGTAACAGCAATTGTTGTGTTAGATGAAATCCTGTGAAGTTTGCGCAAAGGTGGTGATAGTGAGCGTGGGTTTAACGATCGTTTTAGATGCACCCATCTGCCATGGAAAAAGAGTGGGGGGGTGGGGGGGGAGAGAGGTGGGAGGCCCGGCAGAGGTAAACATTCTTAGCTTGGAGAAAAGGTACAGGATGGGACAGTCTTGGAGCAGGGTGTAAATGCCTTGAATGCAAGGTCACAGAGCACGTGCCACATTATTCCAATGAAGAGATGCATGGGCAGGGCCACTGAAAGGAAATGGTCGCTGTGAAAGTCCCAAGGAAAAGCACCCGCATGCTGCCTGCAAGTTTGTGAGTACGCTAATACAGGAGGAAGAACCAACGCAATGGCTGCTGCTTCGGCTGGATTTCGAAGATGGTGAGGAATCCAGCAATAGGAAGAGTTACACCACTGGCATTGATGGCTTTTCCACATTACACCAGAGCTGTGCAGAACAGCCCTGAATATGTGGGTAAGTTTCAAAAAAAAAAAGCAGTAATTGTGAATTGTTTTTTTGATCACGCACGCCAGGCACAGAAGTGCCGTCTTTCTTCCGTTACCCCTCCTGGCTACCTGGCTCTGGCTCCCCCGATGCCTCGCTCTGCGGAAGTATTCGTCAACAAAGCTAGGGCCAACGCAGCTCTCACACCCCACATCACTAGAAAATGGATTTACCCAACGGGATCTCCACCTTTCCCCATTGCCGGATGACCGTATTCGCCACCCTTGACCAACACCACAACGAATGTGATGCATTGTGCGGAAGAAGCAGGACATGGAATATTATTGGGGCTCTTCGATTGAGTGTGAAACCTCGCGACAACAGTCTCGGGGCGGGACAGCAAAGAAGGAAGCGTAGAGGTATTAAAAGCATTGAATCGTAACAAACTGGTCGTATGTATTTCACCACACTCACCATGTCGCATCGCTGGCGATCCGTTGGTTAACCGGCCGCTGCTGAAAAACGACGACCGCACTTACGCTACAACACAGCCGCCATCACGCCGATTCGAGAGGCAAAAAAAAAAAAAGAAAAAGAAAAAAAAGTACGCTTGAGGGCGCAGAGATCACGACCGAGCAGTGGTCTGGTAGCGAGAGTAGACTACGTTGTTTTTATTGTGTTTTATTGCGGAATGTCGCAGCGGCGAAGCTCTCGTGCGCCAGCCCGCGCAGCGTTCCGCGTGCTCCCCAAGCGCTGGGAAGCTTCAAGTTAGCCGAGTAGCGCGAAGCGGGCGTTTACTTTTTTCGTGTGTTTGGAGCGTTCGTTTCAAAACGCCATGCTATATAAGAACTACGCGAGTACTTTTAGAATGCACGCATTTTGCTAAACCCAATGTAGATAAATGTGTGGCGTAAACTTCGCCGTCTCCTCCCGCCCTCAAAAAACTTTACTTGTCAGTAACCACCCAACCGATTTTTTATTTACTTTGCTTCTGAGAGCAGAAATATCACATGAAGTTTGAAACCCCTTACCACATGGCCTGCATTCTGCCAGAGATGAAGTGAAAACAAAATAGCAATGGCAAGTATGTCAAGCAAATAACCGCGACTAAAGCAACGTTTGAGATTCTGCGCTGCGCTGCTTATTCTGGGCTGGTGACGTTAGTTTGCGACACTCTCTCAATCAAAGGAGATAAGATAACATGTGCGGCAATATCTGAGGTGAAATAGAAAACATTATGGCAGCGACATTTAAAGCGACACCTTCGATTTGTTTAACATGGATATTTGTAAATATGTCTCCAAAGGCTGCAGTCGTTGCCGAAGACATAATTAACAACCTACAATTCACCTATTACGGCATTAAATAACTACACAGAACATGAATTATATTTCAGAACTCCTGTCGTAATGACAATAATATTGGCGTTCGAAATCTCAAAGCAGCTATTGTGCTTCACCAGGCAGTAAATTAAAAACATTGTTATATCTGCTACTTTAAATTATCTTTCACAAAGGGCCTGACCAACAATATAAACCACGATTTATTACACGTTAACCAATTCCAGAAGTTTCCTCGTGATTCAACTAACCTACTTAGCAGGTAGCTCAGTGTGATGTTAAGAACTGAAGCACTGTGTTCAATGCAGCATGTAGAGGCTGGTGTATGCCAAAACAGGTCAACTATTTAACCTGTTTGTCTTTTTGCATCCTAAAAAACAAGCTTTTTCAGCCAAAGCCTTTTTTTCACACCACTGTTTAAGTGCTCTGTCTCAATGAGTCGGGCCACTGGCAAGTGTATGAATTAGATCTAGGCAATCTGGAAACTATAAAAATGACAAAAAATATGAAAACAAAAATCTGTGCAAATGTGCAATTGCAGACATGAAACGAAGTACTTTATTTACAGAACACTGAACACAAATTGAACATTAAAAAAAACCTCCGTCAGGCACAGATGGCCTGACGGAGGTCCTCAGCCCTCTAAACACTCAGCAACGTAAATTTCACCACTCTTGTCTATGCATGCAATCGAACAGAGCAAATAGTTCTTACAAATATGGGAATAGGAAAAAAAATACAAAGCAATTAGGAAGGGAGTATGAGAAATGTTGTGAGCAAAAAAACAACAACAAAGAATTACAGCACAATTGAGACAACTCTCTGTCGTCGGAAAATAAACAAAAATAAATATATTTGTCTACGCATACATATACACACTTATACATAGTTCTACACAGAAAGAGACGCGCTCAAATACTAACTGCAAGGCAAAGAACGGTAATATGAAAAAAGTGTGGGTATCTCGAACAAACAAATTAGGTACTCAAGGAAGGAGTCAAATGAGAACTATATACACTTCACACTACTGGCAGCGTCGCAACTTTAGGTGTTTTTGTCGTTGCCTTTGACCTTCTCTTTCCTTGTTCAGGCCCTTAACATAAAACCAATCGGGCTGGAAGCTTTTCGAGGACATCTCAAGTCTTCTGGCGGCGCGTTCTCGTTGATGTAACGTTTAATCCAGGCCCGCCTTCACTTGCTAGTTGCGTGCGTGCGTGCGTGCGTGCGTGTGTGTGTGTGTGCGTGTGTGCGTGCGTGCGTGCGTGCGTGCGTGCGTGCGTGCGTGCGCGCGCGCAAGCAATACATTACTTAAACCATTGTAGCAACTTCGTTCAAATGTCGTACACCGAAGTATCCTCGCAGTTTGCTGTAAAGATTGGAACTGCTTTTCCTCAGTTCGAGGAGCCTGCAGGCACTGGACATGGACATTGCAAAAAGTATCCGTCCGAGTCTGGCTGGCACATATTTTCCGATAAGCTTGGGCAGTTTATTTCATATGCGAGCAACGAATTCGAAGGCTGCTCTTCTGTGACAGACATGGCGAAACTTCAAATCCGCGAAAACTTTGAAGGTTCATTCCCAGATGTTTATGTTGCTGTTACATTTTTTTTTGTGCTTGTCGGTAATGAATTTCACTTGTGAAGGTCATTCAGCCAGCTGAAATTGATCAAAAACCGCTTTGATCAGTGGTGACTGACAGCTGCCTCGGCGATTTGTCGCTGCTCAGCATGGGGACAGAGATTCTTAAAAGCGTCAATGGTGAGGATATCATCATCAAACTAGCAAGTGAAACGGAAACGCTTGTAGAAACGTGCAGAACTTTTTATCTATTCCTAAAACACGAATAAAAACAGAAAGCATGCTAATATACGTACACATGCCCGATTTCAAGGTTGGATTTCGTCGAAACGCGCGTAAGGTATAGAAAATTTTGTTTATTTATTTAGTCATTTAAGAGGAAAAGAGCCGCATGCAATAGGAATGTGTTTTTTTCTGTTATAAATATATATAGTGCCTGCAAATTAAATCGGTTACCTGTTTAACAGTGAACTATGTTTTATTATTAAAATATTTTTGTGATGTTCGGTATCCATCTCATTTCCTGAAAGCGCCACTTTTTCTAACAGATTTAGCTCCCCGCAGGTTCAGAATATTTTATTAATAAACCATTCAAATTAAATTTCCCGCTCAGTCGGCATATACCATATACTGCCTTAGGAGAGCTTAAAGGGGCACTGACACAAAATTTTGAAGGCGAGATAACTTCGGAGATAGATTGGTGGGAACACATATACATCATCTGCAAAATATCAGCGGCGAACACAGCCTAGAACATATTTAAAATCAATTTTGAAGTGTGCGAAACGCAACCGAGCAGCCAGCAGAGGACCACGCGCAATTGTAAATAAACAACATCCAAACACGTCACGAGTTTGTGTTTGCCGCTTCCGCACTACCGGCGATTTTTGCCGGCTCGCCTGGCTCGCTGCTCCAATCGGAGGGCCAGAGGGCGGAGCTTCTGCTCTCGAGAACGAACGACCCGATCGTTGGCGGCGGAGGCGCCGTGATTTCGTCAGCTAATCGGGCAGCTGGCCGCGACCAAAGTTCTACAGCGATTCCAGGCACTCTGTTTCTATTACTGTTTATTACCATTGGATGCGAAAACGCGCCGGAGGCACGAAAAAGCTCACTGATCTGGCCGCACGGTCGCTGTGCAGGCGGCGGCCACGGCCGCGAAGTGGCCCAGGCCGGCGCAAGTACCTCGAGCATGACCTCGAGTGATAGCTTGTTACCGGCGCTGCACGAAATTGTCCCCAAGTCCCGACCATGGTGGCTTACATGAGAAAGGAGTTAATGATGCGATGGCTGGTTGCATTAAAAATTGTCATCTGCACCGATTACGAGAGCGGCGCTCGAATATCCGCCGCAGTGCTGAGCCGAACACATCTGTAGGCGGACCTGTAGGCAGACCGGCCGGCTGCTCCCAGCGCGCGCCTTGCCACCCACCGTCTCGAGCGTCGCGCGTCGTTCTTTAGCCGCGGTAACATTTGCACTCGCAGCGCCTGCGTCACATCCACGGTCGCTTTTTAATTAAGCGCCTCACGAGATCAGTACGTGGGGGCATTCGCAGAAACTGCCGTCGATGCGGATTCGACAGTGCTATGGCGGCTCTGCTCTGTGATATCCCTCCGACGGTCACGTGGTCAGCTTTGTTCACAAAATCCACAAAATCCATCGTTTCGCGGCACTCGCTGAAACCGAAACTGCGACTGGCCGCATTGAAAATGCCTCTAATTAAACAACCGTCGCACGCTGAAGCAAATGAGGTTTCTACAGGTTATAAGTAGGTCACTAGCTACTTATCGCAACAAAAAAAACAAGATGCAAAATTTTTGTGTCAGTGCCCCTTTAAATTTGGGTTTCTGGATGAAATCACAAAATAGCCAGGCGATTGGTAGCTTATTTACAGTAAGGATGGGCGAACAGTTTCTGAAAAAGGACTACCTGTTTACTTCGGCAGTGCTTACACGCCGCCGACCAAAGTGTGGGCTGCCGAATACGCCTCCGCGACAGAGGAGCTTGGCGGCTTTCATGCACCCTCTCGCCGAGCAGCGCCCCTTGCGGCCTCTGCGCGCAGTCATCGCCGGCGGAGCCACCCTCTCCCGTAGAGAATGCGTGCGCTCCGCACACTAGCCAGTATATTCCAGGCACTATACCGTGACTATAGTGAACTAGAATGATCTAGTGGCGCGAACGGCGAGGAAGAGGTGTGCTCTTCTGTGTAGAAAACACCAGGTGGCGCTGCTGCGCTCTCTTCGAAAGGCGCCGCCGCGGCAGTCGCTGTACTTCAGGCGATCTGCAGTTGTTGTGGCTGTCGTTGTTCCGATGTTGGGTAGTAATTAACCTTTACAAAAAAAAAAAAGCTACTCGCTTCTGGCATCCCCGTACCTTGCTAGGAACGTTTTATTGCAAATCTGCCCGTTTGAGCGGTAGGGAAACGGCTATAAATCGTGTTGTTTGGTGTCGTCTGCTACCTGCGCAGATGATCGATACGAGCGTACGCGTTCGATGTGCTGCCGGCGGACAACTGGTATGTTTAATTCTTTACGAATGGATTTACTTTTCTTGTATTTACTGTAATAAAGTCCCGGCATGAACCTACTCGTGAATTTGCCTCTACAGAAGCAAATTATACCCAGTATTCACGCGTCCAGTAGCACCCGGCTGATTTTTTCAGCAGCAAAGTTTGCAATGAACAAATTACCTTTAGAGGAAGCTTTCCCCAGGCACTTAGGGCTGAATGCGGCGTTAGCACGTGCAATACATCACTAAACGCCGTAGCCGTCATGGCCCCTTTGCAGGCCGAACTGCTGTCAGCTTCTTGCAGCACACTGTTTGCAACAGCTGGGGAATCTATTTCGCCAAGAACGTTTTGATCGCCGGCAAAATTTTGCCGGCACCAGAGCTTTGAAGGAAGCTTGACTTCTTGAAGATGGCTAATTGTGAAAGCATCCCATTCCACAGAACTTGCGCCTTCATTTGATGAGCCCTGCGGAGAGAGAGAAATCTCGGTGGCTGGCGCACCTCATCTTTTTCGGCTCTTCAGCTTTGTCGCTTCTTGCTGACTGCCGAAACTGGAACTCTTTTTTTTTTTTGCCCGCCTTTTTCTTTGCGGCTTCCGCCTGCATGCTCCGTACAGAATTCGACGCACAGTAGGCAGGATGGTAGGTACAGCACCTGGAGCCAGTGACAGCTTCCCGCGTGCAAGTCGCACTTCACAGCCGTTTATTACGTGGATTTAATCCCGCAATATATATGCACTCGGGCCCAAAGTGGCGCTCACTGACGGCTAAATTTATGGTCAAGAGTTTGTCCAGTCTTCCCCAATTTTGTTCCCACTTTTTGCGCAGTTCATCGTCCATTGGAGCGGCGAACAAAGACGCCTTGGGAGCACCTGGGTAACCACTGTGACAACCCGGAGCAAAGGAATAGGTGTCCGTCCTTCGTTTTGACATCGCGGCTACCCGGCGCCTGTCAAACCTCTATTCGACAGCACTCGCAATAACTATTTTTCTGACGATTAGATACCCCTTGCTTCTGTAGGGGAACATCACGGAAACGTAAAACACGCAGAAAATGAAAGGCCGGCCTCGACCATAAACAGACGGAGAGTCTGCCCGACCGAGCGCCGCCAACGCATCGCACATTCCCTCGTGTCGTCTGCGCCGCTAGCAGACGACACAGCGCTACTTCGTTTGTAGCCTTTGCCCGATGGCTCAAACGGGTCTGATAAGCAACAAAACGTTCCTAGAAAGGTACAGGGACAACAAAAGTGAGCATCTTTCTTCCGTAAAGGTTAATTACTGTACCACACTAAAAAACGGCAGCGGCAATAGCTGGCGAGCGCCCCAAGCAACGGCCCGTTCAACCGCGGTACCGTTTTCGGAGAAGGCGCAGTGGCGCCCCTGGCGGCGGTAGACGCGCTTTGCTTCAGCCGAACGCGGCAGAGCGCTCCCGTTCGCGCCACTGGATCAAGACATTCTAGTTCACTGTACCCGTGACCCTCCATGCCGTGACCCGTCTTTCATGGATTGTTTACTGTGGTGTGCAGTTACACAAGCGCAGTTATTATGATTAATTGGACACCTCGTCGTCTTCGGTTATTTCTGTCGTGTTCGACTTCGCGATGAAGTATTTGAGAACAACTTTGCCACCTGAAGACGGCTAAATTCGTTCGGCGCTTGCCCCTGAACGTCGCTCGCTCTTCTGCTTCGTTTCCTGCAGGTAAGCTGTCTCGACACATTTGCCGCCTTTCTTTTCACTGGATGCCGTTTGTAGCTGTCAGTGCCGCTTTAAGGATTCGTTAACAGGAGCCCGCGTGTGTGAATTGTTTAACTGAACTAGCTAGGTTGAACCTTGAGGGCTCGTCTTTAGAAAGGCGATGTGCGAAAGAACATTGTGGTGCTTGCATTGAGCGCTGAACGCACTGGCGCTCAGTAACGCAGTGGCGCTCAGTAACTCAGTAACGTTTCCCATTCCGCAGCACTACATTGAACAGCTTCAGAGTTCACCACTGCAAACCACGTCTTACGCGTAGTTTATCAGAACACGGGCGGCTACTCCTCTAAACTGTGCTGCGCAGCGTTTACGGCTTCGTTAATCACCGCTGTCATTTGTGCCGTGTTGGGAATGGCGAGGGAGAATCGTTTGCGAGCGAATGTGCGCGCCTCGCAAGCTTCGTTGCGTTTGCGGCGAGCCACCTCACCATGTGTACGGTGCCGCTGTACGCGGACATTGATTTTGGCTGAATATTGTGTTGCCCGAGTTGTAACATTCGTGCACCCAATAATTTCCATTCTTGCCTGCGTGGTAATCATGTGTCATCCTGTTTTAGACCCCTGGACGGTCTGAGCACATCACGTCCCTCCATTCAACCGGACAAGAGCCACAAGCATTGTCAACAGTGTTTGGCCGCCAGAACGTAAGTTTTCAAACACAGTTTTGGTAGCACAGTGGGCTACCATACTTCAATAATGTTCGATCACTTGAATGTACAAGTTCCCTCGTACAAGCCAGGAATTTTTTGGGGGGGGAGGGGGGGGGGTGTGGTCGACCAAAAAATGGGACGGGGAAATATGTAGGCAAGGCATCTTGCGCGTTGTTTTGCAAACGAAGCTTGAAATAACTGACTTTAACATGCGATTTGTGTATGCTCAACACTACCTGTAAAGCCCACCTTAAAGGAGAGCCATGAAGACAAAATACAAGTTGGGTTTATTAGAAAGACTGCTTAGTCCTGATAACAATGATCCCAATATCATCGCAATCTTCGAAAAAATAACGGAGATATTAAGGAAAACGTTTGAAGCAGTCGCGACCCCCTAGCCAATTTCCCGCAACTTATTTATGACGTCACGGAACCTTGTTTGTGCGATTGGCGGCCGTCTAACTGACCTGTCGCGACGGCACATGACTGGACGTCTGTAATCCGGCCTCTAGTTTCATTTGACCGCATCACTTGAACGTTAACGTGCAGTTAAGGCACTGAAAATTGTTTTATTGTGGGCCCGTATGACGTCATTCTTGCTCATAACACGTCACTGTGGCGCAAAATTTGAAAGTTTTTAAATACTTCTTGCTTTTTTTGCGTTAAAAAACATATTTTGCGGCTCTAATGTAGCTGAGTGACATACTGAATCCTAGTTCTTTCAAATTAAACGAAGTGGTATTTTCTCTTCATGGCTCCTTTAAGGAGCTTAGATGGTGATGATAGTGATGATCAGCTAAATTGCTGTTCGCTGGTCTATGGGCAGACTACGGGCGATTCATTTGTCCGCAGAGCAGGTGGTTAGGCGGACCCGCGCTCGTGAGTGTGATCATGAGCGCGCTCGTGAGTGGCGCGCGGACCCCGAAGTTCGTCAGGCGGAAGTGGAGGCCAACACTGAATGTTTACTATCAAGATTCTCGTGTTTTAGAAAAGGGACTATTAAGTTTTCTTGTCAGCTATGAAGTACAGTCGAGCACGATTTGAAGGTTATCGAGCGGCCAAGCGTGCCACCAGCCCACGGTTTCGTTTCGGAACCATGAAAATCGAGATTTCACACTCTTCGCTCCCTTGTTGGCTGTTCCATGATGCAACAATGGCCTGCACGACTGACTTGCCACCCTTTGGGTTTCAAGCTGTACAGGGCCGTCCACGCTAGGTGCGAACACGGCGCAGCGTGACCTTGCTCCGCGGAGCGCCAGCGCACAATCCGCGGCTGCGCATCGAAGCTAAGCGGCGCAGGCGCACAGGGGCTTGGAGGTGGGGCTTCGTGTCGTCTGCTACCGCGGGAGAGCGCCGTGCCTGCTTTGTTGTGAAGCACGCCTAACTGTAGGCTTGCCTGTAGCGTCTAAGCGCGCTGCGACGGCGTTGCGGGAAAGCGCACTTTCCTTACTACGGCGCGTTGTGTAGTTTCTGCGTACGAGAACCCACAGCTTCCGCTTTTCAGTTCCGCGGTGCAGGTTAAATGCAAGTATTGTTGCAAACATTTCAGGACTGGCGGCTTGGTTTGGTTCAATGAGAGACGCTGTATAGAACGGCATCGTATAATTTCGGCCACTAGGATTTATTTAATGCTCACTGGCATTACGCAGAACATAATTGTCTGTGCATTTCGCCTCCGTGGAATTTCGGTCACAGCGGCTGGGTTTCGATCTGCCGAATTTCTTCCAGATGTGTATTGGCTTTTTTCAAACATATGAATATCGCGCATCGTCGAGATGGTTCAAGCAGTCGCCCAGCCAGGAAGTCACGCCCCCAGCACAGTCGTCTACTCTACGGTCAAATCCTGGACCGGTCCCACTCTAGTGTGCTAAATTATAATGCATACGTCATTGGTTGCGCTCCCTACATGGCTAGTTATTTGGAGAAAGCGGCCCCTCCCTTTGTTGCCACCTGTGCGCATCCTCCTTTATGGTAAGACCCGTACTTCCTCGCGACTCCTTGAACCATCTCAACGATGCGCGATATTCATATGTTTGAAAAAAGCCAATACACATCTGGAAGAAATTCGGCAGATCGAAACCCAGCCGCTGTGACCGAAATTCCATGGAGGCGAAATGCACAGACAATTATGTTCTGCGTAATGCCAGTGAGCATTAAATAAATCCTAGTGGCCGAAATTATACGATGCCGTTCTATACAGCGTCTCTCATTGAACCAAACCAAGCCGCCAGTCCTGAAATGTTTGCAACAATACTTGCATTTAACCTGCACCGCGGAACTGAAAAGCGGAAGCTGTGGGTTCTCGTACGCAGAAACTACACAACGCGCCGTAGTAAGGAAAGTGCGCTTTCCCGCAACGCCGTCGCAGCGCGCTTAGACGCTACAGGCAAGCCTACAGTTAGGCGTGCTTCACAGCAAAGCAGGCACGGCGCTCTCCCGCTCTAGCAGACTACACGAAGCCCCGCCTCCAAGCCCCTGTGCGCCTGCGCCGCTTAGCTTCGATGCGCGGCCGTGGATTGTGCGCTGGCGCTCCGCTGAGCGAGGCCACGCTGCGCCGTGTTCGCACCTAGCGTGGACGGCGCTGTACATTCGTTGTTATCAAGCACAGACTTGGACTTGGTTGCCCTTTATCTACACCAATGATAACGAAACTTGCATGGAATATTTGCTAAAGCTGTTGTTCTTCCTTCTTCCTGCTTCGTTTGAAAGAGTAGCTTTCCCGCGACAACCTCCGAATCGCAGTGGACTGTACATGCGGCGCATTCGTATATTATGGTGGTGAAACTAGCAAATGTGCGTCTTCGTCCTTAAGTAATCGCCTTTTGTTATTTTTTGTGCTAGTAGCGCGAGTAGTAAACTTTCGCTAAGCGGAACACCTTATTGCACTGCTGTTGAATGTTGAGCTTGTTGCACGTTTCTTAAATTTCATTATATTTCTATCTGTTAAATCGAAACAGACATGGCTTCAGTAAAACTCCTGTTAAGCAAATACAGAATGCTGATTCTAACCAAGAGGGAGGTCAAGGAAACTGGAATAGTGCCAAAAAAACAAAGCTCCGCATTAGGGAGAATTGTGTAGTTTTGTTGATGTGGAGGAAATACAAGATGGGCAGAGGAATGCTTTTTATGCAGCAGAAATTATGGATCTGCAATAGTCAATGAAATGCGATGTCGGTAGAAAAGTAAACATATCAAGGATTGATAGTTGACTGAACAAAATACAGCGACGTGCTCTGTCATGTGATTATACTTTGTACCAGTGTAAAGACAAGGAATGACACGCTCCCGACAACATGTAAGCCTATATGAGGCTTTTCCTGCTGTTCTGCCATTCCCTGGCCGTGCTGTTCCGCCATTGAAACAGTGGGGCTGTTTCGATTGGCTCGTGGCAGGTTCCCAGCGCTTGTCGGTGTATCCGGCGCGAAATGCAGCCGGGCTGTATATGTTGACAGGTACAGCATCTGGAGCGGGCGCAGGGATCAGACGTTGACATAGCCCTTGTTTTCAGCTTTATATGAGCAAGAATGTCCTTAAAACTGCAGGTTCCGCGCCTGCAGGTGACTTCAGGCGGTTTTTCAGGCTGCTTAAACCGCAGCCCAGCAGTTATCTTCTTGGATGTTCTTTTCCCCGGGGCTTCTCCTCCAAGCCGCAGTAGCGCTGAGGATCTGACCCCGGGTATCCTCAACCGACAAACTCAGCCTCTGATACAAAACTGTACATTTATTTACAGCCCGGCGGGCGACTAAAAAACAGTGCTCAGGCGGAGCTCGAAGACGACGGGCCGAGCTCTCCTGCGCCCGGACCACGTCTCCCGATGTCGTCTCCTTGTCTTCATCTTCCCTCCACCCTGACGCTGGGGGCTAGGGAAGAGGGAAAAGCGAGTCCTTCGTGGGGGTCCAACCCCATGTGGTGGCCATTAGCGCATCCGGTGCGAGCAGGCGTGACCTTCCTCGGGATGCGCGGAGTTTCAAGGCGCCAAGCGACACGTGCGTTCCATTTCTGTGCCGCTCGTCCCGGGGCCCGCGCCAGTTCGTGCGTCGAAGCGCGCGACACCTCCACCGCCACTGTGAAACATACCTTCAGGAATGTTTCACACACGAAACACACACCACACACACATTTGGCCCGTGCACCATCGTTCCTTCAGTTGACGACACAACAATCAGCACGGCCAGTGCCTCTTGACCCTGGCTGCAGGTCACCATGACAAATTAGGCACAATCCTCACATAGCTCATTCAGAGCGAGCGGCCTTTAGAATGCGGTACGCACCGGCCGTCGTCGTCCGAAAACGCCCTTGCCATGCGCCGCACACCCTCACACAACAGTATCAGGGGCTCCTCTCTTCCTCGCTCGGGAAGGGACCACTGCTGGGTCGTCAGCATGCGTTGGAGCCACTCTGCACTGAGGTGAAGCTGACTGACGCTTGCGCCTCTTTCCAGGCGAACCCTCGGGTTCGGCCGCTTCTGACCCACCGTACGCGCACGAGGTGTCATTCTCTACGACACACCTTTGGTCAGCAGAGGGCTGCTTCGTGGGCACGTTAACGCGGTCATGCAATGCCGGAGAGGCTATCTCTTCAGTCACTGCAGTTCTACCTGCAACTGCCTGGGGCTGCGTTACATGAGCGGCCGTACCCTGATTTGCACTTCCCTCTCTCAATTCGCTGGAGCTTCCCATGGCAATCATATTTTCGGGACTCGACATTCGGGGACCTCCAGAAACACACGATGCAGTGTGCGCGACACCAACTGCATCCGATTCTTCACGCGATTCCCGTGCTGCCGCATCCTGCAAAGCTACTGGCCGCTCGGCCACGCTCCCAGGATGTTCTCTGTCTCCGCACGGTGCGACGACAGGCTCACGCTCAGCTGAAGCCAGTCTCCGCCCCTTCAGAACGGCTGATTTAAGAACCTCATAGTTCTTCCGCTCCTTAATGTGCGAACCCTCGCGTTCGGCCGCTACTGAACCACCGTTCGCGCACAAAGCGCCGTTCTCTACCACACACCGTTATGTGACGCAAGGAGTAGAGAGGGGCTCATCGGTCACATGAATTAGAACATGCGACGCAGCTGAGGCTGTTTCTCTGGCTATCAGCTTTTTCACGGGCATGCCCACACTCCTTCGACGCACGAACTTGCGCGGGCCCCGGGACGAGCGGCACAGAAATTGAACGCACGTGTCGCTCGGCGCCTTGAAACTCCGCGCATCCCGAGGAAGGTCGCGCCTGCTCGCACCGGATGCGCTAGTGGCCACCACATGGGGTTGGACCCCCACGAAGGACTCGCTTTTCCCTCTTCCCTGGCCCCCAGCGTCAGGGTGGAGGGAATATGAAGACAAGGAGACGAGAGAGACGCGGTCCGGGCACAGGAGACCTCGGCCCGTCGTCTTCGAGCTCCGCCTGAGCACTGTTTTTTAGCCGCCCACTGGGCTGTAAATAAATGTACAGTTTTGATCGGAGGCTGAGTTTGTCGGTTGGAGATACCTGGGGTGAGATCCTCAGCGCTGCAGCGGCTTGGAGGAGAAGCCCCGGGGAAAATAACATCCAAGAAGATAACTGGCGCAGTCGACAGGATCTTCAACAGCGACGACTCAGCCAGCCGGCGGGCGAGATGGAGCAGGCGGAGAAGTCACGGCCTGCTGAACGGGATCGGCGGGAGCAGCGAGCTCGTCAGCCTGGTGGAGAAGCGGCTCGACCGGCGCTCAGCGGACTTCTCAACGGAGAGCGGCAGCCTGCTGAACGAGATCTGCAGGAGCAGCGAGCTCGCCACCCAGGTGGAGAAGCGGCTCGAGCGGCGCTCAACGGACGTCTCAACAGAGACCGAGGCAATCTCTGCGGCCTGCTGAGCAGCGGAGAAGCAGCTTGGCGAGCGGTCAGTGGAGGCATCAGCAGCCCACTGAAGGAGAAGCGGCAGGCGAGAAGTCGGCGGGCGATTGTTTGGTGGACACCTCGGCGGAAGGAGCGGTGCATAAATGGATAACCCATCTGCACCGGTGCGGCATCTCTACAGGCGCCGAGCTATACAGGTCAGTGCCTCGTTTGATGCTGGGTCTGCGGTTCACCATGACATCTAGCGGCTATCTAGGTGTAGCCGCGAGATAATGATGAGGATTAGGAAGCGTGCATGAACGTTGCAGGGACAGCAAGCATTGCAATGTCGTTCGCTGAGCAGAAGGCGCTATTGCTGGCGAAATTGAGAATCGCTGAGGCAGATTTAGCAGCGGAACGTTCGAAGAGTGGACGTTTCAAGAGAGCTAACAACGTTCCTACCTCACCGATTGCTCAAACAGTAATGTTCAGCACTCGGGGAGAGAGTGAACTGGGGTGCTCCGGTACGCCGAAAGATGCGCTGGGTGGAACCCATTCACTGGGCGCGCGTAGTCCTCCTGTTTCGCGGGATCCGCCACGATCAGAGTCACGTGGGAAAGGCGAAGATAGGTTAGTGGCGCACGTTCCTTCGTGGGCGTTGAGATTTTCTGCAACCGGGGAGCAGGATAGTGAAGCATCCCGCTTAGAGAATTTCACCGAAATAAAGATGGAGGTGAAGGAAGGTGTTACGCGCGAGGCTGCGTTGGTAAATGACAGGCAGTCAAAGTTGAATGAGAGTGTGCGCATGCCCGTGATGAAGCTGATGGCAAGAGAGAAAGGCTCCGCAGCGTCGCATGTTATTGTTCATGTTGCCGATGGGCCCCTCGCTACTCCTTGCTTCACACAACGTTGTGTGGTAGAGAACGGCGCTTTGTGCGCGCACAGGGGTGCAGTAGCGGCCGAACACGAGGGTTCGCACAGGAAGGAGGGGAAGAACTATGAAGTTCTTAAATCAGCCGTTGTGAAGGGGCTGGTTTCAGTCGAGCGTGAGCCCGTTGTCACCGCGTTCAGAGAGGGAGAACGTTCCGGGAGCGTGGGCGAGCGGCCAGTTGCATTGCAGGATGCAGCAGCACGGGAATCGCGCAAGGAATCGGATGCAGTTGGTGTCACGCACACTGTATCTTGTGTTTCTCGAGATACCCAAATGTCGAGTACCGACAATGTGATTGCCATAGGGAGCTCCAGCGAATTCAGCGAGGAAAGTGTAAATCAGGGTACGGCCGCTCATGTAATGCAGCCCAGGGCAGTTACAGGTAGGTCTGTAGGAGTGGCTGAAGAGATAGCCCCTACAGCATTTCATGTCAGCGTTGACGTAGCCGCTAAGCAGTCCTCTCCTGCTTACGCTGACCAACGGTGCGTAGTGGAGCACGGCGCTCCGAGCGCAGAAGCGGCCGAACCCGAGGGTTCGCCTAGAAAGAGGCGAAAGAGTCAGTTAGCTTCACCTCAGTGCAGAGTGGCTTCAACGCATGGTGACGAGCCAGCAGTGGTCCCTTCCCGAGCGAGGAAGCGAGGAGGAGAGGGGCCCATGATACTGTTGTGTGAGGGTGTGCGGCGCATGGAAAGGGCGTTTTCGGACGACGACGGCCGGTGCGTACCGCATTATAAAGGCCGCTCGCTCTGAATGAGCTATGTGAGGATTGTGCCTAATTTGTCATGGTGACCTGCAGCCAGGGTCAAGGGGCACTGGCCGTGCTCATTGTTGTGTCGCCAATTGAAGGAACGATGGAGCACGCTCGCAAAGTGTGTGTGGTGTGTGAAACATTCCTGAAGTTATGTTTCACAGTGGCGGTGGAGGTGTCGGGCGCTTCGACGCATGAACTGGCGCGGGCCCTGGGACGAGCAGCACAGAAATTGAACGCACGTGTCGTGTCACGCGGCGCCTTGAAACTCCCCGCATTCCGAGGAGGGTCGCGCCTGCTCGCACCGGATGCGCTAATGGCCACCACATGGGGTTCCCACGAAGGACTCGCTTTTCCCTCTTCCCTCGCTCCCAGCGTCAGGGTGGAGGGAATATGAAGACAAGGAGACGAGAGAGACGCGGTCCGGGCACAGGAGAGCTCGGCCCGTCGTCTTCGAGCTCCGCCTGAGCGCTGTTTTTTAGCCGCCCACTGGGCTGTAAATAAATGTATAGTTTTGATCGGAGGCTGAGTTTGTCGGTTGGAGATACCCGGGGTGAGATCCTCAGCGCTGCAGCGGCTTGGAGGAGAAGCCCCGGGGAAAAGAACACCCACAAAGATAACTCCAGCCTTGACATAAAACATTATGAAGGGGGGGGCACCGGGACCCCCCCCCCCCTCCCCCCCCCCCCCCGGCTACGCCCTTGGCGTGTGCTTATTCTTTCTCTTGCATCCACCACATTCGAGTCGTCACGTTGATTTGGGAATGCTGGAATCCAGCATATGCTGGCAAGATACGAGAGCTTGAACACAACCCACTTGCCCGCAATGAGTTTTCAAAGATCTCCACCACCTGAAGGTACTGAAGTGAGATGTAAGCATTGCCTGAAAACCATACCAGATAAGGGTACCAAATCATAGTTATGGGTCTTTCTCGCCCATTTTAGTGTTTTGAACGAAAAAAGTGCCATTTAAAGGTGACACGTCGTTCCCTGCCGATTTCTAATGCCTGATTAAGTTTGTGGGCATAAATTTAGCAGCTTTCTCACATGTCTAACGTGTATGTGTGCTTGTTAGGAGTGAAGTAGGTAAAAATTGAAAGGTTTGATTGTAGTTGTGTATAGATTACCTACATTTTTTTCATTCCTAGAAAAGAAAAATTGAGGTAACCCTGCCAATTGTTCTGCATTGCTGCGTTTTATTATGCTTGTATGATTCGTAGAACCTGCAGGAGTTCAGCTGCTTGTTAACGGAAAAATGAACAGTGGTACAAAAAAAAGTGCATCTACTAAAAAAATCTTCACAATCGCAGGATGCCAACGGTCCACCTACCAACTTGCGTCCTGCATTGTTTCTGCTGGCTGGAGCGGCGCATGGAGCATTTTTCAACTTCTCGAAGTTTGTGATCAAGCGCTGCCCCAAGTGAAGGATGCCGCAGAGGGATCTTCGGTTTTAATGCCACAATTTCATGTGCTTAGCACTTACTCGTAAGGCATTTTAAATATTCATCATCCCAGAGGATATGTTACCTTCGTCTTGGGTGGAATGTGGCTGCAATCAGGTTATTTGTGACAGAAACAAGTGAACCACGTGGTGAGAGTCATTGAGGCCCTGCTGATTGCGCATGCTACTGAAATAACATTTTCATTCAGCTGAATACTTTCTAAATATTACAATTTGTGAACAAAATATGATAAAAGTCATGATTAGTTGTACTGCAGTGCAGGAAAGAAATGCCAGCACATGTTTTAGGAGCCTCTTATATTTCAGGTCATTGGCTGGTGAGCAATAAAACATAACCGAAAATTGTTTAAAGTGAAATCAAATATTTGTTGTTGCCAGTGCGTGGCCCGTAGTAAAAGCTATCTGGTCTCCCAATTTCAAATGAGACAGGAAATGCCAAAAAAATAAGGAAATAAACAAGACAGCTTGCTACAATAAACCAATTCAAATAATTGCTCAATGTCTATAAAGTGGTGATTCAGGCGGGTTAGTTCGGTGTTGATGAAATACAAGCAGGCCCTCGCCTGGTCAAAAACAAATAAACAAAGACATTTTGGGCCCCTACTGGCCTTTGATCACAATGAAAGGGGGGTGAAAGGTCGCGATTATTTATAGGTTTGGTGGTGCAGAGTGCGCATGTATATCTCGGGGAGTTGGTTGAATATGCACTGATTCTAAAAGTAGTCGTGTCGACAGGCACTTCTCTGATGCGATTATGCTTGCGGAATCCCAATCGATGACGTGGTCAGTAGCCAGGTGATGATCCGCCAAGGCATTTCAGCTTGCATTGCCTTTTTTGACATCGTTCTGGTGCTATTGAATTCTTATTTTAAATATTTCCAGTTTCACCTATGTAGGGTGCGTCGCAATCCTTGCATGGAATTTTGTAGGCAACTCCGGGGAATCTTGATTTTTCTAAAGGGTCCTTCACGCGTACCAGCTTTTGCTTAAGCCTGTTCGTTGGCACTTGTGCAATTTTAATGCCATATGTGCCAAACACCCTTGCAAGAGCTTCACTGATGCCTTGCGTGTAGGGGACGGCAGCGCGTTTTTGCCCGTCTTCAGGAACCCTTTCGGAGGAGGCAACTGAATCCCGCAATTGTTGCGTCCTCACAAGCTTTGAAGGGTAGCCGTTGCTGCGAAGGTCCTTCCTTACCACGGCTAGCTTTTGCTTGCACAGACCAGGCTCAGAGCAGATTCGTGATGCGCGTGAGAAGAGTGCAGCGGCGACGGAGCGTTTTTGGCCTATAGGATGAGCAGAGTCGAACCCCAGGTATCTACCCGTGTGGGTCGGCTTTCGATAAACACTGGTTATAAATCCTTTGGCCGACCGTTTCAGAAGTACGTCGAGGAAGGCGATCTGTCCATTATTTTCCTGTTCCATGGTGAACTGGATACTTGGAACACAAGAGTTTAGATGCTCAATTAAAGGCATTACGTCTCGGCGGTGGATCACACAAAAGCAGTCTACGTAGGTGACAAAAATCTTGGGCCCGTCTTGTACGAGCATAGCGCAGAATTTTTTAGAGCCTCTGAGGCAATATTTGCACAGACTGCTGAAACGGAAGCTCCCATCGCTGTTCCAAACCGCTGCTTTTAACATTGTACGTTGAAAACAAAACGTGTTCTGCAGGCCAAATTCCAGGCAAAATTACGCGGTCCGGAGTTGCAAGGATCTACTCGAGAACGATGCATCTCTGCCTTCACGTTCGCCAATTGAGATGCAAGACTTATATCGTCTCCTGGAATTTGGCCTGCAGAACACATATTTTGTTTTCAACGGACCAGCGGTTTCGAACAGCGATGGGAGCTTCCGTTTCAGTAGTCTGTGCGAATATTGCCCTAGAGGCTCTAGAAAATTCTGCGCTATGCTCGTACAAGACAGCCCCAAGATCTTTGTCTGCTACGTAGACGACTATTTTTGTGTGATCCACCGCCGAAACGTAATGCCTTTATTTGAGCATCTAAACTCTTGTGTTCCAAGCATCCAGTTCACCATGGAACAAGAAAATAATGGACAGATCGCCTTCCTCGACGTACTTGTGAGACGGTCGGCCAAAGGATTTACAACCAGTGTGTATCGAAAGCCGACCCACACGGGTAGATTCCTGGGGTTCGACTCTGCGCATCCTACAGGCCAAAAACGCTTCGTCGCCGCTGCACTCTTCTCACGCGCATCACGAATCTGCTGTGAGCCTGGTCTGTGCAAGCAAGAGCTAGCCGTGGTAAGGAAGGACCTTCGCAGCAACGGCTACCCGTCAAAGCGTGTGAGGACGCAACAATTGCGGGCTTCAGTTGCCTCCCCCGAAAGGGTTCCTGAAGAATACAGGCAAAACCGCGCTGCCGTCCCCTACACGCAAGGCATCAGTGAAGCTCTTGCAAGGGTGTTTGGCACATATGGTGTTAAAATTAAAATATGGTGTTAAACGCGTACCAGCTTAATCAGAAGCTGGTACGCGTGAAGGACCCTTTAGAAAAATCAAGATGCCCCCGTAGTTGCCTACAAAATTCCATGCAAGGATTGTGACGCATCCTACATAGGTGAAATCGAGAGCATGACGGAATCCCGTCTGGCCGGGAGGGTACATTAGAAACGAAAAAGAGATGCCGACCAGTCCAAACAAAACGTACTGACGTTTCGGCTTCCAGCACGGAAGCCTTATTCACAATAAATGCATCACCAGAAGTGGGTCGTTTAAGTGGGCTTGAATAATCGCTGCAAAGAGCGTGCGTAGATCGGGTTTAGATTTCCGTCGTTACGATTGACTGTGTTAGATGTGGTCTGAATGATTAGTGATTCCAGATGTAGCCGTGATGCTGTCACTTTTTCTGTAGCGACGATTCTTGCATTGTCCCAATCAATCTTGTGGTCATTCACGATGGCGTGTTTGGCTACAGCATTGTTGCGGACGCTTTGATTCTTTACGTCACGTGCGTGCTGCTGCGGACGATTGTTATAATTTCCTGATTCCCCGATATACACGCCGCTGCAGTCTGCACAAGGTATCTCATATACCACACCGGGCAAGCGCTCCTTGGGCAAGCGGTCCTTGACTCTCACGAGCTCATGGCGCATCTTTTTGGCTGGAATGTGGGCCACCTGTCGAAGTTCCTGCTCCAAGTTCTGGCTCCGCTCGTCAATAAAGGGACCACTCACGTTCGTAATTCTTTCGATTTTGTCGAGAAGACTCGCAACACCGTGATCGAGAAAGACGACTTGATGGTGTCCTTCGACACGAAGTCCCTTTTCACGAGCATTCCGAGTGACCTGGCTGTCACCGTATGCACCGCTGCTCTCGAGGCTGATGAGACGTTGCCCGAGAGATCACCGATGGATGTGCCAGAACTACGCAGGCTTCTAGATTTTTGCCTGAACAATACGTACTTCGTCTTTATGGGCCATTTTTACAAGCAAAGGCAGGGGACTCCAATGGGTGCCGCTATTTCGGTCACGGCGGCGAACCTGCCCATGGAAGCGCTGGAAGCACGCACGCTAGCCTCCTTTGCCCCTCAACCAAGTGTTCTTGCGTTATGTCGATTATTGTTTCTGCGTCGTTCAGAAAGACGCGGCGAACAGCTTGCTGGCCCACCTCAACTGTATGGACCGTGCCATTCAGTTCACGTCAGAAGAGGAGGCCGATGGCAAGCTTCCCTTCCTGGACGTCCTCGTGTCTCGGCAGGGCCAGAGGCCACGTTTCAGCATACCGCAAGGAAACGCACACAGGCCGCTACCTGAACTTCAACTCCGTGCACCCCGCTTCCCACAAGAGGGCTGTTGTTAGCACGCTACTGCAGCGTGCGAAAAGATTGTGCTCGAAGCCCGAGGATGCGGCGGTGGACACGGCAAAGGTGCGGGACGACCTGGCTAGCTGCGGTTACCCGAGGCACTTTATAAACGCAACGGAACGCCAACTGACCCGACGGGGACAACTGGACGTGCCTCCTGCCCCGATGAAGCGAGCTCCTGTGCCCTACCTTCCAGGAACAAGTGAATGTTTGGCACATATCCTATGGGAATATGACATGCAGGTGGCCCACGGTCCAGCCAAAAAGATGCGCCATGAGCTCGTGAGAGTCAAGGACCGCTTTCCCAAGGAGCGCTTCCCCAGTGTGGTATACGAGATACCTTGTGCAGGCTGCAGCGGCGTGTATATCGGGGAATCAGGGAATTATAAGAATCGTCTGCAGCAGCACGCACGTGACGTAAAGAATAAAAGCCGAACACGCCGTCGTGAATGACCACAAGATTGATTGGGACAATGCAAGAATCGTCACTACAGAAAAAGTGACAGCATCACGGCTACATCTGGAATCACTAATCATTCAGACCACATCAGTGTTGTACACGTTCCTCTAAAATAGGAACGAAACCTCGTTCCTCGTTCCTTCCCAATTTTGAAACGAGTTACCGTTACAAGTTCCTTTATTTCGAAAGGAACGCGTTCCAGTTCCAGTTCAAAAATTGGAACGTTTCGTTACTTTAACGTTACATTCGATTTTTAAAATATAGGGTCTGATAGGTAAAATAGAGTTGGAATTTTAAAACTATAATCGAACTACGTATATTATACGAATATGAACACCGCCGGCAGCAGATTATCTAGAAATAAAAATAATCCAAAGGAACGCTCCCTGACAATTTTTTTTTTTTTTTTTGAGGAAGCACCGCACAAACCCCAGACATGTCTAACTGCGTTTTTGGTGCTCGTTTATTTTAGGTGCAACACATATAATAGACGCAGTAAGGTTCCTGCGCGTCAGATGTGCAAATACAAAGTTACTCACGTGCAGGAAGATAATTAAATTTCTTGCATTAGATTCAATATTACAGTTTATTTAAAATAATTTACAGGACCCTTGGCAGGATTTGGTTAAGGGGGTTACAAAAGTGAAGCGTTGCGGATCGTACAGCACAAATTTGAGGGTAAGAAAACACATTGCAGCAGGCGACAGAATCCAGGTTGGTGCCGGAGCAGGCAAGATAGCGCTCGATGATTCTCAAATGTCCGGTAGACCCACGAAGACCCAACTTGCTACTTGCTCAAACAAAACGAAAATAAAAAAAACCAGCTATCTCTCTCTCTT
Source organism: Haemaphysalis longicornis (assembly GCF_048455015.1). Lineage (NCBI taxonomy): Eukaryota > Metazoa > Arthropoda > Arachnida > Ixodida > Ixodidae > Haemaphysalis > Haemaphysalis longicornis. Next base: position 70,235,436 of record NW_027526422.1, on the reverse strand, counting down.
ATGGTCAGTCTCGGCGCCGCGCGATTCCTGCGCCCCCGATAAACGAAGTTCACATAAAAAACAGAGAAATGCTTAAATTATCTCAGCTAAACCAGAGTCTTCTCTGGCTAAACCTAGCTAACTCACGAGGGGCTCCGTGTTCGCTCTGGTTCTGTCAACCGACCGGACTCAAGCTTCTGTAAATGGACTTTATAGTTCTCGCTCTGACTGTCCAAGAACACCAAGCACTTCGGTTTTATTAAACTAAAACCAAGCCTTGAGGACCTACTAATTTCTAACTCACACTGAGCCGCTGATTGGCCAGGTCAACAAAACCCAAATATTTGTGCACAAACAATCACGTGATCCACACTAACACTCTCACTCAAACTTCCAGGTATTCATCAAGGCACAAGTATAACACAGGTTTAACTTGAAACCGACCAACTACACCAACTCTGAGCGCTGGAAGTTGACCTTCGGGCGGCCTCTCTCAGGTATTGTCCATACGGCGCGCGACGAAAATATGCCCAACAGTGACAGAATTACTGCCCTTTGTCAACACGACGCATGCAATACAAAAGCACCTTCCACTCCCGTCGGCCCATTCCCGCCAGATCGGCGACAGACCGCGCCGTGAAGAACTGTGCGCGTATTCTGTAACTTCGAGCAGTACAACATCCCGAGACACTGCGGTGCGCCCAGCTCTTTTGAGAGCCGGCGACCCTTTGAATGACCTCACAGCGAGCGCAACTGCCCCGACAACAACGCACCCGCGCCTCGCGAGCACTAATGCTGTAATTACCCGTGACAGTATACAGAAGGGGTGGTTTCACAAGGAACCTGCGGCGCCAACAATTCTATCGGCCAGACGTGCATTTTGGCAACGATGAAAGGTAAAAAGCATTCTTGCGGCAGCGCTGTTCACCCGTCGAACGCCGTGTAAGCTCAACCGGCATGAAAGCAAGCCTAAGCTGCGAATCACTGCGTGGTTATTTTTCTGCCTTTGACCTTCGAGGAAGCACAATCCGCTGAAGGGCGGGCAAATTGGGCAGCTTATAGGAAGAGAAACACGACGACTTGGGATTTTTGTACTCGACCTTTGGCATCAAAAACAGCCAAATATTGGTGATGTAACGGCAGGAACGCCGTTCCTGCCGTTCCTTCAAAAATCTAACGAGTTACCGTTACAGTTCCACCGATCCTTAATGGAACGGTGGCGTTCCTTCGTTCCTCCAAAAAGGAACTAGTTCCAGGAACGCCGTTCCTTGGAACGCCGTTACGTACAACACTGGACCACATCTAACACAGTCAATCGTAATGACTGAAATCTAAACCCGATCTACGCATGCTCTTTTCAGCGATTATTCAAGCCCACTTAACAACCCACTTCTGGTGATGCATTTATTGTGAACAAGGCTTCGTGCTGGAAGCCGAAACGTCAGTACGTTTTGTTTGGACTGGTCGGCGTCTCTTTTTCGTTCCTAATCCTACATAGGTGAAACTGGAAATTTTTAAAAGAATTCAATAGCACCAGAACGATGTCAAAAAAGGCAATGCAAGCTGAAATGCCTTGGCGGATCATCACCTGGCTACTGACCACGTCATCGATTAGGATTCCGCAAGCATAATCGCATTAGAGAAGCGCCTGTCGACACGACTACTTTTAGAATCAGTGCATATTCAACCAACTAAAAACACGACTAACCGGTCGTGGGGTAATCTCCCCGAGATATACATGCGCACTCTGCGCCACCGAACCTATAGATAGTCGCGACCTGTCAACCCCTCTTCATTGTGAACAAGGGGCCTGTAGGGGCCCCAAGGCGTCTTTATTTGTTTATTTGTTTTTGACCAGGCGAGTGCCTGCTTGTATTACCAGGCGAGTGCCTGCCTGTTTGTATTTCATCAATGAATAACCCTCCCCTGACGAGTTTTCGTCGAACCTTGGACTCTGTTAGGTGTCGGTAGGTTTACACAGCCAACTTGTGGGGACGCACATAAGCTCTTAACAAATGAGCTGCGTAGTGGCTATGCACTAGCCATGGTTTTTATTAGTTGCCTTGATGAATATGATCTTCTGTCGCAGTGTTTTAGGTAGCTCACTCGCACATTATTCCTTTGTTTTTTGGACATTGTGGAGTGTCCAATGATTTTTCGTTCTATTTCTGATTTTTATTGCAACTGTAAATATGTCAGGAGTCCCGTAATGAGTTTCTGGCAGCAATAGAGCACTACTGTGTGCATGAAGGCAGCCTAAATAAAAAAATTGGCTGCCTTGCCTTTGCTTAGAGGGGCCATGCAGACAACGCACAAGTTTGGTTCATTTGACAGATTGCGTCGTTAGAATCATACTGACACCATTTTTAACGCGCACTTCACTCGAATAAGCTATATAATTAGGAAAAGGGAATGGCCATGCGACCCACTAGCTCATTTCCCACAGCAGTACCTATGATGTCATATGTCCCCAGCTGTGCGATTGGCTGAGGCCGGCAAAAGTAAACGCAAATAGGGCAGGCCTTATAAGCATGCCAAGCGAGCTATTTGCACTTAAATGTAATGCATATTCATTTTACAGCAGTAAAAATGGGGCAGTAAACAATGAAAGTTACGAAAATACGCGTAAACATACAAGTATCGATGCGCACTGCTGTTGGTACGGCGTGCACTATGCTTGTTTTAGCTGGACAGCACTCCACCGCTTTGGAGTTGGCCTGCACGGCACTGGCCGATTGGCATAGGCGATGTTGTCTTACGTGACCCTGTTTGTCGAGGATACCCCATGTTTCACAAAACCATTACTTTCTACAGTAACGAAAACAAGCCAGGTGCAGACGCGGTCAAAAACAAAGCAATGGCAAACAACAGTTCGTGGATGAGTATGGTAGCTCCACCTGGGAGGACTGATGGCTAGCAAGGCTGCAGACCCGAGTGACGAAGTAGTCTGTTTGATCACACGCAGTTATGGCTTCATTGCTGACATCCCAAAAACACACAATATGGTGGGAGAATCAGACTTTTAACCTAAATTAATTTCTCAGTGAATGCAGCATCATTTGCTGCCGGTCAAGTGGTGGGGGCACTATAAAACAGGAAATATTTCGAACGAAACGAACTTCTATGTTGTCCAAATGGCCCCTTTAATGCACTGTATTGTATTTTTGGTTCCTGTAGTGATGTCACCATAAAGGAACCGCAGTAGACAACGTTAATGTCAGAGCTTTACCATGCATTTTTTTGTGTTTGATGGAAACAAATATAATACTCTAACCAAGGACTTTATCCGAAGCGTTCCCAACGTTTCGGAACCTACTTGGCTCCTTCATTAGAACTGTCTGTTTGACCAAGAGCAATAGTAGTTCTACATATAAACAATTTTTTTGTTTGCTGCAGAGGATCAGAGGCTAGGGCACAAATAGGGGGTAGGACAGCTAGATATCTGTTCATCTTTCGCCGGCTTGCTTGGGTGTGACAACTGTATCTAGTTGTCAATTCCAATTTGTTGTGGTCAGTTTTTCTCAACTAAATTGTAGCTTTTTTAAAGATTATATTGTTTTTGTGGGCCTAAAGGGTTGCCTCATTGCGTGTTTCGCCTATGTAGCGTTGAAAGCGGATATTTTGCTTCAAAGTGGAATGTCGGCCTAGCATCATGGTCCTTTGGTTGCTGCTCACTTTCATTCATGCCATTATTTTTTATATTATCACTTAAAATTAAAAGTTAACCAATCTGCTGTCATTTTAATTTTGTCACCTGCTTTATACTTTCTTTTTTTCTAACTGTCTGTAAGGAGTGACAATTCGTATTTTTATGATACCAAGGCGTCGGACTGTGCTAGTTGGTACATGTTTGAATGGATGAAAAACCAGCGGAAAACACAGGGTACGGAAGAGAACGACGGGATAAGCTTGTCCCGTTGTTCTTTGTGTTTACCGCTGGTTTTTCATCCATTCAATTCTCATGAATTTGTTGAACAGTGATTAGTTTAAGTGTTCATGCAATTTTTGGCTTGAAGGTTCCCTGTAGCATTTATATAAGTGCTCCCTGCTCTTTTTTTACCCAAGACCCCATTACCAGCCTTAATGAGATTGTCTTTTGTAGACATGAAGTTGAAATAAATATTTGTTTGCATTGCTTTACATATTTTGAAAGAATTGCTTGCTCACTTTTTTTCAACCCTGTTTCTTAATCCTGCTTAAAGCATTTTTCCATGTTTATTTATTTTTTTTTTCAGAACCAGGAAGGGTGCTCATCCTCGGTTCTTGCTGAAGCACCAGTATCTGTACTTCACACGTGAGCTTTGAACATGCAGTACTTACGGTATGAAACATTTTACCAGTATTAGCTTGCTTTGTAGAGGTCATTGTAGATGGCAAAGCTCTCGACAGTGTAGTACAGGGTCTGGTGTAGTGCACAATCTCTCTATAACAGCACCCGCTGGGTGCTTGTTGTAGAGAATAATATTGTGGCTATAATACTTGAGATTATTTTAAAATGTACGTCAAATACTAGTAAGAATAGCTCTCTAAATTGGTGACCATTTTCCTGGTGGAGGCAGAAAGTGAAAATGCCCATGTGTGGAGATTTAAGTCCACAATAAATATCCCAAAGTTGCCAATGCTAATCCAGAGCCCTCCTCTTCGGTGCACTTAATATCCCATGTGCAGCTTTGTGTAAAAACAGCCAGAAATGTATGATCAATTTAAATTGATTTTAATGTTTCTAAATGCAAGTATTCTCAGTTTAAGCTGCCTTATTTAGTAAAATATTTTCTAACAATTGCATATTTACCAAAGGTTTACAGAAAAGCTTTCATTGGTTATGCACCTTCTCAGCGAAACAAAAATGTCATTAAGAAAAGCAGAAAAAACCTAAATATGGAAAGTAGCAACACTAAAGCTGCTAATAAAAAAGATGCTGAACGTTTTATCGATACTATTTTGCTGATTTTACTTCTAGTCAACTCTAAAAAGGGCTATAGACGGGTTTGATGCTTCCCATGAAGCACCTCGTAATACTAGACGAAACTAATGGGCACTGGCTGTTGGCTTTTCATTTGCAACATTGAAAAATGACCCCACATCCACCAGCAGCGACATAATGCAAGGCACCATGCACAAGCTAGACTCATGATAAAATACTGCTATAGCAACAATGTCATCACATTTCAACCATGGGCTTCACCAGGGAACTCATATGCATTGTTCTGTGATGTTTACAGTTCTTGGTATTGCTATGTGGGGTCATTTTTCATGAAGCAAAAAGAATAATGTAAAATAAAATAAGTGGCAGTGAGGACCCAACTTTTATGGGTAGAATAAAGCCACAGTACGGAGGGAAGTATACATATTGCATTTGGTCTGCCTTAATATTGAGTTTTTCTGCTCAGCTCAAGAATAAGGCACTAAACATTGCGGGTAGCTACCGTGATTGGAAGTTTGATGCAGTGCTGAGAAGCCAAGGGTTTTAAGGTTCAAAGAACTTTTGTGCAGTTGATGTGTTGCACGCCTACTTGCTTTCACTGCATAACACGTTTATGCTGTGCAGTGAAGCTCGAAGGATGTGCACTGCAGTTCAGCAAAATGAACATAAAATTGAATTTTTAACACCGTTTCGAATAATCAACAACCTCTAATGATACAACTTCTGTACTGCAATTTGGCTGTAATATTAGACTTTATAAATAGATGTTTCAAAAATCGGTGGGTCAAAAAGTTCAAGTAAATTATCAGCTGACATTGAGCTTCAATGGAATGTCTCGTAGAACGGAGCTTGGAAAGCACGAATGTTTCATACCGTAATTGTGTGTCATACTGTGCCATATGTGGCTGCACACCTGCAGCTGCACACCTGCAGCGCCATTTGTGAACCGAGGATGATGCACCCTTTTTGTACCCCTTTAGATGGGTGCTTTTGCAGGAAAAGCTCCTCAGATTGGGGTGCTAAGTAAACACACTGATATTTTGGGCAGAAAAGGGTGCTCCTGCAGCGACAGAATCCAGGCACCCTAAAGGGTGTAAAATATTGTGTTATGAGGGTGCTCCTGCGGCGACAAGCTGAACGAACCCTTTTGGGAATAAAAATGTTTAGTGTGGGGTTAGATCGAGCTCCGCAAGACGGTGGTACTTGTCCGTGCCAAGCGCATGATATGGTTTGGACATTCCAAGCTCTAGCCCGCCGAACGCAAAGTAATGCCTTGACTCCAATGCGAGTGCTTTTAATAACAACTTTGATGACACCACTGTTGAGAATCGGTTGAAACGGAGCAGGCGACACGCGTCGGTGTTATATTTTTCTTCGGCGTGCGGCCGCAGTGGCACGAGCCGCGCCATGTCCGTGGCGCGATCAGCCATGTTCGTGGCTATTTCAGTGTTGCCAAACAAAGAAATTGACAGCTAAACTTTTCAATGAATACCGGCTATAGGATGGGTCAAAGATAAATGTTCTTTATAGTTCAGACTGCTCTGTCCACCTCATTGCATTCGGAGGGAAGGAAGTTCATAATTGCTTGTATCTTGATATTTGGTATGTGCTTGGCTGTAAAGTTTTAAGGGAAGTTGCCAAAATGTTTATTAATAGACACCTCAATCATAGTTTATGGTTGTGAATTAGTTTTAGTCTCAGGATTCATGCACAGAATTTTGCAAACATTCTTGTTTCTTTTTGTTATGTTGCGACATTTACTGTCGATTGTAACAGTTTGTTCGGAAAACGTGGTTTCGTTCGGCTTGAGTCTCAAGATTTTTGACACAAAAGGAATTGTGCAATTTATGGTCAATTGAACTTATAAATGTGGTTGTCTGCCTTTTAAAAAAGTTGTGACGACAAATACCAATACAAGTTCTCTACGGGTGCACATCACATGGGATATTGTTTTTGGAAGCTACCACCAGAAAACATGATTGCAATTGTAGTGGGGCTCCAGTTCTGTCTAGTTGTATCACTTCAATGCTAATGTGTAGTGAGCACACTGATAACAGTTTTCAGTGGTCCCTCTAGTGCACCAACGTTGTGATCGTCACGTGCAGGAAATTGTGAAATTATTTCTTCTTTTTTGGTTCAGACTACTACGTTTTTTTTGTGTCATGTCAAGTTAACCGATATTTCAAGATATCCGAGTTTGACGCCGCGAGGGATCACTGTATATATAACTTAAAATTGTGCCATTAGTCATAAATTGTTGCATTTCATTTACTTACAGAGCCTCCAGACATACACCTGTCGCCATGAATTGCATTAAGACACCATGGTGATAGGTCGCAAGCCTCCAAGGCCCTGGTGATGACGCGCGCAGCACCATGGTACTGCGCATGCCATCACCTTTAAAAAACGGTGTGAGGATGCTCAACACCCTTTATTTAGGGTGTTGAGCGTCCTCAACACCCTTTTTTCAAGGTGTTGAGCTCAACACCCTTTTTTTGTTCTTACACCCTCTTTTCGTCCATACACCCTTTTTTTGCGAAAACACCTTTTAAAGGTGTTAGCCATGGGACACGGTTTTTACACCCTTTTCGGCCAAAAAGGGTGTAAAAAAGTTTAGTGTGTGTGCCAGCCGCCGCCGTATTTCGGACCCCAAGCGTCGTCCGCGATTCCTGACAACTGACCTCGTCGCTCTTGCGTTTCATGGTTAGCCAGCTATGCCACCTGACATCAGTCCTCCTACACCGCTTGGAATCCTAATCACCCTGGCGACTCCACTTATATTCGGTGTCTTACAGTGGAACTGCAGGGGCCTGTCACTAAAGATTGGTGGGCTAAAGAATCGTATCCTCAACAACAATTTGCACGTCTGGGCTCTGCTTCTTCAAGAAACAAACGCTCTCACTGCAATTTCCGGTTCCAGTGGCCATGTATCCCCATCTATGGTCGATCACGGTGTGCACGTTGCGGTGCCTGCGGGCAAGGCGGCCGTGTATCATGCAGGGCCGGATTAAGGGGGGTCTATGGGGGCTGCAGCCCCGAGCCCCCAGCTGTCAGGTGCACCTCTCGATCATAAGAAAAAAAAATATCTTGAGTGTGCTCTATGCCCGCATTAAAAGTTGAAGGAAGGAGCTTCAAACTCACTTTCGCACTAATGTTGACTAACTCGTGACTAGTGGGGAGGGGTGGGGGGCCCCTCCCGTTATGGTTGACAACCTTCGAGTCCATTTCAATTTAATTTAGTTATTCTACTCCTCCTTGTTTTCCCGAGGTTTATGAGAATACGTCTTGGACCAAAAGTCGTGGGTACACAGCTTGACCGGGCCTAAGAAGCCATATAAAAAAGGCCCGAGCTCGGCTCCGGTCTTTTTCGGCACAGGTCATTTCGATAGTCTTTTCGGTACACGGACACCTAAGTATGCGGACGTTTTGGCGCGCGCACGTTTCGGTATAAGAAAGGGTCAGGCATGTGAATAATAAAATAATTTCCGAAAAACACTGTAAATTGTTCAAGCCTGAGGGACATTATATGTAATTATTGACAACTGAAGCACTGCCCCACGGGCTGATACAGTTTCTGCCAGAAATTTCAATGTATAGCCCTTGACAAGGATAGAAGTCCATTGCGATGATGACCCGTTCAATAAAGCTAGTGGATTAATTGAATCGCATAAGCGTGATTGATATCAACTCGATATTTCTCGCTGAACGGTCAGCGTATATATGGTCATGTAAATGTTGAAAGGTTGTGTAGGCCACTCGCGGGGTCGTTCGGCTTCAGCCCGCGCCTTTGTGCTGTAGCCTCTGCAGGCTGCCTGAGCAACAAGCGTTGCGGAAGCTACATGTCTGTGGGACTCCATTTGTAGCGTAATTCTCTATGCGCCACTCCGTGTGGATGCAGTGGCCGCCGGGCCAGCCCCACCCTAGCGGCACCCGTCGAGCTGGGGAATCAGCGGGCCTAGGCGGTGTGAAGAGCTCAGGCGTGGATGCCAAACGAAGCAACAACAACGTCTGCTCCCTTTCGGGATGAGGAAAGGTGTGTCCACTTAAAAATGCATTCTGCGTGCGGCCCCTTCGATTCAGTCTTGAAAACGGACTTCCGCCGCTACTCAGGCACGGTAAGCTGTTTGTCCCCGTGGGCGCTTTTCACTTTGGAATGAGCCGGCGGACGGCACGGCCCAAAGGCCGGCCCGCAGATCTGGTCTAGCTTGTGCGCGGCGGCAGGAGGAGAGGAACCCCCGAAAGAGCGCGGGAAAACAGTGGAGGCGGCAGACGTGTTGTGGACTCAAAAACGAGAAGTCCACCAAAACTCCCCTCCGTCGTAGACCCCGTATCTAGACGAGAAGCTTCAGCGCGTTTCCACTGCCAGTTAACGACCCGACCGATCGACAACGAACTACTGACTGCTGGAACTGTTGCGCGGCACCGACGGGAGCAGCAGCGCGGGGGTGAGCAGAGACATTCTATCCCTATTAAACTGTTGTCTGATGCCATCTCTCGTGCTAACCTGTCGCTCTCCAACCCAAAGGGGACCCGTTAATGTGTATTGGCTTGCCGACTAGCAAGACTACCCACGCATGAAGCGGACTGCTTCCTAGCCCAAAAAGCTACATTTTTGTGCTTATCTTCTTTGTGGTGATCGTGCTGCGATAGGAAGGCTGCATTGCGTCACACGTCTGAGCGGCGCGTGTTCTAACCGCCGCGTGCTTTCTCGTCTGCGCGGGTAACCTACAGAATTTTGTCCCGTAAGCCGTGGCGGCTAACTGTTTGGCAGATGTCTGTGAGCGACAGCTGCCTGCGCGGACTTTGAGCCCTCCCATATGTGCAGGTCGAGAACTTTACAATAAAACTAAAACCTTACAGGCTTCATAAAATATGCTTCTTTTAAGAAAATACTCTTCTGTACCATGGCGTGTGCAGGCCGACAGGGCGCTCCGATTAATTGTAAATCTGTGATGAACCGGCAATCAAACCATACTAACTTTTACGGCCGACAAAATTGGTTATATAATACTAGACATCAAGCCAAGAAATTAGTTTCGGAAAAGCATAAAATTATGTATAATTTATCACTGATCAGACAGCATAACATGGGCTTCGAAAATTTTCGCATAAAAAAGAGGAATCATCATCTTCATGGTCATCATCATCATCATCATTAAGACCCCAACGACGCAGTAGCCCCAGGCCCCAAAGTTTCCTTATCCGGCACTGCGTGTATGTGGCGACGTATTACCCGCAAATTCAACTCTCCCTGGAACAGTGGTGCAACTCATATCAGGAAGTAGTGGCAGTCGCAGTCAAGTTTACAAGGGCAACAGTGATTGTCGTTTCTTGCTACGTGCGGCCAGCAGGTGGCTCTCCTCTCATATCGGAATCACCGGCAATGAGGTGGCTGACGCCCTGGCCAGAGGTGCTGCTCGCCAGGATGGGGTCCCTGCCTCCAGTGACCTGAGGCCCTTCAACGCCGCACAACCCATCCTGGCGCGGGTGGTGGAGACGATGCACCCGGACCCCAGAGTCAGCAGTGGCCAAGATCCCCGGGTCCTGCCTGGCCGCATCAGCAGGAAAGCCCGCTCCATACTCCTCCGCCCGCGGCTCGATTGGTGCAACGTGGCAGACCGCTTGCACCGACAAGGCCGCCCTCGTGTGCTGACTGCCCAGAACCCGAGACCCTGGAGCACCTGCTCTGCTCCTGCCGCCAGAACGATGCCCTGCGAGCAGAGCTTCGGGCCACACTCCAGCGTCTCGGGCTGCCTAGCGACACCCTGATGGACCTAATTTTCCCGACGGGCCCCAACTCCACCCGGCGGGAAGCATTCCGACTTCTCCTGGCCTTCCTCGAGGAGACGAACGTCATATAATGGCTGAAGCCGAATGCCTGCCGGCCAGCATTACGCATTCCTTATCTCTTTCTTTCCCTCTCTCCCTCTTTCTTTATACCAATTTTTTCTCACCAATCCCCTTTTCCCGGAGTGGGTTGTATGCTGGTGAACTCCAAATGAGTTCAAAATATCCCCAGTCCGCTTCTTTTCCACTTTCTGTATCAATAAATTACTCACTCACTCACTCACTCACTCACTCACTCACTCACTCAGGTGGCTCTCCCTCAAGCATTAATTTAGGCTGGCTATTGGCTATCCGTCAGCAATGCCCAGGATGCCCGATTTTAATGGGTGGGGACTTAAATGCTCCTCATTCTGAGTGGGGTTACCCCGCATCAAGGCCCCGGGGCACGCGTGTGCGGGACGCGTTTGAGACGCGTCCTTCGTGCAGCTCAACCAGCCCGGTTCCGCGACACGTGCGGTGCAGTATTCTCGCCGGACGTCCTATGCACCCTACCTTACCTGGTGTTTGGGGCCAGGCACTCCTTTATGGCACCTGGAGCCCGATTGCTGGGAGAGTGATCACCATCCCTTCATTATAGTACACCCGTCGCGGGCCCGCCGAATGCGTCGCAAGTGCTGTGTCGTGAATTGGGACAGCTTTCGGTCTAGGCTGGCTACCCAGTCTGTGGAGGCGGCAACAGACCTTGTCGACAGGATACGCACTGCGCTCAATTGTGCCACCACTACCACATGGGTGGACGTGGACGTGGATAGGCCTGCGCCGGATATCGGCCTCCTTAATCTCTGGGCTGCTCGCAGGCAAGCAGATCTCACAGCCTCTCGTGTTCCTGCTCCCCCACACGCCCTCGTGCGCTTGCAGTTCCTAACAGCAAAGGCACGCCGATACGAAAAGGCCCTGTCGCGTTGTCAGTGGCACACTTGGTGTGAGGGGTTTCCTCGAAGACCTCCAATGCCTCACTGACAAACATTCCGGGCGATGGAACGTGGACGGCGACCTCCGGATCCGGCTGCTCACACTTGCTTTGCCGCTAGGCTAGGTCCCGAAGATTTCGCCAAAGAAGCAGCCAGAGCGTTTTTTCCGCTCTATGATGTACCGCCTGTCCGAAATCGCCTGCCTTGCCCAATATTCCTCCCTGCGCATGTGGACAAGCCTCCATTGCCCACTGACGTCGAGGGTATTGGCACGGCTTTTACGATGGCAGAATTCCTTGCAGCAATAGACTGTGCAAAGCGGAAAACTGCGCCTGGTCCAAACGCTATACCCTACGAAGCCTGTCATGTGTCAAGAGCACCCCCCGAGAGGGGATGCATCAAAAACCCAAAAAAGGGAACAAAAGGACAAAGGAATGGAAATTTGAAGTGCGCGCCAGGAGCGCACCAATGAGCGAACGCCAGCGCCTAAACCCCGAGGAATCATGGTCAAATATGGCAGCGCTCTGGTCAGCTAATTAGAGAACTCCGCGCAGGAAACCTGTGGCGTGATGACCATATACGGACATGGAAAAGGCAAGGAGCCAATGGGAGTGCTCCACGAGAGAGCCCAGAGGCGATAAAAGCGGGGCGCACAATTAGAAGCGGCAGGCCAGAAACGGGGAGGCAAGAAATGAGGAGGTAGGAAACCAGGAGGCGGCAGGAGCACGTGAGCTTCAAAGAACGAGCCAGGGGGACGTGGCCAGGCAAATGGCTATGCCTACCAAGCCTGGGCGGGAGCGGCAGGAGCGGGCCGACTTCGCATCGGCTGTGGCATCCTATAGTTCATACCACAAGCTAGCTGCAGCACTGTGGAGGCTACATTGTTGTCCCCCTCAGGGCGCCTAACTCACCGCGAAGGGAGCGACAGAAGGTGCCGGGGCCTTGCGGTGACACTTGCCGAGAGGGGAGAAGGTAGTGTCCTTTCAGGACCCCCTTCACGGCGAGTTAGGCGCCCTCAGTGGGCTCACTATTGATAACAATGTAGCCTCCACAGTGCTGCAGCTAGCTTGTGGTATGAACTATAAGCACACCACGAACCTGTGTCTTTGTGGCCCCAACGGCGGCGGTCGGGCACCGGCGGCCAACGTTCATGTTCCGTCGACCTTCGTTTCGACAGCCCCAAAGGTTACGTTCGTTCCGAGCCTACCTGGGACCTCCAGCGGCAGCGGCTAACAAGGATATCCACCGACGAAGCACGTGCGCCACCCAAGAAACGACCGCGCGCGTCGAGCGCCGGCATCAAGGACCTCCAGCGGCAGTGGCTACCAGGGGGTAGCACCCGAGGAAACTTCAGGACGCGCGGAGCCCACGCCATCCAAGGAGTGACCGCGCGCGTCGAACGCCGGCACCGAAGCGAGACAAGGACGGCTACCACCGAGTCGCGGCCATGCAGCGGGCGTGACACGACAGCGCCGACGACAGTGGGGTAGGCCAGTCCATTAGGGACACAGTAGTAGGACACTGAGATTTTATTTTGAGGTTTAATTTTTCGTTGGTTGTGGGCAATTGATTCTTGAGTGCTTTGGTTTTTCGAGTGTGTGCATTAAATGTGTGCTTTGTCAAACCCGTCAACGGCTTTCCCGCATCCATCTCTCTGAGCTTGTCAAGACAACCTCATCATGCATTCACGTGACAATAAAAACAATCGGCGAGCCTACCAGGATAGGTTTATCCTCAACCAGAATATTTGTATCAGGCCCAGTCACGTGTCTTTCCAGCTGCGAGAATGAATTTAGGTAAGTGGTTGACGTTGGTTCAAACGCGAGGGTTGAACAGCAGTTTTTTTTCAATTGTTGGATGGTTGAATGAAGAATATCGCAAAGAAAAGGAAAGATTTCAGGGGGATGAAAGAAGGATTGAGGAGGAGAAATAAAGCGTTGAGGAGAAAAAGAAAGAAATTGCATTAGAACTGGCAGAGTCGGAACGTGAGCATGCAGAACTATAGCTGTGACTCGAGGAAAAGGAACACAAAAAATTGCCCCCACCTCCCCGAAGGGAATCGTGAGGAAGTGCGAATGCATTTCTTGCGCCGAGAGTACACGGCGTAGTAATTCTGACATCGCCTTGAGAGGCGCCCAGCCAGCGAACGGTCTAAACTGGAGCAGAGCGAGCCAGGAGACTAGCGAGAGAGCGCGCGCGAGCCGACCCACGGAGGTCTGGCAGTTTATCGCTGCATATATAGGGGGGCACGCCGCACCGAGCCAGGTGGCTGAGAGAGGAGGCGAGCGCAAGGGGAGAGGGACGCGCGCAGCGGCGCACGGCAGCTGCAGCCGAGCGAGGGGAGAGGAGGTGCGGGTGCGTGACGTCACGGCGCGGGGAGGGAAAGTGACACGCAGCGGCGCACGGCAGCTGCCGGGGAGAGGGGTGGAGTGTGTGACGTCACGGCGCGGGGAAAAGAGAGGGACGCGCGCGCACACGCCGTCGCGCCGCGAGGAGTGGTGAGGGGCGTGTCGTCACGTGGTGAGTGACGTCACTGCGCCGTTGCTACCGACGCTCCTCTCCGCTCCACGCCGTTGCTAGGGAGAGGAGGACTGCGGACGCCGCCGCCGCCGCCGGCGGCGGTGGAAGGTTTGGGGTCGCTTATAAAGTGCATTCGCACTTAAAAAATGGTGAACGCGCCGCATGTGAGACAGAAGGCTCGAGCGTCGCTGACCGCTACGATTCACGTGAGATAGAAAGAACGCATGCCACAGATCACGATAAGGCCGCGTGTAAAAACGAGCACAAAGAAAACGATTGTTTATTCAGACAGCTCGCTGAGGATGAAAGCGCGTTCGAAGTGCGAGGCAGTGTGGGCGTGGCTCAACGACAGGCTAGGCGCTTGGATGTGAGCGCACTGAGAACACGCCAGGCGAAGACAGCTTGCTGCTCCCTAGTAGCTCTACTGACTTAGTTGATTTTACGGTCTCCGAAAGGTGAACAAGTGAGACAGGGGTGTCTGCAACAGCAAGCGCTGGTAATGGCATCAGTACAGAAGGCCTTAGTGGTGGTCATTCAGAAATGCGTATGTGTAGTGAGTAGCCTCATCTCCGATAGGGCCAGCTGTGCAATGTCTTCAGACGGTGAAGCGGAGAGTGCAGCGTCCGCGAGTGTCATGGCGCAGCTAATTACGGGTATTTCAGGCCAACCGGGAAAGTGCCCGGAGACCGGATGCTTCGGAGTCTGTCAAGCCAAGCGAGAAAAAGGATTTGACTGGGGTGCCGCAAAGAAAGTTGGTGCAGAGGAAAAGGTTGCGCGAGCCCGAAGTAAGCAATCGCGCACGGGCGTCAGGGCCATAGGCACACATTTTTTGCTTAGGCCATGCGTACACCATATTTCAATGCATAAAGAGAAGTTGACATGACTGATTAATCATCACCCAGGCCATATCGAATTTAGACTTAAAATTTAGAGAGCGCATTCCTTCCTGAAGGTATGGAATTTTATAATATTCACCTTCAAGATGATGTGCATTCAAGGGTATGCATGTGAATGTCTTAAATCTGATTTGGAGATTCCTTGAAAATTTAACCAAACGAATTTAAATACATTTTATCTCCCAGAAACATGTTTTTGCAACTTCCATGATATCTTCTGGACTTGTTTTTATCCCAAGACTACTCATACAGATGCCTAAACACAAATTTCCGAATTTTTTTATATTTCTTGTAAAAGAAAATAGGAAACTCCAGAAAAAGGCATGTGTGCGCGTGTGCGTTCCAATTCGGGTTACCAAGTTGGTTCAAGTTGCTACTACAAAAAACAGCACTATAAAACGGTGAACGGAAGAAAAGATTGAAATCATTTTGTAGCGCTTCATTTTTTTTCTAGTCTATCTGCGCGTGTGTCGTGTGCAAAACGTTTAAGCTAAACTTTGTTTCAAGCATTAGGAATGCCAAAAAGCACAAAAGTGTGCATCTAGCAAAACTTTGTGGAGTTTGTCTAAAGGGGAAGTTTGGGCTAGTTATATGTAAACAGAGTGAAGGGCAAGTATGAGAGAATAGAACATACCACAGTCCAAGGTTTATTACAAGCATTGATGCGTCCAAGTACTCAAAGCAAAGTGGATAATTTTAACTAGCACAAGAACAAGTCCTGTGTGACAGGTAACAGTTGCAAGTTCATTTATTTTGTGCGAAAGAAATTAAAACAGTTTCTCTGGCGCTATCAAGAGAAAGAAGGTCGAAATTTATGCTATGGTTGAAATAGTGCACATGCAATTTTTCCAAAAAGTAGGACCTGCCTTCCGGCGATGCTGACCTGGACACACGGAGGACTTGGCATTGCAAACAAGGGACGAAACCGAGGCAAAGGAATAAAACGATGTAGAGGAGGACTGATGATGATAGTCATGACAGGACATGTTTTACTATTGCGCGATAGTGCCTTCACATTCACATTATTGTCAGGTGTCCTCAAAATTTTGTTTCTTCATGCTGATGTAGTACACGATAAGCACACAAAACATGCAGGCAACTTACTAAAGTTGACCCTACTGACTTGCTGAGGTATCGTAATGGACAATGTCAGAAATTCAGTGGGCAGGACGGTAAGAGCGAAACGGTACTTTAAAACATGCTGTTCTTATTAAAAATGCATCTGAATGAGCCTGAAAAACATAAAACAAGGCCTAGACCTTAAAAAATTAAATTCGAGGAGGGGTCTTAAATGCCCAGAACAATGAACACTAAATGTCCACGTATATTTTCCTGATACATCTGCAGATATTAAACACGGATGCTTGATGGGCTCCAAGCATAACAGCTTGCGCTTCCAAGGTTTACTGCTATAAAGATGTAACGAATTGTTTTAATACTAGAAGTAGCTGTACGAACCACAAATTTACAGGAGCTGTACGTTTGAGCACCATGTGATGCAACGTTCAGCAGATATCAAGACATCAAGACATTTGGTTTTCACAGATGTGACACAGACGTCACATAACATAGCAGATCTGAAGGCGGAAATGGAAGACTGGTGGGATCCTTTAAATGGGTGGGGACAAATGCTTATAGCAACGAGTACACTGTTGCAGAAAGGCAGCTACCAAGAGCCACTTTGTCTACATCGTCTGCTTTACTCTTTTCAGAACACTCAAGCCTGAAAGGTCATCAATAAGCACCCTTTGAGGTTGTTGAATAATTAGGTATTCGCACACTGAATTTTAAGGTTCAACTACAAACGTTAAGAAATTGAAGGAACATCAACATACAGTGATACCACTTGACGACTAAAGCTTATTTCGGACATTTAGCAAATATATCAGATATAAAAACACAACATGCTGAAAAGCGTGTTCAGTACCATATACGAGTGTTTCGTATCCCTTATCAAGAAGTCCTGACATGCTGCTTTTTTTAAAATATGGTTTCCAGCCATTTGTTCAATGCGTTTTCCTGACAGTGGAAACAAACTTCCCCTTAAAAATACCTGTAGATGCATCACTCGGGACAAGCCCTGGGTGTCAACTGCTGTTTCCGGCAGAGGGCACCATCAGAGTTACATGAGAAACTGACACACAGTATGCATGTTTGCACACCTATCCACAGCGATGCATTGTGACTCCCCATTTCACAAGGGGTGTCTTTTTGCTTGCATCAGCCTGCAAAGCTGCAGTGCCTGTACAAATAACTACTCCATGTTGGCGGGCCGACCTTCGGTGCAAAGCGGTTGTGACCATCACAGGGGGCGGCAGTCTGCCACAAGTGCCACCCACAATGACACTTTGCACACTCGAGTGTAGCAATGGCAATACCGCTGCTGAACCCACAATGTCATGACAAAATCTTCGCTCAGAGCCAGGTCTCGTCATATGGCGGCTTACAGGCACCATTCTTTATTTGAAGCTCAATAAAAGTTGTTCAAGCAATCAATTATCGTACGGCAAAATGGGCTCTCTCTCTCTCCAAGAGTCCTGCACCTCTTGGCGCACTGCAAAACTGTTCTCTGTAATGTTCTGCAGCAAGGAGCTAGTTCCCTATTGTCTGCGCACACCCGGCTGGGGCCTTCACATCCTGTTGCGGTACTGGCAGTGGCTGTGCACCTTCTTCTCGTGTCTCTTCTGCTGAGTGTGGTGTGTGAAAACAACATGGCAGAAGTGGCAGCAGAAGGGCTTCTCGCCTGTGTGTGTGCGCACGTCTAACCAGGTTGGTCTTGTGGGCGAAGTCGATGGGGCACAGGCGGCTTGGTAGGGCTCACTCCTGTGTGGGTGCGCAGGTGTTCGACCAGGTGGCCCTTCTGCACAAAGGCTCTGCTGCAGTGGCTGCACTGGAAGGGGCGCTCGGCTGTATGTATGCGCTAGTGGCCATTCACCTTGCTTGGAGATGGCGTCGTGTAGCTGCACTTCTGGCAGCGCCGCTGCCGACAACCTGTTGGGGAACCACCCGAAACACAGGAAGGGAGGCCCGAGACAGGCAGGGTGGGGAAAACACAGACCTTCCAGTGGCATATGGAGCGGTAGCGCATCATGAATGGGGTGGAAGAGGAAAGAACCAGCCCCAGAGGGAAAGACCAAACTCTGCAACTGCCAAGCGAGCCGCCCTGCACAAGCTTAACATGCCTGGGCATTGTTCCGCAGTGCAAACATCCTCTTTTTCCTGACTCAGCAGTATTTCTCCGGAGGCTTTCGAAATCGTGGTTTGCTCAAAAACGGCACGTCTAGTGCTCTCACTAAAAAAGTGTGCTGATGCACAGAGTTCGTAGAGGCCTCAAAGGCAAAAACTCGACGGTTTTCAGGGACTTTCAAGGATCCCATCTAATGTTTATCTTGGATACTTTATAATATATAATTTTTTCAACAGTGCAAAGGTATCTTATTGCAAAATACCTCATAACATTAGTGCACATTTAAAAAGGTGCTAAGGAGTTTATAAAAGCTCCTTTACCCGAACTTTTTATTTTTTACTTTGAGCTTGGGTTTTTCGCTGTTTTTTTTTCAGGCTGTATAATATTAAACAGCATGTAATGTCGCCCCCACTCCTGCTTTGTCAGTAAAGCTATCAGCTGAAGATCGTAAATCAGCAACTGTTGCTGCAAGCTTTGCCTTCGTTTAAAATCGAAGCTTTATTATCTGCACTGATCCAATTTTACGCCAATATGCCCTGCAAAAAGACAACTTTCGTCGGCGATGATGAATGATCGTGGGTGAAGTGAAAGAAAAAAATGCTTCCCGTGGCCGAAATCAAATCTGGATCTCTCGCATTGTTTGATTTCAACATGGCTGAAGCGGTTCAGGAAACTCAAAGCCGAAAACCAAAGAATCCACCATGAGAATGGAGTTTCTCTGCATGCCGTAAAGCTGTTAACCACAAGACGTAAGGTTTCACTTCCCATTAGGAGGCTTAGGACGTTAGGACTAATTTCACATCTTTGGCTTAAACACCTCAAACCAGCACCCACTCAAAAAATTGTGAACTGAATGCCACGCACCAGTTACCGATTCAGGCCATGCACCCCAAACCCAAATTTTAGGCCTACGGAGTTCACACACGAGAGTTACTGAGGGTATTTCAGAAAAATAGTGCATAGCTCGAGAATAGTACATACTCGCAGTGTGGGATTTGCTAAACAAAGAATCCATTACGAGAAAGCTTCACGTTCAACCATTGTCATCACTAGGTGAAGGGGTGCATGATTTTTTTCTCATGTTGCCAATCTCCTTCTCAACAATGTGTCTTTTCTATTGCCTTGCTCCTGCAAAGTGCCCTTTTTCTGAGATTACACATTTTGGTATATCTGTTTGCTTCGATGTAAGTAATCACTAGCGGACTCATCAATGAGGACGATGCAATTATCACATTTCTCAAACTCCCTATCTGCAGATGAAAGAAGAAATGAATTCTAAGGCCTTGGAAACGACTTATAAATTCATTTCCAAGGTTTTCGACCACCTGTACAAACCCTGCATGCACTATCTACAGATTGTTAACCAGCAAAGTCTAGAGGTGCGGCCAGTATTCACTCAAATGTTACTCCTTAAGGTTCAATAACATTTTGTTTTTCATTTCATTTCCATCCCTGCACAAATGACTAATTGTGAGCTGTCTGCTCCTCACAAGTACATATGAAACTTGACCTTCCCATTTTGAAGTAATTAATGTGTCGCCAGTCTTTATTATTACCACTCTGATGCTGCTCGCCCCACACCACGCTACTATTGCCTCTCCAACTCGTTTCTTTCCGCATGTTTGTAGAGTTTCGCGGGAGGGGTTTTCTGCGTACATTTTCCTTTTGCCTATGCCATATGAAGCTTCACTTTGAAGATGTCCTCAAATGTGCTGAAAGCTGCAAAGTTCGTGCCTACCCAAAAATTTAAAAAATTCGGCAGGCTTTCTGGCCACACCTCTGGTGTCGCAAAATGCAAAGATACTCAATTCAAATCGCGTGTTAAACGGCCCCTTCAAAGCCAGCTCTTGTGACCTCATTGTGGCTGTACCTGCATCAGCCTCTATGCCCAGCTTTCCCTCAAAATACACCACAAAAAAAAAAGTCAAAAAATTAAAAAGCAAGTGTGTGGTTTGACTGAGACAAAGCTCTCTGCCCTACCACTTCCACAAAGCTGAGCACCTCACCAATTTCGGAGTAGAAAACATGCAGTTTTCAGGTTCTCCGACACCCTCAGATGAAGCTGAAAAGTAAAAAAAAGTTCTCACCATCCTCTGCACAGTTTCTCAACTGCAAAACATACGGTCGCATTAAGTTATCACTGACTTGGTTCTGTCTGCTACCATTCAAAGTTGCCTCTACAACAAGAAACCAATGCAAAAACAGCAACACAAGAAAACATACGGGCAAAAATCAAGTAAACTAATATTCTTTCACTGTGATGGTAATTGTGGCTCGATTATAGAGGCAGAAGTTTACAACCTTAGCCAGGGTGCCTTCGACATTAAAAGAAACAGATCAACCGTTCTTTTTTAACAGCTAAGCTGTTTAGCCATTGTAATTTTTCCTATCCGCAGTTAAAAATACCAAGAAAATGCGGAGCATGCACATGAGCACGTCTTGCTGCGACCAATCGGCAGTTAAAAATAAAGAAAATGCCGAGCACTCGTGTGTGTGTTTTCTGACGACCACCCATCGTGCCCGGCGCACATTTATCCAGCCAAGGATACCCACTTAGGGAGATATACCAAAATTGTGGTGGCCGCCTGGCAGTCGCACACGTTTATTGATGGGCACAAAGTTGAGTTTTAGTATCGCGGTGGTGTCGTGGTTGACATCGGCCATGTGACATTTCAATGACCTTGTGTTGAGCAGGGCGACAGTGAGCTTGTTGTTTTGGTTGACGTTTTCGTACACCACTCTGCAAGCGCTACTTATTGTAGCAGATCACCTACAGCAGCTTCGACATTCAAGTCGCAGCTCTTCTACGGTACACGGCGCATGCGCACAATGACACAAGGACACGAGCAAGGGGCATATGCTATGACGCGTCTTTCTCGTTCCGAGCAAGTGTTGCCTCGATAAGGCGAACACTGGAGTTTTTTGTGGCCAGTGTTGGCTAATCTCCCTAAGTGGGTATTGCATGGCTTGACAAACATGCACTCAGCCTTTTCTTTGGAATTTTATCTGCGGACACCATACATAAACAATTTGCTCAACATCTTAACTGTTAAAACCATAAAAATTTTGAGTGCTCGTGTGTGTGTGTGCCTCGCGGCCACTGTGCAGAGTCCCTGGCACATGTTTGTAAAGCCAAGCATACCCATTTAAGGTGACTGGCAAAAAAAAAGAAAAAAGAAACTCCAGCATTCATCGTAATCATGGCAACACCTGCTCGAAACAACAAAGACACGTCATCGCGTAAGCCCCTCTAAGGTGATGTCTAATGACTATCACTTACAAGAAACAAGAAACTGAAGGAAGCCCACACTTATACCAACAAAGGTTGTTGCAGCAGCAAAGAAGCAAATCCACTCCAATCATGTACTTAAACTGTCCTAATTGCGTACAGCTTTGCTACCTGCAAGTCTTGCGCATTAGTGCAAGCATCCTTCTTTTGTTTTCCACCAGAAACACCACAAGCAGTAGAAAAGTCACCCTGCTGTCATGACCGAAGATATTCGAGCCAGTCACAACCAAAGGTTACATCGACACGAAGTCCCCACACACAACCTGGCATATTCAGATGGTATTTCGCACCCTTGTGTGAGCAAGAAATACATAGTACAATATTTTCAGAGAAGTGTATGCTCTATACAGAAGCAACTTACTGTATACAGTGTATATAGTAAGTGTATACAGTTACGCCATTGCATTTGTGGTGCAGAGGTTGCATAGTATGAAGCTATGAAGGTGTAAATGGAAGACAAGGGATCTGTGAAACCGGGGAGGACAAAAGCAGGACAATGGCACTGTTTCTAGAAGAAAGGTACCAAGAGCCATTTTGCCCCCTTTAAATTTTTTCAGCTATAAAATAATGGCAGCTGTCTCCTAAGCACATTTTTATCATTGCCGATAACAATTGTTTCCTCCCCATCCCCCATCTGAAGGATCCCCCGGGTCTTTCATATGCAAAGAGTGAAACGAGTGGGAACTGAGGATCTTCGATAACTCATTGCACAAATATTTTTATGGTAAAAAAAAAACATTCAGGAAATGAAGAAACAGATGAACACTGATCCATATCCCTGCTAAGGTTTTTATTACCATTTAGCGAGTATACAAAAGAAATGGAACCAGGCAATACCAAAATAGGTGTGAGGAGAGGGGGTACATGACTATCCCAACAGTTAATACCAGTGTCACATTAAAAAAGATGGACAATATTGACATTTCCTTCTTATTTCATTCGTGTGTGTTATTGTTCCTTCAATAGATTGGAAAAATGGTGGAACCTAACACGAATGATAGTTGGGCATCAATTTATGCCTCTCATGTTTTGTCACTCTGAGTGTTCGTCGATGCACGTTAATATTACCTGTACAAGGTACACACCCTGGACATCCAAACTTGTTTCCAATAGAAGGCAGCATCAAAGTGAGAAATTACATGACACACGTACAGTGTTATCAATGGTATGCGTATCAGTGGCGACACATTGTAACTGCCACTTTTCAATGGGAGTGTGTCTTTTGCTTATGTCAGTCTGCGAAGCTGCGGTGCGTCTTTAAATGGGCACTGGAGATGGTTGCTTGAGACCAACAGGTGATGCTACTGTCTGTCACAGGCCGTACCCACAATCACACTAGATTGGAGTCATTGGCCCCCTTCTCCTCACCTCCTCCTGCACTACTGCTGGTGGCTGTGTGCCTTCTGCTGGTGTCTCTTCCGCTGACTGCAGTTTGGGAAGGCCTTGGGGCAGAAGCGGCATTGGTAGGGCCTCTCACCCGTGTGGGTGAGCACATGTCTAACAAGACTGGCCTTGTGGGCGAAATCCATGGGGCACAGATGGCACTGGTACGGACGGTCACCAGTGTGGATGCGCAGGTGGATGTCCAGGTGGCTTTTCTGCACGAAGGCCTTGCTGCAGTGGCTGCACTGGTGGGGGCGTTCGCCCGTGTGTGTGCACTGGTGCCTCTTCAGGTGGCTTTTGTTCGATGTCTTGTAGCTGCACTGCTGGCAGCGCAGCAGCCGACGACCGTGGGGGGGACCCTGCTGCCGCCTGTGGCCATCGCCCAAGGAGGGAGAAGTGGAGGGGCCTGCATCAGGGAGGGAGTCAAAACACTGAGTCCTTACAATGGGAAACATGGTGGCAGTGCACCAACAGCGAAGCTTTAAACGCCAACTGGACTCTCTCACCTCAGCCAAATTTACTTTTAATAAACCATACGTACCCCCGAAACAAGTGGCACACGACTGGAAACATTGCTAAATGCATTGGCAATTAACTAGAAACGTCTAAACTAGCTTAGTCGCAGACGACGCTGCACCTTCCGATGAATCGTGCACACAGCCATGAAGCGGAAGTGACACTGCAGCTGGCCGGTTGCCCGTTCCTCCAGCCAGCCAGGAGAACCAGTTGAGCTCCACTGGGTGCACTTCTGCTAGGGATGCAGTGAGCGCGAAGCATCGTGCGCACCTTTGATACGGCTGGCCCGCTGCAACGCCGTGTCCGCACTCTTCTTTATTTTGGTCTCAAAATCAGCGATTTTATTCTCATTTGTACTGTGCACACCTGTATTTCAGCTGTCATATTTTGTATCTTGCAGTCTTTTTAGGCAGTTTATTAAAAATGAGGTATTTAAGATGTCGAAAGCTTGACTGCAGTTGGCCTTTAAAAATGACAATTTTTCAGGCTACCAAATGCAAAAACTTTAGCCTGTCTGCCCACATGGCCTTCTAGCCAAAAGTTGATATCGTTCATCGAAACGAGGTATATTTCGGCAGAATAATTCCAAACAACAAAACCTGCAGGCATAATTCATACAAGACCTCCTTATTTATCACAAAGGAAACTATAGGCATACTTGAGTGACAATGTAAACAACAATGGTAGGACCCATGTTCTTGGAATTAGGAATAGACCTTGGGTTGGTTCTTAAAAGTTAAAAAGAGACAAACACACACTCAAAATAGCACAGAAACACTTCACCATATTAGCGAGACAAAATCAAGCACAACAAAACAGAGCTTGTGTTCGTGCTGTTCTAGGCGGAGCAAGACACAAAAGATAAATAGGGTGTGTACTGACCCGACATGTGAGCGAGAGCAGTGCAAAGGCGAGAAAATTTGAATTGCCCTGAACACACCTCCATTGAACTGATCACAAGACGAGTGAGGGAGGAGGAAATAGCATGAGGGGTTAGAGCGGAGGAGTAATGGGGCAGTGGTGGCTGACGGCAAAAATAAATCAATGCCATTGCCGTGAACCAAGTGGATACGAGGCAAATTTTTGGCGACTTCACCAGAAACGATCGTCTCTGATTCACCCGAAACAAATGACCCAGATTACTTTCTATCCACGGCAGTCATGTCCAAAATTTGCAAACACAAAGCTCTTCTCCACAAAATAAACTAAGAGACAGCAAAGCAAATTATTCTAGGTCTTATCGGTGTCTGTATAATGAAGTGTCCTCCATGTTGTGATTTAGAAAAGTAGTTTTGATTAATTTGCACCAGATGGCAATAAACAAAACCCATAAACGAATTACGGCAACCCTATCAACTACCGAAATAACATTATACTAGTTTGCCGACTTTATTAATGCTGTATCAGCCTTCAAAAATTTGGCTTTTTCTTGTTTGCTGGAATGAACTGTTTAATACGAAAGCATTAGTAAACTCGGTATGTCTAAAACCTGGCGTCACCGAGGGGAAGGGACAGCAAACAACATGACTGATGGATGGTTCACACACACACACAAAAGAAAGTCCGGTATCTCAGAGAATACAAAAGTTGAACGAATGCTCACATTGACGGCACATTTCTCAGCAATGCTCCCACAGAGTAATGCACTTCAATTAAAATTCTGGAATTGATGGCATATTTCCCAGCAAAGTAACGCAGCAAAGTAACACAATTCAGCTGAAAAGAAAAGTGAGTAAATATAACTGTGGGTGAGAATCAGTTCCAGTGCCTCTACAACAGGAAACAAGTAGGCATCCTCAACACCCCCATGGCTGAATGGCAACAGCTGTACCTACTGAATGTGTTGTGGCTTTTGACTTGGAAAAACACAGCAAAGGCGTGCACAAAGGCCTGCCGTTGTAGCTCAGGAATGCTAATTACAGAACTAACAATAAAGCAACAAGCAGTTATGCAACATGCATGCTTTTTCAGTGTTCGACAACAGTGTCACCATCTGGCATTACTGAAACCTTCATTTACATGGCACTGTACCATCAGGTGGTGACAAGCAATGCATATATAGGAAAAGAAAAAGGCGCAAGGAGAAATGATCATGACCAGATATGTTCAGCAATGGCATTCACTGAATCATAAGTCATGCTCACAATTTAGCTTTTGTTTAGTGCATATTAAACACACTATCAATCGGTTAAATTTACCCCTGACGGCTTGCAACTGTGCCATCACAGCGTACATCAGCAATTTAGCAGGTAGGATGGTACAAGGATAGCAGTACTTTTGACCACGCTTTCCCCATTGAAAAATGCACAAATTATCCCTGAAAGCTTAAAACCCACCTGGACAATAAATTACTAAATCAAGTAAATATTTTTCGTTTTCTTCCTACACCACCCAAGTGCTACATATAAATGCCTACTTAGTAACAGTCAAGCACACCCGACATCCGTAAGACAACCACCCTTCGATGACAACTAGACGACACTGAGCAAAAACGACCAACAAGGTAAAAAACAGCAGTTCGTAGCAAATGACTGACCAGCTCAAGCACAGATGATTGTAGCAGCAATGACATATGCAGCACTTGTTGGTGTAACCACATGTTACTAGAACCGTCCCTCATAACCAAACAACAAAGTTCCAAGTACAGCCTTCTTTCCGGGTTGAACAACTTGCAGATGGCGCAGCTAAGCTCCGTCACTTGGTAGGCCTAGAGGAGACCGCAGGGAGGAGACGATTTTATGGCCAGGTCATGGATATTGATTTAGAAGATCACAGTCATGTCAGAATGCAGATGGTGGGCCTCTTGAGCGCAATCTTTTCGTCCCAGTAGCTCAGGCTTCGCTGCGGGACTGATGCCTGAAAATATGAATAATGATGCACCAAGCTTGTTCAGTTTTCCGAAATCGGAATGCTTATTCTAGAAGCCGCCGTGCGGCCCAGGGGTGCTTTCGCGACGGCACGACAATTTAGAATTGCAAGCAGCAGCTCGATACTGAATTGGCATATAGGTTAGTTTAGTCTTTCGGAGCCTCACTGCCAAATGAATTGCGACGCCTGATGATAGAGCAGACTGTTCAGGAGAACACAACAGCCTTTTCTTGCTGCTAGTTCAGAAATGACACTGGAGACATCTCCAGTAAGAGTATGGGCCAGACAGGTCATTAGGTCTGTTACACTCTTACCAGCATCTAGTTTCGTCTGCACTGTCGAGTTAGGAAGTACGTATGTCGCAACCAAGGTGTTAAAATAAACCGCATTGAAGCTTACCTTGTGGAAAACGCCAGCAACAAAGACGGTGCAAGTGAGTCACGGCGATTTGGAAGATTATAACCACCCCGGTTTCCCAGAGTAATTAACATGCAGAATGACGGACACGTAACATGCGATAATAAATTCTGCAAGGTAACCGATGCCTTCAGCAAAAACTGCGCGCATGAAGGCGTCACTCGCGCGTAACCGAACACACTGGACTGATGGCACGTATACTGCCGGCAGCCGAAACAACTAGTACGTCTCAAAAACTCGATTACACCACTCTCTGTTACATTAGTTCTCTTCTCATTTAAGGAAATTCAGTGACACCTGGAATGAAACAAGCGTTGCGGCAGGCGGCCAGCACTGACACACCATAATCCCTTTAAACTGCATGCCGTCAGTGCAAGTATGTGCAAGCACGCGACTCCATTTCCGTCTGTCCGCCAGTGAACGTCACACCTGGACCATTCAGTAATTCTGAAGACTGGAGGGGCCAAAAAAATAGGAAGAAAATTGGGGCTCACCTCACTAAAGCGACAGGCGCAGTTTTGTATCAATGTGTTATGTGGTGTTGGGTAGGGGCGCCGTAGTGGAGGGCTCCGGATTAATTTTGACCACCTGGGGATCTAACGCGCGCCGAAATCTCGTGCGTTTCTGCTTTTCGCTTCCATCAGAAAATCGGCCGCCGCGGCCGGGAATCGAACCCGCGACCTCGTGCTCAGCAGCATGAACTAAGCTGGTGGGACACAGACGTTTCTTTTATTGATGTGAAGGCTTTCTAAGTGCAATCGTTTTTTTATCATATCTTTTAACGGCGCGGTAGTGAATCAGCACTTTTTTTTTTTCACTTTACCGGAAATATCAACAAAAAAACTTTCTCTTGCCAACAATTTAGAATTTGCTGCACAGGATAGCCGTGCCTCAGGAACTGCCCGGGCCGGATCGGACCGGCCCGGCCCGACAAAATTTTTGATTCAAGCCCGAGTCCGGCCCGGGCCCGAAATATTGCATGCTACCCAGCCCGAGCCGGGCCCGCGGGTCGGGCCGAGCTCGGGCTTTCGGGCCCGTGCACAGCTCTACTGGACCTACCTCCAAAAATGAAGGAGGGGAACTTGTAAGAAAACTATGAGAAAAAAGAAAAATCGATTCACAATCGATTCATAATTAAAAGTAAAAGAATTGGGGATCATTTGGTAAAAAGTTAAATACAAACAAACACAACCAAACAAAGCGAGAAGGCATGAAATATAATTCAAGGGGAACTGATTACAACAGAAAGTCTCCCAGTTTGCTACACACAGCCACATCTCGTTATAATACTCAAAATGATGCAATGAAATCCCAAAAGTACGTGTCTGGTTCAGCACCTTCACTTGATCAATTAAAAATATTGCACAAGATACCACCACAGACACATTCGCCAACCATTCCTGCAGTGGTTTGTGCACAGAGGCACGCAGCAACCAGGCATTTTGAGCCGCTAATCGCGGCCGGAACGTAATGGCGGCCGGTGGCTCCGAAAACCGGTCGAGGCGGCGAGGGACCCTGCAAAGAATGTCTCCACCCTTCACGGAGGAGCCGGCGAGGAGGAACATCCAGGCACCCTAGGTGGGTCGACGCTCGCGCGATTATCTTCAAATCGCACGCGACTGTACTCCTCTGCTACGTCCTTTTTTTCCGGCCGCTCTGCACGGCACTGATGATCTTCATTTTCTCATCGAGGCTGAATTATCGTCGCTTTTTAGTCCCTGCACCTTCACCTGCACTCATGGCGATTCCAAGACGTTGCAACACGAACACGGCGCAATCGAACAACCACGCTTCAGACCAGATCAGGAACAGACTCGCTTCTCTCCGCAGTTAGGCAGTGCGCACATGCGCACTTAGCTGACTCTTATTACGCCGTTTTTCTGCTGCCGCCTCCCCATGACCAGCCCGAAAACTCTCCTCTAAATCGTTATTGCCCTTTGACCCTTCCTTCTCGCAACCACCGTCATTCTAAAAAAAAATCGCAGTGTCTAGAGTTACGTCCGACGGAACCCAAAATTGAAAACTAGAGTTACGTCCGACGGAACTTTAAGCCAGTTTCTAGAGTTACGTTCGACGGAACCCAGAATTGAAAACTAGGGTTACGTCCGACGTAACTTTAAGCCAGTTTCTAGAGTTACGTCCGACGTAACCCAAAATTGAAAACTAAAGTTACGCTCGACGGAACTATAAGCCAGTTTCTAGAGTTACGTCCGACGTAACCCAAAATTAAAAACTAAAGTTACGTCCGACGGAACTATAAGCCAGTTTCTAGAGTTACGTCCGACGGAACGCAAAATTGAAAACTAGAGCTACGTCCGACGTAACTTTAAGCCAGTTTATAGAGTTACGTCCGACGGAACTTTAAGCCAATGTTTTGAGTTACGTCCGGCAAACGTAAAGCATTAAAAAATTACAGCTAACAGCACCAAATACCATGACGCTCCATAGGTGTAATCTGTCACTTGTACGATACACGACGTACGATGTACGATGCAGCGCTGTGGGTTCGAATCCCAGCTGGGTTGATGAATTTTTCAATTAAATAATTCAATTTTTTTTTATTTATTACAACCTACCCGCCGTTGCCGCTTGAGCTGTGCTTCACGTAGATAGCGCGTTGCGCTCGCGCTCTGCTTCCAGAGAGACTCGTTTCCGCTCCGTCCGATGCGCCGTTCCCACTTATGGTCGGTAGAAGCGATAGTATAGCTACGTCATCTACAAACTCAGCCAATCTTTCTCCCCTTACTTCTAACTCCTCTCCAGCCTGTATTTCTTTTTTAGCGTATGGCATGCAGTTGCGCCGGCGGAGTTTTCTGCGTACACGGCAGCGCCGGATGTTCCTTTCGCGTGTCCATAAAAAGCTTCGCTTTAACATGTTGTGTATGACCAGCATTTTTTTCTTGCCTTTATTGTAGCGAATCGAGGGTTCAACGCGTAAAGTATTCATCTTATTCCCCATGCGTTTGTTTTTTACATCGAAACTGTATATCGCTAGGATACAGCAGGTCGTCCCCGTGGACGGAGACTAACGATTTTCAGCGGCGGATATATATACTGGGTGTTTCCGGGAAGACGAAGTAATTTTTAAAAATAGGCTTTCGGAGCTAAAATTGTTTTAATTGCGCCAAGTGAACAGGAACCGTAGCGGGAGCTATAAAACGGTTTCAAGTGCGATTTAAGGGCATACTTAACTAGAAGTTATTAATTAACTTTCTATTTATTCTAGTTAGGTGCTTGGTTGTAATAGGGAAATTGTAAAAGATCATGAGTCCATCCGATATCGATAATTAGATTTTTGAAATTGTAATTGCGTGCAGAGCCACAGCGCTCAGAACCTCAGCGCTCCAGATGCGCACAGCGGGCTCGTGCGGGAGCTGAGCACCGCAAAGCCACGCCCACGCGCTCATGGCACTCAGAGCTGTACACGTCACGCGCACGCCGCGCTTTTTCTTCGGCACGAACAGAGGCAAGGGGAATAGTTTTTATTGAACTTTCTCGCCCGCCCAAATGGGAGTTGGCATCATGATTGCCGAGTGTGGCCGAGAACTGCCGCCGTTTGCGTGCGGCGGTCACGATTCATCCGCAGATAATATATAAAGAAATACAAGTAAAAGAAACTGAGAACATTGTAATCCGGAAATCTGGCTATTCAATGCTTTTCGCCTGTTCAGATGCCCCTTGCCTCTGTTCGTGCCGAAGACAAAGCGCGGCGCGAGAACCATGTAAATTGGTTCAAGAGTCTTCAAGAGCTGTAAATTTTTTGTGCTTTACGTTATGCCAACGTAAATCAAAACATTGGCCTAAAGTTCCGTCGGACGTAACTTTAGTTTTCAATTTGGGGTTCGGTCAGACGTAACTCTAGAAACCAGCTTAAAGTTCCGTCGGACGTAACTCTAGTTGTCAGATTTGGGTTCCGTCGGACGTAACCCTAGTTTTCAATTTTGGGTTACGTCGGACGTAACTCTAGAAACTGGCTTAAAGTTACGTCGGACGTAACCCTAGTTTTCAATTCTGAGTTCCGTCAGACGTAACTTTAGAAACTGGCTTAAAGTTCCGTCGGACGTAACTCTAGTTTTCGATTTTGGGTTCCATCAGACGTAACTCTAGACACTGCGAAAAAAAATATCATACACGTTTCATACCAAATTTGCACACCGATCGCCCTTTTCCTTCTTCTCGCTAAAAAGTGCAAGTGCTCCGGGCACAGCAGAACAGCCAGTCAGGACTTGGGACCACGCCGAAGTACCGTGCCTGTTTTGTGCCATTTCTCATTTTATTTAAAACACTGTAGACCCTGATGCGACGACGAAACTCGGTCCAGACTGCTTTTCCGCCGGCAAGAAAACAGTGAAGGGAGCGGAAGAAAAGGAAGGCCACCCAACCTGGAAGTTAAGAGGCGACATGGAAATTGTTTGTCGATGTCTTCCGCGCTCCTATTTTGTCTATTCAGCGTCTGTCGACACAAGAAAGGCCGAAGGTACAGCTGGTTCAGCTCCAGGCCAACGCATTAAAAAGAGCGAGTAACCGCAGTCGGGCCACGCCGCCATTCTGTGCAGGCGTTTACGCCCCTGCAGTGATTGTGTTCTTCGCCCCGAGGGCCAAAGGCGCAATTAGGCGAACCGTCCCCTCTCTGGCTGCGTAAAAGCAGAGTCCTTCAATGCTTTACTGGTCACGAAACTTCGGCGCTCGTTTCATATGGGAACCGCGGGCGCCACTACTGGCGCCACCGCCGCACGAAGGGCATCCAGCCGCCGCGCGCGCAGAATGTTTGCCAGCTCTTGGCGTGCAAACGCTCCATGATTTTTGGTGTCTGCGCGCTGATTAAGCGTGTCTTTTTTTTCGTAGTAGTTAGCGATGAATCGTCTAGTCATTGTGCATATCACCCGCCTTCAATGGGGCTTTATTTTTCCGAATAAATTACCGTAGACTTCGGTCGCGAACGGCAACTGCTTCTGCGTCCTCCAGCACAAGCGCTGCGCCGTCGTGTTTGCGGATTTTTAAATGCCTATTGCTTCTTTTCTTAAAGCAAAAGTTGTAACTACCATACATACGGTAGCTCCGTAGTCACGCACAGCTGCATGCCTATCGATAATACCATAAAAAAATGAAAGGAAGCAAGTACGCGTCGTTTAGACTATGCTATTAATGAATCTGTTGATTGCTCTGGAATGCACAGAACGCTCAAAGAGATAGCCCAATAATATTTCCGGTTGAATGAGTTGGGACATACTTGAGAACATTTAAAAACGCTCCAGAAATGCAAAGGATCAAAACACGAAGAGATATATGTTGCACCGTGTGTCTTTCCGCTACCACGCTTGCAATCCTTGCAAAAAAGGAAGCGCGGAAAAAGAAGAACAAAACTGATTTCTATCACACGCAACAAAAATAAATTCAATATTACCAAGGAAGAAAAAAGAGCGTGGTCCAGCGTAAAAAAAATTATTTTTTTGGGCTGCGATGTGCACCACACGGAGGAAGCGGAATATTGCCACGTAGCCAAGAACGACGCAGTTTTTCTGAACGAAGTTTATTAAAGCGATCTTCTGCTCTACAAAAGACTAGAATGAAACAGAATCGTCGAAAACGCAGTCTGCAGCGTGACGTGCACAGATGAACGTCGATAAATTGAGTTGCGTGGCGTTTGCTATGCAAGCATTACTCTCGGAACGTTATTAATTTCATATCCATAGAAATAAGATCGAGAACATTGTCGAAGAAACAAAAAATCAAGTTAGTGACAAGGTGATACTCTTTCCATATCAAACAATATTGCCCGACGGGATGTACGACAAAAAGAGCAAACGGGCGCTTTGGATAAGAAAACCGGAAGCGGCCACGCGTGGTTACAAAACAAACAAAACGAACTATAAGGGACAGTTCGTGGAAATACCAAAAGTAAAAGCACAAAGACATCCCAAAGCTTTCTTTACATGCGAGCCTGTGCCCAGGGTAATACAAGATTGCAAACAGGTAATGAAGCACCGATACTACGTACCGGACTGATCTGGCAAAAATCCCTCTTTAAGTTAGCGTTGTACAATTATAGGTCCAGGATGACCTCAAAACGGCACATTGCTTTTTTCATTCTCACACAGTCTCACATACTTAGAGTCGAAGCTGAAATCTCCCGTTTCTTGCTTTGAAATGACGCGCTTCCATTCCTCACGCAGCTCCCCGTCGCTCGGTAAACAGAAGGGAACTTCTTCTCTTGTAGCCTTGTACCCGGAACGACATACCGGGACACAACACGTGTTCGGCATCGTCGTTGCACTACTTCAGTCGCATTACACTAGCCCGAGATGCACGTTACATTTCTTTCTCGCACAAAACAAACACAACACACCGCGTCTCCGCCGTTCGAGCCTGCGGAACGCCGCCCGACTCCCGAGGAGTGACCTCAGTGAGAGGGTGGCGCCACTGCGCGGCGGCCAAACGCAGCATATTAAGCTCTCCCATTCAGTTACGGTGCAGTTTCGTGACCAGTAAAGCATTGAAGGACTCTGGTAAAAGGAAACATGTGGGCTTCCCGGGGATGAGTTTTGTGGAAGGAAACACTAGCCCTCGCTTACGCGCCGCGCTGCCTGGAAAATATTTCGGAAGGAGGGGGAAAGGGGGGGTGGTCAAACTCCCTCCTCCCGCTGGCTACATCCCTGAGCAGCAGTGCAGCGGCATTATCGCCCTTTTTTATTTTTGTAGTTCTTGAAAAGATAGCCCGGGGTGACCTTGGTCTGGCCGTTTGCATTCGGTTCGCTGCTGCGCGTTACCACGTGTGCGGCTAGCCGTATTCGTTAACAAACAACAATTCAGCGATCGGGAACACATGATTTTCTTCGTTAAACAGGCAAATTTGCTGTAGTGATATTCGCTGTAGTGGCGTTCACAATACATAGGAAACACCAGAATCTGGCCAGGCCATATGGATGGCATGCTTCGTTGTACAGGCCATTTCGTAGTAGAAGCGTTCGTTGTAGCGCCGTTTGACTGTAACAGCAAAAGGTTGCTTCAGCGGGAGCATGCTAGCGATCCCAAGAATTGCGCAGCCGACTCAGCGCACACTGCTGGCCTGGCTTCGTCTTGAAAACGAATGGAAATTTTGTTTTGTATTTTCCCAAACTAAATGATCCTTGCGTAACTTTTTACACCGCACGATTTACGAACGGCAGGGTACATGTACACTAGCGAGTAGGTGAGGCATTGCGTGAAATAAACAAATCAATCGCTATTAAAGGATGCAAAACAATCACCAAATCACACGCCCGCTGCCTGCAGAAATGTGTACTTCTATATTTGCATTACATAGCATAACACAGCCGCATACACGGCGCGACCCCGAATATTTACATACGATCATCACCGACTCTGTTGGTTATCTTCGTCGCTAACAATCTGAACGCCGACACGCCAGTTTTGTCGTCCAATGAAGTTAGACAGCGAGACAAGAAGAGAAAATTGGTCGCTTCCAGTTGAATTGTCCCCCATCTACACACTTATTCAGATTTTTGTCAAATATTATTGGCGATTCACTGAATTTTTTCGCTTTGCATTCAAAGCCCCCCTTCCCATCCCACCCATTTGCCGTCCAGCCCTCCGCCGTGTCGGCTGCATGCAACTCGGCCCTACACTTCAAAACGTTGCTGACCCTCATAGTCTATTAAGTGCGAACTGGGAATATATGATGCAAAAGCATAATTAAGTAAAGTGAGCGCAAACAAGGAAAGCGAGCGGCCTCTCGGTTCGCCCGACGTTTTACGGCCACTAATTTCGGAATCGCAAAACAGATTTCACGCTTCTGACGCTCGTGGAATTTTGTCACTGAGACACGCAATAAAACGGCAAGCTAATGCTGCACCATGTGTTGGTAACAGCGACGTAAACGAGCACTGTTTAATGAAAGTGCATGCATAGTGCGCAGGTATGCAAAAGAGCGGTGCACCGGAGCAGACGAGCCTGCGGTCCGCCGTACTCGCTGGCTTTTTAAAGCGCTATCATCGCCGATTGCGTCAGCCTTGTTTTTTGATCGGCTGTTGCTGAAAAGTCCTTCACCTAGAGTATTAGTTTAAACTAGAAGTTCACTGCAAATGGTCAGTGAACCTGCGAGTGGGAGAGCGCCGTCACCGTCCCAGCACTTTCGTCGGTACTGTAAACGTATTTAGCGCTGAAAAGCTTTTTCCCCTAATGCCAAGTTGATCGCCGGAAGAGACCGGACTCGTCGGGGATGGGCTGGTGACCATGTCACAAAACAATCGGAAACATCGAGCTCATTTTGCTTCTGTCAACACGGGATCCTATGGGACCCACGCAGCTATGTACACCCGGAAGTACTGGCCAGAAGCCGCTTCCGCAGCGCCCCCTGGTCAGCGCAGGAGGCCTATCGTCTCCTTTACTCTTTTCAGAACACTCAAGCCTGAAAGGTGATCAATAAGCACCCTTTAAGGTTGTTGAATAATTATTCGGAAACTGAATTTTAAGGTTCAACTACAAACGTTAACAAATGGAAGGAACATCGACCTACAGTGATGCCACTTGACGACTAAAGCTTACTTCCGACATTTAGCAAATATATCAGATATGAAAACACAGCATGCTGGAAAAGCGTGTTCAGTACCATATACGAGTGTTTCGTATCCGTTATCAAGAAGTCCTGACATGCTGCTTTTTTTTAAATATGGTTTCCAGTCATTTGTTCAATGCATTTTCCTGACAGTGGAAACAAACTTCCCCTTAAAAATACGTGTAGATGCATCACTCGGGACAAGCCCTGGGTGTCAACTGCTGTTTCCGGCAGAGGGCAGCATCAGAGTTACATGAGAAACTGACACACAGTATGCACGTTTGCACACCTATCCACAGCGATGCATTGTGGACTCCCCCATTTCACAAGGGGTGTCTTTTTGCTTGCATCAGCCTGCAAAGCTGCAGTGCCTGTTCAAATAACCACTTCATGATGGTGGGCCGACCTTCGGTGCAAAGCGGTTGTGACCACAGGGCGCGGCTGTCTGCCACAAGTGCCACCCACAATGACACTTTGCACACTCGAGTGTAGCAATGACAACACCGCTGATGAAGCCACAATGTCATGATAAAATCTTCGCTCAGAGCCAGGTCTCGTCATATGGCGCCTGCGGGCACCATTGTTTATTTGAAGCTCAATAAAAGTTGTTCAAGCAATCAATTGTCGTATGGCAAAATGGGCTCTCTCTCTCTAGGAGTCCTGCACCTCTTGGCGCACTGCAAAACTGTTCTCTGTAATGTTCCACAACAAGGAGCTCGTTCCCTATTGTCTGCGCACACCCGGCTGGGACCTTCACATCATGTTGCCGTACTGGCAGTGGCTGTGCACCTTCTTCTCGTGTGTCTTCTGCTGAGTGTGGTGCGTGAAAACAACGGGGGAAATATGGCAGCGGAAGGGCTTCTCGCCTGTGTGGGTGCGCACATGTCTAACCTGGTTGGTCTTGTGGGCGAAATCCATGGGGCACAGGTGGCACTGGTAGGGCCTCACTCCTGTGTAGATGTGCAGGTGCTCGACCAGGTGGCCCTTCTGCACGAAGGCTCTGCTGCAGTGGCTGCACTGGAAGGGGCGCTCGCCTGTATGTATACGCTGGTGGCAATTCACCTTGCTTGGAGATGGCGTTGTGTAGCTGCACTGCTGGCAGCACCGCTGCCGACAACCTGGTGGGGAACCTCCCGAAATGGAGGAAGAGAGGCCCGAGACAGGGAGGGTGGGGAAAACACAGACCTTCCAGTGGCATATGGAGGGGTAGTGCATCGTCAATGTGGTGGAAGAGGAAAGAACCAGCTCCAAAGGAAAGAGCAAACTCTGCAAGTGCCAAGCGAGCGGCCCTGCACAAGCCTAACATGCCTGGGCATTGTTCCGCAGTGCAAACGTCGTCTTTTTCCTGACTCAGCAGTATTTCTCCGGAGGCTTTTGAAATCGTGGTTTGTTCAAGAATGGCACGTCTAGTGCTCTCACACTAAAAAACTGTGCTGATGCACAGAGTTCGTAGAGGCCTCAAAGGCAAAAACTCGTCGGTTTTCAGGGACTTTCAAGGATCCCATCTAATGCTTTATCTTGGATACTTTATAATATATAATTTTTTCAACAGTGCAAAAGTATCTTATTGCAAAATACCTCATAACATTAGTGCGCATTTAAAAAGGTGCTAAGGAGTTTATGAAAGCTCCTTAACCCGAACTTTTTATTTTTTGCTTTGAGCTTTGGCATTTTTGCTGTTTTTTTTCAGGCTGTATATGTGTCGCCCCTACTCCTGCTTCGTCAGCAAAGCTATCAGCTGAAGATCGTAAGTCAACTGTTGCTGCAAGCTTTGCCTTCGTTTTAAATCTAAGCTTTATTATCTGCACTGATCCAATTTTACGCCAATATGCCCTGCAAAAAGACAACTTTCGTCGACGATGATGAATGATCGTGGGTGA
This sequence comes from Haemaphysalis longicornis, assembly GCF_048455015.1. Classification (NCBI taxonomy): domain Eukaryota; kingdom Metazoa; phylum Arthropoda; class Arachnida; order Ixodida; family Ixodidae; genus Haemaphysalis; species Haemaphysalis longicornis. The sequence goes on along the minus strand of NW_027526422.1, from coordinate 70,198,265 downwards.
AGTGAAAGAAAAAAACGCTTCCCGTGGCCGAAATCAAATCTGGATCTCTGGCATTGTGCGATTTCAACATGGCTGAAGCGGTTCAGAAAACTCGAGACCAAAAACCAAAGAATCCGCCATGAGAATGGAGTTTCTCTGCGTGCCGTAAAGCTGTTAACCACAAGACGTAAGGCCTAACTTCCCATTAGGAGGTTTAGGACGTTAGGACTAATTTCACATCTTCGGCTTTAACACCTCAAACCAGCACCTACTCAAAAAATTGTGAACTGAATGCCACGCACCAGTTTCCGATTCGGGCCATGCCCCCCAAACCCAAATGTTAGGCCTACGGAGTGCGCACACGAGAGTTACTGAGGGTATTTCAGAAAATAGTGCATAGCTCCAGAATAGTACATACTCGCAGTGTGGTATTTGCCAAACAAAGAATCCATCACGAAAAAGCTTCGCGTTCAACCATTGCTATCACGAGGTGAAGGGGTGTATGATTTTTTTCTCATGCTGCCAATCTCCTTCTCAACAATGGGTCTTTTCTATTGCCTTGCTCCTGCAAACTGCTCCTTTACTGAGATTACACAATTTTGGAATATCTGTTTGCTTCAATGTAAGTAATCACTAGCAGACTCATCAATGAGGACGATGCAACCGTCACATTTCTCAAACTCCCATTCTGGAAACGACACTTATAAATTCGTTTCCAAGGTTTTCAACCACCTGTACAAACCCTGCATGCACTAGGTATCTACAGATTGTTAACCAGCAAAGTCTAGACGTGCAGCCAGTATTTACTCAAATGTTACTCCTTATGGTTCAATAACATTTTGTGTTTTTCATCATACGTTGCATGGTTGTGGTATTTTATTTCATTCCCATCCCTGCACAAATGACTGATTGTGAGCTGTCTGCTCCTCACAAGTACATATGAAACTTGACCTTCCCGGGCACACCACGCTACTACTGCCTCTCTAACTTGTTTCTTTCCTCATGTTTGTAGAGTTTTGCCAGAGGGGTTTTCTGCATACATTTTCCTTTTGCCTATGCCATATGAAGCTTCACTTTGAAGATGTGTCCTCAAATGGGCTGAAAGCTGCAAAGTTCGTGCCTAACCAAAAATTTTAAAAATTCGGTAGGCTTTCTGGCCACACCTCTGGTGTCCCACAATGCAAAGATACTGAATTCAAATCGCGTGTTAAACGGCCCCTTCAAAGCAAGGGCTTGTGACCTCATTGTGGCTGCACCTGCATCAGCCTCTATGCCCAGCTTTCCCATATGAACAGCCCCTCAAAATACACCACACAAAAGAAACAAGTCAAAAAATTAAAAAGCAAGTGTGTGGTTTGACTGAGACAAAGCTCTCTGCCATACCACTTCCACTAAGCTGAGCACCTCAGCAATTTCGGAGTAGAAAACATGCAGTTTTCAGGTTATCCAACAGCCTCAGATGAAGCAGAAAAAAAAAAAAAATTCTCACCATCCTCTGCACAGCTTCTCAACTGCAAAGCATACGGTTGCATTAATACAGCTCCTCAACTGAAAGCATATGGTTGCTTTAAGTTATCACTGATGTGGTTCTCTTGTCTGCTACCACTCAAAGCTGCCTCATAGAACAAGTAATAAATGCAAAAACAGACATACAGGAAAACATACGGGCAAAAATCAAGTAAACCAATATCCTTTCACTGTGATGGTAATTGTGGCTTGATTATAGAGGCCCAAGTTTACAACCTTAGCCAGAGTACCTTAGACATTAAAAGAAACAGATCAACCGTTCTTTTTTAACAGGTAAGTTGTTTAGCCATTGTAATTTTTCCTGTCCGCAGTTAAAAATACCAAGAAAATACGGAGCGTGCACATGAGGACGTCTCGCTGCGACCGCTCGGCAGTTAAAAATAACGAAAATGCCGAGCACTCGTGTGTGCATGTTTTGTGACGACCACCAATCGTGCGGGGCACATTTAGCCAGCCAAGGATACCCACTTAGGGAGATATGCCAATATTGTGGTGGCCACCTGGCAGTAGCACGTGTTTATTGATGAGCACAAAGTTGAGTTTTAGTATCGTTGTGGTGGCATGGTTGACATCGGCCATGTGACATTTCAATGACCTTGTGTTGAGCAGGGCGACAGTGAGCTTGTTGTTTTGGTTGACGTTTTCGTACACCACTCTGCAAGCGCAACTTATCGTAGCAGATGCTTTGAATGCAGAGCCTCTCGAAGCGCGGCCTCTTCCTCGGCTGAGGGAACCATTCACGGCCGGACCATGTGGAGTCAATGATCACCTACAGCAGCTTCGACATTCAAGTCGCGGCTCTTCTACGGTACACGGCGCATGCGCACAATGACACGAGCAAGGGGCATATGCTATGACGCGTCTTTCTCATTCCGAGTAAGTGTTGCCTCGATAAGGCGAACACTGGAGTTTTTTTGTGGTCAGTGTTGGCTAATCTCCCTACGTGGGTATTGCATGGCTTGACAAACAAGCACTCGGCCTTTTCTTTGTAATTTTATCTGCGGACACCATACATAAACAATTTGCTACACATCTTCACTGTTAAAACCATAAAAATTTTGAGTGCTCGTGTGTGTGTGCCTTGCGGCCAATGTGCAGAGTCCCTGGCACATGTTTGTAAAGCCAAGCATACCCACTTAAGGTGACTGGCAAAAAAAAAGAAAAAGGAAACTCCAGCATTCATCGTAATCATGGCAAGGCCTGCTCGGAACAAGAAAGACACGTCATTGCGTATGCCCCTCTAAGGTGATGTCTAATGATTATCACTTACAAGAAACTGAAGGAAGCCCACACTTATACCAACAAAGGTTGTTGCAGCAGCAAAGAAGCAAATCTGCTCCAATCATGTACTTAAACCATCCTAATTGCATACAGCTCTGCTACCTGCAAGTCTTGCACATTAGTGCAAGCATCCTTCTTTTGTTTTCCACCAGAAACACCACAAGCAGTAGAAAAGTCACCCTGCTGTCATGACCGAAGATATTCGAGCCAGTCACAACCGAAGGTTACATCGACATGAAGTCACCACACACTACCTGACATATTGAGATGGTATTTCGTACCCTTGTGTGAGCAAGAAATACATAATACAATATTTTCGGAGAAGTGTATGCTCTATACAGAAGCAACTTACTGTATACAGTAAGTGTATACAGTTACGCCATTGCATTTGTGGTGCAGAAGTTGCATAGTATGAAGCTATGAAGGTGTAAATGGAAGACAAGGGATCTGTGAAACTGGGGAGGACAAAAGCAGGACAATGGCACTGTTTCTAGAAGAAAGGTACCAAGAGCCATTTTGCCCCCTTTAAAGTTTTTCAGCTATAAAATAATGGCAGCTGTCTCCTAAGCACATTTTTATCATTGCCAATAACAGTTGTTTCCTCCCCATCCCCCATCTGAAGGATCCCCCGGGTCTTTCATATGCAAAGAGTGAAACAAGTGGGAACTGAGGATCTTCGATAATTCATTGCACAAATATTTTTATGGTAAAAAAAACATTCAGGAAATGAAGAAACAGATGAACGCTGATCCATATGCCTGCTAAGGTTTTTATTACCATTTAGCGAGTATACAAAAGAAATGGAACCAGGCAATACCAAAATAGGTGTGAGGAGAGGGGGTACATGACTATCCCAACAGTTAATACCAGTGTCACATTAAAAAGATGGACAATATTGACATTTCCTTCTTATTTCATTCCTGTGTGTTCTTGTTCCTTCAATAAATTGGAAAAATGATGGAACCTAACACGAGTGATAGTTGGGCATCAATTTATGCCTCTCATGTTTTGTCACTCTGAGTGTTCGTCGATGCACGTTAATATTACCTGTACAAGGTACACACCCTGGACACACAAACTTGTTTCCAATAGAAGGCAGCATCACAGTGAGAAATTACATGACACACGTACAGTGTGTATCAATGGTATGCGTATCAGTGGCGACACATTGTAACTGCCCCTTTTCAATGGGAGTGTGTCTTTTGCTTATGTCAGTCTGCGAAGCTGCGGTGCGACTTTAAATGGGCACTGGAGATGGTTGCTTGAGACCAAGAGGTGATGCTACTGTCTGTCACAGGCCGTACCCACAATTACACTAGATTGGAGTCATTGGCCCCCTTCTCCTCACCTCCTCCTGCACTACTGCTGGTGGCTGTGCACCTTCTGCTCGTGTCTCTTCCGCTGACTGCAGCGTGGGAAGGCCTTGGGGCAGAAGCGGCATTGGAAGGGCCTCTCACCCGTGTGGGTGAGCACATGTCTAACAAGACTGGCCTTGTGGGCGAAATCCATGGGGCACAGATGGCACTGGTACGGACGGTCACCAGTGTGAATGCGCAGGTGGATGTCCAGGTCGCTTTTCTGCAAGAAGGCCTTGCTGCAGTGGCTGCACTGGTGGGGGCGTTCGCCCGTGTGTGTGCACTGGTGCCTCTTCAGGTGGCTTTTGTTCCATGTCTTGTAGCTGCACTGCTGGCAGCGCAGCAGCCGACAACCGTGGGGGGGGCCCTGCTGCTGCCTGTGGCCATCGCCCAAGGAGGGAGAAGTGGAGGGGCCTGCATCAGGGAGGGAGGCGAAACACTGAGTCCTTACAATGGGAAACATGGTGGCAGTGCACCAACAGCGAAGCTTTAAATGCCAACTGGACTCTTTCACCTCAGCCAAGTTTACTTTTAACAAACCATACGTACCTCCGAAACAAGTGGAACACGACTGGAAACATTGCTAAATGCATTGGCAATTAACTAGAAACGTCTAAACTAGCTTAGTCGCAGACTCCGCTGCACCTTCCGATGAATTGTGCACACAGCCATGAAGCGGAAGTGACACTGCAGCCGGCCGGTTGCCCGTTCCTTCGGCCAGCCAGGAGAACCAGTTGAGCTCCACTGGGTGCGCTTCTGCTAGGGATGCAGTGAGCGCGAAGCATCGTGAACACCTTTGCTACGGCCGAAATAACATTATACTAGTTTGCCGACTATATTAATGCTGTATCAGCCTTCAAAAATTTGGCTTTTTCTTGTTTGGTAGAATGAATTGTTTAATATGAAAGCATCAGTAAACTCGGTATGTCTAAAACCTGGTGTCACCGAGGGGAAGGGACAGCAAAGAACATGACTGATAGATGGTTCACACACACACAAAAGAAAGTCCGGCATCTCAGAGAATAACAAAAGTTGAACGAATGCTCACATTGACGGCACATTTCTCAGCAATGCTCCCAGAGTAATGCACTTCAATTAAAATGCTGGAATTGATGGCATATTTCTCAGCAAAGTAACACAATTCAGCTGAAAAGAAAAGTGAGTAAATATAAATGTGGGTGAGCATCAATTCCAGCGCCTCTACAACAGGAAACAAGTAGGCATCCTCAACACCCCCATGGCTGAATGGCTACAGCTGTACCTACTGAATGTGTTGTGGCTTTTGACTTGGAAAAACACAGCAAAGGCGTGCACAAAGGACTGCCGTTGTAGCTCAGGAATATTAATTACAGAACTAACAATCAAGCAACAAGCAGTTATGCAACATGCATGCTTTTTCAGTGTTTGACAACAGTGTCACCATGTGGCATTACTGAAACCTTCATTTACATGGCACTGTATCATCAGGTGGTGGCAAGCAGTGCATATATGGGAAAAGAGAAAGACGCAAGGAGAAATGATCATGACCAGATATGTTCAGCAATGGCATTCACTGAATCATAAGTCATGCTTGCAATTTAGCTTTTGTTTAGTGCCTATTAAACACGCTATCAATCGGTTAAATTTACCCCTGACGGCTTCCAACTGTGCCATCACAGCGTACATCAGCAATTTAGCAGGTAGGATGGTACAAGGATAGCAGTACTTTTGACCATGCTTTCCCCATTGAAAAATGCACAAATTATCCCTAAAAGCTTAAAACCCACTTGGACAATAAATTATTAAATCAAGTAAATATTTTTCGTTTTCTTCCTGCACCACCCAAGTGCTACATATAAATGCCTACTTAGTAACAGTCAAGCACACCCGACATCCGTAAGACAACCACCCTTTGATGACTAGAGGACACTGAGCAAAAACGACCAACAAGGTAAAACACAGCAGTTCGTAGCAAATGACTGACCAGCTCAAGCACAGATGATTGTAGCGGCAATGACATATGCAGCACTTGTTGGTGTAACCACATGTTACTAGAACCGTCCCTCATAACCAAACAACAAAGTTCCAAGTACAGCCTTCTTTCCGGGTCGAACAACTTGCAAGTTTTTGCTTAGCAGATGGCGCAGCTAAGCTCCGTCACTTGGTAGGCCTAGAGGAGACCGCAGGGAGGAGACGATTTTATGGCCAGGTCATGGATATTGATTTAGAAGATCACAGTCATGTCAGAATGCAGATGGTGGGCCTCTTGAGCGCAATCTTTTCGTCCCAGTAGCTCAGGCTTCGCTGCGGGACTGATGCCTGCAAATATGAATAATGATGCACCAAGCTTGTTCAGTTTTCCGAAATCGGAATGCTTATTCTAGAAGCCGCCGTGCGGCCCAGGGGTGCTTTCGCGACGGCACGACAATTTAGAATTGCAAGCAGCAGCTCGATACTGAATTGGCATATAGGTTAGTTTAGTCTTTCGGAGCCTCACTGCCAAATGAATTGCGACGCCTGATGATAGAGCAGACTGTTCAGGAGAACACAAAAGCCTTTTTTTGCTACTAGTTCAGAAATGACACTGGAGACATCTCCAGTAAGAGTATGGGCCAGACAGGTCATTAGGTCTGTTTCACTCTTACCAGCATCTCGCTCACGGCAGTTTCGTCTGCGCTGTCGAGTTAGGAAGTACGTATGTCGCAACCACGGTGTTAAAATAAACCGCATTGAAGCTTACCTTGTGGAAAACGCCAGCAACAAAGACGGCGCAAGTGAGTCACGGTGATTTGGAATATTATAACCACCCCGGTTTCCCAGAGTAATTAACATGCAGAATGTAACACGTAACATGCGATAATAAATTCTGCAAGGTAACCGATGCCTTCAGCAAAAACTGCGCGCATGAAGGCGTCACTCGCGCGTAACCGAACACACTGGACTGATGGCACGTATACTGCCGGCAGCCGAAACAACTAGTACGAGTCTCAAAAACTCGATTACACCACTCTCTGTTACATTAGTTCTCTTATCATTTAAGGAAATTCAGTGACACCTGGAATGAAACAAGCGTTGCGGCAGGCGGCCAGCACTGACACACCATAATCCCTTTAAACTGCATGCCGTGTCAGTGCAAGTATGTGCAAGCACGCGACTCCATTTCCGTCTGTCCGCCAGTGAACGTCACACCTGGACCATTCAGTAATTCTGAAGACTGGAGGGGCGAAAAAAATAGGAAGAAAATTGGGGCTCACCTCACTAAAGCGACAGCCGCAGTTTTGTATCAATGTGTTATGTGGTGTTGGGTAGGGGCGCCGCTTGAAACGGCGGGGAACTATAGAGAAATACCCGGTGGCGTATATGCGTTTCCTAGTCAGTACAGCCAGCCGTCACCTGGCCTTGCTTATGGGTGTTATATCACAGCCCAAATGTACCTAAAGCATACAAAACCACCAGAACTGGAATAAATAACAGCCAAAACGGACCTGCAAATGGTTGAAAACCGCAGGTGTAGAAAAATATTCTACAGAAATAGCCGAAACCGATCGAAAAGGTCAAAACCCACAAAAACGTACAAGAAGCAGTAGCTGAAAGTGACCAAAAAGCAACGAAAACACCCGAATTCCCATTTATAATGCATAAAGATGTCATAAATAGATTATATGCACGATAACAAATGCTAATAATCAAATATGACAAACCCTTGAAAATTAAAAAAGAAGCGGCAACGGGATTTGAATCCGGGCTAGAATTTTTGCTTCGCAGGAGCGGAAGCACGTGGACATGCCTTCAAGCATGCCCCTAGATGGCGCCATGCATCGTTTGGCTGTGCTGACTAGGAAACGCCTATACGCAGCCCAGCTACCCGGCATGTCGCCCCAATCCAATAATACGTGAATTTGCACACCGACATCCTGTTGCTTCATAACAACTACCGTCGCTTTAGAGAAGTGAGCCCCTGAAGTCAGCTGTCAAGCAGCATGCCAAGCACAAAGTAACGGCAAAAATCATGAAGGAAGAAATGGTGAAAACATAAATGCAAAAAACTATGCACCACCATCGTTGATGCCATCTTGATCCGACCATACTGACGATAGAGTTTCATGTGAGTATAAAACTCTGATATAGGTGATATGACTTTGCAAAGCCCAAGGCCCAAAATTAAACGTGGAGTATTTGATGCAAAAACTACATAACTGAAAACACGTTAAGGTTTTTCCTTAAAGCTTGTTCCCCAATATTCTGTTAATGCCACCAAGCCTGCGAGTTCGCTCCGCTGAATGGCTGCGGGGAAATTTCCTTACCCTTCTTGCACGTGCAAGCCTAGCCCGGTCCTGCAACCCGCCGCACATACGCTAGCTACCCCTCACTGGAAACTCTGTAGGGTGCTTTATTATAACAGCTAGCTGCGCTACGCTATGGTTCCAGGGAGGGGTGGCCCAGAGTTTAGTAAATATTGTAAGAAACTCCATAATTCTAAAGGGGGGGGGGGAGTTGCCGTACTTGCAGTCCCGCTACCTGCCAACCCCAGCGTAGCCTTTGCTAGCTGCAAAAAAAGAGTTTTAGCATAGCGGCTAGCGGAGGCTCACGCTACGGCGGCGGGTTAGTGGGACCTGACTGTGCATGCGTGCGCGGGAAGTGAGAGGAGGTTGCCCCTGAGCAGAGGGAATGAGCGGGCATGGTGATGCCGGCCCGCGGAACTAATCCACCTTACCGTAATGAATTCGCTCTCCCCAGTCGGGGCACTGCTACCTGCCGCCGTAGCGTTAGCGAACAGTATCCACTATGCTAAAACTCTATTACCCCTGCCACACAAGCACTTTCAATCGCGATTGAGTCGATCCGGATCGAGCTCAATTCGGATCGAGCTCGATCCCGCTTGAACTCAATCCTGGTTTCTCAAGCACGATAGAGGCTTCTACGCGTGATCGAACGAAAGTGGCGATACTCTTGTCCCCACTCAGCAATGGCACAGAAGGTGACAACTTCAGTGCGACAAATTGTTTCAAATAACTTGACCCAAATACGCGTGCGGTAACGTTTGCATAGTTACGTATACCTACGACCATGCAGTTACCAGACACCGGCCGCAAGTACATTGTTAGCGCCATCTGGTGTACACGAGTGCAACCAGTGCAACTTCTCGATAGCGATTGAAACGTGCCGTGTAGCAGCGGCAGTGCATCGAGCGCGCTCGAAAACTCGATCACGATTGAAAGTGCCAGTGTGACAGGGGTAACACATAATACTGATAAAATACGTTGGTTCGTACTCGGAGCTGATGCCAGGCATTCAGGGCCCCCCCACCCAACTCTGGGTCACTGTAACCCAACTACGACACGAAGCGTGCACAGGAGAGGGAGGGAAAGGAGGAGAAAAAAGACGGGGGTGAAGGAGGAAGAGAGATTGGAGTCATATAAGCTTCATCAGGTTGTGCTATGTGGTGGTTTTCGGGGGAATGTTCTTTGAGGTCTGCTGAAAGCAGTCGCCACAGAGACACAACATAGGGAGTCATCAGCAGCTAGGTACCCTGTCGTGTCCCCTTTGTGTTCAGGGCAGAATGGCCGGTAGGCACAGCCTACTTTCTGAAAGGTAATCGGTTCGCGGGTCAACTATTTCGGCCGTAGCATAAGTTTCGACCTTCCTTCTGTTCATAACGCCAGAGAGACTGTTTTAATGTCCTTTGCATGAAAAAAATGAACTTGCAACTGTTACCTGTTACACAACTCTTGTTGGGCTAGTTAAATTTATGCACATTGCTTGGAGTACCTGGACGCGTCAATGACTGGACGAAACCTTGGACTCTGATATGTCCCCTTCTCTCGGCCTTGCCTTTCAAGCTGTTATATATAATTAGCCCAAACTTCCACAAACTTTTCCTACATGTACATTTTTGTGCTTTCTGGCATGTGTAATGGCTTGAAAAAACCGTTTAGCTTAAAATTCTTACACATGATATGCACACACACACTAGCAAAATAAATATCGCAACAAAATAATACAAATTTCTTGTTCTGTTCTTCTTTTGTAGTGGTTTTTTTCTAGGAGCAACTTGCACCAACTATCCCGAATTGAAACGGACATGCACACACACCCTTTTCTTGAGTGGCCATTTTTTCTTGAATATATAAAAATTCTGAAATTTGCTTTTAGGCATTTAGTCATCTTGGGATAAAAACAAGTACAAAAAATATTGTGAACGTTGTAAAGACATGTTTCTGCAAGATTACATTCCTGTAAACGAGTTTAAGAATTAAATTTTTAAAACTATAACATTCCTTTAAGTTCGTTTAAGAGTTCAATTTTTAAAAATCTTAGTATTAAGACATTCACATGCATGCCCTTGAAGGCACATCATCATCATCAAAAATTCGGAACCTTAGGAAAGGAACACACTCTCCGAATTTTAAGTCTAAATTCGAATTAGTCTGGGTTATGATGAATCAGTCGTAACTTGTCTTTATTAATTGAAATACGGCGTACGCCTGACCTAAGCAAAAAATTTGTTCCTATGTACGCAACAGTCCCGCCTCAACTTTCTTCTGCTCCATAAATCATTTGTGGTAGCATTCATGCATGCCTTGTTCTGACCAATTCTTTCCAAGAAAATTACTGCCCAAAAATGGTGAACTTAGTGTAGCAAACATCGGCCGAAAATCAAAAATATCAATTTACGAAAAAAATGTGCCCTCGGGGATTCGAACTTGTGACTTGCAAAATAACAAACCTTGCGCTCCAGACCACTCGGCCACGGGGCAGCACTGCCGACTTTCCAAATATAACGTATATAATGTATAAGCAGTTTGCACTTTTATTTAGTTTCAGCATTTCAAGCAGCTTAGGTGACTGTTGTATTGGCCTCGAGGACATACCGTGGCGCCACCTACGAGTGACGTCACTCATGGTATGCCGGGTCGTTGCGTCGTCTGCTTGACCACGTTTTTCCGTGCATAGGCGACAGCACGAAAAAGTGTGTTCTTCTTGTGGCCGCCGCGTACCCACCCGCCTTCTGTGGTTTTGATTTAAACGTACTGACGGGCAAGTAATTAACGACTGGCTTGTTCCCGGCGACACTTCGGGCGACCAAACGAGTCGCGTGCCGGCGGCGGCACAACCCCGCCTAGGTAGCCGCTACCACTGCAGACGCCATGGAGGACGACACAACGGACGTCGAGAAAGGTACGCCGTAAATTCATTATGAAATACTTGCGACGTGACATGTATCAGACTGTACTGTATGCAATGAAAACAACACGCCTTGCAACAGCGGCGGAAACGTGCCGCTGAGTAGTAATCTCGCCGCGCGTACGGCGCTGGCAATGAACGCGGCAGCTGTGAGCGAATTGCTTCGCCACACGTGCTTAAAAGTGCTCGTAGGATCTGCAATTCGGATTCACCAGTGCCTATTTCCTTTCCACTGTTCATTTTAGTTACGCTCTGATCTGATTAACGATCACTGCCGTACGGTTTGCGACACCTTGCTGGCAACGTAAGAACGTGTTTTCAGTGCTTACGCGGCGAATGTAGACATGACGTTTACTTCTCGTTAAGACCTCGCCGTGGAAAATTACAATTGGAACGTGTGCTTTTTTTTTTTTTTGTCCGTCTACAGTGAGCCTGCCTTTCTCCAGCGTGCTGAAATTCATCGATAAGCAGTTCGAGACCTCGCGACTGCTCACAGAAGGCGAAGCTGTCTTCGAGGCGAAGCACGTTGTTGTGTGTAGCGTGAAGGAACGGGGAGCGAAAGACGTTACGCTGGCTGCACTAGTCCTGCAAAGTTCCGGCCTCAACAAGGATCCCCACGAACTTCAGGTCACCATTGAAGGAAGAGACGTGGCTGCAGCGTCCTGTACGTGCAAAGCAGGGTATGGCAAAATCACAGGGGTCGGAATAATCTTCATTTGCATGACATAAAAAAACAGTGGTTCTATACTCCTTAAAATCTGTCCATGTTAAAGTTCCTTCATTTCATTGCAGTTATTTCAACACAAATGAAAGCTTACACCGGGTTCGGCCGCATACGTCCGGCACTGCGGCACCGAACAATACGCTACCATGCTTACGTTTGCGGCCAACCCACCACTGTTGATACGTTCACAAAGTAACCAGGTTATGAAATTACGCTTCACACACTGAGAACGAACTCAAAACGCCGAAAATTGACACGAAAACACACGTAGAAAGCACGACCACAAACGTGTTCGCGGTGCGTCACGCAAACTACGCAACAAGGCCAGCGAGCCGGAGGAAGGCAGGAACCAAGCAGGAACGGCGATCCCATGAGTGACGTCAAAACGATCGCAGCGCCGGCCTCTCCAGTGGTGGCCCTCGCGGCCAATAGCGCTCTTGCAGCAAGCGTCTCCAAAATTCCACAAAATCTCACATCTAGCAATTGCATTTCTTAGACGGAAAAGCGTTCGCTGATGTGTGGTCGTGCTGCTGACCGCTGCGCTTGTTCACCCAGCGCAAAAGAGTGCTTCCTGCTCCATAGTTTTACACTGTATGGTACAAGTTCCAGTTGATCTGATTTCTTTAGTACCTATATTGACTTCGCTGACTCTTCTCCCACCTTCAAGTGGCCTTAGATTTTCCTACTAGCGTACCAGTCAGCGAAGAGTCGCACGCACGCTTGTGCAGCGCTTATGTGGAGCGACCTGGATTTGGAGCTAGATGCAGTGTACAAAGAAACAAAGTAAAGAAAAACACATTCTTTTATTCACAAGCATGTCAAGGCTTTGTTTCAACTGAGCGAACGAATTGCGACGACCCGTCAGCAACTGGCGGACTAAACGCTGGGCCGACTCAGTCGGAAGGCCGGCGAGCCGTGCAGTAGCGCAGACAAGCCAAGTCACCTCTTCCTGACGTCACACAAAAACACCACAGAAAATGGACGAGGATGCAGAGAGGACAGCATTTTCGAATTGATTTTTCTACTAAATAAATTCACGTAAACACGCTCAGAGTGGTCGAAACATGGCCTATGGACTCCGGACTACAAATTGCGCTAGTAATCTTGCAATTTTTACAAATCCCTTCAAGAGCCAATGAACAGCCTTTAGGAGCCGATGTACAGAATTTGCACATTTCACTTTGTTGGACTTTCTTCTTTCCCATATCCTCTCCAGCTTTCATCTGTACCCAACAGGGCTCCTTCGTATACGTGGTTTCTAAGAGGATCATTGTCCCTGCAGAAAACCTAGGTCGGAGGTCGGACTTTAAGGTGATGTGTTAAAACCTTTCCTCAATCTGGAGTGGACCAGAAGCAAGAAAAGAAACTGCCAATTAGACCTCCTCAGCCGAGGAAGCTGGCCTACCCTTGTAAAGACCACCGCAGAGGGGCCCAATCAGAAGGGAACACCCAAACTGACATCAAGGGTGCATCAACGAAAATGCTGATGCACCAAAATTAGTCATACACAACAATTGGTGTTGGGCTGCAGTGTGCTCCTTTCAGGTGCCCTTCATCTAAGGTTTTACTGCTGCATGTTCGACTAACCGCATGCCTTCGTGTGTTTCTATTAAGTAAACTACGATCTCATTTGTGAAATATTAGTCTTATACAGTAATGGGAAAGTGACGACGTTACTTTTTCACAGTAACTGTAACAAGTTATTTCTGAAACTGTAACAGTTATTGTGACTTAGGTAACTGCAACTAAAGCACTGTTACTTTTTACTGGTAACATGCCATGGCTGCTCACCAGCCTCTTTCAACACTAGAGTTACGACGTGTTGTGGCCCACCTGTGCGATTGGCCGATGCAGACGAAACCAAATACGAATTAAACAGGGATTGTAGGCTTGGAAAACGAAATATTCGGGTTTGAATTTATAGTCGAACCTCATTATAATGTAGTATCAGGACCGCAAATTTGTTTGTTATATCCCATATTGGCAGTAACAGTACAGGTAAAAATCGGCCCTAACAAATCGAAAATCTAGCTCACGTAAAAATACTTGATACAAAAATGTATTCTTTTAGACCTCAAATCCAATATAAACAAGGTAACCCTTACCGTTCTCCTTGCTGCATTTCAGCCTCAATGACCTGGAACATGAGTACGCGAAGTTACGCCAGAACAAAGTTCACTGATAAAACAGGCCTGTGTCCTTATTTGATTAAGGATGTAATCTTGGTTTGGTAACTAAGTTACGCCAGAACAAAGTTCACTGATAAAACAGGCCTGTGTCCTTATTTGATTAAGGATGTAATCTTGGTTTGGTAACTACTCACAGCACTGAGCAGGATGGAGTTGTGTCTTTGAACAAAGGGGGTCTTTATACTTACGCAGTTTCGGACAATGGGATCTTTTTTTTTTCAAGTAGCTTCTGAGACTCCTGGTTAAATATTTCTTCATTATATCCGATATCACATGCCTCTCACATCTCAATTGTTATAAAAAAATGTCATTTAAATACAGCGTGACCAACCGAAGTTTGCATTTCGTTCGCTATAGCCGATAATTCGCTATATCAGTGTTCATTATAAGGAAGTTAAACTGTGGTGCGTAATTTTTTATCGTAGTAAACAGGTGGAATGAACAACAGAAGTTATGAACAATCACGCAACCATAAAAGAACCATGCACAAAATTACCGACAACTAATGCAGTGCAATACCACCGTCGTGAATGCACAGACATGGCACCAGCCAGTTGGCATAAGTGACAGACACTGCCACTCACATGAACCTGCTTGTTGAGGCATAGTTAATGTTTCAGGAAACCGTAACAACAAACCGCAATTCCGATGAGAAGCAAACTGAGCATGACAGCAGTGTGGTCAGAAGTGCTAAGGTTCCTAGAAAAATTTTGGGGGGCCCAGGCGGAGTTTTGTTGTGTCACCTAGGATGGGCAACGGCAACCAACTGGGTATGGCCTTGGCAGCCTCACTTCTGGTTGCTGGCACAGTAGTGCATTTGGATTCAGCAGGGAGTTGACATACAAACTATTCATTTTATGTACCTTTTTTAGAGTCACGAAACATGCAATGTAGCCGAATCGAAATGGTAGACTTAATTGTTAAATTTCTTCGTGTATAATTGCTTGTGGCCTGACAAGCACTGAGGGTATTATAAAACATGGAATCTTGTAAACAAAACAATGTTTTATGCTGTATTCGTGGCCCCTTTGAGGCCACACCTGTTTGCAGATGGCAACAGGGGCAGTGGAATGATCTCGCCAGAGACTGCCTCTACACCGTGAAGGCCAGAACAACAACCCCATCTTAACAATAGCATAAAATAATAGAAGCAATGTCCACACTCCAACCAAGGGATGGCACTCAATGTATGCGCTCCCAGTCGACAGCCAGACATGTTCTCTGATCAGAGTACGTTCAGGCCTGTGACAAGTAGACACTGATGTGTGTTCTACATTGACAGAGTAGGTGGCTAATAATTTTGTGTTGAACCTCGCCATGGATAGCACCAAGTGAGGCTGCTCTGGCCAGGCCGTAAACTTTAGGACGCCAGGCGCAAAGTCCCTGTCCACACTTGCCCCATCGAGGACTACTGTGTCCACAGCTCTGCCTAGGGCTACTTACACAAGTTCTTTGAACAGTTGCACTATTTGTTTACAAGTGCCACCTTGAGATTGGCAAGTGGTGATGGCACCTGGTTATGTGCGGTGGGTAAATCTCTGTGGACTTTGTTGAAATTGATCACAGGTTGTGATGATGCTAGGTTTTCTTGGAGCGAGGGCATCAAGGCCAAAAAGAGCAGTAGTATTATGAGTATTCATTCACAATGGAAATGAAGTAGAGATTATATATAACAGTAGGTTATACAATTTATGTATAAATAAAAACTATATAGTCAAAATTGGTGTAAAAGACCAAGTAAAAGCAAATGTCACTATGACATGGCTTTACCACACCCCACACCATTGTCCTTGCGGTAACAACGCTAGACTCTTGCAGGCTGAAGGATGAGATGGTGACTGGGCTCATGGATGATATGACACAGCTTAAGAAATCTACGTCCGACAAGTACTTAAAAACCCGGTTGAGAAAAAGTTGGCTCGTCAGAAAAAGAAATGGATGATGAGGTATCAGGCGTGTACGCAATTCTGGAAAGTGGCGCTTTCTTTGTGGTTCAAGTATTTTGCATTCCACTAGTACATGAATGACAGACAACCCTCCACATCTTGAGCGGCGTGGCTGTTCTGTACCTCTTAATAGGTACGCATGTGTAGCATGGGTATGGCCTATCTGCAGTCTACAAAGAGTTACCTCAATTATCGTTTCTCGTTTATCAGTGACAGATTTACCTATTTTTGGTTTTATCGTATACAATTTATTTGTTTTCAGCCTGTTCCACTCTTCCTGCCAATGTCACGCAATCTCTTCCAAACACACGATTTAAGATCCTCATAAGGCACACATCGAACATCTAGGTTACTTGGAAGAGCAGCCTCTACAGCATTCCTGACTGCTTCATTTCCGGCTATGCCGCAGTGGCCCGGAACCCAACAGACTGTGACATCCAGGTTTTGCTGGTGTGCTAAGCAGAGCTACTTTAGAAGGCTATTAAAAAATGGATTTCTCTGTAATTTACCTTAGGACAAGGCCCACACTGCACTTTGAGAGTTGAATATTACTGACTTCTGAACTTTGCCATGATTTATATGCTGTACAGCCAAAAGAAGACCATGCATTTCAGCAGTGAACATGGATGTGGTTTTAGGCATATTTTTTGTCCTTAAAAGGGAGGGCAGGCCAATGTGCAGCACATGCAACAGCATCTATGGACTTCAACGCATCTGTGTAGAACTCACTCTCTATTAGCTCTGTGGGTACAAAAAGTGCTGCATAATTAATTCCCCTGGAGCTGTTTTCTTGTCGATCTCCATAAAAGACAAATCGACAGACACGGGACAAATTCCCAAGGGGGCACAAAGCCAGCAAAGCTAGTTTTCGCAACCTCAGCAAAAGACATTCTGAGATCTGCGGCTGCTGTGCGAACTGACAGTAGAAAAGGTTTGGCCATTGCAGGTTGCTTTTCAAAAAGCCTTTTTGCCTGATAGCTTGTGGTGCTGTTGGGATGTTCAGTCATAGCCCAGTGCATATGCACTGTTTCTCTAAAGACCACTGGTTCGCCTCCACAAGAAGGCTTAAACTAGGACTAGTCTCCGGTAGCCACTCGTAGGCCTAGGTGGTACACTGGGTCTAACATCCTTAGTGCTGTCTTTGGCGCAGACTGATACACGAGACATCTGTAATCCATGCATGACCTCACAAGACTCGTAAATAAGGCCAGTAGATACTACGTGTCACTACCTTATAACTGGTGTGAAAGGACTTCCAGAATGTTGACAGCACCCAGGCATTTCATTCGGAGGCACTTGATGTGCGATAAACGAGTTTCTTATCAAGTACAACACCTAGAAACTTGTGCTCTCTTCTACAGTTATGGGTGTCTCATTAAGTGTAATGACAGGGTCTGGGCGAATCCCATGTTGTCTAGAGAAAACCACACGTGCTTTTGTCCGGATTGAAACATAAACCATTTTCATCTGGCCATTTCATCAGTTTGTAGCTAGTTGGATCTGCCTCTCACAGATGGACATATTGCATGACTTAAAGGCCAACTGCACTCAAATTTTCGGCAACGTAAAAATAATGCCACCTATAGTACACGTAAAAAGAGTGCGAAATGCAAAATACCACGTTTCAAACATAAACGTGCGCGGCGCAAACGGCTCACGACATTGGCGTTTTCGGAACCGAAACTGAACAGAAAAGGCGGCCATTACCGGTGGCCGGACGCGACGTACGTGATGGAACGGAAGCGGTCGCGCTAGACGCGGTGGCCGCTCAGAGCCGCCTTCAAATGCGCGTGGTAACGTCGCGTTTCGCACTGTTATTTTCAGAGGAGAACTCCCACTAACGTTTGCCCAAGATGATGCAGTTAGGCGCAATTCCGACACCACGTTGCTATCAATCGAAATAAAGTCGTCCGTACGACAGTTATATTTTTCCACCAGAATAACTGCTGTTGCAGCAATCCTTGGCAATGCGAGTAAAAAAGCGGGCCCTGATTTATAAAGCTAGTTGCTCGTACAATACCGAAAAGCAGCTTTGGTTACCCGATGCCTCAGCTATCCCATCCCTCTCTTTGAAGGTAATAAACGGCACGCGGGCGGCAATCAATCACTATTTTTGCTATACATTACGTGCAACCAGCTTCGCGAATATCAGCCCAGTATTTTTCGCCTTGCTGCACATCGAGAACTGAATTATAAAAGGGATCTGAAACTATAAGCCGGCTTCCACAGCTAAATGATGCACTAAAACACAAAAAAGTTACCCAACTACTGCTTTTTTTTCTACTTTCACCAGATGCATGTGCTGTTGAAAACATTTTACTTTCAAGTAAGCTAAATCTAGTGCTCCACAAAAGTAAATAATTTATTTGGGAATTGAAAAAAAATCAAGTTTTGTTGTTAGGAGAGGATGCAGTTTTGTTAGCTTTCTCAATTCGCAAATATGACGGCCGAGATTTGTGCGGATGTATGTTACCACGAGCAGGGCTGATTTTGGTTCACTTAGCGAGTGAAGCAAAAGTCGCACAAATGTTTACACCCGCGTGTACAACTCTAGTTAGGTAGCAAAACTTTGGACAGGTCTAAGGGATGGAGGTGGCGTTGGCCCAGGCCGAATATTGTGAATACGCGGAAGTGCACCTGGTCAATAATTTATTAAAGGACCCTCTTTTTCTGTGATAGATGCCATAGGAATGAAAACTGTAAAGGAAGTGTGCGTGTCGTGCTATTTTTTCAGTAGTAATATTATTTTCAAGTAAGAAATGTTTTGCAAACTCCAGAACATTCGCAAGCGCGTGAATAGTTTGTAGACTTCTAGTCTCTTTTATTGCACTGGAAAAAAAAACACGGATATTGCTACCTATGCGGTTAGTTTTATACTTCTGATGGCGACGGCGGTACAGCGTGGTGGTGTAGCAGAAAAACACTGGGAGAACGCGTCCCTGCGCCCGGCGGAGCACTGTGCAAGTCGCTGGAGAAGTGCGAGCTCCACGGATTCTCCAACCTCCGTCACAGGCCGCTCGGAACTTGTTTCGGCGACTCTCCGCTAGGTGCAAACGTCTGCACGGGGCTAATTTGGACGACGGTACCTAGTGTTCTGTGTGCTTACGAAGCTTAGGATTTTGCCATAGTGATTTTAAGAGCATAGACAACTTATTTGGATTGGAGAAATATTTGAGTGCAATTCACCTTTAAAGGCGATGTGAACATCATCAAAATACAGCGAGTTGAGACAGAGTAGAAGCGTAGTGCCTAAAGAGTTCATCTTCACAATAAACAGAGCGCACCTCAGCACCCCACCCTGTGGCACTCCGTTTCCTTGAATAAACTTCTTGGATAGGACATTTCCAACTCTAACCTGAAAGTTGCCTCCAAGAGGTTGCCTCCAAGAGGCAGGTCAGCACGTTCCCGCAAACACCAATATGCTGCAGGTCTCGAAGAATACCATAACGCCACAACAGCTTTCTGCAGGTCAAAGAAAATGGATAAACAATGCTGCTTGTGTACAAACGCATCTCTAATATAACATTCAAGAATTATCAGATGGTGCGTTGTGGATATCCCAGAGCGAAACCCCACCTGGCGATGGTCGATAATACCATTGTACTCAAGAAAATACGAGGCGGCAGTGAATCATTTTTTCCAAGATTTTGAATAAGCAACTGGCCAAAGCGACTGGCCTAAAACTTGTTGCAAGTGTTGGGTCTTTCTCCTCTTTTAGAATCGGCACCACAATAGCTTCTTTCCACGCTTTCGAAAATTGTCCTTCGTGCCATATCTTGTAAATTAACAGCAAAAGTGCTTCAAGTGTGGCATCTTGAAGGTACTTAATCATAGTATATGTTATTCAGTCTGCACCTGGTGCTAATTTCCCGTAAGTGGCAAGGGTAACTTTCAGCTCCTGCATGGTAAAGGGGCAATTATACCTTACATCAGACTGCCTTTTGTCACATCCGATCGTTTGTTGTTCTCCTTTTTGTCTCAAGAAATTACCTGAATAGTGAGCTGAGCTCGATACATACTCAAAATGCTCGCCTAGAGCATTCGCTCGGTCTTGTAAAGTGTCTCCACCTGTACTGACCAGGGGCGCGTACCTGAGTTGCTTCCTCTGAGTGGTTTAATTTTTCTCCATACTTTCCGCGTATCAGTATATGATGTGATTGACGACACAAACTTATTCCAGCTTTCTCTTTTTGCAGTACGACGAATCCGTTTGGCAGAGCACATTTGGCAGGGAACGGACCACGGAGTAAGATAAAACAGACGCTCGCCACCTTATCAGCAGTGCGCTTTTGCTTTACGTGTCATGGGCCGCTCAAATGGACTTGTCATTTTATGAGTGGAGAAAAAATTTGGCGCAAACGGGCATCTACTACTGTGTTCCTGCCTGCTGGTTTGGCTCTAGAGCAGCGGCGACCAACCGATGCCCTCCGATCTGCGGTGGCGCCCCTCGCGGTACCCTTTGTCCCTGTACGAAACTTGGCCGGGAGTTCCATGACCAGAGAAGCATTGAAGGACTCTGGCCATACACAGCTGCTATAACTCTGTTTAAGTACTCAAGGTTGATTCTTTACCAAGCGTTAACCCTCACCGCCTGGAAATATGAGGAAATGAGGAAAAGACGAGATGACAGGACAGGCATATTAAAGAAGATAGGAAGGTGAAAGAGCTGAGGGGGAGGCAGGAAAAGGCAACTGGGCTGATTCCCTCCTGGCGGGCCAGACCAGTGGCACTGCCTGCGAGAAGCAGGGGCTGAAGTGGCGTGTTATCGCTACCGGGGGGCCTTAAGGTCCAAAACAATTCCGGCTTTGGCTCAGCCAGCCGGATTCCCTTTTCCCCAGGAACGGCTCAGCCACGCACAGCCGGGGCATGGGTGGGTCCAACCCACATGGGCTCAGGGTCTGCGGTGTCGCCACTACTGTCACCTTGATTACACAAGGTGCCCCTGCAGTGGATCACAGGTTGTACTAGAGGAGCTGTTGTAGGCCCAGCGTGGATGGATCACTGGGCAGTTCTCTAGAACAGTAGCCTCATAGGTGCTTGGAAAGTTGGCAGCTGGCTGGTGCGCTCTTGGCCACTTAACTCGAGGAGTAGCGCTGAATGCTTGCATCAGGAACGTTGCAGAGCCTGCATGAGAGCACAGAGATGCATGCATGCAGGCTTCATTAAATCTGACCAAACTGCACACTGTGGAAACAACACTTATGCAAGACTAGAATACCAGATGCCAGGTGGTTCTTCACAATACCCGTCATCAGTATCGACGCTTTGTTGGAGAAGAGCAAATTGTTCTTTCAAGGTCACGTGAATGTTTCTATCAAACCAAACACTCGCGCACAGCCCCTGCAGGCCTTCTCACATAGAGGTACGGCCGCAAGTGTGGACGAGTAGCGCCATCCAGTTGCAGCCAGGGAACGCGTTGTGCACGCCAGACATCGCGTACAATTGAAAATACTGAATTTAGCCAGAATAAATGTTTCTCTTTTTTTTTGCACAGAAAAAGCACGCACAGGGTGAAAATAAAAGTAGCTATGACCACAGTACTGTACAGGGGTCCCACAATTTTCCAGCTGAGTATTGCGCCAGGTATTGCATCAAACCCGAAACGAACTTGCTGGCATTTGAGGTCGCCGGGTGACCTATCAGGTGGGCTCCCACAATTTTCTCTCTAGCTTTTTTGCTTGTTCTTCGATGCTCAACATAACACTACACAAACCTCCACGTGAGCTTTTATAAACTTGTTGTAAAGTTGAGAAAAGAAAAGATGAACCAGTACTCGCAGCACAGGAATGCTGCTCCGCTTCCTCCATGGCTGAAAAACTAATGCACTGATCTCACCTTGCAATGACAGAATGTCACGCCACTTCCAAGATTGAATTCTGCCTGTAACAATTCTGACCACATCTGAATGCAGTACATGCTTCCCTTATGTCTCTATTTTTTCGCAGGGTCACAAAGAAAAAAGATAGCCCTGCAACAGTTCCATAACTTTCCAAAGCAAAAAGTTGGCAAGTCGTTTCATTTGACAGAGAAAAGGTGGCTACGTAATGCTGGAAGCATCACAGAGGCTTTCAGAAATGGGAGGATACCACACCTTGTTGAGAGAGAGAATCTGAAAACACTGGGACCATTTTTTTTAATCTGCACTGAATGCCCCCTCAGTGTAACGGGCCCAATGCACACAACGTTGCCCTCGCTACATTCCACTGGTGAGGACCAGGGTGAAAAGAGGAGTAAAGATTCCAGTGGCGTGTTATTCCACTGGTGCACGTCCAACAGCAGCAGCAGACATGGAGGAACCCAGTTCCATATGACACTGGAGCATCATAGCCTGAGAAACTAATAGCAAGTACGGATCCCACACTGCAATATTACCTTGACCCAAGACACTCAGTTCGTACTGAAAAATTGCAGCACAAACAAGATGGGACCAAGAGGAGACATAAATACGTACAAACACACACAGGCTAGGACTACTGACACTAACTCTTTTCAAGCACAAAACCACAGACTTCAATAGGTGACAGGCATCAATGTAACATGCAAACGAGGTCACAAATTGTTTGAAATACAGCTAAAGCAGCACAGTAAAGGGACCTATTAATACATGAGCATGGTGCAGGGGTGGTTACAGGTGACCATGCCTTGTTGTAAAAGACTAAAGAAAAGGGGACACTGATGCCATGTCTTTTTCTGGCTTTTATGATGTAGTAAGCCTCTATGACCCCTCCTTCTCCGTTTCAGCTTTTGTTTGTCCAGGGAAGCTGCTTTATCTACATCCCGTGTCCACCCACAACTCTTGCCGTAGTCAGCCATGTGGTGTCTACCCGAATGGTCCTTTGCAGAGAGGCAATGTTCGTATGAAAGAGGTCTTGTGATAATGCCAGAACATTTTTCAAAGAAGACTTATTGAAACGCTCACAGTTTGTAGCAGGTGGTCCACGGTGCTGCTGACACCCTCTCCCAAGCCTTGCTCCACAACACAGCTG
The DNA here is from genome assembly GCF_048455015.1 of Haemaphysalis longicornis. Classification (NCBI taxonomy): domain Eukaryota; kingdom Metazoa; phylum Arthropoda; class Arachnida; order Ixodida; family Ixodidae; genus Haemaphysalis; species Haemaphysalis longicornis. The sequence continues at coordinate 70,175,114 of NW_027526422.1, read as the reverse complement.
CCGACTTCCCAACCAATGGCAAGCATCTGTGGGTAACTGGAGGCCGGCTCGTGGTCCACATTAGGTCTTCTTTCCAAGCTGTCCTGCGCATGCAATGGTTACACCGGCGACTTAATTTTCAAATAATTTTGTGCGCTATATGTATCACCCCAAAACTAAAAAAATCCCCCTCCTTCCACGTGCCACTGCTCCTTCCAAACTAACACAAAGGAGAATAGCCACGACATACTCTGAAACTTCCCTAGTTGAATTTCGTGACCATCAAGTCACACACCTATATGCTGCATGAACGTAGTTACGAATGTATCTGAAGCCATTTTGAAAAATATCAAAGGCTCAAAACTCAAAGGGGGATGTCAGGGAATGCACATCTTGCCCTATTTCCACAAAATCTCCCACTGCACTGTGAGGCATATTGCAAGCATCAACGCGTCAGCTCCCTGCAACAAGGCTAGATTGTGCCCACTGACGAAAAAGGAAGGGCAAGAAGTTTGTTCAACCAAGTTTTCACATCTTCTACATTGTTTCTACATTTATACGCTTAAAGGGGCCATGCAGACAAAACACAAGTTTGGTTCATTCAAAATACTGCCTCATTAGAATCATACTGACACCACTTGTTCGGTAAACTTCACTCAAATAAGCTACATAATTACGAAAAAAGGCAATGGCCATGTAACCCACTTGCTCATTTCCTGCAACAAAACCTATGATGTCATTATCCCAGCTCTGTGATTGGTTGAGGCTGGCAAACGCGAAAGCAAATTAAGCAGGGTTATAAGCTTGCCGAACGAGCTATTTGCGCCTGCATTTAGGGAACATTTTTTTATAGCAGTAAGAGTGGTGGTGTAAACAGCGGAAGTTGCAAAAGTACACGTAAACATAGAAAATACCGACGTGTATTGCTGCTACCACTGCACACACCGTGCTTGTTTTAGCTACACAGCAGTGCAGTGGCTTAGGGTTGCCTCAGACAACACTGGCCCAAAGGCGTAAGCGATGGTGCCTTACGTGACCATATTTGCCAAGCAAACACCACGTTTTAGAAAACGATTATTTTCCACGTTAACAAAAACAAGCCAGGTACAGATGCAGTCAGAAACAAAGCAAAGGTAGAAAATGGCCCGGCGCAGTATGGTAGAATCAGGGAGGGCTGACGGTCAACCAGCTCCGCAGTTGGCTGCCGAGCCTAATGGTACACTAGGTCTCGATTGATTTGATTGATTGATTGATTGTAGGGTTTAACGCCCTGACGCAACGCAGGCGATGAGGCGCGCTGTAGTGGAGGGCTCCGGATTAATTTTGACCATTTGGGGATCTTTAACATGCGCCCAAATCTCGTACACACGAGCGTTTTTGCTTTTCGCGTCCATCAGAAAAGCGGCCGCCGCGGCCGGGAATCGAACCCGCGACCTCGTGCTACACTAGGTCTCACTTGAAGACCAGATCTTGTGACGCCATTGCAGACGTCACGAAAATACGATTTCGCGGAAGAATAGAAGTTGTTACTTGACTATTTCTTGGTAAATAAAGTGTTTCCTTCCAGACAAGCACAGAGGTACTGAAAAACACAAAATCTTTCGAATAAGACAAACTTGTATTTTGTCTGCATGGCCTCTTTAATTCTACGTTTAATATGCTACGTTTAATATCGGGACCAAGAAAAAGGCCCCAACAGAGTTGCATGCACACAGCTAGCCTTTTACTGTAAAACTGAAAGCAACCCTCCGAATCTAAAAATAATCAAAAATAAATCCTGTAATCAACACCTAGATAACAAAAACATGTGGCATATTGAATGTTTCCCCTAATAAAATTACCTAAAAGTATAACTTGACGTGATCAAAAATACCTCTGCCATTAGCAATGAAACAGCATAAGGTTTAAAAAATCTTACTAAAGAAAATTTCTTTTACTAGTGAGAATTTTGCAGGAAGGTTGTCTCCATTTCCACCCCTTACACCCTTATCGACATTGTGTGGGAAGCATAAAAATTGAGAAGCTCAATCAAAATAAGGTAAAAAAATACAAGCACACCAAAGGGGATTTTGTTTATTTCAGGGGTGGGACAGCTGAATCATATTTGGGAGCAGTTTTTGGAGCAACGAAATCTCGATTTTGGAGCAGAAAAACCTTGATTTGGAGCAGACATTTATTACGTCACCTTAGGAGCCTAAAAATCAAATTTTTGGCAACTCGGGGGGGGGGGGGGGGGTGCATTTTTTAATGGGTTTTGAACGTACATAACACTGAAACAGCCTTTCAATGAAGTTTTTCTACTAGAGTATCACAAGGCACGAACTGCACATTTTTGCAAGCCATTTATAAATTCTTAGGCTCTATGCATAGATAGCATGGAGTGCCGTAGAAAACATCGAATCGAAAAACTAAGCAATCGTAAGGCATTTTCATTATCATGTGAACGCTGATATTATTATTTTTGTAATCCCAGACTCGGCTTTACACACAATCGTAGAGGCATGGCAAAAGTTGCGAAAAGTGAGGTGACAATCTTCACACCCCACCAGCCCTCCCATTTCAATCCCCAAGGTGTGCATTCCCTACGATCGCAATTTGAATAACGTTGGTATGTTCAGCCACCTCCCTCTTGGCAGGGAGCACATGGCAGTCTGCCAGGGTTGGGGTGAAGTGCATGGAGGTTAGGTTAGCCGTAAGAAGGTGCCACTGGTTTGCTGTATCCTCCCGATCTTTGATCGGCCCCATCAGTGTCTCTGGTACTCTCATGTCTTTCACTATTCCCACCGCAACCCCACATGTTGCGGAAGAGGCGGCCATAGCCCTGGCTCTCGCACACCGGCCTCCCCCTGATCCAATACTATCCGATTCAAAAACGGCCATCAAAAATTTTGCTAGCGGCAGTATCTCCACGCTAGCCTGCAAAATTCTGCTCTGAAATGCAGCCCCCCAGCATCCTATGGAGCTCCTCTGGTTACCAGCCTGCACGGGACTAGACGGCGCGAAGTGGGCTCATAAGGCGGCACGAGCACTCGTCACCCGTGCGCCTGACAAGACCACTTCCCGCCAAGAAGTTTACTCCGCCAGGGACTCCCTCACCACTGACAGGGAGGTTACAGGTCACTACCGCCTCTCCCGCAACACGCTGCCCCCGGCTCACCCATCCCTAACCCCCTTGGAGGAACGGCTGTGGCGCCTCCTCCAAACGGAATCGCTCCCCAACCGAACCCTCCTTCATCACATTTACCCATCCGCCTACCCGTCTCCGGTCTGCCCACAGTGTGGCGCTAAATCCACAGTGCAGCACCACATGTGGGCCTGCCCCTCGGACCCTCACCCCACCATAACTTCCCCTGACCACTGGACGGAGGCCCTGGGCCGCTCGGACGAAGATTCCCAGCGCCCACTGGTCACCCCGCCGCTCACAAGCTCACAAGCTCGCTGTCAAAGGCAGCAATAACGGCGTTTTATAACACCACAATGAGTCCGAAATTTCACTTCAAGCATGTACCGCGCCTCATGCTCAAGGCCGAAACATGGCGAATTCGCGGGCACCACGTTGTTTTTGATGAACTCCCGTCTTGCGAGTCGCACTACTTACCGCAGCAAATCAAACGACTAAATGTAAACCCAGCCACCCCCATAACCAAAACCGCGGTAGAAATCGGCGAAGAGCACTCTGTCTCAACCACAAGCAACTACTTCGACCGGCGGCAATGTTTTCCAATGTTCACCACACCAAGATGGCGGCGCCCAGTACTGTCGCTCCGGAGAAACGGTGCTCTGAAAATTGCCGTTTTTTCATCAACCTGCACAACTAATTTTTCACCTCGGTACACAAAAGTATTTTTAAAAACCTTTGCACCTGTTTTCGATGGCAAAACTTGAAAAACACGCGGAATATAACATGTGCAACCCGACATAGCGACTTTCAAAAAACTATCTTGGGGACAATTTTATGCGGGTGCTTTATTGTATAAGCAATCAATTAAACCTTTACAAACATGATCACCTTGGGGGTGCTGGAAAATTATGCCGTCAGTAAGCATTTTTCCCCACTGAAATTGGCGGGAGCGTTAAAATCCTTGGCTCTAAGACTGTTTTAGAGCAGTTTGGTACAATTTTTGCAATTTTCAAGCTTTTGGAGCAGCCTGGCGCAGGAAAGCAGATTTGTATCAACAGTGCGCAATATGCGCAGCTGTCTCACTCCTGTTATTTACAATTGCAATCTGGCTCTAGAATGACATGAAATGTAACAGTAACAAGCATCAGAAGAAAAGGTTTCTTTTTCAAAGTGAACAAGTTAAGAACTTTTTCACATAGAAAAAGAAGTTACACATTTAAAGTAAGTATTTTGAGACATGCATGTATGTCGCCAAGTTTTCACCTCAACAGCTCAAATATAACAAAATTTCCACCTAAGACACAGCCATGTTTCCCACACATTGCTGAGATAACAAAAGCAGGGTGGGGGGAAATATCCCTCGTTCTGATGACCAAAAGGTTCAGCCCAAAGTACGTGTATGTTTTCTTCTCGTACTACGCCGCGTCTGCACACCGATGTTCTTTGATTTGACTTTTACGTTTGCCTGTGAAGCCTGGAACCTCATTGGCACGATGGACTGTGTCAGCGTATTGCTCTTCCCAGGCAACAGTGATGGCCAAGTTACACTGGTTGCACACGCCCGAGAGCCTGGGACAAGAAATAGAACAATATGCCGTCAAGTCCAAACTCAGAGGGACCGTGAGAACTTCAGCAGATTATTTAAGGTTCAGCCCAGTAAAGAGACACCAAGCATGATTTGTGTGGCTTGTACAACAATTACAAAGTGTTCAAGGACTTTCAAGGCTCTGTGGGGGAGGATTATCAAGGACCACATTGTTGGCTAGAAATCTAAATAAGACAAATGCTCAGGGGTTAGATGGACGCTTGAAATTATGAAAAATCAGTAAAACTGGGAGAGTTGCAGGACCCAACCATTCAGCAACAGGACTGGTCTTCAGATAAGTCACTTTGTCGAAATAATACCTCCAGTGACATTTGTTCCTTTAACAGTTTCCCATAATTGTTAGTTATAGTTACATGAATCAGCACTTTCACGTGTGACAAAATGCAATCTTTTATTTGCTGAAGCACATCAACCCACCAACTAACACTCATTCAGTCCTTACAAATTTAAGGCTCCATATTGATTTCATGCTTACCACTAATAGAAAAGAATTCATAAACTCAAGGATTTCTAAGGGTTCATAAAAAGTCCAGGACTTTCAGTGGCCTTGAATACAAGCCTTCCAAATTTATGGGTTTTCAAGGACCCGCATGAACCTTGTGAAAGGCTAGATACATTTTTGTTTTAACTAACAAACCCAGGGATCTCTAAGACATTTCGTAGCTTCATCAGCTTTTGCCAACAAAAAGAATGCTTGAGATAGTAATTATCGGCAAACTTTTTCTTTGACAGAATGAACCTTGTCATGTGGAGTGTTAGAAACACTAGACTAAAGAAAATCCTACCACAATTTGCTTGCTGCCAGGCACAGGAGGGGGGAGCAACAGCCGTAAAAGTCTCGCATCAGCTTTGATGCCGAGCCATGCAACAGCTGAAAGTGTGTCAGCTACCATGCAATAGCAGGGCTTGATTGCCAATCTTAGCGGCCAATTGAGGCGAAATCCAAGAACACCCGCTCACACCACAAGTAAAAAAAAAAAAAAAATCCAGCTCCTCGCTTGACTGCTAGAGCGAGATGTTATGGCTACGGCCGACGGGGCCCTCTATTACACTGATCTCGGATATCCTCATTTTCAGAGTTATTCTTTGGTAATATTTAGCCAAGTAACTAACCATTACGAGTAAAGCTACTCTGAGTGCAGTTCCAATGCAGAACCTATTCCTTCCAGCCTGCAATTGCGCAGGTCTAGCCTCATGCTGTTCTAGCGTCTTGCTTTTCTTCAAGTCTCCTTAGCTAATCCGAGATATCGTTGCGGCTCGCTGCTGCTCCCTGTTCTGGTGTGTCCGCCTAAGCCCATGACACAGCTTCCAGCCACACTTCGCACTGTTCTAGAGTCTTAACATTAAAGGGAAGGTGAAGCGGTTTTAGAATTAAAAGAAAAGTTGACTAGCAGCAAGTACACATTGAATAGTTCCTGTGTACGAAATATTTTCGCAATCCATGCAATAGAAGCAGCGCAATGAGCAAACAAAAGTGGCCCGATGCCCCGCCCCCATCTCACCGCGCGATGCCGGAAGACCGAAGAGCGCGGGCGAAAACCGGCTGAAAAATGTCATACCTGGACTTCCGGCCGGATCGCCGCCTCGGCCATGCTCTTTTCGCCGTGTTTCCTTGTGAATGATACTTGTTGTTGTTGTGGTTGATAGCACTCATTTGTACAATTTTCATGTTCAAAACGTATGCATGAACGCCAAACGAGGCATAAGTTATCATGCCGCATTCCTAAGCAGAATAATGCCACGCCGGGGTGCTTGATAACATACAGAAGCGACAGCCGAGGTGGCTGTGCTTGATGACAGAGGATATACTACACAACGTTAAATACTTTGTAAACCGCTCCAATACGTTTTTTTTTTTTTTTTGATGCGACGGACGTGAATGTTCACGTGAGATTCTAGATTTAGGAAGGATGGGGAATACTGCTGTACTTTGGCCGGGGATGTTTCGTTCCATTCCAGAAACCAAGTCACATTTGTTCAGGAAATACTTGTTTCGTTAAACGCGTCGGTTTTCTTTCCCTATGGGCTCAGGACAGTGTTCAAAAAAACAATTTTTTGGCGAAACTAAAACAAGGGGCCAATCCTGATAGAAGTTCTCTCCAGGCTAAGAGGTAAACAGTATTCCTACAAAGTAAAAGAACCAAGACAACCAGATTACTTATTTTGCAAGTATACATGTCACGATAAGGTGATGTTTGTCTGGAATTAAAAAAAAAACACCACTCCGAACCACCACCGTGCCATAATTTGTGTTGACTGCGGGGACCCAATTTTTTGCCCAAGATTCTGTGTGGCTGCATATTATAACCTGGCAAGCACTTGTTGTCACTGAACCTCAAGTGTGCTCCAGTCGGTGATATATATAATGATGATACTAAAAAAATTAGGAGCGAAGAGTAAATACGGCCTCTGTCCGACTAGCGCGGTAAATGCTTAAATCTAGAAATGCTGAAACAGGCCAACGATTCATTATCACAAACGTTTGGTGATTGTTACCTAAAGTAACGTAACTACAACGTAACTGCCTTGTCCGACTGGTCTGTTAATTATAACGAGGTGGCCGTAATATTGTAGCAGAATGCGCAACGCACAAGCGAAAATCAAGCCCTACTACAGCCAATAATGCTGAGCAGGCACTAGTATGCTACAGTGTTTTCAGAATAAATGCATGTGAAGCAGTAAGACGCCACTCATCGAAGTGCAGCTAGCAATCGCGGAGGCGCCGTAGCGCCGCTGCCGAAATGGCGCGCGCGTGTGGGTCTGTGTACGGGGATGAGTAGCGGTGCTGGGGTGGGCGACAACGAACAAAGGAAATGCGGAAGCAGAGTCTGCTTGTTGGTTTATGCATGTACCGGCAAGATGTGTCTCGCATATACGTTTACAGCGCATGAACGCTATTTTTTCGCGCAGTGCACGTACGTGCTTTTTGCTGGTACATAGATTGTTTATAAAACGCCCATTAATCTTCGGCATAAATGGTTTTGTGTATAATAAGAAACAGTTAAGGCAGTACCTGATATTAACATAAGGTATAAAATCCCCCCATGCTGGTTGCCTAATTCAAAAATATTTTGATGGAACCCACTAGTCGACGTCACAGTCACTGCTTTGGGGTTCTCTGTCGTGTAAAGCAAATTTAAGCTCCAAGATAATTGAACCAACAGCACGGGAAATTATAAAACAAACTTCTAGTCATGTGCGAAAATTGAACTGCAGGCTAAATTGCCGCAAAGGCAACCGTGCGATGGTTCGCAATGCTTCCGTCAACCCGCGCGCCCGAAGGGTGTCCTCCTTTGACGTCATGACGGGCGCAACCAATCAGAGGCGTCAAAAGACGAAAAGCGCGCGTCTTTCGAACGGGGCCGCGCTTTTTGCAAGATCAATGCCACTTGGACTCGTACGATAAATTTCAATGTGATATTCAGAATCAGCGCGCAAGAAACTATATCACTGTTAATCTAACTCAAATTTTTTGGAAAGCGCTTCAGCTTCCCTTTAAGGCCGGTCCCTCCTGGCTTCTGCCTCGGCGCTACAGCGGGCCTTATCTTCCTCTTCTGAAGCACTTCTTAAACAACAATGTTATGTGTGTTTGCCGAGTGAACACCTTCAAGGGAGCACAAGCACTGAGCGACTGTTTCGCAGTCCAACAGTCCGCAGCCTCCTCAACCTCCGAAATGACAAACTCTTAACGATTCATTGTCCCTGATTAGGGAGAATTTGCACAGTTATAGACTATGCAGCAGTAGCCACGTATTTATGCGCAACAGCAGGGAAGCCACTACGCTGAGTTTAGTTGTCGCCACCGAGATGTGCGGACATGCTTTTGTGCGGTCATCTGCTTCAGACTGCGCATCCACCGACTACACAGCACAGTCACCTGTTCATCGAACTTAAGCGGTACAGCACAGTGCAAATGGCTTCTCTTTGCATCAAGTTTGCCTCATCACTTCATGATTCTTCTCCCAGATGCAGCGCGCCAGCCAAGTGTTTGAGCATAAAAGACCCAGCCCCAGTTGCCACCACTCTGCGCCCTTTGTTTTTCGTTTTGAAGTTGTTGAGAGAGAGAAAAAACAAAGAAAAGGAAGAGTGCACGTTCATCAAGCCAAGCATACCCACTTAGGGAGATGAGCCAACATGGCTCACAAAAAAACTCTACCGTTCGCCCTATGGTGGCAACACTTAATTGGAACGTGAAAGACACATCATAGCGTATGCCTCTCGTTAGTTTGTCCTCGTGTAGTCGTGCACATGCGCTCTGTACCATAGAAGAGCCGCGACTTGAATGTCGAAGCTGCTGTAGGTGATCTTTGACTCCACATGGCCCGGCCACGGATAGCTCGCACGGCCGAAAGGAAGAAGCCACTTTGCTTCCAGAGGCTCGGCGTGCAAAGCATCCACAAGAGACCATAAGGGGACACGCAGGTCAAAAAATCGCCATTTTTACGAAATATGTTGTTTTTTGTTTTCACTTGCATTATCATCTTTGACTATCCTTCTTTCATGAAAAAACGATAAAAGTGAAATAGGCACAAGAACTTGGTGAAAATTGCGTCTGAATGACTCGCGGTGAGCCTAGAAATCACGCAATCAAGCCGAATTTTGGCCATCTTTGAGAGTTTTTGCTGCACGGAAGCGTGGCTGGCGGCCATTTCAGCCACTTGAGAGAGGTAGTCAAAGCCTTCTTCTCTCAAACAAACCGCTCGCCAGCTTCATATCTCCGTGTAAAAAATTTTAAAAAATATTTCTGCCCAGTTGTTTTGAGAGCTCCAACTTGGTATTTAAATCACGTGACGCGAAATCAGGACCGCCATTGACTCTCGCCACTTGTCAGCCGCCATTGCCTCCGTCGTTCCATTCGCTACTTCACACTGTCTTTTCTATTTCCTTATCGTGTATTGTTAATTATGAACAGTGAGAAGCATGACTCTAATCGCCGCAAGTCCCGGACTTCACGCCCGTACAAGGGAAAATGCAAGCGGCGCAGCATTGCGATGATTACGGCATACGCCGGCACGGCGAGGCCTAACGGCTACGCGCCTTCCAAGCGTTGCGAGCGCGGCTCAACCAGGCGAGGCTGGTTTTATCAGCGACGCTATCAGCTCTGTACGCACATCAGAGAAGAAGTTGCAGCTTTCCAAGGCAGGAAGACAGCCGGCAACGAGAGCGGTTCAAGCGCAGTTATCTGCGAAGTCGACGGTCTGGGTGACCTTGTAAGCGGCGCCGTGTGCCGTGTGCGTGATGTGCGGGAAGTGCGAACTCGTCGTAGTTGAGGTCGCGAACAAGCGGAAGGGCCTTGCATCGGTACTGGAACTCAATTGCAAAAACGTGGAGTGCCCTGCAGGAGTGGCCACTGGTTTATTCTGTCAACTCGTCGCATCGCACTGCCGCCATTGGCCGCAACCTTCAACTCTGCACTGGAAGTCCCCGTGAAAGTTTCGCCTTCATTGTGAAAGTGGTACTCGCTGCACGCGAGGTTGGCATCGGGCACGATCGCCTGTCCAGGTTTTGTGCCATTCTTGGTCTACCGAAACCACCGCACCAAAAGACGTTCCACAACATTGCCAAGAAAGTTCATTTTGCGGCCACAAAAGTCGTCTCTGACAACCTTGCCGAAGCAAGGCAAGTAACTGCGTTCCAAACTGGTCAGACTGACGTCAGTGTGATGTTTGATGATACTTGGCAGAAGCAAAGACACAAGAGCCACAACAGTGTTGGTACTGCCATTTCTCTAGACACTGGTCTTTGCCTAGATTTTGAGGTGCTGTCTAACTACTGTCAAGGAGGTTGCAGCCACCACCAAAAGCTTGATGAGCAAGAGGAGGAAGTGTGGCAAGCCTTTCACGCCCCTGTGTGTGAAAAAAATGTCGACTGCTCATCCCATGCCATGGAAACGGAAGCAGCACTGCGCATTTGGCACAGGACGATATCGTACAACCTGCAGTTCACTGTAGTGGAATGGCCGCCGCTCTCGCAGTGTTGTGGTTCAACAAGGGCCACACTAGCTTTGAGCAAGTTCACTAAGAACTGGGAATCTTTCCTTCAGAAGAACTGGTCAGACTAAGCAGTGCAAGTGACCAATGCGGGATCAGGCAGATGTCTGCCAAGCTGACTGCTGAGTCCAAGTCCCATCGCTGCAGCCTGGTGAAACGGTCCCGTACCGAGCACTACAGCCGCAAGAACCGTGAGACTGCAACTTATGCAGCAGGAGCGTGCTAGTTTTAGTACCTCAATGTGGGCATTTCAGACTATATCCCCACCACGTTTCATGTTGTTTGAGCAAGAATTTCTGAATCTGCCAAAGAAATAAACTTTCAATTGCATTTTTCTGTTTGTTGTTTTTGTCCGTTTTCTGAGTTTGTGCACACTTATTTTCCCACTTAAAGTTGAGGTATCACGATGAAATTTTGCACATATGCTCATCATAACACGTAGAATGCCAAAATCTTTGTTAATTATGCCATTAACCAATGTGCCAATGTTAATTATGCCATTTGTCTCCTTCGATATTTCTGACAGTCATAAAACAAAAATATGCAGAACAAGAAAAGGCACACTACCAGTCATCTTTTTTTCATGGTGAGGGAAATGAATATACAGCTTTTTCAGGTAGATTTCGGCACTCTGCAGTTCATAAGGAACCACCTAGGCTATTTTAAAACTTTCAGTAAAAATTTTTACTATAGACAATAGTGTGCACAAAAAAAGCCATTTTTCTGCACGTCATGCCGCGTAAAATTCCAACCAGAGCAGATATTTGAAATCTGATTGCATATATATGACAAAAGGAGCTCAATCTTTACAAGCTGCGAAAATTTCAGCCTCCTAACTTCATTAATAAAAAAAAGGTGTTTCGAGCAGCATGTCCCCTTTTTCAGAGTGGTCTACCAAAAAGTCGACCGAAACAACGAGCTCACTCTTGCCTTGCTCAACATAAGGTCATTGAAACAATGTGCCGCCAGTGTCAACCACAACAACACTAAAACTCAACTTTGTGTCTTCAATGATCACCTACAACCAGCTTTGCCATTGAAATCTACGTACAAAAATAATGCCCATCCCGTCGTATTTTCGTAGAGCCCAAATCTAGCGCAGCAGTTGCATGGTCACCCTCCAAGGTCATAAGGCATGCGCAGCAACATCGCGGGCAATGCGCGTGATCTGGCAGCACGAGAGATTTATAGAACAGTTCACTCTTGGAATAAACTGGTGACGCGGAGCTCCCAAGTCTGCCTCTTGCTTATGGCGTACACCTGCGATCGTCCTTAATAAAACATGGCATCAAAAGCTGAGTGAGAGCATTGCAATAAACCCAGCCTGCAAGGACTGGACAACGCCCAGCAAGCCACGACGGACCGCTGCAGCACCGCACTGAGTTAGGCCTTGCTGGATTTCACCTTCATCAAAGGGAGCAACTTCAGAACCATGGAATACAAAGGCCACACCGACCAACTGAAACACCTTCACTTGCGTCCATTATTCAGCCCCCCGATCCCATTTGCTTTTCTTCACCCGACTGGCCCAAATGGCGAAGGCGGTTTGAATGCTTCTACACGACGTCAGGCCTAAGCACGAAGCTGGAAGAACATCAAGCAAGTGGATGCCCTGCTCTACATCACAAGGGACAAGGCTGAGGACATCTTCAGCACATTTGAGTTCGCCCCTGACGAAGCAAATAAATTTAGTGTCGTGATGGACTGCTTCAAAAAATATTTCATCCATCGCCACAACGTGATCTACGTGCGAGCACGCTTCAACACGCGGTGCAAGAACAAGGGTAGTCTGCTGAATACTTTGCGACAGCGTTTCACGCACTGTCCCAGCATTGCGAGTACGGCAGCCTTCAGGAGCAACTGGTTTGTGACCGATCAGTCATGAGCATTCGTGACAAGTAGTAGCCAGCCAGACTATGCTTCAAGAATGCACTAGCTCGATACAGTCAGTCAATCAGGCAGAGCTTCCCCCCCGACCTGGCAGCCATCAAGAAGGTGGCCTCTACACGTCGTGCACAGCGGCTATGGCTATGTGATGTATCCTGGCATCTAGTTACACCTTCCTCCCTAATGGTTCCATCTAGCAGTGAAGCTCCGTGTGCTTCATGAGCGGACCCATGGCCATCTTGAGGGAGAGGAACAAGGTGCGTTCGATTCCTACGCACAGTGCCATCTTTCGTGTCGACAATGAACGATCGGGACTCGGTGGTTGCAGTCTGTACCACTTCCCCTTTTTCTTAAGGTCAGCGATCTAGACATCTTCTCCGTCGAAAAGGTTGGGCAGGTGTCATGTGCCATGGCGTCGATCCTACGCTTTACGCTGGCAATCCTTGTCCTCTTGTTCAAACCTTTGGACAAATCGGACGTCAAGCAGCTCAGGAACCAGTAGCTTGGATGCCATGGGCAGCTTAGTACGCAAGCAGCGTCCCATCAGTAGCTGGGCCGGGCTGTAGGCAGTGTCGTCCTGTAAGCCAAAGTGTGGCGTTGATGTCTCTTGTCTTCGAAGTCGACGCCTTAATGATCTTCACACCTGATTACGCCATTCCATTAGTCTGAGGGTAGTGAGGCCTATAAGTGACGTGCTCAAACCCGTATTCACAAGTAAAGGTGGCGAATTCTGACGTAGAAACCCCGGAGAACTGAGGTCCATCGTCTGTGACAAATTCGAGTATCCCGTGGCGAGCGAAGATTGACTTGCACTGGTTTATCACTGTCGTTGCCGATAGCTGATAAAAACGTGCGATCTCCGGATATCTGGAGTAATAATCCGTGATGATCAGCCACCACTTGCTATGTTGGAAGTAAAGGTCCATTGCTATCCGCTGCTAGGGCCTTTCTGGAAATGGTGTTGGTTTGGGTGGCATTTTCCTGTTGAAGGTGGTTTCGGTGCATTTATGACAACGCTTGACCATGTCTTCAACTTTCCTGTGAAATTCCAGGCCACCAGGCTGTCTCTTTTGCTTTCGCCACCGTCTCCAAGATTCCAAAATGTCCCTCATGCAGTAGCCGCAAGATAGCTGGTCGGCCTCAGTGAGGAACTAATACTCTGATCCCATACCAACGAATATCATCTTCATAAAACAGCTCGCGACAGAACTGGAAGAACTGTTTGGCGTCTAGATACAGGTCTCTTCTAGGTGGCCACTGTTTGCTGCAAAACCTCCTTAGTTGTACGCACAAACTGTCTTCCTGTTGACTGTCCTCCAGCCATTGCAGGCATGGCACTTTTAAGGGCACGCTCGATGTCACGAAACGTACAAAGGTCTAAACTTCTTCGCTAGATCCCAGGGATCTCTACCCGTGAGCGGTGCACGTGACAGTGCGTCTGCAGCCAGAAATTCTTTCCCTGGCACGTAGGTTATGTCGTAGGAGTAGCACATCTGCAGACGCTGCAGCCTTGGTGTGAGACCATTCAATGCTTTGAAGGTGAATATTGGAATATTGGCTTGCGATCGCTTTCCAAATGAAACTGCTTCCCGGCAAGGTAATCTGAGAACTTCACGCGAGCCCAGACGAGTGCCAAAGCTTCTTCCTTGATCTATGCATAGCATCTTTCTGTGTCTGTCAACAGGCAAGAAGCATAGGCGATTACTGCATAGTTCCATTTAGCCTGTCGTTGACGGAGAGTGGCTCCGAGTCCAAATAAAGAAGCATCGGCTGTTACGACTGTTTCCTTGGCAGGGTCATAGACAGCAAGAACTGGGCTTGTCAGGAGAAGCTGCTTCCACCTGTCAAAAGCGTTTTGTTGATATCAATCCCAGAAAAACTATTGTTTCTTGGTCAGGAGCAGAGTGAGAGGCTGTAACACCTCCACAAGGTTGGAAACAAACCGAGCCAGGTATGTTGCCATACCTAGTACTCTTTGCAACTCTGCCCTGTTCGTTGGGGCTTTCATCTTTGTGATCACCTTGATTTTGGCTTCATCCGGTCGGATGTCTTCCTGGCCGATTTTCCCCCAGAGTAGATGAACTCTTGGACGTTGAACCCGCAGTTGGCCTCAATGAGCGTGACTCCCGCTTGGGCGAGGAAACGGTACAAAGAGTATCGTTGTGCTCCTCTGTGGCAGCTCCCCAAACGTGAATGTCATCCATGTGACAAAAGACTCATAATATTCCAAGACGGTGTTCATCTGTCTGAAATATTTCAGGGGCTGAGGCAATGCCAAATGGGATACGACTGAAGTGAAACCTTCCAAATGGTGTGACCTTTTTTAGCTTCTTGCTTGATTCAGCGAGCTTAATCTGCCAGAAACCTGAATGGGCATCCAGTTTTGGAAACATTCTTGCTCTAGAGAGACGTCCTAAAGTGTGCTAAACAGAAGAAATCGGGTGCCATTCCCTGAGCTCAAACCGGTGGAGCTCTGTGAAGTCCCCCCCCCCCCTTCCACACACACGCACGCACGCACGCACGCACGCACGCACGCACGCACGCACGCACGCACGCACGCGCGCGCGCGCGCGCGCGCGGCTCCTGGGGGCTTCACCACTGGCACAACTGGAGCGCACCAATGTGTTGGCTCGTCCACTTGAAAAATGACTCCTGTTTGTTCCGTCCATTTTGGTTTCTTCTTGGTCTTCTCATAAGCAGGAATTGGAATGTGTCTGGGTGAGCACAGTGCAAACTGTGTCGCTTGTGGGGAGCAGGGTTCTTGCGGTGACCTAGCTCGCACTAGAGACAGCCGCAAGGCTAGCTCCAGAACTCTACCACGGACTGCCAACTAGTGTAGCGGCAGCGAACAGCAAGGAATATACAAGACACAACGGAATTGCCAAACCCACGTTTATTGGGTCCTCCAATAACGCAGTGTGGCTCTTCGCTTGTCCTGGCCCAGCCAACTGGGTAAGATCAGGAGAAAGGAGCGATAGGGACAGACAAAAGAAGTCGAAGCTGGAGCACCGGTACTCACGTCGGTGGTATACGTCTCAAACCAAAAGCTGCCTTCCCTCATCCCGCGTGCCCGGACCAGATTCCTGGGGCCCCCCGACAAACCGGTCATGTGAGGGGGGGTCCGCCATGCCACCGCCGCGACACGCCTGTGCCCCAGCAAGAGACCCAAGGCCACTGAAGAGAGAGAGGGAACCTTCCCCTCTCGCCTCGGCGGCAGGCTGTGAGGAATGGGGAATGCACCGGGACTCCGGGTTCCCCACATCTTGAAGGCGAATGATGTAATCCTTCGCAGAGTGCCTACCTAGGCCAGTGAAAAGTGACGGGAACTCCTTTTTAGGATTGACCGTGTTGCTGATAGAGTTAAAACAGGTGATCAGCCAGAGCGTTTCAATTGCTGGCTCCCCGACTAGAGGGTAGCGCACTTCATCGAGAACATAGACATCTTCGGCGCTCTGTTCATCTCGGAACGCTAGTTGCAGTCCCGCTACTTCCCGTACAGGCGACTGTCCATATGTCTCGTAAAGCTTCTGTTGAGACTTGGCCAAAGCGGGCGGACGATGTTGAAGTCGTTCCAAGGCTTCTGGAGTAAGAGCAGTTTCATCTGCGCCCGTGTTGACTTTAAATTTCAAAGGTTGTCCTTGTGCCATGATGGTAGTTTCCCAGCTGTGGATGCCAGGTGAAGTCACAGTGTCAAGAAACGCACAGTCAGCTTCCTTGTCAGTGCCTTGAACAATGTCCACCCTTTTGGAGAGGCATATGGACGAAAAGTGTCCCTTTTCGTGACACGAGTTGCATTTCGCATCCTTTGCGGGGCAGGTAGATCGCAAGTGCGAACCTCTAGAACACAAACAGCAAGTCCTAGGAACATGAGACGTGTTAGTCGGGGGGTCTCCCTGGATTCGAATTAGCAGATGGTTTTCGTGTGTCTTGCCGTTGTGCACAACACACGTTTCCTGTCGACGTACATCGTCGACATGAAAGATGACGCTGCGCATAAGAGTCGAACACACCTTGTTCCTCTCCCTCAAGATGATCATGCGTCAATTCATGAAGCACAAGGAGCTTCACTTGAAGATAAAACCACGAGGGAGGAAGGTGTACCTAGATATACGTCACATAGCCATAGCCGCTATGGATCATGTGCAATTCGGGCAAAGAAGTAGCAGGCCTGAACTTCCCTCGCTCGTTTATTTCGGAGGGAGATGTTGTATGGTCAAACTCCAGGGTCATGTGGCATCCACAGCAACATCGCGGGCAATGCACATGAACTGGCAGCGTGAGAGATTTATAGAACAGTTCGCTCTTGGAATAAACTGGTAATGTGGAGCTCCTGGGTCTGCCTCTTGATTGATTGATTGTAGGATTTAACGCGCCGACGCAACGCAGGCGATGAGGCGCGCCGTAGTGGAGGGCTCCGGATTAATTTTGACCACCTGGGGATCTTTATCGTGCGCCGAAATCTCGTACACACGGGCGTTTTTGCTTTTCGCCTCCATCAGAAAAGCGGCCGGGAATCGAACCCGCGACCTCGTGCTCAGCAGCGCAACGCCTTAGCCACTGAGCCACCGCGGCGGGTAGGGGTCTGCCTCTTGCTTATGGCGTACACCTGCGACCGCCCTTAAAACAGCAGTATTTATGACAAGTTTTTTCAATGGCGCATGAACAGTGTGCTTATCGGAGGAGGGTGGAGGGGTTGGATAAGATGCGCAGCAAAAGAAAAAAAGCGTTCCTGTAATGTAAGCCACATCTACCGAGCTCATTACTTGCAGGTATCTGCTAGGTTGTCACGAGCTACCCTCTAGGTCCTGTCTGGGAAGCGCCTCTTATCTCATCCTGTCCCACTTGTACAACGGTTCAAACTTACTATGGAACCGCAAGTGCACTCACGATAAGATGACAAGGCAAAGGCGCGCGGTTTAGACTGAACAGCAAAGCCAGCAATGCTATTTTATTTTTGTTAAAAGAGCGAAATTACAAAGGCGGCTTCAGACAATGCATGCATTTCGGGGTGGTCTTCCACTGCTCCGTGTGCAAATCGACTGGCATTGAACACTGCATTATTGCGTCAACTTTTTCAGCGCACCGAAGCATCGATTGGCAGCAGTTTCTCTGCAACTTACGTTTTGGAGCAGGATGGTGCAGGAAAAATGGGTTATTGTGCAGCACTTCCACCCCACCAATCGCCGCGGTAGTAGATATGCAGTGAATGGCAAGCAGCACGTGCAGTTGAGCTTGCCTTCTTTGTGAGCAGGTCCGGCGTGATGACTTTGGAAAGGTTGAGGAGAGTCACCGGAGGAAACGTCCAATTTAGTCGCAATGCGTCCTCGTCTTGGGGCACCAGTAGTTGCTGCCTCCGCAACTTGAAAAAAAAAAAAAAAAAGATAACGCATTGTGTAGCGACCATCACTTCTTTCTTCCCTCAAGGTGTTTGTGAAAAGGCTGCGTTTCACGGCAGTTTCAATAAAAGCTTGCTGGCCTAAAATTTGCTGAATAATATTACATCCCAACATAACCTAACATATAGCCTTACCGAACCTAGCCTAACCTTACCAAACACATCATAACCTACCAAAATTCAACCCAACTGCAACAAACCTAATCTAACCCAGCCCAACGACACAGAACACAACCTATATCAAATGTAATTCAATCCATTCTAGAAATCCTGCGCGTCGATCTTTTGATATAGTAAAAACCAGAGTAAACAAGTATTAACAAAATCACGATGACAGAAAAATTCTGAAAGCTAAAAAAAAGGACATCGCAATGATGGACTCGAGCCTGCGCCTTCTCATTTAAAACCAAGTACTCTACCACAGCGCTACAAGGGCAGCTGCAAACACGGCATTTTAAGGAATATTTATCCCATAGAAACTCCGGGTAGCATGTTTAGCCAATGAGAAGCGACTGCCGTGAGAAATTTCTGGTGGTAATTCTCGCAGTTGCCGGGGTAATAGACACTTGTGCACTCTTGGGCGCGCAATACGTAGATGTTAAAGTGGGAATATTTACATCATGCTTAGAGACCACGTTTAATTCAATAGGTGGACTGCGCTTACCATCACTAACAAGGGACAACACTCCAACAGCTGCAATACATGCAGATGACCAGACTATGTAGACCCACATGGGGTCCACAGGCACCCAACAAGACGCTCTTCAATAAGCAATACAGATCGCCCAAATATACCTGCAACCTCGTGATTTGGAATGCTCCCCTGAAAAATCCGCGCCCGTCACGCTATGAAAACGAACTCACAAAAAACAGGAACAGGCAATCCCGGATGCTGATCGAAACATAAATGGCCAACCAGTACTTAAAGTATCCCACCTCCGAATTCTAGGCCTCAATAACCCCAAGGACGGCTCCGGTTCTCACACTAATCTCCCTCTACAACAAACTCTGAGTCAGTTGGTCAGCATTACTCGGCGGGTCTCTCATTGCCGATACGGTATCAAAGGAGCCGGAACCACACGCATAATCCAAGCTATCCTGATTAGTCGCATGCACCGTACCTATAGCCCTAAAATATGCTGAAAAAGAGAAGCCAAGAAATGAAAAAAAAAAAAAAAAAAAACTGCACTGGGTCTACCTCCGTAAACGGCCACATGCAAACTACTGCAACTCGGACTTCACAATAGATGGGAAGATTTACGAGACGCTGACAATGTCACCCAGCTGTCACGCCTCAAACTCACCAAAACTGGGCGAACTACCCTTGGCCACTTGGGATGCACGGTCCCACCCCCAAAGGACCAAAAACAACGCCATTCGGAAAACCATCACATCAGAGTCGCTGCAATACTACGCAATGTGCATCCCATCTACAACCAAGCACGACCCGTCGCACACGTGGGAGCCCTGCAAATTAAGTATGCTGCACAATCTGACACCCAATATTGCGACGCGTCCCCGTACCCGCACAAACCGGCTCATGCAGTCAGTATAATTGACCCCCACGGAGCAGAACTAACAGCAGCAACGATTTCCACTAGAGGCACAGAAACTGCCGAAGAACTGGCCATTGCATTGGCCGCAACAACTGCCCCCCACCAGGATGAAGAGGAATTCCTCATGATAATTACACTCTCAAGCAGCATGCAAAAATTACACCATTGGCCCCCTGCGCCAACTACAGACAAACTCATACCCGCACGGCACCATTCTACACGCCATCCACCCCACCCTCTATACCACACCTGCAAATTCTGCATCCAGCCGAGCACACTATACCATAACGGTAGTGCTCACAAACCCCTAGCCTCTCCACAAACCCCAACCCCACTTACAAGAAGTGGGCAAACTGGCTGAACAGCTCGGACTTCTCCGACCAGCGAGACCCGGTACGAGGAGCAAGAGCAGCCAGCGTGGACCTGGGTTTTCCAGACCAAAAAAGACCCCCCCAGGACAGGTGCCCCTAACATCAGCACCTAAAGCTCGTCCTGAATAAAGTTTATTCCATCCATCCATCCATACCAATGCGTTGTTGTGCAGTGGACATCACTTTTGTCTTCCCTCTAGGCGTTTGTGAAAACTCTTGGGTGCGCAATAAGTAGATTTTAAACTGGAAACATTTATATCAGGTTAAGAGATCACGTTTTATTAAAGTGACCATCTTCCTCAGACACCAAAGTGGAACGGGGGAGGGGGGGGGGGAGGGGGGGTGCTTGAGGAAGAAAGTGTCACATAGCTTGAAGGGACATTAAGGCTCAATGCAGCTTTGTTTTAACTGAAAGATAATTCGTTTCGTAGTTCTCTCGGTGTTTGTTAGACAAGAAACGCACCGTTATTTACTGAATAAGTAAATAAGTACTGAATCATGTCTACCCACTGTTCGTCAGACGAATAAGGGTGTACCGAACGGTTTGTTGATACACTGTAACTTCAAGAAAACAGCTCATGACATCGGGATTAAGCAAGAAACACACAACAGTTTCAGTCCCATCATGTGCGCTCTTTCTTGAAGTTCTTCAAACGGTTTCTTTTGGCTCTTTCATTCCTCCAGCTTTTTATTTGTGACACTGGGCTTGATACCCATTTTCCATATTTCCGGCCAAAAACGGGACAAAGCACCATCCCACAAGCAGGCCGCGAGACAGCGGGACCACAGCCGCAAAACCGGGATGTGTCCTGCCTAAATCGGGACGTCTGGTCACTTTACGTTTTATTGAATGAGCAATGCTATTCCTCACGAGATTGACATGTAGGTGGCAACAGTATTGCGCTGCTAGTGTGGATGCTGCTCCGCTGAGCTGCCCGGGAGAATGCACACAGTGGGCGCGCTTCGTGCCTTTCTCGCACCATATGTGCGCACGAAAGTGACAGAAAGAGTGGTATGCTGTAGTTCAATTCCTCAAAGTTGAATGTATAGCATGGAAGGGCAATAAGTCTTAATTATTATGCAAAAAAGTGGCTACCCATCGGGAATCTCAGAACGGCCGCAATAATGACAATGAATTTGTACACCGTGCCTCGTAGCAAGCTCCATCTTTCCAGACTATGGCTTTGAGTCTTTAATAAAATCATAAAAAGAAACAAATCAGGCAGCCCTGATCTCTGGAATTCAGTTTACAACAGGAGCTTAAATCGCTTTCGTTGGTAGTATGACGCATTCTTGCATTTGCGGGGTGCCCTGAAATGTTACACCACTTGACTGCCCCAACCTTTTTTCTAAGTGCTTACAATATTTTTTGTGTTCAAAAGGCAACATAAAATTACTCAATTTTAACCAGTGCAGAGATATAAATGCAGCCGTTCTAACAGGTCATTTGCGCGCAGCTTTAGTTAAATGAAATTTTAGCGACTCTGAAGGCTGGTTTGATGAATAACGGTGTCGGATCACTTATTTAAGGCTTTCGTCGCAACAGAAGTTGCGAATTAAATTGCTAACGCGCGCAGTACAATCAACATCTTATGTTTAGCTAGACTTGCTAAGTGACAAACAGGTTTACAGTGTGTAAACCCAGCTTCTGGGACCTCACGGTCAGCACAGATTTTCTGTTACGAGTGCACTGTTGACCATTTGCGTTCCTTTTAAAATCTAACAGGCGCCTAGAAGAGCAAGATGTGTTTGCATTCTTGCATAATGTCGCTTACAAACCATAAAGATGGCAAATGAGGTTGCCCTGTTGCAGATGTAGTAAAACGTTCCCTTTTTATTTCTCGTTACGAGACAACGCAACGGGTTCCCCGTAACTACCCCGTGTTGTTAACTAAACCTCGCTTTTGTCTTGGCATTTAATTCTTGAGGATTGGCTAGGCTTAAAAAGGCACGGATAAAAGTTTGCGCTTTTTTTTGGGGGGGGGGGTTCTGCCAACGTTCCAAGCGCAGTGATAGGGTGGCTAGAATGGGAAGGTGTGATGACCGCGGCGCCTTTCCCGCAGAGCGGGTGTTCCCCCGGCACGTGCCTGCTGCTGGGGCAAAACAAGGCGCTGTCGTCAGGGGCGCCGTCAGCGTTTCTGCGGGGAAAAGCCAGTCCAGCGGCCAGCCTCTCTGCCAGCACCTGGACGCGGACTATTCGCGGTGTGTTTTGCTGCAGATTATTGCGTGTAGCGTGTATGACTGCACTGCTGTGCGGTGGCGAAGATGCCTTCAACTTGAAATCAAAAAATCCCCGCACCTCCCCGAGGGGGATTGTGAGGATGCAGAAATGCATTGGGTGCACCGATGAGTGTGGTACGATTAATGGCGAAGAGAGAGGCGAGAGTGTGAGCGTAATCATTTATTTTTTTTCTTTTCCCAGACCCGTCATTTCCGCTTCGTTATAGAGAAGCGTCTTCGAGACCGCGTTGAACGCAACCGCCAACTGCAGAGGATCGTTCACATCAAAGTCGTCGGGAATCGTTTCGAACTCACCGTCAGCATCATCGACGTCGTCTTCCTGCGGTTCCTCTCGTTCGCCGCCGTCATCGAAGTGATCGAGCCGACTCCAATCGACCCGAACGTTGATGGCGCGATACAGCGGGGTGTGTTCCAGGTGCTTGAGCCAAGCCAGGATGTTGCCGCGCTTCACCAACCCGCGCTTGTACGTTGCCGGACTCATCAGCCTCCGCTTGATGTGAACGACGAACGCAACGTCCTCGGGTACCATGCGAGGAAGGCACCGCACAACCTTCAATACGTCGATGGGCACGTTCACCGCCTGTCCCTTGATTCCAAACTGCCCGTTGCCTCGAGTCAGCCGCCTGATGCTCATGAAGGGAAGTCGAGGCGCGATGAGCCGCTCTTCGACCGGGTTCAGATCGGGAAGATGTGCCAGCCGAGGAGAATACCGGTAGCCAAAACTCACGCAGCCCTCCTCTTCGCAGCTTTGTCTTCTTCTCCTTCTTCTTCTTCAGCGGTTCCTCTACGGGAAGATGACGATGGTGGTTGAACGCGAAGCTATCTCGTGATGGATTGTTTGGTTGGCCAATCCCTAGGAGCATCATGCCACAATCATCATCAGACGCGCTGCGCACGCCGGCCAAGGAACGCACGACAACCCCCGACTATAATGCATTTCTGCATAAAACTCAGAGGTGGTGTTGCGTGCCAGGGTGCAATTCCGGATACAAATCTTGTTCCGAAAAAGGGTCCCTCTTCCGTGCGCCGAAGTGTCAAGACCTATTTTTAAGTGATCGAAGGGCTGACAAGGGCTGTGGAAAGTCGATCGCGTGACGCGACAGGCGCACCCGACATTTATGGCGTACTTGCGAGGAGGGAGGTTCAGGGATCTCGAGGAGCTCGCCGCAGAGGCGAAGCGCATTCAGGGCGACATCCTCGCCGTGCGTGCGTACCGGCCCCCACCGCCCGCGGCACACTCGTTAGAGCCCCGCTGCGCGTGGAACGGAGGGCTGCCTTTGTCGCATCGGAGCATACCAGATGCTACCGCTTCGTATGCGGACGAGCAACCCCGAGTCGGGTTTGAACTCTCAGACCGGGCTCTAGACCCATATTCGTACGCGTGGCGGACTGTACAATCTGGCGCAGAAGCTGGAAGGGCTGTGGAAATGCACTGAACTGTACTCATCAATTATTCTTTCTAGGATATTTCAACAATCATTACACTGCTCATTTCTGCCAAGCGACTGGAAGGTGGGGAAGGTGGTTCCGGTTCACAAGTCAGGTAGCACACATTCTCCAGAAAACTACCGTCCCATATCTCTAACCAGCATTCCCTGTAAGATTCCTGAGCATGTAATATATTCCCACCTAATAGATTTTCTTGAGACCAACTCTTTTTTTAACAACAGTCAGGACGGCTTTAGGAAATCTTTCTCCTGTGAAACGCAACTAGCTTGCTTTACTAACGACCTGTTTTCTAACACTGACCTAGGATTTGACACTGATTGCATCTTTATCAACTTCGCTAAGGCCTTTGATACCGTTTCCCATAACCTACTAATCCATAAACTTAGTTCTCTTAACATTGACCCGCTAGTACTAGGCTGGATTAAAAACTTCCTTGCTAATAGAACCCAATACATAACTGCTAACAACTCGTCTTCTGCACCCCTTGCGGTAACCTCAGGCGTGCCACACGGGTCGGTTCTCGGTCCTCTACTTTTTCTTGTCTATATTAATGATCTTGCTTCCTGTGTGAAATTTTCAACTATCCGACTTTTCGCTGATGACTGCGTTCTATATCGTAAAATTACTGACTTAAGTGATTCTAACAAACTTCAACAAGACATGGAAACGTTATATCGTGGTGTAACAAGTGGTCTATGAAACTTAACTTAACCAAATGTAAATGCATGCATGTATCCCAGCGCACTAATATTACTAATCTGAATTCATACCTACTCAATGATAGCCCTCTCTCAGTTGTCTCTTCTTACAAATATCTTGGACTAAACATTACCAGCAACCTATCCTGGCACATGCATGTCGATATTATATGCAGCAATGCTAACCGCATGTTGGGCTACTAGCGTCGGAATTTCTCGTCTGCGCTATCATCTCTGAAGCTAACACTCTACAAAACATTAGTTCGCTTCAAACTAGAATACGCATGCGCCATTTGGGACCCGTAAAACATCACCCTCGTTCACAGCATTGAAGCCATCCAAAATCGCGCAACACGTTTTATCTTGTCCAACTACACCCGATATGCTAGCGTGACTTCAATGAAAACAACACTTAAATTGCCAGAACTTTCTTTCCATCGTAGATGCTTCCCCCTTTCACTTTTTCATAAAATATACCACCACAACCCTTTCTTGAAAGAACAGCTTCACACATACATTTCATCTTGCGTTGACCACCATTTCAAAGTTAGTGTGCCGTCTTCTCGTACTAAACTTTGTAGCAATTCATTCATCCCAAGCACAAGCAAAGAATGGACCCACCTTCCCGCCACCGTCATCCTGGATACCAACACATTCAAAACCACCATTCATGAAACGCCGTGTTGAAAGATTTCTTTGTACCTTGCACATTTTTTGAGTATGTTTGTTCACCCACTCCTTTCTGTAATGGCTACGGGCCTTGAAAGTATGTTAAATAAACAAATAAATAAATAAATAAATAAATAAATCGTCTCTAGCTATGAGACATGAGATGAGACGTGTGGGATGTGGCAGCGATAAAGAAGCAATCGACCACATAGTGAGAGAGTGCCAAAAGATTCAGCCGGCTAGAATTGGGGGGGAAAGTCCTACTTCCTGAGGCACTGGCTTCGCAGTTGATGGAAGCATTTACTGGTCAGCAGTATGTATCACTAAGCATGGGCTAGAGTATTGGCGGTAAAAAAGCAGGGAAGTCGATAAAGTGTCATCCCACGCAGGGGTAGCGGCAGGGCAGAATTAAAAAGAAATACAAGTTGAGGGTTAACTAAATTTAATTTACTAAAATAGGCTGGATGGCGCATGCCATCACCCCGATTCAAAGAGGAGGCCTTTAATCATAATTATCATATTCGTGCGTAGAGCGCACGACGTCGTGCGTGTATTGAGCAGGTGCGCTGTGCTTACCGTCACTGGCAAGGGCCAACACTCGAACGTCGCGGACTCCAGCCCACGGAACCGCAGAACCGAGCAATCTTGTTCTTGCAGGGTCGGCGAAGTCGCCAACGGCGAAGTGGTCGGAGCAGAGACGGTGCGACAGCCGTATTCTCTCCTTCGGCAGCCCCTCCCAGTCCGGCCGATTCACGTACCGCATCCAAGCCTCAAACCTGCGGCACAAAACAGCAAAAATACATCGATAAGAATCCTGAATCGACGTTTAAACTGTAATAAAGCAATCATAAAAATCATACAACGAGCATGCAGCCACAAATTCACCTAACGAGCAAGAGTTTGCTTTCATTAAAACTTCGGAAAACTTCGCGCGCCTGCAAGCTTGGAATTTTTTTGCACGTTCGTTTCCAAAAATCCATTTTAAGACGACTGACATGTCTCGTTAACATCACGTAACATGCGCAAAACATTTTAAAGCAGAAGAGTGCCTTCGGTCGGCCTGTTTTGAATTCATTACAACTCGTACAAACCTAGTTTCCTTACCTGCTATCTTTGGGGAACGCAAAAAACTTGGCCGAACTGTTTCGCCCTGTGTTGCGGCACCACAGAGCTGCGCAGGACTGGTGATGCTCCTTTCTGCACGGCCCCATTTTTAGGATAATACAATATATTTTATAATGCACCGAAACTGCCAGCCCACGCAGACGTTTAGGCAACCCAAGCAACACTTGGCATGCTTCCGATGCTTCCTCACTCATGCAAAAAAAAAAAAAAAACATGGCGCCGATGAGTTGTTGCGCATGCGTCAGGAGGCGCGAAAGCATAAAAAGAAACAAAAAATACAGCAAGTAAAAGAGAAAGGTACGCCACGCTGCAGCACCTTGCAGCTAGGATCGCCCCAAATTTCGAAACCGAAACTAGGCAGTCGCCGTCGAGTGGAAAGTCATGAAAGAAAGAAGGAAAGAAAAACAAATTCTGCACTCGTTAATGCAAAGAGTAGCTCGCTAAAAATACGATATTCTTAGAACGAGGTACCACATCACCGGTACCGAAGCGAAACCTGCTACTCGGCACCTCAGTGGCCTCAGTACGCCTCCGAACAACCTGCGTTCAGGAACGGTTGACGAGCACGAGTCCCGACTCAGGGTCATACCACAGGTCATACTATGTCATGCGGTCGTCATACTATCATGGATGCTGTCCAGTATATTATCTCTATGATGCTGTCCCTTCATCGAAGGAATTTATCTACCATGTAAACAAACGAAAATGTAAACAGACATCGGGGGAAAGCTGGAGAAAGAGGGCCTGGCCCTGACAAAATATTTCTTTTTTACGTAAGCGCATTCTGAAAAGAAAGCATGAGGTGTTTTAAGCGAGGTAGTTTTCTGCACCAAAAACTTCCCATATCCTCTGGCTTTGCCATAGAGAGAATATACTTACCAGTCTTACCAGTGGCATCAAGATGGCATCGAACAAGGCGGCGCCCAGCCAGTCCGAGACTGCAGCCGGCCGCTTGTTTTGACAATTTGATAAGTGGATTCCAATTTCTTTTTGCGTGCGCCAGTCTTTCAGAAACATTGAAGGAATCTTTGGTGTGACGCTCGCTGACGGGATGACCAAGGAAATTATGAGTGGCGTGCTTGCGCGGCTTTGCACTGGCGGGACGTGCAGTTTGAACGGATTACCGCCTGTCGATGCCAGCCGACTGCCGCAACGCTTGTTTCATTCCAGGTTTCACTGACTAACGAGAAAACGGCAAACGTATCGGAGAGTTGTATAACCGAATTTTGGACGCGTACCAGTTGTTTCCGCTCCCGGCTGTGTATGTGCCGACAGTCCTGTGTGCTCGAAACTGCGCGCATGAGGGCACTCACGCGCGCAGTTTTTGCTGAAGGTGTCGGTAACCTCGGAGAATTTATTACCACAATTTACGTGTCTCTCATTCTGCATGTTGAAGATTACTCTGGGAGAACGGGGCCTACATGCGCCCATAATCGTTCAAGTCGTCGTGACTCACTTGCGCCTTCGTTGCTGGCGTTTTCCGCAAGGTAAACTTCTACGGGGTTCATCTTGACGCCTTGGTTGCGACATACGCACTTCTTAACCCGGCAGTGTAAACGAAACTGCCGTCAGCGAGATGCTGGTAAGAGCGAAACAGACGTAATGGCCTGTCCGGCGCGTCGTCTTACTGGCGATCGCTCCAGCGTCATTAACGAGCTAGCAGCAGGAATAAGCTACTGTGCTCTCCGGAACAGTGTGCTCTCTTATCAGGTCTCAACAATCAGTTGACCGTCAAGCTCTAAGACTAAAGCACTCCACATGCCAATTCCGTATCGAGCTGCTTGTTGCGAATGTTCGAGCCGTCGTGAAAGCACTCCTGGGCCGCACGGCGGCTTCGATAATAAGCTTTATGGCCTCGAAAAACTGAAGAAGCTTGGTGTATTGTGCTTCATATTTGCAGGCATCAGTCCCGCTAGTGAACCGCTCAGCTGCTGGGACGACAACCGTGCTGAAAAGGCCCACCTTCTGCATTCTGACATGGCTGGGATCTTCGAATTGATTATGCACGACCTTGCAGTCACATCGTCTCCTCCCCGTGGTCCCCTCTAGTCCTACCAACTGCCCGAGCTTAGCTCTACCATCTGCTAAGAAGGAACGTGCAAGCTGTTCAACCCAGAGAGAAGGCCGTGCTTGGAACTTTGTAGCTCGGTTAGGAGTGACCGTTCTAGCAGCATTTGGTTACCCCAATAAGGGCTGCATGTGTCAGTGCTGCTACATTAATCAGTGCTTGAGCTGGTCGGTGATTTGCTGCAAATTTCTCTGTTGTTTCCCGTTGTTGGCCATCCTTGTTCAGTGCCCTCCAGTTGTCTTTAGATGCTGCTGTGGCTATCATCTTACAGTTAGTTGTCTGACGTGCTCAGTTGTTAGCAAGTGCACATTTAAATGTACCACTAGGGTGGTGTGGGCAGAATGTCAATGAAATTTTTTTCCGTGATATAATTTATTGTCAAGAGTGACAGCAGTTTCATCCGCATGTGCCGTTGCATAGCTATATATAAGCCAGCTGCTGGTCTCTAATCTGTTATTGCCTCAGTGGTCACTTGCGTCTGTTGTAAACATTGTCTGTTCTGAATTTTTAAGCTAGGTTTTAAGCTTTTATGGGTGATTTACGTGCATTTCTTGATGGGGAAAGTGCATTCTAACCCTTTGATGCCCAAAACTTTATTATTTTGCTTAAGCGTGTGAGAAGTTTTTTTTATGATCCAAAAGGACTTCCGACATCACAAATATGAAATCAGAAAAAAATTTGGTCCATTAGGACGGACACTAGGACACACTGGGCATTGGCTGCCCGTATATCACTTGAACAAGAGAGCTACCTTGACCACCATGATTTATGGTTCAAGTGAAGACAACTACGTAAAATTTGTATTTCTGTCATATGTAATAACAACGAAATTTCACAATTTCGGTTACCTGTCACTAGCCCATTTAGTTGCGCGGGCTCGATGCGAGTTGACACGCTTAAACCAAACTTTTTTAGCCCACGGACGTACGTGCTGCCCTGTCTGCTTTAATCTTTGAAGGTCCGGGATCCTTTGTCTGTCGACAGGTGGTGTTAAATGCTGGAAAAATCACAAAGTGCGAGAGAAAAAAATATTGCTTGAGTTGTTGCTCCTGAGCAACACTGGGCATCAAGGGGCTAAAGTGCTTCTTTCCTCGTACCATCCTACCTGCCGAAATGCTGACGTTGTCCACCACGACTCTCTGGCAAGCCCTCAGAGTACTAGCGTGTTCGACATGCAGTGCAAAAAATAAAGCTACAGAGACACCTAATGATGCAGTGAATGCGAACGCATTAATGTGCCATGGCCGAACATGTCCGCTCACTATCATTTCCCCTTTTGTCTTTCTCTGGTCCCATGTATGCCCTGCTTGCCACAATCTGACGGAACAGTGCCGTATAAATGCATGTTTCAATAATTCCACATAGTAACACTGTAAAAGCAGGCATGTTGCATAAATTTGTATTGTTAGTTCTGTAATTAGCATTCCTGAGCTGCAAGGGTAGGCCTTTGTACATGCGTGTAATGTGTGTTTCCAAGTCAAAAGCCACAACACATTCAGTGGGTACACCTGGAGCCATTCAGCCACTGCGGTGTTGAGGATGCCTACTTGTTCCGTTTCAGAAGCTCCGGGATGGAATATTTACTCAATTTTCTTTTCAACTGAATTGCATTACACTGTTTGCGGGAGCTTTGCTGAGAAATATGCCGTCAAGTTGAGCATTTTAACTGAATTACATTACTCTGCTTGTGGGAGCTTTCGCAAGAAATATGCCTTCAATGTGGGCGTTCGTTCAAATTTTGGTATTCTCTGAGATGCCAGACTTTCTTTTCTGTGTGTCTGAATCATCCGTCGGCCTTGCTGTGTGCCATCTCTTCATCACGGCAACACCAGGTTTTAGACATACCGAAATGACTGATGCTTTCGCATTAAACAGTCAATTCTAACAAACAAGAAAAACGCCAGTTTTGATAACTGACGCAGCACGAAAACAGACTGCAAAAAAGTGTGTTGCCATTTCGGTAGTTGATGGGGCTGCCATAGTTAATGTACGGGGTTTTCTCTTCCGTCTGCTGCAAAAAAGGCGAAACTCTAGTTTGCTAAATAATCAATAATTCAAGTGGAGGGCACTTAGTAGTGCAGCCACAAATAGGACCTAGACTAATTTTCTTTTCTCGGCTGACTGGAGCCAACCTGTTGCCCTTGCGGCAGCCCTAGGAGAAGCGCACCCAGGTGCAGCTCGCCTGCTTCTTCTGGTCTGCCGGAGGAACCGGCACCCAACCGGCTTGCGTGTCACTTCCGCTTCATGGCTGTGTGCACGATCCACCGGCAGGTGCAGCGTCGTCTGCGACTGAGCTAGTTTAGACATTTCTAGTTAATTACTAATGCATTTCGCAGTGTTTCCAGTCGTGCCAGTTGTTTCGGAGATACGTACGGTTTGTTAAAAGTAAATTTGGCGGAGGTGAATCAGTCCAGTTAAAGTTCTGCTGTCAGTGTACTGCCACCGTGTTTCCCAGTGCAAGGACTCTCAGAGTTTCCCCTCCCTCCCTGATGCAGGCCCCCCCGCTTCCCCCTCCTTGGGTGACGGCCACAGCCAGCAGCAGGGCCCTCCCTCGGGTCATCGGCTGCTGCGCTGCCAGCAGTGCAGCTACGTGACATCACACCACGGCCACCTGAAGAGGCACCAGCGCACACACACGGGCGAACGTCCCCACCAGTGCAGCCACTGCAGCAAGGCATTCGTGCAGAAAAGAAGCCTGGACATCCACCTGCACGTCCACACTGGCGAGAGGCCCTTCCACTGCCACCTGTGCCCCATGGATTTCACTCAGAAGAACAACCTGGTTAGACATCTGCGCACCCACACAGGAGAGAGGCCCTTCTGCTGCCGCTTCTGCCCTGAGGTCTTCCAATACCGCCACCAGCTGAAGATGCACGAGTGGAAGGCACACAGGCATGGCAAGGAGGAGAGAGGAAGGGGGCCAGTGACCCCAAGCTAGTGTAGTTGTGGGTGGGTCTAGAGCAGCTACACTGGAGTGCCCATTTAAAGACGTGCAGCAGCATCGCAGACTTACATAAGGAAAAGACACGCCCCTTTTTGAAAGTGGCAATCAGAATGTGTCGCCATTCATACGCATGCAAATGCACAGGGTGTGTGTGTGTGTTTCTCGTGTAATTTCCCATTGCGGTGGTAAACAACAGTTGATGTCCAGGGCTTGTCTTGTATGCTTTTTGCACAGTCAAATTTAAAGTGCATCTATGACAACTCAGAGAAAGACGAAACATCGGAAGCGTAAACTGATGCCAACTATCACTTTAGTTCGTTTCGGTCATATGCCAAATGTAGCAAAGGAACAAGCACAAACCATGATGAAAAAAAAAAGGGAGAAAGTGTCAATATTGTCCATTATTTTAACTGTCGATACGTAATACTGGTTTCATGCTTCCCCCTTTTCCACACACTTGATATTATTTGGTTCCGTTTTTTTGGTGTACTCGTAAATGGTAAAAATAAACTTTAGTAGACTGTTGGCATCAGTGTATGTCTTTTTTTCACTCCCTGAATGATTTCTTTGAACCTTAAAATTCTGCAATGAATTATCTAATAACCTCAGTGCCCACACAATCTATTCTTCGCTGAAAGACCTGGGGAATCGCTTAAATGAGGGATGGAGAGGAACAACTGTTCACATCAACAATGACAATGTCTCTGGGAGGCAGGCGCTGTTATTTCATGGGTGAAATAAGTTCAAAGGAGACAAGGTGGCTCCTAGTAGCTTCCTTCTAGGAACAGTGTCATCATTGCTGTAAACACTTGACCTCTCCTACTTAAAGGATCCGTCGAGTCCTCCATTTCCACCTTCATATCTTCATCTTATGGAACCTCTGAACCGCAAATGCAATGCCATAACTCCATTGAACTTTATCCAGCTGTCTTCACAAAATGACATCTAAGCTGGAATGTTATATCAAGTTGAAGAAATGTAGTTTGACACACTTGCCTAAAGCAACGAGTTCAACTTCAACTACTTATCTCGGAGAACTGCGGACGCAAACGTTTCACAATACTTCGATGACAAGAGTGGTGGGCTTAGGCTTCAGAATTCTGTAGTAGTCTGGTTCAAATTTATTTCCAGCGTGGCTCTATAAGACTAAAAGTGAAAACTGCGTTATATAAAAGTGTGTTGTCCTATGTACGGTTCCTGAGTGAGTGGTCTTGATACAGCTTCTAGGTGGATGAAAACAATTTGTTGCATTTCTTGCAGTCACCCTGAGGCCACGAGCTGTTATGATTAATGGAAGTGTAAGATGTCACCCTTGGATCCTGCCAAGTACCCCTGTTTGACATGCATGGACGTGCACCCAGAACTGGAGAAATATGCACGTTGGAGCTTATTGTAGAATACACTGTTCACAAATGACACCAGGCACCTGCATTCTCTTCCGAGTTCCCGACGCGGCTTATTTCGTGTTTTGCCTGCAGCAACTGTGTACGGTTGCTTCGCTGGGAAGATTGCGCGCTGTAATTTGTGCCCACA
This sequence comes from Haemaphysalis longicornis, assembly GCF_048455015.1. Lineage (NCBI taxonomy): Eukaryota > Metazoa > Arthropoda > Arachnida > Ixodida > Ixodidae > Haemaphysalis > Haemaphysalis longicornis. The sequence continues at coordinate 70,142,482 of NW_027526422.1, read as the reverse complement.
TGCTGGCATGAAATACCATCCGAATATGACAGGTTGTGCGTGTTGATGACTTCATGTGGATGTAACCTTCGGTTGTGACTATGGGGCCACTATCTTTGGTCTTGACGGCAGGCTGACTTCTCTACTGCCTGTGGTATTTTTGGGAAAAAGAAACAGTCGATCTGTGATTGAACGTACAAAGCCCACTGGTTAATATTCTAAACTTTAGGTCAGTAATGAAGCCACAATTGTCATTGTGGTGCAAAAATGTTCCTTTGTTTGCCTTGTCCCTTTCTTTCTTGGTGTTGCTGTTGTAGCATTTATTGCCTGTTGTAAGAGGGAACTCTGAGTTTATTTATTTATTTATTTAGATAAGTGCCCACAAACAGCATGATGCCTTAAGCGTGGTGCACAGAAGAAACAAGGGAAAGGATAGGAAAGGGAGATGTGTACAATGGGGAAAAAAAGTATAGTAAAAATAACATCAATGGATCAAACATTATAAGGCTGACTCACACATGATTCTACAACGCAAAAGAAGACACTCAGAAGATGTGTACCATAGCGAAAAAAGAGCATGAGAAATGAAAATAACCTCAATGGAGCAGACATCACATGGCTGACTGGCCTGATTTTACAACACATAAGTACACACTCAGGCTTTAGATGTATTTTTAACAGCTTGCACAAAAGTGCTGTAACGATCAAAGATACTCAGATCAGGCGCTTCAAGTGAGTTGTAAAGGAGTTGCATTCTCTGGACAGGACTTTTATGATTGACAGCAGGATAAAATAGCGGCGAGGAACGGCATTGTGTGGGGACATGAAAATTGATGGAAGTTAGCAAATCGGCAGAGTCAACAGCTCCATGAATGAGCTTGTGAAGAAAGCACATATCGAGGAGTGTTCTTCTGTCACTCAGTCTGCTTAATCCAGTGTGGTCGAGTATTCTGTCATACGTGTAATATATTTTCCTGAAAAGGTAACGATCATAATAGATTCGAACAAATCTCATCTGGACTCGTTCCAGAGACAGTGACAAGTATTGAGGAACAGAGTTCCATACAAACGAGCAGTACTCTAGCCGGGAACGTACAATAGCCCGAAACAGGGACAAATAGCAGGTAGGATCAGTGAACTCTTTCGTGACACGTTTTACGAGTCCAAGGGCTTTCATTGCATCGCTGGCTGTTTTTTCAATGTGGTGTTTAAAACTTAGTGATGAGTCAATGTGCACACCCAAGTCCCACACTGTTGACGCTCGAGTAATGGAACCCCCATGCAGCTTATACAAAAATTGAATCGGCATCTGTCGACGATGGTATGATATCACATTGGTCTTTGATGGGTTGATGCGAAGCATGTTTTCTGAATACCATGCTGACACAGTGTTAATGTCATCTTGTAGAAGAGAGCACTCGCTAGCCCTGTCTATAGGCCGAAAGATCTTAATGTCATCAGCAAAGAGGAGCATTTCAGAGTGTTGCATGTGCTCGGCCAAGTCATTGATAAAAATCAAGAACAACAAGGAGCCCAGGTTGCTTCCCTGAGGCACTCCAGAAGTTGAGCGAAATTCACCAGAGAAACAGCCCGCAACTCGTACAACGTTTGTACGGTTAGGTTAGGTTAGGTTAGGTTAGTTGTAGCAGGAAGACAACCACGGCTACTTTAACCAAGTCCAAGTGCATGCTTTGCAGTTGAAGGTTTTGCACAGGATGTTTAGTGTTTTTTTTTTTTTGCTGCTTCATCTGAGGTTGTCGGATAATCTGATGGCTGTGCATATTGTCTATGTCGAAATTAGTGAACACTGCTGAGGTGCTAGCCTAGTGAGAGTGGTAGAGAAGCCATTTTTATCTGAGTCAAAACCACACAGTTGCTTCTAAATCTTTTGAGCTGTTGCTTTTTGTGTGTGTGTGTGTGTATTTAGAGGGATGCTATATGTGACAGGCGAGCATAGAGGCTGAGGCAGGTACAGCCACAATGAGGTGACAAGCACTCGCTGAAAAGGGGCCGTTCACATTGCGTGTCCGTTTGGTGGGGAGTGCATTTTGCGATACCAGTGGTGTGTGACCAGAAAACCTGCAAAATAAAAAAAAAATTGGGTAGGCGCAAACTTTGCAGCTTTCAGCCCAGAGAGTGGCATCAAATGAGATCTTAAATGCGAAGCTTTATCTGGCTGCACGAAAGTAAAATCTGGTTTTCCTGTGTACATGGAAAGCTAGCTGCTCCAGAAAAACCCTATAAGCATGCGTCAGAAAAAAAACTAATCGGAAAGGAATTAGAAGTACGAGGACGGAGTTTGTCTGGGCTTATCCCTCTCTCAGCAGGGTGAATGCGCAATCAGCTACCGAGTGAAAAGCAGATATGTACTTGTGAGGAGCAGAAAGCGTACAGTCAACGACGTTGTGGGCGGGGTTGGGAGCGAGCGAAAATACCACAACCATGCAATGTATAATGAAAGAGTCTTTATTGAACCTTAAGGAGTAACACCCAAGTAAAACCGGCCATGTGTCACACCTTTGCTGGTTACCCACCTGTGCATGGGCACATTTTTTCATTGTGAGAGCAAGAAACGTGCTGTTCTTAAAGAAACAATGATTTTGTAATTTTACAAGTCTTCTGAGTGAAAAACTGCTGAGCCAGGAAGAAAGAGGGGGGGGTTTGTTTGAGCTACTGGGCAACGCCAACGCATGTTATGCTTCAGCAAGGAGGGTCACCTGGCATCTGCAGAGTTCACTCCCATCTCTTGCGTGCTGGTTCTTTCCCCTTCCGCCTCGTTTTTGAGGCAGTGCCTCAAAAACGAGGCGGAAGAACCCTAGAAGGACCCTCACTGTTTCCCTCTTGCAGGCTGCTCCACCTCTTCTCCCTCCCCGGGCGGACGCCGTGGGGAGTGGCACTGTCAGCAGTGCAGCTATGCGACGCCCTGTCTCGGCAGCCTGAAGAGGCACCAGCGCATAGACACAGGCGAGCGCCCCTTCCAGTGCAACACCTGTGGCAAGGCCTTCGTTCAGAAGGACCACCTGGATGGCCACCTGCGCACCCACACGGGAGAGAAGCCCTTCCGCTGCCGCTTCTGCCCAGAGGCCTTCACACAACACTGCCAGCAGAAGAGGCACGAGCGGAAAGTGCACAGCCACTGCCAGTAGTGCAGCAGAGCGGGAAGTGCCCAGCCGGGTGTGTGCGCAGATAATTTGGAGCGAGCTCCTCTTTGCGGAACATTACAGAGCAATATTGCAGTGCGCCAGGAGGTGCAGGAGTCATGGAGGGAGAGCCAATTTTTTCTTGCAATGAGACCTGGCTACGAGCGAAGATTTTGTGATGACATTGTGGCCTCACCAGCCGGGTGGCCATTGCTCCACTCCATGTGTGTGGGAAGCGTCATTCTGGGTGGGACTTGTGGCGGACGGCCGTGCCTTATGGTGGTCACAACCGCTTTGCACCGAGGGTCGGCCCACAACCATGGGGTGCTTGTATGAACAGGCACTGCAGCCTTGCAGATTGATGCAAGCAAAAGGACCACACCTTGTGAAATGGGGGAGTCGTAATGCATCACTCTAGATAGATGTGCTAACACGCACTGTTTATGTGTCTTAGGCTATTTCTCACTGTGGTGTGCTGCCTTCCGTCAGCAGGAGAGAGAGAGAGAGAAACGTTTATTTGAGCTTTCTAAATTGGGAGTGGTTCCCTAGTCCAGGAATCCATGAGGCGAGCAGAGAGCCTTCGCTCTGGATGCCAGGAGCTGCTGTACGTCAAGATGGCTGCTGGTCATCAGGTTCTCCCACAACTCAGCGGTGGGAAGAGGGGATTGGAAAGTCGGAAGCTTGGGATCGCACCCACACTGTATTATAATGTGTATGAGGTAGAGTTCCGGGTTGTGAACAAAACTGGCATTCAGCAGAGTATTGAGTTGGAAACATACGATGCAGGCGAACTGGGCGAGGAAAGATATTGGTTTGTAGTCTGCGGAGCAGCGATTCTTCTTCCTTGGAGAGTGCAGGGTGAGGGGGGGGGGGAAAGTGTTGTCTGTCGGACCGGTAATATTGCATGTTGTCTTGATATGTTACGAGCGGGATTGACCATGTGATCTCCTCGGAAGCTTGGAGAGAGAGGGCGCAGGCTTGGTGATGAGCAAAGTTGTTGCCCGTCAGTGAGGAATGGCCAGGAGTCCAGATGATATTAACTTTCCGGCGGGGTTGATTTGGTAAGAGTAGCTTTAAAGTAGAAGGGGCCACGCAAATGGTGATGTTCAGTGCTTGTCCCGTGTGTTTTTTGCGCAGGTACAAGCTACGTTGGCCCCTAATTTAATTTTCCTGGCTTTTTGGCCATGTGGTGGCCATTAAAACCAGCTTCTTCTTGTTGAGCTACCTACCGGTAGCTTATTCTTCTGCAACCTTTTCTCTTTCTCCTTTTTTTGTACGGTTTTCTTTCCTACGGTGTACTTTGCACAGTCAATTCTCTTTTCAACTCAATTGCATTATACTTTGTTTAAAGGAGCTTTGCTGAGAAATATGCCGTCAATGTGGGCATTCGTTCACCTTTTGGTGTTCTCTGAGATGCCGGTGTTTCCTTTGTATGTGTGTAAACCATTCGTCAGCCGTGTTGTGTGCTATCTCTTTACCAATGGTTTTAGACATACTGAACTGACTGGTGCTTTCGTATTAAACCGTTCATTGTAACAAACAAGAAAAAAGCGAAAGTTTTGAAAGCTGACGCAGCACGAAAAAAGACTGCAAACCAGCTGTGCAGTGCCCTTTCGGTAGTTGATAGGGCTGCCATAGTTCGTGTACAGGGTGTTCTGTTCTTCCACCTGCTAACAGCAGAGCGAAACTGTAGAGTTCGCTAAACAAGGAATTAATCACGTGGGAGACACTTCGTAATGAAGCCACAAATAGGACTGGGACTAATTTTCTTCAGTAACTCTTTTAAGTTAATTTTGCGGACAAGAACTTTGTTTTTGTGAATTGGTGAAATGACTGCTGTGAGTGGAAGGTGATCTGGTTCAGTTAAGGGTGAATCAGATACGATTGTTTCTGGTAGGCTCCAAAGCAGCCTCAAAAAGGTTAGTCCACAATGCGCTTGGTTCGATGCAAATGTCGTCGAAACAAGATGGTCATATATAACAGAACCTGCTGTTGGGCGAGTTGGTACATACTTAAATGGAAGGTTTAGCGCAAACAAGCCGAGGACGGTGGCAAACGGGAGCGCCTGTCCCGTTTGCCACCGTCCTCGTCTTGTTTGCGCTAAACCTTCCATTTAAGATGGTCATCTGTCACCCCTGTAATTTAACTCCTCTGCTCTCACTCTTGCAGTGACTTGAATGGATGTTTATTCACTTTATTTCGATGGTATGGCTTTTGCACTGCTCACACCCATCCATTAAGTGAGCGCGCACCCTTTTCTTTACCTGTTGTTTCTTGCTCGGCCTAGAACAGCATGATGCGTGCGTGGTCTTTTCTTTTGTCTTATTTTAATCTCGCACGTGTTCAAGTCCTTCTGCGCGATTTTTAAAGCACTTGATATTGTGAGAACCAATTTAAGGTATATTCTTAATTCGAAGAACACGTGTCTTGCCAATTCAGTATTTACATTCTGCAACAAATGTGCCTTTGGCTTCCTTTGCAGTAACGGAGAGGGCATATTTGCGTTATGCCTGCAGGTTATGTTGTTTTGAATGGGTCTGCCAAAATATACCTAATTTTGACAAATGGTTTCAATTTTTGACTGGAAGGCCATGTTGAGGGACAAACAGCCAGACCAAAAACTGGCATTTAGGTAGCCCAAAAGAGAGTATTATCTTCAAAGGCCAACTGCACTCAGAATTTTGACCTCTTGAAAACCTTATTTCCATATTGTCTGGCTAAAAAACTGCAAGATTCAAAATATGGCAGCTGAAATGCACATATGCATGGCGCAAGTCAGAATGAAAAATCGCTGATTTTGAAACTGGAATTGAGCAGAGTGGTGCCTTTGCAGCCAGGCTGAAGTGGCATTACGTCTGGCCAGCCAGCTGGAGCAAACCTGCGCATGATGCATCGCACTCGCTACATCCCGAAGAAGCACCCAGTGGAGCTTGAGCTTTACCGGTTCTCCTGGCTGGGCGGAGGAACCAGCACCTGGCCGCCTGCAGTGTCACTTCCACTTAATGTCCGTGTGCGCGATCCGCCGGCTGGTGCAGTGTCGTCTGTGACGGAGCTATTTTAAATGTTTCTAATTAATTAAGAATGCATTTCACGGTGCTACCATTCAAGTGCCAGTTGTTTACAGGATACTTATGATTTGTTAGAAGTAAATTTGGCCGAAGCAAGAGAGTCCAGTTGGCATTTAAAGTTGGTGCACTGCCACCTTATTTCCTAGTGCAAGGACTCCCAGTGTTTCGCCTCCCTCCCTGATGCAGGCCCCTCCGCTTCCCCCTCCTTGGGCGATGGCCACAGGCAGCAGCAGGGCCCTCCCCACGGTCGTCGGCTGCTGCGCTGCCAGCAGTGCAGCTACGTAACATCGTACCAAGGCCAGCTGAACAGACACCAGCGCACACACTCGGGTGAACGCCCCTACCAATGCAGCCACTGCAGCAGGGCGTTCAGGCAGAAAAGCGACCTGGACATCCACGTGCGCATCCACACTGGCGAGAGGCCCTTCCACTGCCACCTGTGCCCCATGGATTTCACCCAGAGGGCCACGCTGATCACCCACGTGCGCACCCACACGGGAGAGAAGCCCTACCGCTGCCGCTTCTGCCCAGAGGCCTTCACTTACCACTGCCAGCTGAAGATGCATGAGCGGAAGGCACACAGGCATGACCAGTAGGAGAGGAGAAGGGGGCAGTGGCTCCAAGCTGGGTGATTGTGGGTGTGCTTAAGGCAACCACGCTGGAGTGCCCATTTTAAGATACGCTGCCAATTTGCAGACTGACATAAGGGAACGCGGCGACCTTGCACTCTCATTTTGGAAAGTCGCAATTACGATGTTATGTCATTAGTACATATTTAAAGCACGCTGTGTGTGTGTGTGTGTCTCGTGTGATTTCTTATTGTGGTCGTGCCTTCTGTCGGTAAACTACAGTTGATGTTTAGGGCTTGTCTTGTATGCTTCTTTGTACAGACAATTTTAAGGTTCAGCTATGTGCACTCACAGAGTGACGAAACATCAGAGGCGTAAACTGAAGGAACGCATGCAAACTGTAATGAAAAAATAAAAAGAAAAGGATGTATCAACATTGTGCATCTCTTTGAACTGCTGATACATATTGGAATGGGCGTAAGCCCCCAGAAAACAACTGTTGCAGCCAGCTCCACCTACAAGTTTTTAAATCAAACTTATCAGTTATCTGGTGGGTTTTATAAAATCTTTATATCACGAAATAAAAAAAGACTATTTAGAGTGATAGACAAGGATTAATTAACAAACAAAACTACTAAAACAAACTGGCAAGCAGCAGCCACCAGGGGTGCAGCATACAACAAGAGTTCCTCAGCAGACATTTTCATCGCAAAAGGGACCCCCTTAATCAGCCCCTAACGGCACACCTCTCTCTTCTACTACAGTGCACCTGTGCTGAACTAATTCTGACTCATGGAGAAAGTGCAGGCCAATCCGACAAGACCTAGAGTAAGAAAAAAAAACTTGCTACATCAAAACGTGCAACTTATTCACCACCATCACTCGAACTGTCAAAACAAAATCACAAAAATCCCTGAAATACAAGCCTCAAAATTCGCAAAACTCTCCAAACGTAAACGCCTTGCATTTGCACAAGAGGGCATATTAAGCAAAGTTAACACATCTGCGTATAATAGCGTAGATGTGTTATTTGTAGAAGGAAAACTAACATTATGAATGAAGCTAGAAATGAAACACTGAAATAAAAAACAACCTCATTCGCCTCATTCACTTCATGTCTGATGCAAAAATAAAATAATCCAGAAAATGCAACCAGGAACCCCAAAAATATCATTGATAAGCACCAATCTGGCTACAGTTAAAAGCCTCAAAATGAACAGAAGCGGCAAAGAATCTTTGCACAGTAGACAATTCTCTAAGTTCCTGGAATTGGGTCACTTTTCGCGTACAAAATTAATCCTTTGTTTTGTCACGGACTGCCTCCATGACTGTCAACAACAACAGGTGAGCTGGTCTGAGGTAGCTGCTCGCTCTCTCGCTGCCGAAAATCAACCTCAACAAACCATTATACAGACACCCCCTCCCCCCCCCCCCCCCCTCAACACAGTGTCACTGCAGATACACACTGCGCAAACTCCCCCCCCTGACAGTCAATGAACCGTCACCTGAGATACGTGCATTGATTGCGCTAATTCAGAACCTTCAACAGCAGTACGCCCAGCTGATAGACTGCTTGGAGGCTCTTGAGGCTTCCTGTGCCGCCACACCACCCTCTATGCGGGACCAGGTAAAGGCCACTGGAGGATCAATTCATTGCCAAAAGTTATCCCCTACGTGGCGCAACAAGTCGAGCAATCTTCACTGCAAATGTCCAATTAGTTAATCACCGACACAGCAGAACAAATCGTCAAACTCCTTACCGAACGAATGCCGGCCTTAGAACAAGCAATCGTCCCCAACCTCCCGCAAGCCAAGAGAATCCGAACGCTGCATGACCCACCACTGCCGCAACAATGGGTCTCCACCCTTGGTCATCTACCAATGGAATTGCCACTACTTCAAACGAAAATAGCAGCCATCAATCTCCTAAAAACGACATCGCTCCCGAACATCGTTGCTTTACAGGGGACCCACACCCAAACCGTCACTATGACACGTTCATTAACCCCAACAATAACCACACAGCAGTTCTAGTCAATCACAACCTTATTGCCCAAGCGATAAAGTTGGACTCTCAACTGGACCATGTCTTCGCAGACATACTCCCGAAACAAACCGACTGGCCCAGCCTTTTCGTCATGAATGTCTACAGCCCACCGCGGCGACCTTTAAGAGCCACAGAAAACCTACTCCAACAAGCAGTGAAGCGTGTGGGCGGCAACCCACTACTACTGTGCTTCTAAAAAGGGCGCAGCTCTTCTAGATGCTGCAGCTGTATAGCTTTATACTATGCGACAACCTGACGGTACCGACGTGCATGGGAACTAGTGTAACAAGGCCCGATACCATTCCCGACCTCAGCTTTTCCCAAAACGCGCTACAACTAACCTGGGAGACCCATCCTGACTCTTGGCAGAGCTTCCTAGGCTTCAACAGACTGGCCCAGCTGACTCATCTTATCCAACGTGTCTGCTCCCGCAATCGTGGACTCGAAAGAGCGGACCCACGCGGGATTCTTCAGGCCATGATGATCAGCAGAATCACTTATGGGACACCCTACAAGGCTCTCGAGACCAAAAAGACCAACAAAATCGATATGATTCGCAAAGCCTACAAAACAGCCCTTGGCCTACCAGTCTTCCCATCAACTTACTGCCTCCTGCAGCTGGGCTTGCATAACACCCTGGCTGGACTAATTGAAGCCTACACCAACAGTCTGCATCAACAACTTCGACTACACCCGCCGCGGTGGCTCACTGGCTAAGGCGGTGCACTGCTGAGCACGAGGTCGCGGGTTCGATGCCCGGCCGCGGCGGTCGCTTTTCTGATGGAGGCGAAAAGCAAAAACGCCCGTGTGCGCTAGATTTCGGCGCACGATAAAGATCCCCACGTGGTCAAAATTAATCTGGAGCCCTCCACTACGGCGCGCCTCATCGCCTGCGTTGCGTCGGCGCGTTAAACCCTACAATCAATCAATCAACAACTTCGACTAACTGCTACAGGGCAATATGTGCTAAGCACTTTGGGCTACTCCCTTCCACCAACAATCAACACCCTGCAGAGCATGACAGCGATCCAACGAGCTGCCATACTGGTAAGAACAAAAAACCATTTCAGTAAACTCGGGTAGTTGCACAAACGTTTATGTTGGAGTTGTGAAAACACAGTGAAGATACCTTGCTACAGGCAAATGTTCTACAAAATGATCTCCTCTCGCCCTGCACATTGCATATGCAAGGGACCCTCAATCTGGCCATCCTGAAACCTGCCTTTGGTAACCGTGACGTAGAGTGATTCAAATAGTTTTCTCTCTCTCTTAAGAGGCAAAAAGCCAATGTGTTAACTTAGGCCTGATAAAGATCAGGCAATCTTAAAAAACACATCTAAGTATTTGGCATATCCTTGAAGGTACAATGAAAAAATAACCTCCACCACACCTTTCCTCTGCTCCGTGAACCATTTGTGGTAGTATTCACATAATTTTGGTTCTGACCAATCCTTTAAAAAAAACAAGTTAAACCATTTTTCTTTTTCTTTTCTTCTCACCATTGAGTTCACATTTCAATTCGTCGTGCTGAAAAAGAGTATCACATTGGCCGGCAAAAATGGCTTAGCTTGAGTACCAGCCAGACACAGTGATTTGAATGTTATGAGAGTACGTAGAAAAAAAGGAGACAAGGTTCACAGTGGAAAGTGAAACACTAGGGCAGCCCACAGCGGCCATAGCCTGTACAAGGAAGCAAAACGACAATAAGAAATGCGAAGGTGATCATGTCTAGTGTTACTATCATCAGCAGAGGGACCAGAGAGAGAGGTTGTGCAACCAGATATCGGAAACTATTGTACACAATGACGCAGTTTTGACAATGTTTCAAATGATTTATTTAGATAATCAGTGTTCCTACGTGGTTTGAGAAGTGGCTGTTTTCTCAAGTGGATATTTACAGCATTGCTTTGGTGACTTCGGGCAGCAAAAACTAAATTCATACCAGCATTCTTCATCATAGCAGGTATCAGCGTATGTACATCTACTTTCACAGCCAGAGGCAGGTTGCTGGATCATTCACCTTTAAAAGCGTGAGCAGTTTATGTTAAAGTTGCCGGTCACAACTGAATTCTTCGCCTGAGTGGGAAATGCATGTAGCGTGAATTTAAAGGTACGTGCTTGATAGATGTTAGGCGAGAGGTGCACTGCAGCAAACCAGGGGCTCATTTCTTTGCAACTGATGCGGGTCGTCTTCGATAAAGAGGGATGCAGGAGTAGGCTTTACGTGGCGATGAAGACTACCTAAATACAAGGTTAGTTAATTAAAAAGGTTGCCTTGTTAGAATAATACAAATATCACTTTTAACACAAATTTAAATCTACCATGGAAAATAAGGAATAGGCACACGACTCACCAGCAGTCTTGGGCAGTAACTAGTTACTAGTAATATGCTACCAGTACATAACTAGTTACTTTTAGAGTAACTTGTAACTGTATCTAGTTACTTTAAGTTAGAATAACTGCAATACTGTTACTTCTTTACACAGTAATTCTAACAGGGAATACCATTAGCTACTTCCTTTTTATACAAAAATATTCAACTGCAACACTTGTTAATAAGGGCCGACGCACAGAATTGGCGTTTTCCACTTTCCTAGACTTCTTTGCCATATCCTCTACACTCTTTTCACAGCACAGCTAGCTTCCCTCCCAGTTTAGCAGAAAAGGTCATCGTCCCTGCAAAAGACCTAGGATGGTCTTTAGGTGATTTTTTAAAACTTTTCCTTCGCCTCGAGTCAAGCAGAAACAATACAAAAACAAAAAAATGTCAATTAGGCCTCCTCAGTTGAGACACTGGTGCACCCTTGCAGAGACCACCATAGAAGGGCCCAGTGAGAACGGGGCACCCCTAATGACATCATTAAGGGTGCATCAACAAAACGAGTCGTACACGACAACTGTTAGTGTTGAGCTTGAGTGTGCCCCCTTTTAGGTGCCCTTCATCTAGGGTTTTACTCCTGCATTCTTCACTACCCGCACGCCTTCGTGCGTTTCTATCCAATAAACTCTATGTGATTTGGTTTGCGATCTATTTATTACTTAGTTTTATACATTATACAGTAATAGAAAACTTTGTCACAGCAACTGTACCTAACAAGTTACTTCTGCAACTGTAACAGAGTTACTTTTTGGCTTAGGTAACTGTAAGTGTAACACAGATACTTTTGAATAGTAACGTGCCCATGAGTGTGTGAGGTGAGGTTCTCGTGACGACGATGACGATGACAACCACGCAGTACTTGTGCAGCGATTGTTCTCAGTGTGGCTGTGCCGAGAAGAAAGAAGTGGCAAGCCACATGAGGGGCTGATGCGGGCCAATGAGAGGCGGCCACAACCGAAGAGCTAGGGAGGCCAGGCGGAAACGAGAGAGAACGCCGGGAGGAGTGGACGGAGCAGGTTGGAGGAGCGCGATGTCCTGGTGGAAGACTCGAAGCTCGTTGGGTTTTCGGGACCCGAGCACAAGAGGGGTCTACCTGGCACCTTGGCATCCTGGAGCCAAGGCGTGACTCCCGAGTCGTGGAGGCGCGCAACGTTGGCATGCTCCGCCCTTGGACGGCACGCCGCCTGTTGCCCCTAGGCGACTGGCAGTGCAGTTTCCTCCTGCCTGCTGCTAAAGGGCGCCATATCCTGAGTGGCTGCCAAGCAGACCGTTGCATACAAGGCCAACGGTGCGTCTTCCTCATCAACGCTTTGGCGTGCGCGACGCCGTCGCCATAGCCCCGCAACACCACCAGCACCCACGACGCCCTGCGGACAACACTCCATCGCCCTAAACATTTGGTGGGGACTGTACTTTATATTTGCTGTAGATTTGTATTTCCTAGTTTATATAACTGTTGTTTAACCTTGAGTTGTAATTGCTTGCCATGTGTGTGTTCGGTTTAAGAATATGTTTTTGAGTCATTGTCAAGCGCCCTCGTCTAGTTATTGGCACTGTGGCAAGTCCCATTTGCCATAGAATACCTGAAAAGAACCTGCGGGGGAGTTTTCCCTCACCACAGACTGCTCACAAGCTACTCTGCCACACTAGAGTTATGGCGCATTGGCCCACTAGCGCGATTGGCCGAGGCAGATGAAAAATGCATAATTAAACAGGGTTATAAGCTTGCAAAACGAGACATTTGTGCTTGAATTTAGTGCATATTCTATTCATCACAGTAAGAAGGGGAAATATAGAACGGAAGTTACGGACGAACACGCAACTGTGCAAGCACCCCGCACAAAATCACTGCCAACCGACACAGTGTGATGCGACCATCATGGTGGCACGCTGACATAGGACCAACCAGTTGGCATAAGCGGCACTGTGTTGTTATACGTGTTTCTTCTTCGTCCGTTTCATTGCGCCGTAGTAATTATAAAGCACTCGCATAATCCTATTTGTCGAGCAATGCTTCAAGAAACGATAACTATGAATCGTAATTCAGATGAAGCAAACTGAGCATGAAATCGGTGTGCTCGACAGAGCTAAGGGGCCCAGGTGGAGCAACATCGCTGTTGATTGATTGACTGCAGGGTTTAACGCACCGACGCCACGCAGGCGATGAGGCACGCCGTACTGGAGGGCTCCGGATTAATTTTGACCACCTGGGGATCTTTTACGTACGCCGAAACCTCGCACACAAAAGCAATATTGCTGTATTGCTATGGCCTTGTCAGCTTTTCTACTGGTTTCTGGCAGATTAGTGCATTTAGATTCAGCAGGGAGTTGACATCCAAACTATCCAGTTGAGTACCTTTCTTTAAAGTTGCAAAACATGCAATGTAGCAGGATTGAAATGGTGGGTTTAATTATATCAAATTTCTCTATGAATAATCGCTTGCTGCCAGACAAGCACCGAGGGTACTATAAAACACAACTTTCTGAACAAAACAATGTTATGCTGTCTTCATGGCTCCTTTAAGGTCACACCTGCCATAGATGCTGACACGGGCAATGTAATGATCTCACCAGAGACCGCCTCCGCACAATGAAGGTCGAAACAGCAACCCCGGTTCAACAATAGCTCAAAATAATATCAGCAATGCCCACACTCAAACCATCAGATGGTACACAATGTACACGCTCCCAAACAATGGCCAGACATGATCTCTCATCAGAGCACATTCAGGCCTGTGACACGTAGAAACTGACGTGTTCTACATCGACAGCGTAGGTGGCTAATAACCTCATGTTCAACCCTGCCACTGATAATGCTACCTACATGAGGCTGCTAAGGCCAGACCAGATACGAGGATACCAGTCACAAAGTCCCCATCCACACTTGCCACATCAGGGACTAATGTGTCCCCAGCTCCGCCTAAGTACACAAGCCGACGTAGGCAGTTCTCTGAGCAGTTGTACACCACATGTTTACAAGTGCCACCTCGAAAGAGAGAGACAGAGAGAGATAAAACTTTATTCAGTGGCCTAATAGTTGCTCAGAGGGTCGGCGGTTAAGCCCACCTTGTACCCGACGGCGGCACCTGTGGCCGGGCCCTTCATCATGGAGGTAAGTGGGTCTCGCTGAAGCACTGGAGGTCCCGCACGGATTGCCAGAGCCACAAGAGCCTTCTGGATGTCCTTGTTGGGGCTGAGATTGCCAAGTGGTGATAGCACTTGCTTGTCGTGTGCAGTGGGTAGATCACAGCGCACTTTGTTGAAGGTGACCACAGGTTGCACTGGAGGAGCTGCTGTAGACCCAGTGTGGATGGATCACGGGGCAGTTCTCTGGATCACCGGGCAGTTCTCTAGAACAGTAGCCTCATAGGTGCTTGGAAAGTTGGCAGCTGGTTGGCGTGCACCTGGTCATTGAACTCGAGGAGTAGCTCTGAATGCTTGGATCAGGGACGTTCCAGAGCCTGCGCGAGAGCACACAGAGATGTACGCATGCAGGTATCATTAAATCTGACCCAACTGCACAGTGTGAAAACAACACTTGCGCATGACCAGAATACCAGATGCCACATGTTTCTTTGTGCTACCCTATTCAATATCGGTGCTTTGTTGAAGAAAACCATATTGTTCTTTTTAGGCCACGTGAATGTTTCCATCCAACCAATCGCTCATGCGCAGCACCTGCAGGCCTTCTCGCATAGCGGTACCACCACAAGTGTGCATGAGTTGTGTGTGGATGAGGGAAGGCGTTTCACATTTATTTATTCAGGTTACCCCTAAAGGCCCTCTAGAAGAGCGTATTGCATAGGGGGGGGCCAATACCACATGGTGTGTAAACTACAACAAAAAAAAAACAGAAAAAAAAAGCAGTACAACATACAATGCAACCCTCTAGAAGAGCGTATTGCATAGGGGGGGGGGGGCCAATACCACATGGTGTGTAAACTACAACAAAAAAAAACAGAAAAAAAAGCAGTACAACAAGATACAATGCAACGTAACACGTAACATGCCAGATATTGCATACACTTGCCAATACCAAACCTGCCAACCTGGTGACGAATTTGAAAAACCTGCAGATGGGGGGGGGGGGGGGCAGCACACTTTAATTTTTTAAAGCAAAGCTTTCTAGTTCCACCAGTCAACGGTTCCTTCATGGCGTGCGGGACAACAAACTCCCAATGTGGTGAAGGTAGCGGGAGGAGGGGGGGCGCAGGGTTTCACTCACGGAGCACACTAGAGATGGCATGGAAAATTTACCCAGCATTCCCTGCACGGAAGTGCCTGCTCACCGGCGGCGGCGGTATGTATTGTCGTCTGCTTTAGCGACGGTTGTTTTGGGCCTGTTTTGGCACAGCTTCGCGTCCATTGCGCACTTCTTTCGCACAGCTTGATTAACTTGCTCGAGAGCACATCCTGAGTAACCCATACCCGATGGAATAAAGTGGTCGTACAGAAAACATACATTAAGGATTGGTTTGCAGGGTGGGAAAACAAAATGTACAAATCACAGACATTTGGTCGCTAGAAAAACACTACCTTCTGCGCAGTGCTTGCCACGAATGGGAGTCCATTTTCTAAATTGGTGAAAACCAATTCGAAAGGCGAAAGTAGCAACTGGTTCTGATAAATAGCGATTATAAAAGTTCCCTCAGCTTTCTTGCAATCCTCAAACTTACTAGTTTAAATCGGTATAAATGGGAATCACTAAGCTCACATGCCGAACTGTTACGATGTCTGCGCTTGTGTAAAGTGGTGGTGTAGCCCAAAGCTAGCACATCAGGATGGCTAGGTTCTGCTGTCTCACCCTTCGAAAAACGCTCGTCTCCGTTTTCTTTCTCCCAACTCACGGCCGGGGTACAGTGGGGGTGTCCGCCGCTCAAGCCAGCCGTGGCCGACGCTGCTGCATTCAGAACGCCGCCCCCGCGAATTCCAGGTAACGGCAGGCAAAATCTCTGGTTTCACTCTTTGTAGAGCCACGTGCTTGAATTCAAGTGACGTCGCACGGGCAATTGCTGTGGGTGTCATTTAAAGCTTTGCTTTCCAACCACCTTCACAGTGTGGATTGAAGCCAATTTTTTTTAAGTTTAAAAGGATTAACATTGTGTGTCAAGTATTCTCACGTTTTCGCAACCATAAGTGAAAATCGTCAGCACGGTGCAAGAATATTACAGGTGTGTGAACGAAGGCCGTGAGGGCGCAGACGGTTTAGTCGCACTTACACTCGTTCCAGCAGCTGAAAGCACTGGTGTCGGGGTCATGGTAGCCAGGCTATGTGCATTGCCCATGGGCGTCGGGGGCATTAAAGGCAAGCGCAGCAATCACCCTGTACTTTAAAACTCAATCGATCACTTGCGTAGGCTGGGTGAGCAGAAATGGGGCATCCCTTCTCTATTTCACGCAGCACGAGAGATCGTAAGGAAACGTGCTGTCTCCAACACAGCGCGGACCACAAAAGCGGAATTATTACAATCAGCTAGCGCTATGTTATTTACACATGGCACTTTTGAGCATGTCCTTTCTCTTTGTGGAAAACAGTTGTGTAACAAACACCGCTTCAGCAATTACATACAATATAATCCACCAAATAATGCCAGCTTCGCAAGCTTGAGCAGTTGCTGGGCTTTGTTCTTCATTTGAACGAGCCTCTGCTTCCAAAACAGCCTCACTCTCATAGCAACGTACCCATGTAGCAAGCTAGCCATGATTTGTTTTTTGTGGCTTGGACAAGGAAATGAAAATTTCTGCTTTTCAAGCACACTCTCAACAGTGAGTTCATCAACAGTCCTGTCAACCTCAAGCTTATGACACTGCACTTTTGCGACTTGCAGAAAGCAAAAAATATGATGCTTCGAGTGCAGAAGGCAACCTATGGTTTTGCACAAAAAAAGCGTTCCTTCCGGTTGTTTGTGAACTTCGCCTTCTTCAACAAGGCCTTCTCGACATACGAGGCAGAATGTGTTACGAAGTTTCCTGCACATAAATCCTGCAAGGTAGTAAATGATGCAGTCAGAAGTCCCTGGGACTTTATTATAAACATGATCGCACTCGACTTCTGCTGAAACTAATCCATCTAGTTTCTGTTTCAGCTGCTGGAGCTTTGTCGTTTGTGCACGAGCTTCTTGGAAAGCAAGCTTCAAGTCTGTCAGTGTAAGCGTACAGTGTTCCTGGCTACCCTGGAGTTGCAATTTCCAAATTTCGGTGGCTTCATTAGACTATAGAAGGACAACATATTATAAAGTTGAAGAAAAGTGGGCATAGAGGGGTACTTATTCTGACCGCCAACATGGCGAATGACCCCAAAAAACCACTCTAGCACATTCTGATTGAACTGTCCAGCCAAACATTCTTAAAACAGCACATTTTTAAGAGGTATCGCGACGGCTCCAGTGTGGAGAGAACTGTCCCACGAAGGCCTTAAGCCATCTGGTCGGTTAAAAAGTTTGTTCCAGCTATTTTGCCTGATGCTGCTTCCTTTTCCCACATATTTAGCCAATACAGAAAGGAAGCAAGAACGTTTAAATCCTTGCTTCCATTGGTAATGCCCTTGTTTGGATTGTTATCATGTCTGTGCATCGTGGTGCTGCAGAATACGTGCTTTGCTATCAGCGGTGACCCCGGACTGTTGTTCTACGTGACATCAATGCCTCGGTGTGATAGTGGCTCCAGCCTTTATGCAAGCAGCCGCCCTTCTCCTTCCTTTTGTTAAACTGTTTCGTTGTGTGATCGAACGAACACGTGTTGCGCTTAGCCAGCGTGTGCTGCCTGCCGGTCCCGCCCCTGCTTCTGTGAAGATACAACAGTGGCGACGACGAAGGGATCCGTGTGAATCCGCACTGCCAACAGACGCCCAGGCCCCTTGTGGAAGCGGAAGACTGCAACATGGCAGCGGCTGCCAAGTTCGAACCTTTCCTCAAGGACGGAGACGAGGATTTCGAATTGTACATCGAGCGGCTCGAGAACTTCCTTCGGGCGACCGAGGAGAGTGACGACCTCAAAGTTTCGGTGTTGGCTACCGCTATTGGGAAGAACTCCTATAGTACGCTTAAAAATCTACTAGCTCCCACGAAGCCCGAGGACAAAGAATACGCGCAACTAATTCAAATCCTCAAGAAGCATTATGCTCCGGAACCCAGGGTCATAGCTGAACATTTCCGATTCAACCGCCGGATTCAGCAGGACACAGCACCAGTAGCGGGCTTTGCGTAGGAATTCAAGAGTATGGCTGCCTCCTGCAATTTTGGCGCATTTTAGGGATGAAGCTTTGCGGGACCGTTTCGTGGCCGAGCTGAAAGACGAGATAACCCAAGCAGAGCTTCTGAAGAGGACCACACACACTGACGTTTGCAGAGGCGTGCGAACTAGCCCAACGTATTGAACTCGCCCATTCCAAGACAAAGAAATTCCAGCCCCAGGGGCAAGAACTGGGTGTCCTTGCCGTACAACGACAAGCTCTAAGTACCAGGTCGGGACAGCCGCGTAGAGACTACATGAAAAACCGAGCGGCAAAAGAAACAAGGTGGTCTTGCTATCGCTGTGGAGCCTCCTCCCACACCGACGAAAAGTGCCCGTTCCGGAAAAGCTGCTACCGTGCCTGCAAACGAGTAGGCCACTTGGCAAGAGCGTGGCGGTTGTCCGCCAACACGGCGCATTATGCGGAGGAAAGTAGTGGCGAGGACAGTATTTTGCTACAGAATGTATTTTCCTGTGACTAGAGTGTCCAAAGCTATACTGTAAACAGACGGGTCGGGGGTCGTAATGTGACGATGCAAATAGATACAGGCGCGTCTGTTTCTATCGTCCCCGAGACTCTCCATCAGCGACACTGGGCGGGCCGTGAACATAAAGCTAAAAGCTTATGGGGGAATGCCGTTAGCGGTTCTGGGCAAGCTGATGATGCCGGTAGAGCACAATAACCAGACAGCAACACTGCCTCTGGTCGTTGTCCACACGTTGCAAAACAGTCAGACTGCGTTGCTAGGGCGAGACTGGCTGGAATCTCTTAAGTTGGATTGGTTGAGTGTGTGTGGGGTGGGAATCGATCGAGTAGCTAGCTTGCTTGAAAGATTCGTGGAAGTGTTTGAACCAGAGCTTGGACCGATAGCGGATTGTCAAGTAAGCTTGTTGCTGAAGGATGGCACAACACCGGTCTTTTGTAAACCCCGACCAGTACCCTTCGCACTCCGGGATCCCATTTCCCAAATATTGAGGGCCCGGCAGAACGCAGCGGTGATTGTTCCCGTCCTAAAAAGCGACTGGGCCATGCCGCTGGTAGTGGTTCCAAAAGGAGACAACACGGTTAGGATACACGGAACCTACAGAACGACGGCGAATCCCCGCTTGCGCACCGATCATCCGCTGCCTGTCATAGAAGACGCGTTTGTAGCCTTGCATGGGTGCAAATATTTCACTGTGCTTGACCTTTCAACAGCCTATCAGCAGCTGCAGTTGCACGCTGACTCGCAGTCTTTGCTCACGATAAATACACACATGGGGTTTTTAAGTTTACGTGCCTACCGTATGGGATAACCAGTGCACCATCGATATTTCAGGCAGTCATGGATGATGTTCTAGGAGGCCTAGATAAAGTCACCTGCTACCTTGATGATGTGTTGATTGCCGGGGAAAGTTTTGAGGAGTGTTGGGAAAAGGTGGAAAGCGCGCTGACGAGGTTCAAGGAACGAGGCATTACACTGCGTAAAGAAAAGTGCAAGTTTTTCGAAACATCGGTGACGTATCTGGGTCATGTGCTTGACGCAAATGGCATTCAGCCATCGGATGATAAGGTGCGCGCTATCAAAGCAGGCACCCACACCAAAGAACAAACAGGAGCTGCGAGCATATTTGGGCATGCTCAATTTTTATGCCAAATTCCTTCTGAACACGTCAGCAAAGCTGAAGCCACTGTACGAGTTGTTAAGTGAAAATGTAAAGTGGAAACGGACGGACAGGGTGGTGGATACTTTTAAGAGATCTAAGGATTGGCTTATGCATACCAGAGTACTAATATATTACAATCCGGATCAGGAACTGGGTGTGGTAGGCGACGCGCGGAATACAGAGTAGGTGCGATCTTATTCCATAAAACCGCGGGGGCCAAAAGACCGATAGCGTTCGCATCGAGGACACTAAGCCAGGCAGAGCAGGGCTATGCCCACCTGGAAAAAGAGGCTCTTGCAGTTATTTTTGGTCTAATGAAGTTTCACAAATTTTTGTTTGGCCGAAAATTTTCCATTTATTCAGATCACAAACCCCTGGTTGGAATTTTCGGGCATGGGAAGCCAATTCCTACAATGGCAGCACCACGGATACAGCGGTCGGCCTTAATCCTTGCAGCGTATGACTACCGATGGGTCTACCAAAAGGCAAGCGAAATCCAAAATGATGACGCCCTTTCACGGCTACCGCTCAGAGACAAAGCAGAGGAGCCGGAGGGCGTTTATTTCTTTCCTGTGCTAGACGAGGCTCCACTGTTTGCAAGGGAAATCAGATTGGAAACACATAAAGATCAACTGCTGTCCAAAGTGTTGTTTTTTACGCAGAATGGGTGGCCTGCGCATGTGTCGGACGATCTTTCACCATACTTCGTTCGCCGTAACGAACTGTCGGTAGATCAAGAGTGCGTAACATGGGGCAATCGCGTGGTTATACCTGCTTCGGTGCGGCTCAAGGTTCCAGAAATGCTGCACGAAGGTCACCCAGGGATGACTCGAATGAAAATGTTGTCAAGGAGTCATGTTTGCTGGCCTCGCTTAACGCTAGACATAGAGCAAGCGGTGAATGAGTGCATCACTTGTCAGTTGTCACAGAATACGGCGCCCAGAATGCTACTAATGTCATGGGGCTGGCCAACGTGTAGATGGCAGCGAGTTCATCTTGATTTTGCGCAAACGGATCAGCATTTCTTTTTGTTCCTGATGGACGCTCATTCGAAGTGGGTTGAGGTGTTTGTCATAACAAGTGAAAAGACGGTAGAGATATTGCAAGGTGTATTGCGGCCTACGGACTACTAGAGGAGATCATGACGGACAACGGGCCCCAATTCACATCGCAGCACTTCGAAACATTCCCGAGCAGGAATGGAATTCGTCATTTCAAATCTCCTCCCTATCATCCAGCTTCGAATGGTAGCGCCGAACGGTGCGTTCAGACAGTCAAGAAGGACTTGTTTAAACAGACACTAGACGAAGAAAGAAAAGGAGACAGGAAGTCCGTACAACATTGTATAGACCAATTCCTCTTCAGTTATTGCAACACCCCATCCAGCACCACTGGTGAGACCCCAGCCCAGCTGCTCTGGTCGTGGCAGCCCAGAACCAGACTGAGTCTGCTGCACCCTGAAATGGAACAACGCATGCGTGAAAGGTGGGAGCAGACGAAGCTCCACGCAGACCAGAATCGAGGGCCATGGAGAGACTTCAGTCAAGGCGACCAGGTCTTGGTAAAAGGACTCCGCCCGGGCGCCGACAAATGGCTGCTGGGTACAATTGCTCAGCGGTGCAGCGCTTGCACGTATATCGTTCACGTTGGAGACGAGGATCGAGATGTTCATGCTGATAACCTGCGACTGCGTACATTTCAGGAGAACCAGAACTGGCTTAAGGCGGCGGGAACAGTACTGGAAGGCCGAGAGTGGAAGACGGGGGTCCACTTATCATGGACACTAGAGCACACCTCGACCAGCACGTCTACTCCGCTCAACGGTCAGGACTAACCAGCATTAAACCTGACTTCACCAGCAGCTGAGTCGGCAGGGCTTACTCCGAGCCTTCTACCCGACAGCGGTCCGACGCTCGCCAGTGGTCCCCATAATGGCGACCCCTCGAGACAATCAGTACCGCAGCTCCGACGTTCCACCCGGTTAAGGCGCCCGCCAGACCGTTACGTGCCATGAGATGAAACCTCGTAAGGGGAGAGGAGTGTTGTGTTATCGTGTTTGTGCATCGTGGTGCTGCTGCGGTGACCCCGGACCTCGGATCAGTGGTGACCCCAGACAGCGGTGACCCCGGACTGTCACATCCGGTGACCCTGGACGCGACGTCAATGCCTCGGTGTGATAGTGGCTCCAGCCTATATATACGCAGCCGCCCTTTTCCTTCCTTTCTTTAGACTGCTTCATTGTGTGACCGAACAAACACGTGTTGCACTTATTCAGCGTGTGCTGCCTGCCGGTCCCGCCCCTGCTTCTGCGAAGATACAATAGGGATGGTTCCTGTTCAGTGCATCAAAGAGGTCACTGAACTTTTTTGTAAACTGCACTGTCCCTTTAGGCCACCTGTTTGTTCCCCTTGCTGAGTAGAACTCTAGGCCATCTGCTACACTTCGGCTAAGAATTGGACTGGCCAGCTTCACAAGCATCTTTTCGGTGTTTGTGGGATTGATGCGTGCAAAAGTTATCTTTGTGCAGACACGCAGGTAGGCAGGTTGCTTGCCATCCTCAACAAATAGCTTACCGTAATGGGCCTAATGAGCACGCTCAGCATTAAAACAAAGCGCCTTTTCGGCATGGAGATGATTATGCACACACTTCATCGGATGCAGCGCATCTGAAAAGACAAACACTACGTGTGTCATCTACAGGGTGTATGAAGGAGTGCCTAGTGTGCTGCAGCAAGCCACTTATCCCAAACTCCCCCCACATGCAGCGGCTTCTGGTTGCACCATCACACACCAGAGCACCCACGAAGGCCTTTTGCTTGCAAAGTCTGCAACTGGCTGGAAGTAATCGTCTCCAAACATATAAAAACTTGTTTCACATGGTAAAGGTAGCAGATTGTTGCCGCGAAGAAGAGATGTGCAACAGGAGGCACATCAAAAGCCAGCCTTCTGTGAAGCGAAGGCTTTCCTTATTCTGAAATCTGGCTGCTGAAATGCATTCTCTGACTGCGGTTAGCTGTGCACTTGGAAGACTCATTTGACTGACTTTGACGTCAAGCTCTTACACGGAAAGCGTTTGAATGCATTGACGACCTCGCTTAGTTCTGTAGAAAGGTTCTTAAACCTCTTGAGAAGGTGACTTTTTGATATCCCCAAAGCATAATTAGCACGTCGCAGTGCTGCTATCTTGTCTTTGCTTTGCTGCCATGGCAAAGTGCACAAACCCTGAGCCTTCCCTTTGCACTTGTTCTCTAGTTTTCTTTTTGGTGTATCCGTAAGGTGTCTGAAAGGCTGGCACATTTTTGGCAAACTGATGAGTACGTGTTGAGCATGACTTGGCAGCTGTTTCACCATTTGTCATACATGTACACAAATGCACTTCTTGGCTCCACATCTGGATACTCCAGTGTACTTCTACACACTTCAGCAGATCTCTGACATTTTCAACTGTTGGCATGGGGCCTGAATGCTGCCTGTTTTCTACCAGCACTGCCTTTCCTAGGAGCACTGCCCTGGTCACCGATCTCCACAATTCGCGGTGCCACGAATGATGATGCAAAGCTAGCGGCCCCCGAAGAGCATGATGCAGTTGCACCTGGTTTGTCGACATGCGGTGAATTCGATGCACCTTCACCTGCAATTTTCATGCACTTTGACTGGGAAAAGACAACGCTGTTCAACTGGCCAAATTCAATCCTGTGAAGGCCCCATGTTTCCAATAGAAGGCAGGGTTCCAGTGGGCCGTCAAACAATCTCCGAAGGGCAAGGAAACAGCCTTTGTTGACAAAGCTGAGGCGCTTTGCTCACACTCACCTGCAAAATTCGTGTTTTCATCGAGCAGTGCCGTAAAAAGAGGGCTGGAGCCGCATCCTCCGTGGTCTGGGCTAGGGAGATCAGTCGGCTGTTTGCGAAGCTCCTTCATTACAGGTGTGGCATTCTTCTTTTTCGCCGGTGGAACGAGCTGGAGAGGATGTCGTTCCACGGATCGCTTCCTGCTTTTAGTGGTCTTGGAAAGGTACACAGGGCAATCAGGAAACTGTCGGCAGAGCGTCCTTCGCAAGTTCTGCATGTCGTGGTATGCTCATCTGGACACGTCCCCTGTATTCTGCAGTTTGTTTTCATACAAGGTGCAGCTCAAAATGTCTTTCACACACGTGGTCCATCGGTTGCAGCAACCCGGTGTCTTCCCTTGGGATTGCATGGCGCCACACGTTCAGGCATTCCTCTTCTTTCGGGGTTAAAAATAGGGAAAACTTCTCTTGACAGGTCTTGTATCCCGTCGCGCAATGAGGCACGAAACACTTTTTTCTCATCACGGAATTGCATTCGGCACTTCGAACAAAAACACGGCACTCAATTCAGCGCGCTCGCCTCCCAAGCGGCAAGCCAGAGCTGTTGAGATACTTCTTATTCTTCCACCGTGATCGTCAGTCTTCAAGAGCAATGAGCAACAACTCCGCTAAGCAGCAGGAGCAAATTCTGTCGTGTGCGATTTCAAAAACACTTGGTACAGTACTGTCGCAGCTTCGAGCCCGTCCTTGCACTGCAAAGCACCTACCACAGTCGTACCACAGGTGGTACTGCATCGGACGCGGCAGTCATACAAAGAGCGAAGCAAACACGGAAGCCCTAACCGGCCCACGAACGTGCTATAAACAGGCTTGTCGAGGTGGCAGCGACTTCTGGATATGGATGCATAGCCCACCCCGAGAATATAACAGAAGACGCAGCTTCTGCTACTGATGATTACAGGTGTACGTATTGCCCTCTCATAGCTGCGCAAGGTACCACAGTGTCATCTTAATAGATGTTTTCTTTTTTTTTTTTCCGGAAATTAAATCATTTCCTGTAAAATTTCAGGCAAGATTTGTAAAATCTTGAGACAGGTCGAAATTCGTAACTTTACGAAAAATTCGGAAGAGTGGGCAGGTATGCAATACTGAACTTAGCCAAAATAAGTGTTGCTGTATTTTTTTTAGTGCAGGAGAAGCCCGCAAAGAGAAGCCTGCAAACGGTACCCCCTACAAGGGTCACACAATTTTCCGGCCCAGTATTGCACCAAAACTGAAACAAACTTCTTGGTGTTTGAGGTCACCACTTAATCGATCAGCTGGGCTCTCATAATATTGCTTCCAGCTTTTTTGTTGTTGCTGTTGTTTTCTGGAGTTCAAATGTAACACAACAAAAACTTGAAGTTAAGTTTTTATGAACTTGTGAAGGCAGATTATTAAAATACTTGTCACACGACTCTAACCACTTCCGGGAGAGATGCAACGTTCTTGTGCTTGGCCTTGGCCGTTAACATTAAAGAGGTCTTGTAACAACGAAAGAACTTTTTTAAAGACTTAAGCACTGCTCAAAACACTCACAGTTTGCAGCAAGCAGTCTACGGTGCCGCTGACAGCCCCTTCCCAGTCTTGCTCCACAACACAGCTGCCGACTTCCCGAACCATGGCAAGCAGCTGTGGATGGCTCGAGGCTGGATCGTAGTTGAACTTAGGTCTTCTTTCCAAGCCGTCCTGCACATCCAATTTTAACACCACAGACTTAATTTTCAAATAATTGCGTGTGCTATAAGTATCACTGCAAAACAAAAAGCTGCCCTCCTTCCGTTGCCAGCGCTCATTCCCAACTAACACAAAGGAGAATAGCCACAACATGCTCAAATACTTCACCAGTTGAATTTTGTCTGCATAAACCTGAAGAAAGGTTTGACAATCGAGTCATAAGCCTCAGCGCTGCACAAAATTGATCACACATGTATCTGAAGTCATTTCGCAAATCACTGAAGGCGAAAAGAAAGCGGCCGATGCTCAAAGGGAACGTCAGAGAATGCACGTGTTGCCGTATACGCACAAAATTTCCCACTTCATTGCGAGTCACAGTGTCAGCATCGCAGTTTCAGCTCCACGCAGCCTGGCCACACGATGCCCAATGATGCAAATGCAAGAAGTGTGTTCAACAAAGTATGTTGAACGATCACTCGACAAACTGTTTCTACATTTCCGCATTTACTTCTACGTTTAAAGTTGAGACCGAAAAGAAGGACATGAGAAAGTTGCACACGCGTAGCTATCTCACTACTGCAAATCTGAAAACAACTTTCCCAACCAAAAAATAATAAATCCTGCAAAACCAAGATAACAAAAGCATAAGTCGCATATTGAATGTGTGCCCTAATAACACGACCTAAAAGTATAATTTGGGGTCATCAAAAATGCTTATGCCATTAGCAGTGAAACAGCATTACATTACAAAAAAATTTGCCTAAGGAAAACATTTA
Source organism: Haemaphysalis longicornis (assembly GCF_048455015.1). Classification (NCBI taxonomy): domain Eukaryota; kingdom Metazoa; phylum Arthropoda; class Arachnida; order Ixodida; family Ixodidae; genus Haemaphysalis; species Haemaphysalis longicornis. The sequence goes on along the minus strand of NW_027526422.1, from coordinate 70,116,141 downwards.
CTTGTGAGAATATGCCGGAGGCTTTTCTTCCTTCAACAAAAACCTGACAGCCCTTACCCTGACCAACATTTAATGGGAAGCAGAAAAATTGAGAAACTCAATTAAAATAAAGTAAAAAATGCAGCAGCATCTTTCAAGTGGGGATTTTGTTTAGTCGCACTCTCACCCTACGACATGAAAGGCAACAGTAATGAGCATCAAAAGAGCAGATTTCTTCTAAAAAAGCGGTGCAAGAGGAAAATGGCACCAAATTAGAACCTTTTCACATAGAAGAAATCCCACATTTCAAATTGGTATTTTGAGCCATGCATGTATGCAGGGGTGAGACAGCTGAATCAGATTTGGGAGCAGTTTTTGGAGCAGCAAAATCTCGATTTTGGAGCAGAACCTTGATTTGGAGCAGAATTACAACATTTATTATGTACCCTTAGGAGCCTAAAAAATCAACGTTTTGGCAAGTCCAGGTAAAGAAGTGCACTTTTTAATCGGGTTTGAACGTGCATAACACTGAACAGCATTTCAACAAAGTTTTTTCTACTGCACTACCTTTTCACAAACCATTTTAAATTATTAGGCTCTATGCATAGATAGCATGAAGTGCAGTTGGAAATATCGAGTTGAAAAAAAAAAAGCAATCGAAAGGCATTTTTTTTGTTATCACGTGAATGCCGAAATTATTTTTGTAATCACATACTCGGCTTAACAAATAAGTGTAGAGTCACGAAAAAAGTTGTGCAAAGCGAGGTGACAGTCTTCCCACCCCACTAGCCCTCCCATTTCAATCCCCAAGGTGTACGTTCACTACGATAGTAATTTGAGTAACGTTGGTATGTTTAGCCCCTCCCTTTAAGCATTAAATTTCACTTCAGATAGATGAACCATTTTTTACTACCGTGCAAAATTAGCTTGTCCCGCTATCGGACACTGCTTGAACATTTTCAGCGATATAGCCTGCGCCGCCACTTCTGCAGTGTCGATCGTCCCATTCCCGCCGCTCACAAGCTCGCTGTCAAAGGCAGCAATAACAGCGTTTTATAACACCACAATGAGTCCGAAATTTCACTTCAAGCATGTACCGCGCCTCATGCTCAAGGCCGAAACATGGCGAATTCGCGGGCACCGTGTTGTTTTTGATGAACTCCCGTCTTGCGAGTCGCACTACTTCCCGCAGCAAATCAAACGACTAAATGTAAACCCAGCCACCCCCATAACCAAAACCGCGGTAGAAATCGGCGAAGAGCACTCTGTCTCAACCAGAAGCAACTACTTCGACCGGCGGCAATGTTTTCCAATGTTCACCACACCAAGATGGCGGCGCCCAGTACTGTCGCTCCGGAGAAACGGTGCTCTGAAAATTGCCGTTTTTTCATCAACCTGCACAACTAATTTTTCACCTCGGTACACAGAAGTATTTTTAAAAACCTTTGCACCTGTTTTCGATGGCAAAACTTGAAAAACACGCGGAATATAACATGTGCAACCCGACATAGCGACTTTCAAAAAACTATCCCGAGGACAATTTTATGCCGGTTTTTTATTGACTGATCAATCAATTAAACCTTTAAAAACAGCATCACCTTGGAGGTGCTGGAAAATTGTGTCGTAAGTAAGCACTTTTTCCCACTGAAACTGACGGGAGCATTAAAATCCTTGGCTCTCACACTGTTTTGGAGCAGTTTGGCGCAATTTTTGCAATTTTCAAGCTTTTGGAGCAGCCTGGCGTAAGAAAACAAATTTGTATCAAAACTGCGCAATATGCGCAGCTGTCTCACCCCTGTGTATGTCAACAAGTTTTCACCTCAACAGCTCAAATATAACGAAATTTCCATCCAAGACACAGCCATCTTTGCAACATATTGCGGAGACAAAGAAAGCAGGGCAGGGGGAAATATCCTCCTTCTGATGACCAAAAGGTTGTGCCCACGTACCTGTACGTCGTCTTCTCCTAGTATGTCGTGTCTGCACTCCGACATTCTTTAATTTGACTTTCACATTTGCCTGCGAAGCCTTAAACCTCATAGGCACGACGGACTGTGTCAGCGTATTGCTTTTCCCAGGCGACAGCGATGGCCAAGTTACGCTGGTTGCACACGCCCGAGAACCTGGGACAAGAAATGCCGTCAAGTCCAAACTCAAGAGGGACTGTGAGAATTTCAGCAGGTTATTTAAGGTTCAGCCCAGTAAAGAGACACCAAGCATGATTTGTGTGGCTTGTACAACAATTACAAAGTGTTCAGGGACTTTCAAGGCTCTCTGGGGGGATTATCAAGGACCACATTGTTGGCTAGAAATGTAAATAAGACAAATGCTCAGGAGTAAGATGGACACTTGAATTTATGAAAAATCAGTAAAACTGGGAGTTACTGGACCCAACCTTTTCTATTTCATGAAACAGACCTTGTGAAGTGGAACATTACAAAAACTGGACTAAACAGACCCTACCACAATTTCTTTGCTGTCAGGCATGGGAGTGGGGAGCAACAGCCATAAAGTCTCGCGTCATCTTTAGTGCCAAGCCAAGTGAAAGGTGAAGGTGTGTCAGGCTACCATGCAATAGCAGGGCTTGATTGCCAATCTAAGCAGCTAATTGAGGCAAAATGCAGACACCCACACACATCAGAAGTAAAAAAAAAAAAAAGACACCATCTTCCCACGTGGGAACCCTGAGGAGATGCAAAGCATCTCGAGTTTGCACGGCTTTGCACGGAGTTTGCACTGCTCGACGTTGCCGTTTCGAAGCGGCTTCACGTTCTCGAAGCGAGGAATCTGCTGCTCGACGGCGACGTTTCCAAGTGTTGTCGTGTTGACGAACGGCATCCGGATCCGCTGTTCGACGCTGGCGTTTCGAAGCGGCTTCGCGTTCTCAAAGCGCGGGATCCGCTGCGCGACGCTGGCGTTTACGTTCTGCGTCACGAGCTTTCCTCTTCGCAGCCGTCTTCAGAGGTGCTCGCGGTTCTGGAAGTGGACTGGTTGTTGCTGGTTGAAGGCGTAACAGCCAGTTCACTGCCAGAATCGTTGGCGTGCATTGTCAGCTCATCGGACAGCGCAGCGTTGTCTCGACAGAAAGCAGCAACTGAAGGGAGCAGCGGCGCGGACCTGGTTATCTGAAGTGGAGAGGAGGAGTAGTGCGCATAGGTGGTGGGGAGAGGGGGAGCAGCGCGCGCGCTATCGCACAGGTGGTGTGGAGAGGTGGAGGGGAGAGAGAGCGGCGTTATCACAGCTGTTGTGGAGAGGAGTGGACGCCGGACATTGAACGACGGAGCCTCGACTAAGAGATGCTTTGCATCTAAAAATCCAGCTCCTCACGTGACCACCAGAGCGAGATATGGTTATAGTCGATGGGGCTCTCTATTACGCTGATCTCAGATATATATCCTCATTTTCAGAGTAATTCTGCAGCAATATTTAGCAGAGTAACCATAACGTGGAACACTACTCCGAGTGCAGTTCCGATGTAGAACCCATTTCCCCCAGGCCTGTAGTTACGCAAGCCTAGCTTCATGCTGCTCTAGACTGTGTTTCACTTTTCTCCAGGTCTCCTTATACTCCGAGATAGTGTTGCGGCACGCTGCTGCTCCCTGTTCCGGTGTTTGCATAAGCACACGGCATAGCTTCCAGTCACACTTTGCACTGCCTTGGCACTACAGTGAGCCTCATGTTCCTCTTCTGAAGCCAGTTTGAAGAAAAGATGCTCCATGTGTTGCCAAGTGAACCCCTTCCAAGTGAGTGCAAGTGCTGAGAGAGTTCTGGCAGTCCAACAGTGCCTCTCCACTGCTGCCACATCCTCCTCGACCTCCATTTTCATAGTTGTAGACTACGCAGCGGAAGCCCCGTAGTCTCGCGAGACAGCAGTGAAGCCGCCATGCTGAGTTTAGTTGTCACCACTGAGCAGTGCGGACATGCTTTTCTGCACTCATCTGCTTCCGACTGCCAAGCGGCCAACTACACAGCTGTTTCCCACGCCCCCGCAGTCAGCTGTTCATCAAGCAGTAGAAACCACTGCGAATGCCTTCTCACTGCATCACGTTTGCCTCATCACTTAAAGATTCTTCTCTCGGGCGCAGCACACCAACCCAGAGTACGTACGAGAAGTGCTTGTGCATCGAAGACCCAGTCCTAGCTGCAACCCCTCTGCGTCACTCTTTTTGTACCCTCTCCCTTCGCCAACTTGAATGAAGACGAATCCCAATGACAACACAACATTTCACCGCAGTTTGTATCATTCTCAAACCAAACCACCTACAACAACACTGCGCTGGCCAGCGTAGCAGATGGACCAAAGATGAATGAAAATCTTAAGTGCAGCTGTAGGTATCGTTTGATTTTGAGATGAGGTACGGCAAATTGTGAGAGAGGTGCATACAATTATTGGCCACTCCCCGGGAGGTCCGCACTGCAGCCGTCGCACCCTCATTCCTCACTTTGCGGAAGGCGGCTGACTCGTCTGCGCCAACGACGGTGTCCCGTTGGCGGCGGCGCTGGGCTTCTGCTTCAGCGGAGTGCACTGCGGGGTCCTCTCGATGACGGCGCTTAGCTTTGGCTTCACGGGCACGCACCACGGGGTCCTGGCGCCTGAGGCGCTGGGCCTTTGCGAGGGCTGCGCGTTTTGCAGCATTGGTGGACACAACACTCGCGAAGTCTGCATCACTCGTTCGGTGAGAATTAAACAGTGGGGTAACGTTGGTTACAAGGCGACGTTCTCCACGGAGCGAAACGTTTGCCGCAGGCTACGCACCCGCAGAACGCACTACCGGAGTGAGAGTAACCAACGAAATATGGCTCTAGGCGAGCCGCGCTTCGCATAGAGCTTTTCGCTGTCTCGAAGCTCCTCTAAGGTGCTTCGAAACAGCGTTTTTTATAAACCTTCGCTTCGACTAGAACCATTAAATATGCTATTTGGTGGTTCTAGATTCGACGAGCACGCCATATCAATGCAGAGAAGCTACAGGACAGCCACTACAGACTACAGCTGCTACAGCGCCCCATTCTTACTTGGAACGGCTAGCAAAGAACCTCAAAAGTTGTCTGTGACTTCAAAGCTCTGATATGCCGATCTAAGTGGTCGCGCTTGAATGCTTGAATACAGTGAACTAGAATTCACTATAGCTTGAATCTCGAACGCGCACCTTTGAAGGCGTTTTCCTTTTCCTTCTTCGCCGCCTGGTTGGCCTGGTGCCTCAGCCTTCTGCGAGCATTCTCGATCGCTCGTTGCTGCGTGTTGGCTTGACGGGCCACTCGTCGGCGCTTGACCTCACTGTCGCGTTCTTCAGCAGTTTGCGACGCTCGTACGCGGCGCATGTAGTCTTGCTTCTGCGACCGTATGCGTTCTTGAAACTCTTGCTGTCCTAGTGGAGTACAGATGACCCATGGCCTCCCCCGCCTCCCCATGGCTCCGTTGAAATTTCCTGAGCCTTCCCGCCACAAGGCGCGCGGTTATTTTATGCTGAACGCTTCAACCGAAATGTCAACCCAAACAGCACAGCTCGCTGGCAGCGCAAGGACTCTGGAAGTGAGGCCCGCACAAGATACGCGGAGCAATCTCGTGAAGCCATCGGCCGCCAGTAAGCGTAAAATGGTAATGCCCACCAGATGGCGATTCCGGTCCCCCAGTTTTCGTTCCACACGGGCGCGAGGATAAGATTCTAGACAACCGCATGTTCCAGAAGCCGAATTCAATGTTTTTAGCAAACTGTATGTGCACTAAGATAAATGCTAGAAGAAATGGAGATTTTATACGTGAATAAATATGGGCCTGCAGCACGGCCAATACTGATGAAACAGCTAGCAGAACTGCTTTCGCACCACAAGTAGCCATCCTCTCTTTTCGCTTGAAGTTCTCCATGACACGCAATAGGCCTCCTGCGCTGGAGTTCTGGCGACATGCAGCGCCCCTAGTGGCCGACGCCTCTGGGTAGTACAAAAGCAGATGACCTTCGCTGCCCTTCATGTGTTTTCAATACAAGCGAGTAAAAGTTGGTTATACTTAATTTAATCGCTTTGTGGCGCGTTTAAATGACTGCATACTGTATGAAATAGCCCTTAAAGTAGTTCCAGAGGCTAAACAAAATAATATCCACTAAAACAAGCCGATTTATCGGCCTTCTTTTGAGCGAGTTGTCGCGGTCGTCGCGGCGTGGGACAGTATCGCCAGGTCGGGTGGTCTAACTTCCTGACGACCATTACCGCTCTTTCTTCTTGCGTGCAGTCGACAAAAAAAAATTCACAAGTAGCATAAACATGGAATGCTGCTGGTAACTGCAAAAGGTTGCTTCAGCGGGATGCCTCGCGCTAGAACGCGCTGCACTTCAAGCAAAGCTGTATCCCTCTACCCCCAACGGTTTCACCTCCGTGGCAAAAACGCCAAAGCGCCGAGGATACACTTGCACACCGCGTGCTTCGCCTTTCCCCAGGTTTCACGTTAGTGGAAATGGCCGGGGATTTTTTGTCGCCTTACTTCGCCGTCATTCTTAACCCGGAAAGGTTCTTTGTTTAGGTAATTGCACGATGACGCCTCATTAGAGAGACGGTAATTTCATTTTCAGTTCCAGTTTTGCCTTTTATATCGTTTTTTTAATTGTTTTGGCACTATTGCCCTTTTATTTTTATGCACTATTATTCAATTGAATAGGTTGACTTCTCCAATTATGCATTTTTGTGCAGATACAAGGCATTACATGTTATTGTGGTACCCAGCAAATGCTTTTGCATAGAAAATATCAGTGTAGTAGTAAAGTTTCCCATACAAGAAAAATGGCCAAGACAGACTAAACCACTGTTGCTCATAGAACCTCCCCAGCCTATGCTTGAATCGTTCTGCCCAAACTGGGCAACTTAACGTGCCCAATGTGTAATTTAATGTGTTTACGCACATCAAGAAAAATATTGTTGAGGTGGTAACACAAAATATTACATCCATGGCTCAACATCCAAGTGAGCACGCCTTGAAGCGTACTTTTATTACACGCATATGGGAGGAAGACAAACTTCACGTAAAATTATTTTATTGCACTGCTTGCATGAACATACCTGCCAACCTGGTGACATGGAAATTCGGAATATCTGCAGACTGTGGGAAGTGGCGGGCAGCACACTAATTTTTAAGCCTAAAAGGATTCACGTTTTCCGAACCATACGTGAAAACCGTCAGTGTTGAAGAGTAATGAGCAGCAACTTCATTGGGAAGGGCAGCAAAGTCGGATATGTACGATTTTGAGAACACTTGGTAGTGCTTTCGCGGCTTCGAGCCCGCCATTACACAGCAAAGCAACTACCGTGGTTATACCACGGGTCTTACTGCACAGGACGCACCAGTCATGCAAAGAGCGCCATGAACACGGAATTCGTAACCGGCCCGTGAACAACATGCTAGAAGCAGGCTTGCCGAGGCAGCAGCGAGTTCTGGATATGGATGCGTAGCCCACCCCGAGAAGACGACAGAAATCGCAGCATCGCAGACGGTAATAACAACACTACGTACTGCTTTCTCGTGGCGGCGCAGGTACCACAGTGTCGTTTAAATAAGTGGTTATATTTTTTTCAAAAATTCGTATAATTTCAGGCTCGATTAGTAAAATCGTAAGACGGGTCGAAATTCGTACATTTTACGGAAAATTCAGAAGAGTTGGCAGGTATGCATGACATGCAGATGCCCCCTTCTCGAACAGGGGTACATGGTAAATACAACAAACACACGAAGTAAACGTGTCCGAGCCGATAAAGGCATCGAATTTCAAGAAGCATTTACGTAGCAGAGTAATGCCTGTAAAAGTGATATCACTAATTTGTGACTTTTTTTCAATGGAGCTGTTGAAAAAAAAACTGAACACACAGGCAACGAGCAAGATTAAAGCCCAGATGGGCTACACAGGTGGACATTGGGCCTCTTCGATTTACAGTCTCGGGCTCACCGCGGACTCCCCGAGAAGCAGTCCAACATTTGATTTTGCCGTGTATCCCTATGGCTTCGGGGAATCCTCGGACTACCCGCGGGCAGCCCGCGGGGAGCCAGAAGTGGAAAATCGAAGAGGCCCATTGTTGATGAGGCCAACGCAGAGATAACTAATGGAGGAGGAAGCAAGTAGAGAATACAGCTTGCTTTTCTCTGAATGACCCGAATTAGATTCACAAATTCAAAGGAAAATTAAATTTGTGTCCATTTTACGGCTTTATATAACGATTTCAGATATGTTCTTACCACGATAGGGAAAGAGAGTTGGGACAGCATCCGGCCTCAGCTTTTTCAGTCCATCTTGTCGGTGCTGCTCAAAACTTGAATCTTCAAAATGTGCCTAGAAAAAAAATGTCATTCTTAACAAAAATATTTGAAAACCACATAATGCACTTGAATTACTCGCTCGCGAGGCAGAATGCTTGCTCTCGCGCGTTTTTTTTTTTTTTTTTTTACCTTTTGGAATGGAAATTGATTATCCCCTCCAACTAATTCAGTACGGGAATTTTTATAGGGCGGTTCGCCACAGAAATCTTTGCAGACTTTAGTGACCCCTCATTCGCAGTTTGGCAGTGTTGCAAGAAAGAATCAATCACCTGTTATCACCTGATCATTTCTATGTCCACTCCTGCAATAGCCCTAATAGGGGCTGCAGTATGTATAAATAAATAAATAAATGATATATTCCACCCCCGTGCGGAATATCAGCACAAGCAACGCAGGGGACAATGTTTTCAGAGATCCGATGAACATCCAGCACACGGCAGCTTCAAAGTCGATTGCCGAACGCAGCTGAGGGATGAGACAATACTCTGAATTGCAGCGCGTTCGAAGATTGCGCAGTCGCCCAGCGATCGCTTTTGTCGCTTGGTATCAACCAAATTTTGTCGCAGTGACGAGAATCGCGCCTTTTCTGTCGCAAGCGTGAACGGTCCTTGCCTTTCGGGGATGTTTTATAACCAGGCTGTTTTGAACATTCACGTTTCATGCATGCGGAATCCGGCATAATCGAGCCACGCAAACAATCCACTTGCGCGCACGCTGCATTCGCACGCTAAATTGCCGCTCGGCTACGTGCAGCCGTCGCTGGAAGCCATCAAAACAGGCCATGGCCTGCGCTACCGGCGCGCAACGGCGCTGCGGCGACGGAGGAGATGTTGAGGACACGACCACAAACGCTGAAAGCGTTGCAGGTGCAGAGCACTTAAATAATAGAATATAGCTGCAAGTACGCGTGCAAAAAAACATGAAGCGAGGTGCAATACTCACAGCGCAAACACGAGAAGCAGCAGTGGGCTCCCAGCGGTCCCTTTTCACTTGAACGAGCCAGCGCTTTCTTCGGTTCGGGCTGGCCGGGAAGCGGAACATCCGTGTGCCTTTTCTGCAATGGTTCGTACATTGCGGAACGCAACAACCGGGCATTTTTGGTGCTCATACAACTCCCAACACGTTCACCGAGCTGGCATGGTTATGAAAAGCTTCCCGTGGTCAACAAAAGTCACCGCGAGACACAAGCGGCAAGGACACAGCCCTACGCACACGGCGGCAGGGCGGCAGTGAAGTGAACCGACTAGGCCAACTAGGCGCCGTATCAGCCCCGTTGCTATGGCAACGTGTGCTGGCACCCACTGGCACCCGCTGCCCGACGGCGGAAGGCGGCATCTTGTGACACCTGACGTTCAGGAACGGTGGACGAGCACTACTGCGCATGCGCCAACTAGACATCAAAAAACAAAGAAAGCGACTTTTTTTTTTTGCCGGATGTGACGTCATGATTTTAAAAAAATGGCAGCTGTTGCGCGGTCATTTCGCTGCGCTCTTCTCGTCGTGATTTTTTTGCCTGCCGTTGCAGCGGTGCATGGGTGTTTGGCTTACGATTGTGATGAAGGTGCTCTTGAAGAACTTCTGGAGAGCACTTTACGGTGGTGTGCAGTGTGTGATCGGGACGCTGAGTGCGTGCGACTGCCTAGTTTTCGCGTAGTACGTTGCGACGGTGACGACGGGCGCACTGCACTCAGTTCTGCCGCCTCGATTTACGACAGTGATGAGTGCGTTCCCGTCGAATTTCTGCACTGTGTTTTATTAGAGCGCCGTGTTGAGGCCGCTGGGCGTTTCGCCGCCTACGTGCCGTGGCGAGAGGCAGCAACGCCGGTCAGACTAGGGCACTGGGATGGCGCATGACCACTCCCATCGTAACCAAGCTAGCCACTGCAAACGTAGACCACAGGGCTGTGTTTTTGTCCCAGTACAACGGAGTTAACCTGTGCGAAGGTATAATTGTGTGTTCGGAGTCGTGAGGCAGGCAGGTAATGTTCACCATTGCGAAGGTGTAGTAACTACCATAATCTGTCTGCTAATCACTTTGTTGGTCTGAAACCTTAAGCCAGCTGATAATAGGACATGCAGCCCGGTGGGAGGTAGGGCTGCGCACAGGACAAAGGTTTTTTTTGTTGTTGTTGTTACCGGCTGTAGGAACCAAGCCTTAATCCACATCCAGGCCTCAAGTAGTGAATGAGAAAATATTAACTAGTTGCACTTAGCCCTGGTGCCAAGCATTTTTTTTTTTCGTGGGCCCTCTCAAGTTACCGTTTTTAAAATTATCCCTTCTAAGGCACGTTCAAGCTGGTATAATGCCATGCATTCAACAGATGCTGGACAGTTCACCCAATATGCCCTTGATATGTGCTGTCACATGCTGAAGAACAATATTGTACTTCAGTTGGTACTTTTAGGAACAGATCTTATGATGTGCAATGCTTTCAAGTTCATTTCTTCTGTGTTTAGCGTGACTGAGGACTTGCCTGCAGCAACCTTACCGCAAATAAGTGATTGCTTGTCGAACAGCACAAAAGTACCACTACAACTTAAAACTGAAATTAGTCAGGGATGAGGTTTTGCTTGTCAGTTTTCTCTCTCCAGCAGTGATGGCAATGGAAGCTGAGCAGTGGCGTTGCTGGGTAAACTTGCACCCGGGGCTCAGAAAATTTGTCTCCCCCTCACATATACAAAACAATGATTAATAATAAAACTAGTGTTATTGTTATTATTGATAATATTAATGTCTTCTATTGTTAGCATATGAAGGCTGGTTCACACTTGTGACTGGAGCTACCAAAAGCGATTTCTGTCACTCTTGTCACTCGGCATTGTTCTCATCGCGCGACAAGAACGATTGGTCTCGACAAATTTTGTGTCTTTCATTTGGATACCAATGTAAAAAAAACTTTTTACAGCTACTGAGTGCATGGGCTTCGAAACGTCAATGCAAGCATGCATAATATGCGACATGCGATGCGAAATGAAGCCACAGGATACTTGATGTGTAGTTATTTATAAAGAACTGGCAATAGTATATTAGAAAAGTAAGCAGCAAGATAAGAAGCCGTGTGTTATTTAGGCAATAATAGCTACACGAGCTTGGTTTAGAGAACCCCAGACGACGACTCTGGTGCAGATCTTGATACACAACACTGACCTTTCCAGTAAATTAGGCATCGATAAAAATCCCCACAGTAAGGAGCGTTATGGTGTGTCACTCGTGAGCACGAAAACACCATTAGCAGCCGAGAAAGGAGTGGCCAAGAGCTACTTGCGGCAGCACAGGGTGTAATGCGCCAAACCAAAGTAGGTTAGGGGAAAAGTGAAGGCTGATATGCGGCAGTGTGAGAGTACCACATCTTACAGCCGATACCAAGCGAATGGATGCCTGCAAGAGCAATGGAAGTGTGAGAGAGTCTCGGGCCTCGTCAGAAAACGACACTTATTATAAGGTGGTCGCCAGAGGCGTTCGGAAAGCTTTGCAGCCCGCTGTGCCGACTAAATCATGCAGACGTCCCGCGGGCCTGGAGGAGGGTGGCCAGCAATGATAGGGCTGTTTAAAGGCAACACATGCAAGACAAATAGTCGCTTCATTCGCATCAATTTTCCTGTGTCTAGGAACACACCTTGAACAAATTATGCTTGAAGGACCACAGGCGGAGCCTGGTGAAAGAAGGCTGGGGGAGAAATAGAAGTTGTCCCAGCAAATAAACAACAGCCGGACTTAAAAAAAAGCTATTTCCAAGTATTGTGCAGGAAAAGTGGTATAAAATGTGAAGGAAACGACCGCCCCATAAATTAGGAAAAACCGCCTGCGCCTGCCCGTTTGTCACTAAAGGCAGCCTCTGTGCCAGCATGCAACTGCTGGAAATTTCTCTAAGTGAGAATTTCAGTACGTTTGAAATAGATACATTGTCGGGTCTCTATTTCTATGGTTATGTGATTACTGAGAATGGAAGCAGATAGAAAGGGAACATTTAGCAGGGAAAGAGATGACTGGCCGTACATGAGTCGTCTAAGCGGCCAGTGCACGGCTAGTCGTGTGGATGTTTATCTGCGACAATGTTGTCGTTTCCTTTCGTACGTTGTAAAAAGATTCCACCACACATTTGCAAATAAGTTAATTGACATTGGCATCTTGGGAAAACGAACACAGCATAAAGTATAAAATGTGAGGTTCGGGCTTACCAGTGAAGCAGCCACTAGTCAATGGAGGAAATCTGAATCGAAGGAGGTTACGAAGCGATAAAGAAAGAACTCTTGAGTAAAATATCAGATTCGTACGGGCCCGAGTGTATCAGCGCCACACGCTAGGTCACAACCGTTCGGTCGCGCCCATCCCGATTTGTTGGTGACGATTTCATTGACGTCGTTGTACAGTCGACTAGCTCAAGACAGATCCTAGATAAAACAACCTTTTCCCAGTAGCTGAGGAAATAATATCGCCCTCTCCAACCAAAAGTAATAACCAAAAACAAGACATTTGGGACCCATCTCGATTCCCTCTTCCTTCAGGGGTGACTGGGGTCGCGTTGTAGCGCCAGTCACTCACAAAGTGCCTCGCTGTGGAGCGCAGTGCCTGCATGTACACAAGTGGAGGGTTCGTAGGGAAGGATTTATGTTCTTTGCATCTTTTCCTCCAGTTGGTCATGCTTCTGGAGTGTTTCACCGAAGTCTCTTTTGCGGTCTGATGTTTTGCAGCCGGACGTCGTCGTTGTGCTGCCTGAGTTGTTCCAGTAGATTTTTCCTCCCCAATGCATGCGGAGGGGCACTCAGCTCAAAAATCTTGTATACGACACCGGGCGTCCTGTCCTTTGTCGCACAGTGTTCCAAATTTTTTTTCTAGTAATGTTCACAAAGCACTCAGCAGAACGCTTTCACTAACACAGAAACTGCCCCTCACTCCCACCTCAATTATCGTGGGGTCTCCCGACCATATTCCGGGATGGGAGCACTCAGCGGATCGAATGCCTAATGATAGAAAGTGGGTGACGTACCTGGTGTTTAACTTTTTGTTATGCACTTAATTTCGTTGTCCTGTCCTTTTTTTCCTCACCCTCCACCTAGATGATGAACCTACCAGAGCAAAATATTTAGGTCATCAGCTTCAAATATTTCTTCACTTAGAACTTCTTGGGACGGTCACTCGAAAACCACGATAAAATGGAAAGAAGATGAACACACGGCTATCCGCTTTATTTATGTGCGCAACGCAGATACTCATTTATATTGCTCTTAACTTACAAGGGAATGAAATAAAAAAACGTAGATTTACCTGATTAAAAGTTAGGTAAATAAAATAAATGCCTACATAACTGTTCTATTTCTTGCATAATTTGTTCGACAAGCTACTCGTCCGTTGTTCTTTTAGTTTAATTACACGGGGCCGCATGGGATACGCCCCTTCTATATAATGCCATCTTTGTACAATTGCCATGTGCTGGCTGTGTCGCTGGGCATGATGAAGGAAAGTCAACGGCATAAAAAATATGAGCTATCAACACCCGATATCAGATCCTTGGCAATTGCTTAAATTGCGAATTGGTTGGTTAGTGCAAGCACTGAAGGAATCGGGTGCAACCAAGGGGAAATCGCGACAACCCATTTGTCTCACCTAATGTTGGACACCTGAGCTCCCACCCCTCCTCTTCCACTTGCGCCCCTCCTCCCAACACAGGCTTAATTTGTACAGTTAGCTGCCCCGCACCAACCTTCATTGCATGTTTCACACTTACTTTCATTTCGTTTTAATTATCAGTCCCCGCTTCCTCAAGATTCAATCTTCCCCATATTTTTTTTTTCAGGTCATTTTCACCTTGGTTTCCTTCGGAAAATATGACAACCGGACCGGGGTACACGGTCTCCGACGCGTCACTGCGAAGACTCCAGAAAATGCTAAACATTCACCATGACCCATACACAACATCTCATGTGCGTAAAAAAAGTCACAAATAACCGCCGAGGACACATGACCAAAGTCTCGTAGGCTTGGATGCCTCCCCCTTCACTCCTCCCCCCTACTGATCTCGTCCGCTGCCCCAACAGTGGTCCTGGACGTGATGAAGGGGCTTTGTTAGGCCCCTGTTGTCCCATTGGAAAGCAAGCTCGCTCGCTACACCCCTCCGAGCGTCGCAGTCGTATACCGACGCACCCCCTCTCCAGGAATCGTTCCTTGTTCGCCTCCGCTCACCCTGCAGCCAATTAACTCCTCAAGCCGCACCCACCCTCAACTACCGCGACATTCCTGGATGCCAAAATTCTCCTCGCTTTCTTCCATTGTACCAGGAAACAAACTTGAATAGACTGGTGGGGACGTAAATTGAACAGGCCAAAGCTGTGGTCTCATTACAGTTGTCTTCCAGTTTTCGACGTCAGCATTACTCATTGTTACTCATTGTAGGGGCACAAGTGGCACCCCCCCCCCCCCCTTTACCGAGGGGCTGGTACCCGGGGCCCAGGGACCCCCGGCCCCCCCTTAGCGACGCCACTGCAGCTGAGTGTTTTTTGTCACTACAAACGACAACTTACCTTTTGTATATATATTTAGAGGTGTGTGATTATCAACTTTGCGTCTGTGAATTGAACACAAGTTAAACTTGGCTGTGAATTCAATAAAATATTTTTGAATACGAATAGTAAAAGCTGGCTGCAAATTGAATATTTTCAAACCACACTATCTTTGTTTTGATGTTTCTAGAGTGTATAAATGTAACAGAGAAAATAAAACATAGACATGCAAACCAGTGCAACAAGAATTTTGCATATATTGAGATAAAGAAATATGGGTTCCTCAAAATACTGTGAACACAGTAAGCATATTAGGCATATTTAATATGATAGGCAGCAGTCCCCCCACTCTCCTCAATGATTGAAAGGAGGCTGCGCATGCTAGTTGCCGGTGGGACCTCACCAACAAGCCAGCAATAACATTTTATTTCTCACTTCTGCTATTATATTTATAGGAAAGCTATTTTAGATTATAAATTTTGCTTTCGTAGTGTTGCACTTGACCTAACATACACCACAGTTAGTGAACACTTGCTTGGTGCAAGGCTTCTGCATTAGGCTTTTGGCACGGCTTCGGTGTCATGCAGAAAAACCAACCCGCAGGGTCTTACCATGTAGTGAAGCTTCAAAGTTTGCACGTCTTCAGATAGAGCAAACATTCGTTCCTCTACTATTTGTAAATTTCAAATATTTGAAACAGAGCTGCAAATCGAATATCAAAAAGTACTCGCACAGTATTCTAAGTTGCGAATGTTCACACACCTTCAAATATACTGCCTGGTAACTTCAGTATAAGTGTATAATTTACACAAATAATTTCATGAACGAGAGTTAAAAATGCAGTAAGGTGTTTCATGCAAGTTTGACGCATTTATTTGAAATCACTGATAAGCACTGGGTGCAGTTGATTGGATGCTTAACCGCTCTGTCTTCCCTTTACTATCTCATACATACCCTCAAACTCAATGGGCATGGCTTCTCCTACTCCCTTCTTTAAACACTGCTATGCTTTCCTTTCTTCCTCCACCGGATTCGACCTCCCTCGAAGAATACGCCATTGCCCTTGCAATAGAGCATGCTACTCTTAATGTTCCTACCACCACGCCAGTATATATCTTCTCCGACTGTCAGTCAGCCCTTCGTAAATTCGCTAACCATGAGACCCACCCACACACCACTGATTTCGTCACTTCGATACTTGCATCGAATCCTCGGCCACGCTTCACACTGGTTTGGGTTCCTGGCCACGCTGGCATGTGTGGAAACGCCTTAGCAGACGCGCTCACCCGAGTACCTTTCCCGGGTCCGCCCATGTCCTGGCCAACCTTGTACCACCCGCTGACGGTTCGTACTCAACACTGCGCTTCCTGCCATTACCAATTACATGCCCAACGCCTATCACGCACCCTGTACCCACCCCCCAGTTCCTGTCTAACTCGTGAGGCTGCGTGCCTCATTCGACAGGCTCAAACCTCTTCACTCCCCTCCCATCACATTCTTCACCGCATCTATCGGCGCCCTGGCCATCCTTCCTGCCCCAGGTGTTCTTCCTACCCATCCGTCCCTCATTCTAATTGGGACTTCACCCCACCATCTCTTACCCAATCCTTCACTTTCATCACTTCCTGGGAGCTCTGGCTGTCTCCCCCGCCGACAGTGAACATCCAGGCTGCCCAGGAAGCTCTCTACAAACACGTGCACCGGATCCGCACGGACATTCTGGAGTACTACGTGGATCCGGTGAATTGAACTTTCAAATTAGGACCAGGCATTCAGGAGTACTACGTGGATCCGGTAAATTGAACTTTCAAATTAGGACCTGGACTTAGAAATAAGTGTTTGTTCTCTTTCTCTCTCTCCTTCCTTCCTTTACAGGGTGGGCATTCATAGGGGCACGTGTTGGGTAATATGTTGTGTTGTAGTATGTGTGGGTTTGTAGGCATCTGTAAAACGGCTTTGGACTTAGAGGTTGGTGAGGGAATCTGGCAGGTCTTTTCTGCTTTCTACGAATCCGTGGCTAGTAAATTTGAGGGCAGCAGTGCGTGCCGCCTCATTCCCTTGTAGAAAGGCGTGATGTCCAGATGAGGTAGATGATCACTAGCTTTTGTATGCGTCGTAGTGTATTTGAGGTGTGATGCATCCTTCTTGATAAAGGGACATGCTTACTGGGAAGCACGGCGGAATCTGTCATGGCTGTGCTTGCATCTGTTTTTTGCAAAGTTGTGGAAGTGGTAGTGGTGAGTGTGGCGGGCATCAAGGGTTTCTTATGAGTGATTAATGGCAGACGTCCCAGGGTTTTGTGCTTAAACATGCATCAAAACAGTGAACTGAATGAAGGTGGCTACGCAGGCTAGTTGAGACTTCATCTTGGAAAGTTTGGTCAAATGTCAGGCATGACTAAGGAAAGGATAGAGACAGGAATGAGCTTCATCAACGAAGCTTCATTTCCCTCTCAGAGTGATTACAAAGTAAACAATGACCTCATGTGACACTGCTTTAACACATGTAAAAAGCAATTACAGCTGCTGCACTCTTCACACGAATTATTCAGTATTCTATAGTGCATCTGTCTCCCACCTTTATCACATAGGCCTTAAAGATTTCTCGTTCCTGTTTTGTGCCATACAACTTTAGCACTCTCGTCGTATCAAATTCTGGCATGCAGCCACCTGGCGTGCATTGAGTCTTGGAGTGGAGCACCAAATCGGTTTCTGTTCAAGTCGTCACCAATGCGGCATGCTCCCACCACCGCCTGTTAGGGCCTTGTCTGCCCTATGTACCATCAAGATACATTGAAATAGGAACAACAAACTACGTGACTTTCAGTATATGCTGTGCATCATGGTGACGGGCTGTGTAGCCACAGGAGGAACAAAGTTACAAGAATTCGTGTCCAACAGTGTTATGGAAATAGCATTTGAGAATGTTAATTTGGCCCACTGCCGCATGTCGTGCGGGGTCCCGCTAAAGTTATCAAACTTTGTCACTGTGTACGCTCAAGCAGAACTCGTACGACGAAGGCTGATCGCAGAAGCACAAACGGGCACCAAATATGGTGGTGGGCGAAATAAATATTTTTACAGACCGAACAGTGCCCTCTCGACACCCACGTGCAAGTTGGTCGAACTGGAAGTACATAATACCTTAGATAAACTACACGAAGCTTACCATCACTTCCAAACCTCCCGCCTCAACCACCTACCAGACGAGACACCCTTGAACTCCTCGTATATCCAGCGCCCCAAGAACAGCTACAAAGTGTGCCCGTCCACATCCGTCAACACATTTGTACAGCTCCCATACCGCGATATACGCATCAATACGCTCGCCAGGAAAGCAACCCTCTGGAGACCAACGAAACACGTGGATAATTACAAACTTTTCATTTCTGCGCGCCAAGAGTCCTCTGCAATGATTTAACAAGAATATGCAGCAGGACCATGACCTGAATATAATGCCAAGAGCTTATGACAGCACGCAGCGAACCAAAGCGACGCGCAGGAATCACCTTTGTAGCCTGTAGGTCACAATAGTCTTGTTATTTCTTAGTCAACGACCGTGTGGTGAGCGACAAGAGTTTCGTGCGAACGATCGTTCGTGGCTGGCCGGTCGCAATAGTCTTGTCTTGATATTTCTTAGTCAATGACCGTGTGGTGGGCGACAAGAGTTTCGTGCGAACGATCGTTCGCGGCTGGCCATGATAGCACCGCCGTTTGATGTTGAAGGCATACGCGTACTCGCACGTCGGAGACGAAACGCCCAGCGGCCTCAACACGGTGCTCTAATTAAATGCAGCGCAGAAGCTTGTCGCGAGCGCATTCATCACTCTCGCAAATCGAGGCGGCACAACTGATGCAGAACGCCCGTGTTCACCGTCGTAACGCACTACGCGCAAATAAGGCGGCCGCACACACTCAGCGTCTCAATCACACGCTGCACACCACCGTGAGTGCTCTCCAGAAGTTCTTCGAGAGCGCCATTATCACAATCGCAAGCCGAACACCTATGCACCGCTGCAAAATCATGCCGAGAAGATCGCAGCGAGGTAACCGTACAACAGCTGCCATTTTTTTTAAAACATGACGTCACATCCGGCAAAAAAAAAGTCGCTTTCTTTAGGTCTCTTCGATTTGGCTGCACTAGCTGCACCAGTTCAAGGGGTGCAGCACCGTCGTCCTCGTTTTGCCGGTGCCGCGCGCGCCCTCTGCACTTCCTTCCTCGTTTTGCCAAGGTGCAAGTACAGTGCAGGCCCACCTCGGCACTAGTTCTCGGTCGCCGTGCACTCGCCGAAAAGGAGGTGCCGGAATAGTGCAGCATGGCGTACGGGCCGCCCAACGCGTAGCAGACGACGCTGCGCGTCGTTTGACGGCGTGGAGAAGGACGTGTACCTCCTTCACAGCCCGGACGGGTCACCCATGCAGGGTGACAGCGGCTGCTACCTGTACGAGACGTCCGGTAAGCGTTGTTGCATGCCGGCGATGCACACGTGTAGCGTTCAAGAGCGGTTTTATTTTTGGTCGTACCCATGTCGGCCTCGTCGCGTTGCTTTGGGTCGCAGTTTGTGATTTCTCAAAGGCTGTGCCGACTTTATACATGCTGGTGTGTACTTTTGCAGGCGGGCAGCACGTAACGTTGCGGTTCACGGCAGCCGGCGATGAGAATTTGCCCCCTCCGGCGCTACTGCCGACTTCCGCCTGCAGTGACGGCGATGATGGTGCAGCCGGTGCAGCCGCACTGGCTGAAAATGAGGGGGAACTGTGGAGCGCCCGGAAAATGAAGTTCTACATCGCCCAGTACACCGCGCTCAAGGACTTGGTGGGAAAGACCTGAACACTCTGATATGTTATCCTTTGTGTGCAGAATTACATTCAGGATGCCATAATTTCTCCCCGCGCTAATCTCTGAACGCAGTAGCTGCTAATGAACTGTACAGGGGCGCTGGCATTGTCGCTCGAATTTCTAGTTCCAAGCAATTTAAAATTATTCACAGAATGCTAACGTTCACACATATTTTCCTCCTGCTTCAAATATGTGACAGCTGAAATACAAATATCCTGATGTAACGGCACTTAATAGCAGCGCATGTTTACTAAGTTATAGATAAAACGTTGTGCACCCCTAATGCGACTCGTGTCAGTCAAGTGTTACTTTACTTTACCCATACATTACTTCAGCTGTGCTTTTCTTTTGTGTTTAGGACAAAAAAACAGCTCTGGATTAAAATAACCGAGCTCATTAACAAAGAGTTCCTATGCAATATGACGGCCACCCAAGTGGAAAATAAATGGAAGAGTTTGTACCGATCATATAAGCCAAAAATAAAAATAACACTTCAACACTTCCACTGGCCGTGCCCCCACAAGTTGCGCACACGAGGAGTAAGTTGGAATTATTTATTGAACTATTCAACAGGTCTGGCATCCCTCATACCCCGAGTCACCTCGAGACACCATGAACCTGTTTAACCATTGAAATGTTCTTACAGGGAGCTTTCCGCAGTTCTAGAGAAGGAACATAGCATAAACCCAAGGATCCTTTCGGAGCCTGGGAAGGCAATCCTACCAGGAGGGAACCCACCCAGGGTAAGTGAAAATTGCATTGTGTAAGCAAAGTGCTGTCTGTTGGCGTGACGTTTATCCACAACTTCACCAGGGCCAGCACTGCAGCCGAAGGACCTTGAGGGTGGAGGAGATGGACCTCCTGAGGACTTGTCGGTGCACAACAAGGGGGGCCCTGTACCGAAGAGAGTGCGACATAGCAGGTCGCAGCTTGGTCCCCTCTTGGAGACGCTCCAAAAGATGGGGGAGGCCAAAGCGAAGCAAGAGGAGGCCAGGGAAAAGGCCATAAAGCCCGCCAGCAGTGGCAAGAGGCGAAGGCAAAGCGCCACGAGGAGTGAATGCAGAGATTCGACCGCCTCATAGATCTGCTTGCGACAAAGGACAAGTGAAACAAACAATAAAGACGGCGTGTCAGGACTGCACACTTTTTAATTTCATGCAAATGTTTCTTCTAGCAGTGCCAACTCTGTTTTCATGCGAATGTTCTCTATGCACATGGTTTGCACATGATGTGAACACCACCCTTTTTCAGATAGTTCCCAGCCTTTCACAGTGGATGCAGTTCAACAACATAGCAGTTTCCGTGATGTCGGATATGTGGTAACACAAGGCACTTTCATGTCTACTTTGCGTTGGCAGGGCAAGGGTGTCCACAATTAGCACTGCTCTTTAGCAATGCAATCTCTCAAAGCCTGAGCGTAGCCTCGTTGGTTGCAGTCGAAGTCGAACGGTGCAATGACGTCAGCTCCTGCAGGAAGTCTGTCGTCGTTGCAGAAGTTGTGCAGAACGCACGCAGCCATTACAATGCAGCAGGACTGCTCAACAGTTCTGGCGTCTACAAAGTACAACCTCCTAAAACGCTGTTTCAGGAGGCTGAAGGCGTTCTCAATGGCCACTCTGCTGGCTATGTCGCCTATTAAAGTTACTTTTCCACGTGGGAAATGTGCACCCGTTGTCCCTGAATGGGGTCATGAGCCACGGCATCAAGGGGTACGCGCTGTCCCCAAGAATGTAGCTTTCCCCGCACTCGACGGCTGCGCGTTCGAAGAAGGGGCTCTCTCAGGACGCGGGCGTCGTGCGCCGAGCCCGGGAACCCGATGAAAACGTTTCGGAACTTGTTTCTATCGTCGCAGATGCCTTGCAAGATGATAAAAGGCCACTTCTTGCGGTTGAAATACGACTTGGCCGATTCACTTGGCGTCGGTATTTCGATGTGCGACCCGTCGATGCAGCCAATGGCATTTCGAAGGCCCTTTCCACCGCTCTTGGCTAGAAACCCGGCCTTGATGCGCGTCACTTCCTCCACGCTACTTGGCCAGCCGATGGCTTCAGCGCTAATTGAGTGGAGGAAGTGAATGACCCCTGTGACACAGGCATGCACCGACGACTCCGTCACGTTGAACTTGTCTCCGATCGCGTACATCGACACTTGCGAGCCGATGTATGTACACAAGCGCAATGAGGCACGTACTCTGAGCTGATATTTGTTGCCGGCCTTGCACTGCGCTCGGATAGTAGGCCGAAGCGCTGAACCTTGAGCTCAGGCAATCAAACGTCTCCCTCGACAGCCTGAACAGCCTCTTGAATTCTTGTTCGTTGTATCTGCTGACAACACGCTCGTAGCCAGACGCACGATTGGCGTCTTCGCGTACCAACGCGCACGCCACGGAAATGCACACGGTGGCGAACTCGTCGTCAGAGTCACTGCACGGATCACTATACTCCCTGCCGTCGCTGGCGGAGTCGCGCAGCTGCGCGAGCTGCGCGGCAGCTTCGAAAAGTGCCATGTCTGACAGCCGATCCATGCTCGCGATGCACAAAGCTCACGTTCGCGTCTCCCGGCTGCTGCTGAAGGCCTACACTTGTGTCCTCGTTTTGGTTGTATCCGGTGCGCGCTAGTGTCGTGGCTGCACCTGCACTTCCTGAACCGGCGCTGCACGCGCGCGACACCGGCCGGCACCGCTGCGGCACTTTTCGGAACTAGTGCAGCCAGTGCAAGCCAAATCGAAGAGACCTTTGGCGCATGCGCAGTAGGGCTCGTCCACCGTTCCTGAACGTCAGGTTCTTGTGACCGGTTCATCTTGGGCGACGCGTGGTTGAAAGCGGCAACGTTGGCAAAACTTGCTCCGCCGCGGGTCTAAGTTTTCTAACTCTAGCGAGAGCATCGGTATTTTCATATGGTTATTTTGCATGGAGGAAAGAAAAGGTATTCTTTCCTCCATGGTTATTTTGACCATAGAGTTTCTCAATAAGTTAGTGAGAAACTCTATGATTTTGACAACGTCTAATATCGGTTGCTTTGGCAACCAGGAACAAGCCGCTCTCGAGTTTAGTTACGGTCGGGTGATCCCGGTTCAGCTCGGGGCCCCACCTTACGACGTATGGACACTGCAGGCGTACCATTCACTGCCGCCTGTGTTTTTTCTTTTTTCCACACCGTGCATTCTTCTGCGCCTCGTGACGCTCACTAATGACGATTTTTTGCACGAGCTGGCGTGGAGAACGTGCGAAGAGTCTCTATGCGTGCAAAGGGTTGTGGGGGTTGCCTAAACGTCTCCGCGGGCTGATAGTTTCGCTGCAATGTAACACATATTCCAATATTGTAAAAATGGGGCCGTGGAGGAAGGAGCATCACCAGTCCTGCGCAGCTCTGTGGTGCCGCAACACAGGGCGAAACAGTTCGGCCAAGTTTTTTGCCTTCCCCAAAGATAGCAGGTAAGGAAATTAGGTCTGTACGAGTTGTAACGAATTCAAAAAAGGCCGACCGAAGGCACTCTTCTGTTTTAAAATGTTTTGCGCATGTTACGTGGTGTTAAAGGAATGTGCAAAAAAATCCCAGCTTGCAGGCGCGCGAAGTTTTAATGAAAGCGAACTCTTGCTCGTTAGGTGAATTTGTGGCTGCATGCTCGTTTTATGATTGCTTTATTAACAGTTTAAACGTCGAGTCAGGTTTCTTATCAATGTATTTTTTCTTCGTTTTGTGCAGCAGGTTTGAGGCTTGGATGAGGTACGTGAATCGGCTGGACTGGGAAGGGTTGCCGAAGGAGAGGACACGGCTGTCGCACCGTCTCTGCTCCGACCACTTCGTCGTTCGCGACTTCGCTGACCCTGGAAGAACAAAATTGCTCTGTTCTGCGCTTCCGTCGGCTGGAGTCCGCGACGTTAGAGTGTTGGCCCTTGCCAGTGACTGTAAGCACAACGCACCTATACAGTAGAACGTTATCTCTAAACGTTTAAAATCTACTTATTGCGCGCCCAAGAGTTTTCACAAACACCTAGAGGGAAGACAGAAGTGACGTTCGCTGCACAACAACGCGTTATATTATGCATGGATGGAGGAAACTTTATTCAGGACGAGATTTAGCTGCTGATGTTGGGGGACCTGCCCTGTGGGGGGTCTTTTTTAGTCTGAAAAACCCAGGTCCTCGCTGGCTGCTCTCGCTCTTCGTACCAGGTCTCGCTGGCCGGAGAAGTCTGAGCTTTTCAGCTGGGCCGCCCACTGCTCGTAGGTGGGGTTGGGGTTTGGGGAGAGGCTAGGGGTTTGCGAGCACTCCCATTCCAAATGGTGTAGTGTGCTGGGCTGTGCAGAATTTGCAGGTGGAGGGATAAAGGGTGGGGTGGATGGCGTGTAGAATGGTGCCGTGGGGGGTTGTATGAGTTTGTCTGTAATTGGCGCAGAACGGTGGCTTTGGTGCAGGTTAGTTCGGGATGTGGTGGTGGGAATCTTCTGTGCTCGTCTCGGTAGTGGGCCAAGTTGTCTGAGTATTTTAGAAGTTCAGATCTTGAATCGTTGCCCACTGGAGAAATGGCTTGGAGTGTATGTGCGTTGGCTGCAGCATGCGCCGCTTCATTTCCCTCGAGGGACTTGTGTCCGGGGGTCCAGACAAGTTGGATTTGGGGTACCGTCTTCGCAGAGCGTAGGATGTGAAGCATGGAGGGGCATATTCGGCCAATGGTGTAATTTCTGCATGCTGCTTGAGAGAGTGTAATTATCGTGAGGAATTCCTCGTCATGCTTGGTGGGGGGCAGTTGTTGTGGCCAATGCGATGGCTAGTTCTTCCGGAATTCCTCTTCATCTTGGTGGGGGGCAGTTATTTCGGCCAATGGGATGGGTAGTTTTTCTGCTGTTTCTGTGCTTCTAGTGCAAATCGTTGCTGCTGTTAGTTGTGCTCCTTGGGGGTCAATTTTTTTTATTTATTCCAGATACCTACAGTGCCCATTGGGCATTTTTGTAGGGGAGTTAAAAACAAGTAATCATACAAATGCAAGGTATAGAATGGTAATATAGGTTTGTCTCAGTAATCAGAATACAGCAGAACGTAGCAACAGAACACAATTCAAAACATAGCAACAATATATGGTCAAAAGCAGTAAAATCAAATGTTAGCATTTAGGAAACACTTTCAATAGCAGTCAAAACATTCGGTGAGCGCACAATTTCATTCGGGAGCACGTCCCAATGGTTAATTGTATTAGGAAAGAAGGTATACTTAAATACATTAATGTGGCACTGGTACGGTTTAATTTTTTATAAATTGTCTATTCGTGCCGACACGTAATTCGGCGTTTTTAGATGAGTATTTTTGTTAATTCCAGTTGATTCTATTTTAATGTTATAGAGAAGCTTTAATCTACAAATTTTTCTACGCGACCATAATGTTTGCCGCCCTAAGTTACCGTATTTACTCGCATAATTTGCGCACTTTTTTTCGGGAATTTAGGGCCTCAAAAAGGGGGTGCGCAAATTACGCGGGTATATTGCGAAAAGTCCAAAAAAACGTGTAAACGGTCCTAACGCGGACTATACAAATAAAAGAAAATCGAGTATGATAGCAAAAGCGAACGATACTCGTTTATTTAAGCGCGTACACAGTCAAAAGTACACAGAAAAGTAGTTGAAAGTACACAATCAAAAGTACCTACAAAAGTCCAGTCTGTGTGGTCTAGTCGGAATCGCTCGTCGATAAATTCGACTCCGAGTCGTCGTCACGGCCGCCATCACTGCCCTCCCAAAGCGCATCGTCCTCAGCTCCATCGAGTGCATTCAACAGCCCCGTCTTTTTAATGCTGTGCTCCATGATGCTGGGTGAGACCATGTCCCACGATGCCACGATCCACTCGCAGACCGTCTCAAGTGGCGGTCGCTTTATCCTCCCAGTGGGAGTGAGCCCGTGCTCTCCGCTGGCCATCCACTCGACGTACATCTTGCGCACGTAGTCCTTGAAGGGTTTGTTGACCGACACATCCAAGGGCTGCAGGACAGATGTTAGGCCACCCTGAATAACGGCCAGGTGGGTCTGCATGTCGCACAACTTCTCCTTCACACTCTCCACAAGATGCCCTTTGAAGCTGTCGAGCACCAACAGCGATGGCAGTCGCAGCAAAGCCCCTGGTCTCTTGCCCCAGACAGTGTCGATCCAGTCCTGCATCAGCTCCTCTTTCATCCACCCGTTTTCTTGAGCACGAATGTGAATGCGGGCCCCCAGCTTCATTTTAGGCACTGTCTTCCTCTTGAAGTTGACGAAGGGCGGGAGTTTGCGGCCATCCACTGTCACGGCAAGCATCACCGTGCTGCGTTGTTTTTCGAAGCCAGTGGTCTTGATGGGCACAATAGAGCACTGCACGGGCCCGGGCCGCCCGAAGTCGATTATTGGCGGGCCCGGGCTCAATGCCGCGGGCCTGGGCCAGGCTCGGGCTCGACGCCGTGGGCCCGGGCTGGGCTCGGGCTTGAATTCATAGGCACGGCCGTTAATAGGGCTGACGTGAAGTGTAGAAAAGAGCATCAAAATGAATATTCTTAGTTTATTTTTGCGCGATTCTGGCTGTTAGTTGTAAGCATTATTTTAAAAACGTGTTTTGCTAGGTCTGATGGTCACTATACTGCAATTTTAATGACATTTCTTGTACAGCATCAAGATTTTCTATTTGGTTGTATAACATAACCAAGATACGATTACAAGGAATGCCCTAGAGGGGAAGAACTTAATTCAGACATTCTGGAGCTGTGCACCTATGTCTATGTATGTACACGTGTGTTTTAGATATCGCACCAATCAAAATGTGGCTGCCATGGCCGGGAACCAAACACGCATGCCAGAGAAACACCACCGCTTAACGATTACTGCATGTGAAGTACTTCAACGTGCGTACATACTCGTTGGTTCAAATGCGGATCGAAAAATGTCAGCAATACCAACTTGTGGCCGAGACAACCACATGAAGTTGCCAAGAGTCTAGTCATCAAAGGTGATGATGTCTCTCGTGTAAGAATACGAGCTATTATTGCGCCGATGTTGCGTGAACTGCAGACGGTGCAAGCTAAACTATGTGCACTTTTAAACCCTTATTTTTTGCGTTTCAGTTCATGACGTGCTTGTACAGACTAGATGCTCCATCTGATCGCCCGGAATATAATAAACAAACTTTCTTTAGCGTCAAAGACTGGGCCTGGTCACACGCGCGGGCCCTCCCTAAGCCAAAAAATAAATTACCGGGCCGGGCCGGGCCCGGGCTTGAGATGGCGGGCCCGGGCCGTGCTCGGGCCAGGCTCACTAATGAATGCCCGGGCCTGGACCGGGCTCGGGCTAGGTGTTACGGGCCCGGGTCGGGCTCGGGCCTTAAAATCAGGCCTGTGCAGTGCTCTAGGCACAGACGAGACGCCTTTCTCGCTCACTGTGGTGTTGGGCAGCATGTTGAACGTCAGTGGCGTTTTGTCAGCGTTCCCAATCTGGGACATGATGAAGTTCCCCGTTCGGCGTAATCCAATTACGAAGCGGTGAAACAACACAATTTTCTCCTCGTAGTCCTGCGGTAACCGCTGGCAAAGGGTCGTTCTCCGTCTGAGAGACAGTTGGTGGCGTCTCATGGAGCGCTTCACCCAGCCTCTGCTCGCCTTGAATGCCGCAGCAGGGATCCCTTTCTCGTGCGCAATCTTCCTTGCTTCAAACTGTAGCATCTCGCACGACACGTTAAGACAGGACGACCTCATCTGTCGAACATACTTCAACAGCTCTTCTTCCACGGCAGGAAACTTTCCTTGCTTTGGTCCCCGAAACACCCTCCTTCCAGGTTTGGTATTTTGGAGGGAACTCTTCTGCTTCTTCCAATACCGCACGTGACTCGTTCACGTTGAAGTGCTTTGCAACGGCACGGTTCCCGTTTTTCTCAGCAAACTCAATGACACTGAGTTTGAATTTCGCCGTATAGTTATTGTAGCCCATCGCTACTGTAGCAAAAGGTGACTGACTGACGGCGACGGCAAAACGTGAACACAGAGGGAGGATTCCGTTGCAGCGCGCACGCAGGAAAGAGGCAGAGGATTCTCTCGCAGCACGAACGCGTAAAAAAGAGGCGGCAAGGCGACACCGCGGCAGTGCTGATACGCCCTCTCACACCTCCGATGCAGAAATTAGTGCTTCCGACTCCGCGTCTGCCTTTGTTTGTGTTGTGTGTGAGTTCTCACGGCGCAAAAGAAAGGAAAGGAGGAAGGCACACACTCGAGCAGTTTCGACTCCCAGCGCAAGGGTGTGCATGTGTCGGGAAGGGCAGAGCAGGGGAATGTAGCTGGCATGGAGGAAAAAAAGCTTTTTTTTCCTCCATAGTAGCCGGTAAGGGCGCCTGGATGTTCCTCCTCGCCTGCGCTCCGTCACGGAGGGGCGGAGTGGAGGCGCACGCAGACACGGAGAAGGGAAGAAGTGAGAAAAGAATGAAGGGACTATTGGCGCGGCATCGTGTATTACTACTCTCTCATGCGCCATGCCGCTGTCCAAAGCGTGCTTGTTTGTGCGCACGTGCCAATGTGTTCTCTTGGGCGAGACAGGGAGCGCAAAATATGCGAGTAAAATTTTTTTTCTCTAAACTTGGAAAAAAACTTAAGGGTGCGCAAATTATGCGAGGGCACAAATTATGCGAGTAAATACGGTATCTCGGATGAGAGAGCTGCTTATATCGAAGTTGAAGTTACCTGTAACAAAGCTGGCTGCAAGCTTCTGTGCCCTTTCCAACTGTTCTTTCAACACTTCCGTATACGAGGTCGCGGGTTCGATTCCCGGCCACGGCGGCCGCTTTTCTGATGGAGGCGAAAAGCAAAAACGCCCGTGTGTTCGAGATTTCGGCGCACGTTAAAGATCCCCAGGTGGTCAAAATTAATCCGGAGCCCTCCACTACGGTGCGCCTCATCGCCAGCGTTGCGTCGGCGCGTTAAACCCTACAATCAATCAAATCAACACTTCCGTATATGGGTCCCACACTGCGCATGCGTATTCCGAAATAGGCGTAATGTTGGTGAAATAAAGTGTTTCTTTTAGTGATTGAGGGGAATGTTTGAAATTTCTCTGAAAAAAGTACAAGAGCCGAGAAGCTTTTGCAGCTTTTGCATGGATAAGGAGTGTCCAATCTAATTTGGAGTTCAATGTTACACCTAGACATTTCATTTCTTGTACTTTTTGTAATACATTATTGTTTAAAAGATAGCTACATTGCAGTGGCTTTTTCTTATTAGTAAATGTTACATGGTAGCATTTAGCTATGTTTAAATTCACCTGCCATTGCACACACCAATCTGAGACTTTGAATAGAGACTTTGAATAAATCTGCTTGTAATACACATGAATCACCGACACTCTTGACAGGGTAGTACAAGACGCAGTCATTGGCGTACAGTCTGATATTTGACCGGATACAATTGGGTAAATCATTGACGAAAACCAAAAACAGCAGCAGCCCAAGAACTGATCCCTGGGGCACACCAAACAGAACTTCAACAGGTGATGATGACGTGCCACTTATGACTACCGTTGTTCCTGTGCACTAAGATACTGTTTTAACCAACCAAAAAGGAGACAAGGGATTCCCAAAAGTGATAACTTATGCAACAAGAGGTTGTGTGGCACTACGTCCAGGGTGTCTAGCGACCAGGAAAACCGGGAAAAGTCAGGGAATTTTTAGCCACCGGGAAAAGTCAGGAAATTGTCAGGTATTTTCGAATCAAGTAGTACCAGTCAGGGAAAACCACTTTGGGGCCTGCCCACACAGTTTTAGAATAGGGGAAACCAGTCGAACACAACGCGAACGCAAACCAAACGCAACACGTTCACGCGCGACGAAAACGTGAACCGCATGAAACGTTTTCTGCAAGGGAAAACGCGGCGCGTACGCCCGAGGCGCCCTGACGCCGCCGCGGAAACCACCCGCAAGGTGCGTGCCGAGCGGTAGGCGGTGGCAACATGGCGGCAGCACCGGCCGCGGAGACCTGACGTTCAGGAACGGTGGACGAGCACTACTGCGCATGCGCCAACTAGACATCAAAAAACAAAGAAAGCGACTTTTTTTTTTTTTTTTTTTTTTTTTTTTTGCCGTATGTGACGTCATGGTTTAAGAAAAATGGCAGGTGTTGCGCGGTCATTTCGCTGCGCTCTTCTCGTCGTGATTTTTGCCTGCCGTTGCAGCGGTGCATAGGTGTTTGTCTTACGATTGTGATGAAGGTGCTCTCGAAGAACTTCTGGAGAGCACTTACGGTGGTGTGCAGCGCGTGATCGGGACGCTGAGTGTGTGCGACTGCCTAATTTTCGCGTAGTACGTTGCGACGGTGACGTCGGGCGCTCTGCATCAGTTCTGCCGCCTCGATTTACGACAGTGATGAGTGCGTTCCCGTCGAACTTCTGCTCTGTGTTTTATTAGAGCGCCGTGTTGAGGCCGTTGGGCGTTTCGCCGCCTACGTACCGTGGCGAGAGGCAGCAACGCCGGTCAGAAGAGGGCACTGGGATGGCGCATGACCACTCCCATCGTAACCAAGCTAGCCACTGCAAACGTAGACCACAGGGCTGTGTTTTTGTCCCAGTACAACGGAGTTAACCTGTGCGAAGGTATAATTGTGTGTTCGGAGTCGTGAGGCAGGCAGGTAATGTTCACCATTGCGAAGGTGTAGTAACTACCATAATCTGTCTGCTAATCACTTTCTTGGTCTGAAACCTTAAGCCAGCTGATAATAGGACATGCAGCCGGGTGGGAGGTAGGGCTGCGCACAGGACAAAGTTTTTTTGTTGTTGTTGTTACCGGCTGTAGGAACCAAGCCTTAATAATACACATCCAGGCCTCAAGTAGTGAATGAGAAAATATTAACTAGTTGCACTTAGCCCTGGTGCCAACCATTTTTTTTTTTTTTCGTGGGCCCTCTCAAGTTACCGTTTTTAAAATTATCCCTTCTAAGGCACGTTCAAGCTGGTATAATGCCATGCATTCAACAGATGCTGGACAGTTCACCCAATATGTCCTTGATGTGTGCTGTCACATGCTGAAGAACAATATTGTACTTCAGTTGGTACTTTTAGGAACAGATCTTATGATGAGCAATGCTTTCAAGTTCATTTCTTCTGTGTTTAGCGTGACTGAGGACTTGCCTGCAGCAACCTTACCGCAAATAAGTTATTGCTTGTCGAACAGCACAAAAGTACCACTACAACTTAAAACTGAAATTAGTCGGGGATGAGGTTTTGCTTGTCAGTTTTCTCTCTCCAGCAGTGATGGCAATAGAAGCTGAGTAGTGGCGTTGCTGGGTAAACTTGCACCCGGGGCCCAGAAAATTTGTCTCCCCCTCACATATACAAAACAATTATTAATAATAAAACTAGTGTTATTGTTATTATTGATAATATTAATGTCTTCTATTGTTAGCATATGAAGGCTGGTTCACACTTGCGACTGGAGTTACCAAAAGCGATTTCTGTCACTCTTGTCACTCGGCATTGCTTTCATCGCGCAACAAGAGCGATTGGTCTCGACAAATTTTGTGTCTTTCATTTGGATACCAATGTAAAAAAACTTTTTACAGCTACTTAATGCATGGGCTTCGAAACGTCAATGCAAGCATGCATAATATGCGACATGCGATGCGAAATGAAGCCACAGGATACTTGATGTGTAGTTATTTATGAAGAACTGGCAATATATTAGAAAAGTAAGCAGCAAGATAAGCCGTGTGTTATTTAGGCAATAATAGCTACACGAGCTTGGTTTAGAGAACCCCAGACGACGACTCTGGTGCAGATCTCGATAAACTACACCGACCTTTTCAGTGAATTAGGCATCGATAAAAATCCTAACAGTAAGGAGCATCATGGTGTGTCACTCGTGAGCACGAAAACACCATTAGCCGAGAAAGGAGTGGCCAAGAGCTACTTGCGGCAGCACAGGGTGTAATGCGCCAAACCAAAGTAGCGTAGGGGAAAAGTGAAGGCTGATATGAAGCAGTGTGAGAGTACCACATCTTACAGTCGATACCAAGCGAATGGATGCCTGCAAGAGCAATGGAGGTGTGAGAGAGTCTCGGGCCTCGTCAGAAAACGGCACTATAAGGTGGTCACCAGAGGCGTTCGGAAAGCTTTGCAGCCCGCTGTGCCGACTAAATCATGCAGACGTCCCGTGGGCCTGGAGGAGGGTGGCCAGCAATGATAGGGCTGTTTAACGGCAACACATGCAAGACAAATAGTCGCTTCATTCGCATCAATTTTCCTGTGTCTAGGAACACACCTTGAACAAATTATGCTTGAAGGACCACAGGCGGAGCCTGGTGAAAGAAGGCTGGGGAGAAATAGAAGTTTTCCCAGCAAATAAACAGCAGCCGCCCTTAAAAAAAAGCTATTTCCAAGTATTGTGCAGGAAAAG
The DNA here is from genome assembly GCF_048455015.1 of Haemaphysalis longicornis. Lineage (NCBI taxonomy): Eukaryota > Metazoa > Arthropoda > Arachnida > Ixodida > Ixodidae > Haemaphysalis > Haemaphysalis longicornis. Next base: position 70,084,149 of record NW_027526422.1, on the reverse strand, counting down.
TGGTATACAATGTGAAAGAAACGGCCGCCCCATAAATTAGGAAAAACCGCCTGCGCCTGCCCGTTTGTCACTAAATGCAGCCTCTGTGGCAGCATGCAACTGCGGGAAATTTCTCTAAGTGAGAATTTTAGTATGTTTGAAATAGATACATTGTCGGGTCTCTTTATTTCTATGGTTATGTGATTACTGAGAATGGAAACAGATAGAAAGGGAACATTCAGCGTTGAAAGAGATGACTGGCCGTACATGAGTCGTCTAAGCGGCCAGTGCACGGATAGTCGTGTGGATGTTTGTCTGCGACAATGTTGTCACTTCCTTTCGTACGTTGTAAAAAGATTCCACCACACATTTGCAAATAAGTTAATGGACATTGGCATTTTGGGAAAACGAACACAGTATAAAGTATAAAATGTGAGGTTTGGGCTTTCCAGTGAAGCAGCCACCAGCCAATGGAGGAAATCTGAATCGAAGGAGGTTATGAAGCGATAAAGAAAGAACTCTTGAGTAAAATATCAGATTCGTATGGGCCCGAGTGTATCAGCGCCACACGCTGGCTCACACCCGTTCGGTCGCGCTCATCCCGATGTATTGGTGACGATTTTATTGACGTTGTATAGTCGACTAGCTCAAGACAGATCCTAGATGAAACAACCTTTTCCCAGTAGCTGAGGAAATAATATCGCCCTCTCCAACCAAAAGTAATAACCAAGAACAAGACGTTTGGGACCCATCTCGATTCCCTCTTCCTTTAGGGGTGACTGGGGTCGCGTTGTAGCGCCGGTCGCTCACAAAGCGCCTCGCCGTGGAGCGCGGTGCCTGCATGTACACAAGTGGGAGGGTTCGGAGGGAAGGATTTATGTTCTTTGCATCTTTTCCTCCAGTTGGTCACGCTTCTGGAGCGTTTCACCGAAGCCTCTTTTGCGGTCTGATGTTTTGCAGTACTGGGCGACGGTTTTGCAGCCGGACGTCGTCGTTGTGCTGCCTGAGTCACTCCAGTAGATTTTTCCTCCCAAATGCATGGGGAGGGGCACTCAGCTCAAAAATCGTGTATACGACACCGGGCGTCATGTCCTTTGTCGCACAGTCGTCAACATTTTTTTTCTAGTAATGTTCACAAAGCACTCAGCAGAACGATTTCACTAACACAGAAACTGCCCCTCACTCCCACCTCAATTATCGTGGGGTCTCCCGACCATATTCCGGGATGGGAGCACTCAGCGGATCGAATGCCTAATGATGGAAAGTGGGTGACGTACCTGGTGTTTATCTTTTTGTTATGCACTTAATTCGTTGTCCTGTCCTTTTTTTTCTCACCCTCCACCTTGAAAGATGGACCTACCAGAGCAAAATATTTAGGTCATCAGCTTCAAATATTTCTTCACTTAGAACTCCTTGGGACAGCCACACGAAAACCATGATAAAATGGAAAAAAGATGAACACACGGCTATCCACTTTATTTATGTGCGCAACGCAGATACTCATTTATATTGCTCTTAACTTACAGGGGAATGAAATAAAAAAACGTAGATTTACCTGATTAAAAGTTAGGTAAATAAAATAAATGCCTACATAACTGTTCTAGTTCTTGCATAATTTGTTCGACAAGCTACTCGTCCGTTGTTCTTTTAGTTTAATTACACGGGGCCGCATGGGATATGCCCCTTCCATATAATGCCATCTTCGTACAATTGCCATGTGCTGGCTGCGTCACTGGGCACGATGAAGGAAAGTCAACGACATAAAAAATATGAGCTATCAACACCCGACATCAGATCCTTCGCGATTGCTTAAATCGCAAATTGGTTGGTTAGTGCAAGCACTGAAGGAATCTGGTGCAACCAAGGGGAAATCGCGACAACCCATTTGTCTCGCCTAATGTTGGACAACTGAGCTCCCACCCCTCCTCTTCCACTTGCGCCCCTCCTCCCAACACAGGCTTAATTCGTACAGTTAGCTCCCCCGCACCAACCTTCATTGCATGTTTCACACTTACTTTCATTTCGTTTTAATTATCAGTCCCCGCTTCCTCAAGATTCAATCTTCCCCGTATTTTTTTTTTTTTTTTCAGGTCAATTTCACCTTCATTTCCTTCTGAAAATATGACAACCGGACCGGGGTACGGTCTCCGACGCGTCACTGTGAAGACTCCAGAAAATGCTAAACATTCACCATGACCCGTACACAACATCTCATGTGCGTAAAAAAAGCCACATAAATAACTGCTGAGGACACATGACCAAAGTCTCGTAGGCTTGGATGCCTCCCCCTTCACTCCTCTTCCCTACTGATCTCGTCCGCCACCCCAACAGTGGTTCTGGACGTGATGAAGGGGCTTTGTTAGGCCCCTGTCGTCCCATTGAAAAGCAAGCTCACTCGCTACACCCCTCCGAGCGTCGCAGTCGTATACCGACGCACCCCCTCTCCAGGAATCATTCCTTGTTCGCCTCCGCTCACCCTGCAGCCAATTAACTCCTCAAGCCGCACCCATCCTCGACATTCCTGGATGCCAAAATTCTCCTCGCTTTCTTCCATTGTACCAGGAAGCAAATTTGAATAGACTGGTGGGGACGTAAACTGAACAGGCCAAAGCTGTGGTCTCGTTACAGTTGTCTTCCAGTTATCGACGTCAGCATTACACATTGTAGGGGCACAAGTGGCACCCCCCCTCTTTACCGAGGGGCTGGTACCCGGGTCCCAGGGACCCCCGGCACCCCCTTAGCGACGCCACTGCAGCTGAGCGTTTTTTGTCGCTGCAAACGACAACTTACCTTTTGTATATATATTTAGAGGTGTGTGATTATCAGCTTTGCATCTGTGAATTGAATACAAGAAGTTAACATGGCTGTGAATTGAATAAAATATTTTTGGATACGAATAATAAAAGCTGGCTGTGAATTGAATATTTTCAAACCACACTATCTTTGTTTTGGTGTTTCTAGAGGGTATAAAGCATAGCTACTCCAAAAAGACAGCTTGGGCAGTCAGAACTAGACACATCTCTGTTCAGGTACTTGTCTTTGACATACAAAAAATTTAATGTAACAGAAAATAAAACATAGACATGCAAACCAGTGCAAGAAGAATTTTGCATACATTGCCATAAAGAAATATGGGTTCCTCAAAATACTGTGAACACAGTAAGCATATTAGGTATACTTAATATGATAGGCAGCAGTCCCCCCACCATCCTCAATGATTGAAAGAAGGCTGGGCATGCTAGTTGCCGGTGGGACCTCACCAACAAGCCAGCAATAACGTTTTATTTCTCACTTCTGCTATTATATTTATAGGAAACCTATTTTAGATTATAAATTTTGCTTTCGTAGTGTTGCACTTGACCTAACATACACCACAGTTAGCGAACACTTGTTTGGTACATGGCTTCTGCATTAGGCTTTTGGCACGGCTTCGGTGTCATGCAGAAAAACCAACCCGCTAGGTCTTACCATGTAGTGGAGCTTTAAAGTTTGCACGTCTTCAGATAGAGCAAACATTCGTTCCTCTACTATTTGTAAATTTCAAATATTTGAAACACAGCTGCAAATCGAATATCAAAAAGTACTCGCACAGTATTCTAAGTTGCGAATGTTCACACACCTTCAAATATACTGCCTGGTCACTTCAGTATAAGTGTATAATTTACACAAATAATTTCATGAACGAGAGTTAAAAATGCAGTAAGGTGTTTCATGCAAGTTTGACACATTTATTTGAAATCACTGATAAGCATTGGGTGCAGTTGATTGGATGCTTAACCGCTCTGTCTTCTCTGTACTATCTCCTACATCCCCTCAAACTCAACGGGCATGGCTTCATTTCTCCTACTCCCTTCTTTAGACACTTTCGACCTCCCTCGAAAAATACGCCATTGCCCTTGCAATAGAGCACGCTACTCTTAATGTTCCTACCACCACACCAGTATATATCTTCTCCGACTGTCAGTCAGCCCTTCGTAATTTCGCTAACCATTAGACCCACCCACACACCACTGATTTCGTCACTCCGATACTTGCATCGAATCCTCGGCCACGCTTCACACTGGTTTGGGTTCCTGGCCACGCTGGCATGTGCGGAAATGCCTTAGCAGACGCGCTCACCCGAGTACCTTTCCCGGGTTCACCCATGTCCTGGCCGACCTTGTACCACCCGCCGACGGTTCGTACTCAACACCGCACTTCCCGCCGTTACCAATTACACGCCCAACGCCTATCACGCACGCTGTACCTACCCCCCAGTTCCCGTCTAACTCGTGAGGCTGCGTGCCGCTTCGTGACGCTTCACACTGGTTTGGGTTCCTGGCCACGCTGGCATGTGCGGAAACGCCTTAGCAGACGCGCTCACCCGAGTACCTTTCCCGGGTTCACCCATGCCCTGGCCAACCTTGTACCACCCGCCGACGGTTCGTACTCAACACCGCGCTTCCCGCCGTTACCAATTACACGCCCAACACCTATCACGCACCCTGTACCTACCCCCCAGTTCCCGTCTAACTTGTGAGGCTGCGTGCCTCATTCGACAGGCTCAAACCTGTTCACTCCCCTCCCATCACATTCTTCACCGCATCTATCGGCGCCCTGGCCATCCTTCCTGCCCCAGGTGTTCTTCCTACCCATCCATCCCTCATTCTAATTGCGACTTCACCCCACCATCTCTTACCCAATCCCTCGCTTTCATCCCCTCCTGGGAGCTCCGGCTGTCTCCCCTGCCGACAGTGAACATCCAGGCTGCCCAGGAAGCTCTCTACAAACACGTGCACCGGATCCGCACAGGCATTCAGGAGTACTACGCAGATCCGGTAAATTGAACTTTCAAATTAGGACCTGGACTTAAAATTTAAATAAGTGTTTGTTCTCTCTCTCTCTCTCCTTCCTTCCTTTGCAGGGTGGGCATTCATAGGGGCACGTGTTGGGTAATATGTTGTGTTGTAGTATGTGTGGGTTTGTAGGCATCTGTAAAACGGCTTTGGACTTAGAGGTTGGTGAGAAAATCTGGCAGGTCTTTTCTGCTTTCTACGAATCCGTGGCTAGTAAATTTGAGGGCAGCAGTGCGTGCCGCCTCATTCCCTTGTAGAAAGGTGTGATGTCCAGATGAGGTAGATGATCACTAGCTTTTGTATGCATCGTAGTGTATTTGAGGTGTGATGCATCCTTCTTGATAAAGGGACATGCTTACTGGGAAGCACGGTGGAATCTGTCATGGCTGTGCTAGCATCTGTTTTTTGCAAAGTTGTGGAAGTGGTGAGTGCGGCGGGCATCAAGGGTTTCTTATGAGTGATTAATGGCAGACGTCCCAGGGTTTTGTGCTTAAATATGCATCAAAACAGTGAACTGAATGAAGGTGGCTACGCAGGCTAGTTGAGACTTCATCTTGGAAATTTTGGTCAAATGTCAGGCATGACTCAAGGAAAGGATAGAGACAGGAATGAGCTTCATCAACGAAGCTTCATTTCCCTCTGAGAGTGATTACAAAGTAAACAAAACCCTCATGTGACATTGCTCTAACACCACCTGTACAAAGCAATTACAGCTGCTGCACACTTCACACTAATTATTCAGTATTCTATAGTGCATCTGTCTCCCACCTTTATCACATAGGCCTCAAAGATTTCTCGTTCCTGTTTTGTGCCATACAACTTCAGCACTCTCGTCGTATCAAATTCTGGCATGCAGCCACCTGGCGTGCATTGAGTCTTGGAGTGGAGCATCAAATCGGTTTCTGTTCAAGTCGTCACCAATGCGGCATGCTCCCACCACCGCTTGTTAGGGCCTTGTCTACCCTATGTACCATCAAGATACATTGAAATAGGAACAACAAACTATGTGACTAAGTATATGCTGTGCATCATGGTGACGGGCTGTGTAGCCACAGGAGGAACAAAGTTACAAGAATTCATGTCCAACAGTGTTATGGAAATAGCATTTGAGAATGTTAATTTGGCCCACTGCCGCATGTCGTGCGGGGTCCCGCTACGGTAATCAAACTTTGTCACTGTGTAGGATCAAACAGAACACGACGAAGGCTGATCGCAGAAGCACAAACGGGCACCAAATGTGGTGGGCGAAATAAATATTTTCACAGACCGAACAGTGCCCTCTCGACACCCACGTGCAAGTTGGTCGAACTGGAAGTACATAATACCTTAGATAAACTGCACGAAGCTTACCATCACTCCCAAACCTCCCGCCTCAACCACCTACCAGACGAGACACCCTTGAACTCCTCGTATATCAAGCGCCCCAAGAACAGCTACAAAGTGTGCCCGTCCACATCCGTCAACACATTTGTACAGCTCCCATACCGCGATATACGCATCAATACGCTCGTCAGGAAAGCAACCCTCTGGAGACCAACGAAACTTACGTGGATAATTACAAACTTTTCGTTTCTGAGCGCCAAGAGTCCTCTGCAATGATTTAACAAGAATATGCAGCAGGACCATGACCTCCTGAATATAATGTCCCGCAACTTATGACAGCACGCAGCGATTACAAGACATGGGGTTCGACGAACCAAAGCGACGCGCAGGAATCACCTTTGTAGGTCGCAATAGTCTTGTCTGGTTATTTCTTTGTCATTGACCGTGTGGTGTGCGACAAGAGTTCCGTGCGAACGATCGTTCGTGGCTGGCGGGTCGCAATAGTCTTGTCTTGATATTTCTTAGTCAATGACCGTGTGGTAAGCGACAAGTTTCGTGCTAACGCACTATGCGCAAATAAGGCGGCCGCACACACTCAGCGTCTCAATCACACGCTGCACACCACCGTGAGTGCTCTCCAGAAGTTCTTCGAGAGCGCCCTTATCACACTCGCAAGCCGAACACCTATGCACCGCTGCAACGGCAGACAAAAATCACGGCGAGAAAGTCGCTTTCTTTGTTTTTTGATGTCTAGTTGGCGCATGCGCAGTAGTGCTCGTCCACCGTTCTTGAACGTCAGGTCCCTAGAAATATGTGCTATAGTTGATGACAGGGTAAGAATGCAGCTCCGCCCACAAGCGCTGTTTGGCCGCTAGCTGACTCTCCGCGGTTAGAAAAAATAGTTTGTTATATTGCAGCTGTTTATACCCATGATTACTAATATGAGCGGCTGACAGTATAACCATCTGATTATGATGTCGTTTATATATGTTTCATTCCGAAGAATGAATGATTTTCACAGGAAAAAGAAAAAGTCATCCTCATTGAAAACTGGCTCAGGAGAAAAAAAAATTACTCACTAAAACAAAGATTATTCTTGATAGAAACTATTTCCGGTGTATTTTATGCTTAAATCAAAGCTATCTGGGATTGTTTTTCTGTCTTACTGTTAGACAACAGAAATAAACATATAAACAACGCGCACACGATTTTTTGGGTCTGAATAGTTCGAATTTCGACCGCTGCACGTCACTTAGCCGTCGTCTGCTTGGAGAAACATAATCAACATAATGGTCGTCGTTATATTTTGTCGGGCTCGTCGCAGTTCGACTATTTCTTCGCTTCGCGTGTGCAATCATTGTCAAGAAATGTAGTCGGTACAATGTCTTCCACAGCCATCATCACCGCTAAATCAAGCGTCGTAAACGCAGGGTGGAAGAAAGGGGCGGTTCGTCGCCGCAATGGCTGGATGCAGTGCACGGACTGTGTAAGCCCAGGGTGAAAAGGAAACCAGCGGCGAAAATTCATCGGTGTCTTTCAGAAATCGGCCGCGATATCAACGGGCCACGCATTGTTCTATGTGACTGTTTCGAACGTAGTGACGCAGTGCAAACACCTATCGCGGCGACGCACGCAACCGTGGAGGTCGCGATGCCGCATGAGGTGTCCTGCCTTGCGAAATCAGCTGTTGGCGCGAAGAAACAAGCGTTATTTTATTCCGCTTCAACGAGACGACAACATAATATGGCGCGAGCAGAGAACTGCGGGATGTGAAACGTTACAAGACTAAGCATTTCTACTTCACGAGACACGCGAGTGGCAAGACGCTCTACGTCAGTTGGTTAGATTGACAGTATACAGTGTCATGCTTTCAATCCAGGCGACCATTTCCGAGGTGTTTCCCGGCGATGTAATAAAAGAGCTGCCGGCGTTTCTTTAGTGTCATATCACCACTGCGCAGTTTACAGTGGAATGATAACGCAGAGAACCCCAACTGGCAGTGAAAATTGATAGAAAAACACCCTAAGCACTAGCAGCCGCCTAAAAAAATTACTGTTGCGAGCTTTTATGAAAAAAAACGAATAGTGACCTACAAATGCATCCGTCCGAAGTTCATTTCCCAGTTGTGCTACATTCAACTTTCATTGGCTTTACACTGATGTGCAGCAGCCTACCGTGAAGATATTTTTATTGTTGATTAGGCTTTTGAAATAGCATACATAAAGAAAATATTCGGTTCAACATGTAGTTGCTTTGCAGCCATGTCATGTCAAGCTTTTGTTGAAGCATTTTAATTTCTGATAATCTTCCCGAAGCCAATAATCTTCCCCTATGTACACCAAACAGTGACGTCGAACACTGACTGCCCCATACGAAACCTGAACGAACAGCTATACAAGTGCACTCAATTCTTACTGCACCTATTTAGACAACCACACTCAACAGGCCCAATGATATGAGTATGGACGTGAGATCTAAGTGAATTATTTAAAAATGTGCCGACATCTCCGTGCAAGCATTTCCATTTTATCCACTTCTGCAACCAATCAGAGCACCAAACTGGAACAGGGAGAAGAAATATTTAATTCTCACTGCCCCTTGTCAAGGTGTCATGGGCTACTGCACAAGCATTTTCTATTCTTACCACTCTTTCAAGCCAGCAGCAGCAAAGTGGCAGCCTGAAAGCCTGACATTGGATCCATTTTTATTTGCTGCACCAGTGTTTTCAATGCCTAATGCAGCGTTAAAGCCAAAAGCAACAGTGTGTACGTGAAAAGCAGTGACTTCACAGCGTGAAGGTGTGGCATGAATTCATTCTAACGTACTACATAAGCATCTTCAACTCTCACCACAACTTCATGGCCACAAACTACAACGTGTGTGCGAGAGAAGCAGCGATTTCATAGCCTGAAAGTGTGGCATGAATTTATTCTAACATACTATGTAAGTGTCTTCAACCCTCACCACAACTTCATGGCTAGAAGCTACAATGTGTGCATAAAAAGCAGCGACATCACAGCTTGAAGGCCTGGCATAAACACATTCCAACGAATTTTATTAAAGCTTTCACTTCTTACCATAGCTTTCTAGTCAGAAGGAACAGTTCAACCTTGCAATGAGTTACATAGCATCTTGAAGAAGTGACCTAAAATCGTTGCGACCTGCTGAGTAAGTTTTTCCAATTTTTACTGCATCTGAACCAGCTGGAAGCAACAGAACGCACAGAAAGTAGCGACATGACACTCTGGAGGCCTGAAGTTGAACCATTTTTATATGCCGCATAACTGCTTTCTATTATTCTTGCAGCTGTATAACCAGAATCAACAGTGCATGCTTGAAAAGTATGAACATAGCATTCTGAAGGGGTGACATACCTCATTTCTACCTGATACACAAGTGTTAGCAATTATTACTGCAGCTCTGCAACCTGAACCACCTTCAGTCACTGTTTGAAGGCTCTCCACAGTTGCTGGAACAATAAAAACATCTAAAAGTGGGAAGCGGTGTTGAATCTAAATTAAAGTATGCTCCATGATAAGACGCTCAAACATGTCCTCCACCCTGTATAATAACAGTCTATCATGACAGAGACACTGGAAATCTGAATGTCTGCCAATACACTCTAACCCTTTTGTTGAAACTTAAACTGCACAAGCACCAAAATGCAATCATTAAACTACAGCCATCACTATGAAACACAGCTGCAATAGACAAATTTTTATAACTCATAAAGCCCATCACACAAACTGCATGAAAATAAAGGGAAGATAAACTATTGGTTCATTCCTACTAAACGCATTCAGCTATTTCAAAACAACTTTAACAGCTCATGACACTTATGAGAAATTCCACACTGCACACGAAATACGCAGCCTCAGTACATGCATAGTCAGTTTCTCTGATGCCACTTAGTGTAGCGATGGGAACATACGCACTAATAAGCTTAGCAGGCATAATAAAAAGCTGCGCGCGTGTGTATTTTTGGCAATGTATAAAAAACTACGTGGTCATGTTGCGGGGCCACACATTTCTGGCTTCCTTCAACGACGTGGTTCAAAATCCACCAATCATGCAGTTTTGCGGGGCCACACATTTCCGGCTTCCTTCAACGACGTGGTTCAAAATCCACCAATCATGCAGTTTCGATGTTTATTTAGCCCTCTTATACGTTTCAAAAATGCTACTGATGATTACGACCAACCAATCAGTCAAGAAACGAAACGCAACCACATTTGATTACCTCAACAATACTCGCACTCGTTCATACTTTTGTATGTTCGATAATGTGCCCATTGGCACAAACAGAACGCCATAGGCACCCGTCTCTCGCAGCAAGGCAGGTTCATACCGATTTTCTTAAAGCTACCCAACCCAGTCTCGGATAATTGTGCACGAACGTTTACTTCTTCGCGAGCCTCTGCAATAATGGTTTAATCACACATGTTTACGACGGGAAAAAAAAAAACGCCACACCGCTGCTCCGTTCGTACCCCGGCAGGCTAAAGCAATGCGCGAATCGGCAAGGAAAGATACCTTAAATTGTAAGATTTGGCAATCGTCTTAATAACGTGTTCGGCTGTACGAGCGGCCGTTTCCGGCAAAAAAACACGCCGCACACGTTTGCACGATCCGCGTCGGGCCGGACGGACACCACGTAGGCCTGCGCTCAACATCGGGCGCAGCCTATGCTCACAGCAACAAACGAAAACGCTTGCAACTTGTCACCGCTACTGCCGTAGACGAAAGCAAATCGCGTTATTTCGTCACAAAGGTTGCGTTACACCGACACAATTTCCACAATCACACCAGCAACAGATGCAGCTTCGACGCTTTGCCGTTCTCAGATCGAGTTCGTTGACGACGTTCCGAGTACGTAAAACAGTCCACCAGTGACGCCACGATTTCCTCACGTACGTACAAACCACGACGCGGCAAGACACACACGGGACAGGTGACGATAAGCGGCTTCTTGATGCACTACAGCACATTCGTAACACAAATCGCCTACAGAGCTGTTGGTTCTGGGCAACCTCGTTGTCGCTCGACAGCGCAGCAGCGGTGGGGAAGCGAGCGCGGCCATATTGGAAGTAGTTCTCCTTTCAAACGTACGTCGCCGGCGTCACACTACTTCTTCTTAGGTGATTCGGGTGAAAAAGGAAAAGGAAGTGCACTGGGGATATTATTGAGCCCAACGGGGGGCTCACCTGCATACAACCCAGTGCGGTGGGGAGGGGGAGGAGGGGGATATAAAGATTAGAGAGGAGAAAGGGGGTGATATAGGGATAGGTAGGCGAGCAACAAGAGCGAGGAGCCTCGACGTGAATCAAACGGCGAGACGCCATTGGTTGCGGATGAACACAAAATCCCTTTGATCTTGAAAAGCCGCTGCAGAGTTAAGCCCCAACCACATGGAGCGATTTTGCAGACGTACATCGATCTGACCCTGGTGTCGCAGCGGTTGCCCTACTGCTGGGAGACTGCCAGCAGCACCTGGGGGTCAGACCACTACCCCACACTGGTCACCCCCAGGGATGGCCGCAGGCGTGCTGACACCAGGGTCTATGCCGTCACCAGTTGGGGCAACTTCCGCAAGGAGCTGGCCAAGTGCCTGGAGGACCCGGAGCCCGACTTCCTGGCAGCTGTTGTGAGGAGTGCCGACAAGGCAACGGTACGGGGGGAGGTACCCCTATCCGCGGCACTGCCAGACCTGGAGCTTCTTCGGCTGCGGGCGCGCCGCAACCAGCTGCAGCGACGTGCCATCAGGAGCGGGCGGCCAGGTGACTGGACTGAGCATCGGCGGGCAGACGCACAGTGCAGACGACGGGCTCGGCAGCGACGCACGCAGGGCTGGCAGTCTCTCTGCTCCTCCCTGGACTCGGGCAGAAACTCAGCCAGGGCCTGGCGTGTCTTCAAAGCCTTGCTGCGGCCTGCCACAACCAGCCGGCGCCCGCTGCAAACTGCTGCCATCGCCCGGGGCATCACCGAGGCAGGCCTGGCAGAGATTCTTGCGGACCAGTTCGCCCAGTCTGTCCAAGCCCCCCCGCCTCCTCCCCCTGTCCGGCGGAACCTCACTGCGGCCGTCCTGCCGGAGCCCCAGGTCGTGGCCCTGTGCATCACTGAGCTGACCTTGCGGGAGCTGCAGGCCGCCCTGGACCGCTGCCCCAAACGCAGAAGCGCCCCGGGAATCGATGGGGTGACGTACCAGATGCTGCGAAACCTGGACGTCACCCACCTGGGGCCACTCCTGCGGCTCTTCAACCGCGCGTGGACAACGGGCATCCTCCTGGCAGCCTGGCTTGTGGGCCTGGTGTCTCCTATCCTCAAGGTGGGCAAGCCGCCGTCGGAGCCAGAGTCCTACCGGCCGGTGTCGCTCACGTCCACGGCGGGCAAGGTCCTGGAGCACGTGGCCTTGGCGCGCCTGCATTGGATCGCCGACCAGCGGGCAGTGTTCCGGGAGCAGCAGAGCGGCTTCAGGCGGCACCGCTGCACTGCTGACTCCCTGGGCGACGTCATCTCCATGCTTGAGCAGGTCCGCCACGACAAGGAGGTGGCCTACCTCCTGCTGCTCGACATGAAGGCGGCGTTCGACACTGTCCCACACGGCGCCATCCTGGAGGCGCTGGACGGCTTGGGCGTCGTGGGGCACCTCAGGGCCTACGTGCAGGCATTCCTCGCTGGCCGAACCTTCCGGGTCAAGGTCGGCCGGGCAACCAGCAGCCCACGGGACGTCTGCTCTGGGGTGCCCCAGGGGGGCGTGCTAAGCCCCTTCCTGTTCAACCTGGTGCTGGCCCCGCTTCCAGACTGCATCCCCGCTGGCCTCCAGTACCCAGTGGAGGTGGCGGTCTATGCTGACGACATCCCCATTTGGACGCACGGGCCCACCGGGGAGAACAGGCACGTGAGGGCGTGCCTGCAGACGGCACTGGACTCTGTCGCGGCTTTCCTGGCAAGCCGCAGCCTGGTGCTGTCCGAGGCAAAGACACAGGCCTTCATGCGGCACCCCTCCGGGAAGACCGCCCGCCGCCAAACGCCGGAGTTTGTCCTGAATGGCAAGCCCCTTCCATGGCGCCTCCAAGTCACATACCTGGGGTTCCTGGTGGACTGCCGGCTCAAATGGACACCAGCCGTGCGGGCCCAACAGCGACGTGCTGCCGGGGTACTGCATGGAGTACGACAGCTGCTGGCCCGTGGCAACGGGTGCTCCCACCGTGTGGCATTGCGTATCTACAACAGCATGGCCACGTCGGCCGTGCTGTACGCGCTGCCGCTGGTGACGCTAAAGCGCCGCCGGTGGGGGGAGCTGGAGCTGGACCAGCTCCATCCGGCCATCCGGCTCTGCCTGGGCCTCCCCAGGTACTCTCCCGTTGCGGGCACCTACACCGAGGCGGCCACTTGGACCATCGAGATGCGGGCCCTCCAGACGGGTCTGCGCCACATCGATCGGCTGCAGAAGTCCCTGGATGGGGCCGCCCTGCTGCAGCGGTTCCGTGGCAGGCCCAACTCGCAGATGGGCACGCTGCTGAAGCTCTACGAGGCGAACATCGTGGTGCCGCAGCGGCCCCGTCTGGAGCCGCCTCTGCCTGGCACGGGGGAGGCCCTGCAGATCGCCACCAAGCTTCCCGGGGTACGCAGCAAGCGCACCACCCCACACGTGGCCATCTGCCAGGAGGTGGCTACCCTGCTGCACGAGGGCGCCAGCGGACGCCTACATGTCTACACAGACGGCTCGGTGCTGCCCCACACGGGCACTGCGGCAGCTGCCTGCACGGCTCCTGTGCTGGGCGCCAGCCGAACGTGCCGCCTGCCCTTCCCTGCGTCGTCGACCACTGCGGAGCTGGCTGGCCTGCACCTGGCTGCGGACCTGCTGCTGGAATGGGCGGGCCAGGACAGCCAGGCTTTGGTCCTGACGGACTCTCGGCCAGCTCTGCTACGACCAGCCGTCCAGCTCCTGCGGGCATGTAGAAACATCGTTGGCTGCCAAGCTTCATGCGGTTGCCTCTGGCGGCTGCAACGTCCGCCTGCAGTGGCTGCCGTCCCACATGGGGATCCCAGGGAACGACGCCGCCGATGCCCTGGCCAAGGGTGCCCACCAGCCAGTCACCCCTGTCTCCCGGGACTTCACAGCATTCGACGCTGCACGCCAGCAGCTCGCCAAAGTGGCCCTTGCCATGCACCCAGACCGCCGTGTGGTGAGTGGCCAGACCCCTCGGGTCCTCCCGGGGCGCCTGAGCAGGGACGTCCGCAGCCTGCTGCTCCGGCTGCGGCTGAATTGTGTTGACGTGGCAGCCCGACTGCACCGCCAAGGCCGCCGCTCCTCCCCCACCTGTGCCCACTGTCCCGAGCCTGAGACGCTGGAGCACCTGCTTTGCTCCTGCCCGGAGTTTGCGGCACACCGGAGAGTGCTGGAGACTTCGCTCCAACGTCTTGGGCTGCCCCACCAGCGCCTGGAGAACCTGCTACACCCAGCAGGCCTCGACGCCACCTGCCGTGACGTCTTCCGCCTCCTGCTGGCCTACTTGGAGGCTACAGGACTTGCTCAGCGCCTATAGACAATAGGCGCTCAGCGCCTATAGACGCGCCATTGCTGCTGCTTCACGGATATTCACGTCGAGGCTCCTCGCTCTTGTTGCTCGCCTACCTATCCTTTTATCACTCCCTTTCTCCTACCTATTCTTTTATCACTCTCTTTCTCCTCTAATCTTTCAATACCCCTCCTCCCCTCTCCCCCCCCCCCCCCCCCCCCCGCACTGGGTTGTATGCAGGTGAGCCCCCAGCTGGGCTCAATAATATACCCAGTGCATCTCCTTTCCTTTTCACTTGAACCACCTAGTTAGTTAGTTTGCAAGCGACTTGGGGAGCGACGCGACTAGCGACGAACTACTTTTCGCCGCGGACCAAGTCGCTCATCGAATCGCTCGGTTCTGGGCCGCCAGAAACAGTCGCTCGCCTCCCGGAAGTGGCCTCGGCGACTAGCCAATAGGAGAGCCCCTACGTAAGCACGCAATCTCCGGTTTTGGAAGAGAACGGGGGGAAGACTTTGCAAATCCATGCAGACGGCGTTCGCGGTGCAGCGGAAAAAAAAGCTTCGCGTGGCAAAGCTTGTGTACACGCTGAAGCAGGAGCAAGAAGGCTCCCGCACGCAATGGGTGAGACCCGTGTGGGAAAAACGACGTCAAGAAAGCGAATTCTTCACGGCGTTCATGTTGGAGCCGAGAGACGAGGCGCAGAAGGAGGAGCGTAACCCAAACCAGTTTTAGAGATGCAATGAAGTGCAAAAAGCAAGATAGAAAAGCGTAATACTTTTTAGTCATGCTTTTTATGACATGAACAAAAATATGTTTGCAAACAACCAGCGTACCAAGCGCGTGTGTGCATCAACATTGAAATCGCCATCCTCAGTCGCTCGAGCAGTCGCTGTCATGTGGTTGCCTCGGTGAGCGACTTCGGTTCGGCGACTGCGGATCCTAGTCGCGTCGCTCGTCGCGTCGCTGGAAAAATCGCTCCATGTGGTTAGCGCTTTAAGCTGTCACCAACTATAGTCTGCCGTCCGCCGGCCACGAAGGGGGCTCCCACAGAACAGGGAGGATTTTAGAGAAGCAAAGGTCTAGCTTTGCCTGTAGTGCCAGAAAAAGCGTAGTGGCGGCGTCGTGAACTACCCAGTACGCCCGCTTGATGGCGCTGTAAACACGGCTTTGTAAACATGGCGGATGCTTTTTGCACAGGCCGCTTGAGCTCCTTAATAACATGGCTGCCCTCGCACGGCGGCCGCCGGCTCGCTGCTCCACGGCCGGACTGACTCTCCTCCTCCCGCGCGCGAAAGGGGCGTCGAGACCGGCCGTGGCTGCTCCTGCTGGCTCCTGGCTGGCACGCTGGTCGCGTGTTTACTTGCGTCGCGCTAGTGAAGTGATGTTACGCCAGGTGACCAGATGGCCTCGACTGGCACAGACCACAGTGAGCAGCAAGTGAGAACAAATCGTTTATTGACATCCGCAAGTTTACAGAGGCCAGGACATCATTTCATTTCGATCGCTGCAATTGTACGTCGCTTTCGTGACAACATTTTTTTTTTTGCCATAACAACTCGTTCACTTGCGCTAAGATTTCGAACGAAGGGCACAAATGAAGTATTGACGGCGACAACGGTTTCCTTTGCACCGTCTTTCTAGCGGAGTGCATAACACTCACCTTCTGTTGGAAGAATCGAATATTCTGGCCTCGACAGCTGCCTTCCGATGCGGAATTTCCCACATTTGTCATTCCACAAGCACTCAATTCCCGTGTTTTGCCAGTCCTCTCAACAACTGATGGACGCAAAAGCACATAACAGCAATAACAGTCACGAAACCGGTGCTCCGCGCACATTGAAACGGTCGGCCGTTGCAGCGGTTTCAATCATAGAGATGTTTCAATTTGAATTGGCGGCTTTGTGGTTGCGAATTCAGAAACGAGGTGGTGCACCAGTCGGCTGTTCGTAAAAAGTTGCGTACATTTTTGCTCAACGGGTGTTTGATGCGGAACTTGTTAATAGTATTTTTAAATAACACATTGTAATCGAACTGTGTGGGCTCTTTGAGTCACGGAATGAATGTTTTGTATTCTATACCAAAAGTAACATTTTGCCTGCGCCGTCTGGTGGGCTTGATGGTCGAAAACAGCGCTTTAGGTTGGTCACGTGGGGCGTCGATTTTTACGCCGCCTATAGGGAAGACAGGGAACGTCCAAGCTTGAGAGGCCTGGGGCTCCTCCGTGATGCATGCAGCGGCGGCGCTGTAGTCAATCGGAGCGCGGTGCCGGCCGGCGCGATGGGCAGCGGCGGACGGCGCTCTGCCGTGCCGCTGCTAAGGTGGCTACCGCTGCTGCCTCCATAGTTCTGCCCTATTTCTGGGCGGGTTCAGCCCATTTTAACTGCCCCTTCTCGAACCCTATCCGTTTCTGTCGAGAAACCAGATTAGCCAAATAAGTTCGCTCTCACCAGTACGAAGAGGTTTAACCGAAACGTGAAGTGACAGGAGTACGTTTTCGCGTGTTATGAAGGATCGAGCCTTGTAAAAACCGCGAATCGTGTCGCTACGCTATTTCGATTTCGACACATACTCGGGGGCTTCGGGAACACTGCCGGCACAGCGTCGTTTTGCAGCTTGGAAACATCATGCGGGACTTCAGCTAGAAAACAGCCGTTTTTTGTGAATACCCCCGCCGTTGTTAACTGATCTATTAGTCAGCGCGTGAAAATGTGTCTGTGGTGTGTCGGCGCTCCGCTTTTTTGTATGGCTCTTTGGAACCGACTTTCTTTGCAAGTTTCCCGAGATGTCCCCTGTACGTGGTGTATGTAAATAAAGGAGCTCGAACCGGTGCCTTCTGACCTTTCGCATCGTTCATCTGGAAACCCTTAAAGGGACACTGAAGTGATATGTAAACATTGCGGGATTACTAGCGCAAATTGTAGTCCGGAGTCCCCAGGCCATGTTTCGACCACTCTAGGCGCGTTTACGCGATTTTATTTAGTAGAAAAACTAATTCGAAAATGCTGTCCTCCTCTCTTTACGCTCGCCCATTTTCTGTGGCGTTTTCGTGTGACGTCAGGAGGGGATGAGCTGGCAATTGGCTGCGCCACGGCTGCGCTACTGCACGGCTCCCCGGCCGACAGAGTCAGTCGGCCCAACGTTTCGTCCGCCGGCCGCCGGCGGGTCGTCGCAATCAAGGAGGTTAAAAAAAAATTGCTTGGTCGCAATTCGTTCGCTTAGTTGAAACGAAGCCAGGACACGTTTGTGAATGGAAGAATGTGCCTTTCTTTCCTTGGTTTGTTTGTACACTGTATCTAGCTCCAAGTCAAGGTCGCTTCACACAAGCGCTGCACAAGCGCACATGCGACGCTTCGCTGACTGGTACGCCAGTAGGAAAATATAAGGCCTCTTGAAGGCGGGAGAAGAGTCAGCGAAGTCAATATAGGTACTAAGCAAATAAAATCAACTGATATTTTTACCGTACAGCGTAAAACTAGGGCGCGGGAAGCACTTTTTTGCGCTGGGCGAACAAGCACAGCGGTCAGCAGCACGACAACGCATCTGCGAACGCTTTTCCGTCTACGAAATGCAATTGCTAGACGTGAGCTACTGTGGAAACTCGGGCGACGCTTACTGCACGATCGCAGTACAACAAATAGTCACCTAAGCGGCTTGAAATGCCAAAACTAAATAAAAGTGTAAACCGGTTGTACAATATATACTCTATATTAGCAAGGCCTCCGCGTCCCGTTCCGTGGCTCAGTGGTCTGAGGCGTAGGTATGTCGCCGCGAATGTTTTGCAAGTTACGAGGTCGAATCCCCGCAGGTACGTGCTTTTTTTTTTGTAAGTTAACTTTTTTGTTTTCCGCCGATGTTTTCTATATTGAGTTCACCTTTTTTTGGGCCGCAACGTTAATGGCTACACGAACTAGTTCACAAAACGCGCGCAGGCTGGCACTGGCGCGCTAGCGAGTTCTCGTTGGCGTGCTGTTGCCATAAGCACCGACCGCTTGCAGGCAGTGGGCATAGGCCAGAATGAACAGACCCTTGGCCTGGTGCGAACACGCTTTTTACGATACAGGCATGAGGGAGGCAAGCTCCAAATATGGGGGAAAAGCGCATGACATTTGGGCGTCTGCGGGTACGCGGAGGGCGTTCATGCACTGCGTAGGTCTCGGCTAGTGAATGCTACGACTACAAGCCGTCCTGGGAGGCTTATCTTGTGCATTTTACAGCCGACAACATGGCAGAAGCGCGGTACGATGATTACTGAGATATTGAGAATGCCCATCCAACAACGCCATTGGTTATGTTTTACAGAACCGAAACCGAAACTTGTGTGATTACTAACCTTGGGCATCGTCCAATCACGGCGCCCCTCCTCCCAACGTCACAGCCTTAGTTGGTGCGGCCACCGCAAACCGCGCATGGTAGTTTTCCTTCTTTCGCGCTTTGTAAAATAATTACCGATTTGTCAACCGGATAAACGATGAAAAGTGTGCTAATTTGAGCCAGTCTACGCAGTGCAAGCAAAAACGGGAGCTTGACAAATTCACTTCAGTGTCCCTTTAAGCGCACGTCTTCGCGGCCCCCTGCAGTTACGTCCAGTCAACTGGGAATCTGTTAAATGTAAATGCCGAATAAAACATCAAGACGTGTGCACATGCATACGAATTTTTATCACCTTCAGTCATCAGATACAGTGATTTCTCCATAACTCGAACTCGGATATCTCGAAATACCGGTTAAGTCGAAACCTTCTTTTGCCGTGCATATACCTGCCATAGGCGACATTTTCCACCCTTTGTCTCGAAACGACTTTTCGGGGATCACGGATATCTCGAAATGTTGACAAAGAGGACGCAATGCAACATCCGCTGCAGGCAGCTGATAAGCTCTCGGTTAAAGCTTAGCTCCAATTACGCGCCGAACACTGTCGCGAACGGCAAATTTGCGCGGGGTACGCACTGTGCGCGGCCGATGTCCTGTTATCGGAGCGCTGTCCGACGCCTACATTGTTCATATAGCTGGGGAAGACGCTTCTGATCATGTGGACGACGACGTGTCTCAAGAAGTGCCAAAAACGGCAGGAACAAGAAAAACATATGCTTTGCCTGCTTTACAGCAAGATAGAATATAGCGTTGGCGACCAACAGTTGATGCGGCATTGAGAAGCTCGAGAACACTTTTTTGGAGCCAGATGCGAAGGCGAAACAGGCGAGCATCACGCAGTTCTTTTTCCGCAATACCTAGAAAAAAAATGTTTTTTTTTCTGCAAATTATTTTGCCTGTATTCCGGAAGCGTCCCTGTGCATTAGAGCGTTTGTTACCAGCACTAGCTCTTATTCCAGTGATCTGGCCGTATACATTTTTCGCATTTCGCTTAACCCAACACTCCGCTTACCTCGAAATTTTCAATTATTTGGGTACTATCAAACCTCTTTTGCGTGCCTGTAATTTTCGTGAATACCACGATTTGAAACATTCGCCAGCATTGTGTGCGTGAAACTGATTTTTAATAACACCCGGCTGCAAATCAGTAACTTCGCTTGCATTCCTCATTGCGCAGGTTCTTTTTGATCACCCACACACTCGAAGGGAATTGCGAGGCGCACGCGGGGAAAGCAAAACGGGAGAATATTTGTGTTATGGCCAATCCTTATAATCGCGGCTGTTTCAAACCAAGGAGTAAAAATATTGACGTTTATTTATACTGTCATGACCATATATACCTCGCTTGATCCCCCCTCCCCCCGCACTCTGCCCAAAGTATATAGGAACAAGTTTTTGCTGGCACATTTTACTCAAGCAAGCTTTCGCTTTTATTTTTGTCAGCCTACCAGCCGTCTGTGTGCTTGTCACCGTCAATGACGTTCGTGAATGACCCGGTAGTTTCGATGTGGAACAAACGCAGCTTCTGGTGCCGCAGGGAGCTCTTTTTGAACGGGATCTCACTGTCTGAACATTGATGGTTGAACGCCAAGCTTTCTTGTGAGCGATTCCTTGTCGTCTGAGTTTTGACTTTGACTCGATTGAGCTTTCACTTTTACTCGCACGCATTTTGGACTTATGATCGCGCCGGATTTGACATCGACCCTTCGCCGTTTGATTTCACGCAAAGAAAGCTTCGTGTTCAACCATCGTTGCGGAGTGGAGGAGTGGATACTTTTTCTGACTGCACTCCTCTCCAAATCCAAACTGCTTTAACCATGTTGGAATTGCGCATTGAGATAGACGTCGGCTTCAAAACGCGATGGAGCCAGCTTCGATTCGGACCACGGGAAGCGTTTTTTTTTCCCTCTCACTTTACTCACAAACATCACTGTCGTCAGAGACAGTTGGCTTTCCCGCAGTGCTTTTTCGAGGCGACATAGGCCATCAGTGATACATAGAAAGCTTCACTTTAATAATGGTTCAAGCGGTGGTAGTGAAACGGCTACGCTGGTTGCTGCGGTTTCATCCTTCGGTCTCATTCGCGAAATTCAGCGGCCGCAAAGAGGCTCCGTAGCCCAATTCGCGAAAAACTCGGGGCGTGAAACTAAAAGGTCATAGCCCTAGTGCGCTGCTACTTGAGCGGCACAGGCAGCGCCTCCTGGCAGCCGCGGCGGCATATTTTGCGCGTACGGGGCCGGCGCGGTCAGCCGCCCCCAGCGGCGGAGGTATCACAGAACGGCGCCTTTACGGGCGAAAAATAAGCAATTCTGCCTACATTTATGTTTGCCGATGGCTCAACAGTTACAAAAACAAGTATGGAACATCGCCAAAGAATAAATTATGTTGGTTTTTATAAGAATGTTATTAAGGAAAGCGCAGGCTGAGCTCGCGAGGAGCCATCTGATCACCTCAACGCTTGGTTCCAGCATTTCTCCGTCAACAGCGTCTGTCGGAGCATATGTTGGCTCTACATTTTTGTGGCTGCCCTCGTACGCAGGAACGTCAGCAAAACCACATTCTACATCATGAATTTGTGCGGGCACCTTTTTCGGGTGACGTGTACACTAATTTCGATGTTGGACAGTTTCAATAGCGCTCGTCATGCTAACATATTAATAAGCGTTTTATTTGCTGCTGTGTGCCCTGCGTTGGACGCGCAGATGCCTTATCCCACGCACGCGGCAACTTCTTGGACAATTTCTTCCCGGCTGTCGTGGCTACTAATGTAAAATCGCCGTCGCCGTGTGTTAGCCCCAGCCGCGGCATACAGCCTTCCAGCAGCTTCCTCGAAACAAAAAAAAAAAAGAGAGAAAAAAAAGCGTTTTGGGTTTGCCGACGAGCACAGAAACGAAGCAAGGGATTATGTACGTGAACTATCAACAAAATTCGAGAAATTTAGAAAATTGTACGTGTGTATGGATTCCTATGTCGCTTCTGTTCATCTTGAGGCTTTTAATTGCAGCCATATTGGTGCTTTTCTGACTTCTTCGTCTTTTTGTTTGCTTTTCTGGTTTGTGTTATTTTGGAATCAATAAACAGGTTAGTGCGGCGAATCGGTTTTCGTTTTGTTTCATTGGTTCATTTCTAGCTCTATTGGTATTTTTAGTTTTTCTTATACAAATAACATACATTTACATTATTATACAACAAATGTTTTAGTAATTGTGCCCTTTTGCGCGAATGCAAGGCGTTTGGGATTTGGTGCGTATTAATAATTTTGTGTTCTTCGGGTTGCATTTCCGGGTTCTTTATAATTTTGTTTTATTAATCGTGTGAATGTTGTGATTAGGTAGACTTCTCGATATAGCAAGTTCATTTTTATTCTTTTTCCTGTATTTTTAACTTCACTCGACAAATGGTCTACAGTTACACTATTACGACGCGTTAACTTCGATCTCCCATTGTGCGTTATTGTGCAAATGCCAGGCATTACACAGATTGGCCGGGTATTAGCAAAAAATGCTGATGGATTAAAATTTACGTTCCATATTTTTTCCTTACTCCCAGCCGCACTTGCATTTTCAACTATTCATTTGAATCACACCATGTTCCGGGGCTATATAGAGGGCCCTATTTCGGTCTGAATTTCTGCGTTGAGGCCGAAGACATGGTTGCTGCCGTCTAGTCTTTTTTTTTCCGCAGGTCAAGTAGCCTTTATTTTTGAAGTATTTCTCAGGGCCCCCTATTTATTCTAAGCCGCAGAACAGTTCACGCACGGCTCGCTTCGCGTAGTCACGCTGGCCCTGCGCGCGGGATACGCGGGCAGGCGAAGCGCGGTACGCGCAAAAGATGCGGCGCGTGTCGACAGGGGGCGCCGCTGGTTCGAATTCAGTGGCGCCACCATACCAGCGCACGAGGCCTATATGAGCTGATTGGGAGCTGATGTACCTCGTACCATTCGATTTCACCGCTCTAAGTGGCCGACAAACCCCAATGCGCGCTCCGCGGCAGTAGCGCGCGGCACAGGCCGGCCTGCGGCCGCTCTCACTCCGGCCGCTCGGGCGATGATGATGATGATGATTAAAGGCCTCCCCTTTGAATCGGGGTGATGGCGTGTGCCATCTAGTCTCTCAACTCGGATTTCTTTTTAATTCTGCCCTGCCGCTACCCCTGGCTGGGCTGTTATTTTATCGACTTCCCTGCTTTTTTTCCACCAGTACTCTAGCCGCTGCTTAGTAATACCTACTGCTGACCAGTTAATGTTTCCATCTATTGCGAAGCCCAGTGCCTCAGGAAGTAGGACTTTCCCCCCAATTCTATCCGGCTGAATCTTTTGGCATCCTATTACTATGTGGTCGATTGTTTCTTTATCCCTGCCACATACAACAGATGTCTCATCCTGGGACGAATATTTGCTCATGTAAGTTCGAGTTCTCAAGCAGCCAGCCCGCGCCTCAAAGAGCAACGCACTACCTTTATTGTTGTCATAAAAGTTCTCTTTCCGGATCTCTTTTTTGCTTGCTTTGTAGATTCCCAGCGACGCCTTCTTTTCCATCCTCTCTTTCCACATGAGCGTCTCTGTTTCCTTCACTTGCTTTTTAACTGCCCCCCCTTGTTTATTTGCCGCGGTCAAGGTATATTTAGTCGCCAGCTTTCGCGTCCTCTTCCGCCATTGGGTGTCCACACTTTTAAGGTACAGGTACCTGTGCACTCTGGCTGCCCAGTTCTTCTCATCTAAATGTCTCAGCCGCTCCTCAAAACGTATCTTACTTTGCGCTTCCCTCGCCTCAAATGAAGCCCAACCCATATCGCCTTGTTCCGCCTCATTTGTAGTCTTACTGTGAGCTCCCAGTGCTAATCTGCCGACTGCCTTTTGGTTAACCTCCAGTCCCGACAGGATATCGGACTTTAAGCATAATATACTGCATTAGAGAACGTGAGCGCCGGCACCATTACCCCTTTCCAGATGCCTCGCACTACCTCGTACTTATTGTAACCCCAAAGTGCCCTATGTTTCATTACTGCTGCATTTCGCCTCCCTTTCAGTTTGAGGTGTTCTTCATGGGCATTCAGGTAGCCTTTTCCTTCATTAAGCCAGATCCCCAAGTATTTGTACTTATTTACTAATGGTATGGCCTCCTGTTGAATTCTTATTGGTGCTGTATGAGCTTCCTCGTTGAACACCATGACTGCAGATTTCTGTGGGTTAAAATGTAGTCCTAGGTACGTTGCCTCATCACCACAAATGTCGGCCAGTTTTTGAAGGTCTTCCACATTATCTGCCAGCAACACTATATCGTCCGCGTGCATCAATCCCGGAATCCGTTGCTCCACCAACTCTCCATTGCTTCGGTACGACAAGTCAAAGCCTAATCCACTCTCCTCCAATCGTCTTTCCATTCCTCTAATGTACAGTGTGAACAGCAATGGCGAAAGGGGGCACCCCTGCTTTAAACCTCTTCGAATGTATACGGGCTCTGTGCCTGTACTCCCTTCCCATGTAATATGCGCCCTGTTATCCTCATATATTGCCCTTAGCAGCCCCACAAAGTCTGACCCAATCCCCTCTTCTTCCAGTATATGCCACAGCAATCCCCTATCCACGTTGTCATAAGCTCCCTTTATGTCCAGAAACAGTAGCCATGTTGGTCTGCCCTGCGCTGCCGAAATTTCGATGGTCTGGGTTATTACGAAAATATTATCTTCTAGGCGTCGACCCGGCCTAAATCCATTTTGCAGTTCCCCTAAAATACCGTTACTTTCCACCCACTTCAACAACTCGACTTTGACGGCTTGTATAGCTAATCTATAGAGCACTGACGTGACTGTAATCGGCCTGTAAGAGCTCGCCTTGTCCTTCTCTCCCTTGCCTTTATAAATCAAACGCATTCTGCTTTCGTGCCATTGCGTGGGAATCCTCTCGGATTTTATAGCGCGCTCGATGGCTCTATACAAGTGCGTCTTTCCTGCTGGTCCCAAATGGTTGATAATCTCTATTGGGATACCATCCGGTCCTTTTGCCGTACTTTTGGGAACACTGTGTTCTGCCTTTTTCCAGTCCAAAAATTCGATATTAAATTCTTTATCTGTCGCTCTTCTATTGGCCACATGTGTCCGGGTAGCCGATATCTCGCGTGTTTGGCCGAATGTATTTGCTATGACTCCTTGTAGGTATTTTAATGCGCTGTCCCCCAGAAGAACGTTACCGTCCCCGTCCTGTATCTGAGTCTGCACCTCTTTAGTCGTTGTTCCCAATGCTTTTCAATGATTCCAGAATTTTTTTTTTGGGGGGGGGGCGCTCTTATCCTTCTTACGTATACCTGATACCCATTTCTCACTCGCAGTTTTAATCTTTGCTTGTACTAGTTTTTGCACCTCAAATTTCTTTTCTCGGTACCGGCTCCACCGTAGCTGCACCTCTTCATCCTGATATCCCATTTGTGTTGCCTTTCTGTGCAATCTAGAAGCCCGTTGTCGCTCTTCAATAGCCAGTTTAATTTCCTTGTCCCACCAGCTTCGTGGTTTCCTTTTACCCCTCCAGCGGTTTTGTTTCCTTACTTTGTATATTTCCTTCTGTATACAACTCACAACCTCGTCATATTCCCACACCTTCGTGGGCTCGGCCTCTAATTCTCTTTCTATGCTATTGACAATGTCTGCTACCTGCTTTTCGCTCAATTTCGGGAGCCCCACCTCCGGTGTTTCCTGCCTAGCCCCTCCACTGTCAAATTTCAGGATTATACGCCTGTGGTCGCTGCCCAGGCTGTTTTCTCCTTCATCTATCGTCATTTGGTTCCACCGCTCGTACGTGTGCTCCGAGACCAGGCCGTAGTCTATGCAAGACTGTCTATTGCCGCTTTGCCACGTTATCTGCCCGTCGCATTTATGCTCCCGGTTAACTATTACTAGTTGCTGTTCTTCACACATATCTAAAACCATTGAGCCGTTATAGTCCGTATATCCATCTAGATCCTCAATGTGGGCATTTAAGTCGCCTACTAATATCACCTCGCCGGATTCTTTAAATTTCTTTATGTCCTTCCTGAGGCAGTCCACCAACTCTTTATTTTGTTCTCTGGCGTCATTCCCTGTCCACAGATAGGCCACTCCCAACCGTGTCTTTTTTCCACCCACCGTTCCACAAACCCATAAGTGCTCCTTACAGCCCTGATTCTCCCTTTGCCAATTCCCTCCTCGCCTGATCAACATGCCCACACCCCCACCTTTCCTCTCTCCCGCTGCCCTGTTGCACCCCACCCATACGTAGTCATTCATCACTGGTGGCTCCTCCATATCTCTCAGGTGGGTTTCAGTCAGGGCGTACACGTCAATTTCTTCTTTCTCGAGTTGGGTTTGTATCTCAATCCATTTTTCCTGCTTGCGGCCGCCTTGCATGTTTATGTAACTAATTTTAGTTCCACGGTTTATTTTCCTTTTCTTTGCTTTACGTTTCCGCCGCCGTGCATCAGTGCCCCCTCCCTCCTGCCCTTCGATACCACCTCCACTCAGTCCGCCTTCTTCTTGAACGTTCGGGGCCCCCCTAAAAAAGCCACTGCGCGGGCTGCCAGTCGGTGCCCTACAGGCTCAGCTAGACGGCCACTGAAGTGTATGCCGTCGAACACAAACGCCCCGTTGCGGCCTGCACGGACCAGGTCCCGGTTCAGGTTGACCACCTCAAACTTCATCGTTTTACCCAGGGTCCAAAGCTCCCTGTTTGCCGCAACCACCGCCCTTTCTACGTGGACCCCTTGTTTCTGAACCTCCGGCACCGTGCAAACCGCAATCTGCACATCCTCCGAGACCGCCCTCAGCTCGGTGACCCCCTTCGCAATCTGCTTTGCGAACCCTCCGCGTCCCTGCAACACATCGTTCACACCCCCCATTATCACTACCAAGCTCCGATTGCTCGCAGCGCCCTCTGCGCAGCGCTGTGCGTGCATCAGCGGCGCGGACACGCCTTCCAATAGAGAAAGCGCGCGGACGGCAGACTAGCACAATTTCTAGGGACCCTAGTAGTGCGGTAGCTCCAACGGCCGCTTCTAGCCTCTCTTTAAAATGCTACTCAAGGCACAAACGCACTTGCTTGTGCAGGAAAGGAGCCACCGCAGGCACGAAATCGTCGACGCGGCCGTGAAAATACCGCGCACGAATCGCGTGCAGAAACTCGCTGTGCGGTTCACGCACCTGGCTTAGGTTGCTGGGTGCATTTGTTGCAGAGGGACGTCTAGGTGGTTCCCAAATCGCACGCAAAACGGGCCTTTTTTTCCAGCGAATTTTAAAAGGCAGCGTTATTTGGGGGCTAATCTTGAAAGAACTTCCTTATGACATCAGGAGCCAGAATTATTTAATCAAAAAGGAACATGGTTTAGCGCGAACCCATGAACCGCATGGGGTGTTTTCTGCTCGCGAAAGCGCGCCACGCACGTCACAGGCGCGCTGACGCTGCCGCGGAACTTACCCGCACGCTGCGCATGGTGCTGCAGGCGGCGGCAACATGGCGGCGGTTTCGACCGCGAAGTGGGGACGGGAGCTCCAGCGACCGCTAAGCGCTCTCTAAAATGCCGCTAGGCACGCACGAAGTTGCTTGTGAGGTAAAGGAGCTTATAATGTGGGTGAAAACGGTACAATAAAACATCATCCGCGCCGCTACTGAAAGGGCACATGCACTACCTGACGGGGTGGTAAGCCTTAACATGTCTGGCGGAGCCAGCCAGCTGCATCGAGAGCTTCGAAACTGCCGTCATGAGGCGCGCGGCTCCCCAATGGCGCAATTAAGTCGTCAGGGTCCTCCCACTGCTGCGCGCGACGTGCGTCATTTTCTGAGCGAGGCAGAAGCTGCCGCGCGCGCGAATCGTCGACGCGGGCGTCAAAAAATCGCACGCGCAACACACCATGCAGTTCACGTTGCATGTCAAGCCAGGACAATCAAGAAAAAAAGCAAAAGGGGCTTGCTGAAGCGCAACTTGAAGTTTCTATCCCGCAAGATGAAATAAACTCTCTGAAGCCGTAACTGAAGGCAAGGAAACCTCAAACTGAACAAACTGAAATTAAAGTGCATTTTGAGAATTAGGGCACTTGCAACAAATGTGTTTTTCCGTATGATAGAATGTCTTTTCTCTATGCTTTTTATATGCTTCACGGACCGTTTCCACAAAACGGCGCGTGTTGTATTGGTCAGGGAATTTCAACTAAAATGGTCATGGAAAACCTGGAAAAGTCAGTGAAATTGAATTAGCCAATTTGCTAGACACCCTGTACATCAAACGCCTTTTTAAAATCTAAAAATACTGCGTCTACTTGCATTCCCTGGGCGAAAGAGAAGGCAACATACTAACTGCATGAGCTGGTTTGTGCGGGTACACATAGGCGTCGCAGTACCAGGTGTCAGATTGTCCAGCACACTTAATTTGACGTGGGCGACGCGTCGTGCTTGGTTGTAGATGAGATGCATATTGCATAGAATTGAAGTGACTCTGATGGTTTTGCGAATGTCGAGAAGGATGCGCTGTTAGTTAGAAGGGTAGTTTGTCTAGTTTTGGTGACTTTGAGGCGGGACAGCTGGGCGACATTGTGGGCTTCTTGTATTCTTCCTATGTGTTGTGAAGTCCGAGTTTCAGTAATTTGCATGTGGCCATTTCCGGAGGTAGACCCAGTGCAGTTTTATAGGCTCGCCTAATCATAATGTTTAGCTTCTCTTTTTCAGCATTTTTTGGGGCGAGGTATGGTGCACATAAGTCATCCGACTAATCAAGATAGCTTGGATTATGTGTGTGGTGTCGGCTTCTTTAAGACCATATCGGCGACGAGAGACCCGCCGAGTAATGCTAACCAACTGACTCAGAGTTTGTTGTAGAGGGAGAATAGTGTGAGAGCCGGAGCCGTGCTTCGGGATGTTGAGGCCTACAATTCGGAAGTGGGATACTTTAGGTACAGGTTGGCCATTTATGTGTAGATTAGGATCTGAGATTGCTTGTTCCTGTTTTTTGTGAGTTCTTTTGCATAGCGTGAGGAGTGCGGATTTTTCAGGGGCGCATTCCAAACCACGAGATTGCAGGTATTGTTGGGCGATCTGTATTGCTTCTTGAAGAGCGTCTTGGGTGCCTGTGGAGCCCATTGAGTTCCGCATAGTCAGGTAGTCTGCGTATATCGTATGCTTGAGGTTTGGGATGTGTTGGAGGAGAGGTGGCAGATCCTTCATGGTGATGTTGAATAGCAGGGGGGACATGACTGAGCCCTGTGGGGTTCCCTTTGGGTATTGTTAAAATGTGGGGGACTGAAGGTGTCCGAGGCCTAATGTTGCGGTGCAGTCAGGTAGGAAGGAGGATACGTAGTTGTAGGTCCGTTGGCCACAGCTTATTGAAGCCAGGCCAGCATAGATGTGGGAGACGTTGTCAAAAGCTCCCTTGACGTCTAAAGCCAATATGGATTTTTTGTTTTGATTGCTGAGATTGCCTATGATGTCTTCTTTTAGCTCTAGCAAGGTGTCCTGTGTTGATAGATGTGATCGGAAGCCATACATCGTGTCCTGGAAGTAGTCGTGCTCTTTTATGTGCGAGAGTAGTCTGTTGTGAACTACCGTAGATGTTCAAAAACCTTGCGTATGCAAGAAGTCAGTGATATTGGGTGAAGGTTTTTGGGGGTGCGTGGCTTGCCTTGTTTTGTAATTAGTGTAATGTCTGCATGTTTCCATTGCTGGGGTAGGGGTGTGGCTAGCCAGTGTTCTTTGATATAGTTGAGGAGGTTTTCTAGGGCTATGTAATCCAGATTGCGAAGTAATTTGTTGCGTATCTGGTATCTTCCCGGGATGGTGTTGCGGGGGAGTTTTCTGATCACCGCTTCGATCTCAGCCATTGTAAAGGGTTTGTCCAATGCGGGGTTGACTTGACCAGTGTACAGCGGGGCCTTGTAGGTC
This sequence comes from Haemaphysalis longicornis, assembly GCF_048455015.1. Taxonomy (NCBI): domain Eukaryota; kingdom Metazoa; phylum Arthropoda; class Arachnida; order Ixodida; family Ixodidae; genus Haemaphysalis; species Haemaphysalis longicornis. The sequence goes on along the minus strand of NW_027526422.1, from coordinate 70,054,222 downwards.
TTGGGGCAGGTGGTCGGCTTTAATATAATAGGGTTTCAGAGTTTGCTGAGCAGGCCGTCCTCTGTTCCCTGGTAGTTGTGCATAAGCCGTTGAAGCTGGTGTGCTGTGGCTTGCTTGGACATACCTGTCCCCAGAAGGGAGCGTAGCATATGCGATGTTCGTCGAGTCCAGTGTTCCTTGCAATTTGTCGCAAATATGTGTCCAGTTTTGCTAGCTCAGCCGTGTCGCGTACGCTGCAGCTTCTGCGGTCAGCTTAGCCATGCGACCCTTAAGACGGCGGTTAGTGCGGTGTTTGTTCCATCTTTTGCATAAGCCACAGCAGGCATCCCAGAGGTGGAGAAGGTGCACGTCCACTGCGGGGTGATCTTCAGTGAGAGCAATTCTTTGGTGTGTTGCTGGGCCATTTAGAGTTTTTTGGAGGTCCATTCTTCTAGGTCGGGGATGGGTTCTACAGGTGCTGCCTTGCGGAAGCTCTTCCAATTAGTTAGATGGGTTGTGCCAATTTTACACTTCTTGTTTGGATTATGCGGCAGTTGAATTTGGATGATGTAATGGTCGCTGCCCAGTGTCTCATCAAGTGTGGGGTCGTGTCCCGTGATATGCTGTTGCCGATACAGGTAGTAACTTGGGCGGTATTGCAAAGATGCAGCTGGTTTTGTTGTATTGCATCGTACAGGGCAGTGCCTTTTTTATTGGAGTGGATGTAGCCCCACGTAGTATGGTGCGTGTTGAAGTCTCCCATGATTATTACTTTATGACCTTTTGTTTTTTGGCGGATGGTGCCGACTAGTTGGTCAATGCCGGGTAGGGCGTGATGAGGAGGGCTCTGTATGTTTAGCACAGATAGGATGGTTTGCTGTTTGTGTAGTGGTATGACTTCTACAAATTTATAGTCCAGTTGTGTGGGTGCAGTGAGTTGTTGAGCTTTCAGGGTGGATCTTACTAGTATGGCTGTGCGGGGGATGTTGGATTAGATACAAATGTTGTGTATCCACTAAAGGATATATTGTCAGTTTAACTGGAGTTTTTTGTAGTATTACGTTGTGCATCGAGGAACAAGAAAAAAAAGCTAGAAACGATATTACGGGACCACACCCGATTGATCACGCGACGACCACAAATACCAACTTCGTTTTGGATTCGATGCAATTCCTGGTGCAGTACTCAGCCCGAAAATTGTGCAACCCTTGTAAGGCACTGTGGGCATAGCCACTTTTATTTTGCCCTCTGCATGTTTTTGCAGCGCTTAAAAAAACGCAGAAACGGTTATTTTGACTAAGGTCAGTATTTTCAGTATTTTACATCTGTTATGAGCAATCCCTTCCCTGGATGGCGCTACTGGTTCAAACTTGCGGCTGTACCGCTACGCAAGAAGGCCTTGCCCACAGTGCCTTACAAGGGTTGCACAATTTTCGGGCTGAGTACTGCACCAGGAATTGCATCGAATCCAAAACGAAGTTGGTATTTGTGGTCGTCGCGTGATCAATCGGGTGTGGTCCCGTAATATCGTTTCTAGCTTTTTTTTCTTGTTCCTCGATGCACAACGTAATACTACAAAAAACTCCAGTTAAACTGATAATATGCGCACGAGCGATTGGTTTGATGGCAACATTCACATGGCCTAAAAAGAACGCTGTGATTTTCTTCAACAAAGCATCGATATTGAATAGGGTAGCACATAGAAATGTGGCATCTGGTATTCTACTCTTGCACAGGTGTTCTTTTGACAGTGTGCCGTTGGGTTGGATTTAATGATTCCTGCGTGCACACATCTCTGTGCTCTGACGCAGTCTCTGGAATGTCCCTGATCCAAGCATTCAGCGCTATTCCTCGAGTTAAGTGACCAACCAAGTGCGCATCAACCAGCTGCTAAATTTCCAAGCACCTACGAGGATACTGTTCTAGAGAACTACCCAGGGATCCATCCACACTGGGTCTACAGCAGTTTCTCCAGTACAACCGGTGATCTCTTTCAACTAAGTCCACTGTGATTTACCCACCGCACACGATAAGCAAGTGACCTCACCACTTGCCAGTCTCAAGGCAAGGCTTGTAAACGTGTTATGCAACTGTTCAAAGAACTTGTGTACTTAGCCCTATGCAGAGCTGTGGACACATTATTCCTCGATGTGACAAGTGTGGACGGTGACTTCGTGACCGATGTCCTAGTGTCTGACCTGGCCAGAGCAGCTTAACTTGCTACTATCCATGGCGGGGTTGAACATGAGGTTATTAGTGTGTTCTGTTGATTATGTGGAACACGCGTCAGTTTCTGCTTGTCACGGGCCTGAATTTTCTCTGATGAGAGAACATGTCTGGCCGTCAACTGGGATTGCGTATACCAGGTGCAATCTAATGCTGTCAGTGTGGGCATTGCTGATATTATTTTGAGTTATTGTTGAATGGGGTTGCTGTTCTGACCTTCATTGTGTGGAGGCGGTCTCTGGCAAGATCTGTCCATGTCGCCAGCTACAACAGGTGTAGCCTTAAAGGAGCCATGAAGATGGCATACAACGGCAGCCGCTTTTCTGATGGAGGCGAAAAGCAAAAACGTCCGTGTGTACGAGATTTCGGCGCACGTTAAAGATCCCCAGGTGGTCAAAATTAATCCGGAGCCCTCCACTACGGCGCGCCTCATCGCCTGCGTTGCGTCGGCGCGTTAAACCCTACAATCAATCAATCAAATCAATCAAAGATGGCATACAACATTGTTTTGTTCAGAATATTCTGTTTTATAGTACCCTTAGCACTTGTCTGGCCACAAGCGTATATTCACAGGGAAATTTAATAATTAAACCCACCGTTTCAATCCCGCTACACTACATGTTTCGCAACTCCTACCTAAAATGGGTAGTTAGTATGTCGACTCCCTGCTGAATCCAAACACACTTATCCGCCAGAGACCTGCAGTGAGGCTGACAAGGGCATGATTACTGACTTGGTTCCAGTCGCCCATCCTAGATGACAAACAACATCACTCTGCCTTGGCCTCTACAAATTTTTTTCTAGGAACCTTAGCTCTGCTGATCACACTGCTTTCATGCTCGGTTAGCTTCTCATCGGAACTACGGTTTGTTGTTATTTTTTCCTGAAACATTGTTTATGCCTTGACAAACAGGTTCAAGAAAGTGCCAGTGTTACTTATGCCAACTGGCCGGTGCCTTGTCAGTGCACCCACTACAGCGGTATTACACTGTGCCAGTTGGTAGTAATTTTATGCGTGGTTCTTGCATGGTTACATGCTTGTCTAGAACTTCCGTTGTTTATTCCACCTTCTTACTCTGATCAAGTATAAGATATGCACTAAATTGTAGAGGCCAAGGCAGAGTGATGTTGTTTGTCATCTAGGATGGACGACTGGAACCAAGTCAGTAATCATGCCCTTGTCAGCCTCACTGCAGGTCTCTGGCGGATTAGTGTGTTTGGATTCAGCAGGGAGTCGACATACTAACTACCCATTTTAGGTAGGAGTTCCTCTAACTTTAAAGTAGATAGCCACAGTTACAAGTTATTGAAAAATGCAACTAGTTTCCGGTAACGCTTTACTGGTACTCGTCACTGACCAAGACTGCTGGTGAGTCATGTGGTTGTTCCTTATTTTACTCAGTAGATAGCCTACTGGAGGGAAATTTGTGTTAAAAGTGATATCGCTGTTATTCTAACCAACGTTACTAGAATAAGCTCGGTTTCAGAGCTCCGCATCCCCGCCAGCGGAGGAGGGTGGCCCAAACGGCGGTCACGAGAACTAGTGGCACTGCAGTCAAGTCTTGCGTAAGGTCCCTAAAATTACTAAGGTAGCGCCATCTTTAGATCTCGCCGCCTTTCGCCCTCGCCCGCGCTCCTCTCTTACTTCGTTTTTTGCCATTTTTTTTTCGCCGGCGAACGCCGCGCGCCATTGGCCAAGGGAAAAGTCACGTGGTTTTGTTTTTTTTGCTCCGCCGCCGGGTCGCCTCGCCGATGCCTCGCCGGCTGGGACATTGCGCAACGCCGCCGCTGCGACGCCATTGCTGGCTTCCGAGCCACCGTCGCCACCGTGCTTCAGTACCGGAATTAGCTGCTCGCTTCGAAAAAATGTCGCACCGGTGTCGTTTTAGGTTGCTTCTCGGTGTCGATGTGTTGTGCCTTAGGCAGCGCGAATATCGTCAGGCAGGGCACAAGACTTCGTTATTCCGTCCGGGAAACGCGACGCAGAAAGGAGAAAAGTTTGGTTGCATAGATTTGAACGGACATACTTCAGGCCGACGCTACCATCACTCTTTTGCGAGGTAAGTTTCTGAATGCTTGTTCTTGCTCTGTTAAATTCTGCGCGAGCTTGAGCGGTCACTTACGAAGAAATGCGTATTCCCTTCGCGACCGTCGTCCACGCTTTGTTCTGAGTAGGCATTGCGCGCAGCGCCGAGTTCGTCCCGTCGTAAGCTTTAGTTTGGATAAGAGGCCGTGTATTTGTCATGTGCGCGCTTAACTTCCAGCATCAATATCAGCGGCGTAGCATGTTCAGTCAGTTGTCGTGAGGGTTTCGTGACGCGAGAATTGTTCACCTGAATTCATGCTTGTTTTGGCCGACGGCAGCTTGCGTCTGACCATGTATCGTGTGCGTTCCGAGTGCGTGTACGCTCTTTTTGGCGTGAAGTCATGTTTTGTGTGTTAGCTACCTGGGTGGTATTATAATCCCGTTGTTATGACATCGGAGTGATTTGCTGCGTAATATGGGCTTGGTCGGTGCGGCGCAAATTGAGGCTGTTGCGAGAAAAAAAAAATTGCGGCTAGGTAAAACAATTTAAGGTCAGCTAATATAGTGACCGCGCCGTTGACGTACGTTTGATGCGTAATTTCTGTTATCGCTTTATTAAATTCGCGCACGTTTGAATGAGCACTTCAAATGCATATTCGCACCGTAACGGCTGTACGCCCTTTCTTCCGTGTATGCACAGAGGAACGTTAATTACGACTTACGTTTGCATTACACGTGATGCCGTACATTTGCAGTGTGCGCGCTTACTTCATCTTAGTAGTCAATGGCGCAGCGTATCCAGTCATTGCGATTTGAACCAAAACACACTGGGCGACTATATTATTTTCAGCAGACGTATTTTTGTCCAGCAAAGCGCTTGCTAAACGGGTTTAGTGTAGCGAGTTGAGCGGACGCGGCACTGAGCAGATGCGCGAACACGAATTTGACCATGCTACGGTAGAACAGTCACTAACTCCCTTCTGCAATGCATTATTGCCTATATTTGCGGAGTGTTTGTGGCGCATCTCAAACTCGGTGGCGACATTTCTTTTCCCTTCTCAATAGGATTATTTCACGGATCAATTTGAGCAACGGATATTGGAGAAGCTTGGCGTTAAAAAAACTAAACCCAAATGCCACTCCCAACATTTTTTCTCACGGGAAGCCACGTCAGCAGCACAAGCCACCTGCACGACGTCATTACGGACGTTTGTTCCAATAAAATATGTATTTGCTGGCACCAATTCATTTTTGTGATTTATTGTTTTCTCTTGATAATCATCGTGACATTGGTCCTCTTTCGAATTTCTTTCGGGTGTATCTCTGTGTTACTGCAATGTACAAATCTGCCAGAATATATCCCAGCACAAAACAATTCTGTCCAGGCGCCTCCATTAATAACGGCTGTAAACGACCGCGCCCGGTGAAAAAACGTATTGCATGATTAATTAACTGCAGTAACTAGTTACATAATTTGTACCTAGAGGGACTGTAATTTCAGTTTACCCGATCGATTGATCGCAGTCTTCTCTGGCGCGTATTCCCAGAATTACAAGTCTGCGTTTTTCACTAGGTTCGCACATGAACGTACGGCCGCGAGTGTAGTTTAGTGTATCCGGCTGCGAAGTCGGGGAAGCAGGGGCTTTTCACGTCGCTGTACGTGCACACACGCACAACAGCATGTGTATGTTTTTAGTCTACTCACAGCAGCCTATAACGACATGAAGGTGAAGGAAACATTTCTACGAAAACGGCAAAGCACTCTAAACTGCGCGTAATTAAGGTAGGCTGTAGGTCGTTAGTAAAAGCGGGCGCAGAGTGAACGCCGCTGAGGATACACAATTATCGCAAGAAAGGCGAGTGCAAGGACGCCAGCGCAGCGCTCGAACTACGGCATTTGCGAATGAAGCGCACTGTATACTGCCGCGAACCGTGCGCAAGACCTCTGTGCAGTGATTGCACGACCGCAGTCACGCGAATGCAAGAACGGAACTACCGTAACAGAGCAGTTTGAAATGTCCACGCTCGATCCTTTCGCATTCACGAGCTATCCTGAGGTGTTACAGAATGCCGCACACGTAAACAAAAACCGCGCTGTGCGTATGCGCCAGCGGCATCCGCCCCGCAAATATCCCCTTGTAGACAAAAATATAAAACAAAACACTATCACTCAGTGCCTGTTGGTAAAACGGGGCTCTAGAAATCCTATAAATGCTACCAAAGAGCGATTTCGGCGCGAAAACAAGAGCAAACTGCAGCGAGCGCCCTGAAGCGTAGCGAGGGCGTCTGCTCTCAAGTGGCCAACAAATATGGCGGCCCCGCCGCGGAGTTAAAGGGACGGCGGCGCCGCGGGTGAGGGGAGAGAAAAAAGAGGAGGGCAGCGGAGAAGGAGGGAGCAGTTGGCGCTACCTTAGTTCTTTCAGGGACCTTAGTCTTGCGCTACTCCTGGCGCGTCGTCTGCTTCGGCGGCGGGCGGCCGCTGCAGCCGACCACGGCGGGCCGCCGCGCAGACGTACCGCGGCAGCTTTCTAGTACTGCTATTGCTAAACTTAAACATCTATCATCTTTCCAGTCGACTAGCTTAAACGCCTTCGTCCTTCTAGTCGACGTTACCGCATCACATTTGTGCACTGTTTAAGCGGAAATGCAATGGGTCGCCTGTATGCACTAACCTGCAAGCGCAGCTCATTGGCTAGCTAAGAATCGACGGTCAGCCTATATTTTAACTGTCTACATTGCGTTTAACTTGATTGACTGTGGGGTTTAACGCGCCGAAGCAATGCAGGCGATGAGGCGCGCCGTAGTGGAGGGTTCCGGATTAATTTTGACCACCTGGGGATCTTTTGTGAAAGCTGTGCCTTTATAAGTGCTTTTATCTCCACGTGGCAATAGGACAGTTTTTCTGTATCTCGTCGGTGCAAGGTCCCATTAACCAGCTTCCGGTGTAGAGATCCTATGCTCAACTTTTATATCCGCTGGGCTGGTCCCACCTCATCTCGCCTTTGTGCACTCTGTGGTGCATACGAACATTAGATCACCAAAGATGAAAGTTCGCTTTACAGTTCTTACGCTCAGTTCATCTGTGACAAACGCACTCGTATTTTGTGAGTTCACATTAAAGCTTGATTCCGCAATTTAAAAGTGCTCATGGTACGCCTGTATTAACAAGGATTTTTGACCGCCATTTTGATGTCTTGAACTCAAGAAATCCGTTCAGCTGGTCATACAAGACACCTCCCTGAAAGGCGAATCAGTCTTCAATGAGGACTTTTTTTTTGAAAAAGGCTGAATTGTACATAGCATGACACAAGGATGCACAAGAAAAACCAGCGTTTGAGGGCTTCAAGAACATTGTATTTGCAGGACTCCTTATATGTATGTTTGCAGGACTCCTTATATGTATGTTTGCAGAACTCCTTATATGTTTGTATGTTTATGTGGTGCAGCTTAATGTATGTTCTTTTCTTTTCCTGATGTACCCACTCCTGCTATGTCTCGTGTATCGAGACAGCAGTATCTGTAAATAAATAAATAAAATATGTATTCACGGTGTCAGCACCTTTTGATGTGTTTGTGGTGACGGGAAGCTGCCGAAATCGCTCACACTCAAAATGACTCCATACCACATCGAAACATTTCTTGGTTGCGTAAAAAGAAAATGGTGGCTAAAACAACAAATTACTGCCTCCCAAAGCAGCTTTTTACAGAATTACATATGTGCTGTACGCGATTACATATGAGCGAATACGCATTCAGCCGTTCACGGTGTAAGGTATATTTGCTCGAAACGTTCCAGAAGAGAGGCACATGGAGGAAGCAACAAACGGTACACGAATTTTATTCACCTCATTGTTTACACAATTTCAAAATAAAAAAGACACACGATAAAAGACTAACCAATTAAAAAAACTGCCTGATTTATCAACGTTAGGCTATGAGGCGACTTATACAAAACGCACGCACTTAAAAACCGCAAAAAATACGAAGGCATACCAGCTAACCAGCTTCCTTCAGTTCTGGTTCTTATCTGTCGTTTGCAGATTTTACGAAATAATAGACTGTCTGCTGTGTTCATACACCGTTGTGCGTGCAAGTTTTTCCGGTTGATTTCAGTCAGAATGGGCTGAACCTGATTCTTGAATACACGTTGGCAATCTTCTTCGACAAAACTTAAATGTGATTGTCGATGCATCGCAGTTCAACAGATGAGGCTCCAACTCGGCAAGTAATATTTGTTCAAACAATACTGTCAACACCTCCACTATTGGCGCTCACTATTTGCATATAACGGCTGCATTAAACGTGTAGAACATTAACCCTTGCATTAAACCTGGAAGCACTAAACCCTTTTTCCACGACGTGACGCAATTTCAAGAAGTATTTCGATGGTGCCACGAGACCACCGTTTGTTTTCGCAGTAACGACTTCTGGAAGCTCAGTGGACATCAGTGTAGTGCAGTATTCATTGTGGGATGCGCCTCCATATACTGTCCATGCCCCAAATACTGCTGTATATGGCACTACTGCACTGAGAACAAGCGAAAGGCTTGTGTGGAAGTCGACCCGCTGGGTGTTATAGTTATCATCATTAAGTACCTGCAACAGCGATGATCTTCTTAACGAGGCAAAAGCTGTTGCGTTTCAACGAGGTTTTCATCACCTGAGGGGCAGAGATCAGTCACAACATCGCAAGAGGAGTTTCCAGTATCTGATGATGCAACTTCTGTTCTAATAAAAAGACGCTTGTCGGCAGCTGTAAATTGACACGCAATAGGGCTGTTGTTTTAGCCGCCCTTTCCTTTTTACGCAACCAAAAAATGTCGATGTGGTATTGAGACATCTTGAGCGTGAGCGAATTCGGCAGCTTCCCGTCGCCACAAACCCATTAAAAGGTGCTGACACCGTGCATACATAAGGAGTCCTGCAAATACAGTGTTCTTGAGGCCCTCAAACAGTGATTTCTTTGTGCATCCTTATGTACAATTCAGCCTGTTCAAAAAAAGTCATTATTGAAGCCTGATTCACCTTTCGGAGAGTTGTCTTGTATGACCAGCTGAACGGATTTCTTGAGTTCAAGACATCAAAATGGCGGTCAAAGATCCTTGTTAATTCAGGCGTACCATGAGCACTTTTAAATTGCGGAATCAAGCTTTAATGTGAACTCACAAAATTCGAGTGCGTTTGTCACAGATGAACTGAGCGTAAGAACTGTAAAGTGAACTTTCATCTTTGGTGATCTAATGCTCGTATGCACTACAGAGTGCACAAAGGCGAGATGAGGTGGGACCAGCCCGGCAGAATATAAAAGTTGAGCATAGGAACTCTACATCGGAAGCTGGTAACGGGACCTTGCACCGACGAGATTCAGAAAAACTGTCCTATTGCCGCGCGTAGATAAAAGCACTTATAAAGGCACTGCTTTCACAAACTCGTTGGGTCGTTTTTGGTCGTGGTAAGACGGCGCACTAGTTATAAAAACTACGCTGAGGAGGGTAATTGGCTTAGAAACTACCGTACATGAAGTTAAACGCAATGTAGACAGTTGAAATATAGGCTGACCGTTGATTCTTAGCTAGCCAATGAGCTGTGCGTGCAGGTAAGTGCATACAGGCGACCTAACGCATTTCCACTTAAACAGTGCACAAATGTCATGCGGTAACATCGACTAGAAAGACGAAGGCGTTTAAGCTAGTTGACTGGAAAGATGATAGATGTTTAAGTTTACCAACAGCAGTATTAGAAAGCTGCCGCGGTGCGTTTGCGCGGCGGCTCGCCGCGGTCGGCTGCAGCGGCCACCCACCGCCGAAGCAGACGACGCGCCGGGAGTACCTCAAGACTTGACTGCAGCGCCGCTAGTTCTCGCGACCGCCACGCGGACCGCCTCTCCAGCGGAGCTTTGAAACTGAGTTTATTCTAGTAACGTTGATTCTAACAAGGCAACCGTTCCTATGAACCAAACTGTATTTTGTCTTCATCGCAATTTTAAACCTACTCCTGCATCTCTCTTTATACAAGACGACATGCATCAGTTGCAAAGAAACGAGGTGCTGGTTTGCTGCACTGCACCTCTCGCCTAACATCTGTCAAGCATTCATCATAACCCAGACTAATTCGAATTTGAGACTTAAAATTTGGAGAGTGTATTCCTTTCCTAAGGTGGGGAATTTTCTGATTATGATGATGTACCTTCAAGGGTATGCATGTGAATGTCTTTAATTGAATTAAGAGATTTTAAATTTAACTCGTAAACAAGTTTAAATAAATGTTATCTCGCAGAAACATGTTTTTTCAACTTCTACGATATCTTTTGGGGTTGTTTTTATCCCAAGATTACTCGTACAGATGCCTAAAAGTAAATTACAGAATTTTTAGATATTTTTTGTAAAAAAAATGACCACTCAACAAAAAAGGGTGTGTGTGCATGTGCGTACCATTGCAAGCTAGTTGGTGCAAGTTGCTACGAGAAAAAAGCAGCACTACAAAACGATGAATGGCAGAAAAGATAGGCATCATTTTTTTAGTGCTGTTTTTTTTTCTAGTGTTTGTGTGTGTCATGTGCAAAAATTTTTAGCTAGACGTTTGTTTCAACCATTACACACGCCAGAAAGCACAAAAATGTGCATCTAAAAAAACTTTGTGGAGTTTGACTAAAGTGGAAGCTTGGGCTTATTATACAGTTAAACCTGGAGGTAACTAACCTGTATGTGGCGATTTCCTGGATTTTACGAAGTTTTTCGATTCCCCGTTACCACCCCCATTGAAGCCCATGTGTTTTTTACAACCTCTATGTAACGAAACGTCGCAGCAGTTAACCTTGAAGTAACGAAGTCGGCGAACGGAGTGGTCATTGTTTTTTGCACTTTTGCTCAAAAATCGCCCGGCGGAATGGACTAATTTAGTGAACGCCAGCACTACCATAAGGAGCCAGCAGCAATGATGATTATGATGATGATGAACGTAGGGTCTAGCACCACCCATGGCAAACGTAGCAGTCACTTCCGGTTCTGCTTGTCTAGCGTGGCCCCACACCAGCTAGTAAGTGTTACTAAACCATTCACGTTTTTTTTTTTTCGCCCGCACCGCGAATCACGGTGTGTTTCCATGTGTGAGTGCAGTTTCGGTTCCAGGCTTACGTTTTGAGGTGCTAGGTCACCCTGTCGATGTGTAGTCCCGCTCCTCCACTTCTCTCTGTGGTATCGGTTCGTCGGCGATGAGCGCTGTTGCTAGAAAATGAAAAGTTGTGTCTTTTCTAGAAAAGGGCACAATTTTAAATGCCGTCTCTGTTGGCAAGAAAAAAGAATGTTGGTGCCTAGTATCCCTAGCAAAAATTACCAATAGACAAAACCAATAGCCTATTGGGTTATCGACACCAATAGGTATTGGTGTATCAGTCTATAGGTGTATTGGTACCTATTGGTGTATTGGTCTAGTCCTGTAGGTCTATAGGTGTATTGGGACCTATTGGTGTATTGGTCCACTCGTATAGGTGTATTGGTATCATGGGCCCACTGGAGCACCAATTGAAATATTGCCAAATGCATGCCAAGGCCTTTAGTTCACTGCATTCATTTGGCCATGCTACACTTGCTTCAGCAAGTTTCTAAACACAACGTGGTCCCACTACCCTTCAAATACCACAAAGCCATAAGTGCTGGTTGACTGCAGCTTTATTGCCCAACAGGCTGTCAAATTTCCGGTGCATATATTCCTCGAGTCAGAGCTGCAAGACCTGCAAAAACAGTATGGCAATAATTAGAAACTTCCGCAATAACTGCACAATGTTATAAGTGTGTCTAGCATTTCGTCCAGGCGAAACATACCACTCTACGGCAGCACACCGCCAGACCCCAACGAACTACGGTGCGTCAGTATGCCGATGTGGTCGCAACGCTTCTAAAGCTAGACATTCCGTTTCGATTCCATCTGGATGAAACATTACCCGCGGCACTTCACTTCAGTCGTTAATCCGACATGCATTTGTACTCAGTTCACACGTGGTTTCATCGATAGTGGCTTTTCCAAAAATGAAAGCGCCGATTGTTGAACTACTCTGCTATTTTTAATAAAAATTTTATCAGAAAATAAAAGCTTCTACAGCTTCACGGTGAAAAGAAATGTATACATACCTTCAAATGCAAAAATCCGAGCTGTGTAATGCGTGCACGTTCGTCACCTCGCCGTGCGTGAAGACAATAATCCTTGAATACGAGCGACGTCGAAGGGGTCTTTACATTCTAGTGCTCCACAGATGATGTCCTCGTAACATTAAAACTAACAAATAAAATGTGTGGCACTAAAATTCACAAACACGGTGACTGGCCGCTGAGATGAACGCCCACGCCGGGGATCGTGCCGAAGCGCCGGACATGGAAGAAGCCATTTTGCTTTTTCTTGCATACGAAACCTCCGCCAGGTTCATATTTTCAGAGAAGCATTATTGAGCAGTTTTAATGAATGTATTTCACCCTAAAATTATGATGCCATTTTAAAATTTGAGGTTAATTATTTTGGTGTTAATTTTGATTTTGTAGACTTTACTTTCTGCAAACATATATGAAGTACGACACCCATCCTAAGAATCGGCCGTTGAATCGGCACCCAAAACAAATATGGCCGCTCCGCGGCACAGCGAGTTTAGAAAAATGTGAGTTGATGGTTACGAAGGCGAGCGCTGACGCTCGCGCAAAAAATCTATAACTACTGTAGGCACAGAATCACACGCGCGGTGTTTTTTGTTTGTCGCAAGCATTGCGGGCAACCACCATGCGCCGGCGTCTGCAACTCGTTGCTACCAGGACATTTCTGATCGCTACAGGGACATTATTTTTGAGGCGTACGTGCTAAATGCAATATGCTTGCAGCCAACGTGAATCGAATGTCTTCGGGCAGAAACATATTGCTTGCAGGGCTGCAGATTAATTTTGACCACCGGTGGTGTGTACCGATCGAGCGGCGCAGTGCGAGATCGACACACGGGCGTTTTACCTTTCTCCTCGATTTGGAAAACAACCGCTGCGGCCGGGATCGCACCCCCGCCCCTGGGCTTAGCAGCAAACCGCCTAAAAAAAGCTAACAGCTCTACTTTTTATTAGTGCCTGTAAACCAATAGCACCGAACAATGTATTTGACCAATAGATATCCCCTATTGGTCTATTAGGCTGATACAACCAATAGCTATTGGTTCACTATCCCAATAGCTTTTGGTCCCAATAGCTATTGGTCCCATTAGGACCAATACAACCAATACGAATTGGTCTATTGGACCAATACATGTCACTCTATCGGACCAACAGATTTTGTATTGGTCCTATAGATACTCAAATAGAACCAATAGCCTGACCTATAGGACCAATAGATTATTTCTATTGGACCAATACAAATTTCTATTGGAATTTTTGCTAGGGAAGTCCCAGCTAGCACCCTCTCAACAATCTTGAGTACGGTAAAGAGCATCAAGTTCGCCCAAGAGCGCCGTTTCAGCGCAAGTTTGGTCCTTGTAATGTGTTAAGGCGCAGAAAAGTGTCAGAAGGCGGAAGCAATTCTTAAGTTACGTTAATACGTGGGTAAGTTACCTTGCTTCGTTGGAACGCCGTGTAGTGCCTAAGGTCGTGCGAAAGCAGGGGGCACAACTCGCGCAGTTTTCGCTGTGAAATAAATTAATAAATTGCAAGTTTGCCTCAGATTTCTAAAATTTGGCTTCGTTGCTGCTTCATTCCCACGAGCATTAACTCGAAACCTGCACGCAACGAATATTTGCGAACTTTTATCAACTTCGTTACGTCCAGGTTTAGCTGTAAACAGCGTGAAAGGGAAGGAGAGAAGGGAACATACCACAGTCCAAGCTTTGGCCCAGGCATTGATGCGTCCAAGTACTCAAAGCAAAGTGCATAATTTTAAAACTAGCGCAGCAACAAGTCTTGTTTAACAGGTAACAGTTTCAAGTTCATTTCTTTCGTGTGAAAAATTAAAACAGTCGCTCTGGAGATATCAACAGAAAGAAGGTCGAAATTTATACCATGCAAATAGTTCATGTGCAAACTTTTCAGAAAGTAGGCTCTGCCTTCCGGCTATTCTGACCTGAACACACAGGGCACATGGCATGGTCCCTTATGGCTACCCATGTTGTTGCTCTGTGACGGCGGCTTTCAGCACACCTTACTTGAGCCTTCCCCCGAAAACCACTACATACTGTCATGACCTGAAGCTGACCCCCACCTATCAAGCCCACCTTCCCGCGTACTTCAATCATGAAACTCTACGACTTGGATCCGATCTTTCTTCCTCATACTCCCCTCCTCTTTTCCCCCCCCCCCCTCTTTTCTCCCTTTCTCCTGTGCACACCTAATGCCGTAGTTGGGTTACAGTGATTTAGAGCTTGGTGCGGAAGCCGTGCATGCCTAGATTTGGCTTCATCAGGCCTCAGTGTGATTAAAGGTATTTTATCAGTATTATGCGTTAGAGAGTTATTGTGGCTAGTGCAGGCTACGCTGGGGTCGGCAGGTAGCGGGACCCTACTTCGCATGCACACTCGGGCATGGCCAGCAGGGCCACCCCTTAGAGTTTCCTCGAATATTTACTAAGAAACTCTTTGGGCCACCCTTCGCCAGAACAAATGCACGGCGAGTTGGGGTGCTTGTCCCTGCGGACCGAATGAGCACTTACCCATTCGAGTCCCGGTAGCTGCGACCGTAGCATAGCGCATGCTAGCCACTATGCTGAAACTCCCTAAAGAGTTTTAGCATAGTGGTTAGTGTGCGCTAACACTACGGCGGCGAGTTACCGGGACTTGACTGCGCATGCGCGCGTGGAGAGGGTGAGAAAGTCGGCCCTCAGCAGAACGAATGCGCGAGCTCAGTGGCACTAACAGAATATCCTGGCGAACATTTTAAGGAGAAAGCTTAACGTGTTTTAAATGATGCAGTTTGTGCGTCAAATACTCCATGTTTTATTTTGGGCCTTGGGCTTTGCAAAGTCGTATGATCGATATCAGAGTTTTATGCTAACATGAAACTATGGTCAAGATGGTCAGATCCAGATGGCATCAATGATCGTGGCCCGCCACCCTTTGCTTTGACGTTTCGACCATTTCTTCCTGCACGATGTAGATGCACAAAATCAGCTATGCAGAGGCAGCCAGGCGTAGCAGCTCCCAGCGGGGCACTGGGGGCGAGACAACACAGCATAATACAGGCGGGTGGCCAGCCCATCACCAGCAGCCTCAGGCGACAGCCAGCGTACAGAAACCCCCAACCACCCAGCCTGCAGCGCAATAATAGGAACAGCTGGTCCCTGTGCTGCTGGCCCTGGTCCACAGCCTCATGGGCAACCTACCCACTGAGAACCAAGCTCGTCTAGCAGCCCACAGTGGCCTTAGCCCACTTTAGTCCCCTACCATGGCTAGGAGACCCTGCAGGATTGGCCAACGGCCCCGCATCCTGCAACTCACTGCTATGGCAAACTGCTGATCTTGCAGAGACACTTCAAAGAGAAGACTACCATGTCCTTGCTCTGCAAGAGGCCTATGTCACTGACCCACCATGTCTGCTTGCACACGGCACTCATGCACGGCACTCAGACGCTGGGCACCCACCTGCACATGCCACGACTGCGATCTGCGTCAAAGCCACTAGTGGTTAGCGCACCTGTGCATCTGACATTGGTTGCAGCAGGGTCTATGAAGTGCGTAGCTGTGACTGTTCGCATGGGCACCACAGACACCACAGTGGCTTGTGTCTATCTCCAGCCTGGCAAACCCTGGGACCCCTCAGCCTTCTACAATTTGTGGGGAAAGCTGGGAAAGACTGTGTTGTGTGGGGGACTTCAGTGTGCACCAAAGCTGTTGGGGAAGCGCAACACACGCCAGGGCCGGGAGTTGTTATACTCCTTCACATCCACTGGCCCTGCAGTCATCAACACTGGCAGCCCCACCTTCGTCCGGCATCACCGACATAAGGTGTCTGTCACCCATATTGACCTCAGGCTCGTCTCTGGAGGGTGCGTGTACTCCTGGAGCCTTGCATCCAGCATGTGGGGGTCTGATCACTGCCCCATAGTGGCTGCCGCCACCACGGTCCGAAGAAGAGTGGGAACAAAGACCTACCAGGTGACGAACTGACCGGTGTTCAGGAGGGCCCGGTCAACTTCAGAGGAGAACGGGCAGGTGGACCTTCTGACCACGGTGGTGCAGTGTGCAGCATTCGCCACAGTCCAGCAAGAGCTGCCTCCAGGTGATCCGGTTTCTGACATCCACCTGCTGAACTTGCGGGCACGCCGGAACCAGCTGCAGAGACGGGCCGTTTGCAGCGGCAGACGTGAAGACTGGACAGCGCACAACCAATCGGACGCACAGTGTAGGCAGCACGCGAAAGAACAGAGAACCCAGTTGTGTTGTGCTGTGGACTGGACGATGTTGTGCTGTGGACTGACGGACCAGCAACAGAGGCCGTCACCATCCGGATCGGCCTTCAGCAGAGTATCGACGCCATAGCAGCCTTCCTGTCAAACCAGGGACTGCCTCTGTCCAAGAGCAAGAGTCAACAAGCCTTTCTTGTTCATCCTTGGGGCACTGTTGCTCAACAAGCTACCCCATCTCTGCAGCTGCATGGCAACCCTCCTACCTGGCGCAAGTCCATCACCTACCTTGGTCTGGTCATCGACTATAAGCTAAACTGGATTCCTGTGGTGAAGGCCATCTGATCAAGGGCAGCCCAGGTGCTCCAAGACGACAATGTAGCGTACGGTGGTATGGTTGAGTTTTTGACGCGTACCAGTTTTCGTTCGCAGTGCACGCACCGGCGGCCCGGTGTGTTCGAAACTGCGTTCATGAGGGCCCTCATGTGTGCAGTTTTCGCTGGAGCCGTCAATAACCTCAGAGAATTTATTACCGCACATTCCGTGTCCCTTGTTGTTCATGTCGGTGGTTACACTGGGAAAACGAGCCCTGCATACGCTCATAATGATTCAAATTGCAATTTCTCACTTGCGCCGTCTTCGTTGCTAGCATTTTCGGGAAAGTAACTTTCAACATGGTTCATTTTAACGCCTTGGTTGTGACATACACACTTCTGAAAGGAGCCATGAAGACAAAAGACACGTTCGGTTCATTCAAAACACAGCCTCGTTAGAATCATACTGACACCAGTTTTAACGTAAGCTTTACTCAAATAAGCATATAATTATGAAAAACGGAAATGGTCATGCGACCCACTCGCTCATTTCCTGCAACAGAACCTGTGATGTCATACCAGCCTGCTCTACGATTGGCAGAGGCCAGCAAAAGGAAATGCCAATTAGGCTGAGCTTATAAGCTTGCAAAACGAAAAATTTGTGCTTAAATTTAGGGCACAGTTTTTTAAAGCAACAAGAATGGTGGGACAAACAGTGAAAGTTACGAAATCACATGTAAACACAGAAGTACTGCTGTTTGTACTGCGCGCACTACGCTTGGCTTAGCTGCACAGCGCTGCGGGGCTTTGGGGGTGTCTCAGACGACACTGGCCAATTGACGCAAGCAACGGTGCCTCACGTGAGCATATTTCTCATGAGCTTATGTTTCGCATGAGCATATTTGTCCTGAACATACGTTTCACGAAACGATTATTTTCGCCCGAACAAAAACAAACCAAAGGCAGGAAACGGCTTGCCACAGTATGGTGGCGCCATCTAGGTTCAGTAACGTAAACAAACGCGCGAATACCTCAAACCAGCGCCGCTATACAGGATGGAGACACCCTTTGTACGGTCCCATGCTGCTGCAATTGGGTCAACGTGCTCAACGCGTTCTTTTCATTTCCCATGAGACCCAGCAATGCAAAACAAATAAGATGATTCAAACTTCGCCAGTAAACCGCGTTCGGCGATAATTTTAGCACGGTTTTGAAACAATGACTTGCTTCGGCGGCAGCAAGTGACCCAAAAAGGCGGTGCTGATGTACACGTGTCTCCACCCTGTACGGCGGACGCGTGAATTAAGAGACCCTAGGCTGCAGAGCGGTCGGTTCCTGTGATGTCATTGCAGACCACGAAAACACACGATTTAGCGGGAAAATCAAAATTTGAACTTAAATTGATTAATTTCGCAGTGAATAAAGTATCGTTTGTATCCGGACAAGCGCTGTGAACACTATAAAACACGAAATTTTTCGAATAAAACAAACTTGTATGTTGTCTTCATGGCTCCTTTAACCCGACAGTGCAAATGAAACTGCCGTTAGCGAGATGCTGGTAAGAGCGAAACAAACGTAATGACCTGTCTGGCACGTCCTCTTCCTGGTGATCTCTCCGGCACCATTTCTGAGCTAGCAGCAGGAAAAAGCTACTGTGCTCTCCATAATCGCATGCTCTCTTCTCAAGTCTGAACAATCAGTTGACTATCCAGCTCTAAGACTAACCATTCTACATGGCAATTCCATATCGAGCTGCTTGTTGCGAATAGTTGAGCCGTTGTGAAAGCACCCTTTGGCCGCACGGCAGCTTGTAGAATAAGCTTTGTGGCTTTGCAAAACTGAAGAAGCTTGGTATGTCATTCTTTATATTTGCAGGCATCAGTCCCACCAGTGAATCCCTGAGCTGCTGTGACGAAAATTGTGCTGAGAAGGCCCACCGTCTGCACTGTGGTGTGGCTGTGAGCTTCAGATTAATTATGCATGACCTTGCAGTCAAATCGTCTCCTTTCTGCGGTCTCCTCTAGTCCTACCAAGTGCCTGAGCCAGCTCTACCATCAGCTAAGCAGAAGCGTGCCAGCTGTTCAACCCAGAGAGAAGGCTGTGCTTGGAACTTGTGCTTGGAACTTTTTTGTTGGGCTATGAGTGACGGTTCTTGCAAAATTTTGGTGACCCCAATAAGGGCTGCGTATGTCATTGCTGCTACATTCGTCAGTGCTTGAGCTGGTCGGTTATCTGTTCCAAACTGCTCTGTTGTTTCCTGTTGATGGTCATCCTTGTTCTGTGTCATCTGGTTGTCACCTAAGGATGGTTGTCGTTTTAAGGGTGTCTGATGTGCTCAGCTGTTACTAATCTGTATGTAGCACTTGGGTGGTGTAGGAACAAAAGAAACAATTTTTGCTTGATTTGATAATTTATCATCAAGAGTGGCAGCAATTGCACCTGCATGTGCCATTGCATAGCTACATACAATCCAGCTGCTGGTCTCTAATTTCTTATAGCCTAAAGGGACACCTACGTCAGTTGTAAACATTGTCTTTTCTGAATTTATGAGCTGGGTTTTAAGCTTTTATGGGTGATTTACGCACATTTCTTAATGTGGAAAGCACGGTCTAAAGTCAAAAGTGCTGCTTTCCTCGTACCATTCTATCTGCTAAATTGCTGATGTCCGCTATGATGGCACACTGCAAGTCCTCAGGGGTAAATTTAACGGATTGCTAGCGTGTTTAATATACTCTGAGTAAACGCAAAATTACCAGTATGACTTATAGTGCAGTGAATGCGAACGCATTAATGTGCCATGGCTGCACATGTCTGCTCATTATAATTTCCCCTTTCCGTCTTTCTCTTTTCTCATATATGCAGTGCTTGCCACCATCTGATGGAACAGTGCCATATAAATGCAGGTTTCAGTAATGCCACTTGGTGACACTGTTTTCAAACACACAGCAATGAGGGCATTTTGCAGAAATGTGCATTGTTGCTTGGTGGTTAGTTCTGTAATTAGCATTCATGAGCTACAAATGTGGGCTTTGGTACATGTCTCTAAAGTGTGTTCCCAAGTCAAAAGCCACAACCCATTCAGTGGGTACACCTGGAGCCATTGGGTCACCGTGTTGTTGGTGATACATATTTGTCTCGCGTTTCAGATGACCGGTACGATTCCCACCCGGATCCCCATTAACTGAATTTTCTTATCAATTGAATTGCATTACTGTGTTTGCAGCAGTTTGGCTGAGATATATGCCATCACTTTGAGCATTTTAACTGAATTGCATTAATCTGTGGGCGCTTTAATGATAAATGTGCCGTCAATGTCAGCAATCGTTCAACTTTTGGTATTCTCTGAGATCCCGGTCTTTCTTTTGTGTGTGTGTGAACCATCCAGCAGCCATGTTCTGTGCTATTCTCTTCCTCTTGGTGACACCAGGTTTTACGCATACCAAGTTTACTGATGCTTTCATATTAAACAATTCACTCTAACAAAAAAGCCAATGTTTTTAAGGCTGATGCAGCATGAAAACAGTCTGCAAACTATTATAATGTCATTTCGGTAGTGATTAAGGTTGCCATGATTTGTTTATGGGGTTTCCTGTGTTGCCACCTGCTGCAAATTATCGAAACTAGAGTTTTCTAAATCATCGCATAAAGAGCACTTCATAATACAGACACAAATAGGACCTGGAGTAATTTGCTTCGTTGTCTCCAAGTTTATTTCGTGGACAAGAACTGTGTTTGCAAATTCATGACATGACTGCAGTGGGTGAAAAGTAATCTGGTTCATTTGTTTCGGTTGAATCAGACAGGATCGTTTCTGGTATGCTCCGAAACAATCTCCAAAATTTAGCCTCGTGTCCAATTTGTTCACCGCAAATGGCATTGAATGATTTTTGTTGTCAGCCGCCCCTGTCCCATAACTCCTTCTCTACTCCAACCCCTCATGCTATTCCCTCCTCTCTTACTCGTCTTGTGATGAGTTGAATGGAGGTGTGTTCAATGCAATTTAAATTTTCCTACCTTTGCACTGCTCATGCCCCCATGTCGGGATAGTGGGCATTAGCCAGTGTTGTACAGAACTGCGTTCCTGGAACTAGTTCCTTTTTGGAGGAACGGAGTTATGCCACCGTTCCATTAAGGGCTGGTGGAACTGTAACGGTAACCCATTAGCCTTATGAAGGAACGGCAGAAACGGCGTTCCTTCTGCAAACGTTACATTGCTAGGATTTGGCTCTTTTTGATCCCAAGGCTTGAGTACGAAATTCCACGTCGCTACTGTGCTCCTCTTCCTATAAGCTGGCCAATTTGCCCACCCTTCCGTGGAATGTGCTTCCTCGAAGGTCAAAGGAAAAAGAATAAGCATGCAGCGGGCCACAGCTTCTGCTTGCTTTCATGCCGGTTGAGCTTACGCGGTGTTCGACGGGTGAATAGCGCAACCGCGAGAATGCTTTTCACCTTTCACACCTTTCATCGTTTGTCTGGGGAGGCCAGGATGCGCGTCTGGCCGAGAGTTGTCCCCTGCCGGGGACGGGTTGCCTAAGTCTGAGCGGCGCTGCAGGTACCTTGTGAAACCACCGTATGTGTATATTGTCCGGGGTAATTACCGAATCAGTGTACATGAGGCGTGGGTGAGTTGTTGTCGGGAGAGTTACGCTCGCTGTGAAGTCATTCGAAGGATCACCGGCTATCATTAGAGCTGGGCGCACCGCAGTGTCTCGGGATGTTGTACTGCTCGCAGTTAGAGTACGCACGCAGTTCGTCGCGGCACGGTATGTCGCCGATCTGGCGGGAATCGGTCGATGGGGGTGCGAGGTCCTTTTATAATGCACGCGAAGTGTTGACAAAGGACAGGAATTTCATCATTGTTGGGCCTAATTTTGTCGCACGCCGTATGGACAATACCTAAGAGAGGCCGCCCGAAGGTCGACGGCCAGCATTCAGAGTTACTTATCGAAGAGAGTTTGTGAAAATCCTCACCACAAGTTTTTGTATTTATTTGTGTTTCTGCATAGATCAATAGTTATTTGCAAGTCTGCACTGGTCCTTGTGTACTTCTCTGTGTGGTGTCTTCCTCAGCGCACGTTGCACCTTTTGATAATGTGCACCAACTCGCCCAACAACAAGCCCGTCTAAAGTTCTTACTTGCCACGGCATCTGATGTGAATGTCACCTAAAATAGAGATACACATTTTATTTAAAAGGCAATTGGTTTTGTTTTAAAACAGTAAAAGGTTAAAGATATCCTGGAGGCATTTACGTTGTTTTTTTGCAATTCTGCGAGTTTTTCAATCGCTACTGCTATCATTATCGAACATCATTTTTTCGCCATGTAGACCCGCATGCTCAAAGTGAATGTCATTTATAGGGTACGCCGTTCGCATTGAATGGCAATAAAGACCTATGTATTGTTCATTTCCATGCGGTTTCTTATGCAAGAAATTTAATTATGTTCCTGCATGTAAGTAACTTTCTATTTGCACATCTGAAGCGCAGTCACCGAAGTGGAAAGTGCCACATGTGTTCCACCTATAATAGACGAGCACCAAAGTTACAGCTAGACATGTCTGGAGTTTGTCCGGTGCTCCCTGAACAAATTCGTCTAGGATTCTGTTTGTCTCCAGGTAATCTGCTGCCAGCGGTGTACATATTCAAATAATATACGTAGCTCTAGCTGAGTTTTAAATTTCTCACTATTTCGCCTCCGGACTAGCCGACACCATATTTCCATTTTAAAAAAATGAAATATAACGACACGTTCCAATGTTCGAAGTGTAACTGGAACGCGTTCCTTTCGCAATAAAGGAACTTGTAACAGAATCTCGTTTCAAAATTGGGAAGGAACGAGCTTTCGTGCCTGTTTTAGAGGAACGTGTACAACACTGGTGTGAGCAGCCTTCTCTATCTTTTGTTTCTTGCTCCGCCTAGAACAGTGTGCGAAGCTGGGCGAGTCAGTAGGGATTCATGATTAGAAACAGCGCAAGAGACAGGACAAGGAAACTGACAAGGACGGGTCGGGTAGCCCTAGCAGAAGCGCACCCAGTGGAGCTCGACTGCTTCTTCTGGCTGGCCCGAGGAACAGGCACACGGCCGGCTGCAGTGTCACTTCTGCTTCATGGCTGTATGCGCGATCTGCCAGCAGGTGCAGCGTCGTCGGCGACTAAGCTAGCTTAAACATTTATAGTTAATTGCGAACACATTTCACGGAGCTACTTGTTATGTGTCAGTTTTGGTGATGGGTACGGTTCGTTAAAAGTAAGTTTGGCTGAGGTTAGAGAGTCCAGTTGGCATTTAAAGCCCCACTGTTGGTGCAATGCGGCCTAGTTTCCATGGTGTAAGGACTGTTTCCCCTCCCTCCCTGATGCAGGCCCCTCTGCTTCTCCCTCCTTGGGCCATGGCCACAAGCAGCAGCAGGGCCCTCCCCCGGGTCGTCGGCTGCTGCACTGCAAGCAGTGCAGCTACGTGACATCGTACCAAAGCCACCTTAAGAGCCACCAGCGCATCCACATGGGCGAACGCCCCCACCAGTGCAGTCAGAACAGCACGAACGCAAGCTCTGTTTTTTGGGGCTTGCTTTTATCTCGCAAATGTTGAAGTGTTTTTGTGTATTTTGAGTGTGTCCCCTTTTGTGTCTCAAGAACCAACGGGTCCTGCCATTGTTTTCATTGTGACTCAAGTATGCCTGTCGTTTCCTTTGTGATTAATAAGGAGGTCATTGCAGGTTTTGTTCTTTGGAATTGGTCTGCCAAAATATGCTTCGTTTGGATGAACAATATCAACTTTTGGCTGGGAGGCCATGTCGAGGGAAAGACAGGCAAAGGTTTTTGCATTTAGGTGTCCTAATGAAGACTCATCTTCAAAGGCCAACTGCACTCAAAATTTCGACATCTTAAAAACCACATTTTCATATAAACTGTCTAAAAAGACTGCAAGATTCAAAATCTGACAGCTAAAATATGCGTAAGCACGGCACAAATAAAAATAAGAAGTCGGTGATCTTGACACCGACATTGAGAAGAGCGGTGCTGAAGTTGCCTTGCCGCCGGCTGGCCTGAGCGAACTTGCGCACAATACGTCACGGTCGCTGTAGCCCTAGCAGAAGCGCACCCAGTGAAGCTCGACTGCTTCTTTTGGCTGGCCCGAGGAACGCACACAGCCGGCTGCAGTGTCACTTCCACTTCATGGCTGCGTGTGCGATCCGCCAGCAGGTGCAGCGTCGTCGGCGACTAAGCCAGTTTAAACATTTATAGTTAATTACGAACACATTTCATGGAGCTACTTGTTATGTGTCAGTTTTGGTGATAGGTACAGTTCGTTAAAAGTAAATTTGGCTGAGGTTAGAGAGTCCAGTTGGCATTTAAAGCCCTACTGTTGGTGCAATGCGGCCTAGTTTCCATGGTGTAAAGACTGTTTCCCCTCCCTCCCTGATTCAGGCCCCTCCGCTTCTCCCTCCTTGGGCCATGGCCGCAGGCAGCAGCAGCAGCACCCTCCCCCGGGTCGTCGGCTGCTGCACTGCAAGCAGTGCAGCTACGTGACATGGTACCAAAGCCACCTTAAGAGCCACCAGCACATCCACACGGGCGAACGCCCCCACCAGTGCAGCCACTGCAGCAAGGCCTTCGTGGAGAAAAGCAAACTGGACATCCACCTGCGCACCCACACAGGTGACCATCCCTACCAGTGCCACCTGTGCCCCATGGATTTCGTCCGGAAGACCACCCTTGTTAGCCATGTGCTCACCCACACGGGCGAGAGGCCCATCGTCTGCCGCTTCTGCCCCAAGGCCTTCACACAACACACTCAGCGGAAGAGACACGAGCAGAAGATGCACAGCCACCAGCTGTAGTGCAGGAGAAGAGAAGGGGGACGGTGACTCTAAGCTAGTTTGATTGTGGTTAGGGGTTTGACAGACAATAGCATCTTCTCTTGGTCTCAAGCAACCGCTGGGGCTTTGCAGACTGACATAAGCAAGACACGCCCCTCTTGGAAAGTTGCAATTACGATGTGTCGCCACAGATATGCATGCAAATGCTCACACAGTGTGTTTGTCTTGTGTAATTTCTCAGTTTGATGCTGCCTTTTGTCAGTAAACAAGTTTTGATGTGCAGGGTGTGCTCCTTGTACAAGTAATTTTAATGTGCGTTGACGCAAACACAGTGACAAAACACGAGAGGCGTAAATTGATGCCTATCATTCGTGTTAGATTCCATTTTCCAAATCTGTTGAAGGAACAAGCACAATGCCAATGAAAAAGAGGGAGGCATCAATATTGTCCGTATTAATGTGACACTGGTATTGTCTGTTGGGATAGTCAAGTACCCCCTCTCCCCACACCTAATTTGGTATTGTCTGGTTCCGTTTCTTTGATATACTCGCTAAATGGTATAGTGGGCAGTTGGATCAGTGTACGTCTGTTTCTTCACTCCATGAATGTTTTACTTGAACCTTAAACATATTTGTGCAATGAATTATCCAAGATCCTCAGTTCCCACACGTTTTACTCTTCGCATATGAAAGACCTGGGGGATCCCTTAAATGGGGGATGGGGAGGAACAACTGTTGTCAGAATTGATGAAAATGTATTTGCGAGACAGCTGCTGTTATTTCATAGCTGAAAAATTTAAAGGAGGCAGTGTGGCTCCTGGTACCTTTCTTCTAGAAACAGTGCAATTGTCCAGCCTTTGTCCAGCCTTTGCCCATTTCAAAGATCGCTTGTGTCTTCGATTTCCACCTTCATGGCTTCATGTTGTGCAACCTCTGCATCACAAATGCAATGGCATAAATGCGTTGAGCTTTAGCTAGCTTTCTTCCCCCAATGACATCTGAGCAGCCAGGTTGTATCATACTCAAATGTACAGTGTGCAGCACACTTGCATATAACAGCGAATGTCAACTAGTTATCGCTGAGAACTGCGGACACAAACCTAAGCAAATACGCCAAGGACAACAGTCACAGCCGTAGACATCAACGCTATAGTAGTTTTGTTCGATCCCGTTTCCGGGGAGGCAACTTATGCCCCCTGTACAGCTTCCGAGTGAGCGGACGTGAAGAAGTAACTTTGTTGATTGATTCTCCTTCTGAAGGGATTAAAACAATCCGTTGAATTTTTTGCAGTAAAATCTGGTTTATGGAAGTGCGAGCTGTCACACTTGGAGCCTGCCCAGCCCCCCTGTCTGATATGCATGGACATGCACTCAAAACTGGACAAATACGCACATTGGAGTTTATTGGGGAGTGAGCTAGTTCAAATACGACACCGGGCATCTGCATCCTCTTCCATGTTTCCCACATCGCTTATGGCGTGTTGTTTACTTCTCTGAAAATATTGTGCTGTATTTCTTGCCCACACGGGGGTAAGAAATACCATCTGAATATTCCAGGTTCTGTGTGGTGACAACTTCACGGGGATGTGCCCTTCGGTTGCGACTGTGACTCACTATCTTGGGTCATGACCGCAGGGTGACTTTTCTACTGTTTGTGTTATTTTTGGAAAAAAAATGAAGGGAGCTGACAATAACGTGTAAGACTTGAAGGTAGCAAAGCAGTACACAATTACAACAGTTTGTCTGCAATTGTGGGCGATTTGCTTCTTCAGTGCCGCAAGGACTTTTACTCCGTCATTGTTGCCATAAGTATGGGCTTCCTTAATTTTCTTGGAAGTGATAACACCTTGGAGGTGCATAAGATGATGCGTCTTTCTCGTTCCAAGCAGGTGTTGCCATGGTTATAGTGAACACTGGAGTCTCTCATTCCGAGCAAGTGTTGCCACAATAACGGTGAATGCTGGAATTTTAGATGCAAAGCATCTCTTAGTCGACCCTCCGTCGTCCGACGTCCGCGCCTTTTCTCCTCTCCACAACAGCTGTGATAACGCCGCTCTCTCCCCTCCTCCTCTCCACACCACCTGTGCGCTAACGTGCACTGCTCCTCCTCTCCCCTCTGCACACCAGCTATCCAATCGCGCATGCGCGCTGCTCCTCCTCTCCACTCCCTCTGCTCTGCAAATAAACCCATCCGCGCTCCGCTCAGTTGCTTCTTCGGTACTGCACCGTCCGATTACTGCAAATGGACGCCAACGATTCCGTCAGCAAACTGGCTGGCACACCTTCAACTAGCACCAGCCAGCACACTGTCAGAACCGCGAGAACCTCCGAAGACAAGGCTGCACAGAGGAGAGCTCGCGACACTGAACATAAATGGCAGCGTCGAGCAGCGGATTCCTCGCTTCGAGAACGAGAAGCCGCTTTGAAACGCCAGCGGCGAGTAGCTGATTCAGATGGCGTTCGGCATTGTGACAACGCTTCGAAACGCCAGCGTCGAACAGCGGATTCCTTGCTTCAAGAACGAGGAGCCGCAAAACGTTCCCCACTACTCAATAAATAAGGAAGACATTTAATATGCTACTACACGTATATTTGCTCTACCAAGCAATTAACACACTACTACTCCACAGCTTTGCATCCCCTCAGGGTTCCCACGTGGGGAGATGGTGTAATTTTTTGTTTGTTTGTTTGGCCAGTCTCCCTGAGTGGGTATAATTGGCTTGACAAACGTGTGCCGGGAACGCTGGGCAGTTGCCACGAGGCACACACATGAGCTCTCAGAATTTTTATGGTTTTAACAGTGAAGCGCTGTTGAGCAAATTATTTGTTAAAATTACAAAGAAAAGGTCAAGTGCACGTTCGTCAAGCCAAGTATACCCACTTAGGCAGATTAGCCAACATTGGCCACAAAAAGCTCAAGCATTCGCCATATCGAGCCAACACTTACCCGGAATGAGAAAGACGCGTCATAGCGTACGTCGCTCGTTTGTTCATCCTTGTGTCGTCGTTAGCATTCGCTCTACCGTAGAAGAGCCGCAACTTGAATGTCGAAGTTGCTGTAGGTGATCATTGACCCGACATGTCCCAGCCGTGGATAGTTCGCACGGCTGAAAAAGGGGCCGCGCTTTGAGAGGCTGTGCCTGCAAAGCATCTGCTAGAGATGATAAGCCTTGCTTGCAGAGGGGTGTACGAAAATGTCGACCAAAATGACGAGCTCTTTCTGACCTTTGTGTACATAAGGTCATTGAAATGCCAGGCTGCCGACGTCAACATCGACACCACAGGGATACCAAAACTCAACTTTTTGTCCGTGAATTATCACCTACAACTGCTGGTCGGTCGCCACAATCTTGGCCAATGTCCCTAAGTTGGTATCCTTGGCTTGACAAATGTGCGCCGGGGACGCTGGGTGGTCACCATGAGGCACGCACACACGAGTGCTCGGCATTTTCCTTTTTTTTTTACTGCCGGGTGGTCACCACGATATGCGCTCACACACACACTCCGCATTTTCTTGGTATTTTTACTGCGGACAAGAAAAATTAAAATTAGCTAAACAGCTTCGCTGTTAAAAGAAACAGTCGATCTGTAATCAAATGTATAAGGCACTCTGACTAAGGTTGTAAGCTTCTGCCTCCAAAATCAAATCAAAATTGTCATCACACTTGATTTTTGCCCTTATT
Source organism: Haemaphysalis longicornis (assembly GCF_048455015.1). NCBI lineage: Eukaryota > Metazoa > Arthropoda > Arachnida > Ixodida > Ixodidae > Haemaphysalis > Haemaphysalis longicornis. The sequence continues at coordinate 70,025,828 of NW_027526422.1, read as the reverse complement.
TTTTCCTGTGTTGCTCTTGTTACATTTATTACTTGTTCTAAACGGCAGCTTTGAGTGGTAGCAGACGAGAACCACATAAGTGATAACTTAAAGCAACCGTATGCTTTCAGTTGAGGAGCCGTGCACAGGATGGTGAAAGCTTTTTTTTTCTTTTCTGCTACATCTGAGGCTGTCAGATAACCTGATAACAGTGCATGTTGTCTACACCGAAATTGGTGAACACTGCTGAGGTGCTCAGCCTAGTTGAAGCGGTAGTGCAGAGTTGGTTGTCTCAGTCAAACCGCACTTGCTTTTAAATTTTTAACCGTTTTTTTTTTTGTGTGTGTGTGTATTTTCAGGGGATGTTTCTATATGAAAGCCGGGCATAGAAGCTGAGGCACGTACAACGATAAGTGGATGACAAGCGTTTGTTTAGAAGGAACCATTTGATGGGCAATTTGAATTGAGTGTCTTTTTGGTGGGGGGTGCATTTTGGGACACCATTGGTATGGCCAGAAAACCTGCCGAAGTTTTAAAATTTTTGGGTAGGCTTGGAAGTTGGTAGTTTCAGCACATTTGAGGACGTTTTGAAAGTGAAGCTTCATATGGCTAGGCAAAAGGAAAATCTGCTGGTCCTGTGTATGAAGAAAACCCCTCCAGCATAACTCTACAGGCATGCGGGAAGGAAACATGTTCGGAAGGCAATAGAAGAGTGGTGTGGGGCGAGCACCATCAGCGCAATAATGATAGACTAGCTACATGTTACGTCGAATTGGGAAGGTCACGTCTCGTATGCACTTGTGGTCGGTTTCTTTGGTTGTCCGTCTTTTTCCAAACTGCTTCGACCATGTCGAAATGGAGCAATCGGTAATGCTGACCTCACAAGGGGAGGGACCCAGGTTCAATTCTGTCCATGGGAACCATTTTTTCTTTCACTTCACCAACAATCATTCATCATCATCGTTAAAAAAAGTTTGCTTTCCTTCAGGGCACATTGGCATAGAATGAAATCAGCCAGGACAATAACGCTTTCATTTAAAACAAAGGCAAAGCTTGTTCCAGCAACAGTTGCTGATTTTCGATCTTCAGCTATGCCTTTGTCTACGAAGCAGAAGGTAGAGGCGACATTACATTCTTTGTGAAATAAAACAGCCTGAAAAAGAAAGGAAGCAGCAAAAACAAAAGAACTAAACTCCAACCAAGAAATAAAAAGTTGGGATAAAGGAGCTTTCACCTCCTTAGCACCTATAGATGTTGTGTGCTAATGTTATGAGCAATTGTGCAATTCGAACCTTTTGCAATGTTGACATTAAATGGGATCCTTAATTCCTTGAAAGACCCTTGAGTTTTTACCTTTGTAGCCTGTACGAACCCTGTGCGTGGGCGCACTTTTTTAGTGAGAACACTGACATGTCGTTCCTGAACAAACCACAATTTAAAAAGCCCGGATCCGGAGCGAAATACTGCTGAGCCAGGAAAAAGGGGGAGGTATGCGCGGCTGGACAATGCCCAGGCATAATAAGCTTGCACAGAGAGGCTCTCCTGGCACTTGCAGTTTTCTCCCTTCCCTTTGGTGCTGTTCCTTTCCCCGTCCATTCAAATGTTGATGCACTACCCCTGCGTGTGCCACTGGATGGTCTCTCGGTGTTTCCCCCACCCTCCCTGTTGCAGGCTCTCCTCCCTCCTCGGGTGGCCGCAGGGCGCAGCGACGTTCCCCACCAGGTTGTCGGCAGAGGTGCTGCCAGCAGTGCAGCTATGCGACGCCATCTCTGAGCAACCTGAAGAGGCACCAGCGCATACACACAGGCGAGCACCCCTTCCAGTGCAGCCACTGTGGCAAGGCCTTCGAAAAGAAGGGCCACCTGGTCGAGCAACTGCGCACCCACACGGGTGACTGTCCCTACCACTGCCACTTGTGCCCCATCGATTTCGCCCATAAGACCAACCTGGTTAGACATGTGCACACCCACAAGGAAGAGAGGCCGTACCAGTATCCCCTGTGCCCCATTGATTTCACCCACAAGACCAACCTGGTTAGACATGTGCGCACCCACACGGGAGAGAGGCCCTACCAGTACCCCCTGTGCCCCATTGATTTCGCCCACAAGACCAACCTGGTTAGACATGTGCACACCCACACAGGAGAGAGGCCCTACCAGTATCCCCTATGCCCCATTGATTTCGCCCACAAGACCAACCTGGTTAGCCGTGCGCACCCACACAAGCGAGAGGCCCCTCCACTGCCGCTTCTGCCCCAAGGCCTTCACACACCGCCTCCAGCAGAAGAGGCACGAGCATAAGGAGCACGGCCACTGCCAGTAGCACAGCACGACGGGAAAGCCCCAGTCGGGTGTGTGCGCTGACAATCGGGAGCACGCTCCTCGATGTGGAATGTTACGACAATCGTGCGGAACGTTACAGAGAATGCGTTTGAAGCATGCCAAGAGGTGCAGGACTTGGAGAGAGAGAGAGCCCATGTTGCCATACGACAAGACCTGGCTTTTACTGAAGATTTTGTCATGAGATTGTGGCCTCACCAGCCAGTTGCGATTGCTCCACTCTCTTGTGGGGAGCGTCACTGTGGGTGGGACTTGTGGCAGACGGTCGCGCCCTGTGGTGGTGCAGCTCCTGTAAATTTGTGGTTGATACAGCTTCTTCTAATGTTAACACAATTCGTTACATTTTTTTAGTAGAGAGAGAGAGAGAGAGTAAACGTGTTTATTGCGAAAAGCAATGGGGAGGAGTCCTCCGTCCAAGACCCCTTGAGCTTTCCCCGTCTCAACAGCCCTCAACACCAGCAGGCGCTGGTCATTGAGGTCGGAGCTGGTCAGAGCTCTCCCAAAGCTCGCGAGAAGGAATGGAGGGGTTTCGCGAATGTAGTGGGGTGTGCGCGCAACCCCCTACCATATGAAAGAGCGTCCCGGGGGCTCCGCAGAAGCGGCATAGCGGGGAATATACGGTGGGGTGCAAGATATGGCATTTAGTGGGATGGGGGAAAGTATTCGTCTGGAGTGCACGGAGCTGCCGTTCCTCCTCTTTCGTTAGGTGTTTATGCGGTGCTGGGTAGGTGATACATCCCAACTTGTAGTGCTGTGTTATTTCGTGATACGTGATCAGCGGGGTTGGCCTCTCTTGCTCGCTTCCCGGGGCCCGGGGGGATAACTCTCGGGCCAACAGGTGGGCGGTTTCGTTGCCTGGGATGGCAGAGTGGGCGGGTGCCCATGTGATCATGATAGATCTGTCTGGTGTACGCTGGCAGATGATTTGGTGGGTTGTGCGGTGAATTTGTCCACACGAGAAGTTGCGGTACGCTTTCTGCGAATCTGTGATGATTACGCTGGCGGTAGTTTGCGTTATGGTGAGAGCGATGGCCGCTTCTTCCGCTTGTAAGGGGTCGTATCCGGGTAGGGTTAGGCTGGTGACGTGTTTATTGTTCTGGACAACCACGGCTGTCATTGCTCTTATGCCGGGATAGGAAGACGCGTCCGTGTACACTGTGGTTGGTTCCCTCCCGTAGTATGTGTGGATGGCCTTGGCTCTTGCTTCCCTGCGCCCAGTGTGATGCTCAGGGTGAATGTTTCTAGGGAGCGGTGAGACGTACAGCTGTTTCCTGATATTGTGGTCGAGAATTCTCATTTGAGATGTCTGACGCTGCAGAGGGGATGTGAGCCCCAGACGAGAGAGGAGTCCTCCCTGTGCTTGTAACTCCCAGCCTCAACCTTTGGCTCGAAAGATGGGCTTCTATGAACTCGTCGGCTGTATTGTGCAGGCCCAGCTTCAATAGCTTGTCGGTGGCCGTGCTGATGGGAAGTCCGAGTGCCTGTTTGTAGGCCTTCCGAATGATGACATCCAGCCGTTCCATTTCTGACTTGGAGAGTGTTTGTAGGCCTTCCGAATGATGTCATCAAGCCGTTCCATTTCTGACTTGTAGAGAAGAGCGTAGGGTATGGCGTATGTAATTCTTGAGATTATGAATGCTTGGACGAGGCGGAGGGTGTCCTCCTGGCGCATTCCCCGTGTTTTGGTGGTCACACGCCTGATCATATGTGTGACTTGGTCCGAGGTATGTTTCAGCCTATTTATTAGGATGGAGTTTGTTCGACCGGCTTGAAAGGTCATACCAAGGATCTTGATATGCGAGGAGGGAACGATGGTGTGGCCCTCCATGTGGATGGTGACAGTGGGTGGCCTCTGGAGGAGTTTCGTTCTTGTACAAACAAGGAGGAGCTCCGAATTTTGTGGAGCACATTGGAGGACGCAAGACTTGGCGTAATGAGTTACCGTGTTCGCTGCAGTTTGTAGGCGCTCCTCTATCTCGCCTAGGGATCCTGTCTTCGACCAGATGGTAATATCATCTGCATACAAGCCGTGATGTATGCCCGGAATAAAATCCAATAAGGGAGGGAGACCGATGAGCGCAATATTGAACAACAAAGGGGAGAGCACTGCCCCTTGTGGTGTGCCGCGGCTGCCCAGCAGCATGGGATCTGTGGTTAGGTCTCCCACTTTAAGTATTGCCCTACGATCTGTGAGGAAATCTCTTATGTACTGATACATTCTAGGCCCGCAGTCGAGAGCATTTAGTTGCGAGAGGATGGCGGCGTGTTTAACATTGTCAAACGCCCCCTTGAGGTCCAGCGCAAGGATGGCTGTGGGTGAGTTTCGGGTGGCAGGCAGCATAACCTCTTCCTTGAGCTGGAGTAAGATGTCTTGCGTAGACACTCGAGGGCGAAAGCCAAACATGGTCGTAGGTAGCTTATCGTGATCTTCGAGGTACGTTTATAGCCTGTTTAAAACGATGTGCTCCAACAATTTGCCTACACATGATGTGAGGGAAATAGGTCGAAGGTTATCAGTGCTCGGTGGTTTGCCCGGCTTAGGTATGAGCCTGACTTCCACTGTTTTCGATTCATCTGGGAGTAAACCCATCTGCCAGATGTGATTGAAATAATCCGTTAGCTCAAGCAGGGAAGGAGTGCCCAGATTAGCGAGGGCCTTGTTGGTTATTTGGTCTATTCCGGGCGCCCTATTGTGGCGAAGCTTGTCCAGAGCGGCCATAACCTCATGCAGATGGATGTCGTCGTCCAGGAGCGGGTTGGGCCTTCCAGAGTAGGGGGAAGGGGCTCCGTAGGGTGAGTGGGAAGATAGCGGGCCGTAAGAGTGGCGAGCAGGTTTCGTGTGCTTCCCGAGTGTTGGTGAAGGATTCTGGCCATTGTGCGTTGGGATTCCGTCTTGCTCTTGCCGGGGTCTATAAGAAAGCGCAGCAGCTTCCACGTTTTGGAAGTGCTAAGGGAGTTACGCATACCATCGCAGAGGGCGAGCCAGTTTTCTTTGCACAATGAGGCGGCATAGCGTGCGGCTTCCTCTGTAAGCTGAGCAATGCGTTTTTTTAACTTACGGTTGAGCTTTTGTTTGCGCCAGCGTTTAATTAGACTGCGGCGAGCTTCCCACATGTGGAGGAGCCGCGCGTCCACGCATGGGGCAGTAGTTGACGTCTCAATTACTTTTGTGTGATTTTGGACGTCCTGGTGGAGTCGGGATATCCACTCTTGAAGAGTGAGTGGTGGATGATTTCTCGGTTTTTCTCTTGTTTGTCGTTCTTCTCGGAGTTTGTCCAGTCAGTGAGACGCGCCGTGCCGAATTTGACTCGGTACTGTGTGCCGTGTATGGTGGTGGCCAAGATGGCGTGGTCACTTCCTAAATATTCTCCGAGGTGCGCCCAGTCCGCGTAAGCATCAGCTGACGCACGGTTCTGGTTTATGGAAGTGCGAGCTGTTATGCTTGGAGCCCACCAAGCCTGTGCGTCTAATATGCACAGATGTATCGGGAAAATATACGTGGAATATTGCATGTGGAATTGGCTGAGCATTTAATACCCCTCCCCGATTTTAATATTTGAAAATCTAGGCCATCTTGTAATTTTTTTTATTGATTTATATGCATTTTTAATAAGAAAAGCATGTTTGGAAGTACCGTTTTCCTCATACCATCCTGCCCACCGAATTTCTGACATTGTCCATGTTCATGATGACACAACGGTAAGTCAGTAGAGCCAAATTTAGTGAATTGCTTGTGAGTTCAGTGTGGGCTTATCGTGTACTACATTTGCATGAAGAAACGCGAAATTTTGAGGGTACCTGATGATGTGAATGTGAAGGCACTATTGTGCAATAGTAGAAAATGCCCTCTCATGACCATCATCATCTTTCCTCTTTTGCTTCGTTTTCTTCCCTTGTTTGTACAAGCCTTTCGTTCAAGTCTTGTACCTGGCGACTGATGTCTGCTTCCCTCTTCCCTCAACATGTAGTGGTAATTCTCCAGCTCATATGGCCTAATTAGCCCAATTGTTGCTTGAGGAGGGTGATCTGATGGGTACGTCTGTTGTTGGCTGGAATGTGGAGACCCAGAAACCAGACTAGCTTATATGTCCGTTGTACGTTTTGGCCTTTGCTGGTGAAGTAGAGCTGTTGTAATGCAGGGTCTTGAGAATTGCCTCTCTTCATAAACAGTACTGTCTTTTGAGGTGACATTTAAGGCCCATTGCATACGTGTGTTTGCTAATCATGTCTGTGGCTTCTTAGTGTCTCTTGTAGCTTGGCCAGGGCGTCCGGTTTGAGGGTCCATAAGGTAATTTCATCTGCATAGAAGGCTACCTTGAGGTTTGGAAAATGTACTAGTTTCTGCGGTGGGTGGAGAAGAGGGAGATTGAATAAGAATGGAGAGGACTGTTACTTGTGGGATGCCGCGGTCATCAATCTGGAGTGTGTCCGGCTGTAAGCCACCTATCTGGATCTGTGCTGCGCACGTTAAAAATGAGCGAATTCAGTTGTGACGTGCTCACCACAGTCAGTGATGTTGAGTGCAGAAAGGATCCCCTCATGGATCATGTTATCAAAGGTGCCTTTCCGGTCCAGTGCCAATGTACCTCTTTGATATTCCTGCTGGCCTTGTGAAATATGTCCTCTTTATTCACCAAAGAACTACATCATGTAAGCCAAAATTTCAATTCTCCCACTGCATCGTGTGTTTTGTGACGTCGGAAGTGACGTATCCAGGGCAGGTACGTAAAACGGAAGTTTGAATGTTTACTAAGGCTAGCACTAATGGCACAAAACAGTGTTTTGTTAACTTGGTTACCTTCTGCATGCCTATATAGATGATACCGCCAATGAACTGCTTCGCACCCTGTTTTTTTTTATATAAGGGAAGCTTTTTTTCATATCACTGATGGTGACGTAATAAAAATGTACTGCAGGAAAGCCAACTTTACACATTCGGAGGTTACGTGATGATGATGGTGATGAAACAAAAATAAAAACTTGTCCCGTGGTCGGAATCGAGCTTAGGTACCTCGTGTTATGAAACCAACATCGATCCAATTGTGCCATTCCGACACAGTCGAAGCTGTTTGGATTTTGTAAGCGTCCACTCATACCCTTACGTACAGGAACTTCTAAATAAAGCTAAGTCAAAGACATCAATCACAAGCACCCGCTTAATTTTGCACAGTGCAAGCTTCACGTTGCTACCATTTTCTTGCTAGATAAAAGGGGCTTTAATTTTTTGTGGTAACGTTTTGCATGGTTGTGTAAATGGGCGGCCTAGATCGGTGTCAGAAAATAATAAAACTAGCACGAGACATTTTCTTACTGGAATTGTGCCTGGCTTATTATTACAGTTGATAGTAATAGTTTCATGAAACAGGGTATAAATCGATGGACAGGGTCATGTAAGTTACGGTGTTGCTTATGCCAGTTGCCCAGTATCGTGGCAGACAAGCCCAATGCGCCCAATGGCTCTGCAGCATCAGCTGGCATACTCCACGCTGTACACACTAGTACTTCTATGTTTACATGTTTGTTGGTGGCTTCCTTTCTTTACTCCACCATTCTTAAGCTATAAAAATATTTTGCCCTTGAACTGAGTGCAAATAGCTTGTTCTGTAAGCTTTTAATCCTTCCTTAATTTGCATTAAATTTTGTCAGCCTCAGCCAATTGCTATGAGATTCCCACAGTAGGTATGCCATAAGTTCAGTGAGTAACTGGTGAGTCACATGGCTTTTCTCTGGTTTCCTCAATATGGCGACTAATTTAGTGAAGTTTGCATAACAGTGGCGTCAGTGTTATTCTAACGAGGCTAGCATTCGAATGGACCTACTTCCATTTTGCCTTCATGATCGCTTTAAAAAAATCCCTCAAATATTCCATTTCCACCTCCATACCTTCATGATATGTTTTCTCTGCATTAGAAATGCGGTGAGTTAAATGCACTGAACTTCAGCCTGTTTGCTTCTAAAAAAATTGAGCTGCACCATTGCATCTTGGAGAAATGTACAGCTGGTGAAGCGAGCACTAATAAAGAATTAAATTTGTGGGTTGATTCAGCTTCTTCGTCTTGCATAAAACAATTGGTTGCACTGTTTTCTTTATAACCTGCGGACTTGCACTGTTCTGGTTTATAGAAGTGTGTGCTGTCACACTTGGATTCTGCCAAGCCTCCTTGTCTGACATGCATGGATATGCACATAGAACTCGAAAAGTTGACTGTGGAATAGGATGTATCAAAAATAACACTAGGCACCTCCATTCTCTTCCGAGTTTCTATGTGCCTTATCCTGTATTCTTCCCTACTAAACTTTGTGTCACCTGAAAGATGCCTTGCTGTATTTATTCAACTATACACTGGACCCAAACATGCCGTTCTTTGTTGTTAGAGGCCACACGAGAGCAAAAAATACCAACTGCATAACTGATTGTCATTTTTATGCCACATGTGATTGGCATATGTGATTGTCATTGTCATATGTGTTGTCATGTTTGTGAGAAACTTATGTCTGCATCCTACTGTTCGGCCATGTTTGAAAGAAGGCGCTGTGCATGTGAAGAATGTATGCCTGTATTTATTCAAATATACCTCGCCTCCAAGTATGCCTTTACTCACTGTTAGGAGTTGTGCGAAAGTAAAAGAGGCCCGTGTGAATATGCCAGGTCGTGTGGTGACTTCATGCAGTGCGCTCTCAGTTGTGACTGTGGGTGACTTTCTGTGGTCATGACAGCAGGCTGACTTCCCTGGTGTTTGTGTACTTTTGTAAAAAGCAGTTAACCTGTAGTGGATTGAATACTGCATTCATTTTTCAGGTTTTAAACTTTCGTGTCATCAATGGTGCAAAAATGACTGCTGTAACTTCATCATACCGCATGCTTTGCAGTATTGAAAAGCAGTGCACAGGGGAGGTGACGGCTGTTCTTTCTTTCTTGCTACTTGGTGTCATCTCAGTCTGTCGGATAACGTAATGGCTGGGCATGTTATCTATGCCGAACTTGGCAAACACTGCCGAGATTCTTATTATAGCGGAACTGGTAGACAGCCATGCTGGCCTCAGTTATGTCACATGCTTTTCTTTCTAAGTCTTCTGAACTATTATTCTTTGTTTGAGTGCCCTCACCACTTGCCAATACACGGAGTAGAGCAAAGAGGCTGAGGTAGGAAGAGCTCAATAAGGTGACATAAACTTGTTTAGAAAGGGCCTGTTACCCGCCGCGGTGGCTCAGTAGCTAAGGCGTTGCGCTGCTGAGCACGAGGTCGCGGGTTCGATTCCCGGCCGCGGCGGCCGCTTTTCCGATGGAGGCGAAAAGCAAAAACGCCCGTGTGTACGAGATTTCGGCGCACGATAAAGATCCCCAGGTGGTCAAAATTAATCCGGAGCCCTCCACTACGGCGCGCCTCATCGCCTGCGTTGCGTCGGCGCGTTAAACCCTACAATCAATCAATCAATAGAAAGGGCCTGTTGAATTAAGCGTCCACTTGGTGACGGTTGCGTTTTGGGATCCCAGTGGTGTGGCAAGAAAATGTGCAGAATTTTTGGGTAGGCATGAACTTTGCAGCTTTCAGCACAAAGAGAAATATTGAAAGAAATTTAGCGCGAGCACTATTTTAACTGCCTTCTGAGCGGGAGACTGCCGAGCCAGTGAGAAAGACGAGGGCTCATTGGCATTGCTAGGCAATGCCCATGCATGTTAGGCCGGAGCAGAGCGGCTCGCCTGGCACCAACGCAGACGCTTCCTTCTCTTTTGTGCTGGTTCTTTCCCCTTTGACCTGCTGGTGCACTGCTACCACGTTTGCCAAAAGAAAGGCTCTCAGTGTTTCTCTCTAATACCCTTTTGCAGGCTCCTCTTCTTTTCCCACCCCGGATGGCCACAGGGTGCAACATCACCCCCAGTCAGGCAGTTGGCTGCTCTGCTGCCAGCAGTGCAGGTACAAGACACAGTGCCTGAGCCATCTCATGAGGCACCGGCGCATCCACACGGGGGAGCGCCCCCACCAGTGCAGCGGCTGCAGCAAGTCCTTCATTCAGAAGAACCACCTGGTCGAGCACTTGCGCACACACACGGGAGAGAGGCCCTTCTACTGCCACCTGTGCCCCATGGCATTCACCAAGAAGGCCACCCTGGTCACGCACGTGCGCACTCACACAGGCGAGAGGCCCTTCCGTTGCTGCTTCTGCCCCGAGGCCTTCACACGCCGACGGCAGCAGAAGAGGCACGAGCAGAAGGAGCACAGGCACCACCAGTAGTGCAGCAGAAAGGTAAGTGCCTTCTTGGGTGTGTGCACAGACAATCGAGAGCCAGCTCCTCTTTGGGGGACATGACAAAGAAGGGTGTGTAGAGAGAGCGTGTGTCATCACACAATGACACCTGGCCCCGAGCAAAGGTTTCCATGTTCGGCATCACATTGTCCCCTCACCAACCCAGTGACCATTGCTCCATGCTAGTGTGGGAAGTGTGATTGTGGGTGGGAACTGTGGCATCCTGTATTGCTCACATGCATCTGAAGACGGCATGGCCCACTAGCGCAGATTGCCGACTAGATCATGCATTACCACATTGCAGAAATAAATGAGCAAGGTGGTGGAAATTGTGATAGGTCACCAATCATACGCATGCAAGCGCATGTGTGTGTAGCTTGTGTAATTTACCACTGTAATGGTTCCTTCTGTGGGTAAACAGCCACTGACGTCCTGTGCTTGTCCTGCGTGGTGCGTGTATGGATACTTTTAAGGGGCAGCATTGAGAGAGTGAGGGCAGATGGCAGCCATAATCTGATGCCTGCTACTTGATCAAGTCTCCACTGTTTGGAAAATGCATTGAGCAAATGAGCGCAACCATGATAAAACATTCTTGGGGACGGTGACTTTTTAATAACGGATACCGAACACAGGTAATCTACATCTGAACAGTCATGTGCCCCCACACTGTTCCGCATGCTTTGTTTCCATGGCAGAAAAAAAACTTGAGCAATAACTTGGCATCGCGGATGTCTTGTGTATCAATGTATCCTCAGCAAGTTGTAAGTACCGTAATTACCCGATTCTAACGCGCCCCCGATTCTAACGCGCACCCAATTTTCCAGGCAAAAAACTGAAAAAACTTGCACCTCCGTTTGCAACGCGCAAGGAACTTTGAGAGCAAGAAAAACGAATGCAAGAGAAACGGGAGATTTATTCCCAAAAGTAATCTCACTCCTCGTCGCTCTCCGAAAGCTCCTTGTCGTCTTCCGCTGACAGCAACATCTAGTCATTGGTGCCGTCAAGCGCGTTCGCGATGCCACACTTTTGAACGAACGTTCAACCATGTTCGATGGGATTGTGGCCCACGCCTCGCATGCCCATCCCGCGAGCTTCTCCAGAGGCGTACGCTTCAGCCAACCGCTCGTTGTGAACGCGTGGGAGCCGCTCGTAAGCCGCGGAAGCGGCGCACCTTCGTTGCTGCTGCTGCCATCGCTGTTATCAAGCACGCAAGTGGAATAATTTGACGATTTGTGTGAACGCCGATAGAAAAGCCTAGGCGCCTAGATCCGAAAAACTGTTGCTAAAAGCTTTGGTGCCCTCTTGAGATGGCGATGGCGATGGGTAGAACGAAATTTCATATGTTTCGGCAGTTTCAGTTTCGTATCCGATTCTAACGCGCATGCGATTTTTCGGCCTATTTCTGCGGAAAAAAGGTGCGCGTTAGAATCGAGTAAGTACGGTATCTGTGATGTATTTTTTGTCATGGGTAATTGTTAGCTATCTTGTGTGCAATCTCTTGCTTATTACGCCTGATTTTCCGCCTCTCGTGTTTTCCGCCTCGTGTTATCAGGTACCACCCTTTGTTCCGTTATATTCTCCGGTCTGGGGTGCTGCCTTGTCCTGTGGTATGTCATCAGCGGATATCAGAGAGGCTACACCAGATAGGCGATGCCTAGAAGATGGCATCCGTTCACGAGAACGAGATTGGCCCCTTTGGTGTAGCATGCAGCGAAAACCTCCCGTATCGGGAGAGACCCTCGTCCTGCAGTGGACAGGCTGACGATGGGGATTTCATTTATGTGAGTGCGTCGTGCGTGCATGTATATGTAAGCGCCGTATTATACGCAGCTAAAGTACAGGAGGCGATGGTACAGTGAACTGTGGCTAAGGCGTCCGTTGTGCATAACCTTTTGAACTTTTGTAGGTGACATAATCCCTCCAAAACATAGGTTAGCGTGGTGTTTCACATAACAAATAAATGAAAGCTGCTATACATTCAACATTCCTCAATATTGCGGCAACCGAGATAAACATGTACACAGGCAATGTTAGTTAATTGTGGTTTTTTTCGTGAACATTGCTAAATATGTAAAAACCACATCCCGAAATTAACGTATCCTGACGTACATGTACTACATCGCCAACATTTAAGTTTGCTGTATGGGATCATTTGAATTTTTAGGCAGCTTATGTAACTCCCCATACGATCGTTTAACATATGAAATTTGCTAACATTTGGCAACACTGCTGCAACGCGAAAAAAGCGTCTAAAGGGCAACGTTGTTTTTAAACATTGTATGAATGTACCCGACGTTGGCCCACATTTGGCAACATTGCTGCAATGCAAGAAAACCTGCATGTGGGCAACATTGCCTATGCGCTGTTTGTAAACGTTGCGTGAATGTTGTTGAATGTGTCAAACGTTGGTCCACATTTGGCAACATTGGTGCAACGCAAGAAAACGTGCATATGGGCGACATTGCCTATGCGTTGTTTGTAAACGTTGCGTGAATGTTGTTGAATGTGTCCAACGTTGGCCCCACATTTGGCAGCATTGCTGCAACGCAAGAAAACGTACATGTGGGCAATGTTGTCCATGAGTTGTTTATAAACATTGCGTGAATGTTGTTTAATGTGTCCAACGTTGGCCCACATTTGGCAACATTGGTGCAACGCAAGAAAACGTGCATATGAGCGACATTGCCTATGCGTTGTTTGTAAACGTTGCGTGAATGTTGTTGAATGTGTCCATTGTTGGCCCACATTTGGCAGCATTGCTGCAACGTGAAAAAGCGTGCATACAGGCAACGTTGCCTATACATTGCTTGTAAACGTTGAGTCAATGTTGCTGAATGTGTCCAACGTTGGCCCACATTTGGCAACATTGTCACCACGTTGTGTAACGTTGCCTAACGTTACGCAACATTGGCAACACGGCAGAAACGTTGCGGCAACAATTTGTGCTACTAGGGTTGGCATTAGGGGAAAAAGCTTTGCAGCGCTAAACTCGTTTACAGCGCCGACGAAAGTGCCGGGACCGTGACGGCGTCTGCTACTCGCAGGTTCACCGATCGATGGTCGTACGAAGTAAAATTTTAAGTGAAATTTCTAGTTTAAACTAATACTCTAGGTGACAAAGACTTCTCAAAAACAGCTGATCAAAAAAGAAGAGTGACGCAATCGGCGATGATTGCGCTTTAAAAAGCCAGCGAGTCCGGCGGACCGCAGGCTCGCCTGCTGCGGTGCGCCGCTCTTTTAAATGCAGAGCATTTCAGTAACTCACGATGTCACCCGCGTTGACGTCCGTAGTCGTAGTCCGCACCTCTCCCCCTACATTATATAAAAAAATACTATCCGGCGCCTGGTTTCGATCCCTCGACCCTGCGGGCGGAACGCAATGTACATGGTGCTCTACCCACTGCGCCACAAAGCCGACACAGAATGGGAGGCTACGAACGCGCCTTATATCCTTGACTCATTCAAACTATGTCAAGACGCTGCTGATACAACGCATTCACTACCACCAACTCCCCAAACACTAAACGTTAACGCAATACACCCACCCCCTATGCGACGCATTTACTCGAGTCCCCCTCGCGGGGAGATGGGCCCAATTTTTTTTGCGTACCTGCACACTATGCGTGAACTTTCCTTAATAAACAGTGCTCGTTTGCGTCGCCGTTACGAATACATGGTGCAGCGTTAGCTTGCCGTTTTGTTACGTGTCTGATCAGTGACAAAATGCCGCGACCGTCAGAAGCGTGAAATCTGTTTTAAAGTGTTCGGGCGAACTAAGAGGACGCTCGCTTTCCTTGTTTGCTCTCACTTTACTTAATTAAGCTCTTGCAGCATACATTCCCAGTTCGCACTTAATAGCCTAGAATCAGGGTCAGCAACGGCCGAGTTCCATGCAGCTGACACGGCGGAGGGCTGGACGGCAAATCGGGTGGGAGGAGGAGGAGGGGCGCTTTGAATGCAAAGAGAAAAAGTTCAGCGAATTTCTAATAATATTTGACAATAATCTGGCGAAGTGTGAAGATAGGGGGGGGGGCAATTCAACTGGAGGACGCCAATTCTCTGTTCTTGTCTCGCTGTCTAACTTAATTAAAACTGGCGTGTCGGCGTTTAGATTCGACGACCCCAGCACTAGAAAACCGACACAGTCAGTGATGATCATATGTAAATATCCGGGGCCCCGCACCGTGTATGCGGCTGTGTTGTGTGATGTTATAGAATTACACATCTCTGCAGGCAGCGGGCGTGTAATTTCGTGCATGTTTTGCATCCTTTAATAGCGCATAATTTGTTTATTTGGCGCGCCCCACCTACTCGCTAGTATACATGTACCCTGCCGTTCGTAAATCGTGCGGCGTAAAACGTTACGCATAGGATGAGCAGCGATATAGGATGCGTTACGATATAGGATGAGCAGCGTTCCGTGTTTATGCTACTCGTGAACTTCCCTTTGTCGACCGCACGCAAGAAGAAAAAAAATTGGCTGCGTATCTGCTCCTTTCGTTGCAAATGCCGTCAAAAGACTATAGTCTTTATCCGCTTTTGCGAAGTAAATGCCTCCCTTCGTTTTCCCGCTCACCTGTCATGTTGTACCTCTTGCGTCGCGCTCCTCCCAATGTAAAGACGCCAAAGGTTTGCTTAAATCATTTTAAATTTCCCGCGTTCCACTGCTCCAAACCGGGTGTCTCGATGCGAACGCTGCCGTACGGCGAAGACGCGCGTTAATCGAGGCGCCCTACTTCAACGTTTATAGAACCGCGTTTCCCTACTCCACGTGTGTTGCAAGCAGAATGTGGAACCTATCTAGTGGAACTACAGTGAACTAGAATATTGGAACCTTGCGTAACTGTTGCCGGTTGATTTCTTAAAATGGCGCCAGAAGCTATAGTGGCGCGGGCGACAGCAGGCGACGGCGGAGTGAATTCTTTTTCTTCAGTTGATGAAGCATTTAATTTCACAAAAGCCAAGCATGTTTGATTTCTTTATAAAAGAAAACTGCAAATATCACTTCTGTATTGATTTGTTGTCTCATATTTGCGTAATATCTTGTTCTTCTTCAACAATATTGACAAGTATGACATAGACGGGTAGATTTAGCTGTGACTATATAAGACGATTGCGCAGGCATTGTTTTGCTTTGGCCGGGTGGCTGAATCGAGTCACAGACAGACAGACAGACAGACAGACCAAAATTTCTGGGTTTAAGTAGCCCTAGAAAGACTATCGTCTTTAAAACTGCAACTGTCGTCAGACAGTTAAACCACCCGACCTGTCGACACTGTCCCACGCCGCGACCACCACGACAGCTCGCTCAAAAGAAAGTCGACAAAACGGCTTCTTTTAGCGGATATTATTTTGTTTAGCCTCTGCAACTACTTTAAGGGCTGTTTCATACAGTATGCAGTCATTTAAACGCGCCACAAAGCGCCACAACCAATTTTCTTGTAATTGAAAACACATGGAGGGCGGCGAGTGTCGTCTGCTTTTGTACTACCCAGAGGCGTCGACCGCTAGGGGCGCTGCATGTCGCCAAAACTCCAGGTCAGGAGGCCTACCGGCGCCAGTGCCTCCTGCCGGCGCCCCAACAACACCGCGTCGAATGTAAATGCACCTGTCACTTTAGAGAGGTGAGCCCCAAGTTTGTTTTTCTTTTTTGCG
Organism: Haemaphysalis longicornis; assembly: GCF_048455015.1. Classification (NCBI taxonomy): domain Eukaryota; kingdom Metazoa; phylum Arthropoda; class Arachnida; order Ixodida; family Ixodidae; genus Haemaphysalis; species Haemaphysalis longicornis. The sequence continues at coordinate 70,009,608 of NW_027526422.1, read as the reverse complement.
CGCGCAAGTCTTCAGAATTATTTAATGACCGAAGTGTGACATTCGCTGGCCAGACACCGACGGAAATGAAGAGTCGCGTACTCGCGCAGCCTAGCACTGACGCGGCGTGATGTTTGAAGCGTGTCAATGCCGGCTGACTGCCACAACGCTTGCGTCATTCCAAGTGACGGCCATAACGCTTTCATGCGCGCAGTTTTTACTAAAGGTGCCGGTAACCCCGGACAATTGATTACCGCGTGTTCAGTGTCTCTCATTCTGCATGTTGTTGGTTACGCTGGGAAAACGAGGCTGTATACATACGCTCATGATCGTTCAAATCGCCGTGACTCACTTGCGCCGTCTTCGTTGCTCGCATTTTCCGCAAGGTAAGCTTCTACGCGGTTCATTTTAATGCCTTGGTTGCGACATACTCACTTCTTAACCCGGCTGCGCAAAACGAAACTGCCGTCCGTGAGATGCTGGTAAGAGCGAAACAAACGTAATGACCTGTGTGGCGCGTCCTCTTACTGGCGATCTCTACAGCGTCATTTCCGAGCCAGCAGCAAAAAAAAAGGCTGGTGTGCTCTCTGGAAGAGTCTGCTCTCTTATCAGGTCTCAACAATCAGTTGACCGTCAAGCTCTATATGCTTGACCGCAACAAACACCCTACATGCCGATTCCGTATTGAGCTGCTGGTTGCAGTGTTCGAGCCATCGTGAAAGCACCGCCAGGCCGCACGGCGGCTTCTAGAATAAGGTTTGTGACTTCGCAAAACTTAAGAAACTTGGTATGTCATGCTTCATATTCGCAGGCATCAGTCCCGCCAGTGAACCCCTGTCCTGCTGTGACGAAAATCGTGCTGAAGAGGCCCACCTTCTGCATTCTGACATGGCTGTGATCCTCAAATCCATTGTGCATGACCTTGCAGTCAAATCGTCTTCTCCCTGCGGTCTCCTGTAGTCCTACTAAGTGACTGAGCCTAGCATTACCATCTGCTAAGCAGGAATGTGCCAGCTGTTCAACCCAGAAAGAAGGCCGTGCTTGGAAATTTGTTGTTGGGTTACTAGTGGCTGTTCTAGCAGCATTTGGTTACCCCAATAAGGGCTGCATGTGTCATTGCTGCTACATTGATCAGTGCTTGAGCTGGTCGGTCATTTGCTGCAAATTGCTCTGCTGCTTCCCGTTGTTGGTCATCCTTGTTCAGTGCCCTCCAGTTGTCATCCAATGCTGCTGTGGCTATCGTCTTGCAGTACACTTCACTTTATTTCCTTAAAGACCCCACAAGGGGGTGTTGCATAAGGGGTGGGTTGTACTGAGATGTTACAAATGTCACAATTTTTAAACAAGACATGTACATGGATACACTTTGAACAAAATGTGATGGACAGGTGATAGAAACGATGTCGTGGGGAAGGCCATTCCATTCTGCAGCTGCGTGGCAGAAAAAAGATGCAGAGAAAGTTGTGGTACCAGAGCGGGGTCGGGAGACTTTGAAGTGGATGGCCCGTGCAAGCAGAAATGCCTGGTGCAGTTTTCTGATGGGCTCAGTTGTTACTAAGTGGACATTTAAATGTTAAATCTTCCAACTTCGGTGGTGTTGGAAGAATGCCATGTGTCAATGAAAAATTTTTCCGTGATATAATCAAGTGTGGGAGCAATTTCGCTCGCATGTATCATTGGATATAGCTATATATAAACCAGTTGGTGGTTACTAACTTGTTATTGCCTCAACGGCCACTTGTGTCAGTTGTAAACATTTTCTGTTTTAAACTTTTAAGCTTGGTTTTAAGCTATTATGGGTAATTTACATGCATTTCTTAACGGGGAAAGCGCTATCAAAAGTGCTGCTTTCCTCGTACCATCCCAGCTGCTAAATTGCTTATGTCCTCTACGATGGCACACTGGCGAGCCCTCAGGAATAAATTTAACGGAAATGGCTAGTGTGTTTAGCATGCGCGTAAACAATCGCAGAATTACGAGTATACCTTATGATGCAGTGGATGCGGACACATAAATGTGTGATGGCCGAACAAGTTCCTCTCATGATCTTTTCCCCATTGCGTTTTTCTCTTTTCCCCTATACGCACTGCTTGCCACCATCTGATGGGACAGTGCCGTATAACTTAAGGTTTCAGTAACGCCACATGGTGACACTGTTGTCAAACACTGAGTAAAGCGGGCATTTACAGAAACGTGCATTGCTTGATTGTTAGTTCTGTAATTAGCATTCCTGTGCTACAAAGGTAGATCTTCGTGTGTGCCTTTACTGTGTGTTTCCAAGTCAAAAGCCGCAACACGTTCAGTGGGTACACCTGGAGCCATTCAGCCACTGTGGTGTTGAGGATGCCTAGTTGTTTCACATTTCAGAGGCTCCGGGATTGATTCTCATCAAATCTATATTTACTCACTTTTCTTTTTGACTGAATTGCATTACTCTGTTTGTGGGAGCTTTGCTGAGAAATGTGCCGTCAATGTAAGTATGTTCAACTTTTGGTATTCTCTGACATGCCAGCCTTTCTTTTGTGTGTGTGTGTGAACCATCCGTCAGCCATGTTCTGTGCTGTCGCTTCCCCTCGGTGACACCAGGTTTTAGACATACCGAGTTTACTGATGCTTTCTTATTAAACAGTTCATTCTTACAAACAAGAAAAAGCCAAATCTTCGAAAGCTGACACTTCAGAAAACTAGTCTGTAAACTAGTATAATGTCATTTCGGTAGTTGATAGGGTTTCCAAATTTCGTTTATGGTTTTGTGCATTGCCACCTGCTGCGCATTAATTGAAATTCTAGAGTGTTCTAAACCATCACATGGAGGGCAATTCATACTATAGACACAAATAGGACCAGGAATAATTTGCTTCGGTGTGTCTAAGTTTATTTTTTGACAAGAGCTTTGTGTTTGCAAATTCTTGACATGATTGCCATGGATGGAAAGTAATCTGGTTCATTTGTTTCAGTTGAATCGGACATGATCGTTCCTGGTAAACTCCAAAACAGTCTCCAAAATTTCACCTCGTCTCCACTTGGTTCACGGCAAACGGCGTTGAATGATTTTTGTTCGCAGCTGCCCCTCCCCTGCCCCATAACTCCTTTTCCGCTCCAACCCCTCACCCTATTCCTTTCTCTAGCTTCAACCCCTTATGCTATTCCCTCCTCTCGCTTTTCTTGTTAAGAGTTAAACGGAGGTGTGTTCAATGCAATTCAAATTTTCCCGCCCTTTGCACTGCTCATTCCCCCATGTCGAGACAGTGCACACCCTCTATATCTTGTTTCTTGCTCCGCCTTGAACAGCATGAACGCGAGCGCTGTTTTGTTGTGCTTGCTTTTATCTCGCGAATAGCGAAGTGTTTGTGTGCTATTTTGAGTGTATGTATGTCTCTTTTTATGTCTTAAGAACAAACCCAAAGTATATTCTTAATTCAAAGAACACAGGTCCTGCCATTGTTTACATTGTGACTCAAGTATGCCTGTGGTTTCCTTTGTGATAAATAAGGAGGTCATGTATGAATTATGCCTGCAGGTTTTGTTGTTTGGAATTGGTCTGCCATAATATACCTCATTTTGATAAACGACATCAATTTTTGGCTGGGAGGCCATGTCGAGGGCCAGACAGACAGGCTAAAATTTTCGCGTTTACGTAGCCTGTCATCTTCAAAGGCCAACTGCGCTCAAAATTTCTCCATCTTAAAAATCTCGTTTCCATATAAACTGCCTAAAAAGACTGCAAGATTCAAAATCTGACAGCTGAAATATGTGTAAGCACGGCACAAACAAAAATAAGAAGTCGGTAATCTTGACACCGACATTGAGAAGAGCGGTGCTGAAGTTGCCGCTGAAGTTGCCTTGCCGCCGGCTGGCCTGAGCGAACTTGTGCACAATTCGTCACGATTGCTGTAGCCCTAGCAGAAGAGCACCCATGGAGCTCCACTGCTTCTGGCTGGCCAGAGGAACAGGCACACGGCCAGCTGCAGTGTCACTTCTGCTTCATGGCTGTGTGTGCGATCCACCAGAAGGTGCAGCGTCGTCGGCGACTAAGCTAGTTTAAACATTTATAGTTAATTACGAATGCATTTCACTGAGCTACTTATGTGCCAGTTTTGGAGATGGTACGGTTCGTTAAAAGTAAATTTGGCTGAGGCTAGAGAGTCCAGTTGGCGTTTAAAGCCCAACTGTTGGTGCAATGCGGCCTAGTTTCCTTGGTGTAAGGACTGTTCTCTCCCTCCCTGATGCAGGCCCCTCCGCTTCCTCCTTGGGAGATGGCCACAGGCAGCAGCAGGGCCCCTCCCCAGGTCGTCGGCTACTGCACTGCAACCAGTGCAGCTACGAGACATTGTACCACAGCCATCTTAAGAGGCACCGGCGCATCCACACGGGCGAACGCCCCCACCAGTGCAGCCTCTGCAGCAAGGCCTTTGTGGAGAAAAGCGACCTGGACTCCCACATGCGCGTCCACACTGGCGAGAGGCCCTTCCACTGCCACCTGTGCCCCCTGGATTTCGTCCGGAAGACCACCCTTGTTAGACATGTGCTCACCCACACGGGTGAGAGGCCCATCGTCTGCCGCTTCTGCCCCAAGGCCTTCACACAACACACTCAGCGGAAGAGACACGAGCAGATGATGCACAGCCACCAGCTGTAGTGCAGGAGAAGAGAAGGGGGATGGTGACTCTAAGCTAGTTTGATTGTGGTTAGGGGTTTGACAGACAATAGCATCATCTCTTGGTCTCAAGCAACTGCTGGGGCTTTGCAGACTGACATAAGCAAGACACGCCCCTCTTGGAAAGTTGCAATTACGATGTGTCGCCTCAGATATGCATGCAAATGCTCACACAGTGTGTTTGTCTTGTGTAATTTCTCAGTTTGATGCTGCCTTTTGTCAGTAAACAAGTTTTGATGTGCAGGGTGTGCTCCTTGTACAAGTAATTTTAACGTGCGTTGACGCAAACACAGTGACAAAACACGAGAGGCGTAAATTGATGCCTATCATTCGTGTTAGATTCCATTTTCCAAATCTGTTGAAGGAACAAGCACAATGCCAATGAAAAAAGAGGGAGCTGTCAATATTATCCGTCTTAATGTGACACTGGTATTGTCTGTTGGGATAGTCATGTACCCCTCTCCCCACACCTAATTTGGTATTGTCTGGTTCCGTCTCTTTGATATACTCGCTAAATGGTAAAGAAAACCTTAGTAGGCAGTTGGATCAGTGTACGTCTGTTTCTTCACTCCATGAATGTTTTACTTGAACCTTATATATTTGTGCAATGAATTATCCAAGATCCTCAGTTCCCACACCTAATTTGGTATTGTCTGGTTCCATTTCTTTGATATACTCGCAAGATGGTAAAGAAAACCTTAGCAAGCAGTTTTACCAGTGTACGTTTGTTTCTTCACTCCGTGAATGTTTTACTTGAACCTTAAATACATTTGTGCAATGAATTATCCAAGATCCTCAGTTTCCAAACGTTTTACTGTTGGCATATGGAAGATCTGGGGATCCCTTAAATGGGGGATGTGGAGAAACAACTGTTTACAGTGTTGATAATGTATTTAGGAGACAGCTGCCGTTATTTCATAGCTGAAAAAAATTTAAAGGAGGTAGTGGCTCACGGTACCTTTCTTCTAGAAACAATGCCATTGTCCGGCCTTTGCCCTTGCCCATTTCAAAGTCTTCCATTTCCACCTTCATGGCTTCATGTTATGCAACCTCTGCATCACAAATGAATGGCATAAATGCATTGAACTTTATCCAGCTTTCTTTCCCCAATGACATCTGAGCTGCAATGTTGTATCAGGCTGTACGATGGGCAGTGCTGCGAAGCTCGCCTCCATGACGTCAGCTTAGGGATTCTCACATTTGTCATCTGCTTCACTCGGGTCGCTCTCCCTGCGGTATCTTTGCTCTCCATTTACAACTGATGCTTGACCGCACCAGAATTTGCATGTGCGTAACTTTTTATCATAATAATAGACTTAAAATCGCATACACTAGCTCAAGGCGTGGGTTAAAGTATAGTTTTGGATACTGCTACGGATGAAACATTGCCGGTGTCGCCTCATTCCTTGCGAAGCCGGTCCTGTGTGGAGCGCGAAGAGTCGGAGCTAGGTGTTAGCTTCTGTATTAAGCAATCTTTCGAACAAAGGGAACATCCAGCTGCTAGTAACCGACAACAGCGAAAATACAAGACCAAAACCAATTCCATGCCTTCCGGGCTGTCGTTTTTGGCAGAAGGCATTACTAACATTCCCCGTAATCATATGTAAGGTAAAACAGTTCTTGGAACCTTGCCGAACTCTCAAAAGTATTGTATCACATCACTTTACGTTGTCATGGCATGAAAGTATGCCGACATGCATTATGGCGCACAAAAAATATAGGTTAAGTTCCAAATAACTTACTCTGTGTACAGGTGCCTGCTGGTTTTATACGAGGCTTCTAACCAGGATGGAGGTTTATCGAGCAAAATGAGTCACGTCTACGGTAAAGATGCAGTAGCACTATGTTTGTTCAGACCTGGAGGGATACTTCGGTACATTTCCCACAGCCATATCTTCCCAATATTCAGATGTGCTTTATGGGAGAACTGCACTCAAGAGGAGGAGGAGGAGGAGGAGAAAACCTTATTTAACAGTAAAATCGAGCTAATTGGTCAGACAGGCCCTCAGTCCAGGACAACAATCTAAAAGTAATTTCCTTCAATTCATAGGACGCCATCCCGAGAAGACCAGGATTAGTTTCTTATGCCTGGAAGGGTTGGAAAACAACAAAAAGCTCCTTGGAAATATTAATCGGTTTTGATTCTTGCAATATATGCACGTATACAATTTATTGCATTCGTTAGCAAGTATATCAAGCTTTCGACACCGTAATCATGTCATAATTGTTCGGGTTGAGAGTCTGTTATGATAATGATGGCTGCGATAGAAATTCAGGTCACAAAAGCCGCTTTCGAGTAACTACTCTGGACAACGTTGTCTGGAGCGCGGTTGCGTAGCACAAACTTTCTCATTGCATTTGCATGTGAATAAACAACGCACGCTATGGATATGCACCTTCTTGCACCCAGCTACAGCGAAAGCCATTACTGCCTGAAGAAAATATGCACAAGATCTTTGTGAGTCTCCCGAACATACCCAAACCTATTAAGACGTTTGTGACGGTGCAGGAAATTATAGGGTTGGGTATAGAAAAAAAACGTTCGTGTGATACAAGTCGACAAGGAAAGAAGTAGAAGACATCTGCTTTATTTCCTGCTCTACGATGCGCGTGTAGGGGCCCACTACTTGGCACATAGCATTAAATTGTTGAGTCTTCATAAGAGCATCTCAGAAATACTGTAGGCAACCCTACGCATTTTCAATACTTATCGGGGAACTCTGAGCACTGAGCCTCACGAATAAGCTAGACAGGACGAGGTACACAAGATCTTCTGACCGATGCTCTAAGGAAAGTTGTTCTCTCTCTCCTCGCTTGTGGCAAACTTGTGGGGGATACAGCTTGAACTTATTCAGATGTGTCAGAAGCTGGCAAAAATAGCTAAATTACTAGAAATACGCTTTTTAATGCACTAAAGCATCAAAGCGGGTGATTTCTAGCACAGGCACTGCTGCCCCTCACATGCGGAGTGTGCAGACGACAGCGGCACGAGTCCCTCAGCCGACGTCAGAGCCAGGGGGCGCCACTCAAACATCTCACCACCAATAACAGCAAGTACAACTTCAAGTAGTGATCAGTGAGAACTGCGGACATAAACTTTAGCAAATACATCAAGGATGACAGTCGCGGGCTTAGATTTCAGAATGCGACAGTAGTTTTGTTCAAATCCATTTCTAGTGAAGCAATATATTCCCCCTGTACAGCTCCTGAGTGAGCAGACTTGAAGTAACTTTGTGGGTTGATACTCCTTCTTGAAAGATGAACACAATTTGTTGCATTTTTGCAGTAAGCCTGAAGCGACGTCCCCCAATATGGTTTATGGAACTGCGAGCTGTCACACTGAGCCTGCGAAGCCCTCCTCTCTCTGACATGCATGGACATGCCCACTAAACTGAACAAATATGCACATTGGAGCTTATTCTGTAGCGGGCTAGTTCAAATGTGACACCGGGTAGTTACAATTAACGGTGGAGTTTTTATTTCTTTTTTTTGTTTCTTTGGCCAGTCTCCTCAAGTGGGTATGCTTGTCTTGACAAACGTGCACCGAAGACGCTGGGCAGTTGCCATGAGGCACGCACACGAGCGCTTAAAATTTTTATGGTTTTGACATTGAAGCTGTTGAGCAAATTGCTACTGTGTGGGTCCGCAGTTAAAAATACAAAGAAAATGCCGAGTGCATGGTCGTCAAGCCAACATTGGCCACAAAAAACTCCAGCGTTTGCCATATCAAGGCAACACTTGCTCGGAACGAGAAAGACACGTCATAGCTTATGCCCTTTGTTTGTTTGTACTCGTGTCATCGTGCGCATGCGCTCTGTACTGTAGAAGAGCTGCAACTTGAATGTTGAAGCTGCTGTAGGTGATCATTGACTCCAGATGGCCCGGCCGCGGATACTTCGCACGGCTGAGGAAGAGGCCGCTGTGCGCAAAGCATCCACTGAAGACGAGAAGTTGCGCTTGCAGTGTGGTGTACGAAAACTTCCACTAAAACAACGACCTCACTCTGGCTTTGCTCAACATAAGGTCTTTGAAGTGTCATGCGCCGACATCAACCCCGACACCACAATGATACTAAAACTCAACTTTTTGTCCGTCAATGATCATTAACAACTGCCGGGCGGTCGCCACAATCTTGGTTGCCACAATCTTGTCAAGCCAAGGATGCCTTAAGTGGGTATCCTGGCTTGACAAATGTGCGCCGGGGACGCTAAGCAGTCGTCGCAAGGCATGCACACATGAGTGCCCGGCGTTCTCTTTCTTTTTTTCAACTGCAAGGCGGTTGCTGCGAGATGTGTTTATGTGCATGCTCTGCATTCTCTTGGTATTTTTAACTGCGGACAGGAGAAATTACAATTGGCTAAACAGCTTCCCTATAAAAGAAACAGTCGACCTGTAATCAAATGTATAAGGCACTCTGGCTAAACTTCTGCCTCAATAATCAAACCACAATTACCATCACAGTGCAAGAATGTTGGTTTACTTGCTTCATCTGAGGCTGTCAGACAACCTGATAACTGTGCATGTTGTCTACACCGAAATTGGTGAACACTGCTGAGGTGCTCAATCTAGTGGAATTGGTAGAGCAGAGATGGTTGTCTCAGTCAAACAACACAGTTGCTTTTAAATTTGTTGAGCTGATTTTTTGTGTGTGTATTTTGAGGGGATGTTTGTATGTGAAAGCCGGGCATAGAGGCCAAGGTAGGTAGAGCCACAATTAGGTGACAAGCGATTGCTTAGAAGGGGCCGTTTGAAGGGCGATTTGAATTGAATGTCTGTTTGCTATTGGGTACACCAGTGGCATTGCCGGAAAGCCTCCCGATTTTTTAAATTTTTTGGGTAAGCAGGAACTTTGCTGCTTTCAGCACATTTCAGGACATTTTGAAAGTGAAGCTTCATATCGCTAGGGAAAATTAAAATCCGGCGGTATTGTGTGTGCAGAAAACCCCTCCGCCAAAACTCTACACGCATACGGGAAAGAAACACGTTGGAAAGGCAATAGAAGGGTGGTGCGGGGCAAGCAGAGTCAGCCTGGTCACGATCAGGACTGGCTACACGTTACGCCGAAATGGAAAGGCCACATCTCATGTACTTGTGAGGAGCAGACAGCTCACAATCAGTGAATTGGGCAGGAACAGAAACGAAATAAAATACCACAACCGTGCAAAATATGATGAGAAAAAACATTGATGAACCATGTGGAGTATCATGGGAGTAAATACTGGCCACACGTGTCAACTTTGCTGGTTAATAATCTGTAGATAGTGCATGCAGAGTTCGTACAGGTACATGAAAACCTTGGAAAGAATTGAATTTAAGTGTCATTTTCAAGCCTTTTCATCTGTACAATGGGAGTTTGAGAAATGTGACTGTTGCGTCGTCCTGTTTGATGAGTCCACTAGTAATTACTTACATTGAAGCAAATAGATATTCCAAAATGCGTAATTTCAGAAAAGGGGCAGCTGGCAGGAGCAAGGCAATCAAAAAGACACATTGTTGAAAATGAGACTGGCAACATGCGAAAAATCATGCACCCCTCCATGTAACGATGACAATAGTTCAATACGAAGCGTTCTCGTGACGGATTGTTTATTTTGGCAACCCCCCACTGTGACTATGCACTACTCTGGAGGTGCACACCTCTTTTCTAGAATACCCTCAGCAACTCTTGGGTGTTTGGGTTTGGTATGTACAGCGCGAATCGGTACCTGTTGCTTGGCGTTCAGTGAGCAATTTTTGAGTGGGTGCTAATTTTAAGTTTTTAAACCATGAGATGGGACATCAGGCCTAACGTCCTAAAAGTCAAGATGAGAAGTTAGGCCTAACGTTTTGTGGCTAACCACCTTACGCTTTGCAAAGAAACACCATTCGTCTCCTGATGGATTCTGTGGTTGTCAGTTTTCCAATCTACTTCGACCATGTAGAAATAGAGCCATCAGTAAACGCTGGTCTAACAATGCGAGAGACCCAGGTTAAATTCTGGCCATGGAATCATTTCTTATTTCACTTCAACCACCATTATTCATCACCGTTGTCAGAAAGAGGTGGCTTTGGAAGTATTGGCGTACAATGGCATCAGTGAAGACAATAACGCTTAGATTTAAAATGAAGGCAAAGCTTGCAGCAACAGTTGCTGATTTACGACCTTCAACTGATGCCTAAGTTGACAAAGGAGGAGATAGAGGCGACATTACATGCTTTGTGAAATAAAACAACCTGAAAGAACAGCAAAAACTAACTAAACTCCAACCAAGAAATAAAAAGTTTGGATAAAGGAGCTTTCGACAGCTCCTTAGCAAATGTGGTGCACTAATGTTATTAGGTGTGCTATTGGAAACTTTTGCGCCATTTAAAAAATATATATATTAGAAAATGAACGAAACAAAACAGACGGGATCTATGAAAGTCCTTAAAAACCCGAGTTTTTATCTTTGAAGCTTGTACGAACCCTGTGCATGGGCACAATTTTTACTGTGAGAGCACTAGACGTGCCGTTCCTCAACAAACCACAATTTCTTATGCCTCTGGAGCGAAATACTGCTGAGCCAGGAAAAAGGGGAGGTATGCACTGCTGGACAATGCCCTGGCATGTTAAGCTTGTGCAGAGTGGCTCCCTTATCACTTGCAGAGTTTGTTCCCCTCCCTCTGGTGCTGATTATTTCCCCATCTACCCCATTATTGATGCACTACCCCTGCATGTGCCACTGGGAGGTCCCTCAGTGTTTTCGCCACCCTCCTTGTTTTAGGCTGCTCTTCCTCCTCGGGCAGCCGCAGGGCACAGTGGCGTTCTCCACCGGGTGGTTGGCAGCAGTGCTACCAGCAGTCCAGCTACGCGACGCCATCTCTGAGCAAGCTTTCGAGGCACCAGAGCATACACACAGGCGAGCGCCCCTTCCAATGCAGCCACTGCAGCAGAGCCTTCATGCCGAAGGGCCACCTGGTCGAGCATCTGCGCACCCACACAGGAGTGCGGCCCTTCCACTGCCACCTGTGCCCTATGGCATTCACCAACAGGACCAGCCTGGTCAGCCATGTGCGCACCCACACAGGCAAGAAGCCCTTCTGCTGCCACTTCTGCCTCGAGGCCTTCACACACCGCCGCTAGCAGAACAGGCACAAGCAGTAGGAGCAGAGCCACTGTCAGTAGCACAGCAAGACGGGAAGGCCTGAACCGTGTGTGTACGCAGATAATTAAGAGCGAGCTCTTTTTTGCGGAACATTACAGAGAAGGGTTTTGCAGTGCGCCAAGAGGTGCAGGACTCAGAGACAGAAAACCCATTTTTGTCATACGACGTGACCTGCCTCTGGGATGCGACTTTGGGATGACATTGTGGCTTCACCAGCCAGGTGGCCATTGCTACACTCTAGTGTGCGAAGCATAGTTGTGGATGGGACTTATGGCAGACGGCCGCGCCCTGTGGTGGTCACAACCGCTTTGCACCAAGGGTCAGCCCACCATCATAGAGTGCACATTTGAACAGGCACTGCAGCTTTGCAGGCTGATAAAAGACGCACTTGTGAAGTGGGGAAGTCACAATGCATCTCTGGATAGGTGTGCAAACATGCACTCTGTGTGTAAGTTTCTCATGTAGCTGTGATGTTGCCTTCTCTCGATAAACAGCAGTTTATACCCAGTGCTTGTCAGGAGTGCTGCATCTACAGATACTTTTAAAGGGACACTGAAGTGAATTTGTCAAGCTCCCGTTTTTGCTTGCACTGCGTAGACTGGCTCAAATTAGCACACTTTTCATCGTTAATCCGGTTGACAAATCGGTAATTATTTTACAAAGCGCGAAAGAAGAAAAACTACCATGCGCGGTTTGCGGCGGCCGCACCAACTAAGGCTGTGACGTTGAGAGGAGGGGCGCCGTGATTGGACGATGCCCAAGGTTAGCAATCACACAAGTTTTGGTTTCGGTTCTGTAAAACATAACCAATGGCGTTGTTGGATGGGCATTCTCAATATCTCAGTAATCATCGTACCACGCTTCTGCCATGTTGTCGGCTGTAAAATGCACAAGATAAGCCTCCCAGGACGGCTTGTAGTCGTAGCATTCACTAGCCGAGACCTACGCAGTGCATGAACGCCCTCCGCGTACCCGCAGACGCCCAAATGTCATGCGCTTTTCCCCCATATTTGGAGCTTGCCTCCCTCATGCCTGTATCGTAAAAAGCGTGTTCGCACCAGGCCAAGGGTCTGTTCATTCTGGCCTGTGCCCACTGCCTGCAAGCAGTCGGTGCTTATGGCAACAGCACGCCAACGAGAACTCGCTAGCGCGCCAGTGCCAGCCTGCGCGCGTTTTGTGAACTAGTTCGTGTAGCAATGCACGTCGCGGCCCAAAAAAAGGTGAACTCAATATAGAAAACATCGGCGGAAAACAAAAAAGTTAACTTACAAAAAAAAAAGCACGTACCTGCGGGGATTCGACCTCGTAACTTGCAAAACATTCGCGGCGACATACCTACGCCTCAGACCACTGAGCCACGGAACGGGACGCGGAGGCCTTGCTAATATAGGGTATATATTGTACAACCAGTTTACATTTTTATGTAGTTTTGGCATTTCAAGCAGCTTAGGTGTCTATTTGTTGTACTGCGATCGTGCAGTAAGCGTCGCCCGAGTTTCCACAGTAGCTCACGTCTAGCAATTGCATTTCGTAGACGGAAAAGCGTTCGCAGATGCGTAGTCGTGCTGCTGACCGCTGTGCTTGTTCGCCCAGCGCAAAAAAGTGCTTCCCGCGCCCTAGTTTTACGCTGTACGGTAAAAATATCAGTTGATTTTATTTCCTTAGTACCTATATTGACTTCGCTGACTCTTCTCCCGCCTTCAAGAGGCCTTATATTTTCCTACTGGCGTACCAGTCAGCGAAGCGTCGCATGTGCGCTTGGTCAGCGCTTGTGTGAAGCGACCTTGACTTGGAGCTAGATACAGTGTACAAACAAACCAAGTAAAGAAAGGCACATTCTTCCATTCACAAACGTGTCCTGGCTTCGTTTCAACTAAGCGAACGAATTGCGACCAAGCAATTTTTTTTAACCTCCTTGATTGCGACGACCCGCCGGCGGCCGGCGGACGAAACGCTGGCCCGACTGACTCTGTCAGCCGGGGAGCCGTGCAGTAGCGCAGCCGTGGCGCAGCCAATTGCCAGCTCATCCCCTCCTGACGTCACACGAAAACGCCACAGAAAATGGGCGAGCGTAAAGAGAGGAGGACAGCATTTTCGAATTAGTTTTTCTACTAAATAAAATCGCGTAAACGCGCCTAGAGTGGTCGAAACATGGCCTGGGGACTCCGGACTACAATTTGCGCTAGTAATCCCGCAATGTTTACATATCACTTCAGTGTCCCTTTAAAGGAGCCATGAAGAGAAAATACAACTTCGTTTAATTTGAAAGAACGAGGATTCAGTATCTCACTCAGCTCCATTAGAGCCACAAAAAATGTTTTTTTAACGAAAAAAAAGCAAGAAGTATTTAAAAACTTTCAAATTTTGCGCCACAGTGACGTGTTATGAGCAAGAATGACGTCATACGGGCCAACAATAAAACATAATTTTCAGTGCGTTAACTGCACGTTAGCATTCAAGTGATGCGGTAAAATGGAACTAGAGGTCCCATTACAGACGTCCAGTCATGTGTCGTCGCGACAGGTCTCTTAGGCGGCCGCCAATCGCACAAACAAGGTTCTGTGACGTCATAGAAAAGTTGCGGGAAATTGGCTAGGGGGTCGCGACTGCTTCAAACGTTTTCTTTAATATCTCCGTTATTTGTTCGAAGATTGCGATGATATTGGTATCATTGTTATCGGGACTAAGCAGTCTTTCTAATAAACCCAACTTGTATTTTGTCTTCATGGCTCCTTTAAGGGGGAATTCAAACATTCAGAGTGAGGGATCAAACAAACAAACTGCAGCTATCTGAGTAAGTTTGTTTCCCTGTCAGGAAAATGCATTGAACAAATAAGTGCAAACCATATTTAAAAGAAAATCAGCAGGTTATGACTTTGATTACGGATACCGAACACTAGTGTATGGTACTGAGCACGCTTTTCCAGTATGCTGTGTTTCCATATCTTTGATGTATGTGCTAAATGTCCAAAGTAAACTTCAGTGGTGAGATGGCATCACTATATGTCGATGTTTCTTCAATTTCTTAATATTTCTAGTTGAACCTTAAAATTCAGTGTACCATTAAATAATCAACAACCTCAGTGGCCATTTATTGATCTCTTTTAAGACATGAGTTGTCTGAAAAGAGGTAAGGACGCAATGGAGAGAAAGTGCCACTTGGTAGCTGCCTTTCTGCAACAGTGTACTTTTGCTATAAGCAGTTGTCTGCCACCCCTCAATTTAACTGACCCTACCAGTCTTCCATTTCCGCCTTCAGATCTGCTATGTTACGTGACCTCTGTGTCACAACTGTGAAGACCAAAACGCATTTAACTTCGGCTGTCTTGCTTCTTCACAAGATATATGCTGAACATTGTTTCACATGGTGCTGAAATGTACAGCTCCTGTAAATTTGTTGTTGATACAGCTTCTAATATTAAACAAGTCTTTATATTTTTTAGCATTAAACATCATGTGATGCAGTTCTGGTTTATGGAATTGTGAGCTGTTATGCTTGGAGCCCGCCAAGCCTCCACATCTAGTACACACAGATGTACTGGAAAAATATGCGTGGACATCTAATGTGGAATGAACTGACCATTTAACACCCCTCCCCGGAATTAATCTTTTAAGGTCTAGGCCATGTTGTAGGTTTTAATGGATGATTCAGGTGCCTTTTAGTATGAAAAGCATGTTCAAAAGTACTGTTTTCCTCATGCCATCCTGCCCGCCGAATTTAACATTGTCCATGATGATCCAGCGGCAAGTCAGTAGGACCAAATTTAGTGAATTGCTTATGCGTTTAATGCGTGCTTATCGTGTACTACATTTGCATGAGGAAACGCGAAATTTTGAGGGTACCTGACGATGTGAATGTGAAGGGACTATTGTGCAATAGTAGAAAATCTCCTCTCATGGCCATCATCATCTTTCCTCTTTTGCGTCGTTTTCTTCCTTTGTACAAACCTTTCGTTCAAGTCTTGTACCTGGCGACTGATGTATGCTCCCCTCTTCCCTCAACATCTAGTGGTAATTCTCCAGCTCATACGGCCTGTTAGTCCAATTGTTGTTTGAGGAGGGCGATCTGATGGGTATGTCTGTTGTTGGCTGGAATGTGGAGACCCAGAAACCAGACTAGCTTGGATGTCCGTTCTACGTTTTGGCCTTTGCTGGTGAGGTAGAGCTGTTGTAATGCAGGGTCGTGAGAATTGCCTGTCTTCATAAAAAGTAGTTCTGTCTTTTGAGGTGCACATTTGAGGCCCATTGAATACGTGTGTTCGCTAATGATGTCTGCGGCTTCTTAGAGTGTCTCTTGTAGCTTGGCCAGGGCGTCCGGTTTGAGGGTCCATAAGGTAATGCCATCTGCATAAAAGGCTACCTCGAGGTTTGGGATGTGTTGTTTCTGCAGTAGGCGGAGAAGAGAGATTAAACAAAAGTGGAGATAGGACTGCCACTTGTGGGGTGCCACAGTGATCGATCTGCAGGGTTTCCGACTCCAAGCCACCTATATTTAAACTGTGCACCCTGTTAAAAAAGGAGTGAACGTAGTTGTGGCGTGCTCACCGGAGTCAGTGATGTTGATTGTAGAAAAGATCCCCTCATGGAGCACGTTATCAAAAGGTGCCTTTCAGGTCCAGTGCCAATATACCTCTGTGATATTGCGGGTGGTCTTCTCAGATGTGTCTTAGTTGCACGAGGATGTCCTGGGCGCTAACATGTGAGTGGAAGCTACTCACGTTGTGTAGGAATTGTCCTGTTTCCCGAGAAAAATTTGAAGTCAGCCTTGGATAACTTTCTCCATCAGCATGCCCACGCAGGAAGTGAAGGACAGTGGTCGTAGGTTTTTGATGGCGAGTGGTTTCCCTGGCTTCTGATGAATGTAACACTTGAGTGTTTCCATTCTCCAGGAGTGAAACCTTGTTACCATGCTTGGTTCATGTGCGTTGGGGGGAACAGTAAAAAGCTTCTTGATAATTTTTTCTCATCCTGAAATTTTGCTTCACACAATACCCCATGTATGGTATAAGCATATATATACCATACGTATGGTATCGTATACAGACCATATGTATGGTGTCCAGTAAGACTTTAACACATAGTGGCTGAAATGCTTTTATGCAGCTCCTGTCGTAGAAACCTTCACAACTAAGTTTAGGGTGTAACAGATATTTGAAATTGTTTTGTACATCACTTTCATATATTCATGAGCTCCTGAAAAAATGTGCAGCTCCTTTATTCTTTGTCTTCTATTTTCCAACGTTACCATTTTGGTTAGTTTCTTCTTGCTGAAAATTGTCTGCTGCAGGTGAAGTAGGACGTTTTGGGGCAAGTATGCAAGCCTTGCAAATCAGTTTCAGGTGAAGTTGTTCTTTTTTGAATGCTGTCGTAACTGGTTTATGGAAAGTGCTCATTTTATCAGCCGTTTTACAAAACCGTGGCCGACTCACCTCCAGTGATGTGTGCCACTGTATGCTTGCTTGTATGTACTACGTGTCCAGCTATGAAAAAGTCCAACGGGATCAACTTCGCATGCCTGAGTACAGTGCACACGTACTTGCGCAGCCACACTGGCACGGTCGAGTCAGGGGATGCGCATGTTCTGCAGTTAGCAAAGCACCTCCAGTAATTAACACTTCACTGGCTGCCTTGCTAAACAAGAGCTTAGGAGCTTTTCGCAAAAGCTGGTATCAGAGGAGACCTTTCCTAGTCTTGTAGCAAGACGTGCCATTCCTGAACAAAGCATGATCAAGAAATTTTCAAAGCCTTTTGAGCGTAATACTTTCGAGCCAGCACAAAAGAGGAGGGCTCATCTGCATTGCAGGGCAGTGTCCAGGCATGCCAGGCTTGTGCAGAGCAGCTTGCCTGGCACCAACGAAGACACTAAGTCCTCTTTTGTGTTTGTTGTTTCCTCTTTTACGTCACGGTTTACGCGCTACTCCTGTGTCCATTGATGGACGGGCTCTCAGTGTTTTGCATCCCGTCCTGTTGCAAGACCTTCCTCCTCCCTGGGTGGCCACAGCCAGTAGCATGGTCCCCCAGCGGGTTGTTGGCTGCCAGCACTGCAGCTACGTGCACTGTGCTCGCGTGATCTTGAGAGGTGCAGGTGCAAGCACATAGGCTAGTTAGTGACCCTACCAGTGCAGCCACTGCATTAATGCCTTCGTGGAGAAGGGTCCCTTTGTGGACCCCGTGCATATCCACACGCGTACGTGAGAGGCCCTTCTGCTGCTGTGTCTGCCCCATGGGCCTCGCCCGCAGCCACAAGCGGAAGGCACATAAGGGGAGGGCACACAACCACCGTGTGTGCGCGCATACACTAGCTGTTATGATATCTGGAGGAAGCAAGGCCCTTCTTGCAAGGAAGGCCCTTTTTGTTGTGCAGCTCGCTATGAGGCTAAAAAAGAGAGAGCCCATTTTAGCCTACATAGAGACGTGGCTCCAAGCAAAAATTTTGCTGTCACACTGGGGCCTGTGCTTGCACCTGTGCCTGTCAAGATCACGCGAGCGCAGTCACGCAGTAAAGGTCACTCTGGGGCAAAAGTTTTGCCGTCACATTGGGTGACAACTGCTCCATGCTGGTGCAAGAAATGTAATTATGGGTGGGACCTGTGGCAGACATCATCTTGTGTTGGTCACAGGCGGCTTGCAGTGAGAGCCGGCCCACCTCTGCAGAGTGCCCGTTTGCAGCTTTGCAGACTGATACATCCACAAAGATGAGCCCCTCTTGAAAAAAGACAGTCACAATGCACCACGGTTCATGTGATCTATGTGCAAACTCACTCTGTGTGTGTCACTTGCTAAATTTCGCATTGTAGTGATTTTTGTGTCATTCAACAATAGTTCTTGTCCAGTGCCTGTCCCATGTGTTTCTTGTACAAACGGTCAGCATGAAACATCAAGAAAGTAAGCCCAGAGATATAATTTCACAGCTAACTACCCTAAAAAAGTTGTTTCTACTATTGGCAAGCATTGCATGAGCGGGCGCTAACCATAATGGAAAAAGAAGTGATGGATGGGCATGCTGCTGATATTAAGCAGTGGTCGTATACATCAGTAAAGTCATGGTGCCCCTCGTACTTTTCATGATTTGCTTCTACTTCTTTGATATAGCAAAAATAATCCAAGAGTATCAGTGTGAATGCCACTGTAGCAGTAGTGGTAGTTGTAAGTGATCATTGCTGGCGCCCTCTTGGGCTAGCATAGAACTGCCAATAGCTGCTCTACCTAAGCGACACCATATCATATCAACGACAAAGAAAGTCGCGACTCATCACTTACGTTTTTCTTTGTTCAACAAATTGCCAACCTCAAAAATAGAGTTTTGCTCATTTCAGGCACAAAATATCTACAAAGAGTAAAGGAGACAGGCTTTGTGGGTGCTACCCACCTGACACAAAGTCATCGTTGTGGTAAAAATTTGTCCTCCCCTTGTTTGAAAAACCCCTCGCGTCTTCCATTTCCACCTCCATATCGTCATGTTATGCAACCTCTGCTTCACAAACGCAATGACGTCAGAGCATTGAACTTCAGCTGGCTTGCTTCTCCGAAAGACGTCTGTGCTCCAAATGTGCAGGCGTGAGGCAAGCACTCTTCATGAAGAAAATCTGTGTTAATACAGCTTCTAGGAGGATTAATATAACAGTTGCATTTCTTGCAGTAACCTGAGGCCGCATGCTGTTCTGATTAATAAGAGTGCGAGCTGTTACGCTTGGAACCTGCCAAGTCTCCCTGTCTAACACTCATGAACATGCATACTTCAAAAACGCGCACATTGCAGTTTACTGTGGAATGGGCTGGTTTAAACACGACATTTGTTACCCGATTTCTCTTCAAAGTTTTTCAAGTGGATTATCGTGTGCTGTTCCCATGGCAACATTATACACTTACTCGGCTAGGAAGATTGCATGCTGTGTAAAATTGTCATTTTTTGTCAGAAAATGCGCTTGTCCTATAACTGAGTCACCTGAAAAATGTACTTCCACATTGATTCGAATTAGCGCCATCCCAGATAAGCCCTACCTCATTGTTAGAAGCCACACGAGGACAAGAAATACCATCTGAATATGCAAGCTTGTGTGCATTGACTCTTTCACGTGGACGTATTCTTCGGTTGTAACTATGGGTCGGATTTGTTTGGTCATGGTTGCGGGCTGAGTTCTCTGGCACTGGGTGGTATCTTTAAAAAAAGTAGTGAACCTGTGCCCAAATAAATACAATATTTCTTTTGAGATTCTAATCTTTTGGGTCAGTAAACAACCCACAATAGTTATCATGGAGCAAAACTGTTGCATTGCTTTTTTGTCATTCTTTTTCCGTCATGTTGTTAAAGCAGTTAATGCCTGTTGTGGGAGGTTATTCTGAATAGTAGTAGACAGCGAACCGCAACTGTTTTAACTTGATCCTATGGCATGCGTTGCAATTGAGGATTGGTGCACAAAAAGGCAACTGCTTATTTTTCTTTTCTGCTACTCAACGTTGTCTGAGGCTGTCGGTTAATCTGAAAGCTGGGCATGTCATGTATGCTGAACATAGTGAACATTGGCAGGTGCTTTGTCTAGTGTAACTAGTAGAGCGGCCATGCTGTGCTCAGTTACGTTGCAGACTATATTTTCTAAGTCCTTCGAACTGTTTTTTTTTTCTGGATTGATGGGGCCCGTCTGGTTGAACTGATTACCAGTGTGGTGGGTGACGTTTTTTGGGACACCAGCAGTGTGGTTAAAAAAAATCAAGAATTTGACAAACTGGAGAAAGGCTTGACAGCTTTCAGGACTAAGCACTATATCAGAGAAGATTGTTTTCTTACAAGAGCACTAAATGTGGCATTCCTGAGCAAGCTGTGATTCCGAATTTTCTGAAGCCTTGCAAGGAGCAAGAGCTGAGCAGTAAGAAAGAAGGGCTCATGTGCTTTGTTCGACAGACCCAGGTGCATCGGGTGCACAGAGCGACTTTCCTCACACCAGTGGAGAACCATCCTCCTCCTTCATATTGTTTTTTATCCTTTCCCCTTCTGCCTGTCTGCTGGTGTACTGCCACCACGTGTGCTGCTAGAAGAGCTGTTTTTTCCTCCCCCAGTTGCAGGCCCTTCCCCCTCTTCTCCCTCCATGGGTGCCTGCAGGCTGCAGCAGCAGTGCGGCCCTCACCTAGGTTGCCAGCAGAGCAGCTACACCGCGCCATCCCTGAGCAAGCTGGAGACCTACGACTGCACACACGGGTGAGCGCCCCTACCAGTGCAACCACTGCAGCAAAGCCTTCATGAAGAAGGGCTACCTGGTTGGCCACCTGTGCATCCACACCGGCAAGCGTCCCTTCTGGTGTCACCTGTGCTCCGGTGCCTTTGCCCAGAAGAGTACCCTAGACAGGCCACGTGTGCACCCACACGGGTGAGAGGCCCATTTGTTGCCGCTTCTGCCCCCGCGGCCTTCGCACACCGCCTCCAAGGGAAAGCGCACGAGGAGGAGCACAGCCACCCTGTGTGTCGTGTGTGAACACTCGACCAATGTGACTGGAGGAGAGCAAGGTCTCTCTGGCAATTGTTACGATGAAGAGCATGCCAAGAGTTTGGGGGCTCCTAGAGAGAGAGAGAGAAAACATTTTATTGAGCATCTCCTTAGGTCAGAGGATACTCATGGCCACAGGCATGATCCGAGCGGCGACGTCGGTAGCTAGGGTGACCAGGGTGGTTTGCACGCCTGGGTCCGAGCTACGCAGTGCCTCCTCCCACTTCTCGGATGTGATGAAGGGAAAGCTATTTTGAGGGCAGGCCCATATGTGAGGTAGATTGGCTGGGGCGCCGCATAGGGGGCAATCAGGTGTGGGGTATGTTGACGGGTGAATGTGTAGCCTTGCAGGGTTTGGGAACATGTTTGTCTGTAGGAGGCGTCAGACATGGGCTTGCTCGTTAGTTA
The DNA here is from genome assembly GCF_048455015.1 of Haemaphysalis longicornis. Classification (NCBI taxonomy): domain Eukaryota; kingdom Metazoa; phylum Arthropoda; class Arachnida; order Ixodida; family Ixodidae; genus Haemaphysalis; species Haemaphysalis longicornis. Next base: position 69,987,961 of record NW_027526422.1, on the reverse strand, counting down.
GGTTTTTTTCCGCCGGAGGGTAGACCCGGCGGCAGAGGCGGTAGTGTTGCGTGATGTCATTGTAAGACACTAGTCTGTCCCGTGTAGATCTGGCTCTCCGTGGTTTGGATACAGGCTAGCTCCAGCCCGGATGGTGAGGCCGTGGGCCATTTCGTGAGCTGCCTCGTTTCCGTTGAAGCTTGAGTGCGCCGGTGTCCAGACAAGTTCTACGGGGGACAAGGGGGGATTTCTGTTCAAAATTCTGAGTGCTGCTTTGGAGATTAAGCCAGCAGCAAAATTTTGAATTGCGGTTTTAGAATCTGAGATTACTGTGGTTGAGGTGGGTTGCAGTGAAAGTGCTATGGCTATTGCCGCCTCTTCCGCTGTCTCAGGACTGAGGTTCTTGAGAGTAGCAGTGTCTAAAGGGGACCCTCCGGCGTTTACTGCGGCGATCACGTAGGCATTGTGGTGTCTATACTCAGCTGCATCAACATACACATGTTGGGCTTACTTCCTAATTTTGTCTGAAGAGCTAGAGCTCTTTTTTCCCGTTGCTCTACGTGGTGTACGGGATGCATGTTTTTTGGGATTGGCCTAATGATCAGGCTTGCGTGCGTGTCATGCGGTATCGGGAGTGCACCAGTTTGTTTGCGGGATGTTTGATACCTAAGTTATACAGGATGTGTGCTCCTGTAGGGGATTTGGATAATCGGCCGTATTGATTTAACAAGTGGGCTTCAGGGCTCCTAGAGAGGGGCTATTTCGTTGCAGAATGAAACCTGGCTAAGCGAAAATTTCTTGTTCATCATCACATCCTAGCCTCCCAAGTGGACTGTGTGCCACATCATGCATGTGGAGCATGCATGATGTGGCGCTCGTGAAGAGACCAGTGCAGCACTTGGAGTCGCCGCTTGGCGATAGTATGAAAATAGGCCTATCGACTCCAACAACTTAAAAAGAGAGACAGAGAGAGCAATCTTTAAAGAATTCTGGTAATGTCAGCCGGGCCAAAATGGCTAGCTTGCTATGCCAGATGTATGTGGTGACAATGAAAAAGGTGATGGGGATAATGTTTGAAAAAGTTGATGTGCATGAATGCAATCAGTCATTTACAGTAACTTGTCAAGACCTATCTGTTGCAGGTCAAAGCTTGCGTGGCCCATGAAGCACGTTTGGGACATGTCCATGGACCTAAGACGCCCTTCAGTACAACCTTAACGGTGTTTTTTGATGATTGGCAGCCGCTTGAAAGCAGATCGGAAGGAGCATCACTGTGCCTGACTCTGAACCGCTTGTATAGAGGCCAGCCATTGACCACTTGCTTTACCGATAGTAATCAGTAGATCAACTGAAATGTGTAAGTGTGCTGTTTGACATGAAGATGCAATACAGACAGGAAAAACAAGAACAGACGAAGTAAAAGGCTTCACCTCATCTGCTTTTGTTCCCCCCTTGTCTTGCATCATCATGTCGAACAGCACACTTCGATAAAAGATCAGTAAACAACTATCCCAGTGCCAAACCTCGCAGTAGATCCAGTGCTTTTCTCTAAGCTGTGCCTGTGTGTCTCCCACGGCTTCATGTAGAACTTCACCATGGGATCTAGCCACTATTAGAGATAAAATAAGTGTTTTGCTATCAATATTATTGACTGCTTCTGCATTTCTGCACCTTCAAACCATGCTATAGGCATCTGCCTACTGGAATGATACCGCCAGCAACCAAGTAAGTATTTAGGTCAGCTGTGCTTGAACGGCCAAGACCGTCTGCAGCCTATTCTTTGCCAATAGGCAAGTTCTGAATCCTTTCATTTGCTGCAAACCTCCCTGTATGAAACCGAGCTTCTGCACCATCTGTTTTGGCGGAATTTGAAGAACTTCTGAAGCCTTGTAATTGCTATCTCGATGTTGCCTGAAACCTAAATCTCAGATTTCCACAGTAGTGCCACTTCTTATCTTCCATGCCGGAAGGAGTTGTTTTTCTGGGTGTTCTGTTCCACTGCATTCTGTGCGCTACATCCGCTTGATGGGTCTAAAAATGTTGTTTTCGACATTCCATAAAAGAGCAAAAGATCCGGACGAGTTTTGTTGTGTTGATTTTTAAAACGCAGAACATCGCACAGCTGCTTGTTGCAATTGTGACTTGTTGGAAGCAAAACGGCTTTAACTATCCATGGTAATGCACACCTGGCTAGAGATGTAAGTGTTTATGAAATTTTGAGGGGCATAAAAAAACAAGCTTTTTCGCGTTTTCTTTTCAGAAAGATTAAAAAACCATTCCGCACAGATTTGTAAAATTCTAGGTACTTCTTGAGGCGGTAGGCTTAGATGTCTCATCAAACGTGAACTCTGACTGTAGTTGCCGGCGACTACATGAATTAAACCAAATAATGATATTGTAAATAGAAAAGTAAATAAAGTGTACATAGAAACCTATTTGTGTCCGAATGGGATTGGAACCCGGGTAGCCAAAAGCCGCTGCCAAATGTGGTAACTACAGCACTGATCCTGTACCACACGATGATGCAACGGAATTATCCAGAGGCATGTCGCATGACATGTGAACGTGGGGGCACCGCAAACAGGATGCAGCAGTGTTTTCAATGATTGCTGGCTATCGCCTTGAAATAGCTTAAAGGGGATATGCAGACAAAATACAAGTTTGATGTATTCGAAAAATTTTGTGTTTGTAGTGCCCCCCAGTGCTTGTCTGGAAGCAAACAATGCTTTTTCACGGAGAAATTAATCAATTTAAGATAAAATTTTGATTCTCCGGCCAAATCGTGTTTTCGTTGCGTCTGCAATGACATCACAAGAGCAGGTCTTCAAGCTCAACATAGCGGGCTGTGGAGCCTTGTTTACCGTTAGTCAACCTAGATGGCGCCACCATACCACAGCGGGACGTTTTCTGCCATTGCTTTGTCATTGACCGTATTTGTACCTGGCTTATTTTCGTTAAGGTAGAAAATAATCCTTTTGTGAAACATTGTGTTTGCTTAACAAATATGGTCACGTAAGACCCCGTCGCTTAAGTTAATTGCCAATTGTCATCTGAGACAACCCCAAAGCGCCACAGTGCTGTGCAGCTAAAACAAGCATAATGCCCGCAGTACCAACAGCAGTACGCATCAATACTTCTATGTTTACGGGTGCTTTCGTAACTTCCACTGTTTAGTCTAACATCCTTACTGCTATAAAAAGGATGTGCCCTAAATGTAAGCGCAAATAGCTTGTCCGTAAAGCTGATAAGCTCTGACTAATTTGCGTTTGCTTGTGCCGGCCTCAGGCAATCACAGAGCTGGCACATGACATCATAGGATCTGTTGCGGGAAAGCAGCTAGTGGGTCACATGGCCATTCTGTTTTTTCCTAATTATGTAGCTTGTTTGAGCGAAGTTCACATGAAAAGTGGTGTCTGTATTATTTCAACAAGGCAATCTTTCGAATGAACCGAACTCGTGTTCTGTCTGCATGGTCTCTTTAGGAAACCTAAACGCCTGATGAATTTTGCACTTACACTAAAAAACATAATTGTTACATGCTGTATCACAACAGTCCTAGCAGAGCTACCACTCTCAAAATCTGCGCACGATTTCATGCCAAATCATCAATTTCAGAAACCATTTTCCTCTCTGCCGATTGGTCGCATCACTACGAATGTCACTGGCGAAGCTCAGTGTGTTTTTCATTGTTACCATTGTTGAAAAAAACCTGTTTTTTCGTAATGCTTTCTGCTGTATTTTTTTCAAACGTTCACATCTGTACCCCTGGCCCACCTTGCAGCTTGTAGAATAAGCTCCGTGTCTCCGCAAAAAACTGAAGCAACTTGGTATGTGTTGCTTCATATTTGCAGGAATCAATCTCATCAACAAGCTCCTGATCTGCTGGTACGGAAGTATCCACCATCTGCATTTTGACGTGGCCACGATTTTCAAGTTCATTATGCCTGACCGAGCTGTCAAATCGTGTCCTCCCCATGTTCACATTCAGTCCTACCAAGTGCCTGAGCTTAGCCGCACCATCTTCTGAGAAGATATGTGCAACCTGTTGAACCTTGGAATGTAGTTTTTGCATCACAAGTGAAGGTTTTAGAAACATGTGGTTGCGATATTAAGTTATGCATGTCTTTGTTGCCACCTTCATCAGTGCTGGAGCTTGTTGCTCATTTGTTACAGATTGCTCTGTTGCTTCCCATTCTTGTATTCTTTTTCAGTGCCTTTGATTTGCCAGCTGAGGATTCTGTCCTCTTGCAAAAGTCTGGTATGCTCAGCCATTTAACGAAGCACTTGGGGGTGTAGGAAGAATGCCATGTGTCAATGGAGTTTGTTGTTGTACTGGTAGGGATACTTAATTTTCCATAGTGGCATATTTCTCCAGTATTTGCTGCTCCACAAAGCTGTGTCATATGCTTGCGTCTAGTAAATTTTACATTTTGTAGCATAAAAGGACAGATAAATTGGTTGTCGACACCGGTAGTTCTGAATTTTTAAGATAGGCCTTAAGTGTTTATGCCCAGTTTACTCACATTTTTAATGAGAAAAGCAGGTAGAAAGTGTGATCTGCCGTATACCACTCTGCCTGCTACTTTGTTTATGTCGGCTATAGTAACATACTGGCAAGCGGCCAGGGATAAATTTAATAGATTACTAGCCTGTTTAACATCCGACGGACTAACACAAAATTACGAGGACACCTTATGATACAGTGAACACGAATGCATTAATGTGCCATTGCCAACCGTGCCCACTGATTATCATTTCCCCCTTGCGTCTTTCTCTTTTCTAATGTTTGCTCTGGTCATTCGGGATAGTACCATGTTATTGCAGGTTGCACTAGAGAACATGAAAGCCGGCATTTTGTAGAAATGCACATTTTTACTTCTTTGATTGCTAGTTGTATAATTAGCATGCCTAAACTACAGATGTAGGCCTCGGTACAAGTCTCTAACGTGCACTTCGAAGTCAAAGGCCACATCACATTCAGCGTGTACGCCTTGAGTTTGCTGGAGCCATTGAGCCACTGAAGTGCTTGGGATGCCTGCTCGTCTTCATTTCAGAGTTTGATTTGTGTTTGATTTGTACCCTCATCCAATTTTTTTTTAACTCAATTGCTTTACCTTGTTCACGGGGTTTATTTGAAAAATATGAATTAAGTTTAAGCAATCCTTCACTTTTTTGTGTTCTTCAAGATGTTGGATCCTTCGTTGTGTGTGTGAACTGTCCGTCAGCCATGTTTTGCACTATCTCTTCGCCACAATGACGCTAGGTTTTTGACCTACTCATTTGACTACTGCGTTTGTATTAAACAGTTCGTACTAACAAACAAGCAAAAAGCTAGAGTTTTTCAGGCTGGGGGCATAAAAATAGACTGCAAACTACTATGGCGTCATTACATGAGTTTGATTTGGCTTGGTGTATAAGGTTTTCTGTTCTACTGCGTGATACCAATAATTTGAGACTGGAGTTCCCAGTACCGAAAAAAATCATTGAAAGATAAAAGAAGTCTCAGGGCCTTCATATTTTGATACGAAGGTTTGTATAGTCCTTAGAAAGTTGTCTCCCCAGCCATGAACTTCTGTTCATAGGTGAAGCCGACTTCAAGAGGATTCGAGTGAACTTGGTCTGGCTTTTTCATATTGTGCTGTACAATGAAACATTGCCATTTACAGAGGGATTCGAGCCATTACAGAAAATGGCTCTAACTCATGTCTGAAAAGAATTAGTGCCAATTAGCCACTTGGAAGACTTTACCATTACTCTGAGTTTCATTTACATGTCATAATTAGTTAACAGGTAAGTTGTAAGTGCTGGAGAATTACTGCGTGCTGTCAATACATGGCGTGCTGCCAATAGTACAGAGCGAGTGTGGTTGTAGAAAATTGCTGTAACTTATTTCACCGGAACTACGTGTAAACGAATTATATGAGAATTAGCTACTAAGACTAGGCAAAGGTTCTGCACCACAGCTTCGCCCATCATCCTTCTTCACAGAGTTGTAGGGCACTGATTTTTATCCCCTCCTCTCTTTCCGTCTTGCAGGCCCTTCTGTCTCATTGAGTGACCGCAGAGTGCAGCACATCCCCAAGCCGAACCGCTTTCTCCTGCACTGCCAGCAGTGCAGCTTCACAACAGGCTACCGGAGCAACTTGAAGGTCCACCAGCGCACACATACGGGCGAGCGCCCCTACCAGTGCAGCTACTGCAGCAAGGCCTTTGTGCAGAAATCCCACCTGGTCGTGCACCTCCGCATCCACACGGGCGAGCTTCCCTTCTGCTGCCACCTGTGCCCCGCAACCTTTGCACAGAGTGCCGCCTTGAACCACCACATGCACACGCACACGCGTGAGCGTCCCTACTAGTGCCACCTGTACCCCAGCTCCTTCACCCAGAAGAGCACACTGGACAACCACGTGTTCACCCATACTGCTGGCATTTTTTTCGCTGACTCGTCTGCCCCATGAGCTTCACTTGTCATCTCCACCACAGTATGAAGAGGAGGAAGCTCCACACTGGGGTAGGAAGTGTGATTGTTGTTGCGACCTGTCCACACAGGTCTCAACAACAATGGCACTTCAACCAAACTTCAACAATCTCACCAAAAACCGAACGCCATCTTGCATTGGTCTAAGTGACCCCTTTACAGTGCCCATTTGCGGACTGACACAATTAAAAATACACACCTCCATGGCAAAGGAGCGATCACAATGCATCACCACTGATGCACATGCAAATGCCCGTGCTGTTTGCATGTCTCCTGTGCAATATTTTATTCCTAGATAGGTGTAAGCCTCACATTCCGGTGCAATGTAAAACATTTTTCCAAGCTTTCTTAAGCGTGCTAAAATTATTCCTGTTTTTAAGAAAGGAGACAAGCACCTAATATCTAACTACCGGCCTATTTCTATCCTTTCTTCTCTTAGTAAAGTAATCGAAAAGTTGTTTGCTAATCGACTAAATAACTATCTAACTAAATTCAACATTCTTAGGCCCTATCAATTTGGTTTTCGTTCTGGAAGTTCGACTAATCTTGCACTTTTGTCTTTAACCGATTTTATTAAAAAATCGTTCGACTTAGGTATGTTTGTTGGATCTGTTTTTTTAGATTTTACTAAAGCTTTTGACACTATTAATCATGATATTCTGTTTCACAAACTTGAATCCTATGGATTAACCGGACCAGCTTTAAATTTCCTAAAGAATTTTCTTATTAACAGGGAAGGTAGTGTTTGGATTAATAATGCATATTCTATGACTAAAACGATTAATCAAGGTGTGCCACAAGGTTCTGTTTTAGGTCCTTTATTGTTTATTAACTATATTAATGACCTTGCTGATTCCATTAATGCCTCACACTGTGTTCTATATGCTGACGACACCACAGTATCTTCGGCTGATAAATCTTTGTCCAATCTTACGTCTAGCCTAAATATTGTTTTGGCTAAAGTAACTAATTGGTGCCTCATCAACCACCTACTAATCAATCCATCAAAAACTAAATTTATGATTTTTAGACCACCCCAGAAGCGCCTATCATATATTCCAACCATTTCTCTCTGTTCGAGTACCATAACCCCATGTGACAGCGTCCTTTTTCTTGGAGTGTTCATCGACTCGCATCTGAAATTTCATAAACACATTGATCACCTTCGAAATAAGACTGCTTTTGGCATTCGAGCTCTGATAAAATCCCGCCCATTTTTTTCACGCCAAGCCCTTATGTCTCTTTATTTTGCTTGCGTTCATAGTCATATCACATATGGTATTGTTGCATGGGGTAACACTTATGATTGTCATCTGGCACCATTACAACATATTCAAAATCAGGCTCTTCGTATCATTACTAACAGCTCATTTCGTGCTAACGCCTGTATTTTGCTTCAACAGAATAATGTCTTATCGGTCAAAAATTTATTCTATTACAACATAGCCACGTTTTTGTTTCAGCTGCGTGTTAATAATTTATCGTACCAATTTATTGACAGGCAACTATTACAAAATAACAACTCCACCAGATTTGCAGCCAACGAAAATTATTTATTACCCATTGTCCATACTAACTATGGTCAGATGACATCCGCTTTTTCAGCTATCTCATTCTGGAATAGTCTTTCGGTCGAACTAAAATCTTCATCATCATTCTTTTCCTTCAAACACTTGCTAAAAACGTTTTTGTTGAATCAATGAATGTATTGTTTTTATAATCTGAATTGCTATGTTACTGTTCATTTCGTTGCCCAAGTTTTTAGTTCAGCTTGATTGTAGTTGTAATGCAAGTGTATACTTAATGTTTTTTTTTTTTTGTTGTCAACCTTTTTTACCTTTTTTCTTTGTTTGAATTAGTATTGTAATAGCAATATGCGACGTGTATTTTTTTTTGCATTTTTGTTTAACTGGTTTCGTCACTTTTTCTTACTCTATTTTAGCGCTGCCTAAGCTGTGTTCATTGCGTTTAGTTACTGTTCTTTTTTGATTTTGCTGCTTTCTGTGTATTCTTCATTTTGTATTAATTAATCAAGGGTCCCGTTGCAGTCTGTTGACTATGGGACCCTTGTCTGTATACTAATTTGTATGTATTTCTCACCGTTTGGAATAATAAACAACAACAACAACAACATTAACGTGTTTATATGCAGTGCCCACATATAAACCATCTTAAAAGATTCCACATAATTTTTACTTACGAAAAGAATGCACAAATTGAGCTGAGAACATTTTACTGTCATAAAAGTTAAGGGTCCTGAAAATAAAATAAGCATTTCTGAGGCTCGAACCCTGGTCGTTCATTCCACTGGTCGTATGTTCCGAAATCCACGGTTCTACACATAGCCCATCGAGACAGAACACCAGAGTTCTTTGAGCAGTTGCATAAAGAAATAGAAGGTGTGCTCCAAGCGAAGCTGCAGTTGGTGTTGCGTGCGCACAGAAAATGCCGGGCTTCTACCCAGAAGGGAAACGAATCCCGCGTCGCTCGTGCAATGCCTTGTTAGTAAACGGCAGCTGATGTCCAGTGCTTGTCCCGTGTGCTTCTTGTAGGGATTTTGGGGGCATCTAGAGGTAGACTTTGCACAAGAACACACACTTCAGAAAAGGAAACGGGCAACACATGTCCGCGGTTAAAAACAGCGTATTCGGACCTAGGGGACCATTTCTGCGCATGTCACTATTACCGAAAGTCCAGGAAAACCACGTGCTTGTACCGGAACAGGAATGTACAAGCTCAGGAGATCATGGAAGTGTCGCATGTATGTGATAGGGGCACTGACGCTTATGTAAGCTAGCTGTTGGTGGCCCTCAAGGAGAGGGAAAAGCGAACTCTTTCTGCTTCGTGGTCGGGCACACAATGATGATCTGGGCAATGGAGGAAGAGTTAGGAGAGGGGAGTGTTCACACTTGGTTTTTGTGTGCGTGCGTGTTGTTCGTTTCAATAAAAATTGTAGTTGATAGTCTGCATTTGTGTTGTCCGTTTCCTTTTCTAAGATGTGTGTTTTTGCAATTTTTTTCTTACTATAAACCGACATCAACTTGTTCAAATTTGTCATTCTTTTTATGCATCAAGAGACATCGACACAGTAAATAAAGACAAACATACTGACGGCCGACTACACACCATAATTTATTTCCACTATTCGCAAATGTATTGCAGAAGCCTGAGCTAACCATGATGAAAAAAAGGAGGTGGCGGTTGCGTGCGACACTGATGCCAAGCTCGGGTTGTGTACACCAGTAGTGATAAATTGGCAAAATGGCAAAAGTACACTTCAGCTGGCATTTGGCAACAGTGTATGTCTGTGTAGTGTTAGTGAGGCAGGAGGGATAAACGTCTTTGTGGAGCAGTCGGCCCTGAGGAAGAGTCAAGATTCCGTGATCCTTTGAGACCATCCAGCTTCTTGGGCTCTCTTCACCTGCCAAAGCTGGTCATCGGGGTCTGAGCTGCTCTTCCCCTACCAGTGTTCACGGGAGGGGAAGAGCAACTAATGTTGATGGGAGTTCTGGTTACAGCACATGATATGGTGCAGGGTGTCCGGAGCCTCGACATTGTGACAAGTAGAGGGTGGGGGCGAGAATGTGGGCTCTAGCGGGCTGGAGAAAGGTGTTGGTTTGGATGCCTCGGAGGTGATGTCCTTGTTCCGTAGTGAAGTTTGTATGCGCAGGGGGACATGTTTCTTCCTTACCGTAATGGTGGGTGATTGCAAGAAAGGACAAAGGCAAACATACCTACCATTGCTCCCTGAGTGCTTGGCTTGCCCGCTGGGTCAACTCTGGTTTGTAGCTTAGGTGGGCAGCTTCGAGACAAGGTGGAATGGGCTGGAGCCCAAATAATCCTTATGGGACGTTGGGGAGGAGGATGCTGGAGAATGTTTCTGGCAGATTGTGGTATGAAACGGCTGGAGAAGCAGCTTCTATACGCTTGTTGGCCATCTGTCATCATCATTTTTGCAGAGGTTTGTGCGACGGCTAGGGAGATCGCCGCTTCCCCCCGTAGGGAGTGGACAGTGGGAATTGAGCATGTTAGCAGGGGGTTTGGGTAACTCGCCAATGGCTCCCAGTCATCACTTATTCGCAAAACCTTAAAACTTTTGTACAAGGGATGACGAACCAACAATCTCAATGTCCGAGAGTAGTTCTGTTTTGGCTCGGAATGCCTGGAAAGTATAAAAAAACAAAGGAACTCTTGCTATGGGCCTCCCATAGTCACACCATGTGGACCTTCTCTCAACCCACACGTTCCTGAGCCAACTTGCTTAATTTCTTTGTTTTTTTCTCGGCGTGCTCACAGCTGCACATTATTAAAATTACGTGTACAAGGACCACACGAGATGTACTAGACATCATGCTGTTTACCGACAGAAGCTTACCACCATCCCAGGGGGAAATTACATGAGAGGCATACAGTCCGCATTCTTGCATGCATGATGGAAACAGATAGAAGTTTTTTGCTTATGTCGGTCTTAAAAGCTAGAGTGCACATGTATTCAAGTGGGCACTATAAGGTGGTGGGCCAGCCCGGGCCTTGGTGCAAGCCACAGTACCAACACAGGATGCCACTGTCTGCCACGGGTCCCATCCACAACTAGACTTTCTGGGCTAGCACCGAGCAATTGTCCCGAGGCTCAGGAAATTCAATTTCATTCAGTTATTTTGCATCAAGTAAATGCAGGATGCTGGAGGCCTGCACAAAAAGACGACGAGATGTCAGCTCGATGGAGCCACAGGCCCCCACACTGGCCGCTGGAACAACATTTACAAAAAGATGTAACGTGAGCTCTAACCATTCTGCTGTTTGTTGCTGCGATTGAGCTCATTGTAAAACACGAAGATACAGTAACGCGAGAACAAAAAAAAATGTAGGCACAATGATTATATGAAGAGCATCAAACACAACAAAGAAAAATATATTTGCCACAATCATCACTGGTAAGCTAAGTAAGCTTTTAAAAAAACAAAAGAACCAAGCACAACAACAGAAAAAAAGGCTCCCAGGGAGACAAAGGAACTCGCAGGTTCCTAATGTTCATGCCTTCTAATGCAATCTTTCTATAACGAAATGTGTACCGAATTCTTGGTAGCCGATTTTACAGCATTTGTGATCTGTAAGATTTTTCTGTATGTCAGAACACTCCAGTGTTCTATATAATGTCACGTGTTGCACAGGGTATCATTTAAACTTGTCAACCTTTTAAGCAGAGATCCACCCTTTTATACTTCCTGTTTTAAACCTTACAAAGATGGTAGTTGAACATTGTGGTTACCAGCATTACATTGTACTTTTGTAGTAAATGTTGCGCGTGCGCGATGAAAAGGGATGTTTCTGAGAATTTAATTACCTTTTTCAGTAGACGGTGAATTTTTTTGCAAGTTTTCCTGAGTGATTAGCCACACAACAAATGGCAGTAGTTTAGCCTAGAAAACAAGATGTTATATATGAGCAAAATAATTTTATAATTTTAAGTGGTGGTATATGTGCCCAATCTAGCTTTAAACCATTTTTCTTCGTCAATGCTTACAGTCTCTGCAAAGTTGAATTTGCATTTCCAATTAATTCGTGCACCAATTTGCCTTGGAGGAACATACTCATATCATCGGCACAAACAATATTAGCACGACGATATGCAAATATCATTTACGTAGATTTAAATAGTAAGGGTCCATGAATTCTGCCCTGCAGTACCCCAGATTTACTTGAGGAACGTCTGACAAAAAGCCATCCAAGGCTTCGATTTTATAGTGTTCTTTCAGATAAAATATCATTAAAAAGGCTGGCACACCAAGTATTCCACATCGCTCTACCTCCCGTACCACTAAATTGCTGTGGATATGGTGTCGTCAATACGTGACTGCGTACATGGGAATTTTTGCTCAGAGCCAGGTCTTGTAGTAAATTGTGCTCTGAGCCCCCACCTCAAGGCTTGTTGCACAAACCTGCTGTGTAACGATCTGCAAGATAGGCCTTGCTTCCTTCGACTTCACTGGAGTGAGCGACTGCGCACACACGACTCGGCCCCTCTCCTCCTGCACCACTGGTGGTGGTTGTGCGCTTCCTTCTTGTGCATCATCTGCTGGAGGCGGCGCAGGAGGGACAAGGGGGAGAAGCGGCAAAAGAAGGGCCTCTCACTTGTGTATGTGTGAATGTGGCTGTCCAGTCTTCTGGGCGAAGGCCTTAATGCGTATACGGCACCGTTAGTGACAGTCGCCCGTATGGATGTGCAGGTCTAGCATGTTCCTCCGGGTGAAGGCCCTGGGGCACAGGTGGCACCAGTACAGACGCTCACCCGTGTGGATGCGCATGCGGGTCACCAGGTTGCTTTTCTGCACAAAGGCCTTGCCGCAGTTGCTGCAGTGCTGGGGGCACTCACCCGTGTGTATGCGCTGGTACCTTTTCAGCAGACTCGGGTGCGGTGCTGTCAAGACGCAAGCAAAGGGAACCGAGGCAGACGATTAAGCGGAAAAAACGTCCAGCTGTGGCTGTGCACAGGTCTGGCCAGGTTGCTTTTTTGAGCGAAGGTGCTGGGGCACAGTGGCAATGGATGGGACGCTCGCCAATGTGGATGCGAAGGTGGTTCTTATGATGTCTCGGGTGCAGTGTCACAGCAGTGCAGCTGCAACCAAACGAGCAGTGGGAGGGCCATACTGCTGCCCGCACAAATTCGAGGAGGGTAGGGCCTGCAACGAACAGCAAGTAGAGAGGGAAACACTGAGAACACTTCTAGCACGGTGCACCAGCAGCGATGAGGAAGGAAGCTTGTCCTCAAAGAGCAAAACGTGAGGGCCCCGAGGTGGTTGGGTAGTGCAAAGCATTTTAAGGTTCAAACAGGAACATTCCAGGAATGAATGAACACACATACACAGATGCCAAACATCCACTGAAGTTTATTTCTGCCACTTGGCAGATATATGAAAAAAATGGAACCAAAACACATCGATAAGGGGGGACAGAACATAATTCACAGTTTCCTCCTCTCTTTTCTTTTCCTTATGTTTGTTGCAGCTTGTTCAATACATTTGTCAAATGGTAAAAACAAAGTTAAAAGGTTAGTTGACATTAACTTATGCCTCTCATGATTTCTGATGCTGTGCATTTTCTCAGCTGCACTTTAAAAACTACCTGTAGAAAATACACATGGGACAAGAACTGACCGTTAACTGTTTCCACACAGAAGGCAGCATCACTGGGAATTAACATGAGAGACATCCACACAGCATGTGCGTTAGCACATATAACCATGGTGACACACTGTAATTGCTGCTTTGCAAAAGGGGATCGTCTTTTTGCTTTTGTCATCCTGCAAAGCTGCAGTGCATGTTCAAAAGGGCACTCAACACTGCTTGCAACAGGTCCCTCCCACAATCACATTTTCCTCACTAGCGCGGAGCAATTGCAACTTGGCTGGTGCGGCCGTGATGTGATGACCAAGGAAATTTTCACTCTGAGTCAACTCTTGGTGAACGATAAAACAGGCCCTCTCTCCAAGCCCCCCACCCCCTCATTGGCATGCTATGCAACACTCCTTTGTAACGATCTGCAAAAAGGGGGCTTGCTTCCTTCCAATCTTGTTGTGCACTATGGGTGGTGGCCGTGTGCTTCGATCTCTGCGTCCTGTGCAGGAGACAAGCGAAGCCCACGAGGCAGACGAGTCAGCGGAAGGAACCACCAGCCGTATGGGTGAACACGTGGCTGTCCAGCGTGCTCTTCTGGGTAAAAGAGCTTGGGCACAGGTGGCACCGGTAGGGGCGCTCACCCGTATGCGTGCGCAAGTGTGTGGTCAAGTGGGCCTTCTGTGCGAAGGTCGCGGGGCACTGCTGGCAGCAGAAGGGACGCTCACCCGTGTGAATGCGCAGGTGCTCGACCAGGTGGCCCTTCTCCACGAAGGTCTTGCCACAGTGGCTGCACTGGTAAGGGCGCTCACCCGTGTGGATGCGCACGTGGGTGACCAGGTGGACTTTCTGTGCAAAGGCCTTGCCGCAGTGGTTGCACTGGTGGGGGCGCTCGCCTGTGTGCGTGCGCATGTGCCTCTTCATGCTGCTCAAGAGTACTGTCACGTAGCTGCACTGCTGGCAGTGCAGCAGCCGACCACCCGGTGAGCCACCGTGCTTCTGCCTGCGCCCACTCACGGAGGGAGAAGGGCCTGCAAAGAGTGGAAGGGGAAACATTGAGAGTACTTCCAGCGGAAAATGATGTGGCGGTGCGCCAGCAGCGACATTTTAAAGACGACAGTCTTTTTTAGGCTACCTAAACGCAAAAATTTTCGTTCATCTGTCTGTCCCTTGACTGAGGCTTCAGCCAAAGTTAGAAAGCATTCATCAAAAAAAGATATGTATCGTTAAAATTTCTCCAAACTACACCTTCTGACCTAAGTCATACAGGTAGTCATTATTCATTGCTAGGGTTGTTTGTTTTTGGGTAAAACCCGATTGTATCCGATTTTTACACCTTGAACATGCCTCAGGAGATTCGGGTTAAACCCCATTTGTCCCCGAATGGACCTTTTCAAAGGAGCGATCTGCACAATTGTGGTCTGACTTTCTGCCGTTCTCATCCAGTACTTGCTGGAAGCAAGCCCCGCAAACAGACCTTCCAAACTCACTGAGTACTGGAATGGCTCTACCACCTGCAACCTCAGGCTAGCATATGCTACCCTGGCATTGTTGTGCCCAGCTAATAAAAGCTGAGTTGTCCAGAGGACTTTCTCCCAGTTGAGATACGTTAAGTGATCAGACAGGCCTTAAATGAAGACCGACAAGTTGTGCAAGCAGATCACAATAATGTATGTAAACAAGGATTAGAAAACAATCGATGGCCAGCTGTTCGTGATTAAAATCTTTCATTTGTTGGAAGTTATCAATGCTATTATTTATTGTCATTATTTAGTCATTTTCAAACTTGCCAAATTTCAGAGAGCATTTTCAAGTACCCCCATAGCATCATGGAATCAACACCAGTTTTAACACATTAGAGTTAAAAAGCTTGTGATACCCTCCAAATAAACTTAGCATATTAAAATAATTTGAGTACATCTATGGATTTAACCCAAAAAAAACAATTTCTGCATGGTTTCACGAAAACACTCGATTTCTCCCCGAAGATCAGTTCAAAAAATACCACCCGATTTTTACCCCCCCCCCCTGATTTTGAAAAAATATAAAACCGGAAAATGAACAACCCTATTCATTGAAAAGGAAACCTCGTGCACATTTCGAGATGAACTGTAAGGACTTAATGGGTAGGTCCCATGTTCTTGGGTTCATTGTTATAATATAAAGTGAAGAAAAAAAGAAGTGCATTAAAATTAAAATGGCGCAGCAAAAATCTAGCACGTACAAGGTAGAAGCTCGCACAAAAAAGAAGCAGCTTGTTGTATTCATGCTTCTCTAGCCAGAGCAAGAAAAACTGAAAAAAAGGGTGTTTGCTCTCTTCACAGGTGGGCGAGAGCAGTACGAATGCGAGAAAATTGAATTGCATTGAACAAACCTCCATTCAAGAGGAGCGAGAGGACAGGGATAGTGCCAGGGGCGACTTACTATTGTCTTTAAATTACATTTGCAGTGAAGCAAGCAGATATGCAGACGATTTTTTGCAGACTGTTTCGGATCCTGCCAAAAAAATTGTGCTCAATTCCCCTTTAACAAATGAACCGGACAAAGTTCCGTCCACAATAGTCATGCCAGGAATTAGCGAACAGAATTACGTTGCCTGCCCAATGAACTCTAAAGGGACACCGAAGCAAATTAGTCCAGTTCCTATTCATGGCTGCTTTACGAAGTGTCTCCTGTGATTAATTGAATGTTTGGCAAACCCTACAGTATCCATTTATCTGTAGGCAGTGGCAGAACAGAAAACCTTATACACCAAACAAGGCAACTGTATCAACTTACAGAATGACACCGTACTAGTTTGCAGTTTGTTTCCGTGCTACATCAGCCTTCAAAACTCTAGCTTTTTGCATGTTTGTTAGTATGGACTGTTTAATACAAAAGCAGTAGCCAAGTTGCTAGGTCAAAATTCTGGCGTTGCCGCGATGAAAACATTGCACAAAACATGGCTGATGGATGGTTCGCACACATAAATGCCAGCATCTGAAATACCAAAAATGAAAGAATGCTCAAATTGATGGCATATTTCTCTGGAAAGCTCCTGTAAACACTAGGATCTGCGTGTTAATCAAACCCAGCGCCCCTCAATTGTGAAACAAGCAAGCATTGCCAACACAACCATGGCTCCAGCAAACAGTAGGCATACCCACTGAATGTGTCATAGCCTTTGACTTGGAAACACATGTTAGAAACATGTACCGAGGCCTACATTTATATTTAGAGTGTGCTAATTATACAACTAGCAATCAAAGAAGTAACAATGCATTTCTGCAACATTCCAGACTTCCTCGGTGTTGAACAATACTGCACCCATGTAGCATATACTGAAACCTGCAATCATAAGGTACTGTTGTAACAGATGGTGTGCGAGCAGTGTGACCATCAGAAAAGAGAAAAACACAAGGGGGAAATGATAATGAGAGGACTTATGCAGCAATGGCGCATTAATGTATTTGTGTTCACTACATCATAAGGTATCTTCATGATTTAGTGTCTGTCCGCTGCATCTTAAACACAATATACAACCGTCAAATTTACCCCCAAGAGCTTGCCAGAGTGTCGTCATGGGCAATATCAAAAATTGCTCAGGCACGATGGTGTGGAAAAAACAGCCCTTTCGACAGCATTTTGCCCATTCAAAATGCATGTCCACCACCCATAAAAGCTAAAAACTACCTTAAAAATTGAAAACAGGCAATGAGTGACTCCAGGTAAAAGCATGTCGTGTACTCCTAGGTTTGTTTCGTTCTTGGCTTTTTTGTCTTAAAATACTGCTCGAGAACTGTGCACAATAAATGGAATGATTGCCGTGCAAGTTTAAATAAAAATGATAAACAACAAACAAAAATGTTTACAACTTCTGTAAGTGCCCCTTAATGCAATAAGATGTTGGGTAGACCAGCAGCCGGTACGTACAGTCAAGGACAATTGAAGTACGAACCGCAGAATGCACGGCCGAAGATACCAATGCCATCACCTGGCAGTGGCCGTGGAAATGACACGGACATGCGCAGTTGAGATGTTGAGAGCTAGGATGCATGTCCCACTGCGATATGCTGCCCTCTCCTCGTTCCCATGCTTGCTCTGTCGCGATGCCGCAAGAGTGCTGTAAGCACTGCAAGCACTACCGCCACCACAGCTGAGCGTGTTGGTCATGCTGAGAGCAATGCGGCACGTAATCACTTGAAGCTGCAGCCAGTGCTTGCGTGGGAAATGCTTGCACGCTCTTGGAAGGCATATTGTTGAGTTCATCATGCTTTCTTGAAGAAAACCAGTGCACAGAAATGGAAACAAGAAAAGCATGATGCCTAACTTCTGATGTCACTGTACAGTTTTGTGTTCGTGGTGCAGGGGCTTGAGAATTGAAGAATGAGCTGGCCACCAAGAACTCGCCGTTGTTCCACGCAGTCATGGCCGAGTCATTTTGTGGATTCAGTGCTTGTAGCAACAATAAATATACCACCATAATTCATCTCCAATGATATGTATTAACTGCAAGCATTGTGTGGGCTGGGATAATAATCGCAGAATTATAATATTTGCAAAAATTAGGAAGCTATAGGCCAGTTGCACTTGCACAACAATGTTAGTGGCCCAAATTTTTTTTTGTTTTGTTTGTTTGCACACCCTTCCATGCTTGTAGAACCCGAGAGGGCAGCACTGAACGTGGTTTTGGGCGCGACACAGGTGTCCATTGTCATTTGCTCAAGTTATCGCACCACAGATGCAAAGTTAAGTCGGCAATGTGACGCCGGCACAGACAGGGTGTGGGCGCTCGTGTGCACCGAGCGTGCAATGCCTGCAGTTATCTCACACCACATCGCTAACGGTTGTTGGCAGCGCTCTTGCAACATGGCGACAAGGCAAGCATGGGAGCGAGGGAATGCGGCATATCGCAGTGGGACATACACCCTCCTTCCCAACATCTCAACCGTGCATGTCCGTGTCTTTTCCACGGCCGCTGCCAGGTGACGGCACCGGTATCTTCAGCCGTGCGTTCCACGGTTTGTATTTCAATTGTCCATGACTGTATGTACACAGCTATGTAATATATCAAGCAAAAACTTTCACTGACACATGGAATTCTCCGTACACAACCCAAGCACTTCATTTAAGCCTGTACACTTAGGAACAACTGAGGACATCATACAGGAGCAAGTTTACAACCACAGCAGCATCAGGTGGCAAATGAAGGGCACTAATGAGGTCAACCAACAAACAACACAGCGGTCTCTAACGAATGAGCAATGAGCTTAAGCACTAATGAAGACAGCAACAGTGACACATGCAGCATTTAAGGTTGTAACAAAATGCTGCTAGAACCGTCACTTGTAACCCCACAACTACATTTCAAGCAAGGTCTTCTTTCTGGGTTAAACTGGCACAGTCCTTGTTAGCAGAGAGTACGGTTAAGGCGACCACAGAAAGGAGGCGATTTGACTGTTCCGTCATGCATATTGAACTTGGAAAATCGTGGCCAGGTCAGAACGCAGACGGTGAATATTCTCGTCCCAGCAGATCAGGAGCTCGCTGGCGTGACTGATGCCTGCAAATGCGAAGCAACAAATACCAAGCCACTTTAGTTAAGCGATGTCACAACGATTATTATAAGTGCTGCAGTGTGGGCCGGGGGTGCATTCACTACGGCAAATTCACAATTGCAGCAAGCAGCTTGACGGGAGATTCGCGTTGTGCGTGCTCTAGTCTTTCGGTGCTTGACTGTACTATCTTGATCACAGTTAGGGTGAACACAAAAGCTCGTGTCCTTCCGTGCGCGTGAGCCGCCCGTCGGCGTTCCGAGTAACTTCGCACGCATGCGCAGTTCGTTTGCAACGAGGCTATGTGATGCGCGTGCGAAGTTACCCGGAACGCCGACAGGCGGCTCACGCGCACGGAATGACACGCGCTCCCGTGTTCACCCTAACTGCGATCAAGACAGTACACTGAATCATCGCGACAGCTGCTATCTCGTAAATGACGCTGGAGAGATCGCCAGTAATAGGACGCAGGACGCAACATTACTCATTACTCTTGTTTCGCTCTGACCAGCAACTCGCTGCCGGCAGTTTCGTCTGCACGGGCGGGCTCAGAAGTGCGAACTTCGCTACCCAGGCGTCAAAATGAACCGTGTTTGAACTTTCCAAAGGAAAACACGTTACCAGCGAAGTAAAAACGTTTGCGGCAAAAATAACGCGAGCCTCACTGTACTAGCGAGACCATCCACGTGCAAAACGAAGGACACGAAAAGTGCGACGCATCGGACAAGCACTTACCAACTGCGTTGACGGGTGCATTCGCGTTGCCGTATCACCCGAGCGGTCGGCACACACACTGCCGGGAGAGAAACCAACTAGCTCGTACACGTCCAGGACTCGATCAAAACACTGTTCATTGCATTTGCTGTTTTATCATTCACAGGGGGCCAATGAAGAATGGAATGAAACAACCATTGCAGCCGGCGGCCCGGTACGACACGTCGTTATTCTCTTGAAGTAAACACTAGTCCACTGCTGAGCGGCGCTTCGCGAGCACGCTACTTTTTGTTTTCCTAGGTACCTGACCGGCAAACGTTACACGCTAAAAAGAAATGGGGAGCCAGTTCTATAAACGTTGGTCAAAACCATCCTCCGTGCTTAACATAGTTAACACAGGTAACTGGGCGCCGCCATGGTTGATGCCATCGTAATACGACGTTCCAAAGTAAAAACACTTTTTTTACTTAAGAAATTCGGCAAGCTCGCTAAACATACGAAATGTTCTCTGTTTATAACGCATCTCCAAAGAATAATAACTGGTACTGAAACAAAACGACTGCAATGAGAAGCTCCAATGCTATTTATTGTTGGCTGCCTTTATTGTTTCAATCTCTTCGGTGCCGGTTATTATACGCGTAAACACGTTCTAAACAGAGAGCACCTCGTATTTGTAGTAAGCTAGCCTTAACATTAAGAGATGCACTTTTGGTTTTTAATGTTGTTTTTTTTTGCAGCCTTTTTTCTTTGAAAGTCGTGCTGGTCGTTTCACGGTGGCATCAACGATGGCGGCGCCCAGTCGTTTATTTTGACGAATTTTGGCCACGACCGGCTGCACGGATGACCCGCTGTGGTTTTTTCCACTGAGCATGGTTTTGACAGTGCTTGGCAGCTCATAACGTTTCATACCGTTATATAGTGACAACTGGTTCCGGATTTCTTCTTAGCGTGCGACGTTTGTGGGGCAAGTACCCAGGAAAACAAAAGGAGCGTGCTCGCGCAGCGCAGCCAGCAGTGGACAAGCGTCTGCTAGCGTTCACTTAGAGAGAATAATGCCGTGTCATACCGGGCCGTCGGCCGCAATGATTGTTTCATTCCATGCTCCATTGACTCACTGTGAATGATAAAACAACAAATACAACGAACAGTGGTTTGATCGAGTTTTGGACGGTGCGTGGCCTCCGCGATCCAGCCGATCGCGGAGGCCACGCACGGTGCGAGCTAGTTGTTTTCGCTCCCGGCAAGGTATGTGCCGACCTTTCGAGTGATTCCGCATTGCGAAAATGAAAATGACAGGCATGTGATGCACTAGTCAGCGCACCGTGCGTGCTTGCCCAATGCGTCCGTAAGCTGATACAATTTATTAGCGCACGTATCGTGTCCTTCATTTGACACATCGGGGGTCACGATAGTACTGTGAGGCTAGTTATTTAGTGACACTAAGTGAGGCTAATAACTGCTCTAATAACCATGACTCGCCTGTGTTGTTTTTGGCGCAAGCGTTTTTACCTCGCCCCTAACAACGAGTCTTACTTGGGAAAGTTTTCACGCCTGGGTCAAATACGCACTTCTCAACCTGCCCGAGTAGACGAAACTGCCTGCAGCGAGTTGCTGGTAAGAGCTCGTGCGTCTTATGGCTGGCAATCTCTCCAGCGTCATTTCCGAGCTAGTGGCATGAAAAAGCTGCTGTGCTCGCCGTAACCGTGTGATGCCTCATCGGGTGCTAACAAGCAGTCGGCTGTCACGCTCTAAAAGACTAAGGCACACACAACGCGAATGCCGTGTCGAGCTGCTTGTTGCGATTGTCAATTGTCGGGAGCAGGAAGGTTCGAACAAGCCGTCATGAATGCGCACTTGGCTCGTCTAGCGGCTTGTAGAATAAGCTTTGTGACTTGAAAAAGTTTAAGCGGCTTGGTTTTTCATGCTTCACATTTGCAGGCATCAGCCTCGTCTGCAAGCCCCTGAGCTGCTGGGACGAGATCGCCCCGCCGTCAGCATTCTGACATGGCCATGATTTCATGTTCATTATGCACGACCAAGCGGTCTCCTCCGTGTGGCCACCTCTAGTCCTACCAAGTGTCCCAGCCTGGCCGTACCATTTGCTAAGAAGGAATGTGCCAGCTGTTCAACCCAGAAATAAGGCCATGCTTCAAATGTAGTTGCTGGGTTACAAGTGACGGTTCCAGCAACATTTGATTACAAGTTCAAGTGCTGCATATGTCATTGCTGCCTCCTTCCCCAGTGCTTGAGCTTGTCGCATATTTGTTACGAACTGCTCTGTTATTTCCCGTTGTTGGGTCGGCCGTCTTTGTTCAGTGGTCTTCATTTGCCTCTGCTGCTCCTGTGGTTGTCATCTTGCTATAGTCTGGTGTGCTGAGCCGTCTATATACCACTGTCACATGGGCACTTTCAATCGCAATTGAGTAGATCCGGATCGAGCTCAATTCGGATCAGGCGCTGCTACACGGCAGTCTCAATCGCGATCGAGCCGGATCTCTCTCGAACTCAATCCTGGTTTCTCAAGCACGATTGTGGTTTCCTAGACCGATCGGACAAAAGCGGCAATACTCTCGTCCCCCCTGACTAATGGCACTGAAGTTGAGAACTTCAACTAACGCCAGAAATTGTATTAAATAACTTGACCCAAATAAGCATGCGGTAATATTTATATAGTTATGTGTACCTACGACAGCGTAAAGTTACCAGGCGCCGGCCGCGAAGTACATTTTTGGCGCCGCCTGGAGTACGCGATTGCAACCGGTGCAACTTCTCAGTCGGGATTGAAACGTGCCGTATAGCGGCCGTGGTGGATCGAGTGTGCTCGAAAAGTCATGCACGCTTCGCTTCAATCCAGACTGAAAGTGCCCGTGTAACAGGGGCATAAGTGGACATCATTAGATAAAGCACTAGGGTGCTGTACGAAAAATGCTATGCGTCAATTAAAAAGTTCTTCCTTGATATGCTGCCTAATCTTCAATTGTGGCAGCAATTTCTACAGTCTTTACCATTTCACAGCTATGTATACAGGGTGTCCCAACTATCATGCGCCAAAGTTTTAAAAAAGAGCAACGGCGTTGCTTGAAGAAAACCTAGACCATAATTTTTTCGGTGCAGCGGCGTACCCACCAGTAACTTTTCTGTTAATGAAATTTAATTATGTAAATGTAATTATTTATCTAACTCGAGAAGTACTCTCCAAATTATCAAAGTGGCAATGAGGCACTTGTATGTTCCTGCGAGGAATATCTGACTGCGGTATTTTCAGTAACGTACTAATAGCGTACTCATTTATTCTGACTAATAAAGAAACCCCGCAACATATGAAAAATACCACCTAACGGCGCTGCCACCCGCATCATAAAGCAGCACCTTCAAAGAAGCTGATTGAAAGCAGCTGCTTTGCCCATCTCGGGCCCGAAAAGTCTGTGCATTACCTTGATAATGGCATGAAAGGAGAAGGAGCAGCAAGTTTGGCGGGGCACATGTGGCAGATAGAGGACAAAGTTAATTGCGATTTTTCTTTCCTTCTTTTGTTTATTTTATTTGGGCTAACTAAAAGAGAGCCTGTGCAAGTGCACTGCTTTATGGTGCTGGCAGGAGCAACATCACCAGCTGTTTTTCATATTTCACGGGGTTCCTTTATGAGTATAAGAAAAAATGAGTACTACGCAATTAGTGCATTGCTGAAAATACCCCAGTTGGATGCCTCACGTGGGTACCCACTTACAAGTGCCTCATTGACACTTTTATGTGTAGGGCAGTACTTCTCGAGTTAGATAATTAATTAAAATTGTCTAGTTAAATCTGATGAATGCCGCTACTCCAGTGTACTGGAAGCATTATGCACTGGGTTTTCTTTGAGTAATGTGATCGGTCGTTTTTAAAATCTTGGTGCATGACAGTTCGGGCACCCTGTACGTCAACTGCTAGTGTGTCTAATCAGTTTTAGCTTAAAGGAACCCTTAAATCAGTTATAAACATTACTTCCTTGAATTTATAACCCAGGTTTTAGGTTTTTCTGGTAGATTTACATGCATTTTTTAATGGCCGAAACGTGGTCGATAGTACTGTTTTTCTCGTACCATCCTGCCCGCTGGATCGCTTATATCGGCTGTGACGAGAGTCTGGCCAAACCTCGGTGGTAAATTTGACAAACTGTATACCGTGTTTAACATGCGGTGGGCAAACACAGGATGCAGTGAATGTGAACCCATTAATGTGCCACTGCCGAGCATGCCCACTCATTATCATGTCCCCCTGGCAGCTTTTTCTTTTCCCATGTTCACACTGCTCATGCACCTTCTGTTGGGACAGTACCATATGATTGCAGTATGATTACAATCTGCGTTTCGCAGAAATGCAGACTGTTGCTCGCCTGACTGCTAGTTGTACGATTAGCACGCCCAAACTACAAATGTAGGCCTTGTTGCTTGTCTCTAACGTGCGCTTCCAAGTCAAAGGGCACGTCGAATTCAGCGTGTACGCCTTTCGTTAGCTGGAGCCATTGAGCCATTGTGGTATTGGATCGATACCTGCTTGTCTCGCATTCAGAGTCCCCTTGATTCCCACCCAGATTCATATCTGCTCAATTTTCTTTTCGACTCAGTTGCTTTCCTGTGTTTACGGGAGCTTTTTTGAAAGTTGGCATCTATTTGAGTGTTCTTTCACCTTTTGTTGTTCGCCGAGATGCCGGTCTTTCCTTTGTGTGTGTGTGAACCATCCGTCAGCCATGTTTTGTGCTGTCTTCATCGCGGTTATACCAGATCTTTGACCTACGAACCCGCCGTGGTGGCACAGTGGCTAAGGCAACGTGCTGCTGAGCAAGAAAACGCAGGTTCGATTCAGGGCCGCGGCGGCTGCTTTTCTGATGCAGGCGAAAAGCAAAAACGCCCGTGTGTACGAAATTTCGGCACACGTTTAAGACACCCAGGTGGTCAAAATTAATCCGGAGGCTCTCCACTACGGTACGCCTCATTGCCTGCGTTGCGTAGGCATGTCCAACCATACAATCAATCAATCAATCAATCAATCAATCTTTGACCTGTGAGTTGACTGATGCTTTTTCATTAAACATTCCATACTAACAAACAAGGAGAAAGCTGAAGTTTTGAAGGCTGACATAGCACGGAAACAGACTGCACAGTAGTATGGCCTCATTGGGGTTGTTGATAGGGTTGCTATAATTGGTTTATGCAGTTCTCTGATATGCCACCTGCTACCAATAATTTGAGACTCTAGAGTACACTCAACAATCAATTAATCACTTCTAGACACTTCATAATTCAGCCGCAAATAGGAGTGGGGATAATTTGCTTCATTGTCCCTGTTAATGGGGCATAGAACTGCGTTGTCTTGGCTCATTCCTGGCACGAGTGCTGTAGACAGAACTTTGGTTCATTTGTGTAAGGTGAATTGAGGACGCAATTTTTTTTTAGGGGGGGGGGAAGGCTCCAAAACAGTAAAAAATTGGCTACATATCTGCTTGCTTCACTGCAGACATCGCCGAAAGATGATAGTCTTTTTCTGCTCCTGCCTTGTTACTCCCCGCTCCCGCCCCTCACACTATCCCTCTTATCTCGTTCCTCATGCAGTAAGTTGAATGGAGGTTTGTTTGATTCGAGTCAAGTTTCCCGCCTTTGCACTCCTTGAGGAGTTCTGTTGGGACAGCGTGGATCCTTTTGTTTATCTCTGTTTCTTGCTCTGTCTAGAACAGCATGAGTGCAAGCTCTGTTCTTTTTGTGCTTGCTTTTATCTTGCCCATGCTGAAGTACTTCCGTGCCATTTTTAACGGGCGTGTTTTTTTTTCTACTTCATATCATAAAAACCTACCCAATGTATATTCCGCACTAAAAGAACACGGGACCTACCGGTTACGTGCTTACATTTTGCCTCAAATGGGCTTGAGGTTTACTTTGCGATAAACAATGAAGACATGTATGACTTATGCCAGGAGATGTTGTTCGGAGTGGTTTCGCCCTTGCATACTTATTTCTGACAAATGGCCTCAACTTTCGGCGAGAAGGCTGAATTGAGGGACAGACAGGTAGACCAAAGTTTTTGTGTTTAGCTCGCCCGAGAAAGAAGGCCTGTCTCGTTTTTTAAAACGTCGCTGCTGGTGCGCTGCCCCAGCGTTTTTCGCTGGAAGGGTTCCCAGTTTGTTTTTTTTTCCTCGTCCCTCCCTGTCGCAGGTCCGTCCCCTCCACCGAATGTCGGCGGGGTGCGGCACGGCCCTCCAGCGGATCGTCAGCCTCTGCGCTGCCAGCAGTGCAGCTTCACAACGTCGCGCCTGAGCCATCTCGTGAGGCACCGGCGCACGCACACGGGCGAGCGCCCCTTCCAGTGCAGCCACTGCGGCAAGGGCTTCATGCAGAAGGCCCACCTGGACGCCCACCTGCGCATCCACACGGGCGAGCGGCCCTTCCGCTGCCACCTGTGCCCCAGGGCTTTCACTCAGGATGCGGGCCTGGTCAGCCACGTGCGCAGCCACACGGCCAGGCGATCCCACCGCTAGAGTGAACTGGAACGCAAATTGGTCGGAGCGAGCTGACAAGAGTGATGCGAAAACCAGGTAACGAAAGGGGAATCCCCTGGAGTAGTCTCGCGATTGTCTCTTCGCCACGCGGTGCTTAGTTGTAATTTGCGTTCCTTCGTAGATAATCGAAAACAAACGAGTATGAATGTGAAAAAATGTGAATAAATAAAAATAATATTTAAACAAATGCATGTGTTTTACTACCACCGTTAGGAATCTGATGGAGAGTTCCCTGAATTCCGGCGGTGGTGCCATGCGGCAGCCAGAAAAAAAATCTTGCATCATATACTACTACATAAACTTCTGCGGTGCGGAGCTCATGGATAGAAGTTAACGCACCCCATTGTTTGTAGGCAGCTCACAAATGTAAAAAGAAACGGGTCTGAAGCGAGCAGTCTGCTGGGCTGAAATGTGCACCAGTGATGCAGCAATATCTTTCCTCCCTTTATCTGCCCACAATTTTCTACGTTTGGTGAAAAGTGCTGGGAAGCTTGAAACTAGCACTTCACTGCGTGAAGCGCGCACTGAGGAGGCGACGGTTCAACGAATATACCCCACTGTCACGTAGACCAAAAGCGTGCAGTCGAATCCCGCTACAACGAAATTGACGGGACGTGCGAAAAATTTCGTTGAAGCGAAAATTCGTTGAGGCGAAATCTGCCGCAACACACCACGGAAAGGCCAGAAAAATAGCCCCGTATGCTTCCGCATCATTGGCAGCATAATACAATGTTTAGAAAAAGGAGTGACGCGCAATAACGTCATGTTTATTCGGATAACAAACATACCAACGGTTATCTGTTCTTTCACTGCACGCGAAGAACGCGTTGCGGAGTGGGGTGAAGAAATGCAGGCGCAAAACGTATTGCTGTACAACAAGGCGTGTCCACCGAGCTGATTACTTGCAGATAGCTGCAAGGCCCTCACTTGTAGCAGGAGCAGTGCCGTTATCTTATCATCTGACACGGCGCGGCAGCTACTGACCTTGGCAGGTTAGACGCGCGCGCTTGCATTTAACACAACTGCGCGCTCATGACTAAGATAGGATGACTTGGCTTCAAGACCAAACACGCAAACATGATTTTTGCTCTTGGCTATTAAGAATGGTAGAAGGAAAACGGCAAGGACAGCTGCTCACAACGCATACATGACGGCGCCGCGCCAGCAGCGGAGCACATTTGTTCGATTTCAACTGGATACGGATTGCCTGTAGCTCCGGCTTGGCGAACCGGGCCTGCGCCTCATGTAAAGACGGCCAGCCACATCGTTATCACCATCAAACAATGGCGTCCGCCTATAATTTTTTTTTTTTTTTGTGACCAGAGTTACTCAATATAGACAGTTGCGAAACTCCGCTTCAGAATCCGGGCGGCGCTAGCCCCCCCACTCCGTGGAAGCTGAGGGGCAAGTCGACGCGCGCGGCACCTAGGAGATAAAAACGGAACTTCGCTAAACTATTATTATTCAAAATTCTTCTGTAAAATAAAGATTGCTTTTTAAATTAAAACACAATAATTACGTAAAATTTACTTGTGTTTTTGCGGCTTTACATTTTATGACTTACGGCAGCAGCCTCAAGCACTTAAGTACTGCTTCAACGTCCTGCCGACAGACGACAGGCTAGTCAACTTGCCCCGTGCTTGCCCCGGCGCAGGGGGGCAACCGAAGACCGGCTTTCGATACATGGGGCCTATGGGGAGTTTCGCAACTGTCTATATCCAGTAACTCTGTTTGTGACGGTGTGGCCGCACCGCGCAAGTTTTCGGTGAAACTAAGCGTCCTGAATGTATAAAAAGTTACAGATAGCTGGCGCTATGCTTATTTTATTGTAAAATAATTGTTCAAACCCAGCCCAAATCATCGAAAATTTCGTTGAAGCGAAAGCAAGCCGGACAAATGGTTCGTTGCGGCGAGGACTTTGTTGCATGGACTTCTATGGCTGGCTGACGGGGAATTGGAAATATTTCGTTGAAGCGGAAATTTCGTTGAAGCGGCGTTCGTTGTAGCGGGGTTCGACTGTACAGTGAAATCTTGTTGATACGTTTTTCACGGGAATGGGAAAACAAAACGTATTATGCGAAAATCGTTTTATCCGAAAAGGTTAAATAGAAAGGACGAAAATATCCGTATAATGCCAGTAACTCCTTTTTATTGACCAACATTGAAGCAGCTGGTAAATTTATACTGTGCTTTTTTCATTTCAACATCCAGGAGTAAATTCGTCCGAAACCTAGAAAAAAGTAGCTGCCATTTGCTCTTTCAGCTTTGCATTCTCGATGAAGCTGTGAAGTGCTTGCGAGTGTTTGAGTGCGCCACTTGCCGTTGAACACTGGCTACGTAGTTTCTTTCTTTTTTCTTTCTTTGTAGCCTGTCGAAATTCTGATTAGAGGACCCGGTTACGGTGATTTGGGGACAGATTCTTCTCGCCAGGTGAGCCGCGAGTAAATTCTTTAGTGGTGCTCTCGCATTAGAATCTCAACGGCACAACGCCAGGGGGGGTGAGCAGCGGGTCATTACACTCATAAAAACACTGACTGGGGACCCTGCCCACCCCTCCTCCATCTTTCCGAATCCCATGGCACAAATAAAACGCAGGGTAAGAGTTACAGCATGCGGGGCAACAAGTGCACGTGTGAGGTGTGCCACGTATTGCTGCTATCATTCTCCCGAGAACATACTCAGCCGTTGCGGCATAGTGCCATTTTTAAAAGTGCCGGATAGGTGGAGCATTAAAGGGGCCCTGAAGCATGCTCCGACAGCAAGGAGCAGTAAGCCATAATGTGTCATGCCAAAGCTGTCTCTTGGGATTATACGGCAAGATCTGTCATGACATTCCAGCAGCAAACCGTAAATTCAAAGCAAAGCCAACAATGTCTGCGATGCAAATGGGATAACTTGCACATCCATTATCCATGCACCTGTGACCTGCGCGGGTTTTCCCGTAAACTCACCACATTGGGTTAAGTAAATGAAGTAGCCCCCTAGAGAGGCCAGAGCGAAGACACTGCAATGTCACTGGGTCATTCTGTGTCCCCCAAGAGAAATGAGGCTCTTGTAAACCTCAAGCGGCAAGTGTGACGCCACAACCGCAAGTGACAACACATGTGATAGCAGCGGGAAATGTGGCGTCGCTACCTGATGTACCGTCAAAGGCACTTTCCGTTGGCGCCATTACTTTCGGCACCTGTGCGCTGCAGAGGAGACGCAGCGAATGGGGAACAAGTGCATCTGCTAGGAGGCCCGAAGGGGGCTGAAACGAGAAGACAAGTTCTCATAAATCGCTCTCATCAGCTAACCAAGGGCTCAGCTGAACGCCACAAGCGCTGGTCATTCAATGTGCACACAGCAGGGATGTTTCGTAAGTTTTATGTTTCGCTTCCAGCTCAAGTTCCAGCTGAAGGGGGCTATGAAGGTTCAACTTTATGCCCATGTTTGTTGAAGCGCTGCTCTGCTCTAACAGTACAATAGACACTGGAGTATTGGGTTACTCTAATATGTATAGGGAGTATTCACTGGCGGCCTACCCGCGCTGCTGCAAGGCCTAATGGGAAGGGCGATTTGGCGATCCCCCACTGCGTTGGGGGCAGTTGTGGGTGTGCTTTTAAAGACGATAGTCTTTCTTGGGCTACTTAAACGGAGAAATTTTGGTCTGTCTGTATGTCTGCCTGTCTGTCTGTGACTCAATTCAGCCACCCGGCCAAAGTGAAACAGAATCTGCACAATAGTCTTATATAGCCACAGCCAAATCTGAACACCTAAGTCCAGTGGCAGTGTTCATACTTGTCAGTATTGTTGAATAAAAACAAAATGTTACTCAAATACGAGGTAGAAAATCAGTACGTAAGTAACATTTGCAGTGTTCCTTTAATAAAAAAATCCTGGATGCTTGATTTTTAAATACATGCACTGCTGAAAATAAATTCCTTCTATCGCCTGCTGTCACCCGCGCCACTATAGCTTCTGGTGGCATTTTAAGAAATCAAACGGCAACAGTAACAAAAGGTTCCACTAAATTGGTTCCACGTTCTGCTTGGAACGCGCGTGGAGTAGGGCAACGTGGTTCTATAAACATTGTAGTAGGGTGCCTCGATTCACGCACGTCTGCGCCGTTTGGCAGCGCTGGCATCGAGGCACCCGGCATGGAACAGTGGAATGCAGTAAATTTAAACTGGCTTGAGCAAACCTCTAGCATATTTATCTTGGGAGGAGCAAGACAGAAGAGGAATAACATAAGAGGTGAGTGGGAAAGAGAAGGGAGGCATTTACTTGGCAGGGGCGCCACACGGCTATCGTCTTTCGTCGACATTTGTGCAACAAAAGGAGCAGATACACGGGCAATGTTTTGGTTTGCAACGTTTGGGTGGCAGTTTATCGTACTTTAGTACTACGTACACTGCTGCAACACGCCGATGCGAACAAGAGGTGGACGTGAAAACGATCAGCTGGTGAGCTTCTTTTCGGCGGCTTGACACCCTGCACCATCAATGCAGCAGAACGACATAGATGTCCACGAAGTGTTGCGCCAAGTGCACTCCGGAGTGGTTTCATCGTTGCAGCCATGGTGGCATCAACAAACAAGCTGCACACCAAAGTTTACAGTGAGAATTTCATTTCTGGGAAGCATATTTACGGCTCTGCATGTACATACGCTGTTTTAGTGTGTTCCAAGCGTGCGTGCTGGCGTGGGAAGCCTGCTGTCACAGAGAGAGAACAGACTTTATTGTGATCCCTGTTAAGACAAATGCACCTCGCGGGAATGTCTAGTGTCTTCATCCCATCAGATGGCGGTCAGGAACCCATGGTCCCTGGCGGCGTCCTCTGCCAGTTGGATGACAGCAGCTTGTATCTTTGAAAGAGAGCTGAGCAATGCGGCCTCCCACTTCTCACTACTTCTTATGTGTATTTCATGTTCAAAGGCCTGTCGTTTATTGGGTCATTGCCACACCATGTGTTGTAGTGTGGTTGCTGCAATGTCGTACCACTTGTATCTGTCCATGTACCTATCCAGATGGCTTCGGTTACACAGGGCAGGGTGAGGGAACGTATTTGATTGCAACCTGTGCCGTGCACTGTTTGCCATTTGTTTAGTGCGGTGTGGGCAGCAGGAAATTTCAGTCGGCTCAGCCTATAGTGCTGGTTATTCTCCCGGTAAGTTGCCAGTCTCTCCCGTTCCCCCATCATAGACGGCCCATTGTCGGATTCGAAGTCAGCCTGGTTCATGTATCATCTGGCTGCTTCAGGTGCCATTTTGTTCCCCGAGAGACGAGTGTGCTGGCGTCCATGCCAGGCAGATGTGCCTTGAAACGGGGGTCGCGCTGTTTGTAAGGATTTTGGCGGCTTTGGAGTCCGAGATCATGGTACGTAGTAGTCTGCGTGCCCGTAATTGCAAGAGCTTTGGCCACCTCTTTCCCCATTTCTGGGTTGTACGTAGGGATTGAGCAGGATGAGGTTGCATTTCCCTGCTGATCTACGACCGCAGCCACTACCACAAGTTGGCCAGGGTAGTCCACCGTGTCGACGTAGCATACCACTGGGTTTGAGCTGTACTGATTGTGGAGCGCCTGCGCACGGGCAAGCCGTCACTGTTGGGGGTACTCCGGATGCATGTTTAGGTAGTGGGGCCACACTTATTTTGGCTCATAGGTCCTCTTCTATGGTGGCTTTGGTTCCATTCTGGTCCACAAAAGGTATGTGCAGCAACTCCAGAATGGTCCGCCCAGTTGGGGCCCCAGCCAGTGTGTTGTATTGGGCAATGCGTTGGGCTTCTATAAGTTCATCCATTGTGTTGTGAATGCCCATCTCCAGTAATTTTTGTGGAGAAAGCCATTGTACACCTACAGCCGCCTTGGTTGCTTTGAGGATAATTCGGTCTATTTTCTCTTTCTCTGCTTTCTTGATTTTCAGGTACGGAGTAACGCAAGTTTTGCTGATGATAAAGGCTTGAACTAACTGGAGGAGATTGTGTCCCTTGAGGCCATGGTGTTTATTGGCTATCCGGGTGATGAGTCTGCCAATTTGTACAGCTGCATTTTGCAGGACCTGTATGGTAACCATGTTGGTTCCTTTCTCATGTATTCTAAGCCCAGCAGTTGTATGCATTCAGTTTTGGGTATTGGGC
Source organism: Haemaphysalis longicornis (assembly GCF_048455015.1). Lineage (NCBI taxonomy): Eukaryota > Metazoa > Arthropoda > Arachnida > Ixodida > Ixodidae > Haemaphysalis > Haemaphysalis longicornis. Next base: position 69,955,494 of record NW_027526422.1, on the reverse strand, counting down.
TGCCCTGCAGCAGGATTTCTATGTTAGGGTCGTGTCCTTGTGTCCTGCCGGGCCTAGCTGGATTGTAGAAGAGGACTTACGATTTTTGTGGTGAACATGTCAGGCCTCTTTGGTTTGCGTATTCTTGTACCGTGTCAGCGGCTGCTTGCAGGCGTTCTTGTATATCTCCATTGCTTCCTGCCATGGTCCAAATCGTGATGTCATCAGCATAAATACTGTGACTACATCCAGAATTTGTCGTAGCAAAACAGTTAGCTTAATTATCATCGCGTTGAAAAGAAAGAGCGATAAGACCGAGCCCTGTCGTGTTCCGTGGCTGCCCAAGCATATGGGGTCCGACTGGGGGCTTGGTACGGTTAGTTGTGTGGTTCGTTGTGCTCAGAAATCCGCAATATAGTTAAAGGCCTTCTTGCCAACGTGGATGTCGCTCAAGTCGTGGAGAATAGCGCTATGTTGCTCGCAGTCAAAAGCTTTGGTGAGATTTAAAGCCAAGATTGCTCAAGTGTCTAGTGGGAACACAGCGGAGTTATTGATTATTTGAGGCTGTAACTTGTGGGGATCAGGGTTCTTACGGCGACCTATCTCGCACTCGAGACGGCCGCAAGGCTAACTGTACTGAACTACGCCACGGACCGCCAACGGCCGTAGTGGCAGAGAACAGCAAGGAACACAAAAGACACAACGAAAGGACGAAACCTGCGTTTATTGGGTGCTCAAATAGCGTAGTTCGACTCTTCACTCGTCCTGACCCAGCCGACTGGCGAAGATCGGGAGAAAGGCACAATGGGGACAGACAAAGGAAGGCAAAGCCGGAGCTCCAGTACTCACGTCTGTGGTGTCCGACCGCTCAAACCCAAAATGCCCCTTTCCTTGTCTCGTGCACCCGGACCCGGGCCCCCGACAAACCGGTCATGTGAGGGGAGTCCGCCGCACCAGAAACGCCACGACACGCCTGCGCCACAGCGAGCAGCGCGTGGCCGCCAAGGAGAGTGAGAGAACGTTCCCCTCTCACCCCGGCGGCGGGCTGTGAGGACTGGGGAAAGCGCCGGGACTCTGGGTTTCCCGCAAACTGGAGCACGATGTCTTGCATTGATAGCGATGGGCAGAAGCCCACCATGATATGTGGGAAGAGTTGGTGTCCTTTCATGTACCGATGCAGGCGGTTCAATACACATGTTCGAGCAGTTTTCCTAAACACGAGGTCAAAGAATTAGGCCGAAGGTTCTCAGGCTTCAAATGCTTTCCGGGTTTGCGAATAGACGTGATGAGAGTGCTTTTCATTTTCCCACACTTTGTTCATGTAAGCTGTGAGGTCTTCTATGGATGAGTCGTCCAGATTGGTAAGTATCTTGTTGTTGATGCCATCAGGCCCTGGTACAGAGCGGGTTTAGTTTAGTAATGGCTTCACAGATTTCTAACTTTGGTAATAGGCCTGTCCATTTCGGGATTGGGATTACCAGTATATGAGTTTGCTGGCTCCTGAGGGGCTCCTTGTATGTAAAGCTCTTGTAGCTTCTGCAGTAAAGTGGACCCCTCCCCTTGATGTGCGTGTACGATGGTCAGAGGGTTGTTATGCTGGGTTACCCACTGTCCGTTCGGGTTCAGAAGGCTGCATATGGTGTGCCATGTTTTTTGGGTGTATTTATTTGTATGTCCATTATTTGGCACAGTGCATTCCAGTGTTGGTTAGTGAGATATGCTGCGTGCTTCTCGATCTCCTTGTTTAGGCGCGCTATCCGGCAGCGTAAGGACCAGTTGTGTCGCTGCCCGTGCAACTGTCTCTGAAGGCTGCTTTTGTCTTCCCACATGTGAAGGAGGCGAGAGTCGACCTTGTCTAGGTTCGCTTCTTCTGGCACGTTTCGAGTAGCCATCGTGGTGTGTTCCTGTGAACACTAGACCTATTTTCCCAGATCTTCAATGCCAAAGTTCTCAACTTCTGAAATCTCTGCCCTCCGTATATTACAGAAAACATCCCAGTCGATAATTTTTTTGTTTGTGGCCGCTGTACTTTAATGCCCCGCAATGAGTGGGGTTTCCACTCTGTAGTGGTCATTGCCAAAGTCCTCAAGGGTATTTGTCCTCTGTGCATAGCAGACATTTTTCACGGTGGTTAAGTCAGGGGTGGCGTCGCGTTGGACACTATTACCTCCTCTCATGGGATGGTCAGGGTCCATCAGAATGGTTAAATTGAGTTGTTGTGTAGTGTCCCATAATGTGTCAGCCTTTTTTGTGGGCCTTGTGTATCCCCAGGCAAGATGTGGTGCATTGAAATCCCCCATGATGGCCAATGGATGATTACGGGATGTGTGGAGGGCTTGTTGGAGGAGCTGTGTAAGGTTATGGGAATGTCGGTGCACGCTGTATACATTCATTATGTATAGGTTCTGCCTTTGCCTTGCTGCTGTGGAAATTATTTCCAGGAAAACGTATTCTGGTCCTGTGCTGGAAACGTGCAATTGGTTAGCCGGTATATTCTTATGCAACAAGGTGGTTACTCCTCTTGCTTGTGGAGCATCCATGCTGGGTGCGGGCGAGTGGTATGCTCTGTATCCCGATAACTTGCCGTCTCTTGTAACGCTGTGACATCGAGTGCCGATTGGGTGTTTTGAACCAAGTGGTTAATGTATTGTTGCAATGCACCCGGCTTAGATCTGTACCCCCATCCATTGCCATATGTAGCATCCGTGCTTATCTCTGTTTGGGTGCATACAGTACTATCCGATGTTTTGACCTGAAACAACTTCTTGGATGGTCGCACTATTCTGTGGCCTGTCGGCGTTCGCAAAAATGGACGGATGCATGAGCCCAGTTGGGTTGTTCTTCTGCGCTTGTGCCAATTAAGCTATATTCCAGAGTGGTAACCTTCCCTCTGATCGTTTCTCTGAAGTTAGTGAAGGCTCCAGCCAGGGTGGTAACCATGTGAGTTAGCCTGTCGAAACGCTGGTCGAGTTTCTTTTCTAATTTAGCTTCAAGAGCATATAGGGCCTGTAGTTCCGTTGGCTGCTGGTCAACGGTTTCCTGAGCACGTCTTTTTGGGCGGGAAGGATTGGACTCTAAGGATTGTGAATGATGTGTTGTGGGTGGCCTAACAGTAGTTATGGGGGTGCAGCTACTTTTAAGTTGTGAGAATTCAGCTTGAAGCTGTCTGTTCTCCACCGTAACCTGCTCTAATTTGACTCATATGCCATTTAGTTCAGCAGAGATGTTGTCAGGGGGCTGTTTGTGAGGGAAGTGCGAATGTATGTGCTCTTGAATTTCTTTTGTGGGAGGCCTTAGCTGCCCAGCTCATCTGCGAGGTTCCCACTGCAGACCTGGTGCTGCTCTGGTCTCTTTGTTGCGTCGCCTGGCCCTTATTGGAGCCTCGTTTCTTCGAGTGGGAGTGAAACTGTCCTTGTGCTTGAGCGCAGTTGCTCCTGAAAACCTGAAAATAAGAAATCCAAACAAGAAAACTCACCTCACTAAGACAGTTTCGTGTGAATCTAGGCCCATACCACAAACTAAACTAACACGCAATATTAAAAAAGATGGAAGCAATACATTATTATTTCAGCTTTTGCAATACACAGCTGCTTCTGAATGTGAACATCTTCGACAGAACTCTGTCTGGTTGGGTTAAACTTAAAGAGGCAAATACACCAACCAAGGGCATTTATTCAAAGCGGTCCCAACTTGGCTCCTTCATCAGGGCTGACTGTGTACGACAAGAAGCAGCGGTTATATAGGTGTCTTCTTTTTCTTTTTTCTTACTGGAATCTAGCCCTTGCGCGTCGGAGGCCGTGGGCGTAGATGGTGGGAAGGGCTCCCAGGGGTCTATTCAGGCCTTGCCGGTTCCCTTGTATGTGCCAGGACTCAAGGAGTAATCTTTGTGAGTAATTGGTTTTGGTGCCAATCACCTGCGCGCCGTCAAAGTTAATCCTATGGTCAGATTTTTCCCAGTGCTCGGCCAATGCACTGCGCTGAGTGTCGGACTTGCGAATGTCGTTTTTGTGTTGGCGGAGGCGTTCCGGGACTCGAGGACAGACAGCTGCTTCTGGTGACTCTCCTCCCAAAATGCCAATCCACTATGTTTCCAACGGCACGTAGACCTCCTTTAGTGACAACACAACATCGCCTACACTGAAAGCGTGCTTGTTCAACCTACAACAACTGCCTCTCAAGTGTGACACCAGTATCTCAGGAATAGGAGCGTTGCACCAAAATTTATGACAGGTAAAACTGCTACGAGAAAAGCACAGCGCATTTCATTGCATGTGACAAACAGGACCAATTTTGTTACATCTGTGGGGTACAGAGTGTATGCAAATGTATCACAACAGGAAGCTGCTTTTGTTGATTCACTAATTACTAAACCAGAGCATTCGTGAGCATGTGGATTGTCTCCTTTAGTAACTCCATGACACTGACCACGCCTTAAAACCTGCTTGTTGAGCAACTTACGAGAACTCCCTTTTCTTTATACAACGCACGTGTAACAGCTAGAATATCTACATCAAATAAAAACAGGACAAACAAAACAAAGCATACATTTTTTGCAAGTGACAATATCGTGCTTGCAGTGGGAGTTGGTTTCTCACGCACACGCTACCAGGATAGGGTGGACAGCCAAGGACGTCGATGGTATCAAGCGACCATTGTGATGAAAGCTAAAGGTGGGTGGTTGATATATTATCCTACTGATTAATCGATTAATGCATTAATTGCGGTAACATTTTTGTTAATCAGTTCAACTCAGGTGAGCGCATTAAAAAAAAGCTTCCCAAAACTCTACGTTAGATTATCTCACGCTGTCGCCTCACATCATAACAGTTCGCTCGTATACTCCCGTATTTAAAACGTCACGTTTGAAAGGTTCCCAGACAGTTTATCGAACGCCGTTTTATCGAACGCCGTCTTATCGAAAAAATGCCCGTTTTATCGAACGCCGTTTTATCGAATGCCGTTTTATCGAACCACCTACGTCCGTTTTATCGAAAGTGCGGGTTTGCGGCTTTCATTGTAATTTTCGGTGTTTATATTGTTTAACTGGCCATCGCATTAATCTAAACTGCAGTAACCTTCATTCTACATTGTCTCTGTCGTGCATTACATTTTACCGTGTTTTCGTGTTTACCGTGCGCCTTTACCGTGTTTTCGATCACCTTTGTTTTATTAAATTATTTTAATTTTTGAGTCTATTGAATTCACTCAAGCATGTATGACCTCCTTGTTTATATTACAGAATTTGCCCCTATAGTACCAACCCTAACCCCGATGCGCAATATTCCTTAGATGTGTATCGGCGTGTTTAGGTTAGTGGTGCCAAATATATCCCTTGCGCCATGGTTCATCATTACGTCATCCACAGTCTTGTCCCCCCTAATTGTTCTAGTCACGTGGTTTACACGCGACTCCTACTTGGACATTGGGGTCACATTGTTTGCATCTGGAGAAATATTGGGCCAAGAACTTCTGAAAGATTAGTGCTATACGACTGGAACAGGGGCGTTCCGACCGTGATAGTGAGACCCCAACAGAGGTGGTGGAGTCTAGGAGAACTCGTCACAAGGGAACCCGTCACAGCCAACTCATCATAGATGAACTCGTCAAGTAGGACAAGTCGTCAGAGGTCATCTCGCACTAGGAAAACTCGTAAGCTAGTACAACTGGACAATTGCCCATCCCGTCACAATTTACGTTTTTTGTTAATCATGCTCAAATAAAAAAAAATACAGGATTTCGTATACTTTTCTACTTTTGCGTCAACACTCTTCGCCCCTCTTTCGATTCACCAACCTTGCGTTTTCGTGGTGGCCTTAAAGGAACGCGCCCGACCAGGAAACGCATTTCGTTGGTTTTTGTGTACTTTGTTCAGGTAATCGCATGGGCCATAGTATTGCTCGTCCCCATTTTTTTTATTTTTCCATTTTTATTTACAGGTAATCGGGTCATGGCGTTGTATTTTGAGTAGACCTTCATGATTTCTCTATTTTTGGTGTTTACTATTTTGATCTTAGTGTTTTTATGCTTTATGATAAAAAGGCAAAAGTATGCACCCCAGCAGACATGGTGGGGTGCAACCGGAGGAAGATGAAAACGAACCAACCTGCAGTACGGTGACAATTTTGTAACTAACGTTTTTCTCGTTAGTTCATGCAAGGCATGGAGAACAGTTGTACAAGGCTTGGTAACCTCTTAGCAATTGAACTAAGTAATTAAAAATTAGGAATGCATAAATCAGGAGAGACTTTTGCTAGCGTTCAAGTTAAGCTTTTGACATTGGACCCTCAAGCGCCAAGAAGTGCCTTTTTTTATGTACAACATACGCGGGGAAATAATTAGAATATGTGTCGACACAAAAGTGGTGTATACAAAAAGGTACGAAGCATATCGAGGCATTTTAATCAATACGCCACAATGACGTGATATGCTTCGGATCAGAGGGGATAGAGACACAAGGAGATTCGTTATGGCAGTACCAATTGCGCAATGAACGCAACAAAAAATTCTGGTGACATTTTTCGCGCATCACAAAAACAAAAAATTACAAATTTGCAAATTACATAGCAAGGAGGAAATTAAAAAAAAAAACGTACTGGAAATTCTGTTACTCGAAAAGGCCGAGAAGAATACTTTCGATAAAACGGCTTCGATAAAACGTCCGTCGATGAAACGGCGTTCGATAAAACGGCGTTCGATAAAACGACTTCGATAAAACGGCGTTCGATAAAACGGCGTTCGATAAACTGTCCGGATCCCGTTTGAAATGGTAACAGCAAGGTGCTCCGGGTTCGCTTCTTTGAGAAATGGTGACACCAAGCTTGCCTTCCAGCCACAATATGCCAGCCACATCTACAGCGCGAGGGTCTCTTTAGCGCACCATCTGGACAACCACACGCATAGACGATATATTGCCTGAAAAATGCAAGAATTTATATGATTTTGACTCTCGCGTGGAAGACCCCATAGCAAAAGAAAAGAAAAAGACTTCGAACTTGAAATGTAGGTTTTGGCACCAACCGATTAACCGATCAATTAATTGATCAGTTAATCCGCCTGTTGACTAATCGGATAATTTTTTTAAAAATCTATGCCTAGCCCTAAAAAGCACATGCTGGCGCCGCTTAGCCTAACCAGAGGCAGCGCATATTGAAATTTGACACGAATCGTCATATCAGCTGTTCGTCGCTATGCTGAGCTAAATGCGCCGAGTGCCTCGCACTACGTTCGCGTTTGTTTATCGCGATCGTATATGCGGCGACTTTCGACGTGCGGCGCGCGACGCCACCGCGCCCTCCCGTTTGAATTTGGCGCCGCGGCGTCCTGAAAGCAGACTTCTTATACGGGCCTAACTGTAGTGGGTATGAGCAGTATGAGTGGTATGAGATCAAGTGCGGGAAGTCGCTTCCTCTGGCAAAGGCTGCAGAGCCAACTTCCAAGCCTTCAAAAAAGTTTCATCCAGTTATGTCAGCTATGACTTCGTCGCCGCGTCGGCGACACAAAGCGCCTCGCGGCTCCGCTCCGAGCACGCCGTGTAGGCTCCCGCCGAAAAAGGGTCGGCCGAAGAAGTATCTAACTCCAGAGGAAAAGGAAGCGCAGCGCGAACGCCGTCGTGCCGCTGATCGAGTACGTCAGAGACGGCCCGAGTACCGTGCTCGTGTTGCGGAGCGCTATCGGAATCGCCGGCAAAACGACCCTGGACTTGGAGGAAAATCCATGGGTGAGGCCAAGTTTAGCCCGATTTTTCAGGGCCTTTGCGATCGGTCCCCAAGACAATAAGCCCACACGTACAGAGGTCAGAACTGTTAACAACAACGCGCGAACGCGTGGCTTTCGATACGTGCAGCGCAGCCTGCTGTAGCCACCGGCGTGACCGGCGCGATTAGGTGACGGCGCTGCGGCGGCTTGGCATCCCAGGGGGAAGAAGCTGTGTGCTATGTTGCCGGTGAGGCCTTTGTGCGTACTGCAGGTGCCGTAGCGTGCGACGAACGTCTCGTTCCACGGTGAACATCGCTTTGAAACCGTCGTTACCCCGGACAATAATGAGTGATGCAGACTTCGCAAGTGTTTTGTCCACCAGCGCTGCACAGCGCGCAATCCGCGCAAAGGCCCAGCGCCTCCGGCGACAGGATCCCGCGGTGCGCGCCCGTGAAGCGGCAGCTAAGCGCCGCCGCCGACAAGACCCCGTAGTGCGCGCCGCCGAAGCAGAAGCCCAGCGCCGCCGCCGGCGAGACCCCCTCGTTCGCGCAGCCGAGTTAGCTGCCTTCCGCAAACCGAGGACCGCGAGGAGCGACGGTTCGACGGCTGCAACGCGGACGTTCCGGGGACTGGTCTATAAGTGTATGCACCTCCCTCACAATTTACCGTACTGCATCGCAAAATCAAACTGGCCCTACATCTGTCGTTTATAGGGCCCTGCAGCACTTGCCACCGACTACTCGGAATGTATTTTGGGGTAAAGTCTGCTGTCCCAGCAATCCCCTCCCGCAAGAATTATAAAAATCCCTTCGCTATCATCAAAGCTACGCAAGATCCGAAATCGCGTGTAGTCGTTCCCTCTCTTGACTGCGGACTACATGGCGAAAACCGTGCGCTCTCCCGAAAGGGAGTGGCTCGTGGCGTTCTCTTCAGCGGCCTTCTGTATATGGCAGGCCAGGGAGTTTTCTCTGCTACGTGGAGGGGTCTATTTTCGGTCTGGTGAAACAAAAACGCAGGCATTGATGCCTGCTTGCAAGCGCGTGGTCAGGCTGGTAGGGCGTTTGTCGAGCGGTCTGGTTCAAAGGGAAGCATTGAGTTCACCACTCAAACTCCGCGTGCACTCAAAATACAAAAGTAATGTCAAAATTGTTGATCACGGGAAATGCGAGAAATAAATCGTGAAGTTCACCAGCAACTGCCAAAAAGGACAGCCACCGCTGTAATGACGTAGTTGCAGCGGAGCATACTAAGGGAAACTGAAAAGAGCTCGCTCGGTTTTTCACAGCGATTTGCGAGCTTACTACTTCACGTGCACGTTTAATGCTCGGCATGGGCATTCCTGGCAGTGTAATATAAATGTTGCGCAGGTTTATTTGCACTGCTCAAATCATGTTGCAGGGTCCCTTTAATAGTCGGGCCATTATTTATTTACTTCGTGCCTGTCACCCCTCTGGTACGGTGCCTAGCGCAGTGTGGTAGGTGGTTTGGTTTGAGAATGAAATGAAGCTGCGCTGAAAACGTTGTGTTGACATTGGAATACGTCTTCATTTCAACTCGGGGCAGGGGGATGAGAAAAAAGGGCGAGAGTACGAAACGTTTAGGGAAGCTTGCACTTGTGCGAGACTTGAATGGCAAAGCTGTTGTATAGGTGATCATTGGTGGACACAAAGTTGAGTTTTAGTATCGTTGTGGTGTCATGGTTGAAGTTGGCAATATGGCATTTCAGCGACCGTATGTTGAGCAAGGCCAGAGTGAGCTCGTCATTTTGGTCAACATTTTCGTATGCCACTGCAAGCGCGACTTATGGTCTCTAGCGGATGCTTTGCACGCCGAGCCTCTCTAAGTGCGGCCTCTTCCTTTCGGCCATGCGAACTATCTGTGGCCGGGCCATGTGGAGTCAAAGATCACCTACAGCAGCTTCGACATTGAAGTTGTGGCTCTTCTACGGTACAGAGCGCATGCGCACGAGGACAAACAAACGAGGGGCGTACGCTACGATGTGTCTTTCTCGTTCCGAGCAAGTGTTGCCATGATACAGTGAACGCTGGAGTTTTTTTTGTGGCCAATGTTGGCCAATCTCCCTAAGTGGGTGTGCTTGGCTTGACGAACGTGCGCTCGAGGCATGCGTGCACGATCATTCGGCCTTTTCTTGGTATTTTTAAATGCGGACACCGTACACAAACGATTTGCTCAACAGCTTCACTGTAAAGAATAAACAAAGGGTGCAGAGGGCTGGCAATTGGGGCTGGGTCTTTTATGTGCAAACGCGTCTCGCACACTGCTGGTGCGCTGCGTCCGGGAGAAGAATCGTGAAGTGATGAGGCAAACTTGATGCAGAGAGGAGCCATTTGCAGTGGGCTCTACCACTTCAAGTTTGATGAACAGCTGACTCTGTTGTGTAGTTGGCGCACGATTGGCAGTCAGAAGCAGATGACCGCACAAAAGTATGTCCGCACAGCTCGGTGGCGACAACTAAACTCGGCATAGTGGCCTCACTGCTGTCTCACATGACTGCACGGCTTCTGCTGCATAGTCTACAACTGTGCAAATTCTCCCTAATCTGGGACAATGACTCGAGAGTTTGTCATTTTGGAGGTCGAGGAGGTTGTGGCAGCAACAGAGAGGCACTGTTGGACTGCCAAAACACTCGCTCAACGCTTGTGCTCACCTAAAGGTGTTCACGTGGCAAACGCAAGGAACATCGTCGTTTAAGAAGTGCTTCAGAAGAGGAACATGAGGCTCACTGTAGTGCTAAAGCAGGAGCCAGGAGGGACTAGCCTCAACGGGAGAGTCTAGAATAGTGCAAACTGTGACTGGAAGCTATGCGGTGTGCTTAGGCGGACACAACGAAACAGGGAGCAGCAGTGCGCCTCACTGATATCTTGGGAGTAGGTAGAGAGACTCGAAGAAAAGTGAGACGCTAGAACAGCGTGAGGGCTAGACTTGTGTAATTACAGACTAGAAGGAATGGGTTCTGCATTGGAACTGCACTAGGAGTAGCGTCAGTCATAACGGTTACTCGGCGAAATGTTACGAAAGAATAACTCTGAAAATGTGGATATCTGAGATCAGTATGATTGATAGCCCCATCGACTGTAGCCATAACGTTTCGACCTAGCGGCCAAGTGAAGAGCTGGAATGTTTTTTTTTTTTTTTTTTTCTATGCAGTGTGTGCGGCTGTTTTTGCATTTCACCTCAATTTGCCACCAGCATTTGCAATCAAGCCCCGCTATTGCATTGTATACTCGGGGTCAACTTAACCCTTTGATGCCCAATGTCGCTCAGGAGTAACAACTTGAACAATATTTTTCTCCCGCACTTTCTGGTTTTTTTCGACATTTAACACCATCGGGTGAAAGAAAAAGATTTTCAGACCTTCAAAAATTAGAAAAGAGAGGGCAGCACGTACTTCTCTGTGCTGAAAAAAAATCTTGTTTGTGTGTGTCCACTCGCATCGAGCCCGGGGGCTTGATTGGCTAGTGACAGGTAAATGAAATTGCGCCATTTCGTTCTTAATACAAATGATTGCAATACAAAATTTACGTTATTGTCTGCACTTAAACCATAAAACATGCCGATCGAGGCATCTTTCTTGCTCAAGTGATATAAGGGCAGCCAGTGCTCAGTGTTTCCCAGTGCCCAGTGAGTCATTGTGTCCGTCCTAATGAACCAAATTTTTTAGGTGCGGAGTACCTTAGGACTGCACAATGTCCATCCGCGTCCGTGCGCATAGCATTTACAATCACAAAAAATCATACAGGCACCGGCAGGATTCGAGCCTGTGTCTGGTAGACCAGGCAGAGTTAGTGTCAGTTGTCTTACCCATTGGGCTATGACCAGGAGTTGTAACCTGAGAGTCAAACGGCTTACTCCCTCGCCTGTAACGGTGCGGAGTACCTTAGGACCTAACAATGTCTGTCCACGTCCATCCGTGCGCACACCACCATCAAGCGAAGTTCGATTTGAGCCGTGAGTTGGGTTTCATTTAGGGAATAATCAAGGTGAAACTCACGGCTCAAATCAAATGACGGTCGGGGCGCAAATCGGATATCACTCGGTGCCCAACTTGGATGTCATTTCGAGTCCCCGTACTCCACACCCTCACCCTCACCATCATCCACGGAGTGGAGATGCTGCCATTGTTTTCTGACTTCATATTTGTGATGTCAGAAGTTCTTTTAGATCATAAAAAATGCTTTCACAATCTCAAACAAAAAAATTAGGTTTTGGGCATCAGAGTTAAGAACGGCAACGGAAGTTGCCCCTTTGCCTCATCACCGCAGCCAACTGTTGCTACTCTGCACGACGCAAGGAGTGCCTTACTGCGAGTATTTCGAACGTGACACAAGGGGTCATGATTTCTCGCACTTAATTTTCTTTTAAATTCCAGCAGCGACTGCAAGAAATCTGTGTGAAAAAGAAGGCGATGTTATGCATTAAGCGCAATCTCGTTTCAAAGCGCACGCACGTTGACATCCGGGTTCCAGCGGAGTGATACACTACATGAGTTCTTAACTTATGCCTGAGTATAGCTGACACACTTTCACCTGTTGCTTGGCTCAGCATCAAAGCTGATGCGAGACTTGTACGGCTGTTGCTCCCCCCTTCCGTGCCTGACGGCAAGCAAATTGTGGGAGGGTTTGCTGTAGTCCAGTGTTTCTAACAGTTCTCATGACAAGGTCTATTCTGTAAGAAAAATTTCACCCATAATTATTTATCTCAAGCATTGTTGTTGGCAAAAGCTGATGAAGCTACGGAACATCGTAATTACACACCTCCGGGTTTTTCCACTTCAGTAATTTTAACAATATCTTAGTTTAAACAAAAATACATCTAGCCTTTGACAATGTTCATGCGGGCCCTTGAAAACCCATGAATTTGGAAAGCTTGTTTTCGAGGCCTCTGAAAGACCTAAAATTTTGCAGACCCTTGGAAATCCTTACAAATAATGAAGCTTTCCTTCTTAGTAAGCATGAAAGTAATATGAAGCCCTTGTAAGGACTGAATGAGTGTTTGTTGCTGGGCTGAGGTTCTTTAGCGAATGAACGATTGCATTTTGTCACACAGCGAAAGTGCTGATCCATGTAACTACAACAAACAATTATAAAGAATGAAATATCGCTGGAGGCATTATTTCGACAACGCGACTTATCTGAAGACATGTCCTTTTTCTGAAACATTCGGTCCAGTAACTCTCCGAGTTTTACTGATTTTTCATAATTTCAAGCCCCCATCTAACCCCTGAAAATTTTTCTTATTTGCATTTCTAGCCAACCATGTGGTCCTTGATAATCCCCCCCACAGAGCCTTGAAAGTCCTTGAAAACCCTGTAATTGTTGTTGTACATGCCGCACAAATCATGCTTGGTGTGTCTTTACTGGGCTGAATATTGAACAATCTGCTGGAATCCTCACAGTCCCTCTTGAGTTTGGACTTGACGACATTTTGTTGCATTTCTTATCCCAGGTTCTGGGATGTGTGCAACCAGTGTAACTAGGCCATCGCTGTCACCTGGGAAGAGCAATACGCTGACACAGTCCATCAGGCCAATGAGGTTCCAGGCTTCACAGGCAAACGTAAAAGTCAAATTAACGAGCGTCGGAGTGCAGACACGGCATACCAGGAGAAGAAAACATACAGGTACGTGGGCTAAACCTCTTGGTCATCGAAACGAGGGCTATTTCCCCCGCCCCGCTTTTGTCATCTCAGCATTGTGTTGGAAACATGGCTGTGAGTCCTGGATGGAAATTTTGTAATATTTGAGCTGTTGAGATGAAAACTTGACATACATGCATGTCTGAAAATACTAACTTGAAATGTGTAATTTCTTTCTTTTTCTATGTGGAAAAGTTCTGGTTTTGCCCCCACTTTCATCTTTTTTAAAAACTTGTTCCCTTTTAAAAAGAAATCTGTTCTGAGATGGTTCTCACTCTTGCATTTCACGTCATTCTAGAGCAGGAGTGCAATACTAAATAAACAAAGTACCCTTTTGAAGGACACTGCTTGTATTTTTTAACCATATTTTTATTGAGCTCATCAATTTGTCTGCTTCCCGTAAAATGTTGATAGGCCCCGTATGTGGTGGAAGTGAATATAAGTCTCATTCATAATTCTCACAAATAATTAAAATTGTTTTGTTTAGCAAAATTTTTTTAGCTAAGTGCTGTTTCGTTGCTAATGGTGGAGGGATTTTTGATAACCCAAAGTTATACTTTTAGCTAATTTTATTAGGGCAAACATTCAATAAACAACTTACGTTCTGGTTAGCTTGGTGCTGCAGTGTACTATTTATGCATTATTTTTAGGTTGGAAAATAGCTAGCTACGTGCATGCAACTCTCATGTCCTTATTTTAGGTCTCGACATTAAGCGTGGAACATTAAACATAGAAATGTAGAAACAATGCAAAAAATTCATAAATCACTTGACAAACTTGGTTGAACGCACTTGTTGCCCTTCCTGTTTCATCATTGGGCATCGTATGGCCAGGTTGCATGGAGCTGAAACTGCGATGCTGACACTGTGACTCGCAGTGGAGTGGAAAATTTTGTGCAAACAGGTCAACATGCGCATTTTCTGACATTCCCCTTGAGCATCGGCTGCTTTATTTTCGCCTTCAATGTTTTGCAAAATGACTTCAGCTACACTTGTGATCAAGTTCATGTAGCGCTGAGGCATGCGACTTGATTGTCAAATCTTTCTTCGGGTTTGTGCTGACAAAATTCAGTTAGTGAAGTTTTCCAGCACGTTGTGGCTATTCTCCTTGGTGTTAGTTTGGAATGAGCATTGGCAAATGAAAGGAGGGCAACTTTTTTTTAGTTTTGGGGTGATACACATAGCACATGCAATTATTTGAAAATTAAGTCTGCGGTGTAAAAATTGGATGTGCAGGACCACTTGGAAAGAAGAGCTAGGTTCAACTACGGTCCCGCCTCGAGCCATCCACAGCTGCTTGCCATGGTTTGGGAAGTCGGCAGCTGTGTTGTGGAGCAAGACTGGGAAAGGGGCTGTCAGCGGCTGTGAGTGCTTTGAGCAGTGCTTAAAGGAGCACAGACACGAAAATTTTATGTTACACTTTTATTGCTTTTATCGAGGCTTAATGGTCTGGCGAACCTGAAACAGCACTTCAAATACTTCAGCGCGCGATAGTTAATTATATTGAACGGCCTGAAAATCGTTTGTTTCAAATTCCCGCGCTTTCATCCCGAATGGTGCATATGACAGCCTCCCAGTTTGACCTCACCGCTTTGTGCGGACCTCACCGGCGCCCGCTTGAGAGGGTGCTGCGCCCGCTCGCCGCTCGTGGGGCCGCACTCGTGAAGTGACGTCACGAGTTTTTGACGAGCGCTGTCGCGTCACTTCTTTTTCCTCTCCTGGAGTGATGTCACGCTGATGTCCATTTGCTGAGTGCCGCTCCGCGCGCTGCTCCGTCGGCGCGATAACTGCGATGCAATTGAACTATGTTCTTCGCGTCGCAGGCCTCTCATATTTCAGCCAGGGTACTCTGTTGGAGTGAAGGAAGCGAACTGTGCAATAATATTAACGCCGAAAATTGGTGTCAGTGCTCCTTTAAGTCTTCTTTGAAAAAAGTTATTGCGTTGTTACAAAATCTGCTTTATGTTAACGCACGCGAACGTCGCCTCTCTGCAAAGAACCAGTCGGGTGGACACCACATGGCTCACCGCAGCAAGAGCTTTGGGGACACACGTAAGCTAGGCAAAGCAGCTTCCGTGAGACAAGCAAAAGACGAGATGGAGAAAGAGGGGTGATAGAGGCTTACTATGTCAGAAAAGCCAGAAAACGACAAGTGGCATCAGTGAACCCTCCTCTTTAGTCGTGTAAAGAGGCACGGTCACCTGTGACCACCCCTACACCATGCTCATGTTTTAATAGGTGCCTTTACTGTGCTGCTGTGGGTGTGTTTGGAACAATTCATAATCTCGTTTGCATGTTGTATTGATACCTCTCACCTATTGAAGTCCGTGCTAGATTTTGGGCTAGAACAGAATGAAGAGTCCGTAGTCCCGGCCGATGTGTGTTTGTATTCATGTCTCCTCTTGGTCCCATCTTGTTTGTGCTGCAATTTTTCACTGAGCACAAGGATGCGGGTTCGATTCCCGGCCGCAGCGGCCGCTTTTCTGATGGAGGTGAAAAGGAAAAACGCCCAGTGTGTACGAGGTTTCGGCTCACGTTGAAGATCCCCAGGTGGTCAAGATTAATCCGGAGCCCTCCACTACGGCACGCCTCATCGCCTGCGTTGCGTCGGCGCGTTAAACCCTACAATCAATCAATCTGCAATTTTTCAGTACAAACCGACTAACTCGGGTCAAAGTAATATTGCACTCTGGCAATCGTACCTGTTATTAGTTTCCCAGGCTATCGTGCACTCCCAGGTATGACTCAGGAATGTCATATGGAACGATGTTCCTCGGTATCTGCTGCTACTGTTGGACATGCCCCAATGGAATGCAACACAACTGAAATCGTTTCCCCTCTCTTCACCCTGGTCTCCACCAGTGGATGCACCTAGTCCCGCATCGAATGCATTGGACCTGTTACACTGAGTGTGCGTTCAGTGTAGGTTGAAAAAAATGATTCCACTGTTTTCAGATTCTGTCTTTCAACAAGGGGTGGTATCCTCCTATTTCTGAAAGCCTCTGTGATGCTTCCAGCATTGCGTAGCCACCTTCACCAAAGTTGCCAAGGCAAATGAAATGCCTTGGCAACTTTTTAGCTTCAGTAAGTTACGGAACTGTTGTAGGGCAATCTTTTCTTTTTTGTGACTCTGCGAAAAAGTGAGACATAGGGAAAAGCATGTGCTGCGGTCGCATATGGTCAGAATCGTTACAGGCAGAATTCAGTCTTGGAAGTGTCGTGGCAGTGTGTCGTCACATGGTGAGATCAGTGCATTAGCTTTTCACAGCCATGGAGGAAGTGGAGCGGCCTTCCTGTGTTACGAGTACTGGTACAGTTTTTTTTTTTCTCACCTTCACAAGTTTATAAAAGCCTAACTGGAGGTTTCTGTAGTGTTACAATGAGCATCAAAGAAAAGGGAAAAAGAGCTAGAAAGAAAATTGTGGGAGCCTGCCCGATAGACCACACGGAATTTCCAAACGCCAACAAGTTCATTTCGGTTTCAGTGCAATACTCGGCTGGAAGATTGTGCAACCCTTGTAGGGTACCATGGGCATAGCCACTTTTATTTCGACCCTCTGCATGCTTTTGCTGCGCTTAAAAAAACACAGTAACTCTTGCTTTGGCTGAAGTCAGTATTTTCAAGTGTACACGACGTCTGGCGTGCACACCACCTTCCCTGGCTGCCACTGGATGGTGCTACTCGTCCACACTTGGGGCGGTACCACTATGTGATGACGCCCTGCAGGGGCTACGCACGAACAGTTGGTTTTACGGAAACATTCATGTGGCCTAAAAAGAACAATATGCTTTTGCTTTTCATCAACAAAGCATCAATATTGAATAGAATACCACAAAGGAACATAAAATCTGGTATTCTAGTCTTGCACAAGTTCTCTTTTAACACTGTGAAGTTGGGTCAGATTTAATGATGCCTGCATGCGTACATCTCTGTGTGCTCCCACGCAGGCTCTCTGGAATGTCCCTGATCCAAGCATTCAGTGATACTCCTCGAGTTCAGTGACCAAGTGCGCACCAACCAGCTGTCAACTTTCCTAGCACCTACGAGGCTGTTGTTCTAGAGAACTGCCCAGTGATCCATCCACACTGGGTCTACGGCAGCTCCTCTAGTGCAACCTGTGATCACTTACAACGAAGTCCGCTGTGATTTACCCACTGCAAAGGACCAGCAGGTGCCATCACCACTTGCCAATCTCAAGGCGGCACTTGTGAACATGTGTTGTGCAACTGTTTAAAGAATGTGTGTTCTTAGCCCAAGGCAGAGCTGTGGACACGTGTGAGCTGGAAAGCTTGTCTCATTGGTCCTCGATGGGACAAGTGTGGACGGTGACATTGCGACCGGCGTCCTAGTGTTTGGCCTGGCCAGAGCAGCGTCACTTACCACTATACATGGCGGGGTTGAACACGAGGTTATTAGTCACCGACACTGTCAGTGTAGAACACATGCCAGTTTCTACGTGTCACAGGCCTGAATGTACTCCTATGAGAGATCATGTCCGGCTGTCGAGTGGGAGCGTGTTCATTGCGGGGCTATCTAGTGGTTTGATGCCCCGTTCGATGACACCTGCCTCTCCTGCACAGCTCCTGCCAAACAAGCTGATGCGGATCATCTATATTGGGCGTGTCCTTCACTGGACTCGGCCAGAAGGCGACACCTGAGAGGCACAGGTCTCCATCCTGGAAGGCCTCCCTGACCTCCGGCGGTGGCTCTGGCGACCTCACCACCGCTCCCTTCCTGCCTTCCTCCGAGAGGGGTGCCCATCTCTATCTGTACATAGGTTATTTTTATGCCTATGGGCATTCTATCACAAATAAAAAAAAGAGTGCAGGCATTGCTGACATTACTTTGAGTTGTTGTTGAACCGGGGTTGCTGTTGTGACCGGAATGCGAAGGTGGTCTCTAGCGAGATCCTTACACTGCCCCTGTCGCCATCTACAACAGGTGTGACCTTGAAGGGGCCATGAAGACAGCATACAACGTTGTTTCGTTCCGAAGATTCTGTGTTTTATAGTGCCCTCAGCGCTTTCTCCTCTCACAAGCAATTATTCACAGAGAAATTTAATATTTAACCTCATCATTTTATTCCCGCTAAAATTGCATGTTTCGTGACTCTAAAAAGGTACCTAAAATGGGTAGTTAGTGTGTGAACTCCCTGCTTAATCCTGCTTAATCTGCCAGTAGTGAGGCTGACAAGGCCATGATTACCCACTTGGTTCCCGTCGCCCATCCTAGGTGACATAACATCACTCCACCTGGGCCTCTAAAAATTTTTTTTCTAGGAACCTTAGCTCTGCTGATCACTGCTTTCATGCTCAGTTTGCTTCCCATTTGAATGAGGGTTCATAGTTATCGTTTCCTGAAACCTTGTTTATGCCTTGAAAAACAGGTTCAAGTAAGTGGCAGTGTCACTTATGCCAACTTGCCAGTGCCATGTCAGTCCACCCACTACAGTGGTATTGCAATGTGCCAATTGGTGGTAATTTTGTGCATTGTGCTTGCATGGTTACGTGTTCGTTCATAACATCTTTTGTTATTCCACTTTCTTACTATGATCAAAAGAATATGCACTCAATTCAAATGCGAATATGTTGTTTTGCAAGCTTGTAATCCCTGTTCAATTTGCATTTGATTACATCCGCCTCAGCCAGTCACACAAGTAGGCCATAATGTGTTGCAACTCCAGTTCCAAAAAATATATGGTGAGCAGTCATGGGCACGTTACCATTAAAAGTAACAGTGTTACAGTTACACGTGGCCGAAATAGTACTTTCTCTATAATTACAGTTTGGAAAGCAACTTTTTACAGTCGCAGTTACTGTGAAAAAGTAAGGTCGTTACTTTTTCATTCTTGTATAAAACTAAGTAATAAATGGGAGCCTGGTCCGTCCTGTGGGATTGTGAGTCCGAGCATGCGTATGTGGGTAGCAGTTGGAATAGGAAAGTTTTCAATATGGAGTTCAGGTTCTGGTACTGGAAAGATTCTTCTGTCCTTTGTGTGTTGTTGTAGGGTAAAAAGGCCGATATTTCAGGTGTGCACGCGATACCATGTTCGTGTAAGTGTCTGCGTGTGAAATGAAGAGCTGCTTGAAGGGCTTCTTGCTGGTCTCTGATGGATCCTGTAGTTGTCCATAAAGTTAAGTCATCTGCATACAAAAGCATGCTTCAGTTCGGGTATGCTGGAAAGTTGCGTAGATAGATCCCTGATAGTGATGTTAAAAAGGAGTGAGGAAATGATAGATGCTTGTGGGGTACCACGTGGAATAACAGGAAACATAGGTGAGCGTAGGTGTCCAAGTGCCACTGTTGCCTTGCGTCCTGTTAGAAAAGGTTTAACCTAGTTGTAGGTGCTCGTGCGGGGTTGAGGGTGGCGAGGCTGTGTAAGGTGGCGTCATGAGTGACATTATCGAAGGCTGCTTTGATGTCCACATGTACCCCGAACACCATCAAGCACGAAAAGCGGCTAGGGCAGAAGCTCTTCAACGTCAGCACGGAAAATCCGAGGAAGTGGTACACACTGACGCCGCGAACTATGCCCGTTATGAAGTAAAAGCTGCGGTAACTGCCACACCCCACTCCCTCCTCAGTAGCTTAACATTACAGAAGGCAACAACGCTGCAAGCAGAAGAGACGGCAATTGCCCTCGCAATCGCCCAAACCCGAGCATCCACCATCACCGACTGCCGAGAGGCATATAGAATTTATGCGGCAGGAAGAATTTCCAAGATTACTCTCAGCATCATCCTTCAACGCCCACCTTGGATAATCTGATCTGATAAGAATAATCTGGACTCCAGCCCACTCTTCTCTCTGCGGAAACAAAGTGGCGCATGCCTTCGCTCGAGATTTGGTCAGCCGAGCACCGTTGCAAGAAGAGGAAAGGACAGTATGCCCCCTTCTCATGTACAAGGACATCACACAGCATTACCGCAGCTTGGCCAAATGTGATACACTCCAGTTTCTGAGCAACTAACCAGGCCCCAACAGACTTCTCTTCGTCAACTCCAGATGAACACGTACCCACACTCTACAAGGCTGCACGCTATACACCCACCCTCTACGATCCCCTGTGCAGACACTGCGGCGTTCCTGCCACGCTTTACCACATGGTATGGGAATGTTACGTTAACCTCCACATCTACCCTGTCCCAAACCCCTCTCGAGAGTAGTGGGAGAGAGAACTCGCTAGCTCTTGCCCCAGCAGACAGCTGCAGCTGATTGAACGGCCAAAGACAGCGGGTTGCTCCAATGGCGCCCTGGACTGAGGGCTCCACCCACAAGACTTTTCGAAACAACAAAAGTTGTACTGCTCCTCCTCCCCCTCTTCCTCCAAAGCAAGTATGCAGTATTTAATATTTCGGGGGGGATACGAAGTATGATGTCTTCCTTTAGTTGAAGTAGAATGACTTGAGTGGACAGGTGTGGTCTAAAGCCTGGAGTCAGTACGTGGAGTCAGTTGTGGGCCTCATCGATTATCAGTTCTTGTCCGCGGACTACCGGAGACGCGATCCGCTGCTCGATTTCCCTGTGTATTCCTATGGGACTTCCAGTCCGAACGCAGTTCTCGGACTGCCCGCGTACCACCCAGGACTGGTAAATCGAGGATGCCCGGTATGGTGCTTAATGCGTTGTCTATTTGAGACTGATTTCTGAGGCTTCGGATTAAGTGTGATGTCGGCATGGCGCTACCGTGGTGGGAGCGTGCCGTGGCCCCAGTGGTCAGGAGATGCTCAAGCGCCAAGTCGTCCAGATTGCAGAGGAGTTTATTTGTGGTCGTGTCCTCACGTAGTGTTGGAGATGAGTTTACAATTAGTTTGGCTTCAGGGCGCCTCACAAAACGGGAATGTAAAAATTTTAATGAAGAAAGAATCCGTACCCCGCTGTCCCGCTGCCCGTCTCGCTGTCCTACCGTCGATCGTAGCGCCAACGCTACTGTCGGGCGCCGCAGGCACGGCAGCTAGCTACGTCGTTACGTAGAGTGCCTTACTAAATATGGATGCTCCTCTCTGCACCACGATAGAAAAGCAAGGCCGAAAGAAAAGTTTCCCAGGCGTTCGTTTCCTTATGCCTGTACCCCTATGGAGTCCGGATCGGCGGCCGCAATCCCGGTATTTGCGAAAGGTGGCCGTCCACGCCTGTTCACCCCGGACGAAATAAGACAGCGGAAGAATGCAGCGAAGCGGGCGAAGAGGCTGGCGGTGAAATCTACCGTCGCTGTCATTTCGCCGAGCGCACGGCGGGCCCAACGAGCAGCAGCGCAACGCGCTAGGAGACAGAACGAAGCCATTCGGAAGCGTGAGGCAGAAGCGGATCGTGAAGCCAAGCGTCTCAAGCGTCGCTTCAATGCTATGCAGTATCGTCCAAATCACTGCGGTAAGCTGGCGAACTATCTCGCAGCGCAAGCCTTGAACGAGCGCTGTTGTCGGACCTCAGGGACGAAATAGTTCACAGTTTGTGTTCTGCAGCGGTTCCTTGTGTGCTGTGTGCGTCTGCGTGCGTACGAGCGTGCGTTTCTTTTTTTTTTTTTTTTTCCCCTTTTTTTGGGGGGGGGAGGAGGGGGGGGGGGGGTGCTTGCATGCATGATTACTGACGAGCAGATTTTTTAGACAACACAATTCACATGCGGAACACTGGATGCGATAATTTTAGTTTACTAGACACACTGAAGGCAACTAGCAAGGGTGGCATGAAAGGAAAGTTTGACCTAGCTTAATTCCCAGCCATTTTAGCGTTGATTCGGTGCCAAAAGATGCTTTAATTGCTGAGAAATCGCTAAGTAAACAGTGCATTTCTTCGCCTCATTTCCCTCGCAACAATTCGATGACGAAAACAACGGCCGCTATTGGCTGCTGTTTGCACCGCGATAGACCAGAAGCAAGCGAAGCAGCGGTGGTGTATAGCGGAATAGAAGCAACCAAATACAATGCTACCGTGTACGAAGCGGTTTTGTCAGTTTCCGTCAAATCAGTCATGATTTTCTGTAAATCTGCGTCCTTTACTGCACCGCGCCTTTAAGTGAAAGGTTTCTTCATAAGACCATTAAATGATCAGTATTGACGTTTTATTGGAGAAAAGCATCTGTAACGGAACGCTAGAGCAAGTAAAAAATTATAATTACCTTGGTCAGGTCGTCTGTACTGATCCCAACCACAAGAAAGAAATCCGGCGCAGAACTGGTATGGGGTGGGTTTGCAGTCTGCAAACACTCCCGAATAATGAGAAGCAAACTGAAAAAGATAATATATGACTAATGCATCCTTCCGTTGATGACATATGGAGTGGAAATGTGGCACCTCACTAAACAACTTGAAGGCAAACTTAGATCGGCTCAGTGGGCCATGGAAAGAATGGTAGGAGTAACGTACGTTGAGGGAGAGGAAACAAGCTTCTTGGATCACAGAACAAACTAGAGTAGAAGATATCATAATTCGAATAAAAAAAAAATTGGCTTGGGTTGGGCACGTAATTAGGCAAGATTGATTGATTGTAGGGGTTTAACGCACCGACGCAATGCAGGCGATGAGGCACGCCGTAGTGGAGGGCCCCGGATTGATTTTGACCGCCTGGGTATCTTTAATGTGCACTGAAATCTCGTACACACGGGCGTTTTTGCCTTTTGCCTCCATCAGAAAAGCAGCCGCGGCGGCCAGGAATCAAACCCGCGACCTCGTGCTCAGCAGCACAACGCCTTAGCCACTGAGCCACCACAGCGAGTAATTAGGCAAAATGACAACCGGTGAACTACGAGGGTGGCACAGTTGACACAACTGAGAGACAGGTCTAGAAGAAGGGGAAGGTGGATTGCTCGATGGAGGGATGAAATAAGGAATTTCAGGGGCAAAGAATGGATTTGAGCGGCACAAGGCAGGAGCAATTGGAGGTTGATGGAAGAAGCCTTCATCCTGCAGTGGACCTAGTGGGCTGATGATGATGATGAAGGTTTGCGTTGAACCAACTGCTCGCCCGGGCCCCCCTTCCTCCCCGCATAGTGTCATTACCGACTGCTATTACCGACTACGCCATCTCGCACAGTATCATTACCGACTGAGTGGATGGCAGCCAGAGGAGACGTTGCGTACGCCAGACGTTGTGCACTCTTGAAAATACTGACTTTAGCCAAAATAAGCGATCCCGTGTTTTTTAACGCGGCGGACGCACACAGACGGGTCATTGTGCAAGTGGCTATGCTCACAGTACTGTACAAGGGCCGCACAATTACCTGGCAGGGTACTGCATTAGGTATTGCGCTGGAACCCAAATTAGCTTGTTGGCTTTGGGGATCACTGTGGGATCCATTGGCTGGGCTCTAGCAAATTTCTTTTTGTTCTTCAATGTTCAAACATGAACTACAGAAACCTCCATTAAAGTTTTTATAAAATATTATCATGCATTTTTAACCACTTCCAGTTTAAGTTGTGTGGTACAGCCAAAGTGGCCAGTCGTCCCGATTTAGGCGGGACATGTCCCGGTTTTGCGGATATGGTCCCGCTGTCTCGGCAGCCTGCTTGTGGGTGGTGTTTTGTCCCGCCTTCGGCCGAAAGTATGAAGACAGGTATCAAGCCCTGTGTCACGGCAGAAAAGCTGGAAGAATCGAAGAGCCCAAAGGAACCGTTTGCGGAACTTCACAGCGCAGATGACGGGACTAAGCAAGAAACACAACATAACACCTGTGTTGTGTGTTCCTTCTTTAGTCCCAAAGTCTCAGCTGTTTTCTTGAAGTTACAGTGTACCAACAAGCTGTTCAGCACACCCTTTTGCTTTTGAGGGACGGTGAGAGAAGCGCTTCAGTACTTCGAGCTCTGCGACAATATCAAGACAATCGCCGAGTAAGCCATGTGCTTGTGAGGCACAAACGCGCCAGTGGAAATGGTGTTTGACTTGATGAATAAGATGTGGACTGTAGAGAAGACGCACCTTTATTTGACCACACTCAAAGCAACGAAGGTGAATCTGCACATGACGTGCGACACATAAGGAAGAACTGTTGAGGGCAATTCATTCAAACAAAAAAGTATCAGTTACTGGCCACGGAAAAACCTGGAGGACCGGGAAGGCTGCATGGTGAAGTTGTAGTAATACAAAGTACAATTTGTAATTTAAGCTATCTGCCACGTTATTTCTTACACCCCCCCTCCCCGCCTTCTCACTTTATGGTACAAGGAATATGGTCACTTTAGGTATGGCCAGTGGGGGCGCGACACTGGTCTTCATGTTTGCGCTATTTTCTACCTTACTTTAGAAACTGCGCGTGAGAGTTGTAAATTCATGTTCCCAGTGAACTAATCTATCTATCTAGAGCAACTTGTCTTTTGCCTTCGTGTCCCATTAATGGAGTTCTGTTCCCTTTTTCTTGCCGACAGTTGCAGGGCTGTTGGAACCTTCATCTGCTGCCAAGTATGCGAGCAGTAAAACTGGGTCGTCGTTTTCGGCTGGGAAAGGCAATTCACTCACACAGTGCGGGGTGCCAGTGGTGTTCAAGTCTTCCCAGGCAGACTTTAAGCCGAGATCAAGAAGCGTAGGAGTGCAGACGCAACACGGAAGGAAGATACCTGCAGGTGAGTAACTGTTTATTTTCAAGAACGTAGCTGTTTTTCTTTTTTTTTTTTCTTTTTTTCAATTGATGTGCGTGAATAAAGTTCACGGCTGCGAGGCAGAAATGTGGCTGAAAAACAACCTGTCGCTACAGAATAATTTGCAAAAGTAGGGGCTGTGTTTTTTGTTTTCTGGGTGAAATTTCTGTCGTTTGATCTGCTGAGATGAGAGTATGACGGCACGTGTTCAAGCATAGTGATCTAAATATCAGATTTGTTTTTGTATGTAACGAAGTTTTAATTTTGTGCCCATTTCTTTCTTAACAGCTTGTCCCGAACTTTTGAAAGGAGTAGTAAAAGTGCCATGAAGACAAAATACTACAAGTTTAAATCTAACTTTAAATCAAAAGATTGGCTTGTTAGAATGATACTCATACTA
This sequence comes from Haemaphysalis longicornis, assembly GCF_048455015.1. NCBI lineage: Eukaryota > Metazoa > Arthropoda > Arachnida > Ixodida > Ixodidae > Haemaphysalis > Haemaphysalis longicornis. Next base: position 69,930,198 of record NW_027526422.1, on the reverse strand, counting down.
CATTCAATGCAAACTTCACCTAAATAAGCTATTATATAATGAGGAAAGCAAAACAAGCGGGTGGCTCACCAACTTTTCGCACTAGAATTACGACACAATACAGCACGCTCGTGCAGTTGGGTGAGGCCCAGAAAATCGAATGCAAACTGCACAGCTATTGCAAGCTTAATTGACCGCATTTAGGGGAACTCCCCTAGGTGGAGTGAGTTTCTGCAAAGGAAAATTTGGCATCCACCTCAAATGCAACCGTACAGCTACAAGGGAAAGCTGTACAGCTATCTCAGAAACTTCGAAGTTGAAGAAAAATTCATCCTGGTCCAGGATTCGAACCCAGGACCACTGCCTATCTAAGGCAGTCGCTCTACCAACTGAGCTAACTAGGAGGCTAGTTGTTTGTAGCACGAGAGCATTGACCAACAACTCAAAGTGATGGACAGGTGTTAATCAACCAGATTTAGGGGAAATCCCGAAGGTGGAGTAAGTTTTTGTGAAGGAAATATTCTTTAACTGCGGAGTTTCTGAGAAAGCTGTACAGCTTTCCTTTGTAGCCATACGGCTGTATATGAAATGGATGTCAAATTTTTCGTTGCTATTCCAAGCTTGTAAAACGAACTATTTGTGCTTGAAACTTGGTTTGTTATTTTTATGGCAACAAGAATGGTGGAATAAACAGGAGAAGTTTTGCACAAACATGTAAACGTGCGCAGCTGCACCACATACAAAACTACCAGCAGCTGACACTGAGAAACCATTGTGCAGACACTTTTTGGACGCATAGGTCCTTGGGGTCAATGGTCTAGCTCGCTTGCGACCTTGCTTGGAATGTTCATGCATTAATCACAGATCATGCCAAGCAGCAACCTGTTTATGCATAGAGTTAGTTATATGTTCCGTCCAGAGTAGAGCACTCGGGCAGTCGGCGTGTCTGACATGACACTGACCAGGTGGCATAAACTACACTCACTCACGAGAACTTGTTTTTCGAGTAATACCGAATGCTTCCCAAAATGATTACCACGAAATGACATTACAGGCCTTATCAGGAGTAAATGCAGCATGGAGTGGCAGCTCAGGTTTTTTTAGGGCGTTTATGACGAGAGGCATCGCTGCGCCACCTAGCAAGGCCAATGTTAAAGGAGTGACACGAAACTTCAAAGCTGAGGTAGCTATGTAAAATGCTTCCTTTTTATCAGGAGATGTCTCCCAGCAAGTTTCAACAGTAGCTGTTCAGTATAACATATTCTGCAGCGTGAGCTACACTGGCAGAGGTTGAGCAGTTTCGCGTGGCTCCTGGAGAGCCGTGCTGCGCATGCGCAAAGAGCAGTGATGTCACACGGTGCACAGAACGTTGCTCGCTGCCCAGCGTCTCTCACACACCCCACGCGCCCAGCGTCTTCGCCGACCTCCGTTCCGCACGTGGCGGCCCGGTCCACTTGGTGATCATGCGAGGGGTGGCCGTGTGTGGAACCAATGGCTCGTGCGTTGCAGCAACACCGGCATGCACCTGTGGAACCAGCTTAGCCCTGGGGCAATTGGTGACGCTGCGCCGGAGCCGCTTGATAAATATACATGTGTCCCATAATGCGTATACCGTGTTTGTGTCATTGAAGCAGCAGTAAGCGTTATAAATCATTCTAATCCTAGACAACCAGTAAAGCTAAGAATAACCAGCTGAACCTTAGCTCACGCTACGTATATCCTGGCATAGCCGAGCTAAGCCACTGCCAATTTTTTAAAATCCATTTTAATCTCTGCCCGCATGAGAAAGCCCAGAGCGGGCCAGCATGACATCATCTGCTACTAGCCATAAACTGCCGACATCAGGGCTCCCGTGATGTAACCGACGCTCTGGCTGCGGTTGGCGCGCGCTTCTACGCCGTGTGTACACGTTATGGTTTTGGGACTGATGTCGTGCTGCTCGGGTGCACAGGGATGCTGAAGGCCTCAGCCGGTCTGGGCGCACGCGTGTGCTTGCTCGCACGCTTGTTTAGACCGTCAGCTGTGTGGTAAGAATGGTGACGTCACGGGCGACCTCCTGTCGTAGCGGCCACTCGGTGTTCGTTTTGCGAAACCGAAACTGACACGAATGAACGACACCGTAAGCGATTGTTTACGCTGCGATCGACCGTCTAATGTGCCATTCTATGATTACTGGGCACCCATAGCAGTGAAAAAAAACGTAACACGAAAATTTCATGTCAGTACTCCCTTAACCTGTAAATGCATTTTGAGGATGTGTTTTCACTGCCCCACCGCCCTATCAGGTACGTTAATTCATCGTTCTGCTAGCGTGTCAAACTGGGTGCAGCAGTTTCCCAAGTGTAGGGCTAGGCTGTACAGTGGTGCCGTTTATATTACCGCTTGCAACTAACAGCTGCAACTGAATCTGCAGCTGTTGAGTTTGAGGAAGCTATACGCACTCAAAAACTTGCCAGTTCATTTTTACTCACCGTGACGTCTCTAACAAGGCCGCAATGCATATCTGCTTGCATGGTACCAATGCATTAGCGTTTGCCTGTAGTGGGCTTGTCGTTTTCCGGTGCACTGTGATGTGCTGAAACTATGGTCGCTCGTGCTCTTAGCAGCATGGATAGTTCAACTAAGCATTAATCGTCAAATTCAAGCCTAAGCTTCTGGGCAAGAGCTGTGTTGTTCGGAGCCAGACACTTCGTGACTACGGGTGTGCTAGAAATTGCTAGTATTTTTAAATAGTGGCAGCCTCAGTGCTGATTCCTGTTAGATTGCAACATTTGGATGCTACATGAAGTCAATATGGTAACCACCTGCTTTAGCTACCTCCCTGAATTACACCGTTCTGGTGTCATGAAACGTGTGGTGCGGTGGGAGAGCTGAAATTTTTTCTTTGTGAAATTTCTCAGTGCGTAAAGCATTACTTGCTGCCGGGCATATGCTAAGGGCATTATAAGATACAAAATCTATTGAATAAAAGAAGTGTATGTGTTCTTCAGGGCCCCATTAAGGCCAGGTGTGCATTGTTCAAGATGTGCAGTATGATGGTGCAGGCATAACTTATTTGCTTTGTGATACAAGGGGTTCAAGTTCAATTCCATCTTCCGCACTGTATATTTGGGGGCAATATATTATGGTTGTAGTCATTCCCGGAAGCTCTAGCTTCGATTGTTTTAGGTATAGTGGAATCTTTCTTTTTTTTTCTCCCACCCTTCCGTGTTAGGTGACCCGTGGTTCCATATTGGCAAGTGCCAGTTATGGCAAAGGAGGTTTTTTTCTGGCACATTTTTTGGTGACCCTTGTTTGCCCCCAATTCTGCCCTGCATTGCTTCCCCGTGAGTTAGGTTTCTTTATCTGACATTTCAGGTTTGACGCGCAGGAAAGGTGCAGCCGCAGGGACGTCTGCAGTCCGCCGCTCACGGCCTGAAGCGGCTGACATTGCTCTCAGGTGAAGTGCCTGCAGTAGTAGTCACGACCGAAAAGAATAGAATACAAAGTTCATTTCCAAGTTGTCTGTTGAGGCAATCCAGGCAAGAAGGCGTTCTGTCACACAAGACAGGGTATGGGGATGTGTGCAATACAGCAGAGCTTCAGAAATATGCCGGGCATAAGAAATATTTCAGAATAAAGTGTGGGACCTAATACAGGTCATCTTTTCGTACCTTAGCTAACAGAGGTGGGCACGGGTATAAAAGAAATGAGCTCAACACAAGAGTATTAAATGTATTAAAGGGGTGTGTAGCAGCGTTCTTGAAAATATAGAAAATGACGACGTTTTGGCAGAATCGTGCAGTGAAAACTAACATAAATGAAGCCGCATTCACATGAGGGGAAAAAATAAGAACAACCAAAAAAGTGCTGTCGACAAGTTAAAAAGCACTCCTGTACCTGGTGTGGAGAAAGTTTGTTTTCATTACTATTCCAACCTTTCAACATGTTGAGCAGAGAAGGCAAATGGTGTGTTAGCAATAGTTAGCCTGGTAGTGGGGAATAAGCCTTAAGTCATAGCTGCATGAATCCTCCTTTTGTAGTTAGTTGTGAAAATGATTTGATAAAATGCTGGTACTTATTAATAAGTAACCAAGAATGAGACATTGAAAACCGTACAAGTTTTTACACTTATTGCTTTGTATATAAGGAAGAAGCATGCTGCTGCATGTAAGTAGTTTCCATTGCAGCGAATCGAAGTTTTCACTAAAGGATGAATTGTATTTATATTTTCTAATGTAGTGGTAGTCCAGACAAGCGTGCAGTAGCTTTTAGTGCGTGATGAACCTGTTGTTTTGCTTTCTTGAGCATAAGGAGACGACTTTGTGATAAGCACCCATACCTGATGGAAACTTTGTCAGTGGTTTGATGAGAAACTGCCGAAACATATCAGATCAGATGGTGGTACCAAGAACTTTGTGTTTATTAACTATTCAATTGATGTGTCTCTTAGTTGAGCTTAAATGTGCATTCGGTTGCTTTCGGTGCGAAGGAACATTAGGCTTTACATTTGCAAGCGGTTATTTTTAGCCTGTTAAATTTTGACCCATTTTGAAGTTTTCCTAGCCTGAAGTTAGCCCTGCATTAATTACTGTCTTTTGTGGTTTACTGCTCAGTACAGACAAGCTAGTGTCATCCGTGTAAAGAAAAAGATTCATATTTTCATCAATTTGACAAATATCGAGAATGTGCGTGTTAAAAGGAAGTGGTCCCAAGACGGTCCCTTTGGGCACACCAGACGAAATTATCTACTAATGTGACAGGTAATTTCCAATTGCAACTCATCTGTTACTCGGTTAACATTTTGCTACGGTGTAAGCTACTGCACGCACCCCATAGTTGTCAAGCCTTTCTGGGAGTAATTCAGGGTTTAAATAACCAAAAGCCTTGATACAGTCTGCATAGAGATCCCTAGCTCAAGCTTCCTTTTTGTAAAAGCTAAGAATCCAGTTTCAGTCAATTTTTTCAAGCGGTCACCATGCTAGCATTTTGACAGTAGTGCCTCTGTATTGAAGAAGGAATTTATTTGCGAAAAATTAAGTTTTGATATGTTTTTCAAGAAGGCAAGAACTATAGAGACTGGCTGATAGCTGCCAACTTTGTGGCTTTGTCATTTTTGGCACCTTCTTCTCTGAACTGCATGCAGGCTTTGGGAAGAACTGCAGTCCAGGCATTTGGCAACTACTACTTGACCGAAGCGACGTGTTAAGCAGCTGGCTGCTGTGGCCAACTCACTTGCGAAGCACCTAAGGTGCAGCTCTTTGGAAGGTCCACTACGAAGGTCTCTCAAGTGGCGGACACTTGGGGTGCAAGTGCTTCTCCAGTGCATCTAGTCATCATTTTACAAGACTGGCAAGCGTTTTCTAGCCACTGTGACTCATGGCCAAGGCATTCCGAGATGGACCACAGGGATGCAGGTTCGATTCCTAGCCCCAGCAGCTGTCTTTGCCACGGAAGTGAAAAATGAAAGGCCCCAGGTGTTTTAAATTAACTTCACTGCAATGCACTATTCTACGTGTAGCTTCGACATGTAAAACCCCCACCTTACACCAAAGTTTTGTTCCTTTTTGATTCATCTCATCAATGCCTAATGGCCTGGCGAACCCGATACAGCACTTTAAATACTTGTGCGGGTAATAATTAATTACGTTGAACAGCCTGAAAATCGTCTGTTTTGGTTTCCCACGCTTCCAGCATGGAGGGCGCGCATGACAGTATCTCAGCATGACCTCACCACTTTGTGCGGACGTCAGAACACTGCAAAGGCTCGTGGAGGCGTTGTTTTGACTGCCCCACCACCGGAGCTGAGCGGCTGAGCTGCCTGAAGGCGCTAAGCCTAGCAGTCGAACGGAAATTTGATTACCGCTTTCAAGAAAAGTCCTGATGGCGGCTTCTGTTGCGATTCCAGGCTTTATTATGGACTCCTTTCCCGCGTGCGGAACTTTATTTTTGGCAAGAGTGCCTTTCTGGGCAGCTGTCATGCCTGTATCTGTGGCCATGCGCATCACTTCAAGAACGCGCCAGTGCCCAGGCTCCGCTCGCCGGGTCACGCGTGTGAAGTGACGTCGCGAGTTTCTAACACAAGTGATGGAGGCACACAGCTACGTCACTTCTTTTCCCTACCAGGAGTGATGTCACGCCGGTGTCCAGTTGCTGCGCGCCTCTCCATGTGCTGTTCCATCTGCAAGATAGATATCAAATTGAAGTATGTTCCACACGTCGCAGGCTGCTCATATTTCAGCCAGTGTATTCTGTTTGGTAGAGGAAACGAACTGTGTAATAATATGAACACAAAAATTAGCGTCAGTACCCCTTTAAGTTTTGTCTCCTCAAGGATTGGTGTGTATACATTCCACATGGTGTTCCCATAATTGAAATAGTATGGGAATTCTCGGCTCTCTTGTCCATGTGCTTAGTACGGAAGACTGCCTTTTCTTTTTCTTTTCTTTTTTCTTTTTTTCCCTTCTGCAGCGTCATTGATTGAGGAAGCCGTACAACACACACCAGGTGGTTCCTTAAGTGTCCCATTTGTGAACAGAATTTGTATTCATGCAATCATGGAGGCTTGTAACGGATTTTAATAAGGTGAATGGGGTGTCAAACCAACCTGGAAGCTCTTGGACCGAAATACACGGAAAGTACATGATTTTACATGCTCGTGTCCTGTACTGTAAGCTTGCCCGTAGGGGCATTGTTCTTTGACTGCGGCTCATCTCTCGCCATGAAGTAAACAAGTTAGGTTTGCCTTCGACTTCTGGGCTTCTTTGAGGCAGCAACATTGGCTGGCCGCTCACTTCACCACGCTACCACAGGCATGGCAGAGGCGACGGAGCTCGGCTCGGGTACGCCTTCCCGTATGCAGCAACGGGTTGTCAGTGGTGGGATGGCGACGCTGCAACAACTGGTAGATACATTAAATTACATACATTTAGAAACTGTACAAAGACACAAAATTACTATTCATCTTACAGGATGGCAGATTCTTTATGCAATACTGCGAATTAACTGCAAACTGAATTCTGACATTCAGAAATGGGGTTTGCTTTACAGCACTACAAAAGCTGGAAGAAAACTGAGTACTTGTTAAGCACCATGCCTCCACTTTTATTTATTTATTTATTTGTTGAGTTGATTGAAAATCCATTGCATTTTAATGCTGTATATTGAAGCATACATCATGTTTTATAATATTTTTGTTTTCTAGGCAAAAACTGTGCTGTATATAGTAAATGTTGCTCATCGTTTGGACATTTCATCATTGTCTTTGCGTAATTTTGGATGTTTGTGCCTGCTGCCTGGTCAGCCAACCAGCAATGTGTGACCACTGCTCAGAATGTGTGACTTGACATGACCAGCAGATTCTTTTGTAAAAATGTTATTGTAAATAAATGTGGACTCGTTTATGATATGCGTTAGTTGCCAAAGCTGGGGTGACTGGCTAGGCAAAATGCCATGGACGCCAGTTGTCGGATGCAGCAGCTTTTTCTTTAATGAGGTGGAAAATGAAAAGGTGGGAGTCTCAAAATTTTTGTGAAGATACCTAGGTGGCTGAAATTAATCCAAAGCCCTTGGCTATTGCGTGGCACTCCGCTGTTGTGTGGCGCTCCGCTATTGCATGGCGCAATAGCGGACAAAAATTTAAAAAAATTTGCGATCTATGTGAGAACGAAAGTGCTTTCCTTTCTGCCATTATAAGACTGCACAATACATGTGTATCTGTCATCTCCTCTCGCCCCTTATACAAAACATAGCTAATGACATCCTTGAAGGAGCAGTAGCTGCAGTGCATAATCAGTATTTCGCAATTGTTTACACATTATGTAATGCAGGTGCTTTCGCTCCAATGAATGTGCAAATGATCCGCGTTTACATGGCTGCAACAAAAGCGCATTGCAGCGGTCTAGCACAGCAGAGGGGGGCCTGTCCATGGTTGCTGGCTTGGTGACTTTGCTCTTTTGATTCCTGCTGTTTGCATGATGTTAATGCGGCCGCAATGTAAACACAGCTTGGAAAAAAAAGGAAAGTTGGGTGAGTAGGTGGGTATTCATGTTGAAGAGTAACGTTGCAATAAACGGCAAGGGACACAGAAGAAATTCAGAAGATAGTGTCCGTCTTTCGAATTTCTTCTCTGTCCCTCATCGCTTCTTGCGCTGTTACACTTCAACAGCTTGGAAAGACGAGCACCGAGATGAGGCTGAACCGCTCCAACGATTGTTGTAGCAGTCGGCACCAGAAATGTGAGGGCATGTTTTCTTTCAGCTCTACCTGACAGACGACAGCTGGGGTAAGAGGGGCACTGCACTTGTGATGAAAAAGGTCGACTGAGCCAACAGTTAGGTTTTCGCACAACCGCCTCTGTTGATGGACGCTGAGGCGAGTATTTTTTTCTCCCCCCCCCCCCCTTTTTTTATTTTTTTGCATACCCAGGTAGCTATCAACGCCAGCTGTCAAGAGTGTTTTATCTCAGTGTCCATAGGAGTGTGAAGCTAGATATATACATTGTTTTTCTTAATAGTACAGTTTTCCCCTTTTAAAAAATAAATGTGACCAATTTTCGCATCATTCGATCAGTAAACCCGCGACTGGTCAATGGCACCTTCTTGGATCCTTATTCATTAGTGTTGGGGTTTTTTGTTTTGTTTTGTTTGTATTTGAAGATGCTACACTGTAAATGTACCTTGTCCTCTCCTCTTTATCATCAGCAGGCGTTCCGGCGTGCACCCCTAGGTGTGACAAGTTACGCCTGCTGGTGGACTTCCCTTTCAAATATCCTGTCAATAAATTCATTCATCTCGGCTTTCTTATCTAGAGGGAGTTGACTGGGCAGATGAGCGCGGCCACGTAACCAGCAGGCTACACTTCTAGTTCACTGTAAGCATGCGAAAAGAGAAGCGCAGTGGCGCAGTTGGACTGATGACAAGGAGGTACGAGACGTTGCCCGAAAGGCCGCTTAGCCGCACATCACCGGAGCAGTGAGGGGAAGCCAGTCGCGGGCAGCAGAGCTGGCAGAGACATGATATAATCGAACCTCTATGATTTACTCGGAAATTTTCAAACGTCGCTCTTTTGTGCAAGGCGGAACAGAATACTGCGTTATTCGCTTCGATGTTCGAAGGTTTCGAATATTCTCACAACCACATAGCGGCCCCCTGTGCATAGTAATTCTGGGCAGATATGCTGCACTCTCCTTCGGCGCACACATCATGCCGCTGTTCCTGCATGGTTACCGACCCAGCTTTTTTAGAAATTAGAATGATTACAATGTACTGCCTGTTTACCGTTCTGTACATTACTGCATGTTCTCATTGGACCTTGCACTAGCCTTAAATTTGGCTAGGGTTCAACCAGTGTTTCTAAGCTTTATGTGACATAAATGGTAATAAAGCTAAAAAAATAGTCCCAGTGCCGGGTAGAACAACAACGGGGGAGTAAAGAACGGCAGCAGACAACGCGCTCGAAACGTTCCGCCGGGAGGCGTCGCCTAGCAACGCCTGTTGACGGCAACGTTTTCATTGGTAGGGTGCCTAGATGCCGTAGGGCGGAGACGCTCGTGCATTGAGGCAACCTATTTGTTTGTTTTGAGGCATCCTATTTGTTTGTTCATGGTACCATGCAGACAGGAGAAACAGAACACAAGGAGACGATCAATGCGATTTTACGAGGTGGGCGTGATATAAACTATAAAATTTGCACGGTTACTGCGCTAATAATCTTTAGCATGCGTTTATACAATATTCTCCCCCAAAAAAGCAGTCATGAGCACCGTAAATTTTCCTATTAAATCCAGTTGTTAAAACCGTGGCAGCGCATATGATCGCCTACGAGGCCGCTGACGGTGTAGAACGTGCTGAGACACCGGTATTCCGGACTAAGAACCGCGTAGTGAAAGCATAAATATGCTCCATAAATATTTCTCTCCCTCCATCCCGTAAGCCAAAACCTGAGCAGTGGGAGGCCGAGCAGAGCGACAGCAAGCCCTGGTGCAAAGATCTCTGGACGCGGTTCGAACTCGCCGCCTCTTGTATGACGCTGAACACATCATCTTGTTCTAAAATTCCTGCTCCTCCTCTCTCCCCTCTCTCTCTCTCTCTCTCTCTCTCTCTCTCTCTCTCTCTCTCTCTCTCTCTCTCTCTCTCTCTCTCTCTCTCTCTCTCTCTCTCTCTCTCTCTCTACATCTGGAAACACGCATTTCGATAAATTTGCTGTTTGTAGGGCACACATGCACATGCAGGAAGCGCATAAGACTAGTTACCGTCATATTGACGAAACTTTTTTTATTAATAACGCCAAAAAAAAAGGCACTCTTTCGACTTATCGGATTTCGTGCAGGATTTCTCAGGCGTGCGGTCCCCGTAACTTGTGGAGACACCACAATTCAAAAATCTCGGCGACGCTCCCCTCAGCCACGACCTAGTTTCCATCGAGCGGCCGTGCCTCAGCGCTTTGTCTTGCTGCGACGGCACGGAAAGCAGGGTTGGGTATCCCTTGTGCACGCTCATTGGTCGCATCTTATACACAAGTTTGATTTTCTCCACTTCGTCGTAGGCTCTAGACTGAAGCGTCGTGACGTGCCTGGGTGCTGGCTCTGGGGAGCTAGTGCTGTCCCTTCGGGCTTGCGTCAAGAGACGGGTACCACAAAGTCGTTCTTCAGCGCCGTCTTTACCATAACCCTGATCCACAACCTCCTCCGCGCATGCCCCTTCGAAGAGCTTCTTGAACCACCTCGCGAGATCGTTGGGATCCCCGATCAGTGACCACAAGACACAAACTCCGATGTCCGCTTTGTCCAGTCCCTGCTGCAGCAGCAGTGTCACCCGCTGGTGCTCGAGCTTGGCATCCCGTCTCACCTTGTTCAGCGGAAGGCCAACAGCTGGACACGGCGCGTTCAGGAGTTCGCAGTAGCCGACCCCGGCGGCGAGGTCTCCAAGCTCGTTAAAATTGTTCCCGGCAGTCCGTTCACCCAGGCGACGAGGTGAACGCGAGCGGCGTCGTCGCCTGCTGAGCACAGGCTGATCCCACGCACCGTTGGGGCCGTGGACCGGGACATCCTTTCGCCAGCACTTGTACGAACGCACTGTTCGGGACCCCGCAGCGTTTGCGTGGCACGTCACGAGGTGACACGCCACAATGTCTGGTGATGATGATAGTCACCGTCATGTGGATGATGATGATAATGTATTAGAAGATGACACGTGGCAACTGAAGATTCGAGTAGGGGTTGCCCAGACTTTTGGCTAATGCGCTCCAAGTGAAGCTGCATATTAGGCAATATACAAATTACTTTTCCTTCATAGTAGAACACTGATCGTGTCTAACCGCCGTTAGGCGCAGCGGTGAACGGCGCTCTCGGCCGAAGCCGCGTCCGCCTTTCTCCCGAACATTGAAACATACATGTTACGAGGAGGACACCGAAGATAGAGCTAGCAGACAAGCGAAGGAGGGGAGTATGACGAAATTGTGAGCGGGAGGTCGGTATGCCGCGGGCGCCTTGCGAGACGTGTTCCGTGGAGGCGTCGCGCTACGAGGTAAACTCCTGCATGCGCGCCGTCGTGCATTCGCTGATGACGTGATCACTTCCCGTGACGAAGGAAGTTCTGACTGAGCAGAGCCTCCATGGAGCAGAGGCTCAGAGCCGCCGGCGCCAGGATACAGACTCAGAGGTGCGCGCCGTTGTCGAGAAGATTCGGCAGTTCTCATTGCACTCAAATTTTGCACCGTAATCGTCAGCCATTTTTGAAAGAAGCGACCATAAGTCGCCTGTGCTCGCAAGGGGGTTGACGGGGGGCAATTTAAACTTGAGAAAGTATCGCCAGGCCGTGGTGCAGAACTTATGAAATGCTTTTCAGAAATTTCGCGCGTGCGAAACCAGCGAAAAAAGGACGCAGCACGGAAGGAGAGATCGACGAGACAACACAACGCTGGACTAGCAACTGAGTTGTTGCGTCCTTTTTTCGCTGGTTTGCTAGTCCAGCGTTGTGTTGTCTCGTCTTTCCTTCTGTGCTGTCCAGTTTTCGCTTCCTATCTGTCAATACGTACCAACTGGGCCACCAATTAAAGCTGCACTTCTTCAGAGCTTTCATGGAAGATCTCGAGAACGGTTCACGGGAGTTGTCTTCAAACAAGGTCGAATAGTTCGTAATGTGCGATTGCAATCGCTGGGCTATGATTTCTTTTGCTAAGGTATGGCTGCGGGGATTTCACGGTTAATTAATAAGGGAGCGATGTTTATAGTACTCCAGGTCTATATAACCGTACCTAGCAGACAACAGTATATGCGAGAGGGGAATCACTTGGGCCAAATTCTCGTCCTTGAAAGGTTCAGAAGGGATGACGCCGATAATGATGGTGATAATTGGCGTGCACCCGAAATCATTATCGCCGATCCCAGCGTCGGGGACTGTGCCTGCGGGTGACCATGATCATTATCAGGGTGTTCCGGCAAAACATGGGGGCCGGGGGGAGGACTGGCGAAAACAAAATTTGCATTTTTGCTGCGAATTCTTGTGCAAGCGGAATCAGCTTCCCCAGCGTTGTAATCACACACAAGGGCCGAGCGCCAGGCCGAGGAGTCGCTTGTACCTATTTCACCCGTAGGTGCCCGGCACCACCAAGGCACACGAATGCACATGGTGACTTCCACAGCCACGGTGGACGCTCGACTCGTAACCGCCTGTGGCAGGACATGCCGCCAGGCTCTTTCACTCCTCGGCAGTGCGGTGTTGCATAATGACGGTTCCATTTTGTATTTGACAGTGTTACGCCTTCCATCACTTCCTTCCATCACCTTTGTCTCTCCTCCCTATCACTGTCAACCTTTCTCCCACTCGAAGGGGTTACACGTTGGGGTTGGGAGAAGGAAATTACGCCTTCTGTGGACTTCGTGTTCAAATCTCTTGCCAATAAACTCATCCATTCATTCATGACAGCACGAAGCTCGGCTTTGTTTTCTAGAAGCCGTTTACTGGAGCGGACGAGTGCGGCCACGTTACATCATGCGAAAAAATGGCGGATTTGGCCCGATGACAAAGAGATACGAGGCACGGCCCAAAAAGACGTTTCTCTTGCCGCTTAGCCCCACATCACCGGAGCAGTGAGGGAAAGCCGTGGTTCGGGTTATTTCGTGCGAAAAAAATTTCGAGAAAACGTGCCGCTTCAGTATTCCTTGTAACTGTTGGATATAAACTGCGCAATGGGGATTGCTTGCTGTCTACGGGAGACGTTTTTCAACAAATGCATGGGTGGCGATACAGACGTCGAAGAGCAGAGCACAAACTACTCGAGCCTGCTGGCGTCAAGATGAAATAGTAAATGCAGCGGCACGCCTTTTGTGTTTCAAGTGAATACCCAGATGAAAACCCTTCTCGAAATACATGTACTACATTTGCAGACCGCGTTATTCAGAGCACACTGATCTTACTTTATTGAAATGTGTCGCACGGCGGGCTTTAACCAACCCCACACTGAGCCTAGCCCGCGGTTCCTCAATGTCTTCGAATCCACTTGGTGCTCTGCGTGTTTTTACTGCGAAGTTGCAATGTATGTCGAACACCTACCCCCACCCCCGGTTTTTATTCCGGTGAAGCCGATTTACTCGACGCCGCTCCGGGGCTCCTTCTCGCCACCGTCTTGCACAACTGTTGCTGTCCGATCGCCACCACCGAACTCTTTCACGAGTTGCGCAAGCACCTGACAACGGCGGTAGCGCCGTTATCATTCTTCAAAGAGTGGAAGGACACTAATAATTTTTTTTCATTCTGACATGAACTTGCAAACCACAATAAGATCCCTGCGACGGACGCCGGCGGTCATCAAGTGAGCCCGGACCAGCCGTGGCACACCATATGAGCAGCACACATTCGATTGTGTGCCGTAAATGGAGTGCACGATAAATATATCAAAGTGGTCGAAGTAAACCTGGAGGCCACCCGCGACGCCATGCCTCATATTCATAAATTCTTAGGTGGGGTCGGCACTTTATGCGCTGAAATTAAATTTTATTCATAGTGTGTTGAATTAATCTTTAATTACGAGACCAGACCCCGGCCGGCACTTTGGAAAACTACGTGTTTCCACGCGCGTATTTTTATTATACGTGGGCACTCACACGAACACAGACACACACGGATAAGCTCGCCATATCCCTGCCCCCTAGGGGAAAATGAAAACTCCACGCCTATGGCACCACACATCTCAATGTAATGGACCTCTCCCTGTATGCAAACACCGTGACGTCACGAAGCGCACGTGCGCGACGGGTGGCGCCTGCTGGCGGCCGCGAAATGCGGCTTCGGTTGGCAGAACGCGCCTGCGCCGCCGGCCCGGCCTGGCCGCGCGGTGCCCGAAAGGAATGATGTGCCGATGGTTCGGGCCGTCGCCCCGTCGCTGGCCGCCTACGTTACAGGTGGGGGTCTAGCTATCCTAGCTGCGGACGTCGCACCTCCATGTAGCTTTCTGCACCAACAACCTCAGCAACACTTTCGTATATGACGAGTGACGCTTTCGGATAATCAGTGCGTGACAGAACAACATTAACGAGTCATTCTGAAGATTGGTGCGTTTGCGACACGTTCCAAGAATGTTTTGTTATGATGCTTTATGTTAGGACACATACCAAGGAAAGCTCATCCATTGTTGTTTTCGAGGTCCGCTTAAGCTGAGCGCGGTGCCTCAGGCAGCGTATACGCTCCCTTCTTGGTATCTCTGCGTCGCCCGGATACAGTGGCTTACGAACTATTTCATGTTGAGGGGGGAAAGGAAAGGTAAAGCATGAAAAGATAAAAAGTAAAATTAGCAGCAACGAAACAAAAATATAAAGAGCAAGAACCAAAAAATTATTCAAATAAAATTATCGCGATGATGTCGTGCTCTACGTAGGTGACCGATTGCTTTGTTACATTTTTCCCCAGTAAAATCGCGAAACGGCTCACTGCCATTGTGAGAGTAATAATAATAATAATAATTTTATTTGCAGAGTCCACCCAGTGGCGTGCACGGCTAGGCAGAAAGGTAGAGACCCTTACGCAGGTGCGCCTGCTAGCCCGCCACTGAGTGGGCAGAGGGAGCGTAAAACGCGTTGAATAAATAGACAAGGATTGGAAAGAAAACAAACAAACGAAAAGAAGACGACAACAGACACAAAAAGTGACAGCAGAGAGATTGTAGGGACATACACGAAACGCAGGAAGAGAACACGCAAGGACACACGGAGAATAATATAGACTTATAGTACATGGCGGGGCGTGGAGGAGACTAGGAGGCACTTGACAGAAGGAGGCGTGCATACGAGCGACAGAACTCTAGGGAGTCCTCTCTGCCACGGGGCAGAGGCTTGCGCTGGCTTGCAGGCAGTGAGAGGAACCCTCGTACAGCAGCGGGAACGAGGGACGTGCTATGCCTAGCAGTTCGTGCAGCCACATATTGTTAGTGCGTATAGCTTTCGCCAGTGACAATGACATAATTATCGGTACTCATTATTTCATGATAGTTAAAGCTAGTGTCCTTGTACACCCGCTGAATTCGCCGGCGTCTGGAGGCCGCAACAAAAGAATACATTCAATGAGTTCGTTCGCTTAGGGCCAACAGATAACGAGTTTTTTCGAGACGCGTGAGCGGCCCATCTCACGCCGAAGGCATGATGCTACATGCATGTGAGCACGGCAAGCATATCAGTTTTGCCGCGTCCTCAAGGCATAATATCTTTGATCAAGGTAAAACTGTATTGCATTTACAAGCAATGAATTTCGTTCGTCTTGAACAGATCTCCCCATACGACCAAACTTGTCGTGGTCGATTTGGCGGCAGGCGGCTATCGCGGATACTTCTTCGAAACATTTATTTCGCGTAGCTAAGCAGGTCAGGGGGTCAGGCATTCACTGTATTTTTAATACAGTACTCTATCTCATCAAAACATGACAATATTTCCCAGCCAGAAGGTTTCCATCTGACCCTAACCCCCGTTACTATTTCTGCTGGTGCTGCATGATAGAAGATGGTTAATAAACAGCATCATTTCATGGCAGTAATCAGCGCGGACTGCCAATGTAGACGATATGACTGCGCTTTGAAGAACAGCAGAAGTTCGAGAATGAGAAACGTTGCTATGAGTAAGAGCGGACGATGTCGCTGCTTGGGCTGCTCGCCTCTTCGGCGCATTGCGCGCATCCACAATACCTGCCGAATTTACCTGTTTGGGGACGCGGCAAAGCGTGATGCCGCTGACTTTGCTCGCACGATTTGCTTAGCCGAGAGCACAGTAACCCACCGGCATCAGAAAACCCAACACATAAACACAAATTCCACTTTTGCGCGCGTCTAATGCAGCCTCACAGCATACGCGCCGCGCGCGGGTCCGAATGTTTTGCCAACCACCCTCCCGGCCACACCCAGCACGTGCGCTCGCCGTGACGTCACGGCCGCCGCGTGACGTACCCCGGGAGAGGTCCATTCTCCCGCAACGTAATTTGCTCCGCTAATAGTCCATAACATGCGTTTAGGCAACAGGCCCTGCTACGATGGCAGTCATGTCATGAGCAACGCCAGTTTTCTTTGTAAGCCCAGTTGTCGTAACCATAGCAGTTATCCAGCGCACGCGATCGCTGACCACCCACGCTGACGAAGGCGGCAGAACGAAGACAGCGCTCGGCCTTCCGGAAGCCACGTGCTGAACGCATAAACATATGCTCCATCAATGTTTCTCTCTCCCTCCCTCCCTATTACTCGGTGCCTCTCTTTCTCTGTCTCTCTCGACATCTGCAAACCCGCACCACGAAAAATTTGTTGCCTGCGCTGTACACGAACACGTGCCTGAAGCAACTCTGGCAGGAAGCTCTTAGAGTCATGTTAACGAATTTATTATCAACGTTTGAAAACGTCAGTCCTTCACCAATCGAATCTCGTGGAGGCACTCTCCGGGAAATGGTCCCTGCGACAAGTTCGTACGGGCGAAGTGTCCGAAGGTCTTGTCAATTCCGCTCCCCTCAGCGCTTTGGCTTGCTGCGACGACGCGAAAAGCGGAACTGGGTATTGCTCGTCTCGCTCGTTCGTCACATCCAGCTCGTTGGTCTCCCCTCTCCGTCGCGGACATCGTGACGGGCCTGGGTGCTGGCTCTGTAGAGCTAGTGCTGTCCCTCGGGGCGATCGTCTCTGCAGTACCCATCTATGTACTGCAGTGCCGTTCTTCAGTGCCATCTTCACCATCACCATAATCGACAACCGCCTCCGCGCACGCCCCGTCAAAGAGCTTCTTCAGCCACTAGGCGAGATCGTTGGGATCCCCGACCAGTAACCGTGCGACACAAACTCCGAGTTCCGCTTCATCCAGTCCTTGCTGCAGCAGCCGCCTGATGGTGTTCACCCACTGGTGCTCGAGCTTGGCATCCCGTCTCACCTTGTTCAGCGGAAGGCCAACAACTGGACACAGCGCGTGCAACAGCTTGCAGAAGGCGACCCCCGCGGCGAGGTCTTCGAAGTTTGTGAATATTGTTCCCGGCAGTCCGTTCTTCCAGGTGACAAGGTGAACGCAAGCGGCGTCGTCGCCTGCTGAGCACGCACTGATCCCACGCACCGTTGGGGCCGTGGACCGGGACACTACGCACCTTTCGGGACACCACAGCGTTTGCGTGGCACGGTACGTGCTGACACGCCACAATGTCTAGTGATGATGATAATGACCATCATACGGATGGTGATGATAATGTATCAGAACGAAAAACGTGGCTACGGAAGATTGAAGGAAGGGTTGGCCAGACTTTTGGCTAATGCGCTCCAAGTGGAGTTGCGTAGTAGGCAATACATGAATTACTTTTCCATAATAGTCGAAAATGGATCGTGTCTAACCGCCGTCAGACGTTGCGGTGACTGGCGCTCTCGCAAGAAGCCCGGCCACCCCCACCGCCTTTCCCCTCTACGTCTTAAAAAAGCGCCAACATTGAAACATACATCTTACGAGGACGACGCCGAAGATGGAGCGAGCAGAAAAGCGAAGGAGGTGAGTATGACGAAAGTGTGAGGGGGTCCGGGGAGGTCAGTATGCTTAGGATGCCTTGCGAGACGTGTTCCGTGGAGGCGTCGCGCTCGAGCGCCGCCGCGTAGTCGCTGATGACGAGATCGCTTCCCGTGACGAAGGAAATTCTGACCGAGCAGAGGCTCAGAGCCGCCGGCACCAGAATCCAAAGGTGCGCGCCGCCGAAGCAGCAGCTACGTGCCGTTGTCCGGAATACCCTGCATTTCGCATTGCACTCAAATTTCGCTCTATGGAGTACCGTAATCGTCAGCCATTTTAAGTGCGAATGCACTTCTTAAGCGAGCCTGAATCGTTCGCCGCCGTAGTCCGCATAGCAACAGCTGCGGGTGCGCGCGCTCCTCGTCTTCCTTAGCAACGGGGGGAGATGGGCGCGCGCTGCCTGGCCGCTGACATGGCACATACCCACGTGGGGGATTGGCCAGGAATCGGGCGTGAGAAGGGCTAATGCACCCGCTTAAAGGAGTACTGACACGAAATTTCAAAGATGGGCGCGCGCTGCCTGGCCGCTGACATGGCACATACCCACGTGGGGGATTGGCCAGGAATCGGGCGTGAGAAGGGCTAATGCACCCGCTTAAAGGAGTACTGACACGAAATTTCAAAACTCTAGCAATCAAGTACAACGACAACACAAATAGGTGTCTGTGAATAAATGCATCTTTCTTTCTTTGTAGGTGTGTGATCTCTCTTTCGCGAACATTACCGAACCGCGCAAATTCAACTCGTGCATTCGCACTTTCACATTCTTCCCCTCGGGGAAATGAGGGGAATTTTTTTAAAGACGATAGCCTTTCTTGGGCTACTTAAACCCAGAAATTTTGGTCTGTCTGTCTGTATGTCTGTCTGTCCGTCTGTCTGTCTGTAACTCGATTCAGCCACCCGGCCAAAGTAAAATGCTTACCACACTAAACTTTTTTACACCCTTTTGGGCCGAAAAGGGTGTAAAAATCTTGTCCCATGGCTAACACCCTTAAAAGGTGTTTTGGCAAAAAAAGGGTGTATGTATGAAAAAAGGGTGTTGAGCTCAACACCTTTAAAAAGGGTGTTGAGTCTCACACCCTTTTTTTGAGGTGATGGCATGCGCAGAGGCAATGTCAAACGGCGGAGCGCGCAGCATTCAACACAAACAGTCAATACGTACAAGGTACAGTTGGAACACGGGATGCAAGCGGTACAGGGAGTGCATACTTACTTAGCAATACATGTGCTGTTCTTGCTTTTATACCCAGCAGAGGAAAGCCCCCAGATGGAGTCGGTGGGCTTGTCGCAAAAAACTGATATTTTAGCGCTAATTTTGGAAGTATGGATTTTACTACGAGAATATACAAATCAACACATGGATTTGCAAAAACTTTTTAATTACGCGGTAGTTTTTCTGATCTGTAACTGAAAGAATTTTATTAAATACCATACAAATCTTCCCTGCCACCTCAACACCCTTCAAAAAGGGTGTTCATTATTTCAACACCCTTTTTCCCAGAAGGGTGTAAAGCTACAAATTAGGGTGTTCGAAACTAAGAAACAGGGCGTAAAGAAAAAAAGGGTGTAAGAAAAGACCGCCAACGAAGAAAAAAGGTGGAGAGACCTCCAATTTTGGAGGCATTTTGTACCTGTTTACACGGGTGGACTGAACATTCTCTACAAGCGGGCGGGGGGGGGTTGTGCCTCACGATGTTTACAGCAATATGAATTTGCATAATTTGTTACCAGCGAAGCTCTTTAAGCTTCAGGAGGTAGTTTCGGCAGCATTAGCAAAAAAATACAAAGAAAAAACTGGGGCGCCTGTAAAGAGTGCACCACCGCAGATAGGGTATTATGACAGTGAAGTCGGCTTTCGAGCTTGTTAGAGTGAGAGCACAAGGGGCGTATGCGTATCCGCACCTCTTACTGTACCATTTCAAAGGTACTAGTCTTTTTTGGATTCTAAAAGGTAAAAAAATCCGGGCAGCTTGCAATAGTGGTGCAAGGCTGGAGAAACAGCAACGCTGGGGGCCGACCTACCTTGTTTCCCTCTTGGATCTCCTGGAAATGGGGAGGGGGGGGGGGGAAGGCGGGCACACTGGAACAGCCTTGTAAAATCCGGTTAAATTTGGCCTCATCCCTGAGCGGTCATCCTGGCTTAGCAAGAACATTGTAAACCGTAGCAAACATAACAAAACCTAGCAACACCGGAAGAAACTAGGTCGACCCCCAGCTCCGCTGTTCTTTTTTTGCAACTGAACACCTATTTCACACCGTTTCAACAACCTACAGAAAGCCAAGCGTGTTGCAGTTCGTAAACATCCTTTTCGACACACGACTACAGTCTTCTTAATTTTGAAGGTTCAAGTTGGTGTTTCACGTGCCAAAGCTAAACTTGGGGCATGAGGTGCACCCAATAAGGAAACGAGCGATCATTGCATAAGAGCAATTTTTTTTTTTTTTGCGTTTGGAAATTTCTTGCGAGTAGAGGAGTATATGAGGGGATGTCTTCTTCTTTACAGTGCTATTATGCATCCGAACATGGCCTTATTCAATGAACAGCTGAACACCTTTTCCACACCCTTTCAACACCCTAAGAAAAACCAAGGGTGTTGAAGTTGATCAACACCCTTATTTTCAAACAAAAAGGGCGTAGAGCTAGAAAAAGGGTGTTGAGACTCAAGATAAAGGGTGTAAAGGCCTCCCAACACCCTTTTTCCACCTATGCTACGCCCTTTTTGGCTGAAAGGGTGTAAAAAAGTTTAGTGTGTACGCAATAGTCTTATATACTCACACCCAAATGTAAACGTCTAAGCCCGGTTTATATGTTCATACTTGTCAACTTTGTTGAACAAGAACAAGACATTACGCAAATATAAGACAGGAAATTAGTACACAAGGGATATTTACACTGTTCCTTTATAAAAAATTCATAGATGCTTGGTTTTTCGATAGCAAATGATATTCTACATCTACTGCAGAAAACCGCCGCCTCCTGGCGGCATACGAAAAAGTATGGCCAACCTCCCCTGCAATCTTCGGTTTGCACGTTTTATATGTTCTAATACATTATCATAATCATTCGCATGACGTTAACTATCATCATCCCCAGACATTGTGGCGTGTCAGCTCGTGCCGTGCCACGCAAACGCTGCGGGGTCCCGAACAGTGCGTTCGTAGAACTGCTGGCGAGAGGATGTCCCGATCCGCGGCACCAACGGTGCGTGGGATCAGTGCGTGCTCACCAGGCGACCACGCTCATCGCGATCGTTTCGTCGCCTCGGAGAACGGGCTGCCGGCAGCAATATTTACGGATTTCGAAGACACCCTACTGCAAGCTGCTGCACGCGCTGTGTCCAGCTGTCGGCCTTCCGCCGAACAAGGTGAGACGAGACGCCAAGCTGGAGCACCAGTGGGTGAACACCATCGGCCTGCCGCTGCTGCAGCATGGACTGGATAAAGCGGACACCGGAGGTTGTGTCGCATAGTTACTCATGGGGGATCCCAACGATCTCGCCAAGTGAGTGAAGAAACCCTTCGACGGGGCGTGCGAGGCGAAGGTTGTCGATCAGAGAGATGGTCAAGATGGCTCCGAAGGAGGACTCTGCGGTATACCCGTCGCGTGACGCACGCCCGAAGAGACATTACTAGCACCGCAGAGCCTGCACCCAGGCCCGTCACCACGCCCGCGACGGAGAGATGAAGACCAAGGAGCTGTTCATAGGATGTGACCGAGGAGGTTAAAAAAAATTGCATGCGGCCAACGAGCGAGACGAGTAATATCCAGTTCCGCTTTCCGCGTCGTCGCAGCAAGTCAAAACGCTGAGGGGAGCGGAATTGAAAAGACCTTTGAACACTTGCGCCCGTAAGGACTTGTCGCAGGGACCATATCCCGATAGTGCCTGCAAGAGATTCGGTTGGCGAAGGACTGACTTTTAATAAATTCGTTAACGGGACTCTAATGAACTTCCTGCCATAGTTGCTTCCTGCATGTGTTTGTATACCGCGCAGGCAACAAATTTTTCGACATGCGGGTTTGCAATGTCGAGTGAGACAAAGCGAGGCACCGAGTGAAAGGGAGGGAGAGAGAGAGAGAGAAACCTTAGCCGGGCACATGTTTAGGCGTTCAGCACGTGGCTTCTCAGTCCGGCAGTCCAAGTGCTCAGCGTGGCGGTCGGCGATCGTGTGCGTTGGATAACTGCTACGGTTACGCCAACTGGGTTTACAAAGAAAACTGGCATTGCTCATGACTGCCATCGTAGCAGGGCCTTTTGTCTTAACGCATGCTGGGTATTATTCAACGGAATCATTTACGTTGCGTGAGAACTTTATTGAGTTGTATATGGTGCGATAGGCGTAGTGTTTTCATTTTCCCGAAGGGGGCAGGAATATGGCGAGCTCATCCGTGTGTGTGTGCGTGTGTTCGCGTGCACGTGCCCGCGTACAATAAAAATACGCGCGTGGAAACACTTAAAGCGAAACTTTAGTGTAGGCCATTGTACGTTAATACGCTCTGCAGAGAAGCCAACCTTCTCTGAGGATGGTGATGAATGATCGTGGGTGAAGTGAAAGAGAAACGCTTCCAGTGGCTGGAATCTCACCCGGGTCCCTCGCCTTACTAAGCCGGCGTCTATCCGATTACTTCATTTCAACATGGTCGAAGCGGTTTGGACAACTCAGACGACAACCAAGGAATCCGTCACGAGAATAATGGCGTTGCTCTGCATGCCGCAAGAGGCCGAACTACCCATTCTGGGGTTTATGACGTTAGGCCTAATGTCACATCTTGGTGTTTAACACCTCAAACCGGGCCCCACTCAAAAAGGCAGCATCCCCCCGAAGTTCCTACAGCATGGCTAACACATACGCTAAATCGGCTATTAAAGCATGGTCTCGGTGCAGTCTTCACTTTCAGTTTTCGTTTCCTGGATGCCCAAGATATCGATTTCTTTTAAGTGCGATGCACTTCTTAAGCGACCCTGAACCTGCGTCCACCGGCGATGTCCGCATAGCATACCCACGTGGGGGATTGGCCAGGAATCTCCTCGTCTTCCTTGGCAACCGATTGGCCTGGAATCTCCTCGTCTTCCTTGGCAACGGGGGGAGATGGGCGCGCGCTGCCTGGCCGCTGACATGGCACATACCCACGTGGGGGATTGGCCAGGAATCGGGCGTGAGAAGGGCTAACTGACACGAAATTTCAAAGCTGAGATCCGCTCTAGCAAGAGAGAGAGAGAGAGAGAGTAAACTTTATTTGAAAATAGGAAGACGGGAATGTGGAAAGAGTTATGGGTGAAGTCCTATTTCCAGGACTCCAGTAGCAAAGGCTCCCAGCTTGGCTCTCTCTAGCAGCTCAAGCTGTGTCGAAAGGTACGAGCTGGACAGTGCTAAATCCCAGGACTCTCTGGAGGTTTGGTAGGTGTTCTGTTGCCAAATTATAGGGCAGTTCCAGACTGTGTGGAATAAGTCTGCTCGTAATTTGCATTTGTGGCATTCTTCGTTATATCTCTCTGGAAACATGAGAGACAGTCTGGATTTGTGAGGGAAAACGTTAGTTTGAAGTTTTCTTATGTTTCGTGCGTCTTCGGCATCTAAAATGTGATGCGGTGCGGGCATGGTCTTTCTCGCTTGCCTTTGAGTGTAAAGCCTTTCATTAAGCGACATGAAGGGAGGAAGGGTGTAAGAGTGGTCCGTCAATCAATTGGAAATCAATTGGCGATGTCCGCATAGCATACCCACGTGGGGGATTGGCCAGGAATCTCCTCGTCTTCCTTGGAAACGGGGGGAGATGGGCGCGCGCTGCCTGGCCGCTGACATGGCACATACCCACGTGGGGGATTGGCCAGGAATCGGGCGTGAGAAGGGCTAATGCACCCGCTTAAAGGAGTACTGACACGAAATTTCAAAGCTGAGATCCGCTCTAGCAATCAAGTACAACGACAACACAGATAGGTGTCTGTGAATAAATGCATCTTTCTTTCTTTGTAGTTGTGTGTGTGTGTGTGTGATCTCTCTTTCGCGAACATTACCGAACCGCGCAAATTCAACTCGTGCATTCGCACTTTCACATTCTTCCCCTCGGGGAAATGCGGGGAATTTTTTTTCATCAACCAATCTTTTAAGCTGACACTGCTTTCGGCGAGCTCCCAGACCCCGTACGTTTAATGGCAAAGCGTAGCGGTCTTTCAAGCACTGCCATTGTTTATAGTGAAGACTGCGCCGCGAGCAAGGTAACAAATATACAAAAAAACATCCCCCTCGCGAGGGGCACGATCAAATGCAGAGCATTTCCGCGGGGGGCGCGCCTGCAAGTCGTATGGATTACGTATTGGTTGTTGTTGTTGTAATTGTTGTCTTCCAGCGTAGACATTGTCGATGAAGTCGATGGTGAAACGTGAAACGTGCCGTGAACCCCCTGCCGCGGCTATGACGCAACGTGGAGCGGCTATGACGCAACGTGGCGCGGCTATGACGCAACACAATCCAACACAATCCACTTTAATCCAATCCAAACCAAGCCAAGCCAATCGAATCCAATCCAATGCCCCTCGCGAGAGAGTGTTATCGAACGCGTCATGTTGACGTCACGATCGCGTCACAGATGTTAGCGACCGGAGCGCGCGCGAACGACATATGTGGTTTAAGCGCGCCGACCGCGGCGAGAGAGCGCGATGCGAGCGCTCCCACCTGTTCTTGCGCGCGAACCGGCTGTTGCTCAGCGCGAACCCAACGCGGCGAGAGAGGGTGTTGCGCACGTCCACACCTGTTGTGCGCCCGAACCGAACGCGGCGAGAGAGGGTGTTGCGAGCGGAGAGAAGGCGAGGAGGACGCGGGGGAGAGGGCGCACCTGTGGCCGACGGTTGAATGAGTCAAGGATATAAGGCGCGTTCGTCACCTTCCATTCTGTGTCGGCTTTGTGGCGCAGCGGGTAGAGCACCATGTACCTTGCGTTCCGCCCGCAGAGTCGTGGGATCGAAACCTGGCGCCGGTAAGTATTATTTTTTTATATAGTGTAGGGGAAGTGATGCGGACTTCGGACGTCAACGCGGGTGACATCGTGAGTTACTGAAATGCTCTGCATTTAAAATCACGCGGCAACAGCAACGAAAGGTTCCACTGGCTAGGTTCCAGCTTCTGCTTGGAACGCACGTGGAGCACGGCCACGCGGTTCTATAAACCTTGTAGTCGGCCGCCTCCATTCACGCGCGTCTCCGCCGTACTGCATCTATGTGGGCGTCGCTGCCTTGCGTGACCCAAAGTGTAATGTCGTCCGCGTATATTGTCGAGTGGAGGGACGGTATATTTTCTAGAGCATTCGCGAGAGTGAGCATGGAGAGATTGAATAGCGAAGGCAGGATGGGTGGGGTAGGCCGCTGCGTCTACGTAGAGAGTATGATCAGAGGAAGGGTAGCGGGAGAGGTGTGCTTGGGCTCGGGCTAGACGGCGTCCGCGGTGGTAAGCTGGATGCATATTTCGCGGGATCGGCTTAATTTGGAGACGCCCGCGGAGAAGCCGGGGGATGTGCGCTGGAGGATCTAGTATAAGCGGGGGGTTGGCATGAATTCGGTCGAGGATCTGCCGACCAGCCGGGGTCTGGGAAAGGCGCGTAAGCTGGGCCAGGCGATGGGCTTCGATTAGTTCGTCTATGGTATTATGTATACCAAGCGCGAGGAGTCGTTGGGTGGGTGCGTGGGGGGGGCAGTAGCAGCACGGAGCGATAGGCTCTCCGAAGTAAGGCATCGAGGGAGGTAAGTTGAGAGGGGGTGAGCTGTGCGTACGGGAGGTGATAGCAAAAACGGCTGCAGCGCTGGCATCGAGGAACCTGGCCTGTAGCAGTGGAACGCGGTAAATTCAAATCGCCTTGCGCAAACCTTTAGTGTGTTTACCTTGGGATGAGCGCGACGGTACAGGAACAGCATGAGAGGTGAGCGGGAAAGCAAAGGGGGGCATTTCCTTGGCAAATGTCTACAAAGCCTATCGTCTTTTGACGACATTTGCAACGAAAGGAGCAGATCCGCGGAAATGCAGAGCATTTCAGTAACTCACGATGTCACCCGCGTTGACGACCGTAGTCCGCATCGCTCCGCCTACACTATATAAAAAAATAATACTTACCGGCGCCAGGTTTCGATCCCACGACTCTGCGGGCGGAACGCAAGGTACATGGTGCTCTACCCACTGCGCCACAAAGCCGACACAGAATAGAAGGTGACGAACGCGCCTTATATCCTTGACTCATTCAACCGTCGGCCACAGGTGCGCCCTCTCCCCCGCGTCCTCCTCGCCTTCTCTCCGCTCGCAACACCCTCTCTCGCCGCATTCGGTTGGGGCGCACAACAGGTGTGGACGTGCGCAACACCCTCTCTCGCCGCGTTGGGTTCGCGCTGAGCAACAGCCGGTTCGCGCGCAAGAACAGGTGGGGGCGCTCGCATCGCGCTCTCTCGCCGCGGTCGGTTCGCGCTTAAACCACATATGTCGTTCGCCGCGCTCCGGTCGCTAACATCTGTGGCGCGATCGTGACGTCAACATCACGCGTTCGTGTGGTGGCGCGATTTCGGCGCTATAACACTCTCTCGCGAGGGGCATTGGATTGGATTCGATTGGCTTGGGTTTGGATTGGATTAAAGTGGATTATGTTGGATTGTGTTGCGTCATAGCCGCGCCACGTTGCGTCATAGCCGCTCCACGTTACGTCATAGCCGCGGCAGGGGGTTCACGGCACGTTTCACCATCGACTTCATCGACAATGTCTACGCTGGAAGACAACAATTACAACAACAACAACCAATACGTAATCCATACGACTTGCAGGCGCGCCCCACGCGGAAATGCTCTGCATTTGATCGTGCCCCTCGAGAGGGGGATGTTTTTTTTGTATATTTGTTACCTTGCTCGCGGCGCAGTCTTCACTTTAAATAATGGCAGTGCTTGAAAGACCGCTACGCTTGCTTTGCCACTTTAAACGTACGGGGTCTAGGAGCTCGCCCGTATTTGTATCTCGTGCTCACTCGAGTTCATGGCGAGAGTGGTGTCCTCGGGCAGACGAATGTCTTTCACATCCAGCGGCTCGAGGCTGCTCTTGCAGGGCAGAAGCGTAGGGAAGCGTCGTCGGAGGGTCGACGGGTCAACACCCGCACAAACAACGCGCGCCGAACGCGCCGACGCCCGCGAGGCATTGCTTCGGGGACGACCTGACCCTCGTCTAGGAGAGGCCGGCCCTGCGTGGCCGTAGCCCCCTCCCTCCGCAGGAACATTCAGTAAAGTCATTTTCTCTCTCTCTCTCTCTCTAGGAGCTCGCCGAAAGCAGTGTCAGCTTAAAAGATTGGTTGATGAAAAAGAAATCGATATCTTGGGCATCCAGGAAACGAAAATTGAAAGTGAAGACTGCACCGAGACCATGGTACGAACCTTTAATAGCCGATTTAGCGTATGTGTTAGCCATGCTGTAGGAACTTCGGGGGGGTGCTGCCTTTTTGAGTGGGGCCCGGTTTGAGGTGTTAAACACCAAGATGTGACATTAGGCCTAACGTCATAAACCCCAGAATGGGTAGTTCGGCCTCTTGCGGCATGCAGAGCAACGCCATTATTCTCGTGACGGATTCCTTGGTTGTCGTCTGAGTTGTCCAAACCGCTTCGACCGTGTTGAAATGAAGTAATCGGATAGACGCCGGCTTAGTAAGGCGAGGGACCCGGGTGAGATTCCAGCCACTGGAAGCGTTTCTCTTTCACTTCACCCACGATCATTCATCACCATCCTCAGAGAAAGTTGGCTTCTCTGCAGAGCGTATTGACGTACAATGGAATACACTAAAGTTTCGCTTTTAAGTGTTTCCACGCGCGTATTTTTATTGTACGCGGGCACGCACGCGAACACACGCACACACACACACGGATGAGCTCGCCATATCCCTGCCCGCTTCGGGAAAATGAAAACACTACGCCTATCGCACCATATACAACTCAATAAAATTCGCACGCAACGTAAATGATTCCGTTGAATAATACCCAGCATGCGTAAGACAAAAGGCCTTGCTACGATGGCAGTCATGAGCAATGCCAGTTTTCTTTGTAAACCCAATTGTCGTAATCGTAGCAGTTATCCAACGCACACGATCGCCGACCGCCACGCTGACGGAGGGGGCAGAAGACAGCACTTGGACTGCCGGACTGAGAAGCCACGTGCTGAACGCCTAAACATATGCCCGTCTAAGGTTTCTCTCTCTCTCCCTCCCTTTAACTCGGTGCCTCGCTTTCTGTCTCACTCGACATATGCAAACCCGCATGTCGAAAAATTTGTTGCCTGCGCGGTATACAAACACATGCAGGAAGCAACTATGGCAGGAAGTTCATTAGAGTCCCGTTAACGAATTTATTAAAAGTCAGTCCTTCGCCAACCGAATCTCTTGCAGGCACTATCGGGATATGGTCCCTGCGACAAGTTTGTACGGGCGCAAGTGTTCAAAGGTCTTTTCAATTCCGCTCCCCTCAGCGTTTTGATTTGCTGCGACGACGCGGAAAGCGGAACTGGATATTACTCGTCTCGCTCGTTGGCCGCATGCAATTTTTTTTTAACCTCCTTGGTCACATCCTATGAACAGCTCCTTGGTCTTCCCCTCTCCGTCGCAGGCGTGGTGACGGGCCTGGGTGCAGGCGCTGCGGTACTAGTAATGTCTCTTCGGGCGTGCGTCACGCGACGGGTACCGCAGAGTCCTCCTTCGGCGCCATCTTGACCATCTCTCTGATCGACAACCTTCGCCTCGCACGCCCCGTCAAAGAGTTTCTTCAGCCACTTGGCGAGATCGTTGGGATCCCCCATGAGTAACTATGCGACACAACCTCCGATGTCCGCTTTATCCAGTCCCTGCTGCAGCAGCAGTGTCACCCGCTGGTGCTCGAGCTTGGCATCCCGTCTCACCTTGTTCAGCGGAAGGCCGACAGCTGGACACAGCGCGTGCAGCAGCTTGCAGTAGGGTGTCTTCGAAATCCGTAAATATTACTGCCGGCAGCCCGTTCTCCCAGGCGACGAAACGATCGCGATGAGCGTGGTCGCCTGGTGAGCACGCACTGATCCCACGCACCGTTGGGGCCGTGGATCGGGACATCCTTCCGCCAGCACTTCTACGAACGCACTGTTCGGGACCCCGCAGCGCTTGCGTGGCACGGCACGAGCTGACACGCCACAATGTCTGGGGATGATGATAGTTAACGTCATGCGAATGATGATGATAATGTATTAGAACATATAAAACGTGCAAACTGAAGATTGCAGGGGAGGTTGGCCATACTTTTGTCTAATGCGCTCCAAGTGGAGCTGCGTAATAGGCAAAACGTACTTTTCCTTCATAGTTCAAAATTGATCGTGTCTAACCGCCGTTAGTGGTTGCGGTGAATGGCGCTCTCGCCCGAAGCCAGGGCCACGGTGCGCGCACACCCCCCTTCCCCTTCAACGTGTTAAAAAAAGCGCGAACATTGAAACACACACATCTTACATTAGATTGACCAGGACATCCTCTTGCCAGCTGTTGTTCCTCTAGCCACATACCCACGTGGGGCAATGGCCAGGAATCGAACGTAAGGAGGGAGTTGGGAAAGAGCGCATAGTCACAAGAGAGTTAAAATATTGAAGGTATACAGGTTGGAAGAGAAAAATCAGCTTTACGTGCAGGGAAAGGAACACTCAAGAATAAAAGCTAATAGGGCAGACACCTAGTCTCGTATACGTGTGCGTGACTGGCTGCAGCTACCCCTCCGTGACAATACTCCAGGTATGACGCCCCAAACGAAACCAGTACGGGCATTGAAATAGGAAATCGTTGTAATGGCGCACCAAGGTGACGTTGCCGCGTAAGATAAAAACCGCGGCAATAAAAAAAAGTGATCTAATGTCTCGTATTCACCGCAAACGCCACTAAGGTCGGAGGAGGCGAGAGCATCCCGGTACAGCTGGGGAACTCTACAACGAAAACTGGTTAATGTGATCTCGCATTGAGGAGATTCACAAAAACGGGAATTCCAATTACGTTTTTAGTGGGCATAATCTTCCAACTTAGTGAACCCTTTCCTGCATTTATGAATCTTTTCCTGCATAGTGAACCCTTTCACGCGCAGTTTTTCAACCCTTAAAAAAATTAGCAGTGGCTTAGCTCGGCTATGCCAGGATATACGTAGCGTGAAGTAAGGTTCAGCTGGTTATTCTTAGCTTTCGTGGTTGTCTAGGATTAGCTTGATTCAAAGTAACTCTGGTTTGATTATCATGCTTACTGCTGCTTCAATGACACACGCGCGATATACGCATTATGTGAAACATGCATATTTATCAAGCGGCTCCGGCGCAGCGTCTCCAATCGCCCCAGAGCTAAGCTTGTTCCACAGGCGCACGCCGGTGTTGCTGCGACGCACGAGCCACCTGGCCACCCCTCGCATGATCATCAAGTGAACCGGGCCGCCACGTACGGAACGGAGGTCGGCGAAGACGCTGGGCGCGTGGGGTGTGTGAGAGACGCCGGGCAGCGAGCAACGTTCTCTGGTCGCCGTGTGACGTCACTGCTCCTGGCGGATGCGCAGCACGCCTCGCGAGTCACGCGAAACTGCTCAACCTCGGCCAGTGTAGCTCACGCTACAAAATGCAATACCCACTAGCCCAACAACACGCTGTACTAATTGCTGTGTCAAGCGACCATTGTGATGAAAGCTAGGGTTGGGCGATTGATGGATTACCCTACCGATTAATTCGATTAATGTATTAATCGAAATAATTTTTTTACCAATTAATCGGTTCAACTCACGTGAGCACATAAACAAGAAATCAAGCTCCCCAAAAAACTCTACGTTAGATTACCTCACGCTGTAGCATAAAACCTCACGTTTGGAGTGGCAACGACGAGAGGATCCGGGTTCGCCTCTTTCAGAAATACAACAGTAAGCACGCGTTCCATGGACACCATATGCCAGCCACATCTACTACGCGAGGGCCAGTTTAACGCCCCATCTGGAAATGTACCACACACATAGATGATACGTTTACTTCAAATTAAAGAATGTATATGATTTTGATTCTTCCGTGTGGAAGTCTCCGTAGCAACAGTTAAAAAAAAAAAAGACTTCGAACTCGAAACGTAGTTTCCGGCACCAACGAATTAACCGATCAATTAAGTTATTATTGCCTGTAGATTAATCGAATTAATTTTTTAATTGATGCCCAGCCCTACAAAGTTCATGCCAGCGACGATTATCCTAGCCACAGCCAGTGCATATCGAAATTTGTCACGAATTGTCAGATAAGCTGTTCATCGCTAAGCTAAGCTAAATGCGCCGAATGCCTCGCGTTTTACGGTCGCATTTATTTATCGCGATCGTATATGCGGCGACGACGCTTTTCGCTGCCGAGGGGGCGTTTCGACGTGCGACACGACCGCGCCCTCCCGTTTGAATTTGGCGCCGCGGCGTCCTGGAAGCAGACGACGCGACCGGGCGCATGCGCAGATAGCAGTGGGGTTGAGATCAAGCAATCAAGTGCGAAAAACCGCTCCCACGGAGCATAAAGTGTGGGCCTGTGTGGCGCGCGCAAGAAAGACGTGTGCACCGTGTGCACAGATTCCGTGGAATAGAATCATTTTCGAAAGGCGGCCGACCGCGCCTGCAGACCGCGATGAAGATCGAAGGGCGCTGCAAAACGAGCGAAGAGGCAGGCGGGGAAGCCACCCGCCGTTCGAGCAGCGCAAGGAGACAGGACGAGGCGATTCGAAAACGTGAAGCGGAAGCCAAGCGGCCCAAGCGGCCCTTCAATTCTCAGCGCAGTATCGTACAAATCATTCCGGTAAGCCCGAAAACATTACTCGCAGCGCTAAGCTCGTCCTCTTCGTTTCACAGTCGTCCCGAGTGTTTTAACAGCGAATGACGTTTGGTTGGGCCGGCGAACGTGTGCAGGAATACCGGAATGACGTCATCGCACGCGCCGGCACTGCTTGACAGCGTCCTTCGGGAACGCTCTACCCAGCGTTCGAGGCGTGATCTCTGTTGTGCTATTTTCGCCAGTTCACGTTCGCCCGCGCCTCGTGGGACACACAGACAGGCTCGTGCTACAGACGCCGAGTTCGCGAAGCCGCGGTTGCCACATAGCGTGTGCTACCACGGCCGGTCCACTTTGGGGGAGAGATCCATATGTATCCTGCGGACAAAGCCTGCTAGTCGCGGAGAACTTTCAGCGGCAATTTCGGAAACCCATGTGAGGTGCAACAGCTAGCCGGGTCTCCGACGAAGGGAGAGATGGGGCGACACAAAAAGTACGTCACTCCCGAAGAGAAGGAAGCGCGGCGCGAAAGTCGGCGCGCCGCTACTCGAGAACGGATGCGACGACTTCGATCCGATCCCGAATACCGCGCCGGTGAAGCGGCGGCGAGACGACAGCGAATTGCGGGAGATCCGGAGTTTCGAGCCCGCGTTACCGAGCAAAAGCGTGCTAGCAGCCAGACGCGTCGGCAAAACGATCCGGGCCTGCGAGTCATGGAGAACTTTCAGCGGCAAGTTCGGAAATCCATGCGACGTGCCGACCAGAGGTTTGCCCGCAAGCTTCTAAACAGTAAGTTTGGCCACACTGCCGTGTGTGATAGGCTGTGGTTTAACTCGAGCTATATATCTACGCTGACCTCTGTGCGCGACAGCGAAAAGTGGGAGATAGCCGTGCACATCTTACGGGAGGCTTCGTTGCTCCTAGGAAAACTTCCCCAACATCAAACGGCTTGTGTACCCACCAAAACCAGCTGCGCCCCAACTGGACAAAATCGAAGAACGCATGGTGTCTCCGCGTCTCTCCTTCATGACCATTATACCCATATGCTACACGAGCGTTTCTGAATCGAATGTCGTTTGACTCAAATGTGACCTTGAGCTGCTACATGACGTTTTTCAAAGGTCTTTGGTTAAAATGCTATTTGAGTCAAAGGAGCACCACCAATGACCTTGATTTATCAAAGGCCTTTGAAATGCAAATGCTCGTACTGTCGAGCGCAGTTTCTGCGTACTGTAATTATAAAAATTATTTACGAGTCGCGGTGGTGGTCAGTATGGCATAAAAGGCCGGATCGTCGACGTAGCAATCGATGAGTGTTCATTATTTTTTGAGAGCTAACGACGACACCATGCAGTAAACTTGACCGAGTCTCCAAGCATAACCACGCATAAACTTATCCAAACCAAGAAAAAGCTCTGTGGGGACACCAGCTGTGCTGTTTGCGCAGTACTTTTCATGCCGCTAGTGCGAAGCTGCCCTTCCCCCCTTTTTTTTTCAGAATTTTTATAGTGTTGTGCTCTGATTTACAGTTCGGCAGATTTCTGACCACACTTGAATTAAGCATGCTGAACATTGGATAGTCGAATGGCCCCTTTGAGTATGTAGTTCATTGGATTCTTTTTTTTCTTCTTCTTTTTTTTTGTCTTGTCTCAGGGTCAAGGCTGTTGGAACCTTCCCCTGCTGCTGACCATGCAAGCAGTATAACTTGGGCTTCGCATTTAGCCGGGAGAGGCAATTCGCTTACGCAGTGCAAGGTGCCGGTGGAGTCCAAGTGCTCACAGGCAGACTTTAAGCCCAGATCAAGAAATGTTGGAGTGCAGGCACAACACGGAAGGAAGGTACTGGCAGGTGAGTGCTCCTCACTGTTTACTTCCGAGAAAAAACATTGGTGTTTATTTTTTTCCTGGTGACTTATGAAAAGAATGGCTGTGAGGCCAGACTGTGGCTTAAAGCCCCCAGTTTGCAAAAGTTTCTTGTGGTAGGAGTAACCTTGATAGAACTGTAACATTATCTGGGCCGTTGATATGAGACTTGATGGTGTGTGTTTTAGTGTACAGATTTGAAGTACCAGATTTGTATTTAAATGAGATAAAATTTGGCTAGCTGTAATTATTGTTGGCAAATCTCCCCCCAACCCAGCAAAATTAGTGGTGCGCCCACTTCACAACTTGCAGTAAGAGCAGTCTGTCTCGGTTTCACCTAACGAAACCGCAGCCAAAGCAGTGACGAAACCTCAAACAAAGCAAGAAACAATGCTTCTGGCTAGTCACTGAGGTGTAGCAGTTTGGTGGGATCGTAAAGTGTAGTGTTCAGAGTTAATGTTTAACAGCACTCGTTATTTTGAGGCTGAGCTAGCACTCTTCAATGTGTGTAGTACAGTGGTGTAGGGGGCTTGCGATATATAGGAAGCAAGTTCGTTTGCGCCTTGAGCACTTTTATCTCTCTCTTCCTCTTTGTTTTGATTTTTCAGTGATTATTTGTGTTAGTTCGATTACCGTACTTGCATGATTCTGACGTGCCCCCAAAGATAACATGCAAGTATGATTACAAAAATTCGAAAAAATAATTTGATGTTGATTCTACTGCACAGATGTCAGACTAGACACCACATAGAGATGCTGTCAGAAGTAAATAGAGCACGGGAGCTGTGGCCGAACCGCATAGGAGCGCCATGTAGCTGCATAGGCGGTAAACAAAAAAAGCAGAAAACGCATGCGTGCCTGCTGACGGTGATAGCCCATCTGTACTTCTCAACCCACTTCTTTTAACTCGACTGTGAGCATTATTCGCAGCATAGTAGCCACGGCGATGGCGCTGATAGTGTACACACCTAAAAATATTCGAAAGAAAAACTATCACTGCAGATTCTTGTGATAGCGCACCATTTTTCTGGCAGCTCGCGGGTGCTGGAAGTGCGCCAGAGACGTTGCTAGATGCTTCTCTGCTATCAGCGCCATCGCAGTACGCTGCAAACAATGTTCAAAGCCAGGTGAAAAGAAGCGGTTTGAGAGGTATAGATGGGCCATCGCCGTGGGTAGGCATGAATGCGTGTTGTCGCCCTTTCGTTTACCGCCGGTGCAGCTACATGCCGCTCCGATATGGTTCGGCCGGAGCTCCTGTGCTGCAATTAGTTCTGACGGCCCCTGTACCTTTCAGAAGACAGTTCATCAAATGCATGCAAGGGTGACAGCAAGATCCCTTGCTTCGTTAGCTGACTCATTCAGCTTCTGCTGAAATTAAACCTGGAGACAGAAACATTGAAAGTGTTTGCTATTTCAAGTGTCTTGACCTTCATAATTTCTGCTGTGATGGGTTGTTGGTACATTCGCTGCTCCTTTATGAACGTCCGTGTGTGACATACCTCGGGTATGAAGAGCAAGATGAAAGGCACCTTGCAGCAAACGAATTCGTCCCTACCCTACCTAAACTCTGTGTGGTACCTTCCAGTACATGGCCATATCGCTCAGAGGTATTGAAAGGTCCACAATTTTTTTCCTTTTTTAAACATGGCTGGGCACATATAGTCATAGAATCACTGCCTTTTTCTTAACCGCTCTACAAAAATAAAAGATGCAGCAGAAGCACTGAATGAATGAATTTATTGTTAGCTTGTAAAGGAAAGACCGCCAGCAGGCGTAGTTTTGTCTAATCTAAGGGTGGACACCGGAATGCCTGCTGGTGTGGGGAATGGGGAATACAGGCAGACAGGAAAGGGAGGAGAGAGAGAGAGGGAGAGGATACATATATACAAGACTAGTAACTACATATACATACAATATATACAAGACTAAAGACTCAACACTATTATATATGCAAGACAAAAGACTAAATGCTAAGAATAATAAAGAAAAACACAGCCGTGGTTCAGTTTGTTAACTGGGGAGATAGTGGAGAGCTGGGAGGAGTCCCGAGGCATTGAGGTGAGAACCCAGGGCCTCATGGACTCCGTTCCACTCTCTTGGTACTGCGCGGCGCCCACAGAATCTTTTAGGAGGGCCGAGCCTTCCCCTGAGGGCAGCCAACAGTTCAGCCCTCCCTGCCGCAAACTGGGGGCACTCGAGGACCAAATGCGGCAGGGTCTGGAGGGTCGTTTGGCAGTGCTGGCATGATTGGCTGTCGACCAGCTCCAGGCGGTGCTTTCGCTTGGCCCTCCACACGCACCCCACGCAGAGGCGCAGGACAGCCGAGCGTTGCTGTCGTGGCAGCTGTGTGGCCCGCCCGGGTGGTGGGGCCTCTGCTGTGGCTAACCGCGGATCTGGATGCTGGGCCCGCACATGACGCTGGATTAGGAGGCGCATCTCATCCGCACCTGATTTGGCTGCCATGCGTGAAGGGGGCAGCTTGTCTGCCCACTTGTTGCCCTCCAGCCCAATGTGGCCTGGCATCACTGCAGCCGTAGGCGAGCTCCCCATTCAGCCAGCCGTGCCACCTTTTCCTGCACTGCAGTTTTATTCAAAAAAATGTTTGCACACATGCTGCCTAAAAGTTGCACAACAGTGTAAGCTCAAGGTTATATCAGAGTGACAGCTTGAGTATGGGGATTAATAGCCTGGCTGCATAATAAGTGGTGCCGTAATCTGCTTCTCTCTCATTTGTGTTACACCCTTCTCGATAGGTGACGTGTCTTGCTGGTGTTGTACTGGCCGTGCTACAGTGATGGGGCTTTTGCAGCTCGTGTGCTGTCCTTTTGTGTGACCCTTGTTTGTCCCTCATTGTGCCTTGTGTCGCTTCCTGTTCAGTTCGGCTACATTCTCTGTTATTTCAGGCTTGGTACGCAGGAACAGGGCAGCTGCCGGGATGCATGCAGTCCACCGCTCAAAGCCCGAAGCGGCTGAGCTCACTCTCAGGTGAAGTGTGTCTGGCACTGTAGTCGCATGCGAGGCAGCCATACGAATACATGTATTCGAGTGTTGCAAGGGGACTACTGGCACACCAAATGCTTGCGCGACATGGCCACGACTCATGCTGTGGTGTGTTTGGACGGTTGGCAATTTGGCTGCACCTGTGTAGGTAGCTGGGAAAGATTTATTAGGTGCACAAAGTTATGGCATTTGCATTAACTATATATTATAGAGAGATTTTGGTGCATATTAACAATTCCGAAGTGGTCAAAATTAATCCAGAGCCCCCCACTACGGCACGCCTCAAGCCCGAGTGTAGAATTCAGCGCGTTAAAGCTCATAATCCTAATCTGATTCTGGTTTTGAGTGAATGCGGCTTGGCCTCGTTTTCAGTACTGAATGACTTCTATACATATTTATGACCTCTGCATGCAATTGACGACATCTTCATCCCTAAAAAAATGTAAATTATTAGAAGAGCTTCTTGTTCCACGAGTCATCAGGAGACATAGAACACTCTCGTGCATTTGACAAGCCGCTAATAAAAAGCTCTGCCGAAGGGCTCACTGAAGACTGCAGCCTTTTTTCAGGCTCAGAAAAGCACGCGAAGTAATTTATAGCGAGGTGAACATACAGCAACATATTCATTCTCTAAATGTAGGCTAACATGTCACTAAATAGCGGCTTTACTTTTTGAGTAGCTCTGGACTATCCCTAACAAAAGAAGATGATAGTTCGTAGGCTCCGTCCTTCTCTTTAAAAAATGTTATTGTTGTGTGTATATTTAAATGTCTTTTGTGTGTACATGGCGTTCACAGTCAAAAGTTTAAAAAATGAGACAAAAACACGGATGGCGCTACCGCCACTGGTGCTTCTAGGGAGCTTGTCCACCTATGGTAAGGATATGAAGGAGTAATTGGAAAGTGTGATAGTAAGCTATGCACGTAAGCTATGCAACCATGGTGCAGTAAGCTTTTAGCCAAAATAAAACTTTGGCCTAAAAGGTATGGGCAACTCAAAGGAAACCTCAATGGTCATGGAACCTCGGGTACTTGTTGGGGGGGGGAGGGGGGTCACCAGTGGGGGCTCGTGCCCCTGAGCCCCCCCGTTCAGTCGGCGCCTATGCATCCTTTCTCTCTGTTGCATATAAGGGCTTTGTGTCTTGCGTCCCTAAAAACTCAGGTGCTTGGTGGAAATCAAGTCTTGGCTTTTCCTTACAAACGTTTGCCCAGTCCAGTCCAGTCACTGGCTCTATTTGGACAGAGCTGCATACCCTTTTAAATTCCGAACAGTGTGTAAATGAAACAAGCCTTCAGAGATTTCATTAACCCCGGCAAGTCCTTTCTATAAAGAGAGGGGGAGGATACATTTAACTTTCCTTTGTTTTGGCTGTTGATGTCTCGTATCTTCCTGCATTCTTTTTGGACAGAAACTGATGCTGCCACTGCAAAGCCATATGCAATTTAAAGGAGCAGATTTCAAGATCTTCTTTGATGCCAACAACTTAAATCGGCTAGTCGCCAAAAAATATGCTACTGCAGGAACTAATTATCACTGGTTAAAAAATTTGAGGGGTGATTAGAAAGAAGCACACCATCACAGCCGAAGCCTTTTACTTGTGCTTTGAAATGTAGATAGTGTAGTGGGTTTATTTAGACAGCCAAGGAACCGAGGGGATCAAGCGACGGAGGCAGAAGAAGCTCGAGCAGCCGAAGAAGCAAAGCAGCCAGCACTGAACACGATCACGCTGCGAATGCTGTGCGCTTGATGCGTGGGGATTGTCCGTGGGGATTGCCCTGCTTCAGCTTGGATTTCAGCCTGAGCTTTAATCCCTTGACCCGGACCTCTCTTCTTCGTAACTTGCTCAAGTGTCACAGTAACTGTACAGCTATAACATCGTGAGCATGTTTCCGGTGCTATGTGTGAGTGGCTTTGATCCCCAGGGGTTCAAACCTGGGCCTTGGCGATGCCTTGGGCAATGAAACTCGTTCAGATCATGAATTGTACAACTTGACCCAACTTGATGCCCGGTGGTGTCGACGGCATGGCCACTCAGGGTTTGGTGCTCTTCCATGACGTTGAGTGCAGCTGTGCTGCTTTGGATGTCCGCCGCAACTAGCCATCTTTGTTTTTCCCATGCACAGTCTTCCCTAACTTGCACTTGCACCAGCAAATCACGTCTGTATCTCCGACATCGCTGGAAAAGATTGCAGAAAAGCTGCCTGCACCTTGCCAGGTATTTATTTTGTGTAGTTATCTGCATTCATTAAGCACAGCTTAGATTAAGATTGGCATGTCTGTTAGTTACTCCAACATGCCGATTTACCTTGACACGAAGTGTGTTGTGTTCAAGGTCTTTTTAAAGAAGAACATTTGCCACTCCAAGTGTTGCTGTTGCAAAAAGGTCAACCCTTGTGTCTAGCTGCCTTTGGTTCAGGTGGCACAATGTGGTTGGGTAAAATCTAGTTACACGTGTGCCTTTGTCATTCCTGTCACTACCACGCAGGCTTTGGGAAGAGCTCAAGTCTACAGGTTTGGTGACTGCTCCGTGACTCAAGTGATGTGCTAAGCAGCCAGCTGCCATGGCGAGCTCACTTTCGAGACAGCTTTGGGGCAGCTGTTGAGAAGGATCGTTACGAGGATCACTCAAGTGACTGAGTGCAAGAGCTTCTCCAGCACAACTAGTCATCACTTCACAAGACTGGCCAGTGTTTGCTTGCCACTGTGACTCTTGGCCTGGGCATTCTGCTATGGACCACAGGGACGCAGGTTTGGATCCTAGCCGAAGCAGCTGTCTTCATCAGGGAGGCGAATAGGAACATCCCGTGTGTGTGTGTGTACCCGCCGCGGTGGCTCAGTGGCTATGGCATTGCGCTGCTGAGCACGAGGTCGCGGGTTTGATTCCCGGCCGTGGTGGCCGCTTTTCTGATGGAGGTGAAAAGTAAAAACGCCCGTGTGCACGAGATTTTGGTGCACGTTAAAGATCCCCAGGTGGTCAAAATTAATCCGGAGCCCACCACTGTGGCGTGCCTCATCGCCTGCGTTGCGTCGGCACGTTAAACCCTACAATCAATCAGTCAGCATCCCGTGTGTGCGCTCTCCAGGCATTGGACAAGCCTTGCGTGCTATCACGTGATCATGCACAATCTGGTGCGCTGTCTGAGCTGTGATAAGAAAGAAAGGTAAAGAATAGTACCTTTGAATGCAGGTGATGTACTGATAGCGATGAACTTTTTGCTACCGGGGCCAATTTTCATTACTTGCTGATGCAATGGAGCAATATGTTGCGTCTGTTCTACATTCTTTCTGTGGCAAACATTCGCTGAACTATCCAGCTGGGTGTGTGTGTCTTCAAAAATTAAAAATAGTATTTTACAATCGCATTGGTTTAGTGTCATTTGTATATTTAAAAGTGTTCAAACAGCTGTCTCAGAATTTAATGTTTCAAAACAGTTTAAATTTTCAAAGGCCGATTTTGTATAAAGGCCTAACTTGCCAAAATAACACATTAAGAAATGTGTTATTTTTGCAAGTTAGGGTGTGGTAAGTGGGAGGATGAATACAGCAAATTTAGAATAGTGAAGTACAAGGTACTTACTCCCACCTTATACATCTGACCTTGGCTTCCTATTGATAGTTGAAGTCAAAGAATGCAGGCAGACCCTGCCCTTGAACTTGATGTTTTATAACTTGCACAGAATAGTAATATTTCAAAGGGAGATTTGTATTTCTTATTCGTAAGTGTTCATGAAACAATATTTATGCATGTTGGGAGTAATGTGGAACTTTTTCTTATCACACAAACCAGTATATTTGTGTCGCTGCAATTGCAATCCTCGTAAGTTGCAGAATCGAAAAATTGCCGTGAAGTGTGGAAATGTTTATTTTGATAGGCATTTTACTCGGCAGAGTCACATTCACCGTGCCTATAATTTGAAAGTTATTATACATAGGGTATTCGCAAAATCTGTCTTTACTCAAAGTGTGCCATCGTAAGACACGTGCAAGTAAATACAAAAACAGGAAATTAGGTGTGCTGTTGGAGAATATTGCAGCACTTGCAATATATAAGCTGTTAGCAGAATTGAGCTTGACTTGTGGCGTTACACGGCACAGTGCTAGTCCTGAGCACAAATAACTGAAAATTAATGGTCCAAATAAAATGCTAGTAGTACACAGTATAGCATGTGGCACCGTGGTGCTTGAAGTAGGAGAAAAACTGTTCATTATGGCTGCTACTAGTGTACGAGCGATTTAAGTGTGTGGTAATGATGTGCCATTACTTCTTAAGGACTTTAAAATACGTGTTCACAAAAAAAGTAATGTTAAGGAAAATGTTCCACCATGAATGCGTCACACCCCGTGGGAATGAAAACTTAAAAAAAAAAAAAAAAGAAATTTCCATCTGCTTTTGACAATAAGGTAACAGATGGTTTATTCAATATGATCTTAACTAAATAAATACATGGAATGTGTTCTGGAAATGGGTCCTTGAGTACACACGATGCAAGATTTTTGAACATGTGCTTTGAAGCACCGTGCCTCTCTCAGTTATTTATTGACCTTGCTGTAGATTTGCTGTATTTTAGTGCTGCATAGTTAAATATTGTATCATACTTTATTTACTGTTGTTTTCTCTGGAGAAACTCAAACTCTGCTGTCTACTATATGTTATACCCATGCTACACGAGCGTTTCGAAGGCCTTTGAGTCGAATGTCATTTCACTCAAAAGACACCTTTGAGCTGCTACACGACGTCTTTCAAAGGCATTTTGTTCAACTGGCATTTGAGTCAGGAACACGACTACTGACCTTTGAGAGTCTCAAAGGCCTTTGAAACACGAACGGTCGTACCCTCAGGCTCAGTTTCTGCAAGCCGTAATAACAAAAACAATTATTTACGAGTAAAACTGTGTGTTTGAAGTGCAAGATCTTCATAATTTTTCACTTGTTTTCGTCCTCGGTCACTCGCTCTACGATTACGAGGTAACTTGGTACTCTCAACACCGGCGGTGCGAAAAGACAAAAAGAAACGGGCTGCCTTGTGCATGTTTTGTGCGCGCTTGTAGATAGTTATCAATTTGATCTCTAATAATTGATTTTTTGCCCATTTAAACTCTAAAATTACATTTTCGCCGAGAACGAAACATGGCAGCAGTGGTGACACCAAAACATGGCGGGCGAACGCGGAAACTTTTAACTGCCTTTGAGAATGGTCGTGTAGATCGACAGAACTCCTTCCAGTTTGAATTACATTTGAAATTTCGAAGGTCATTCGACTGAAATGTCCTTCCAAACGCTTGTGTAGCACAGGTATTACACTTCATTGTTTCTGTTTAGTTTCCCCCTGTTTTTATTTGTGAAGTACAACCATGTTTTAATTGTGTACGTCTTTTAATGTCTCTACGTGCTCCCTAATCAGCCAACAAGCACTGTGTGCACTTAAAGTGACAAGCAAATTTTTTTGAGGAAAGGAGATTGTAAATAAATGTGGATTGATCTGTTTTATACTGTACGTTATCAAAATTATAAAAAGCCACTTGCTTGGCACAATGTCGTCAGTTTTTGCGTGTTTGTGGGAAGAAGACGTCGCTGCTGCATTTGAGAA
The DNA here is from genome assembly GCF_048455015.1 of Haemaphysalis longicornis. Lineage (NCBI taxonomy): Eukaryota > Metazoa > Arthropoda > Arachnida > Ixodida > Ixodidae > Haemaphysalis > Haemaphysalis longicornis. The sequence continues at coordinate 69,888,019 of NW_027526422.1, read as the reverse complement.
TAGGTCCATCCTGGTCAACTTTCAGATGGACTCGGAGCAAGTCAAAGTTTGAAACACTTTCCTTTATTGGCTTCTGTGGATGCCACACCCTGTCTTACAGCATTCAAGGCTTTGCCTTCATGTAGCAGCGAATCGTTGCCAGCCCCAGAGGCTGCAGTACCGAGTAGACGAGTGAAAACACACGCCAGCAGTCTCCCACCGAACGGTGGGTACATCAGAACAATCTTGCGGGAGAAAGCTACATGCCCACGGAAGTCGGCAAGTCAGCTGACCTCACTAGAGTTCTTGATTTCGAAAATTGCCTCCTGTATTTTTTTATGGGTGAAAGATCACGAGAAACCATTCAGAAACTATCGTGGAAAGAAACTACGGTCCCTAGAAAGATCATAGAGAAACAATCGCCTCTAACTGCTGGCCCTGCAGATTGGGGAGTAAGACCAGCGACTTTGCAAAACAAGTAAAACAATTTAAGTGTGGCTACAAAAAAGTTAATACCAGGTAATTCTAGCAGGGACCAATGTTGTTTTTCGCCAATTTCAATTTGATTATTGCGCTCCTAAACGTAGCGGCCCTAGGGATGCAAAATGCTACTCCTGTCACTTTTTCTCTCTGCACGCGACTGGAAGCGCACATGTGCTATGTAACGGTGATCGGTGCCACTGCAAGGCAAGTGGGCAACACAGCTCACTTCATTTAGAGTTCAAGACTTATTCTAAAACGCTCTAGTCTAGAACACTATTGCATAGGAGCAGGTGTTTTGCCAGAGCTGTTCCTTACGCCCATGGACTCCGCACAGCATGAGCAGCAACGGGCTCTTGCCAGAGAATGGCAGCACCGCTGACGAGCAAATTCAGTTTCAAGATCGGGAAGCTGAAGCCAAGCGTCAGTGGACGGAAGCTGACCCCGAGCTTCAAGAAAGGGAAGCACAAGCCAAGCACCAGTGAAGTTCCTCCCCGCAGGAAGCTATCTTAAACTCTAAGCGCCAGTGGAGGCAAGCCAACCCTGAATTTCGACAGCACAATTCCAAGCAGACGCCAACGCAGAGAGACCGACGGTGCCTGTGACCAGCTCAAGAGAGAATTCCTCGACTGTGAGTTTGGCCATAGCTCCAAAGTGAGTGATACACTGTGGTTTGGTCACAGCCTCGTGAAACTGAAGAAAATCGACTGAATCACAGTGCAACACGAATCGCCGACACCCGCCAACCAATCGATCTCGGGAAAACTCAGAAAATCACCGATGTGAAGAAACCACTCGAAAACTTATTAATAAAATGCAAAGAAAAAGAAAAAAACAATGACGTCTCACACTGTACGAGACTTGTGTTATGAATGTAGTAGTGCACCAAGAAGGCGCTACTGTATCGTTGTTTGTCCCGTGTGTGTCTTGCAGAGTCGTTATTGGTACGTGAGCCTATTGTATGTGGGGGGGGCTGTTTTTATGCGTAATTAAACTGAGAAACTGTGCTTAAACAAAGACATTAAGACAAGACACAGCTATGAGCGCTTCTCTTACTGTCTTCGTTTAAGCGCTGTTTCACAGTTAAATTATGAACCAACTAGCCCAAACCCAAACGTTAGATTTTTTTTTATGCGTAACATTGTTACTGATCTTGTGACGAGAACGTCAACACTGCATCTACTGCCGGTGTGAGGTGAAAATGGTGTCTGCGTAACGCAACCTCTCTGATGGAGCATGAGTGGCTTTGTTCTACGACAATACAGTGACAAGTTGCAAGGGTTCTTTTTTCTTGCTTGGAACGGGGGCTTGTCCGATGTTGAACACGAGGCCTACATAGCTGGTGTGCATATGGCCGCTCTGTATCGTCATATGTTACTGACAACAGGAGGTATTGCATATTGCTTAGCCGTGCAGGTTGCACTGATAGTGGTATGGCCGAAGCACCAGTGTACCTTTTTCTCTTTTTTTTTTACTTTCTGCAACCTAGAACGGGACACTGCAGCTCGTTTTGCTATCTATGCTGACGACCTTACAGGATGGGTTGAGGCCGCCGACTACGACTGCACAGAGGACATGGCAACAGAATTGCAGGCGGCGAACAGCCTTTTCACTACTCTCCCAACTTTCGGTCTTGAGTTAGCACCCGAGAAGACGGAATTTCTCCTGGTCCACGGTCAGCACCAACCCCCCACTGGTATGCATCATACCATGCACATCGGCGACACACCCATTTCCTCCCACTGTGGTCATATTCGCTTGCTTGGCATCCCCTCGCCAGCCACGACAGCGCTCGACAGCGGATAAGTCAACTGCGGAAAAATTGGAAGCCAATGCTCCACTTTCAAACAAATTTGGTGGTGCTCACCAATCCGCGTGCTTCGCGCTCTGTCGGGCAGTAGCGGTCGGTCGTCTCGCTTATGGCGCTCCGGCCTACAGCCTATCCTCGACTTATAAGAAGCATGTAGCGGTCCTTTATCGGGTCATGCTCTGCACCATCACTGGACTTCCCAGGCATACCCACATCGATGCTCTTGAATGGGCTGCTCCTATGCCTCCCATTTGAGCTCCTCGCGAAAGCCCTCGGACAACATGACCTTCGGCGGACATTAACACCACAAGGGGCTGCACTCTCCACCTGGGACTTCCGCATTCTTCCGACACTTTCCTGAGCCTCACCCCGCCACCCCCTTGGTCACTCCCGCCTACCACAGTGGCCTATCAGCAAACTTGTGTCCCCCGTACTCGACCAGTTGCCCATGAGAAATCCCTTCGGCATGTCCTTGCGACAAAACTGCCAGATGAAGTGGACATTTACACGGACGCCGGCCTTTCGCCTTTCCATATGGGTCTGGCCTGGCGCTGCCCACCTTGCTGTGTTATTCGGCCAGGACACCACTCACCCGCCGCGGTGGCTCAGTGGCTAAGGCGTTGCGCTGCTGAGCGCAAGGTCGCGGGTTCGATTCCCGGCTGCGGCGGCCGCTTTTCTGATGGAGGCGAAAAGCAAAAACGCCCGTGTGTACGAGATTTCGGCGCACGTTAAAGATCCCCAGGCGGTCAAAATTAATCCAGGGCCCTCCACTACGGCGCGCCTCATCGCCTGCGTTGCGTCGGCGCGTTAAACCCTACAATCAATCAATCAGGACACCACTCGTCTCCCTTGGAAGCAGAACTTCAGGGCATCCTCGGCGCATATGAGCTAAAGTATTTAAACGCCGCCCCCTCCGCGTTTTCAGATCCTCACGGCCTCCCATCAGGCACTTCAAGAAGTGCGCAAGCCCTTCAGTGATCACCCAACTGTGCACGAAATACAAAACGTGATCACCATTCTAGCTCGCAATGGGACCACTGCCCGATTGACATGGGTGCGGGGTCCTACAGACTCGGATGGGGGCAACCAGGCAGCACATGATGCAGCAAGGGAGTGTCTCGCTTCCCGTGGATGATGACGTGTCGCGCCCCTCTCCTGACCCTCGCCTTCAAATTTACCGTGCACGCCTTGCTCGGAAGGTATGCCTTGCGTCCATTACTCCCGCTGGCTACCTGGCTCTGGCTCCTCCGATGCCTCGCTCTGGCTCCTCCGATGCCTCGCTCTATGGAAATTTTCATAAACAGAACTATTGCTAACGCAGCCCTCACACCCCGCGTCATAAGAAAATGGATTCACCCTGCAAGATCCCCACCTCCTTACTGCCCCTGCTGTCAAACGTCAGTGTTCGCCACCCTCAATCACTTAATCTGGCACTGCGCCGCATTTTCCTTGTACCGCTCAATGCTTTGCCACGTGATTCCTCTCAAGACGCGCCCCTTCCCTCACCCCCCCTTACAGCCCTTCGAAGACCCTATAGTTTTCTCATAGCCCTCATAGTGTTCGGACTAGAGAGTTAGTTGTCTCTACAGATTAGTGTAAACCGGGGCCTACCCCGGTCGTAATAGTTACTTGACTGCACTCACATGATTTGCTGGCGGCAGTGATCTCTTCTATGGCGTTCAAGGACCCACCATTGCTACTCGGCTACTCCTCCCTGCCTCATCCTCCTCTTCCCTTATTATGGTCGCATGGCCTAACCTTTGAAATAAAGGATTACAACAACAATACTTTTAAGAGCGATGCTGTTTAAGATGGTGGTTGGGTGGGCGATCGTGCGCAGAAAAACCTTGGCTTGCCGAGCGATGAAGTCATCGCGCGCGCCATCACTGGGCATCCTCGATTTACCAGTCCTGGACGGTCCGCGGACAGTCCGAGGACTGCGTTCGGGTCGGAAGTCCCATAGAAATACATGTGAAAATCGAGTGCCGGATCGTGTCTCGGGCAGTCCGTGGACGATCCGGGACTGATAATCGAGGAGGCCCACTGCATCACTGTAGAAGGGTAGAAGGAGGCGATGACCGTAGTGACCGTAGCTTCGCCTTGCCACACTCGGGCGGGACTCGTGTCGCCATCTGTTGCAGGCGCGATACAACTGGTACAAGCACGGCTTTGGAAATGCGTCGCGGGGCGGCTCGCTCTATCGCTAGTTGCGACGAGGGGTGCAGTCCTCCATGGGTGCAGTTTTGATGGTGCAAAGAGAAGAATTAATGCCAAAATGAAAGAAGCCAAAAGGCCGAGAAGCGATATAACGTTAATGAACTTCTTAATTAGCGCCCCACACACCAGACGACGCAAGCTGAACATTGGCCACCGAACGAGTTCAAAAATTTTAAGCAAACGCTCGAAATTGTTTGCACGCGGCGTGCGGACTAAAAATAAAAATTGTTCCCACGCGGCGTGCGAATAGGGACACCCGTAAAGACGGTAAAGACACCCGCAAAACATGGGTCGGCCGAAGAAGTATGCAACTGCCGAGGATGAAGAAGCGCAGCGCGAACGCCGTCGTGTCGCTTCTCGAGAACATATGAGACGGCTACGATCTGACCCCGTGTATTGCGCCGAAGTCGCCGCGCGTAAACGGCAGCGAAGAGCCGAAGTTCGCGAGTACCTCGCTCGTAATGTGGAGTACCAGCGGACTCTTGGTAAGTGTCGCCGAGAAGCGCGCGTCCTTTTGCCTGACAACTCAGACCAGCGGAAAGTACGACACAAAGTGGTATTCTGAATCGATTTCCCCATTCATAAGCATAACGAAATCCTCTCCTCAGCCGAGGGGAGGAAGCAAATGGAGTGGAGGAGGAACTCGGAAATTTGGCCCAAACCAGCTCCGCTAGCTGTTTCTCGAGCCTTGCATAACGTACTAGTCTTAAAGAGCTGTCGTAGGTCGAGTCTTCATTAGTCTGCGGAAGGTTGTGCGTTATGCATTACCAGCATTACATTGCCAGGCCGATAACTAAACAAGGAAGGCGCCCTGCACGTCACTATGAACTATGCAGTCGCCGGTCGGACTGACGTCTGCTAGCTTGCAGGAAACTGTTCGCTCCAGCTCCCGCCTAACACACTGCGACAAAATATTTCCGCAGACGTGTGTTCATGTGGGCATATCTGGTGAAAAATTTCAAGCTTTGCCTCTGTTCCCAGCGATCACGTGGTAGCGAAAAGAACGCTTGCAGGGAGCTTCACGGATCCTTTAGAAGGTCTCACATTTCGTTGAACCAGCAACTTAATTTGTGGAGTCTTGCTGAGAGAGAGAAACATCGTGGTACCGTCAGTACCGTGTGGCTGCAGGGACATACACTTCTCTGCACTTGCACTTTTTCTTTTCGGCTTTCGTAGTGCTCCGGACAGAATCCGGTAGGGCCAGATACTGACTCCCGCGTGCAAGTCGCACTTAAAAGCCTTTTATGAGGTGTGTGAGGCTGATGATATTGTCAAAGGTTTGCCCAGTCTTCCCAGCTTTTGTTCTCACTTCTTGCGTGGTTCATCGTCCAAAGAAACGGCGAAAAAGACGCTTTGGGATCAGCTGGATAACCGATAACCTGGATAATCGCGGCTGCCCGGCCTGTACTCGCGAGAGCTATTTTTATGATGCATCCACACCTCTTGCTGCTGTAGAAGATCATCACGGTAATGTAGAACACGCAGAAAATGCAAGATATCGACCATAAACGGCAAGAGAATCTGTCCCAACCGCGCGCTGGCAACACAATCGTTTGCGCCGCTAGCAGACGACGCCAAGCAACTCGATAATAGCCGTTTCCCGATGGCTCAAAGTGGCTGCATGAGCAACAAAAAGTTTCTAGCAAAATACTGTGATAACAAAAGCGAGCATCTTTCTTCCATTAGTTTACCTACGGCACCACATCAACCAACGACGGCGGTAACAACTGCTGAGCCTGAGCGCCTCAAGCAACGACGGCGCCGCTGGAAGAGAGCGCAGTGGCGCTCCTGGCGGCGACAGTCGCGTTTTGATTCAGCCGATACCCTGCAGTGTTCCCGTTTGCGCTACTAGGTCAAAAATGTGGTTCTTCTGTACTGCTGGGAACTGCACTGACTGCACGACTGCACCACTGGTCGGCGACTTTGGCTAGTTTCGGTTTCCGAAATTGTGGCGATCCTAGCGGCACGGTGCTGCGGCGTGGCCCTTCCCTTTCCCTCAGTGTTTCTTTCTTTCCACACCGTCAACGCTTCCGCGCCTCCTCACGCATGCGCAAAAGCTCACCGGCGCCAATATTTTTTTTTTCTTTTTCTCGGCGCGCACGGCGGGCCAGTTCGGTACCGAAGCGACTAAAACCCGCCCGCTGACCGGACGTTGTTGCCAGCATACTCGAGAAACGCGTGCTGGCAACACTGATTTGTTCCGACCGCGACCGACGCTGGACGCTGCCCCTCATGGCTATGCTGGCAACACTTGCAACGCGCCCGGAACAACGACCGTGTTGCGGGCGGGTTTTAGCACGACCGGCTCCGGTCGTGGGTTTTAGTCGCTGCGGTCTGCTGTGATGCTGCACAGCACGGCCCAGCACTACAGAACCTAGAAGCGGGTATCGCGCATCAGCCGATCTACAGAAGAAGCCGATGTCCACTGTGCAGCGCCGGAAATGTGCCCATCTTGCTGGTTGCTTTCATCAAACTGCTGCTGAGTGTTCTCCGTGCGATCCTTGTGTGAAGTTGGCTCACCTTGGTGCATTTGGTGCAGCACCGCCACCCGTTTGTGCTAAGGAATCGGAGAGTGGAAGGCTAGCTTTACGCTCCCTGCAAGCTTTCGACATTGGTGCCTGTGCTTCTTCGTGTATTAGCCGGCGTGCTTCCGGCCGTCACTTTTATCTCGTAGTTGTGATGGAATATGCCTAGCAATAGTGACTAATTACCCAGGACTTCTATGAATAACCTCATTCTACTAGAGCCTGCAAGCTCCGCTTCGGTATGTTTGTAGTGTATCAGCTTGTCAAGTCTGTTTGAATTTGTAGTGTATTCTAGCCTGTTGGATCTTTAGTCGTTGCATAATATGACGTGTGCCAGCATTTGTGTTCAGTTTAGAAGAATCTAAAAAAGCATGTAATCTTAAGTTAGTGCGAAGGGTGAACAAGGAAACGGACAATGCATTTTAACTGTACATAGAAGCTCTAGTTACTGCATGTGGCTTGTGCTACCCACTATGATGCCTGCATCGCTTATTAATTTCAGCAAGGTAGGTACAAAGACATACACAACAGAAAAGTGCCGCGCTGTTTTATGCTTGTATTTGGCGTTAGGATGAGGCGCTGTTTTATACCAAATCACCCAGGATTGAACTAACAGGACGGACGCTACTTGCAACTGATTTATTTAGGGTATGTCCATCATGTATGAGAAAAGCAATAACAAAAGGCCACAAGCATTCGACCAGAGCGCACACAAAAAGAACTTATCTAAGAAGGCACATTCCTTAGAGTAGATTGATAAAGAGGGGTCTCACTCACATATTGTTCTCCTTCATTTGATACAAACTTAATGTGCCATTACACCACAGCTTCCTTCCGCTATTTTTGTTTATCAATTTGGGTACACAATTACAACCTTTGCAATGAAACAGCCTGGGTAATTTTCTACCGAAAGTGCGTGTTTTCAAATGGTCCCTAATAATTTAGGTCATTTGGCTGATGTAAACTTGTCAAGTCAAGGGTGTCTCATCACACACTTAACAAGAAGCTTAGCATGCTTCTTACGACCAACTGTGTGCAAGTGTGCTGAAGAATGGCGCATGCCCACTCGAGGATTGGCAAGGGCAGGGTATTATTAGTGCACACGCACTAGGGAGGCTGACCACGAGATATTCATGCACGTGTCTGGTGCCTCAAAAGCCGAACCCCTCCGACGGAAACGCTTGAGTTTGTGCAAAGCATTTCCAAATTAGCCATTTAAAGAAAAGAAAAAAACCAAAGGAAGAGCAACTTATGCTGCGTCTCATTCACACACGCTAAAGACAAGCGGGTTCCATCTGGGCCCACTTAGTAAGGGCTGTAGCTGCACAGGATACACAGAACGACAGTAAGGAGGGTAGGGTAGAGCATATATACAGTAGACGCTCATTAAGACAAACTCGAGGAAACCGTAAAAATATGTATTACCAGAAATTTCTTTTAAGCTGAGGTTTTTGCGTTGTGGATGTTACAAGCAAGCAAAAGTGTTGTTCATCCTATTCATGGAGTTCGTCTTAACTGGAGTAGAGGCGTGAAGGTTTGGGAAAAGAGAGCTGAGCACAACCAGTGGTCAATTTACTAAAACAGCAAAGAGGACAGCCGCTGACTGTGAGAAGCGGGGAGCTCAAGCTTAGTTTTCTTACAATATATATATATATCCGCTGTCCGGCCTTTGCGGCTTTATTGCCTCATATTCGTGCAGTGCATTGGCTCTGCAAGCTAAATAGTCTCACGGGTGGACAGGCAAAGTATTTCAACTGATATCAATGCTCAGTGTCACACTCGTCAGTCTGAACAAAAAAAAAATCAGAACGATAATCAAACTGTGCTTCCCCCGCTCAAGCGCTACTACTCACACACTGAAATCAAACGACTGCCAAATTCTTTTTTTCTATAATGGAGGGTATGTAATTTACAGAAAAAGCATGCTGTGCGCGTTGCTTCAGATTGGGGAAAAAAAAAACTTCCACTTCCTCCAAAGAAATTAGATTTACTACTCCTGCGATACACCTTTTTGCAGGGGTGTACAAATATCAAATTTTGTACCGCAAATCACACACGAATAGAAAAAGTGACTGCAGATGGAATAAAATATGTTCGACTGAATATCATTGATTTAGCGTGTTTACAGCTTTGAAAGCAGAGCTCAAAGAGAGAGAAAAGATAAATTGGTTAATCACAACCTGACATGTAGAGTTTGTGCACTGATTTAGAAATGGTACAAAAAAAAAAGGTGAATAAGAGACTGGAGCAGTGAAAAAAGTTTGGCACACATTTTCTTGGAGACATGTGGGTTCTTCAACGTGCTCTAAATAGAAGTATATTTGACGGGCTGCAGCCCCTCCAGTCATTGAAATAAGGCCCTTGCTATGCATGCCTACTAGGACCAGTATGCTACCGAGGCATAGCCAACAAGTAATAACTCAATTTCTCGTTCATGCCATCCCACTGGCCGGACACTTCTTTCCGGCTTATTAACTTTGCACAGGTAACATTCCACTTCAGTTACTGTACAGCAGAGTTACCACTCTGGCTTTGCTCAAGGTGTTGCTTGCATTAGGCTTTCTTGCAAGGCTTAGTCGTCGTGCAGAAAAGCCGACCCAAACAGGCATTCGTTGTGGTGAAGCTTGAAGGATTGCATGTTGTATGGCAGAGCAAACTTTTATAGCTCTGTTCGTAAATTTTGAATACCTAGAACGGTAAAATTTCACTTCGGATAGAAGAAGCGTACAGCATAAATCTGCCATTTGCTCTCTATAGTAGCAAAATAGCGTTAACTGAGGTATACATGCGTGGCACCTGTGATATCCAGCCGGCCGTCACATTTGCAAGCTGGCTTTCCTGACTAATGTGGCCCTGCCTGAGGCATAATCAAAATAGGAAAAACACAGCATAATTTACGCTAGGTCACTCACTTTAGAGGTGCTGTTAGAAGTTTCTAGGCTATTGCGTTCATGTGTTCCATCGCATTTTCTCACTACTTACATTTTGAAAGCTCGGTCCATATAAGTTTGGATAACACATTTGCCTTAATCGTGGGTCTCTATTTTGCGATCTTCTGAAAAACGTCTTCAGGATCTGCCATGTGTTCTATAGCTTGATACAACTTAAGGAGCTGTGCGTTCTGTAGGGAACCTTAGAAGGTTATTGATGCAAGCAAAAATTACCAAAACCACTTTTTGTTCTGTTTTAAATTACGTTTCTGCTAACAAGAAATAGATCCAGTTTAAATTAAAACCATTATGTACTACCCACTGTAACGGCCCAGCGGCTAGGATGTTTCACTGACAGGATCGAAGATGTGGGTTCAATCCCAGCCATGGCAGCCATTTTTCTGGTAGAGGCGAAAAAGAAAACCTGTGTGTAGAGATTTTGCTGCACATTTCAAGGTCCCCAAGTAGTCAAAAAAGCCCCCAATATGGTGTGCTTCGAGGTGCATGTGCAGCTTCGGCACACAAGTTGAATCAAGCCTCTCTCCCCCCCCCCCCCCCCCCCCCCTCCCACACACACAAAAAGGGTATAAGTTTCAGCTGTTGGGGTTGCTCAATTACATAGACCAATATAGGACCTTTACTTTAAGATTTTATAATATTACGACTCAAAAATTTAGTGCTGCTTTGACAGGCCAGTGTTATTTTATTGCAGCCTTTCAGAATTTGGGGTATTGTTTTCAACAGTGAGCAAACCATGGTGTACACCAGATATTGCCTTTTCAGACAAAAATAGCAGACAGGTAGGCAACGCTCTTTGTAGCAGTGCAAAGTTGTGCCACCTCTGTAAACATTTCTATCGAGTTGTTGTCCCAGTCATGTTACGAATGGGAGCTCCTTCAATTTGTAATACTTCCATGGAGGCCTTTCCGGCCAGCTAGTGTACACAGACCAACAGACAGTTCTTCAGTGAAAATTTTCTGTATGAACTTAGTGAAAAATAAAGTAGGTTTGATGACTTGCTTTGCTGCCATATTTTCATTTTAATCTGTTAGGCAGGACCTGGCGATGAAGGTTACTCGTAGGACTGACACTTGGACAAGTAGATGCAAACTGTATTGAAAAGGTGCAACACAAGAAAAGGAATCGCTCTTGTGAATAAATTTTATTTACACAAATGCACTGTACACGCCATTTGTGTGGTTACAATGAGGTGTACAAAACAAAACTATAGGCACCAGAAAGAATAGCAATAGCCATGAGAGGAAAACACGTGCCCATTCAAAATTATATCCTGGCATGCTGCAACTGCACTTCAACAACAATACACTTATAATCCATGTGGATTATGTGTATGGTCAGGTGAAGAGGATGAATGAAAGGATCTTTCCTTCTGCGCTGTTTTTTTTACTCCGCTGCGGCTAAAACCAGGCTGGCTTCATAGATAGCGACCTTCCCATGGCAACCGGCGACAATGAGGGCCAGCGTGCTGAAAATTGCTGGGTAGGGACGGCGCACTCCATCAGGTGGTGCTAAATAATCTCCAACCTCACCAGCTTCACTTTGCTCACAGAGTGACTGTTGGCACGAAATGCAGTGGCTGTACCAATAACAACCGACCGTTCTAGTTAGTATGTATATCACCAGTCAGCACCTAGAATACAATGGCTCGTCCAGACCTGACTCTCACCAATGGAAAAGTCAACGTATACAACTAAACCACACGGGTACCACACTTTCTGGCTCGACTACCATTATTAATTTTTGAGCATTCCCATTCATTCAAACATTCATAACCTTTACTAACCTTGGCTCTACATGGAGAAGCTTTCTTTTGGCGTGACGGTCATTTGCGCACATGCGAAATTTGACAGGAAACGCTTGAGTTTGTGCAAAGCATTTCCAAATTGGCCATTTAAAGCAGGGAAATGCCGTCATTCTTGCGCGGGAGCATAACAATTTTCCAGCTGCAGGAGCACTAGTTGATCCAAACTTCGTCAGGGGCTGCGGCTCTTTCACATAAACTGTGCCACTCTTGTAGCACCGTCCTCAAGGTGGCTCGCCAGCCCTACAAATGGCAAAGTTGGGTATACGAGAGTTGGCCCTGGTCAGGGCCGGCGATGAGAACCGTACACATAGTTATCTTTGTGATATCTTTTTGAGCCACGCCCGTATACCAAAGCGATAAGAACCAAAGAAAAAAGAAAATGCTTTTGCCATGCCACTGCTGGCCTTGCTCAGCTGTATGCAACAGTAAACCATCGGGTTGACTCAAAGTGCAACGCAAGAAAATTGCACAGGATCTCACCATATTCTAACAGGGTGAGAGCGCGACAGCTTCTTTTATGGCTCGGTTTGTTGTCGAGCGTTCCGCCAATGCCGCCTATAGCCTACAATCCTGACAGTGAACTTGGTGCAGCCACTCATTACAGAATCACTATCCATGCTGCTGCGGCACTGCCTCGACTGAAGCAGAGGGCCAACAAAGACTGCAGTAGCAATTTATTTGAATGCACATTTATTTTTGTGTTGCATGTTTTACGGAGCGTGTTGCAAGGAAATCGGAATTGAGCAAGCGCCAAATGTTTCTTTTTCTGCAACAGTATATGCAACAGTGCACACCAAGTGCTTCTTGTTTATTTCTTTCTGGTCCATGCCATGGAACAACCATCCATGGAATTCCATGGATGTGCGCACCATTCTGTGACATGGAATGTTAGGAATGCATTAGGAAATTGTCAGCTGTTGTGGACGCTTTTTGCAGACAATATCCGAATGTGCATTCTGTGGACACCGACCGGGTGCAAGCGTTTCGCAACATAGCAAGTAATATTTTCGCATTTAGAAAGTGATTCACTGAAGCACACTGTCGAGCCCACAGGTGTACTTGGCGCAGTGTCAATGAGCCTATAAAAAGTGCAACAAACTGAGGAGGAGGCGAAATACCATTGACAACAGGCCGGACAAATAGCTCACAATGCTTCAATGGGGATCACAAGCAGCACAAGCCGGTGCACTGGCATAGGAAAGAACTAAAAAAGGCCAAACAAGGAGAAAAAAAAACATTTGGCATCAGCGAGCATGGGAGGTCACTGTATATAAAGTCGGTCGGAGCAAAACTGTTTTTCATAAACCCCCTCTCAATTTTTTTTAAACTCATTCCTCACTCCGCCGCTGTCATTAAAACAGTTGCACGAGGTGTGCATTTCTAGAGCAGCTGTTTTTCTTATGAAGGCAAACAAAATTGCCTTCGTGCGCAAAGTCTTAGACAACATTATTGCACCAACTGGTTTAATTAGCCGATAGTCTGCAACTACGGTATGCATTACAGCTCAAGTATGGCTTCCGTGCATTAACCTACAAATTTTAACTGCTGTACGGAAAAGAAAGCAAGCTTCTTAAATATATGTGCTGACAGCAATGTAAACTTAAAATTCCTTATAACAGAGCTAGAAATTCTTTCAGAGCTAAAATGCAGTGCTGAATGATGCAAGGCACCACGAAGTACTGTCATATATGTACACGCAAAGAAAAAAGTTTAGCAGTGTCAGTAACTCTTCATAAAACTTTTCTTTGTGCCCTTTGGCAGGGCATGAGCAACAAAATGTCACTGAATTGCTCCACAACAATCGCTTTCTTCTTGCTGCTCTGCAAGTGCCATGGCTCCAGTCCACCGCTCAAACAGATGAGACACTCTACCCCGCTGACCACGAACAGAAGTTCTTGGCTCGCTCCAGGGACACACCACCAGTGGTACCAATCTGCACCAAGTTTGTTGCTACCTGGCTTGTGGCTCCCTGCTGGCAAAAGAAAAAAAAAAATGTGCAGTGAGAGTTAGACAAGGGATTGCAGGGAAAAAAAATCAATTTCTCCTTTTAAATGATTGCAGGACACACCACACTTCGATTTCACGTATGCATTAGCAAACACACATGCACTCCTTAATGGAGGCTTCATGTCAATGAGGCATGGGTGACATAACATTGCCCCTTTGGAAGGGAGGTGTGTTCTCTTCATCTTGCTGGATGGCATGGCCAGCATGACAAGGATGGCAAGACCCGAGGGAAGGAATGATGATGTGGAACAGAAACAGCGGCATTCTACTTATTCGTAACTGTCGCACATAAGAAGCTGCACCACTTCATGACTCTTACATTAGTGAGGTCCACATCTTCTTGTAAGCACAGTCGTGATCCCGCCCATTGTTCCCCACCCTCTCCTTAGCGGGCTGCGGCTCCTCCCCCGAGTTAGTGGCGGCTTTGACGGTGTGTAGTGATGCAAGTAGTACGGATAAATTTTAGCCCAAGCTTGGTAGCTGCCCTACCTTATCGAATCGCATCTGTTATTTTGTCGAACTGTGGAGTCAATGGGCATGGAACAAAAAAGTGACGTGCAAGACAGAAAAAAAGAGAGTAACAATGTTAGACCACACAGAAAACACAGTGCAGTAGAAACAAAGGACAAGGTGAGGCTGGGGCAAGAGCTAACTTTCGACAAATGCTTTATTGCAGGACCTGCACTTATAAAAACATCTGGCTCATAATAGTTGAGAAAGAAAGGAAAACATCAAAACGAACAACGAAATATGAGACAAAAACCACCACGCGCCGCCTACACCAAAAAATAAATCTCTAGCTTTCATAAAGCCATAGATGGTCTATTGATGCATTGATCACCGGAACTCGCCATCTCAGCTGCTTCCAGAAGTTCTTTCGTCAGTCCAGACTGGTGGTAATGCAAAGCAATCATCTCGTCGTGCAGGGGATAACACGGGTACCCCGATACGCACTTTTTACAATGGGCAGCCAGCTGGCCATCAGTGGCAACGCTGCTTACTTTATTCTTGTACTCTTAAATGGACATTCAAATATCTGCTTGTTTGGCCAGTATAGTCGCTGCCACATGAGAGTGAAATTTTGTAGACAGCATGATGCCCACAGCGTACCAGCTTAGAGCAGACCGGTTTTTGCACACGCGTTAGGCAGGTTAACCTGCACAAGCCCAAAAGCCTGTTCGGGGCTGTGAACAAGACATTGATCCCACTAACAGCCACCTAGCTGCCCATTGTAAAATGTGTGTATCGGGAAACCTTTGTTATCCCATGTACGACCGGACAATTGTTTTTCATTACCACTGCTCTGGGCTGACGAGAAACTTGTGCAAGCAAGTGAGATAGCATGTTCTGGTGATCAGTGTGTCCGTAGACTGTCTGTGGCTTTATCAAAGCCAGAGCTTGATTTCTTGGTGTAGGCGGCATGTGGCGGATTTCGTCTCATCTTTTGTTGTTTATTTATTTTTTTATTTCCTCCTCTTACGAGCCAGGTGTCTTTATATGTGCTGGCCCTGCAATAAAGCATTTGTTGAAACCTTGCACTTGTCCCGTCCTCGACTTATTCTGTTTTTACTGCGCTATGTTTCTCGTGAGAGTATGAACCAACACGCCCAAACATTTTCCCTTCTGCTGGACAGCATCCAGGGCATAACAAAAGTTCACAGAGCGAAAGAATGTTAAGTGAGCAAACGAGCTTTTCTAGGCAATGCCCAGGGGCGTCGAGTATGCTAGATACAGCAGTTGCTGCAAGAACGAATGGAGAGTGCAGTAACTGCACAGAGACGGCAGTAAGAGGAGGAGGCTAGGGTATATATAGTCAGGATCCAGCTTACATGGCCTTATCGTCTGGTGGTAGGGCAGTGTATCGCCTTTATCACCTTCCAATAGTTTCAGGGAGAGAGGCCATGTAATTCAGCTGATATTAGTGCTCATTATCACGCTTTTAGAACTTCGCAGAGTAAACAATGCCAAGGTCATCATGAAGTGTTGAACCCAGAATAATGGCTCAACTAGTTGCACAAAACAAGATAAGTAACAGCCACTAAGCAGTGCTTAGTGACTGTTCGAGCGCTACCACATCGATTCACATAAGGTAAACAAATTTTTCTCATCCGGCATGCATTGCATTCTGTAAGCATATATGCTGGTGCATGTATATATGTGTGCCAGCATATGTTGTATACATATGACTAGTGGCATAGGCAAGATACATAAACTTGTGTATAGCTTGAGCCAATGCATTTTGGCCTTGGCAACTACAACACCACCTGAAGGTAAGGCTAGCCAGATGAAATTGTGGTGGAGGAACTCCTGACGTTTGTACTGTGGATACAGGAAAATTTTGATATAGTCAGGTACACATCACATTTTCTGATAAAATGTGGCACTCCCCAGCATTCAGCTGAGCGACAGTGGAGTGCTGGTACTGGATGAATTGCATGGACATTGGAACGTAACGAAACCCTGCAGTGTATGAGCATAGCATTCCAGGTTACTCCATGTGAAGTAACACGTGATAGCTTAAGCAAAAAGCACCATATTCGTTTGGTCGTGGAAGTCAACCAATGTGTGAGCAAGGTGCTCACTGCATGTTCCAAAACATGCAAACGTCTATTGCAGTCTCGTCCTGTCTATTATGTTCGGCTATTATGCACGCTTTCAGTGTTTAATGAACTTCTTATTTTCGCTACACACGCCCATTGAACGTCCGCACCACAACCAGCTGCGCCACCGATGCAGTGAGCAATTTTTGCGAGTGTCGCCCTCGCCTTACCGCGGTCCAATAGGATCATACGTTAACACTAATTTACTCGTAAATTTTAACCCCATAAAAATCATATTTAATCAAATTTAAATGTTTAGAGAATAATATTCGATCACTGACTGATTCGCACAATCGTTACTCGCAAGACATCCAATCGTCATCGCATCGTCACTGCAAGTTCTTGATCCGAATATCGGCACATCATCGTAACGGTCATTCTACGTAGTTTTTAACGAAATCGATGCCACAAGGCAAGTTACACTGACTGCAAATCATGCCTGAACATCCAAGGAGTACTATAAAAACAAGGGCGCAACAGCAAACAGTAGGGCTCTTTAATTTCCAGTCTCGGACTCGCCGCGGACTCCCCGATAAGCAGTCCGGCATTCGATTTTCCCATGTATCCCTATGACTTCGGGGAATCCTCGGACTACCCGCGGACTACCCACGGTGAGTCCGAGACTGTGAATCGAAGAGCCCCAATGAAGCAACCAAGTTACAGCCACGGGACGTGCGACAACGCCGGTAAGCAGTTCGGCCTCTTCCACTGGCTAATATTAGTACTTTACACAGGTTAACTGTACAGAACCGCTAGGCTCCGAAGCTTTTCCGGCTTCGGGTGCGTCACGTAAGCTCAAAAACAGCGTAATATAGACCGTAGCTAATGAATAAGCGGTATTTGAGTTCGATAACTCAATTGCCGTAAGCATACATGGGCGCCGCCATCTTGAATGTTTGTTTACATCAATGTTACCAGACCAGCATCGACATTCCGCTAAATTTAGCGGCCACTTACAGTTATTGCGATCTGAGTACTCGTTAAGCTTCAAAAGAAAGCAAATATGAAATGGTAATTGAGAAAGCCAAAATATCACGGTATTAATCCACAAAAACGCGAAATCCGCTGTAGCAAATCATGATGCATGAATGTGCTTGTAGCAGAAGCAACAGCATGGTAGATTGGCGGCAAATTTTAAATGCATACAAGCAGATTTGTATACAGTGTTCGACCTAATCTCTTGTTAAGTATTGGTGACAACATATTGTTAATTAGGTACGCTGTCTTTCGGTGGGTAAGCGCGCTTTTTTCCGTCATGCCGCTGCTGCTGACTGTGTGGCTTGCTGCTAGTTTTCTTTCAAGAAAGCCCCGCATTTATACGTTCCTTTCTGTGTGACCAGCCATTGGTAACAGACACGTTTTCACTGTCTTTTTCATGTGGTGCAAGCTATGTTCCATCAGGTGTATGTGACACCTGAGGTAAGCTTCCACAAATTTCTGCATTCTCCAAACGGGTGAAATAGAACAAGCTATGAATCTGACAAAAAAAAAAAAAAAAAAAAAAAAACAAGAAAAGCGGCGGGCAACCAAGAATACCTTGTTTTTTTTTTCTTTTGGTTCAGAAACAGCGATTTCTTGTGTATGGTTGGAGTATTGTTGGAAAAATACACTGGCACACTGGAGTCCAGCCTGATGATACCTTTGCCCTCTGTGCATATAAAGCTGAAGTATCATTCGAAAACTCGGAATGCAAAATAAATGTGCTGAATACTGTCGGCAGACCAAGTGTGTTTTGTTCTTCAATTGCAGTGAGCTGTTTACGGTGTGTGATTTTGAGATTATTGGTAGCAGCATATCTGCATTGGGTGCGCTAAAAGTAAACATGATACAAAACTAAGATACTGCAAACTTTTCTGAACACTGCGCTACGAATAATCATCAAAGAAAAAAAGACGCCTCAAGAATACGATACTCCCTAATGCAAAATTGGAGCGCAGTGCGAACTGCAGTCTTCTCGGTGACAGCGTGTAGCTGCTGTGTCTCAGGAAGTGATCGTGTCATCAGTGAACACACGACGCAGACGCTACTCTGGCGTTTTCTCACAGCGCCTCGGTGCCACTGAGCATGTCTCGCGTGGCCTCTGCGTACTGCCCTCCCTTTCACACTTTCATTTTACTTTCCTCCTCCGCCTTCCTGCTTGCTCTATCTCATTGATCTCCAGTGCCCTCTTCTTCATTCGGTTACAACAAAGTCGACGGCCACACGAAACCACAGGAGTCAAGCGGGCACTTAATTTCGACCTCTTGAAAACACCATTTCCGTATAGTCTGCTGAAAAAGAAAGCAAGATGCAAAATACAACGGCTGAAATACGCGTGTGGACGCCGCAAGCAGTCAGCAAAAACCGGCGATTTTGAAACCGAAATCGAGGAGAGCGTGGCCATTAAAATGACATTGCAGCCATCCAGCGAGCGGCCGGACGGTGTACGGGGCAGCAAACGGGTGAAGTGTTCGCAGCAGAGCTTGACCGGTTCTCTAGCTGCATGGCTGGCCAGAGGAAGAAGCCACCGTCAGCTGGAGCGTCACAGGCGTGTCATGGCTGTTTACGCAATCTGCCGGCAGGTGCAGCGTGGTCTACGGCGGAGCTTTTTTAAACGCTTCTGACTGATTAACGAGGCAGTTCACGGGGCTACCACTCGTGTCCCAGCTGATGTGGGGGTACTTACTAGACATTAAAATAAATTTGGTCGAGGTGAAATTTGAGTGCCGTTGGCCACTTAAGAGGTGTGCTCTAAAAAAGAAATGGCAAGCAGACTGCCTTAGCAAGCTGCGTTGCAAGAAATTATTTCTGTAGCTGAACAGTTCTGAAATTTGGTTGCTTCTGAAGTTTGTTCAATCTATCCCAGTCAGGAAGAGTATGATATACAGCTGTATAACTCCAGCCCTTTTTCATTTTTAAGAAGTGTTTTTCTCTGTTTTTCCTTACATTTCTTTTTTGCTGCTGCAGCAGCGCTGGGAGCATGAGCATGCAAGACAGAATGTAAAAAGTGGTATGGTCACGACACCTTTCACTTGCATTACAAATTTCCTGATCCACTTTACTCGAAGTAGTAGAATAATTAAGTGAAGTATCAGTTTTACAGTTAAAAAATGGGTAAAAGAAGTAAGTCCACCACGGGTATAAACATTTAAAAAAATGAGATGTCTATTTATATGTTGTATTAGCTGGCGCAGAATCTAGCAGTGCACCCGATGTCGAACCATATTCCATACCGAGACACGGTGCTAGTAACTATAATACCTTCGACAAACATCACGTAAACTGATAGGTTCGCCTGGTGCACTGTCGAGGCACGAGTCATGAGGGCCCCAGACAGCTCCGATGAATACCACGCAATCTGATGGCTTCAGCTGGGAGGCTATGGAGCCCTGCAGTGTTGTGGAGCCACCAAGGACTTGCTTTCGTTTTGTATGTTATTTCTCCTTGTAAGCCATGCTCCATGTGTACCCAGGGATTATAGTGGCTCTTCACTGCTTATAACACTAAATATTTATCCTCATGGAGCAGATAAAGTTTGCAGCTCATTAATAGAGAAATAAAAGTTGGCTCTGCCACATGACATGCAAACTTCCAAGCTTCACTGCATGGCATTTTCTTTAGTGTTAGCTTTTTTGGCACGACGCCGAAGCCATGCAAGAAAGCCTACACAAAAGCCTTGCACAAGAGTGGAACTCTGGCAGCCAATGTTGGCTGAGGTGCAACGCTACCTGGGCAAAATTTATAAACTGGAAAGAAGTTTCCCATCAATATGGTGATATGAGTGAGAAATCAAGGTTTATTACTTGCTGGAAATGCTTGCATTAAAGTAAAGGTCATACCAACTACTAACGTACCTAACGTCTTTTCAATGCCTGGAGCAAGCCATTCAAATGCAGTCGACTCTTGATCATCACCTAATTGGAATTTTCGGGTAATTGGAAGCAATGCTCAGGTCCCACCAATGTTACATTCAATTCAGTAGAAGAAATTGCTTGGTAATTTAAAACTGAAACCCAATTTTTTGATTAATTGAAAGTTATTTCGAATAAAAAGCATCAAGGTGAACTTCACATCTTGATAAAATTGGAAATTTTAAAGCGTCAAAACACCGCCGTGTCCTGCAATGTTGGCACCATCACAACCGAGGCAGCGCATAGCTGATAAAGCAGCTGGTCACCTGAGACTTGTGCCAGTGTAAGCATCTCTCTTTTGAGGCCCTCAACCTTCTTTGTTGCGCACAGCTCCGTGTAACAGTTTGCGGGGTGAAAGCTTCAGGCTTCAATTTTAACCACAAGTCTGAACTATCACGGCAAGCTGTGTCACATTCGAATAGGCAACAAAACAAAACCAAGAAGATAAGACTGTTGCGGACCAATAGCAATGCGCTTATTGTGCCTTCTGTTTTTTCGTTGCGGACTTTGTACTAATGGTAGCCAACTGTATAATTTCTCTGGTCACAACATGTTGAGGAAACCGCATTTTCCACGGCAGGGTGTGCCAAATTCCATTCGGCTGCCTTGCCATACTGTCTTAATCTTTTAAGGGGCAACCACACGCAGCGACGTGAAAACTAACTCAATGGGTACACCAAACAGATAGCACGAGTGACAGCAACAAGTGAAAACAATGATCAAACTGCCGCCAATGCCCTGCGTTGTCGTCGTTCGTCGCTGCTGCTCACTTGTGGGCTGCTTCTGTCCAGCAAAAAGCAAGCGGCGGCATCAGCCCGTCGCCTTCTGCTGTCGACTCCCTTAGCAACATGCTTATAAACATTTTCGCTTGTCACCGTCATCCACACTACCAGTTTGCTGTACCCATTGAGTTACGTTTTGCCGTCGCTGCATGTGGTTGCCGTTTACTTGCCATTTTTTGTACCATTTTCCTATCGATACATAAACAATCTAATGCCTCAGGTCCTGACGACTGCCTGTGTATTTTATGCACAGTTCGAAATTTCCTGTTTGCACATCTCTAGTTAATATGTTATGCAAGATTAAATGAATGAACAAGCTGACCAATTGTTCAAACTTTCTAGGGAATGTGAGAGCAGTTGAAAAAACGAATGTACACAGAGAACGAAATCTCACTGGTAATAATCGTGTGTAGAAACCAGGGTCGGAGCAAAAAAAGAAATGCCAAAAGCAGATATCTAACGCACAGTAAATGCCCACAACGAAGTAACTTGTGATGCTTCCATGTGAAGGAAGAGAAAGAGCAGGCTCAGAGGAGGTTGGCACTGGACAACTTCTTCTGAGCCTGCTCTTTCACCTCCTTCACATGGAAGCATCACAAGTTTCTCCGTTGTGGGCATCAATTTCCTGACTACCTGTGATTTTGTACCCCTTCTCTCTCTTCTACCGTCTAATCTTTTCTTCATATGCTGCATGGCCAAAATATGAAGTAAAAAAAAAGAGGTTAGCAGAGGGTAGTACATGAAAATTCTAGTTGAAAGCTGTAGGATAAAGCGAACAGCAATAGGGATCCTGCGGTTATTGCCATTTTAACCTCTCGTCACGGCAAACAAAAAGTCAGAAAAATCAGATGGTGAATGGCTTCAGCATATTAAGTTTCAGATGTCGTTATACAGTGGCACAATAGGGTGGACGGCAGCGCCACTGACGTGTCTGAATGATTGGACAATCTAAAAAATCAGACTGTGACTGTGTACAGGTGCCGTCATAAGTAATTGGAGCACAGGAGCTGTGGCCGAACTGTATCGGAGCGCCGTGTAGCTGCACCGGCGGTAAATGAAAGGACGAAAAGACGCATGCGCGCCTGCCGACGGCGATGGCCCATCTATACCTCTCAAACCCCTTTTTAAATTTGGCTTCGAGTATTGCTCGCAGCACAGTGCCGCTCTCGGCGACGGCGCTGATAGCAGAGACGATTCTGGCAGCGTCTCTGGCACACTTCCAGCTGCCGGAGAAGCGGCGCGCTGTCACGGGAATTTGTAGTGAGTTTTTCGTTCAAATATTTTTACGTGTGCACGCTATCAGCGCTCTCGCCGAGACCAGTATGCTGCGAACAATGCTTGAAGCCAGGTTAAAAAAAAGTGGTTTGAGAAGTACAGATGGGCTATCGCCGTCGGCAGGCGCGCATGCGTGTTCTCGTGCTTTCATTTACCGCCGGTGCAGCTACACGGCGCTCCGATACAATTCGGCCGCAGCTCCCGTGCTCCACTTATGACGGCACCTGTACGTAAAGATCGAAGTCAAACATTGCTTTCAGGATTAATTTTTCATCAAAGAATTTGGCATGACCTACTCGTTCGAAAGCACCTTTTGTCGCATGAAAGCTTGCTCACACCTATGACAATGCCACCAAGGAACGAGAGGCCTGAAGAAGACACCACTCAGTGGAGGGGTGTGAGAGAAGAAAACTCTGGGGCAACAAATGGATATGGACAAAGCAAGATAGCAGCAATCGGAAATGCAGCAGGCAGGCCTTAGTTCTTGTTCTACAGTGTACACAAATAGGCTCAGGACGATGACTATAGCATGAGCAATGCGAGAAAAATTCTCGTCTAGTGATGCGAGACTGGCCAAGAAGTGCCCCGTGTTAGCGAAAAGTAGCGATTGCTACCTATTCTTTGATTACCTACGAGACTCCTGGAATTTCGAAACCACACTTGCATTGCTTGAGAAAATTTCTTCTGAAGTGCAATTACGTTAGTAAATTGCAATCTTTAGCAATTCAATAACCTATAAAACGACCATGCTCAGCAACCCTTGTAGTGCGAATATAGCAATTGAAAAAGATAAGCAGCTGCATTACGTACACTCAACACCAACTGTCGGGAATCAAACGTGAGTGTGTTAAGTGGGCCCACCACATGCTACACAGTATTTGTTCATTGAAAGCATCAAGTATCTCTATTGCGCTTTCCCTCCAACAGAATGTCATGACATGCATTCCGTGAAATAAATTCCATCTTCCAACTCCTGCATACAAACGCTGAAAATTCTCCATTCTGTTTAAAAAAAATTAGAACAGAAATTGTGAGGACAGGTGCAAATTGTATCGATATACACACATACACGCACACACACACGCACGCACGCACGCGCGCCACAAATATATGTGGCTCCGCAACAGAAATATACTTGCACTGCACTGTCTACGAAAAACAGGTTCGGGAGCGCAGATTCGGCTAAACACTTACATCCGCAATGAGAACAGTGGCACCCTGTATGCCAAGGCTTGGAGAAGCAGTCTCTTGAGGTAGGTCTGGCTCTTAGAAACGGAGCAGGTCACCGATCAGCGACTCGTACACATGCTGGGACTGTGGTGGAAATCTATCAGCCCCTGTAACGAAAGCGCAGTGAGCGGCGTCTCGATGACACATGATACGAAATAAATATCTCCGAAACATTGCTTGCTTTACATTTGTGCGTGCAATCTAAAACCCCTGTTCTGCTTACTACGGCTGTTAACGTAGTAAGCCTCCATGTAATAACTGTCACTAGTGGTAAGCATAGTGACAGCACAGCAGATTCTAGCCAACAGTTACGCACATGAGCCTGTAAGTTAAAAAAGAAAAACATTACGACACTAGCGTGTGTTTCGGGTGTGCTTTCGCAAGAAATGGCACGTAGCTTATCCACTTTGAAATTAGCCTACACTTCTACCACGAACACTAAAGGCAACTTCACCTTGTGTGTTTTCTTCTCCGTATGAAAAGGGCGATGTGACAAGTCTAAACACTTACCTCCTCACGACCTTGTTGCTACCACCGACGTTGACGGCCACGAAACCGAGCTAGCGAAGTCTCCGACTTTGCGCTGTCGAAGCTGAGGCGCAGACTGACGTGAGGCTCGGTAGGACCCTAGGAACTTCAGTTGGAGTAAAAGCTGCGATTCCAAACCACGAAGGCGCACAGGCCGTCCGGCCGCTAAGTCGAAACGGTGCCGGAGAAGCAGGGAGAAGCACGGCCCGCACGGACGGACCAGCAAGAAATGCGCAAAACAATGTTGTCAGCACGGCCAAAGGCCCTCGATTTTTCAGACCAAAGTTGGAGACGTTTTGAGGCAAAAACGACAGCGTTGCCAGCATAGTTTGGTGCGTTTAGGCCGATTTGGCGGCGGTCGCGGGCGGGTTTTAGTCGGATGCGTTCGGTACGTGCGTGAGCGAGCCGGCGTGCGAAGGGTTGCGCGGGTTGCCTAAACGCTTCCACGGGCGGAAAGTTTCGCTGCATTATAAAATACATTCGAATGTATTCTAAATATGGGGCAGCGGAGGAAGGAGTGTTACCGCTCCTGCGCAGCTCTGTGGTGCAGCAACACAGGGCGGTACAGTTCGACCAAGTTTCTCGCCTTCTCCAAAGACGACAGGTAAGCAAATTAGCTTTGTACAAGTTATAGTGAATTCCTTAAAAGCCGACTGATTGCACTCTTCTGTTTTCAAAATAATTCGCGCATGTAACGTGAAGTTAATGAGACATGTCACTCGTATTGGAGTGGAAACTAATATGCAAATATATCCCAGCTTTGCAGGTACGCAAAGTTTTAGTAGAAGTAAACGCGTCTTTGGCACGCACACACTTGCTCGCAAGATCAATTTGTGGTGGCATTGCCGCTTTTTGATTATTGCCTTAGTAACTGCTGGAACGTCGATTCAGTATACTTATCAAGGTATTTTTTGTTGTTTCGTGCAGCAGGTATGAGTCTAGGTTTGGGCCCCAAGTCGAGGACGGTTTGCGACTTCATTGGACGTTTCCTCCGGTGACTCTCCTCACGACGCACAATGTCATCACGACGCACCTGCTCACAAAGAAGGCAAGCTCAACTGTACGCGCTTCTTGCCTTTCATGGCGTACATACTACCACATCGATTGATGGCGTGGAGGTGCTGCGCCCTAAGCATTTTTTCCTCCCCCGTCTTGCTCCAAAACGTATATTTGCGGCGAAACTACTGCCAAGCGTTGCTTCAGAGCTCCGAAAAATCTGAATTACTCCGCGGTGTTCAATGCAAGTCGATTTTCACATGAAGCAGTGGAAGGCCAAACCGAAATACATGCGTTGTCTGCAGCCGCCATTGCAAGCGTTTCGCTCATTAAAAAATAAATAAAACCAAGTAGCATTGCCGGCTTTGCTGTTCAATCTAAACTGCGCGCCCGCGCCTTGTCATCTCATCGCGAATGGGTTTGGTGTTCCATAGTTCTGAAGTTAGAATGGTCATGCCGTATCGGACAGGATGAGATAAGAGGCGCTGCCCAGACGCGAGTTAGAGGGTAGCTTGTAACAACCTGGCCGATATCTGCGGCTTAAAATACAGGAAAGCTTCTTTTTTTTCTGGGTGTCTTCTCCCCCCCGCCTTCCCTCCCACCCCCGGTAAGCAGACTGTTAATTCACGCGCCAGTAAAAGAAAAGACGGGTGCGTTCGATTTGTGTTCTGTGTTCTACGACGTGCACATGGTTGGGCATTGTTTTTGTACGTAGATATAATCAAGCAAAGAGTGTCTACAGTGCGGTCATTGTGTTGCAACAGTTTTTTATGGCTGCATTTTGTTGGTGTGAACATAATTTCTCGGAAGTGTATGCAGGTTAATGGGCGGGTCAACGCTTTCTTTCAGAGTTTGCGTTAACTCGCCCGAAAGGCAGGGCTTGAAGCATACGTGTGCGTGCTTTCTTTTAACATATAGATTCCCAATTATTGTGTCTCTGAACTGAAACGAATTTTTTTTAATGTCTACAGAACATTCCTGTCTCGAGGTGAGCCCAAAAAATAAGTATACATTGAGTGGAACTTTCAAGTTCTTTTCTTCTCCCGCCGCGGTGTGAGCGAAAAAAAAATCTGTGTAGGGACTAGAACTTTCGAAGTTCTTCTTTCGTAATCAAGTATTGTGTACCTAAATGTGTATTCATGGCTGTAACTTTTGCGCAACTTTAGACGGAGACCGATACAAAAAGGGACTCGAAGACCTGTACCTGTCACCGTGTAAAGTTGCGCAAAAGTTACAGCCATGAATTCAGAATACCAACTAGCCCGCCTAACCGTGTTATTGTGAATGTGTATGTAGCACGTTTTTTCCCTATTGTACAATGTTGTATGCCTAAATTTGCATATGTCATATTTTTGCTTAGTCCGATACTGTGTACATAAAATGTATGTGCAATATATTGGTGTAGTACATGTGTTTTCATGACTTCGAATCAAAGACGTCCTCATATGAATCTTGAATAAATGCATAGCAAAAATAATGTTTGTGTAACACTCCAATTATTATCGCCACAAAGACAACAATTTGACACCAGAAAACGTACTATGACCTACATGTTTTCTTCGTTCAATTATTAAACACGTTACTGCACACATAACAAATGACGGGCGGCGGCCATTTCGAGTCATCGGCGCCGCTCGTCCAACTTTCGCGCCTGGTGCCATTGCCGAGCGGCCCATGAGGCAGCGACCGGCGGCAGACGCGAAAGTTGGACGAGCGCGCCTGGTGCCATTGCCGAGCGGCCCATGAGGCAGCGACCGGCGGCAGACGCGAAAGTTGGACGAGCGTCAGTTTCAGGGGCCGGCGCGCGGCGGCACGGGCTGGCTGCCGCGGGATAAATGACGTCAGCAGCGTCCGCGACGTCAGCAAATGCCCTTTCCCCCTCTCCACTCGTTGCCATGGCGATTAATGCAACGTTTCTCAGAGGCCACGTACTACTAGGGGAGGATTTGGCGCTGCTGGCGCGAATTACGCGGGACCACGGTGGATGCGAGAGAGGCCGCCCCGTGACTGCACTGCACTCACTTTGCACTCACTTTCATTCCATGGACTCCGCTCGGCTCGAACGTCAACGGGCGCTCGCCCGAGAACGGATGCGCCGTCGCCGCGCTGATTCTGCGGTTCGCGCAAGGGAATCTGCAGCTAAACGTCGGCGGCGGGAGGCTAACCCAGAAGTACGTAAGAAAGCAACAGAAGCCAAGCGACGGCAAAGGCAAGCGAATCCCGATCTGGTACGCAAGGAAGCGGAAGCCAGGCGACTGCGAAGGCTAGCGAACCCCGAGCGTCGAAAGAAGGCATCGCACGCTAAACGCCGGAAAGACAACCCAGAACTTCGAAATAAAGAGCCGCAAGTGAAGCGTACGTGGTGGAGGCAAGGAGCCGAACAGAGCCGCGAGCGCCCGGAGTTTCCTTTGACCGAGGGTGCCGCGGATGGCCGCTTCGAGAGAGATGATCTGGCCCTTATTTATGTGTGCATACCGTACTCCGTGGACAAAAGAACCGCAGTTCAACGAAGAGGTCGGCCGTGGCTGTTTGTGAATCTTGAATCAACTGTCATTTGTTTTCAGTAACCGCTCTATCCACTTCAAGCAGCCTATAGGGATCCTGCGCTGGAGCTTTGACTGACAGGTAGCGCCGCCCTAGTGGAGAGCGCCACCATACTTCCGGTAGTACAAGCAGCAGAAGCTCACAACCAAAATGGCTGCAAACGTGAGTGGTAGCGCAACTAGTAGCGACGTGCCCCGCAAAAAGGCCCGTAATCGGAGGTACTGCTGTGTCTACGAATGCCACAACCAAGAAGGGTTTGATGAAAACATCGTCTTCTATACATTCCCGTCGAAGCCGTACGAGGTCGAGCGGCGACAACGCTGGGTTCAGGCGGTCCGACGGACACGGTAAGCAATCGGACTCATCGTTGCGCGTCTGTTGCGCGTCTAAGCGTGAAAAGACAACGCGTTTACGACTATTTATTCCACCGACAGGCCAGACGGAACGCCATGGCAGCCCACTGGGAACACAAGGATATGTAGTACGCATTTCGTGGGCAACGCAACAAGCAACTGTATGCACCACCCTGCGTACGTTCCCACAATTTTCCCGTCTGCGTACCGCCGTGCAAAGCCTTGCGATGCTTCTTCGTCCGTGGAGCGGTTCGAGAGGTAAGCATTTGCTGTCATAAACGAGGCCGTGTATTCGAATTCCGCAGCACAACTCCGCCAGCACCCGGTCGACGTGTATACGTTGTCGGTGCGCGTTGGCGGACGAGTACGGCAATTTCACGACCCTGATTTTGATATCGCGCGTTATGAGTACGCGAGCATATCACAACGCCCATTTTCGGTCCGCGAGACGGAGTGTCGCAATGGCAGCAGCGGGTCTCGCGAGCGCGGTAGCTGCAAAGCGCACTGCAGGGAATTAACGGAGTCTCGGGCAGGAAGGGGGGGAGATTTCACGACGTCTGCGAGGCGTCAGTCCACCTTATTTAGTGTCGCGCTGCTGTGCTAGTGCCGCCCCCCCCCCCCCATCCGTCTTTTTTGTTGTTGTTCCCCGGAATTCCCTGTTGCAACTACGAAGCCCCTGCAATTGAACTACGATGATATTAACACATTTAGTTAATCACTTGGCCTTGCAGGTGTGTACACCACGCCTTCAAAACTGTTCTTAGACCATATAATGAACTTGGGAGCGTTTGTTCTTTTCAGTTTGCCTTTTTTTTTTTCATGATTCAATAAATCTTTTCCGTCTACTTGTACAGGTGGACAACACGTGCTCAGAGCAGCGCAAACCCAGCACATCCTACAGTGGTTGTCAAAGACGGAAATGGGAACGGCTTGCATCATAGCTCCCCTGACGACATGGACGTGGAAATTCCCATGGTTAGTGAAACAATAATCGGTACATACTTTGCCAGTTTTGTATTACTAGCCAAATTATTTGTATTCTGTGCTCCTTGAAATTTTCCAGGAAGCTGCAAAAGACACGTCCGAGCAGCTGCAACCACTGGACCTGTCCAAACAGCGTGGCCGGAACGCACCACCGGCAACCAAAGCCCTGCCGGAAAACTCAGCAGGGCTGACCGCCCACTCTGTAAGTCTTAGATTGTGCACTTTCTCACCCCCCAGAATGAGAGTTCGGTTTATTGTCAAAGTTATCTGATTGTGCTATGCTATGTTGTTTTTAGGGCAAAATTGATGAACACCAAGGAAATGTGGCCTGTAAAGCTACCAGCGGCACTGCTGACACATTTGAAGCCGGGTCCCTGATGGCACGCAACCTAGTCGTGCTTCATCGTGCTGTAGGGCCCGATACGAGGGTGTGCTACTTTGGAGGCTATGATGCCGTCTGCCGTTTACCAGGAGGGATTCGGCACCTCTGCGGGGTAGACGACAATGTCTTCGCCCTTCTGCTGAGTTTGTTTCCGGACGTCCGGGAAAAAACAAGTGATGTCAGCCTCCCGAACAAGCTCATAATTTTTCTTTTCAAAATGAAACATGGCCTACCATTCAGCGCCATGGCTGTACTGTTTGGCATACATGAAACCACTGCCGCCAGAATTTTTCATGCTGTTTTAGGTACTCTTGCTTATGCAACCAGTGGGTGGATATACAGGCTGGACAGGTATGTCACTCAGAAAACCTTGCCAGACTGTTTTAAGGTAAACTACCCAAAGTGCACCCTCATTGTTGACTGCACAGAAGTGCGAACAGAATCGCCCTCTGAAGTGAGGCAGCAGCATGTGCTGTTTTCCACTTACAAGAACGGGTTCACCCTGAAGTTCTTGGTAGCGATTGCCCCGTCTGGCTTTATCGTATTCAAGTCAAAAGCGTACGGAGGCCGCTGCACAGACACGCACGTTGTGGTGAACTCGGGGTTTTTGGAAGTGGTTGAAGAAGGTGACGTCATCCTGGCAGACAAGGGCTTTCCAGGCATTAGGGCAGGTGTATCAGGAAAGAGTGGTGTTTTAATAATGCCGCCTTTCTCAGCAGGCAGCCAGCAATTTTCAGAGGCTGATACCAGCAAAACTTATGAGATTGCTCAGGTCAGGATTCACGTTGAACGTGTGATCCAGCGCATAAAAACACATGGCATTTTCCAGCACCGGTTCCCCATTAGTCTGATTCCTGCGGCTACTCAGATTTTTCACATGGCCTGTGTGTTAGCCAACTTGCAGAATCCTGTAATAAAAGCTGACACACCAAGTTGAACGCATGCCCCTTTATTTCAGTGAAGCTGCCATGCTATACCCCCTCTTTACACGATATCGTGCGCTGACACCTTAAAGGAACAAAAAAAAGTTATCCAGCGTTTAGTCTGACGTAAAGATCACACAGCTGCTTATGTCACAAATTGATTTGATTGTGGGTTTTTTTTCTCGATTTGTTCATTGTCTTGATGGTTCCACCGTACGTTGTTATGACGCGTGCGAAGCACAGCTATAGGAATGCTATACTGTTATTTATTTGTGTTGGCGTGTGTTCTGGTGGGCCATGGAATGCACGAGTGGGGCTCGCCCTGTGGTTGCTTGGTGCGTGGATGGTGTTCCTGTTACCTTGTTGCGTTTAATGCCAGTGTTGTGAAGTATAGCATGTTGGTGTGTTGCAGGTGCTATTTTTGGGGGTTCCTTTCGTATTGTTGTTTAATATAGCACACAGCCAGTGTTGTACACACAGATAGTGTAAGGACAACCTTGTTGGTAGGGCAGTGTTAAGTTTGTAGCAGCTCACTTCATTACAAAGCTCTGCCACTAGTGTCTTTCTTTTTTTTTCATTGCTTTCTTCGTTGTGTGTCGACCGTGCCACCATATTTGACAGGATGGAAAGTTGGGCGAGTTGGGAAGGTTTGGAAAGCGCAGCTGTAGGAACACTTTTTTACTCTGAAGTTTTCTTACGATGCCAGTATGTCGCAGCAACTATAATTGGAACAATTGGAGATACGCCGGTCAAGAGTCATACAGCAGATGTGTTCGGGACGTGATAATTTACGTTTCCACTCGTCTTCAGTGAGGCCCACATGGTGTCTCGCCTTGCCTGTTTTGCGGTTGAGAGGTTTGGAGGAGGGGAGCGTTAGAGATTGTCATGGGCGGCTGGCTGTTACTCAGAAGGAAAGAGGTATGACTTGGAATCCTTCCTTCCTGGTGTAGTGAGAATCCGTTTCCTCAGGTACACTGTCGTGGCGGTCTGAGTTTGACACAACACGGCAAGAGCTTGTTAAGGGTTTTTTCCCCCGCTTGTTCGTTGCAACTGTAGTTCCGGAATTGTGATTGCACGTTTACATGGAAATGCCAATGCAGCATGTGGAATGTAGGTCACATGCCTATGTGTGAACACTGCCTTGAGTGGCCAGAAGTGCATGATTTTGAGGTCCATTCTCCCTCTCAGTTCTACCCCCTTTGGGGGCGTGCTTTTTTCAAATGAAAGCAAGATGTTTGATGTGTGGAGGAGAGGAGAGAGAGAGCCTTGCTTGGTGCAGGTCCTGATTCCACTTTGATGTGCATTGTATGCTTTTCAGTTCTCATAAATGTTGTAAACGTATTGGAGTAGACTGCCATCTGCCGCTGATCAACAAGCCAGGATCGATTCGCCGATCCCCCTATCATCACAATTGACTGTAACTGGCGACAATATTTGTTTCATTGCTGTTGGCGTTTTTTGTGTTCATAAGCTACTGCTGCTGAGTGGTATATTTGTATTCTGCCAATATAGGCAAACTTGCTTTTACCCTTTAATGTCTCTTCCCAATCATTCTAATCTTCTCTGAGACAGTGTGTGGGGAGAAAGCTATATGTGAACCATTACAATATTCGTTATTAAGGTGTGGGCAGTCAGTAGGACAGCTCCATTCCACAGCACTACCTTTATAGCACGGTTCCAATGCTGTGGGAGCAAGAAATAGCAGGCTGAGCTTGCAATTTGAGGAGATGAAAACATTTATTTACACTTCCAGTGCTTTTAGTGCACCAGCTGTTTCAGGTAGTAGGAACAGTAGAAATGTTGCAGTTGAGGAATGGTTGCCGCCAAAAATGCCTCGTCTCTCTCAACGACGATGGTGACGCTTTGTTTTGAACTGTATACAAAGAAAAAGCAATCTTTGGTGTTGGTCACATACATGGCCACCTGTACTTGGCAGTAATACGCGTGATTCTTGCGCAGTTTCAGGCAGCCATCTTCATAGATAATGTAGTCAACGAAGCTGTGACACAGCTCGGCATCAACTATGGCCGCATCCTTTCGAGTAAAGGGGCACTTGATTTCGAGCAGTGTCACCCCGTTGGTTGTCTTGAAGAGCCCATCCGGGCTGGCCGAAAGCCACGGCTGCTGAGTGTGAACGACAAGGCCGACCTGCAAGTTTTAGTTTTCATTAGCAACCCCAAGGGCAGACGGCAAACTCTTGGGTGACTATATCATATCGATGGTGATAGATGCTAGCTTTCTGCTACTTGATTACAAAACCAGTACTTCACTTTGCAGCAACCAAATATTGCCCCAAGATAGTCAATGTGTTCACAATAAAGGCAGACTGCTGTATTCTAGCTAAATATGAACAAAAATGCTTAGCAATTCCTTCAGATGCATTAGAAACTGATACTAGACGTAACAGCACAATACCTGGGTCACACTGGTGCCAATTTTTTTTTCGAAGTCCATCCGGGCCTGAGCTTCCATTTCTAGTCCTGAAACAAACCAAAAGGAAAAGGTTTGTTTATTTGACAATCCATGGGGCTGGTGTTAGGGCACTTGCCCTGTAGGGAGAATTCCTAGTCCAGGATGCCCTCCCTCTCAAATTGACTGGCCCCATGATTTTCAAGAACTCGACACGTTTCAATACCAACTTTTTGAAACTGGCCTCACCTTGGAGGGAGAGAATGGGGGGGGGGGGGGGGGGGGGGGGGAGAGAAACCTGTCACCAAACTACACCCTTTAGGGGCTGCACCATTTGTATTTTCAAACATGAATTTCTGTTGCAAGCCAATTAATAAAGTCTTTTGCTTATACAAATAGTCGTGAAAAACTGTCACCACCAGTGCACACAGCATTGTCTTTTTTGCCTTCATTACGTCTCTAACATTAAAGGTAAGTTCATTTTTGCAGTAAAGTAATAGTTCTTACCGTATACAATGGAGTCAACCCTAGGCACGTTAGAGTTTCGAAGTTGTTGTGCCAGGGTATCGAACGACCGCTTCCTCGATATAATGCGGTGTGCAGTCGAGCTCGTTATGCGCAACGACCTCTCCTTGTGCCATCTGTAAACAAAATGCCCACAAGATGTATTTCCACAGCAATGATAAGTGTGTGATCATGCATTAAATAGAAGAAACACTGGTTTGTGTTCTTTTGTTACGAACCGAGCACATTTTCCTTGAGTTATGGTTTCTGCAGCAATCACTTCCGCTTGCACCTGGCTGCATGCCACCTCTGTTTCAAAGAACTTCTTTTCCTCTGCAGTCAACGCAAGGCTGCCTGCACTTGGGCAAATCTGGCTTCCTAGGTGTGTTCCATACAGAGGGAAACTGTCGTCCCGAAGCAGCACTTCTTTCACTGAACACAAATCGGCATTGAAAGCTGCCTGTGCGCATAAATTTTCTAGAACGTCGTGCACAGCACGCTCGCTTTCTCCTTGGAGCTCCACCCTGAGTGCTGTGTTCATGCTGCAGCTGACATCTGGAAAATGTTGCAGCACGTAGCCAGGCTCGCATTGTCTCGGCCGCTTCCCGCCAACATAAGTTGGTTTGTACTCTGCAAAAGACAAGAGTAGCAAGTCTTAGACGCTGCTTTGTTATTTCGGAACTACTAATTCACACGCACTAAAGGAAGTCTCAGTAACCGAACTAGCACATCCAAGCATGCACCTACTGCCGGTTGTTAAGCAAGCAGTAGTAGCGGAGCTTCCCTTCGTGCATGTGTGATGAAGGCATCACCTTAGGAAGCTAAACGGGGACCAAGTGCACCGCGGCAAGCTTTTCGGTCTACGCTGGGACCGTTTTTTTTTTTTTTTTTTTTTGCGCTGAAGCCTAATTCCCAGCTCACATTCACAAATTCACCCGCTCACATTCACAAACACACACTAACCGCCGAACAGGTCTTCGATGGACTCTTTTTTCGAGGTGTCAGGTTTCGAAGTCCTGCGCCCCCAGGCCTGGGGAAGATCCGTTGACGACGGCCGGTCTGTGTTCAGAAAAACCACCACGGCGGCTACGTGCTTGCAACGGCCGCCAAGGCCAGCCTTGCAACTGCAGGTCGCGCTGACTATTTTTCTTTCTGACGACAGCTAGAGAAAAAAAAAAAAAACATAGCAGACTTACATTATTATGCAGCGCTCTTTCGTTAATTTCCAAGAGAGGAAGAGAAAGAGAAAGTCATCAGCCAATAAATAACTGCAAGGAGCGACAAGCGAGAAAACGGCAGAAAGACAACACAAAAGAAGCTCTGCCGTTTTAATTTTCTGATTGACAACCCGAAAACCAATATTAAAAACTACTCACCTGGATTGCGACATCGTAGGACATGTCCTTCACCTGCGAATTGCACTTCGCAGTCACACGAGAACTGCGAGGACCGCCTGCCTCGTGGGGATCGCTTTCCTCCGCGTTGTACACGTAACTTGCTGTGCACAGCTTGCGGCCTTTAGACAGCAAGCTTTCTCTTAAAAACTCTTCGGGTGAATTTACCCTAGCAAACCCATACCGTAAAACCACCGGCGGCATTGTCCTCCAGCAAACACAGCACGAAACGAAGCCAAAGCGGAACCGTGGGCACGTATGAGCAGGCGCGGATCGGACGATCGGCTGCTTCCGTACTACTTGGTGTTTCTGCGCCTCTCCCCTTGGTGGCGCTCAGTGCACGACGTTCGGAGCGCCTCCTAGCCAGCGCAGGATCCCTATGTACGAAATGTAATCTTTGCAGGGGCCATATGAACACAAAGTCCAACTTTAATTTGAAAGAACTAGGCTACGGTACCTCACTCGGCCGCAGCTACGAGAAGTGTTGAAATTTTTTTCAAATTTAGCGCCACATTGATGTGGTATGGATAGGAGTGACGTCATATGGGACAACAATGGGGCTCTTCAATTTACAGTCTCGGACTCACCGCGGACTCCCCGAGAAGCAGTCCGGCATTCGATTTTCCATGTATCCCTATGGCTTCGGGGAATCCTCGGACTACCCGCGGACTATCCGCGGTGAGTCCGAGAGTGCAAATCGAAGAGCCCCACTGAAAGCATAATTTTCACTGCACGTTAGCAATCGAGTGACGGGATCAAACAGAACTAGAGGCCCCAGTACAGTAATAGAGTCGTGTGTCTTGGCAATTGTTTAAATTGGGCACAAATTGCGCAAGTTGCCGGTAAGGTAGTAAGGGAGTCACAACTGTTTCGCCTATGTTCTTTAAAATATCTCCATTATTTTTTCGATGTTCGCGATAAACCTATTATCATTGTTATCAGGACAAAGCAGTGTTTCTAATTAACCAAATTTGCATTTTGTCTGGATGGCCCCTTTAAGGCATTCATTGTTTGAACAAGGAAGGGCAGTCTTGCCCTCTGCATGACACTCGCACAGCCCTTGCAAATGCTGTAATGTGTGGTGCGACGGTCATTGTGAGCAAAACTGTAGGAACAGGATCACTTACCATTCCTTACAGGAACAGCAAAATTCTTATCATACTAATGTGTCCATACCAAGTTACAAAATGAAAGGACACCAGGGTAATATGGAGGTGGGTCATTAGTCCTGGAAAAACGACTCATTCGTATTGAGCTTCGCATTGCTGACCACTCCAGCAACTGTGCCAAGACTTGGGACCCTGCCCTCTTGCACAGCCCCTGCCAGACCTCAATTTATGCTCTGGAGACATTTCATGTGCTAAACATTGTATAGCCAACACGGATGTTAACGGTTCGTTTGAGTTTGTGCTTCACGCAATTCTATTTTTGTCTTCTTCTTCTTCTCAGGTTCAATGCTTTTGGAACTTACCCCTGCTGCGGAGCATGTACCACCACATTTGGTCAGGAAAGGCAATTCGCTCACACAGTGCAAGGTGCCAGTGGTGTCCAAGTCCTCGCAGGCCGACTTTAAGCCCAGATCGAGAAGTGTGGGAGTACAGGCGCAACAGGGAAAGAAGATACCAGCAAGTGAGTGGTTTTGACTATTTACTGGTCAGTACAAAACATAGCTGTATTTTTTTTTCTTCAAGTGACTTATTAAAAGACTGTGTGGCCAAACTGGCTATAAATGAAAGCACCCGGCTGAAACTGGATACCTTGCGAAACTAGGAGCTTCATTTTTTTTTTTTTTTGGTAGGAACATGTGCCTTGAGTGCAACTGTACTGTTATCTGAGTTTTTTTATTTTGGCATGTGTTTCAGCGTACTTATCTGAAGTATCAGGTTTGTATGTAGACGAGACAAAGGTCGGCTGTGCTATAGTAATTATTGGCAAATCGCCCCCTAACCCGGTAAACCAGTGTCGCGCCCATTTTGCAAATTTTGCAAGCAATCCGTCTCGATTTTTGTACCTATGTGGCCATATTTTCGCCACCCATTTTTAGCGGGTGCTGTTGTTAACTATTAATAATTGCAGATTGTCTATGTAGTTCTAGTGATTGCTGCGTGTAGACAAAACCCCAGCCAAACCAAAGAATATCTCTGGAATACAAGGCCTTTCGCAGCAAACGACTATGCATTTCTACCCCATGTAAACTTTGTGTAGTGCCTAAATTTGGAAATTCAATTCAGTTAAATTCAATTATTCGTCACTCGGCACACTTAGTCACAGAAATCGCTGCACGTCTACCTTTCTTCTTTATAGAGCTGCAGGTAACAAGAGATCGCAAAGCGCTGCAGTCTTATTCGGCAAAACCACTGCACACGGAATACTACCCAAAGGTCACACAACATCGTGGCCTCAAGGTTAGATATGTCCGCTGGCTTTTCACATGAGCAGGCGGATAGTTAAGTTGCCTAGCTGCATTGTAAGCAATTCCATAATTTTTTTTCTCCCTCGTTTGTGTTAAACCATTCCCAGTCCTGCCGGTTTTATGCTGGCCCTGCTGTAATGATGGGGATTTTGCACCGCTTGCGGTACCCCTTTGTCGCTCATTTTTCGGGCTGTTTGTCCCTCATTTTGCACCGTATTGCTTCCCCATAAGTCAGGTTATGTTCGTTGTGCTTTCAGGTTCGGTACGGAGGAAAAGTGCAGCAGCTGAAGGGATATCTGCAGCCCAACGCTCAGCACCTGAAGCAGCTGACGTCGCTCTCAGGTGAGGTGTATGCTTTGGTAGTCGCATGCATAGCAGCTATATATACGCCTCGAGTGCTGCCCGTAGGGACGCCACCAAAGTGCCCCTAGCGTTCCGTTTCTAAAACACCCACTGGACGCTCCGGCCCGCTCACCATTGTCGCTGCGGCTTTTGGGAACAGTCACAACTGAAATTTACCTTTTGTGTGTGTTCGAAATACATATTAATGTAGAGCAGTCACTCTGTCTGCACATGTGGTGTATTTAGGAGAGTGTAAACGTTTCTGACGTGATCTTAGTGTGGTACATTCGCTCTCTGAGCGCCAAGTGCGTGACACAGACCTGCGTCGGAAGCTGGCATATGTATGGAGCTGATTGTAGTTCTACTGCCCTGAAATTTAATGACGGTGTAAGCAGTGTTTCCTCAGATGGTCATGCTACGGCTATACACAGTGATCTAAATCAGTTTGGAGAATTTACATAGTCTAGCGGAGCACTCATGCCTGACAGCAGTCACATTTGCCACTATCATACCTCGGATAGGGATCACTACCATGGGCGGATCCAGGTTTTTTCTGAGCAGGGGGTCAGCTTCTATCAGTTATTATGATGATGATAAGGAGGAGGAGGAGGATAGTAGCATTTTTTATTCACCAAAATTTTGGAAAACCAGAAATACAAGAAATAGAAATAAGAAAATCAACTATACCTAAGAGGTCATTTTTTGGGGGTTCAGGACAACCGGACCCCCCCCCCCCCCCCTCTGGATCTGCCAATGATCACTACCACGGACAAGCAATGTGGCATAAACTTCACGAACATTCTGTGAAAGAAGCGCAGTGGGTAATGCAAAATTATACCATACCGGGGATCAGCTCATGGCAAGGATTTTAATGCTGGGTCGTCATGTCCAGAGTTGAGCCCCCACAAACATTCAACATCTGCTACATATATCCTCCGTGAGCGGCACGGCGACAGGCTTATAGAGTAAGCCGTGTCCCTGACTAAACACTTCTTCGAAACATCACCATATGACACAGGGAGCCTGCAGAAACTAGCACGAACTAAACTCAGAGGGCCTTATCAGATACCGTTCTCTTTCAACGACACCATTTATCCTTTGTGAACTGCTTAATTAACCTGTAAAAAAATGCATCTGATGAGTGATCAGCTGTTCATTGAAGTAAAAAAATAGAAGGAAAAGTGTTTGTGTGATTACTAAAACGTTCATTCATTGATTTTGTTCTGCATTCGGGCACAACATAGTTAAGTGTCTCCCCCCCACCCCATGTCCTGCAAATAGCAGTGCACTTCATATCTAGTTGGGTCTGGTGTGGCCTACCTGGCTTAAGTATAGTAGAACGGCTTCAGCATTTCCGAAGCTGCCTTGGGTTTTTTCATTCCCGTACGATCTATTCAGTTGCTTCCGGACGTGCAGATCATTTATTATTCCGTGGTTTCACTAACTTTACTTGGTTCTTGCTAAAAGGTGTGAGTGGGCACATATTTAACGATGCAGAGCCTTGCACTATGCTGAACATTTTGGCATGGCCAGGGGTGAGACAGCTGCACATATTGCGCAGATTTGATACAAATTTGTTCTCCTGCGCCAGGCTGCTCCAAAAGCTTGAAAATTGCAAAAGTTGCGCCAAACTGCTCCAAAACAGTCTGAGAGCCAAGGATTTTAACGCTCCCGTCAGTTCCAGTGCAGAAAAATGCTTACTGAAGGCATAATTTTCCAGCACCCCCAAGGTGATGCTGTTTGTAAATGTTTAATTGATTGATCATTCCATGAAAAACCTGCTTAAAATTGTCCCCGAGGTAGTTTTTTTCGAAAGTCACAATGTCGGGTTGCACATGTTATATTCTGTGCGTTTTTAAAATTTTCCCATTGAAAACCATTGCAAAGTCCTGTAGAAAAAATGCTTAGGTGTACGTAGGCATTAAACCGCTTGTGCAAGTTGATGAAAAAACGGCAATTTTTGGAGCGCCGTATCTCCGGAACGACATTACTGGGCACCGCCACCTTGGTGTGATGAAGATATGAAAACATGGCCGCCGGGTGAAACAGTTCCTTGTGGTTCAGGCAGAGCGCTCATCGCCAATTTCTACCTTGGTTTTAGTTATGGGGGTGGCTGGGTTTACATTTAGTCGTTTGATCGGTTGCTGGAAGGGGCGCGACTCAAAAGACGGGAGCTCATCAAAAACAACATGGCGCCCGCGAATTCGCCGTGTTTCGGCCTTGAGTGTGAGGCCAGTACGTGCTTGAAGTGAAATTTTGGACTCATTGCGGTGTTATAAAACACTAAGTTATTGATGCCTTTCCCAGCGGACTTGCGAGCGACGGGAATGGGACGATCGACGCTGCAGAAGTGGCGGCACAGGCTACATCGCCGCGAAATGTTCAAGCAGTCTTCGATAGCGGGACGGGCTATTATTGCACGCTAGTAATAATGGTTCATTTATCTGAAGTGAAATTTATTGCCAAAAGAAGGGTGGGGGATAAACATACCAACGTTACTCAGATTACGATCGTAGTGAACATGCACCTTGGGGATTGAAATGGGAGGGCTGGTGGGGTGCGACGACTGTGACCTTGCTTTGGCCGTGGCTCTACACTTGTGCATAAAAACGAGTCTGCATAGGATTACAAAAGTAACAATTTTGGCATTCACATGATAATAAAAATGCCTTACGATCGCTTAGTTTTTCAATTTGATATCATCAATGGAACTCCACGCTATCTATGCATAGAGCCTAAGAATTCAAAAATGGCTAGTAAAAAGGTAGTGCAGTTCGTACCTTGTGATACCCTGGTAGAAAAAACTTTAGTGAAAGGCTGTTGCAGTGTTATGTACGTTCAAAATCAATTAAAGAGCTCACTTTTCACCCGTGAGTTGCCAAAAATTTGATTTTTTTGGCTCCTAAGGTGATATAATAAATGTCGTTCTTCTGCTCCAAATCAAGGTTCTTCTGCTCCAAAATCGATATTTCGCTGCTCCAAAAACTGCTTCCAAATCTGATTCAGCTGTCTCACCCCTGCATGGCGTGTATTCCTTTAAGAGGCACAAGTGGTTGTCGGGTATTAGTATGATCACATCCCTGAGACAGATTTTTCTACAACGTATATATTCAAAACGAAGCCGCATTCAGTGTCCGCGCTGCAAGATGAAACCAACCTCGCTGTGCCAGCACCACGCCTAAACGAGGCAACAATAGAATTCACTTGTGCGTGACATGTGTTCAGAAGTTACAGTGGTGATATGCTGCTGCCGTCGCCGACGCCCGTATGAGCGGTCAGGAAGCGCGCAGAACTGCGTCCCTGCATAGCTTTTGTTGGCATTTGAGCACACTACCAAGTCACTGCTGTTCTTTGAAGGGTCCTAAACGTACCGTTTATTTAAAGACGGGACCATAACAAGTTGTTTAGGGCGCGGAAAGGCAAAAGAGAACCAAAACACTGCATGAGCCCCTATCAGCCACCCAGCGTTCATCCCGTAGACACTGTGGAGAACCGGCGGCAGGCGGAGTAGCCATCGCGAAACTCTAGGTGTAAAGTACAGAGGTATACATGCATTTGCAGCCACACTGCTGGCATAACAATTGTTCACACGTTGGACCACATCTTGTGCGCGGTGCATTTGTATGGTTGGCAATTTGGCTGAACCTTTGTAGTACTCAAGATGGATCACCAACTCACCCAGTCCTGCACTTTGCGTGAGCATGTTTCCATTGCTCTAGACTAACGGATTTGACACCCATAGAGTCGGACCCAGGTTTCGTCCTTGTCTCAAACAGTGAAGACCTCAATTTTACCCAAGTTGATGCCCAGTAGTTTGGTGCTTTTCCAAGATGTTGAATGCAGCTGTGGTGTTTTGGATTTCAACCACAACTAGCCCTTTGTTCACATGCACAGTCTTCCATAATTTGCACTTGCTTTGTTACATTGGCACCAGCAGGTCACATCAATATGTGCCTTGTTGCTAGTAAAGGTTGCAGGACTGTTGCCTGCGCATCAGCATCTTTTGTTGTGATATAGTTATCTGCAATCACAGTTCACATTAAGATTGGCATGTCTGCTACCCCAACATGGCCATCTGCCTTGCATCGAAGAGTGTTGTCTTGAAGTTCCTTTAATTAAAAAAAAAAAAACGGTGCCATGCCACCCGTTGCAGTTGCAAAAAGGTCAACCCGTGTGCTTTTCCACCATTAATGGCATTGTTTGGCGTGTTGTGGTTCAGCTATTTGACAGTGTGCCGTTATCAGATCTCACGGCACGTGAGCTTTCGTCATTTCTGGCGTCCTCTTTTCTGCACCCTCACGCAGGCTTTGGGAAGAGCTCCAGTCCAGGCATTCGGATACCGCTTCTTGACTTGAGTGATGCGCTGTCAGGCACCCTGCTGCCATAGCCACCTCACTTTTGATGCGCCTACGGTGAAGCTGTTGTGAAGGATCACTCGAGTGACTTAGAGTGCGTGAGCTTCTCCAGTGCAACTAGTCATTACTTTACAAGACTGCAGCCAGCGTCTGCTTGCCACTGTGACTCATGGCCTGGGCATTTCGCTATGGACCACTAGGGCGTGGGTTTTGTTCCTGGCCCTCACAGCTGTCTTTGTCAGGGAGGTGAAAAAGGACAACGCCCTTGCGTGCACTCCTTGCCACTGGACAAGAACCATCCTTGCATGCTTGTTTTGCGTGCTTTTCATTTGATCATGTGCAATCCTCTGAGATCTGAGCTGTGGTAAGAAATGTAAGTAATGAAACAATGAACGTTTTATTAGGTTAATTTTGATCACTTGCAAATGTATACAAAAAAAATGTGTGACATCTGCCCTAACTTTCTTTTTGTGTTAAGCATTTGCTTAATAACTACATTGACCTGGCAAGGATTCAGGCAAGGCAAGGGGAAAATGTGGTCGGCAAAGTGGTTATGAACATTCAGGCTGTTCCCTTGCAACCTTGCAAGGGATGTGGAACCATGACCATGAATATGCTGGCATATTAAAAGCATCTTCCTGTTACTTAGGTGATTCACTGTGTTGATAGAACTAGCATACACATGTGATCCTGTGTTGTAGAGTGCTTACAGCCTTGACAGCGCAATGTAAGGCTTAAAATTCCAAAAGCAGTTGCAGGGACAATTGCATGAGTACAGGTGACTTTTGGTGTCCGAATGGTTCAGGCTTACAGCCGTGATTAACCCTTCTTTTAGTAGAATAGCTGCTTCTGTGTGCAACACAAGGTGGTCCTGAGAAATATATATTTCAGGAATACTGCCAGCCTTGCACGAAATCATCAGTAAAAGTGGGCGTACAACGTAACATGAGCAAAAAAAGAAAAATTTGCACTAACAGTAAAAAAAATGACAAGTAATGCAAGCTGCATGCTAAGGCTGTAGAATTAATGGGATAGTAAGCAAAACAGTACAGAAATGCGAAAGAAATCAGAAATGCATGTGTTTTATGGGCATGGTGGCATTCACGCGGGAAATGAATGGCATTGACTGGGTAGACATGCAAGGGAATAGTAGGTACGCACTCTTCTGTGCTCGTACATAGTCTGCACAAGAAGCGTGGCTTCGTCTCGACAGGTGGTGAACAGCTTTGTTTGTGAACATTTCAGGAAAGTAAGTACAGGAACAACTTAGACGCCTTGCAATAACAGTAAGTGTGAAGAACTAGAATGCGCAGCAATTTTAGATGCTCTGAGGGCAACACCAGTATTGCTTTTTCAGAGACAACATAAGTGTCCGTACCACTAAACATTCCTGAGGATCGGGGCAGATTTATTGCGGTAGAGCAGATGCATCAATTTAAGCCTGTCCCAATAACGTCTCAGCTGCAAACTTTCTAATTGTGAACTTTTCAGAAGAGCACTGGGAGATGTGCACCAATTATATGAATCTAATGGCCTCACGCTGCACTCTCTCTAGTTTATTAATGTTAATTTGAGTATATAAGGGTCCCGTACAACTGAAAGCTAATAAATAGGATTTACCTTATTTATTCGAATCTAAGCCGATAGTTTTTTTGAAATACTGATATATCAAACTCCAGGGTCGGCTTGGATTCGAGGATTTTGAAATACGCGCCAATTTCCAAGTGAAGTAGCGCGCAGCTAGCGCCACCCAGAAAAGAAAGTATTGTAGCCATCACTAGACGAGCCAGTAGCCACTTAAGGCATAGGGTTCCCCAGTGCACTTTCCTTTCCTTTCTTCCACCAAATCACTTCTCTCTCCCGTCTCTGTAGAGCAGATTTTAAAGCGACGGGCCCCGTCACTGTAGTCTTCAATCGGCAATAAAAATATAATACTTCCATACGTAAAACAAACAAAATATTTTTGTTTGTGGACCTTCGTTCATTGTTAATTTACGTAAAATATGAAATCAACATATTTAATTTTCATACTCAATACTAGTG
The DNA here is from genome assembly GCF_048455015.1 of Haemaphysalis longicornis. Lineage (NCBI taxonomy): Eukaryota > Metazoa > Arthropoda > Arachnida > Ixodida > Ixodidae > Haemaphysalis > Haemaphysalis longicornis. Next base: position 69,844,299 of record NW_027526422.1, on the reverse strand, counting down.
GGTCAGCGCCACTACAGCTTTCGAAATCCATCAAAATCCGGCCAAGTCCCTAAGCGGGCAGCAGACGACGCATGAGCGGGAAGGGGTCGTGGTTGTATTTACATTTGAGCGCGGAACAATGCCCACAACTTGTGCTGCGTTCCGCTGTAACTCGGAGGGCCGAAAAGGAAACGGTATCGGCTTCTACAGCTTCCCGTCGGCCGCACGCGATCGGCTGCGGCGGCTGGCATGGATAAAGGCGGTCCGCCGTGAAAGTAAAGATGGCCGTCCATGGGAGCCGAGTCGTGCGTCCAGGTTATGCGGGAAACATTTCGTCTCTGGCAAGTACCTTACTCAAAAAAAAACCTTATGGCATTTGTTCCCGTGCTTAAATTTCATTCTTTTCCCCGGACAGGCTCTCCGTCGCTTTCACCGCGACACCCGGACTATGTGCCGTCGGTGTTTGCGCACACGTCAGGAAACGAGCACCGTCGGAGCAGTGCGCTTGACCGCTTTCTGCGCCAGCAACAGCGGTCGTTGAATAAGAAGCGATCGGAACACGGTAGGTTAAACGCAAGTTCGTGATACATTTCACGGATGCGCGTAGTAAGACAGAGTATGCGTTAACTGCAAGCGTAACAGGTGTTCGAAGGAAGAAGAGCCGTGCCTTTTTCTGTGCCGCAGATGACCTCGTTGTGCAGAGATCCCTCAGATATAGAAGCTTGTACTGAGCATTTTTTAGGGGCGAAGCTCCTAAAGCCATGGTTCTGGCATAGCCTATGCCAGAACCGCGCATTCGAGCGCTCGGTCTCGGTTACGGTGTGCGTGGCCTGCAGGCATTGTGCAGTGGCATTGTCTGGTGTGACACTCGTGCAGGAGTGCTCAACCACGACATGCAAAACTGTGAACGCCGAAGTGTACTCTCTTGTGTCTTTCCATGTTTTGTATGTCTTTCCCTGTTTTTTTTTTCTTTTTGTATGTTTGTTTTAGTTGGCCAGAGTGCCGACCCGTTGCAAAGGGTATGACCATTAAATCATCATCATCATCATCACCCTCCTCATTCCTCTCCATGTTCCCTCCCCATCCTCTCGTTATTCTCCTCCCGGTTGAGGCTGGTTGAGGTGTCATCAGTGTCATCCTAAGATAGACAGTTACCGGGTGGCTTCCTCCCACTTCACTTATATATATATATATAACCACACACTCTGTCGCAACGAGCAGTGCCTCCTCTACGAGTCACCGGATGGAGGAGGTGGTTGTTGACAAGGTTGCGGAGCGGAGGGCGCGCAGGGCGGCGGCAGCGCGCGCTCGCCGACAGGATCCCGCCGTGCGCGAAAGAGAGGCCGAAGCATCTCGTCAGGCTGCGCGTCGACGTCGCCAAGATCCTGCCGTACGAGCGGCAGAATCGCGCCGTGAAGCTGAGCGCCGCCAAGATCCTGCTGTACGGGTAAGCCAAGCCGAAGCTGCGCGTCAACGTATCCAAGATCCGGCCGTACGTGCAAGACGGGCCGAAGCTGCACGTCGACGCCGCCAAGATCCCGCTGTACGCGAAAGAGAGGCCGCAGCGGCACAACAGCGGCGCGAAGCGGATCCGCAGAACGTGAGAGCTCGTGAGGCTGCAAGCAAGCGCTCGTATCGGCAGGCAAACCCCGATGCAGTGAGAGCTCGCGAGGCGGCTGCAAAACGCATTAAGCGAGCTCGGCCCGAAGCTGCCGACGCGCGGTTTAAGCGCGACTTTCTAGACGTTTCGTTCGGCCACAGTTGTGATGTGTGCGACAGATTGTGGTTTTCCAACAATTTGGTCACGATTTCTTCCATCAAGAACGACAACGCTCGAGCCACTGCCATCGCCATGCTGCAGTCCGCGTTCCCCACCGCCGCCGTCAGCAGTGAGTACAAAGTTTGTGCGAGCTGTAAAGGTTCCCTGATGGCCGGAAAAGTGCTTTCTATGAGCGTCTCCCACGGTTTCAAATATCCACCGAGACCGGATCACTTGCCTCTGCTGAACCCCGTGGAAGAACGACCAATTGCGCCTCGTCTACCGTTCATGACTATAAGGCGGTTGACACACGGGAAAGTTGATTTGTACAATGTACGCACACAGTACGTCTTTCTTAATGATGTAATGGGCGAACTTTCACGGGAGAGTTACGGTTACCGATGATCTCCCCCTCTCGAGCTTCGCCCCACTTATCATCATTCATTCCGTGGATATGGCGTGATTTTTTTTTTTTTTCATGAGATGGTCTCACTATCTGCGACAGACGGATCGATCTAGTCAGCGCTGTTGACCGCAGTGATTTGTAGACAATTCTTGTAGCTCACTAGTGCTGCACGCTTTCCCTACTTCTGCCCAAACAGGTACGCTGTTAAATAACGCTGTGTGTGTGTGTGTGTGTGTGTGTGTCTGTCTGTCTGTCTGTCTGTCTGTCTGTCTGTCTGTCATGTAGCGGCACTAGACTGCTATACGCGCAGCATCGTGGAAGTTAACCTGCACGGCTGTGCACACAACCACATGCGTTCTAATGGAAACGGAAGTGTGGCGTCGCCTTTGTGGTCTTGAGGTAAGGTCTCTGACTTCGGCACAGAAGCTCTGGGTTCGAATGCTAGTTGCTCTGGCGTGCAGTTATTTTTTTAACAATGGTTATCTTGTTATGTCTCATTTTTTTATATTTCTTAGCGTTATTTTTTAACTAGAATGGACTGCTAGACTTTAGGGCGTTTGCGGCTCAGGTCACCGAAAGCACTGCTCTGCACTTCTGGAGCTCCCTTTTTTAAGCAATTTTATGTGCAGTATTTTTGAGAGGCTGTGGCAAGGTTGTACCTTTTAGGGCGTGCATGTCAACACAGAATGCGTAAAAAGTGTTTATATTTCGGAAAATAACAAGTGTCATGTTTTAGGATTGCATGATGCCAAGCGTACAACTTCGGTGTATTTGTTCACATTATCCACATTCTCTGGCTATATTGAGTTTTTTTGTTTCAGGTGACCTAAGAGCAGCTGGCTGTGCTTTACACGACGAAAACCTCCAAAGTGTCCAAGGTAGATAGTGTGATTTTTCTAGCTTAGAGCAGACTTAAGTTCACTTCAAAACTATTCACTGTCAATCTACCCCCCCCCTCTACTTCAGCCAACAGCACTGTGGCTGCAAGTGTTGAAGGTGCAAGGCCTCAAAGCACAGCAGGTAGATATCATTGCAAGTGCTTTAGTGTTTTCCCACTTATGTTGCTCGCTATATTTTTAACATGTACATTTGCAGGCAAACCACCTTCTGAAGGTGCCTACGAAGTTGACAACAGCAATCCACTAAGTGAGTGAAGCTACAAGTTTTTAAACTGTTGTTGGTTCGCTATGGCTGGCTTCTTACAGTTTTCTTTGGTATTGCAGCTGAATACACTGCAGCTCCAACTGGCACAGCAAACTTCTCCACTGAAATAGGTTGGTGTTCACTTCAACCATACATTTAATTTCCAATTGTGTTGCGCATCTATGCAAACTTTCACATCTTGTTCTTTGGGCCCCGATGAGCATACGGCTTCCGCCGCACTACTGATGCCGAACATGCCACCTCCAGACGCATCAAAGGAGTGCAGTGCTTCGTGCACAGAACTTGCAGCAAAGCTCTCGAAAGAGATCATGTTGTTAAAAAAGAAGGTGGAGAAACTGGAGGGCAAGTGCAGGAAGCTTAAGTCCCAACTCTTGGCGGTCGACAGCTTAGACAGCAGTGTTTTCAAATTTTACACTGGCTTGGCCAACAAAGGTCAGTTTGATGCGCTGTATGGTCTTGTCAAAGAAAACGCTGAACGCATAATGTACCCGTGGAACGACCAGCCAGCAAAAGAAACTGGCAGGGATTGAGAGCTGTCCAAGCGAGAATAACTGTTTCTTGTGCTTTTCCACTTTAGGACAGGCTCTTCAACAAAGGAAACAGCAAGAATGGCATTCAAAGCACCCAATTTGAGTCAAATGACATTTGGTTCAAATGACATTCGGACCCTAGTGTAGCCGGGTAGACACCTAATCGGATAGGGATATCGCACCATACTGGCATTCATGGTATATTCACGCATCTGCAGCTTCGTTTGGTAGCAATCAACACAAACTGACGTGCTGGGTACTGACAGCGCAAATCGTTCTCTCGGGGGGGGAGGCGAAGTAGGCACATATGCTGTGCCTACTTCGGCGTTGTCCCTAGGCGCTCAAAAACAAGTCAAGTGACATCACGTTTTGATCACGTGACGCAAGGATTTCTTTCCTCCTTCTAGCTCAGTGCTGCCAACCAGCAAAGCCACCTTTCCCCTAGTTCGGATGAAGAAATTTCCTAGATTTCCCTAAATTTTTGCTGAATGCGGTTATTAGATGTTTTCTCTCAGATACTGTGTTCAGCGGTAACCCGCTGAGGCAGCCGCATGAGAGCGACGGCGACACACGATCCCAATATTGCCGCACAGTGCCCAATACAATTATCGAAGTGCACTCTGCTGCAAGGCTTTTTATGTGTGCATCTGTCATGAAAACGGGAGACCTTGAACTACACAACATTTGACACAAAAATGTTTCACTACGAAAGAGTGCATACCATGCAAGTATATAAAAAAGAAGAAGAATAGGAACGAGCACAGACGATGTGCAGTACAGCCGGTAAAAGGCTTGTCTATAACACAGCGTTCGTACTCTCAGCCCTATCCTGCCCCGCCGGAGTGTGATTTGAATAGAACTAGTGCGGAATTCTGAAGTATTAGCCCTTCACTTTTGCCTCCGACATGTTTGGAACGAGTATGTTTCGGCAGTTTTCGGATGTAGCTAATTGAAGTTGAAATCGCTGTTATAGACAAGCGTTTTACCGGCTGTACATGATATATTCGAGTGAGCAAGTGTGTAAAACTCATGAGTTATGTTCTTTTCAAATTTACACCAGCAATGTCAAACGAAAGAGCGATAGCTTTGCTGGATGCACGTTTATGTGAAATAGATACCTGCGCTTCACCGAAAAACTGAAATGCACAGGTATAAAAGATAATGACTGCTAAAATTAATAAAAGGCACCATTACACGACTGAAGGCATAAGGTCATGTAGACTCAGAAAAATTCCCTAGATGTTTACAAATTTCCCTTTTTCCCTGAAGGCGACCCAAATCCCCTAGGTCGAGGGAAATTTCCTTAGAGTTGGCAGCACTGCTCTAGCTGTGTTGCCCACTGCACGATAGCAACGGTAGGTTGCTAACAACAAAACCCGCCACGGTGGCTCAGTGGCTAAGGCGTTGCGCTGCTGAGCACAAGGTTGCTTTTCTGGTGGAGGCGGAAAGCAAAAACGCCCATGTTTACGAGATTTCGGCGCACGTTAAAGATCCCCAGGTGGTCGAAATTAATCCGGAGCCCTCCACTACGGCGTGCCTCATCGCCTGCGTTGCGTCGGCTCGTAAACCCAGCAATCAATCAGGTTGCTAACAACGGAGTCTGAGGTTGGGGATTTCACGACGCCTACGAGGCGCCAGCCCAACATCGTAGGCTCAACGCTGAAGTTTAGGTCAGACCGCTGGGTTTTGACGTGAGTATGAGGTAATCAAAATAGCCTTGCTGCACTGTAAATTTGGGCATCATTTTTTCTATCCCTCGTTTGTGTTAAACCATTTTCAGACTTACCGATGTTGTATTGCCCCTGTTACAATGAGGGGAATTTCGCAGCTCGTGCAGTACCCTTTTTTAGCACTTTTTTTGTGGTGTTTGTCCCTCATTTTCCCCCTTATTGCTTCCCCGTGAGTTAGGAGGTTACATTCTTTGTGCTTTCAGGTTTGGTACAGAGGGGAAGTGCCGAAGCAGGGATATCTGCAGTCCGCTGCTCCAGGCCAGAAGCGTCTAGCCTCGCTGTCAGGTGAGGTGTCTGCAATGGTAGTCGTATGCGGAGCAGCTTATAGCACAGAGGTAAATGTATTTGTGCGCTGCAGCTACATTAACGGCACAACAGTTGTTTGCACAATATGGCATCATCTTGAGTGTATGTGGTTGGGGGGAAGGGGTTGGATGGTTGGCAGTTTGGCTGAGCCTTTGTAGGTAGCAGGGAAAGATTACGTGGGTGCACAAAGTTACTGCAGTGGCATTGAAGAACATCTTTTGGAAATCTTAAGTACAAAGGAAAAGTGAAACAGTGGCAATGTTTGGACATTTCGCAAACCCATTAACTCTCCCTCCAAGCGCGTGCTTTCATGCTGTTTGCCAAAGTTTTGCCTACCTCAACATAGGAGTAATGTTGCTGCTTTTGCAGAGATGACTCGGAAAACACGGGTAACTGTCACAGGAGATCAGCCATGCAGAAACCTTTGTAAAGGGGGAAATAAATATGTTTTCTCTTTCTCTCCATTCTTTCTCTCTATTTGCATACAAGGGCTTTGCATCTTTTCTGTCAACATTCAGCCGCTTAGTGAAAATCCAGTGTCAGCATTTCCTGACAGAGTTCATTTTGACTGAGATGCGCTGAGAAACCCCTTTTAAACACAAAACGAGGCTTCTGATATATCGCACGTTCTGACAAGCCCTTTCAACTTGACTGAGGGGACCATGGAAGAGACATGCAACTTTCCTTCATATTGGGAATTGGGCTTTTCAGTCCTCACTGTGCTGTTGCTGTACGGAAAATGGTACTGACATTGCCGAGTAATGCGCAATGTAAAGAGGAAGCGTGCGAGTTCTACTATAGGGCCAACAGCTTAAATTGGCTAGTCAGCTGAAGATATGCTACAGCAGGGACCGTGGCATTTAGGGGTGATTAAGAAAAGGCAATGCACGGTCCCAGTCAAAACCTTTAATTTCTGCTTTGAAATGTAGGCAGTGGCCTGGCCAAGTGTCACGATAACTGTACGGCCCCAGGAGGTTGAACCTGGGTTTCGATGCTATTTCTGACAATGAAGCTCTGTCTCTCATTTAGAGCATGAATGGTGCGGCTTGACCAAACTTGATCCCGGCCGTGGCGACAGCATGGCTGGCCAAGTTTTGGTGCTGTTTTGTGTTTCAATCGCAACTGGCCTTTTTTTTTTTTTTTTTTTGCATGCGCACTCTTGATTCGCATTTGCTTTTATATAGGCACGATCATGTTATGTATGTTTGTATCTCCAAAGTCGGCGGAAATGATTGCAGGAAAGCAGCCTGGGCATTGTCACTTTTTTTTTTTTTTTGCTATAGTCACCTTACTGCTTGCATTATGATTGGCACCTTCTGTTCTCCGACATGACAGTCTACCTTGAAGAAAGGTGTGCGGACACCTGCAATGCTTTCCTTTCAGGTACTTTTCGGACCCTACGTCTGTTCTTTGTGTCATTCAGATACAGTAACAGACGAAAAAAGAATTATCCGGATCGGTGCGGAAGTGAGAAAAATATTCAATTTTTACATTTACAAGTACAAGCACCCGCGGCACTGCCCATGTCACACTCTAATGACGCAACGTGGGGACCCTACAGTTGGCAGACCTTGCTATATTTTATTTGTCATTGTATCAACAAAACGAGCCTAAATAATGCTATAGGTCATAATCTTTCTCGGGATTAAAACTTAACCAAAGAAGAAAAAAAATAAACGAATGGAGATGCCCGCTCCGAGCGTTGGCTGTGTTACGATAAACCACTCTCAGCATCACCCAGCGCCTGTGCAGTTTGCTGAAATGCATGCAGAATTGTCCGTCTGCATTCCATATGCCAATATCTATCCTCGGTAGATACCGGCGTCAGTTCCAGAAGATCACTCAATTAGCGTCAATGCCAGGTCAGATCCCTGTGTGCTTAGAACTTCTGGAATGATTGATTTTTCGCCACCTTTATTGGTTCCCTGATGCGACATCATCAGGCGAGCAGGAGTCCCCCAGTTTTCGAGAAGAGGGCAAATTTAAGAATTGAACAACTCTTTCAGTTCTGCGCATATCTTGGTAATTCTTTCTGCATATATCTCTGCATGACACAAAGAACAGACGTAAAGCCCGTAAAAGTGCCTAAAAGAGCAGTGTTGCAAAGGTCCTTGGAAGGTCCTTTTAAGGAACAGTGCCACGGCTGGTGACACTGTAAAAAGGTCACTCCTTGTGTTTAGCTGACTTTTGTAGCGATGTTTTCTTTTACAGCATGTCGTCAGGTCGAATCTAATGACACGCATGCCCTTTTCACTTTTGACACCCTTGCGCAGGCTGTGGGAAGTACTCCAGGCCAGGCGTTCGGAGACTGCTTCGTGACTCCAGTAACGTGCTGCAGCCGACTGCTGGGGCCAACACACTTGCCGAGCACTTACAAGGCGGCTGCCGCATAGAATAATGACTGGAAGGACCCACACTTTGGTGTGCAGCAGCATCTCGAGTACAACTAGTCATTACTCTGCAAGCCGGGCCTGTGTTTACTTGCCACCGTGACTCGTGGCCTGGGTGTTCCACTGTGTACCACAAGGCTGGGATCCTAGCCGAAACAGCCGCCTTTGTCGGGAAGGTGAAAAAAGGACAACACCCACGTGTGCACTCCGTGTCATCGGACTGTAGGCAGCCTTGTGTGCTCGTTTTGCGTGCCTATCACCTGTTGATGCGCAATCCTGTGGTGTCTGAGCTGTGATAAAAAAGACAAAGAATGATGTCTTTGAATCCTAGTGATGCACCCAAAACGGTGAGCATTTTGGTAGTTAGCGAAGTATCGAAGCGCAGCGCAAGACGAGGGACAGAAACAAAGAAGACGACACACGGAGTGCTCTGTGTGTTGTCTTCTTTGTTTCTGTCCCTCGTCTTGTGCTGCGCTTCAATACTTCGCTATGTACCAACTCATCCAAACCAACACTCTGTTGATAGTTAGGCTGATTTCCATCACTTGCAAGTATTAAACGTGTGGCATACGTTCGACAATCTTCCTGTGGCAGACATTCACTAAACAATCCAGCTGAGTGTCTGTTTCTGCAAAAAGTAAATGTTGTATTTCATAATTGTGTTGCTTTAGCATCATTTCTGCATCTAATAAAGGTTTTAAAATATGTCTCGCATTTCAAAACGATTTGGCTTTTCAAAGGCCAATTTGGTATGCTCTTTTTAACATGTTATTTTGGCAGTTCAGGGGGTGTTGGCGAAAGGATAAAAACAACAAATTTGGAGTAATGAAATAGAATGCGTACTGTAGACTTATGTGTCTGACCTTGACTTCCTACAGTAGTTGAAGTCAAAGAATGCGGACCCTGTCCTTGGTCTCGATGTTATAAGCTGTCGCAGACAATGCTAGTAGTATTTCAAAAGAAAATTTGTGTCTTGCATTGGTATACTGAGCATGAGTACGCGGGTTCGATTCCCAGCCGCAGTGGCCGCTTTTCTGATGGAGGCGAAAAGCAAAAAACGACCGTGAATTCGAGATTTCGGCACACGTTAAAGGGACCCTGCAACACTCTTTGAGCAGTGCAAGTAAACCTGCGCGACGTTTAGATTACACTGCCAGGAATACCTGAGCCAAATATTACACGTGCACTTGAAGCGGTGAGCGCGCAAATCGATGTGAAAGACGCGGAAAAACAAACCGCTCTCTCTTCAGTTGTCCTCATTATGCATGGCCTAAGGGACGTCACATAGGCCATGGCTGCCCGATCGGCTGTCACTGGTCAACTTCGCGGCTAGATTCTCCCATTTCCGTCGTCGTCATCGCTGTGTACGAACCTCTTCTATGCCTGAACCTGTAGGCACAGTTTTACCGTTTATTTTGTGTTTTGAGTGCGCGCGGAGTTTGAGTGATGAGCTCAATACTTCCCTTTCAACGGGACCACTCGACTACAAACGTTTATTGCTTCAAAAACACCCTACCAGCCCGAGCGCGCACTTGCGAGCAGGCACCCATGCCTGCTTTTTTGTGGCACCAGACCGGAAATAGGCCCCTCCGCGTTGCGGAGAAAAGGAGAAAACTACCCGGCATGTGATGTATCGAAGGCCGCCGAAGAGAACGCCGCGAGCCGCCCCCCTCTCCGGGAGAGAGCGCGCAGCTTTCGTCGCCTTGTCCGCGTTCGAGTTGAGAGGGAACGATTATGCGTGATTTCTCATCGCGCGTAGTTTCGTTAATTGTGAACGAATTTTCATAATTCTTGCGGGAGGAGATTTCTGGGACAATAGACTTTATTCCAAAATACAGTACTAGTAGTCGATGGCAAGTGTTGCAGGGTCCCTTTAAAGATCCCCAGGTGGTCAAAATTAATCCGGAGCCCTCCACTACGGCACGCCTCAGTGCCTGCGTTGCGTCAGCACGATAAACCCTATAATAAATCTGTTGCATTAGTGTATGTGAATTTCTTTTTTATTTATAAATGTTAAGGGAAAAAAATTCTGCATGTTGGGAGTAATCAGGAATCACTTTTTTGTCCCACAAACTGGTATGTCTCCATTGGTGCAGTTTCAATTCTCTTAAATTGTGGGCTGTACTATACGAAGCTGTTGTTGACTGTGTAGGCATTTTCTTTGATGGGCATTTAACTTGGCGCAGTCAAGTGAAATGACCATCAAGGTATGCATGTATATCTTGCCTGTACGTATCAGCAACTATTTAAGGGCTATTGCTACCATGATTAGGAAACGCTACACTGAATTTGAAAGTTGTATATAAAGTGTTTGCAGAATATGTCTTGACTTAAGGTGTGACGTTATCAGACTCTTGCAAGTAAATAAACGGGGGAAAAAAAAAAAGCCTAGTGTGGAGAGAGAACCCCGAACTTCGAAGGAAAGAAACGTATGGCAAGCGTATGCGGAGGCAAGCACTGGCTGAGGTTGTTGGTGGCCACTTCGAGAGACAATTATGACCAGGCCCTGAAATGTGTTTGCTTATAATATCCACTGTTTCAGCAGGTTTCACACCGGGTGAGGTTCAACATTTTTTTACAGAGGTCGGACCTGGCTTTTTCGACTGCCCTGAATCAACCATCATTTATTTTAATAAGTAACCGCTCTTTATTCACTTCAAAAGTCTTGTATGATATTTAAGGTTGGTATTCACTTGAGTGAGGAAGAGCAATCATATCTTCTGCATGGCACTTGCAAGTGCTTTTAAGCCGTGATATCATGGACATCTTGATTAAAACTGGAGGAACAAAATCACTTCCACCTCATTACAGGAGCAAAATAGTGATCTGTCAGTAACAACTTGCATCTGCCATTTGCTGCAGCACTCGCCTCTTAATGGCTGATAAAACGACTTGACATTACCCTTGGAAATAAGCGTCTTGTAATTCTTACAGCCAGCGGTGGCAAAAAGGGCGAGAAGTAAACTAACCTATTGTAACCTAAGCTAACCCAACCCAAAGTTACTGAACATAATCCAGGCCTACTACACCAAACACAATCTAAAACTCAACCCAGTAGAACTACGTGTCGATATCGTGATTGTTCTAGAAATAACCTACAAAAGCACAACAATCGGAAACTTAATTGTCTAATTCTGCAAACAGCAAGAAAAGAGAAAAGCTCGCCCTATTCATATGATTCAAACTGTTGGCCTTTCGGTTAAAATCAGGCGTGGTATCGCCAAGCAAAGCAGGTTCCTGCGGAGTATTTGTTCCAAGCACGCTTCAGGTTGCATTCTTACTCTGCTCAAAGGTAAAGCCCTGACTGCCAGGGGAAATGCCCTGAGGTGTTTCGACCGGTTGCCAAAGAATAGACACTACCAAATTGGAATTAATTTCATTTCATTTATTGTCACCTTAAAACCCAAAGGCATTACATAGGGGGGGGGGGGGGGGGGGCTGGGCAATAATAACAGGTTGAATAAAGTACATAGTGAACACTGATGAATTCAAGGCACAGCAAAAATCGCTACAAAATTTCAAAATAAAAAAAATCTGTACAGCTAGGGTACACTGAGGCAAGCTGAAAGACAGAGCAAGCTTATACAAAGGCGAGCATATACACTAAAAGAGGATCTGGGGCAGCAGGGCAGACACATATGCATTCGTTTACAAGATGGAGCAACAGAAGAATAATTTATAGAGTACATATGGTGGAGTGGGGGTGATTGGCGAGCGATAAAATAGAGAAGGGAATTACTGTGTATAGCGATTAAGAATGATAGTGATGTGGCGGTAACAAGTTACAAGCAGAAAGAAACGAGGGGAACCGGCAAGTACTGTGGAACCCCGATTATACGGCCCCGGGTTTTACGACAACCCGGGTTTTACGGGGTGCCTGCGAAGTCTTCGTAAAAATAATGGATTATCCGACCTTAACCTTGGTTATCCGACGCAATTACCGCAGGTCGGCCACGCGATAGCCGACCGGCGGGCCTATCTCTGGCGCAGCTTTTTTCTCGTCTCATCTTTCGTTTCTCTTCCCTTCGGCAACGCCCGCTCCTCCACACCATCGCTTTCCCCCTCTCTTCACTGGCGTCTCTGGTTGCGCTGCGGTCCTAGCCTGCGGAGCTCAGTCTAGAAGGTGTTCCCTGTTCTGCAAAGGTGTTGGGCGGAGGCACCGCCGAGTGTTTGTAGCGAAGTTTTGCGTTGTGTCGGGGAACGGCGATGTCGCGAAAGCGAAAAGTGCTGTCGCTCGGCGAGAAGCTGAAAATTATCGAGGAGGCTGAGAAGCGGCATGGAGCCACGAAAAGTAGCATTGCTCGGTGCCTGGACATACCGGAATCTTCTCTTAAGACGCTCCTGGCGAACAAAGCTGTGATACTTCAGCATGCAAGCAAGTTCGGCCTCAAGCGGAAGGTGGCAAAAGAAGGTCAACACGAGGAGTTGGAAAGAGTGCTTGTGACGTGGTTGCACCAAGCACGGAGCTCTGCAAGCAAAGTTGACGGCGCCACTCTGAAGGAAAAGGCCGAACTTGTTGCTTCGCGTCTTGGTATAGACGACTTCCAAGCGTCGAATGGGTGGTTGGATCGCTTCAAAAAACGCAACAAGATTGTGTGCAGCCGCTCCTGTACAGATAGAACCCCGGTGGACGCATCGAAGGTGACCGAATGGATGCAGTTGCTGCCGGAGATGATTGCGGCGTACAAGCCCCGTGACGTTTTCCACGCCGACGAGGGCGGCATCTTTTACAACATGCAGCCCGAACAAACCCTTACACACAAGGGTGAAAGCTGTCGCGGTGGGAAACGAAGCAAGGAGCGTCTGACGGCGCTGTTCTGTGCTAACGAGGATGGTTCAGAGAAACTGCCCGTGTTCGTCATTGGCAAGTCTGCGAAGCCGCGGTGCTTTGAGAACCTGAGGACGCTGCCGTGCAGCTACAACTTTAATAAAAACGCATGGATGACGTCCGCGCTCTTCAGCAAGTTTTTGCAGCAGCTCGACAACGAAATGGGTGCTAAGGCGAGGAAGATCATGCTTTTCATTGACAAAGCACCGTGCCACCCACCAGATTGTGCTAGCAAGCTTAGAAACGTCAAGGTTGTCTTTCTTCCGCCGAGCTGCACACGCCCGCTGCAGCCGCTGAATGTCGGCATCATCAGATGTGTGAAGCAGGGGTATAGGAAGCGGCTGGTGCAGCGTCGGCTGGCAGCTATGGAGCGCAGAGAGTCGGGAGATAAAGTTTCCGTGCTCGACGCCATGCATTTCTTGGCCAGTTCATGGGACGCGGTGCCACAAAGCTCAATCGCCAATTCGTTTAAGCACTGCGGCTTTAAGCGAGAGGCGGCCTCCTCTGCTGGTGACACAACACCTTCAATGGACTGCAAGCTCGAGGCCGAGGTAGGCTTTGTCGACGAAGATTTTGGTGGTCTGTTAGACACAACTGCAACCTTCACAGAGTACGTTGAGGCCGATGACAACGTTGCCATCTGTGGTGAGCTGTCACTGGAGGATGCTGTTGACGAGGCATTGACTCGTGCTGAAACCACTGTGACATCGGACGAGGACGATGACTCCACAGATGTTGCCGTGCCTGTGCCTACCACGTTCGCTGATGTGCTTCGGCACATAGACGGCATCAGGAACTACATCTGCTCGTGCGACGACACAGAGGACCTCCTTTCGGACATTTTCCAGCTGGAGCAAAAGCTCTCGCTTCTGGAAGCAAAGAAAATTCAGAAGAAACGTATGGATTTTTATAACTCTGTGTCTTAAGGTGCGTCGGACGTACCTGCGAAATTTCTCAAAGATATGTCGGACGTACACGCGAAATTTCTTAAAGATATGTCGAACGTAGCTGGAAAATTTCATGAAGATATGTCAGATGTACCCGTAAATTATCTTAAAAATAGATCGGACGTACAGTGCCCAGAGTGGCTAGAAACCAACGTGGTTATCTTGAATCATCGATCGCTAGCCAGTCATCCGCTAGCCAGTCATCCGGTTGGAGCCTTCACTGAGGTCTGAGATCAAATGTGGCATTCCCACACTCGCTTGTTTCCTCACTGCGGCATATGCTGCCCCCGTCATTGCTGGCTTGATGAGATCGGCATCTAATGAGTAATGTTGGGCAGGCAAGTAAAGTACAACCAGCGCCAGCGAGCGTGATTGATGAATCACTGGCAATGCTGTAGGGCAGGTCTGGCAGTTGGTCCAGTGTAGTACTTCTACAGACCTTCTACAGGCCAACTATGCAGCGACAATGGGGTTCTTTGATCATCAGTCGCGGACTCACCGTGGATAGTTTGCAAGTAGTCCGAAAGCTGTCCTTGCCATTGAAATAAGCGTTGAAATCAAAAAAGAACGCCGGATTGCTTCTCAAGAATTCCATGGCGAGTCCAAGGGCCCCAGTGCTGCTTGTTTGTTGCAGCAAACGCCACAGAGCTCTTTCACACACAGTGACTTATCTAAAATCTAGATAGATGTCGTCCTCGTGCAAGTCTCTAGAACTCTAGAATCCTGGAATACGTGGTTTCTTATGCCTGAACCACGAAATGAGCCTCCAAGACTTAGTACCCTGAGGGGAAAAACTGCGAACTGAGGGGAGAAACTGTGAATAGGATAACACCGCATGGACAGGTAGTTGCGACGTGCGTTGATGTTAGAGGACCTGTCACATTCTTGTCACTGTTTCTTTCTCTTCTTTTTTTTATAGAAGTGTCTAGCGTTCCATCCAGACGGAACAATCAGGAATGCTAAAGTTCTATCCAACCGGAGTGTGAAATAAAAAGTCGTGTTCCGTCCAGACGGAATAAAAACCAACTGATCAGACACCCGCCTCAGCTTATAGATGTTATAATCACGCCCCCTGCCCGCATTTTTTTTTTTGCCATGGCTAGTGATTCGTAGTAGCTATACTTCATGCCCGTTTTACAATTCACACGGTGAGAGCAGCCAGCCTTGGTTTTCACTCAAACAGCCGAACCTCTACCACTCATTGAAGCCAAGGGCAGTGTTACGTCCGACCATTTGTAATTGTTGATAAGGATTAATAATTGACGGTGATGCTGGCTAGTCAGTGAGCAGAAGCGGTCTGGCCGGTTGGGTAAAAATGAAAAAAAAAAGATTGCTCTCACCACCAGTTGTGTTTCCTATTGACGTAATGTTAGTGACAGCTGCAACTAAAGTGCCTGGGTAAGCTCGGTAAGGTGGCGCGCACAGTTATAGATAATCAAAGAGCTCCGAGTGCAACCGAGTACGCCGATGTACTTTTAACAAAAATTTGCGGATACAGTTAAACCTGAATGCAACAAACCTCCATGTAACGAATTCCTGGATTTAACGAAGTGTTTCAATTCCCCATTGCCACCCCCATTGAAGCCCGTGTGTTCGCGACCTGTATGTAACGAAGACGTCGCGGCGGTTAACCTTGATGTCACGAAGTTGCTAAGCTGATCAGTCCTTGCTTTTTGCACTTTTACTGAAAAATCAGCCGGATAATTCATTATTTAACGAATACTAACACCACTGTAAGAAGCCAGCAGCCACGAAAACGTCTACAATTGCCTGAAAACAAACTTCATCGTCATGATGATGATGATGAATGGAGTGGCTAGCTCCATCTTGTGGCTGCCGTAGAAGCCACTTCTGGTTTTATATGTGTAGCGTGCACCACACCAGTTGTCACCGTAAACTACGTGCACCCGAAACTACCTTGTGTTTTCCATGTGTGAGTGCAGTGTCGATTCGAGATTTGAGGTTTGAGGTGCTAGCTAGGCCTGCTTGTCAGCGTGTAGTTGCACGTCTCTACTGCTATCTGTGGTATCGGTTGGTCGATGATGAGTTCTGCTGCCAGAAAACAAAAAGTTTGGTGTTTTCAAGTCAAGCTCACAATTTTAAATGCTGTCTCCGTCGGCGAGAAAGAAGAATGTTGCTGCCCAGTGCAGTATTCCAGCTAGCACCCTCTCAACAATGTTGAGGACGGAAAAAAGCATCGAGTTTGCGAAAAGGTGCTCTTTTAGCACACATTTGGCTCTTAACCCCTTAAGGGCTCATTAAACGAAGGAATTATGTTCTAAAATGGCCAATTTTTTTAATGAGATGATATGCTTCAGTAACGTGTTCAAAACAAAAAAAATATTATTTAAAATATTTTACGGCATATAATAAAGTTTTATTGGTCATTCTCCACTCCATGTACGCTATACCTGGGGCATATCAAATATATTCACAAATAAATTTCTGCACCTCCACAAAGTAAAGGCTGGGTTTCAATTGCCACGCAGAGTACGCACTATTCCTCGATAGTTCACCTGGAGCTAGGTGAGGCTACCGTCTGTGTGGTAGCATTCAGAGCGCGGCACTACGCAGACAGCCTCCTCGAGGTCTATGCGGTACCATTCACGGGAGCTTTCCATCGTATCATAGCGGCTGTCTTCCCCTTCGGAGTCGCTGTCCGTAAAAACGTCATCGCTATCCCCTTCACTTGAAGAATCAAACACACAGCCAATATCCTCATCACTCTTTCTTTCATCATCTGCAGAAGACAGATTTTTCGCACCAGAACGCCGCACGGATGAGGCCATGTTTGTATACCGTGCGGGAAAGAAACCACCCGTTCCGCCATCTAGTGTGGAAACTCTCATTGAATACAAGCGCCAATGGTGCAACCCGTGCTGCAATCTATGTTGTAAATAGAAATGCACCGTTTGACGAGCTGGGCTCGTCAAAAGCCTCTTGTAGCATTGCAAAAGACCCGCGACGAGTCCAGCTCGTCATAAGCAAAATACTGGCAACTGCTCATTACGAGCTCAGGTCGTCATAAGCCCTTAAGGGGTAAAGCACGTTAAGGCACCAAAAAGTATCCAAAGGCAAACGTGATACTTAAATTACGTTTTTCGCTGTGGGGGTAGGTGACCCTGCTTCTTTGGAGCACTGTGTAGTGCCTGAGCTCAGGCGAAAGCAGCAGGCGATACTCAGAGTGAAATAAATCCATGAAGGGTGATTTCCCCTTGCCTGATGCCTATGATTTTGGCTTCGTTTCTGCTTCATTCTCGTGATCCTCAATCGAAACGTGCGTGCAACAAAAACCTGCATGTAACGAAAAATTGCAAACTTTTGTCAACTTCGCTACATCCAGGTTTGACTGTACGTCTGGCATATTTCTAAGAAATTTTGTGGGCACGTCTGACGTATCTTTAGACACAGCATTTTTTTAAAATTGTGTGGTTATAAAAATGTCGGAGAACACACTGTGCCATAATTCGCCCTGGTAGGCGGGAATTGCGGCAATGGACTGCAGTACAAGATTTGTTTTCATACAGCGTGATTGGCACCTTCACTGCATTATTCTTTTCACGTTTACTCTTCTTGGAGATTTGGGTTTCCGAGCCCTGCAAAGCATTAGTTAGTAGTTTACATTAAAGTTTCTTGCAAATCCATCATGCAAAGCGCCTATTTATAGGCGTATGTTCGGACTTAATGATGCCTGCCTTTTACGACGTTTTTTCACGGTTTCAAGAAAGTCGTATAATTGGGGTTCTACCGTATATGATTAGCCTTTGAGACGGGTCATATGCTCTGACAAAATTACTCGTTTGTATAGAGCTTCTTTTGGTGGGCCACTCCAGTAAGAGATTTGTTATTGTCGGCTTTAGTGTCATGATATATCTGTTAATCGTGCCCTCAGCCCCTTTTTTTCGACAGCAAGGGAGGCTCAAGCCACTTTGACACTGCCCCCACTTTCAGAGTCCCTGCCAGATCTCGATATATGCTCTGGATGCATACACGCGGAACATTGGATATAGTCAACACAAATGTTAACGATCCTTTTGAGTGTGTTTCACAGGATTGTTTTTTTTTCTTTTTTTCGTTTTTGTCTTCTCAGGTCCAAGGCTGTTGGAACCTTCCCCTGCTGCCGAGCATGCAAGCAGTATAACTTCGGTGTCGCACTTAGCTGGGAAAGGCGATTCGCTAACGCAGTGCGGAGTGCCAGTGGTGTCCAAGACCTCACAGACAAACATCAAGCCTAAATCAAGAACTGTAGGAGCGCAGACACAACAGAAAAGGAAGGTACCAGCAGGTGAGTAACTGCTTATTTGCGAGAACAAAACACAGTTGTTTTTCTTTTTTTCTGGGTGACTTACGAAAAGCACAGCTGTGAGGCCGGACTGTGGCTACAAAGCACCCTGTTTGAACCCAGTGCCTTGCAAAAGTAGGAGCTGTTTGTTGTTTTCTGTGGTAGGAACGTGTGCCGTGAATGAAACTGTGCCGTTGTTCAAGCTGCTGGCATGAGAACTTGATGTGTCAGCGTACGTTGCAGATCCCCAGGCGGTCAAAATTAATTCAGAGCCCTCCACTACTGCGCGCCTCATAGCCCAGGGCACAGCTTCGGAGTGCCTGGGCTATTTGGCACTCTGATCAGTTCATGGCGTGTATCTCGGCATTTTATTGATCCGAAGTATCAGATTTGTATTCACTTCGCAGCTCGGGGGTGATAGCAGTCTGTATTGATATTTACCTTACTGGCAATACTGCTATCAATAATTGCAGATTGCTGGTCGCAGTTTGAACCCTTCTAGATAGGTGACGCATCTTCCTGGCATTGTACTGGCCCTGCTATGGTGGTGGGCATTTTGTAGCTCGTGCCCTTTTGTGGCGCAATTTTCGCTTCATTGATTCTCCGTCAGTCAGGTTATGTTCTTTGTGATTTCAGATTCAGTACGCAGGAAAAGTGTGGGGATGTCTGCCGTCCGCCGCTCACGGCCTGAAGCGGCTGACGTTGCACTCAGGTGAGGTGTCTGCATTGGAGCCGTGCACAAAGCAGCTGGCTGTAGTCACGCAGGTAAATGCATTTGGGCATTGCAGTCACCCTGGGCCTCCTCGATTATCAGTCCCAGATCGTCCGCGGACTGCCCGAGTGAGTGAGTGAACAACTTTAACGGAGCTTCAAATAAAGAATGGTGCGTGCAGGCACCAGATGGGGTGGTTCCCATATGTGTCCAGTAATTCTTCTTGAGCCACCAGCTGTTGCTGAATGGCGAGGTCAGAGCTGGACAGTAAGGTCTCCCATCGCTCAAGCGGGTTGGAATTGGGGGAGGGGGGAAGGGTGTAGGGGGGTGTCTTGAGTTTTTTGCACTCCCCAATAATGTGCGCGAGAGTGCCGTCTCCCCGGCAGAACGGACGTGTGTTGTCGTGTTCTGCAGGGTACATTTTGTGCAGAAGCGCCGGGTGTGCGAGCGACCCTGCCTGTAAGCGGCGCAATATCGTCTGCTGCCGTCTGCTTAGTTGCTTGTGTGGCTTCGGAAGCCTCGTTCTACTTTCTTTGTGTAGGCGGACGACGTACTGCCCGAGATGCGATTCGGCGCTCGATTTTTCCTTGTATTCCTATGGGACTTCCGGTCCGAACGCAGTCCTCGAACTGCCCGCGGACCGTCCAGGATTGGTAAATCGAGGAGGCCCACTGCTCAAGCATGTTGGTCCCAGGGAACCCTGCTAAGTTCCGTTAAGTGCCAACTCCCCCCCCCCCCCCCCCTTCCCCTCCCACTCCCACCAGTTTTAATTCCGTTTATGCTACATTAACGTACAATAAATTCAAAAGCAAGCAAGGGTATCGTTTTTTTTTCCCGTCGACTTTATGCGGGCACAAACGCTAGCAGCACCTATCTTCAAACAGGAGAAATGCGCATGGGGGTAATATAAGGCCGAGATTCAAGTGCAATAGTTTAACCACGTGGCCCGTTTTCGGAGTCTGGCTGGCTACAAGCTGCTGGCGAGATTTATTGCGCAGCTCGCGCGTTTCTGTTATGCGCCGAGATGTGCATGCTTACTGTCACTCGGGCGTGAGTAATGGAGGTTCCTTAGATCGATCGCACCTCAAGTTCACCATATAAGACTTTGCGACTGCGGAACCAGGGAAAATTTATCAGTGGCTCGCGGAACCGTGAGGAGGGGCCTGCGGAACCCCTAGGTTCCGCGGAACCCACTTTGAGAAACCATGTTCTAAAGGTTTGAAAGGCCAACCGCTCTCAATTTTTTTTTTTGTCTTAATTTGATTTAAATAAGTTGTTTATGCTTTAAAAATCACCATGGTGAAGTTCTAGGCCCGCATAACAAAATGACTGCAAGCGTTCAAAGTAGCTTGTAGTAGATGACGTCTGCACCTGGCAGAGAGTTACTGAAAGTAGTTCCAGTGGCCTGTGATGGAGAAGAGAAACCTGTTCCGTGGAGCTCGCACTTCTTGGGTGACTGGCACAGCTACACCACTGTGTTGTACCGCTGTTGGCATCACGTATATTCTTAGAATAATGGCATAGGTAGCAATATCTGCAGTTGTTTTCTCCAATAAAAGAGATTCGAAGCCTACAAATTATACGTGCAGTTGCGGTGCTTCTGGAGTTGGGAAAACTTTTTTCTTGGAAATTGTTTACTCATAAATATAGCGCGAAATGCGCACCTGTACATTTTCCATTCCTATTCCATCTGTCACAGAAAAAAGGATCTCTTATAGACCCTTGGGCTCTTGCACTTCCGTGTGCAATATTTGCTGTATTTAAGCTGGTCCAATGCCACCCTTGCCCCTTAGACTTCTCTAAAACTTTGACGACCTAACTAGGGTTGTTCTACGCTCGGGTATAGATAGTTGTGCGACTTTCTCCTCATTCGCTAAGTGAATCAAAATCAGCCTGGCTCGTTGTAACAGTACCTCTGCACAAACAAGGATCGGCCATCGTCTTCGCGAAGTGCGAACGCTAACGGAGTTGCTCCCCTCATAAACGATAAACTACATTTGCTTTTAAATCCCGACATAGAGTATCTACATTTGTAGATTGTTAAATTTAGTCTACTTCAAAGTAAATTGTTATCAACTGCACATGTCTCTGGTGAAAGTAGAAACAGTGGTGGATAGGTAACTTTCTTCGAGCTTTAGGGCATTATCTTGCTGTGAGAGCTGACATACAATTTCAGTCTAATTTTACAATTCAATCCTTGATGTGCAGCGAGGTACAAAAATACTGGGCTGATATTCACAAAGCTAATTGCACGTAATGGCCGAGTGAAAATGGCTCGTGATTGATCTCTGTCCATGCGCTGTTTGTTCCCTTCAAAAAGAGTGATATGATAGCTGAGGCGCCGTCTAACCAAAGGTGCTTCTCGTTATCGTACGAGGAAGAAGGTTTGTAAATGTAAACCTGCTTTTTAACTCGCATTGCCGAGGGTAGTTGCTCCTGCAGTTATTCTGATGCAAAAATAACTGTCGGTTGATCTACTTCATCTCAGTGTCAACCGAGATGCACGCGATGTCGGAATCGTGCCTAACTACATTAGCCTCGGCAAAGTGTTAGTGGAAGTTCCTTTGTAGAAATAACAGTGCGAAATGCAATGCTACTGCGCATTTGGAGGCTGCTGTGAGTGGCCGCCGGTACTGGCGTGCCCGTTTTGTTCTACCAACTGCGTCACGTCCAGCTGCCGGTAATAGTAGCCGCCTATTCTTCTCACTTTCAGTTTTGAAAGCGCCAATCTTCATGAGCCGTTTTCATTGTGCGCGTTCATGTTTGAAACGTAGTATTTTGCATTTTGCACTCTTTTTATGTGTACTATTAGATGACATTATTTTTACGCTGTCGAAAATTTGAATGCAGTTGTCCTTTAACCCAGGAGTTGAGCTTGCTGCTGGATATTCATTGCAGTAATGAATTTATTTGTAGGGGTGACCTTGGGGTCAAGGAAATGGCAAGCAAAGATGACAAGCTGAGGTGACAAGCAGAGATGACAAGCAAAGGTGACTGACAAGCGAAGAAATTACTGTCCCTCCTTTCTCTCTCTTTGCATAATCTCAGAAGCCTCTGTGTCTTTTGTCTTTTTCTGGCTTTGTGTCTTTTGTAAAATTCAGCCGCTTGGTGAAAATTCAGTCTTGGAATTTCGTGCTAGTTCATATGGGCAGTGCTTCTGGAAACTTTTGTAACTCTTTCATTACCAAATTTTTCTTTATGGTTGGTTCTAGCTCCCTGTCGTATTTTTGTTTGTTTGTTTGTTTTTGCGTATTCTTTTTATGCATATTTTATGTTAGTAATGCACTACAATGCTTCGCAGGCCATATAAACATTTTATTCAGGATAATCTCATCCAGTAAACAAGTTTTAGTGAGTACACACAACTTAACATTTACGCAGTGTCTAGAGTTACGTCCGACGGAACCCAAAATTGAAAACTAGAGTTACGTCCGACGGAACTTTAACACGGTGTCTAGAGTTACGTCCGACGGAACCCAAAATTGAAAACTAGAGTTACGTCCGACGGAACTTTAAGCCAGTTTCTAGAGTTACGTCCGGCGGAAAACTAGAGTTATATGTCCAACGGACGTTTAGGCCAATGTTTTGAGTTACATCCGGCATAACGTAAAGCGCAAAAAAATTACAGCTAACGGCAGCTACCGTGACGCTCTAAATGTGTAATCTATACGCAACATTAAAAGAGAGTTATAACAGATCGGAAAAGCGGTTCCAGTGCGGTAACGTCTACCGTCTGGACGCCACCCCGCATGAGCAGAACCCTACCGTAAACCGGAGCGACTTGGCCGGACGGTACCGAGACGCACCGTGTCCGTCGTTCCAAAGCGGACGGCCGCTTTGGAAGAGTTTGACAGACGTACACTTGGCTCGCGCCTAGTCGAATGGATTGTAAATATGAGATCGTTTAAGAAAAATTAGGTTGCAACAAGTGAAATCCGTGCGATTCTGACAGCTCAAGCAGCAAGCGAAACACGGTCCCGAACCAACTGCCGTGGCATGTGTCATCGAGCGACGCATGTACGATAGCTTCTTTTAGGTTAAATAAAGGCGATCTGGCTACATAAGTAGTATTAACAGCAACATGGGGCCCGTCTACAAATCGGCGAGTGAGGAACAGGCGGTGTCAGTGCGAGGGACTCTCAAATACAACGAAAAACTAGGAGCAGCCAGCCGTATGTATTGAGAGCCCAGCTTGACCTGCTGGCACCATCTTTGAGATGCAGTAGAGGTAAAATGCCCGCTTCATGTTCACGCAGTCGCTAGTTGTAATCTCCGTAATCCGTTTCCGATCTGTTATAACTCTCTTTTAATGTTGCGTATAGATTACACATTTAGAGTGTCACGGTAGCTGCCGTTAGCTGTAATTTTTTTTGTGCTTTACGTTATGCCGGACGTAACTCAAAACATTGGCCTAAACGTCCGTCGGACATATAACTCTAGTTTTCCGCCGGACGTAACCCTAGAAACTGGCTTAAAGTTCCGTCGGACGTAACTCTAGTTTTCAATTTTGGGTTCCGTCGGACGTAACTCTAGACACCGCATTAAAGTTCCGCCGGACGTAACTCTAGTTTTCAATTTTGGATTCCGTCGGACGTAACTCTAGACACCGCGTTAAAGTTCCGTCGGACGTAACTCTAGTTTTCAATTTTGGGTTCCGTCGATGTAACTCTAGACACTGCGTAACATTTAACTAATTAACAAACTAATAATCAGCGGATTGGGTTGTCTAGGTATTTGGTAAACATTTTATTTTAATATCATTCAAAACAACGCATTACACAAAGCGGCTGCTGGCAGTTCAAACGCAGATGGCGACATTCCCTTCGCAGCTTTGGTCGACCTGGCTCGCCGCGGCCACCACGGGTGTACTGTATAGATAAGACAAAGCAACACGGATGGAGAAACATGCGCTCCCTCTGTTGTCTAAAATTTACCCAACAAGTGACCTCTCACTAGGTGGCGTGTGATGCCTGCATTATTTTTTTTACCCAAGTTCTGTCAGGAGTGGCAGTGAAAGGGTTAAGTGTGTAACAATGTTAAGGTGAAACGAGGCTTCTGAGATTTCACACACTCGGGCAAGCCCTTTCTTTCAACATAAGGGAGGGGAACCATAGAAGGAACTTACAACTTTGCTTCATTTTGGAGATTTGGATTATCACTCCGCACTGCGTTCTTGTTGGATGGGAAATGATGCTGCCATTGCTAAGTAATCCACGATGTAAGCAGGCTAATTTTGAACTTTTTAACGGGATTACAGCTTAAGACAGCTGGTCAGCAAAAGGCATGCCACAGCAGGGACTGCGAGATTGGCTACAGCTGATTGATACTTTGAGGGGTGCTTAAGAAAGAAATCCACCGTCACAATCAAAGCCTTTTATTTCTGCTTTGAAGTGCAGACAGTTCCTTGCCAAAGTGTCATGATAACTGTGCAGCAATAACCGTGTGAGCATTTTTCCAGTGCTGTACATGAACATCATTTAGACACGGAGTGTCAAACCTGGGTATTATTTTTGTCTCAGACTAGGAAGCTCTTGTTCAGGTCACGAATTGTACAACTTATCTATTTTATGCCCAGTGGTGTCGACGGCATGGCTGGCCATGGTTTGGTGCTCTTCCATGGTGCCGAGTGCAGCTATAGTTTTCTGGATTTCGACCACAACTAGCCTTTTTTTTAGATACGCATGCAGTCTTCCTTAATTTGCAGTTGATTTGATTATTGGCACCAGCAAATCGCATTTGTGTTATTGCTGTCGCTAAAAAAGATTGAAGGAAAATTGCCTGGGAGTCTGCACGTTTTTTTCTTTTTTTTTTTGATGTAGTCATCTGCATTCATTAGGCTCATCTTGCATTGAGATTGGCATGTCAGTTACTCCCACATAACAGTTTGCCTTGAGGAAAAGTGTGTTGTCTTGAAGGAGAGAGAGCGTGAGAGAGAGGAAGCTCTTCATTAGAGAAGAAAGCTAAGAGGTTTACCAGAATCTCAACACCGACACGTTACTCAGCGGGGGAACGGGTAGGGGAGGACAGAAAAGGCACCTGCCGTGGTGGCTCAGTGGCTATAAGGCGTTGCGCTGCTGAGCACGAGGTCGCGGGTTCGATTCCCGGCCGCGGCAGCCACTTTTCTGATGGAGGCGAAAAGCAAAAACGCCCGTGTGTACAAGATTTCGGCGCCCGTTAAAAATCCCCAGGTGGTCAAAGTTAATCCGGAGCTCTCCACTACGGCGCGCCTCATCACCTGCGTTGCGTCACCGTGTTAAACCCTACAGTCAAGCAGGATAGAAAAGGCCCTATAGGTACGGGCAGAAGAAAGAGGAGAAAAGAAGTAAAAAACAAATGACATGCAGTTTGTGTAAACAGTTTAATGAACATTACGATCACTGTAGTGTTTTAAATCATTTCAGTGACGCTGATCTCATCCAAGTATTCAAATAACGCCACCAGTGCTTTGCGTTGAGCTGAAGGGGAGGGCCGTGGACCGAGGAGTACTTTTAAGCTTACTGGTCCTGGGCACAGGTGCTCGATCTCCTGCACCAAACGGTGCCATTCGAGCATATAAGTGAAGAACTCTAACAGTACGTGTTCCACGATTTCCGGCGATCCACAGTTAGCACAGCAAGGATTTGAGGTTGAACCAATTCGAAACAGGTACGTTTTCGTAAGTTCTGCTTGAGGCGTAATCGGTGCTATAAAGTTTCCAGTCAGCGCGGAATTCACTCTGGCAGCTTAACTCTTTCGCTACCGCGCCTATCAAAATCGATCGAGACTTTTGGGAGCGCGTTTTCATAGCGTTCCAGGCGTTGCTCGAACAAGTAAAGCTGTTTGGAGTTAGATCAGAAAATGGCCTTTCAAAATCAGTTTTGTTTTTATTTCTGCAACGAAAACGTGATTTTTGACACGCGTTTGAATCACCTGGGTGTGGAAAAGGGGCGTGGTCATCGCGCGTCACTGCTACCAGCGAAGAATGCGTGCCACTCGTAATTACTCTGCACCAGCGTTTGTTTATTGCTATCAGGGCGTGAATGGTGAACCAGCAAACGATTTTCAATCGTCAGGTTTCAGAAATCGGTTGAAAATGTCAAGCAGTGCCTGGTTGCTAAGCTACTTTATGATTTCAGGCAGTTTTATTGCCTTTGCGCACGTTGTTTCAAGTTCTGTGGTAGTTCTACTTACTCCAGGACCATTCACGAACAGTTTACAACAGTTTCGGTTTCGTTTCTACATCGCGAAATTCATATTTAGCGCTACTACGCAATTACCCAACTTCAAGGCTACCTGCCATGGCGCCTGGAGCGTCCGCGACTGATCCTCAAACAAAGCACGCCGCTCCTGATTTCCCCCCACCCTAACCCGATTTCTGCAATAAGAACTTCAGATGCAAGTCAAAAGCTCACACCCAGTCGCCAGATATCTGTTCAGCCGAGGACAGCGCTTCAAACCGGCCTTACACTGCAAGCTGTTCGCCTTCCAGTTTCGTTTTCATGCGAGGGTACATCCGGGTGTCTAATGTTGCTGCTTAGTTAAACTGTCTATTCGGACGGAGTCTCCGATAAGTTTTTGTACTGTTTCATTTGAAAACTGTTAGGTGCCGCTGCAATAGAGGAGGCTCCTTGTGCTAATCTTTTTCAGCGCGCAACTGCTACTCGGCCAAAGATCGCAGGGCACGATTCTAGCTCATCGTACCTCATTTTTGCGAGCAAGGCTACAATTGCGAGTAAGAAAATTACAATAAAGCTCAGCTTTATGTTTTGAGAGATAACTGACCATGAACGACAACAAGCATCAGCCACGGCGTTCCGTTTCCAACTTCATGCATGTTTTTTTCCTCATCGCGTGCTTGTCCCAAATATTGTGCTCGCTGTAAATGCAAAGTCAGCCATTGACAAGATGTTCTTGTGTTATGTGGGGGCAAATTGGTGCCTCTGATAATGAGAAACCGCCAGATTTATTCCAGAAAGCCACCCAAAATTGCGCATTTTGAATTGGAGGTTGGGCTTCACCGCATGACACGAGCAGTGTGCATGCTAACATTTTTTTTTATATCTGACAAATTGTTCCGCGCAAGTCGACATTTTTTCTAGGGTGTGTTTTTGAAATGCTTTCCTACAAAATGTATGTTCTAATTCTTTCCTACTACCGGTGGTTTGATATACACAACTCCTTTTTTATCATTTTTTTTCGACAACTTCACAAAAATTTTGATTTTGATATTTTTTTTTTACAACTATCATACATAAAACCTTTAAAAAACTGGTGTTATTGGAAAGGCCGTTAAATAATCTGCATTTTGTGTTCCTGCAATTAGTGCCTAACCAATTTTTTAGCAGGAAAAAAAAATGTTTTCTTGGACCCCTAAAATTAGTCAATTTTCCGGCGGTAGCGAAAGAGTTAATCCTGAGCTTGGGGTCTATGCTGTGCAAGAGGGCATAATAGTGCTCTGGAAGAGTCCAGAGGCGGTTCTGCTCCATTAGAAAAAATGCCTTTCGTCATAGCTGAGGCACCATGCTTGGTGAAGAACACCTTCCTCATATTACGCATTTGAAGGCCCCTGCATCTTTTTAACTCTTTCGCTATCACAAGAAAATTTACCAATTTTTAGGGGTCCAAGAAAACATTTTTTTCCTGCTAAAAAAATTTGTGAGGCACTAATTACAGGAACACAAAATGCAGATTATTTAACGGCCTTTCCAATAACACCAGTTTTTTAAATGTTTTTATATATCATAGTTGTGAAACAAAATATCAAAATCAAAATTTTTGTCAAGTTTAAAAAAATGATAAAAAAGGAGTTGTGTATATCAAACCACCAGTAGTAGAAAAAAATTAGAATATACATTTTGTAGGGAAACATTTCAAAAACACGCCCTAAAAAAAATGTCGACTTGCGCGGGACAGTTTGTCAGACATTTTTTTTTAAAATTTAGCACGCACCGTGCTCAAGTCATTCAGTGAAGCCCAACCTCCAATTCAAAATGTGCAATTTCGGATGGTTCCCTCAAAGAAATCTGGCGGTTTGACATTATCAGAGGCACCAATTTGCCCCCACATAACGTAAAAGCATCTTGTCAGTGACTGACTTTGCATTTACAGCGAGCACAATATTTGGGACAATCGATTCCCGGCCGCGGCGGCCGCTTTTCTGATGGAGGCGAAAAGCAAAAACGCCCGTGTGTACGACATTTCGGCGCACGATAAAGATCCCCAGGTGGTCAAAATTAATCCGGAGCGCTCCACTACGGCGCGCCTCATCGCCAGCGTTGCGTCGGCGCGTTAAACCCCACAATCAATCAATATTTGGGACAAGCACGCGATGCGGAAAAAAACATGCATGAAGTTGAAAACGGAACGCCGTGGTTGATGCTTGTTACGTTCACGGTCAGGTATCTCTCAAAACATAAAGCTGAGCTTTCTTATCATCTTCTTACTCGCAATTGTAGCCTTGCTCCCAAAAATGAGGTACGATTTACTAGAATCGTGCCCTGCGACCTTTGGCCGAGTAGCAGTTGCGCGATGAAAAAGATCAGCACAACGAGCCTCCTCTATTGCAGCGCCACCTAACAGTTTTCAAATAAAACAGTACAAAAACTTATCGGAGGCTCCATCCGAATAGACAGTTTAACTAAGCAGCAACATTAGACACCCGGATATACCCTCGCATGGAAACGAAACTGGAAGGCGAACAGCTTGCAGTGTAAGGCCGGTTTGAAGCGCTGTCCTCGGCGGAACAGATATCTGGCGACTGGGTGTGATCTTTTGAGTTGCATCTGATGTTCTTATCGCAGAAGTCAGGTTAGGGTAAGGGGAAATCAGGAGCGGCGTGCTTCGTTCGAGGGTCAGTTGCGAACGCTCCAGGCGCCATGGCAGGTAGCCTTGAAGTTGGGTAACTGCGTAGTAGTGCTAAATATGAATTTCGCGATGCAGAAATGAAACCGAAACTATTGTAAACTGTTCGCGAATGGTCCTGGGGTAAGTAGAACCAACACAGAACTTAGAACGACGCGCGCAAAGGCAATAAAACTGCCTAAAATCATAAAGTAGCTTTGCAACCAGGCACTGCTTGACATTTTCAGTCGATTTCTGGGATTATTACTGTCAGAGCGCAAATCTGATGATTGAAAATCGTTTGCTGGTTCACCATTCACGCCCTGATAGCAAAAAACAAATGCCGGTACAGAGTAATTAGGAGTGGCACGCATTCTTCGTTGGTAGCAGTGACGCGCGATGACCACGTCCCTTTTCCACATCCAGGTGATTCAAAAGCATGTCAAAAATCACGTTTCCGTTGCAAAAATGAAAACAAAACTGATTTTGAAAGGCCATTCTCTGATCTAACTCCAAACAGCTTTACTTGTTCGAGCAACGCCTGGAACGCTATGAAAAGGCGCTCCCAAAGTATCGATCAAATTGATCGATTTTGAATAGGCGGGGTAGCGAAAGAGTTAAAGAACAGTGCCATGGCAACTAATTAACATTGCAAAGACGTGAACCCGCATGCTTTGCCACCTTTAATTGCACTGTTTGGCGTGTTGTAGTGCATTGTATTTGACAGAATGCTGTCAAATCAAATTTAATGACGTGAGCTTCTGCCATTTCTGGTACCCTCTTTTCTGCAGCCTCACGCAGGCTTTGGAAAGAGCTCCAGCCCAGTTCGGCGACTGCTACATGACTCGAGCGATCTGCTGTCAAGCATCCAACGGAAATGGCCAGGTCACTTGTGGACCACCTATGAGGCAGCTATTGTGAGGAATCACAGCACGGATCACTCATGGGACCCATGTCTTCAGTGCAACAGCTTCTAAAGTACAACTAGTCATCACTTCACAAGACTGGCCCCTGTTTTCTTGCTGCTGTGACTCTTGGCCTGAACGTTCTGCTGTGGACCACAAGGCTGCAGGTTCGATTCCTGGCCCCGGCAGCTGTCTTTGCCAAGAAGGCGAAAAAGGACAACACCCATGCCTGCACTCCTTGCGTCGGACAGTAACCAGCCTTGCATGCCCCTTTTGCGTGCCTACAGCTTGATCACGTGCAATCCTGTGTGGCCTGAGCTGTGATTAAAAAAACACAGAAAATACGATGTTCGAACCCCGGTAATGTCCCCAAAATGAACGTTCTGTCAGTTAGGCCAATTTCCATCACTTTCAGATATAACAGAGAGATGTGTAGCATATGCTTACAATCTTCCCATGGCAAACATTGGCTAAACACTACAGCTCAGTGTGCGTCTGCAAAAAGTAAAAAAAGTAGTTCATAATTGTGTTGCTTTAGCATCATTTGTGCATTTAAAATAAAGGTATTCAAATAGGTGCCGCAGAATTGAATGTTTCAAAATAATTTCAAGTTTTCGAAGGGCGATTTTATGTGTTGTTCCTTAAGTGTTATTTTGGCAGGTGTGTGTTAGGCAGTATTATAAATACAGCAGGTTTAGAGTAACGAAATACAAAATACTCCCAAGCTTGTGTATCTCACCTTGGCTTCCTATAATTGAGTGGAAGCATGCAGACCCTGCCCTTGGACTTCAAGTTATAAACTGTGACATGAAATACTGAATCATTTCGTTCCGACACTCTGCTTGGCAGACTCACATTGCCTGTATATATGCAAGAAGCTAAGGGCTAGTGCGTAAGGAAGCAGACGCGGGTTCGATTCCCGGCCGCTTTTCTGATGGAGGCGAAAAGCAAAAATGCCCGTGTGTACGAGATTTTGGCGCACGTTAAAGATGCCCAGGTGGTCAAAATTAATCCGGAGCCCTCCACTACGGCGTGCCTCATCGCCTGCGATGCTTCGGCGCGTTAAACCCTACAATCAATCAATCATAAGGAAGCAGTCCACCTTATTGAATGTTGTTGTATTGAGTGCGTTTGCTGAATCTCTCTTGACTGGTGGTGCGAAATTGTAAGGAACAAAAGTGCAAATAAAATTACAAGGTATGCCACATGGCAACGAAAAAGTGCTCATTTGTGTATAGTGCATAGTATAGACTAGTCTAGACTAGTAGTGTAAATATTGCAGTGTAAATTTAACTGTGTAGAACCGATGTGCCATTATTACACTAACAACTTTACAATACTTGTTCGCAAAAAAGTAATGCCGAGGAAATTGTTCTATTATAAGTACATTATACCACATGTTTACGAACTTTGGAAAGAAGAGAAATTGCAGTGGTTTTTGATAATTAATAAAATACCAGATGGTTTGTGCAATATGATGTTAATAATTAGATTAGTGAGTTTTGGAAATGGATCCTTACTTCAGCACACACGATGGAAGATTATTAAAAAATGCCTTTTAAAACGTCGTGCCTCTCTTATCTATTTATTGAGCTGACTGGTAAAATTGTTGCATTTATTGCAGCTTATCTAAACATTGTATTATGCTTGTATTTATTAATCGTTTTTTTTCTCTACAGAAGCTCAAACTCTACTGTACACTATGTGTTGTTACACATCATCGTTTCTGTGTGTTCCCTTTTTATTTGAGTAGTACAACCATGTTGCAATTGTGTGCAGTCATGAACAAATGACATGCCAGCACGAAAATATGAACCGGAACACGCAAAACTGAAAAATACTGTCCGTGGAGGTCTAATAATGGTGCGGTGTTGGTACATTTGGACAGCCACATTTCCCAAATTTGTTACTGTAATGAAGCCATGCGTCGATTTGACTTGTATGGAAAGAAATCGTGCTATTTCTGTGTTCTGGTTCATATTTTCCTGATCGAATTTCATTTGTCCATGACTATACGTCTCTTAATGTCTGTACCTGCTGCCTGGTCAGTTAACGAGCACTGTGTTTGCTCAGAATGGCGAGCAAATTTATTTGAGATAAGGCAGTCAAAAATTAAAAAGATGAATTTAATTTACGTTTCGCGTTAGTTATCTAAGTTTGGGTGACTTTCTCAACACTATTTCATCAGTTTTCACCCGTTTCTTGAAGGGTTTGTTTTTCCTCACTGTAGATGTGCTTTGTTTCATAATTAGCACCATTCTGGTAAACTTACAGATGAACTGTAAGCCAGCCAAAGCCAGCTGTAGGCCAGCACATTTTACTTTGCTTAACAGGCTTTTGTGCAATAAGGTGCCGCACCCTGTGAACCTTGTAGAGCATGAGACTGGCTGCAGATAGTATGCACGCAAGCATGCTAGTGTTGCTGCATAACACTGATTGATTTTGAGATAAGGCATGATGTTGGAAAGATTAAGTAATCCGTTCCTTCTCCAGAAACCGTAGCATGGGGCATGTGCCACAGGAAATAGTGCGCCGATGAACGCAGAGGAATTGAAGTGCAGCATAGTTGTAGTAGGTGTAGTTGTCACCTACAGGCGTAGGTGTCGGTCGAAAGTAGTCAGTATAGCCTTAATTGGCACTGAAAGTTTTTTCCCACTCGAAAATGTTTCCAACTCTGATGGCCGGGACTACAAACGCCACGAAATGAAAACTGCAATGGCTTAGAAGAAATTAGTTAGAAAAAAAATTACAGAGGCTAGTACGACAACCTGGAGAGTGACCGTAGCAAAAACAAAAAAGAAAAGGAAGCCTCACTCTACAAAGTTTTGGTGACAGGCCAAATTCCCTGCTGGATAGTTAAGTCTTCACATTTGTTTTGTTTTTCTTCCTGACTCTGCTTTTACATAGGGTTGGTGGGCGATTGATTAACTTTCGACAAATGCGTTAGTCGTGATACAATTTTTAAACCAGTCGATCGGTGGAAGTCGTGCGAGCAAACTAAAACGAGCGCCAAGTTGAAAGTGTGCGCAAGCGTGTTGAGGATGATATTTGTGTTCAAATAACCTGCCTGACTTCACACCAGAAAACGATGTAAGTATGTTTAGAGATGATAGTGAATAACACCAAAAGGTTAGATCCAAGACAGACAACAAAATAGCTACTATTTATACAAATTTGCACGGTACAAAAATCGGCGAGCAGGCATTCGTACCAACTGGCCGTCGCATAAACTATCTATGGAGTAAGTAAACCACGATTAATCTGCATGTCCTGCAATTATGGCGAGTGCATATGATCCTGATTCAATAAACTGTGCGAATGACAAATGCAGTGAAAAGCTCCTCGCCTGCATCAGTGCCATGGTGATGACCTGCTTGCTTTATCTGCAATGTGTCTAAACAGCCTGACGAGTATTTTGATCTTATTTTTATTATTATATTATTACGAATATTAACAAATTATTATGTTATGGTCATTTTTCTTTCTGAACCAATGCAACTGACTAATCGATCAATCAACCAATCAAATCAACCGACACCCAGCCCCACTTTTTTATTATAAGATTTAATTCTTCTTTCCTAATTTTGGCATCTAAAATAATCTAGGTCGCATCCTAATTTAGCAGACACTTTAGTCGACCCCCCGCATAGGTATGTGTCATGTTTTTGGCAAACCAACCGCACCACTGAGCCACAACACCAGCGGTCTTCTTCTACGCTGGAAATCGTGTGTCCCCAACACAACAGCGCTGACATGAACTGTTTGGGTCTGAGCCAAGGTGCCGTCTGTTCGGAGCCCCCATTAGAACAGCGACGAGGGAGTTTCAGTGAACATGAAGGTATAATACCAAAGGGCCAAATGTTACTTTTCATCAGTTTGGATTCAATTATGGGGCTCCTAAATGGAGCAGTCCTGGGGAAGCAAGAAGACGCTTGTCCACTAACTTTTTCTCTCTCCGCTTGTTACCGGCGTGACCGGCGGTACTCATGCTGTGCATGCATTGCCACCACTCCTGCGAGGCAAGGCCAGCGTGCACTCATCTCATGTAATGGTGGGCAAGACGGCTCACTTTTGGAACACTATAGTCTATAGCCCAGCACTATTTTTCTAGAACACTATAGCCTGGAACACTATGAGCTGCTGAAAGTCGCGAGTGATGCAGGGGTAAAAGCAGGTTCCAAGACCCTCCAGCAGCCTCACACATGACCTCCAAGATCACCTTGTGTGCGTTTTGCTGCACGGGGTGATCTCGGAGACCATGCCTTGCAGAAACCAGTTCCTAGACCTACCAGTAGAGGGCGCGGTGGTCTCGTAGGAGAGGGTTCCACGCGTCCTTTCCACGACCGACAACTATTGAGCACGGTAGATATAGCTTTATTCTTTTTCCTTAGCATGACTGAAATTTAAATGCATAACCAAGTAATGGCTGAAATGTTATCAGCCAATCGTATCGGCACTATATGCTGCTCTTCAGTTTCAGTGCATCTATTTTTTTTTTCATTTGAATTTACAACTCTAAATTATGCCTTTGTGATCTGTAGAAAAATAGGCGCCGCTTGCGCTAGTGATGCAAGGCTGAAGAAACAGCAGAGCTGGCGGCCTTTCTCCCTTCGTCGGAGGCTCGGCTGTGGCACCTCACATGGATTTCCGAACTTGCCACTCAAAGTTCTCCATGACTGGCAGGCCCGGGTCGTTTTAGATGCGACGCATCTCTTGCTCTCGGGTATGTCCCTCCTTTGTCGCGGCGTTGTCCGCATGCTCACTGCACATGTGCAACTCTCCGTTCTTCTCTCCGACAGCTGTGTGCAACACTCTCACTCCGTCTCATTATCATAACAACAGCTGCTGCGCTTGCTTGGCGCGCGCTTCGCTGCGTTAACAACTGCCCGTGGTCTCCTCTCCTTCAAAATCGGGAATATAAGCGGGGGAGCGCCCGGTGCCGGATCAGTCCTGTTCTGTGGATCAGTCAAGCGCTTGCTCTTGCGCTTGACGATACCACCGTGCTTGACACCTCCATGGTTGACTTGAAGAAGATTTTCCGATGAAGACGTGATGGAAGCGACAGTCCCTTCAGCGAGTGGATTGACGCAATCCAATACCAGCGTCAGTCCAAACGCTGAAGGCAACGTGACTTCTCCAACTGAAGCAGAAGACAAGGCTGCGAAGCGAAGAGCTCGTGATGCCGAACGCAAACGGTTGAAGCGAGCGGCCGATGCTGAACTCCGTCAACGGGAAGCTGCGTCCATGCGTAAGAAGCGAGCAGCGGATCCTGAACTTCGAGAGCGTGAAGCTGCTTCGAAACGTCAATGTCGAGCAGTGGCATCATCCGAGGTACGCGAGAAGCGAACAACTGCCAAACGCAACAGCGAGCGGCAAACCCCGAGCTACGTCAATGTGAAGCAGCTTCACAACGTCAAAGTCGAACTGCGGATCCGCGGGGCGACCGTTCGCAAGCGAGAAGCGGCTGCTAAACACCGTCAACGTGAGTCTGCACTGGATGCTGTCCGCGAACGTGAGTGCGTCGCGAAAGCGGCAGCGCGAGCGAAGCAGTACGCTTCTGCAGACGTTCATTTCAAGCGCGACTCACCCGCATGTGATGGAAATGCATCATACGCGTTCACAACACGTTTCACGCGATTTAGAGAATCAACCCAATGGAAACACCAATTGAACACCCCCCCCACCCATGCGTCGCATCACATCAGGGTTCCCTCGCGGGAAGATGGGCGTAATTTTGTCCGCAGTCTCTCCCAAAGTAGTTTGTATGCAGGTGAGCTCCCTGCCGAGCTCAAAATATCCCCAGTGCATTTCCTTTCCTTTTCCTGTCGCAAACCACAACCCCCCCTCTCCCAAAGTGGACTGCAATAGCACGCGCTAAACCCCGCAGCAACCAGCTTCACAAACTCGGCGTCTGTGCTCCGCATTTCAGGCACGGACACACATGAACTGGCGGGTAAAAGGGCACGCAAGAGATCACGAAACGAACTCTGGGCCATCACTGGGCAGAGTGTTCTCGTAGGTCGAGCTGGTCGACATGAGGCACTTCTCACGATGTGCATGCTCACACACGCTCTGTTTTTTCTTGGTATTTTTTTCCGTGCTCCTCACGAGGCGCACACTCACGTGCGCTTGGTGGAGCGGTTTATCCTCTTGGTTGCGCACGTGCCACCTGTCATCTGCAGCTCGTAAGATCGCTCGCTCCGCGTGCTAGGAGCAAACACGTCTGCACTTATAAAAAACTCGGAATCACTGTGGCGGCAGAACTCTGTGCCGCGCACACGAGGGACGGGGCGACCTAAAAAGATCTGGACGCCCCAACAAGAAGCGGATCCAGGAAGCGCGCCGCGCTGCCAGGCGAGAATGCAATCGGCGACAGCGAGGTGAGGTCGAGGTCCTCAAGCGGGTTTGCATGCCAGATCAGAGTTTGAACGAACAATATCGCCGACAAAACGACCCCTGCTATTGAGTCGTGGAGAACTTTCAGCCTCAGGTCCGCCGATCTCTGGACGGCGCGAACGGCCGTTTTCAGCGAGAATCCCTGAACATCGAGTTCGGGCAAAGATGCATGCCGCGTCTACGAGAACGGTTTTACGAAGGGAAGATTGGCATCCACTTCAATGAAGCCGTACGGCTACAAAGGAAAGCTTTCTCAGGAACTCAAAGAAAAAAATTGGCTCCAATCCACGCTGTGAAGGTGGTTGGAAAGCAAAATCAATTCACACGCGCGCTCTATAAAGAGAAGAAGAAGAAACACATTTATTTGGGAGCAGAGTTAGTTAACGATGGTGGCCTCCGTTTTGGCGGTGACCGCGGCTGCCTGGGCGACCAGTGAAGCTTGAGCCTCCTGGTCTGGGCAGTGCAGCGCCTCCTCCCACGGCTCACATGTGGTTATTTTCAGGTAGGGATCTCTCGGGCATCCCCACATAAGTTGCTGAAGGGTGCCGAGGGACTGGCAGACTGTGCAGTCAGGTGAAAAGTATAGGGCTGGCTGAATTAGGGGTAATTTAGCGGGATTGGGAAATGTGTTCGTCTGTAAAAGACGCCATGTGTGTTCTTGCTGGATGGTGAGCTGTGTGTGTGCCGGGGGATATACACGGTGGGAGAGGCGGTAATGGGTGGTAATTTCGTTGTACGTGATCATCCGGTCTCTAGCGGATCTGGTACCATGGTAGGGGAAGGTGCTGGGCCAGGCTCAGATGGTGAGTTCTTGAGCCATAGTGTGGGCAACTTCATTCCCTTCCAGGCCAGCATGCGCCGGAGCCCAGATGATTTCTACGGGGGACGTTGGGGGGGGCTTGTTGGAGAATTTTGAGTGCCTGAGGCGACATAAAGCCGGAGGCAAAATATTGAACTGCCGTTTTAGAATCGGTGATGATTGTGGAGGGGGTCGGCTTTTGCGTTGGCGCTAATGCTACTGCCGCCTCTTCCGCTGTGGCTGGGTTGGTGGTGCGAAAGTTGCGCTGTACGTGATTGGAAGGGCAATGGGAGACTATTGAGAAGGCACCATGCCGCCGATATTCGGCTGCGTCAACATGTTTGTCGCGGTATTTTGTATGCAATGCTTGTGCGCATTGCGAACACCTTTTGGTGTTGAATTGTGGGTGCATGTTTCTGGGTATAGGCTTGATAATTAAGTTAGAATGGATGTCATGATGGAGTGTGGTTTTGTCTTCTGGGGAATCTATAGGGGAGATTCATAACCTCTGGAGAATATGAGTGCCAGTGGTAGTTTTTGAGAGTCTAGTGATTTGATTGACGAGATGAGCCTCAATGAGTTCTTCCGCGGTGTTATGCACACCCAAGCTTCGAATTTGGCAGTGGAAGTGCTGAGGGGCAGTTGTAGTGCTGCTTTACAGGCTTTTCTGAGTATGAGGTTGACTCTATTAAGCTCTGTTTTAGATGGGTTTAGATATGGAAGGGAGTAGGTCAGCCTGCTAAGGACAAAGGCTTGAAGGAGACGGAGGCGTTCAGCTTCCCTGAGTCCTCTGTGTCTATTGCTAACTCGTCGAATTAAATATATCGTTTGTGTGGCGTGTTGTTCGAGCTGGCGTATGAAGTGAGTATTGGATCTGTTATGTTGGATGGTTAAGCCCATGATTTTGATTATTTCAACCTTCGGGATGGGGTCGCCTCGCGTGTATGTGGATATTCGGGGGGGATGAATTTTGCATTTTTGGTGGGAGTATGAGCAGCTGGGATTTGGTTGGCGAACAGATGACACCCGCTCTACCAGCCTCTTCTATCACTATTTCTACTTCTCTTTGTAGAGTGCTCTTAATTTCAGCGTCGCTGCCTTTGTTGATCCAAAGTGTATGTCATCGGCGTACAAACCGAAATTAAGATTAGGGATTTGTTGGAGTTGTTGGGGGACGGTTAAGATGGCGAGATTAAACAGTAAAGGGGAAAGGACGGCGTTTTGTGGTGTGCCTTTTGAAGGGAGAGTCAGGGTGGTAGAAGTGATATCGGCGATTTGTATAATATAGCTGTCCTGTTCGTGAGAAAACTTCGGATATAATTGTATGTGCGTGATCCTGGGCCTATGGAGTGTAATGAGTGCCTATGAGTATCGCTGTGTGTGAGACATTATCAAAGGCTTTAGCTAAGTCTATTGCTAGTATAGCGGCATTGTCATGTTTATGCTGTGGCGTGATTATGTCGTGGGACAGTTGAAGAAGATGTCCTGTGTGGATAGTTTAGGTCGGAAACCAATCATTGTGTGAGGAAGGAGTTGTTTGTGCTGTAAATGCTTGACGAGTCTGTTGTGTATAATGTGCTCCATGAGCTTTCCGAGACAGGAGGTGAGAGAGATCGGTCGGAGATGTTTAAGCGTGAGTGGTTTTTCTGGTTTGGGGATAAATATGTCACTTTAAATTTGCATGTTTCCAGGATTGAGGTAAAGTGCCTCGAGTCCAATGGTGATTAGAAGTTCGTGATGGCTGTAATAGAGTTATCATCTAGATTCCTTAGCATTCTGTTGGTAATCCGTTCAGGGTTGTCTGGGCCGGCATAGGTTGGAAGTGTATCATATGGGTGCCTTTTTGTTTATTTGTCTATGATCTCGTCGAGGAGTGTGATAATTTTGAATGATGTGAGTAGTATTAACTCTATGTGTGAGTAGGCCTGTGATTCTGCTCCGCTTTGGAGTGGTTGGGATTTATTAGATGTTTCAATTAAATGCCAGGTGCGCTTCATACTCAGGTTTCCCTGCATCTGGTTGCAAATTTCGTCCCATTGAGCTTGTGCAAGGTATGTTGATTCTGCCAGCGTGCGGACAGTTTGAGAAGTTATCCGCGCGAGGCGTGCGGATCGTAAGTTCCGTAGATGGTGGCGCCGCTCAGCGGCCACAGGCGAAAGCACCGCAGCGGTGATCAACATGGAGGAAAAAAAAGTTTTATTCCTCCATGGTGATCTGCAGCGAAGCCGCCTACGCGCCATCATAGCACGACTGTGAAGATGGTGGCGATACGGTGGCTGTATTTCCTTCGTGTTGTCGTTTCATGAATTAAGTGCGATGGCTCGTAAATTTAACAGCAATCGAATGTGTTCCGTGCCGCAGTGCAATAACCGAGCGGTTGCTAACAAAATAAGCCTGCATTTGTTTCCGCGAGACGACCGACGCAAGAAAGAATGGACCATAAAACTGCGGATCGGCAAACCTGTGACGCCGGCAATGGTTGTGTGCAGCGAGCACTTCGTGAAGAACGACTTCTTCTGGAGCGGTACGGGCAAGCAGTACGCGATACACATGTGATTGTTGTACGGATTGTAATGTGGCAAACATGCATGCGCGAATCCGTACGGGCGCCGGGCCTTTTATGCTTAGCGTATGTTACAGTGGGACCTCGATTGCCAGACCAGCGAGGAGGCTGCGAGGCATCTTTCCTCCATGCTGCGAGGTTTTATCGCTAGTCGAGAGATACAGAGAGAGCGAGGAAAAGCTTTTTTTGTGGTATTAATCTATTTTTACAGGCCAAGAGGTCTCACGGACCTCCCAGCGTCTAGCAGCGACGGCGCTCGTCGTGCCGTTCCTTAGTACACGCACGAGGCCATGGTATGCTAACGAAATTCTACAGGCGCGAACGTAACGCGGACATCTGATTTTATTGCGGTGTTGCTTGGCAATTTAACCCTAAAACCAGATTCGCTTTTTACTATTTCGACCATTAATAGAGAACGTCTACAGGTATAATTAATGTTGCGCGTGATACTTGACAGATAAATAAGAGGGCCGAATATTTTTTTCGGATAAAAGGCCTGAAGACCTTTAAGTAAGCCACTCGGCTGCATTTATCACTGTTATTTCCTTTTGGATTGAGAGAAGCTAGGGTGGGTGTAGCAAACACAAGTGCTTTGGCATGCGAAATTTCATAAGCTTGAGCTGCTGCTTGAATAATGCACTGCATTTTCAGGCCGCCAGCAAAATTGGACCCCTGTAAGGAGAAGGTTAAAGAAAACTGCTGTGCCATCCCGGTGCTTGCCCTTGAGAAGCCATGGCTTGATGAGATCTCAAGCATCGACAGCCCGCTCTGCACGTGCATCTTCCAGGAACAAGCAGAGTATGCCACTTTTGAGCTGAGAGTGAACGTAGCGTTTCAACAGGAAATTATTTTATTCAAAGAAATGTAGAACTTTGACTACGGTTTCATACAACTTACAGCTTTAATAGACAACGAATGGATTGCATTGCTTATTACTGCCCACTTTCCCTTGTTTTGTTTCGTCTGCCGTAATACAAGCTCTGGGAGGAGGGTTCAGGGGCGGCTTCAGCAGCCCCCTGTTGCCCGCCATCTACACTGTTCTCCATGAGTGAAAAGCGCCCTCCCCATCCCCAGCCACGTTGGGAGTTTCTTGCCCCGCATGCCACGAAAGAACCTTTGGCAGGTAGAGGAAGCTTTGCTTTAAAATTCGTTCTGGTCCAGGATTCAAACCCGGGACCGTCGCTTAAGTGGAGCAGTCGCTCTACCAACCGAAGCCGTATGGGCTTCGGCCATCCCTCCCCCCTAAATCCCAGTTGTAAAATAAAGTGGTTCTCTCTCTCTCTCTACCAATTGAGCACTGAGCTAACCAGGGGTCTAGCAGTTTCTAGAGAACTCGAAGTGATGAACAGGTGTTAGTCGACCAGATTTAGGGCAAACCCCAAGGTGGAGTAAGTTTCTACAAAGAAGCCATGACAAGCCAGACTTGATGAGAGCTCTAGGATTGACAGCCCGCTCTGCACGTGCATCTTCCAGGAACAAGCAGAGTATGCCACTTTTGAGCTGAGAGTGAACGTAGCGTTTCAACAGGAAATTATTTTATTCAAAGAAATGTAGAACTTTGACTACGGTTTCATACAACTTACAGCTTTAATAGACAACGAATGGATTGCATTGCTTATTACTGCCCACTTTCCCTTGTTTTGTTTCGTCTGCCGTAATACAAGCTCTGGGAGGAGGGTTCAGGGGCGGCTTCAGCAGCCCCCTGTTGCCCGCCATCTACACTGTTCTCCATGAGTGAAAAGCGCCCTCCCCATCCCCAGCCACGTTGGGAGTTTCTTGCCCCGCATGCCACGAAAGAACCTTTGGCAGGTAGAGGAAGCTTTGCTTTAAAATTCGTTCTGGTCCAGGATTCAAACCCGGGACCGTCGCTTAAGTGGAGCAGTCGCTCTACCAACCGAAGCCGTATGGGCTTCGGCCATCCCTCCCCCCTAAATCCCAGTTGTAAAATAAAGTGGTTCTCTCTCTCTCTCTCTCTACCAATTGAGCACTGAGCTAACCAGGGGTCTAGCAGTTTCTAGAGAACTCGAAGTGATGAACAGGTGTTAGTCGACCAGATTTAGGGCAAACCCCAAGGTGGAGTAAGTTTCTACAAAGAAGCCATGACAAGCCAGACTTGATGAGAGCTCTAGGATTGACAGCCCGCTCTGCACGTGCATCTTCCAGGAACAAGCAGAGTATGCCACTTTTGAGCTGAGAGTGAACGTAGCGTTTCAACAGGAAATTATTTTATTCAAAGAAATGTAGAACTTTGACTACGGTTTCATACAACTTACAGCTTTAATAGACAACGAATGGATTGCATTGCTTATTACTGCCCACTTTCCCTTGTTTTGTTTCGTCTGCCGTAATACAAGCTCTGGAAGGAGGGTTCAGGGGCGGCTTGAGCAGCCCCTGTTGCCCGCCATCTACACTGTTCTCCATGAGTGAAAAGCGCCCTCCCCATCCCCAGCCACGTTGGGAGTTTCTTGCCCCGCATGCCACGAAAGAACCTTTGGCAGGTAGAGGAAGCTTTGCTTTAAAATTCGTTCTGGTCCAGGATTCAAACCCGGGACCGTCGCTTAAGTGGAGCAGTCGCTCTACCAACCGAAGCCGTATGGGCTTCGGCCATCCCTCCCCCCTAAATCCCAGTTGTAAAATAAAGTGGTTCTCTCTCTCTCTCTCTACCAATTGAGCACTGAGCTAACCAGGGGTCTAGCAGTTTCTAGAGAACTTGAAGTGATGAACAGGTGTTAGTCGACCAGATTTAGGGCAAACCCCAAGGTGGAGTAAGTTTCTACAAAGAAGCCATGACAAGCCAGACTTGATGAGAGCTCTAGGATTGACAGCCCGCTCTGCAAGCCAGACTTGATGAGAGCTCTAGGATTGACAGCCCGCTCTGCACGTGCATCTTCCAGGAACAAGCAGAGTATGCCACTTTTGAGCTGAGAGTGAACGTAGCGTTTCAAAAGGAAATTATTTTATTCAAAGAAATGTAGAACTTTGACTACGGTTTCATACATAACAAAACTTGTTGAGTTAGTTGGTTCATGCTTATAGGAAAGACTAAAAGGGGGCGCTAAGCAGACGAAGACGAAGTAAGACACAAACACCACATACAGGCGCCAACTTCCAACTGTTTATTCATGAAAAACACGCTTACTTATATACAGGCCAAGAGTACACAATCGAGATTACTGCCATGAAAGAACATTTGCTGACGGCTATCATATAAAATAGTAACATCATGACAACGCAACACACGCACTACTGATACAGCATACGCATAATCATGACGACTAACACACATTCTACTCTGGGTGCTTATAAGCTGTTTTTAATAAAAGACAGCTCTTTATCACTAAGTGATAGTGACGGCGTGCTGACGCAGTCATCCCCCGCTTTTTTGATGAAGTAAGCCTCGATAATCTCCCTTTCCGTCTTGTTCCCTGCTTTTTTCAAGAAGGTCGTCTGGTCCAGAAATGGCGTGCACCCGCATCGCTTGCAGTGATCCGCCAAGTGCCCACCGCTGTTGCTGCTAACAGCCAACCGGTGCTCTCTTGCCCGGTCGTTGAAGCAGCGGCCCGTTTGGCCAATGTACACCTTCCCGCATTTCAACAGGATACTGTACACGACTTTGCTGGCACAATCTGTGTAGCGGGTAGCGTGCTTCTTGGTGCACGTTGCTGCTGGCTTACTTGCTATCAAAGAGCAAATCTTAGCCAGCTTGCATGGGGCCGAGAATACAATACGCACATTGTATCTGGCCGCGACCTTCTTGATATTTTGCAAAAGTTTATGCATGTATGGTATAACGTGCACTTTCATGTTTTCTTTTTACTTGTGCATCTTTCTGCCATGTTTTAGCCTCTGCAAAAGGCTTTCACACACATTCTTAATGATGGTGGGAGAGAATCGAGCTTCTTGTAGGCGACTGAGCTGGTTACTGAAACCCATAACCAAATTATGCTCACACGACTTGGATAAGGCCGAATTGAGGCATGTGTTAGCCATCCCCCT
The DNA here is from genome assembly GCF_048455015.1 of Haemaphysalis longicornis. Taxonomy (NCBI): domain Eukaryota; kingdom Metazoa; phylum Arthropoda; class Arachnida; order Ixodida; family Ixodidae; genus Haemaphysalis; species Haemaphysalis longicornis. Next base: position 69,800,788 of record NW_027526422.1, on the reverse strand, counting down.
CTTGATCAGTTTAGAATGTGCGCTGTCGAAAGGTAAAAGGCTTTTCTTGGTTCTTGGGCTATACATCCAGCAAACATGTGCCTTCGTGAAGCTAAGTTTAAGGTCCAGAAACTGAATTGAGTCATCAAGAAGGTCGCGGCCAGATACAATGTGCGTGTTGTATTCTCGGCCCCATGCAAGCTGGCTAAGATTTGCTCTTTGATGGCAAGTAAGCCAGCAGCAACGTGCACCAAGAAGCACGCTACCCGCTACACAGATTGTGCCAGCAAAGTCGTGTACAGTATCCCGTTGAAATGCGGGAAGGTGTACATTGGCCAAACGGGCCGCTGCTTCAACGACCGGGCAAGAGAGCACCGGTTGGCTGTTAGCAGCAACAGCGGCGGGCACTTGGCGGATCACTGCAAGCGATGCGGGTGCACGCCATTTCTGGACCAGACGACCTTCTTGAAAAAAGCAGGGAACAAGACGGAAAGGGAGATTATCGAGGCTTACTTCATCAAAAAAGCGGGGGATGACTGCTATCACTTAGTGATAAAGAGCTGTCTTTTATTAAAAACAGCTTATAAGCACCCAGAGTAGAATGTGTGTTAGTCGTCATGATTATGTGTATGCTGTATCAGTAGTGCGTGTGTTGTGTCGTCATGATGTTACTATTTTATATGCTAGCCGTCTTCAAATGTTCTTTCATGGCAGTAATCTCGATTGTGTACTCTTGGCCTGTATATAAGTAAGTGTGTTTTTCATGAATAAACAGTTGGAAGTTGGCGCCTGTATGTGGTGTTTGTGTCTTACTTCGTCTTCGTCTGCTTAGCGCCCCCTTTTAGTCTTTCCTATAGGTTTCATACAACTTACAGCTTTAATAGACAACGAATGGATTGCATTGCTTATTACTGCCGACTTTCCCTTGTTTTGTTTCGTCTGCCGTAATACAAGCTCTGGAAGGAGGGTTCAGGGGCGGCTTGAGCAGCCCCTGTTGCCCGCCATCTACACTGTTCTCCATGAGTGAAAAGCGCCCTCCCCATCCCTAGCCACGTCGGGAGTTTCTTGCCCCGCATGCCACGAAAGAACCTTTGGCAGGTAGAGGAAGCTTTGCTTTAAAATTCGTTCTGGTCCAGGATTCAAACCCGGGATCATCGCTTAACCGGAGCAGTCGCTCTAGCAACTGAGCTAACCAGGGGGCTAGCAGTTTGTAGTGAACTCGAAGTGATGGACAGGTGTTAGTCGACCAGAATTAGGGGAAATCCCCAAGGTGGAGTAAGTTTCTACGAAGGAAAGATTGACATCCACTTCAGTGCAGCCGTACGGCTACAAAGGAAAGGTGTACAGCTTTCTCAGAAACTTCACAGTTGAAGAAAAATTCGTCCTGGTTCAGGATTTGAACCCGGGAGCACCGCTCAACCAGAGCGGTCGCTCTACCAACTGAAAAAAAAAAAAAAAAAAAAAAAGGTAACCAGGAGGCTAGCAGTAAATTTGTAGCGCGAGAGCGAATTGATCAACAACTCGAAGTGATGGACGTGTTAATTGACCAGATTTAGGGGAAATCTTCAAGGTGGAGTTACCTCAATGCAGCCGCACGGCTACAAAGGAAAGCCGTACAGCTTTCTCAGAAACTTCGTAGTTGAAGAAACTTCGTAGAAACTTGCTTCGCCTTAGGGATTTCCCCTAAATCTGGTCGATTAAGGTAAACGGTTCTGAGGGTAAATGGTTTCACCATTGTGCAAGCTTTTTTTACTTCAAAGCAGTATATCCCCCCACCCCCGTTTTTATTCCGGTGAAGCCGCTTTACTCTGCGCAGCTCTGGCCTTCCTTTTCGCCACCGCCGACCCCTCTTTCACAAGTGTCAACGCCAAACATATCAGCCCAATACCTTAGCCCCGAGCGGCCAACCAAGCCCTTTCCTTCTACTCGGGGCACTCTCCCCCAATTGCTAGCCTTTCCAGCGCTTTAGTCACATGACCAAAGCGTTTTCACCATTGAGTTAATGATGTGCGGAACCTGCGCGTTACTATGCGCAGTGCGGAACCTGCAAGCCATGGGACGGCCACGAGTCGTTCGCTCCGTGGAAGAACAGAAAGCAGTGGATGAACTACGCCGTGAGCGCAATAGGCAGAATCAACGTCGCCGTAGAGAATCGCGAACCGACCAGGAACGGGAAGCCGAGGCGAAGCGCCGAAGGATTATCCGTCAAGCCGACGCTCAACAACGCCGCATTGACAATGCCGCGAGAATGCGCCGGTACCACGCTGCCAGGAAAGACAAAGAATTCACAGGTGCGCATTGAACATTCGAACGCGATTTTCTCGATCGCCATTTCGTCGTCAGTCTACTACGTCTCGCCGGAAACTCCAAAGAGGTACATTGAAGGGTTTATGAATGCTTACTTCTCTTAGAGGTGTGAGTGATAAACCCACATCGTTGATCGCTGTGGGAAACTTCAACATCGATATATCGAAACCAAACGAGAAGTAGTTTCTCGATTTCATGCTGGAGAGGTTAGGATTGCATTGTGACACCAACTCCAAGTGCCGTCCACTCGCCAGCGGTCCTGCATCGACCTCACGTTTGCTAGGAATCACCATAGTTAGAGCACATAGTCGAAGTCGAAGGTAAAGCAAAAAACGGACAACATTCGTTAGGGGCGCTGCGATAGCAAGACTTCCAAGATGTGGCGCAGTGGTAGAACACCCGCTTCACGCGCCAAAGATAGAGGTTCGATTCCCACCGGTGCAGTTGTGTTTGATCTTACTTTTAAATTTTTTTCCCTCTAATGTGCGCGAAATTTTTGCAAACTAGGTTTAAAGCCCCAACCACATGGAGCGATTTTGCGAGCGACTTGGGGCGCGACGCGACTAGCGACGAACTACTTTTCGCCGCGCACCAAGTCGCTCATCGAATCGCTCGGTTCTGGGCCCTCCATGTTCTGGGCCGCCAGAAACAGTCGCTCGCCTCCCGGAAGTTGCCTCAGCGACTAGCCAATAGGGGAGCCCCTACGTAAGCACGCAACCTCCGGTTTAAAGAGAACGGGGGCAACGGGGGGAAGATCCACGCAGACAACGTTTGCGGTGCAGCGGCAAAGAAAGCTTTGCGTGGCAAAGCTTGAGTACACGCTGAAGCAGAAGCAGGAAGGCTCCCGCTCACACTGGGTGAGACCCGTGTGGGAAAAACGGCGTTCATGTTGGAGCCGAGAAACGAGGCGCAGAAGGAAAAGCGTGCGCTATCGCTAGAGATGCAATGAAGTGCAAAAAGCAAGGTAGAAAGGCGTAATACTTTTTAGTCATGCTTTTTATGACAAATGAACAAAAAAAATGTTTGCAAACATCCAGCGTACCAAGCGCGTTACTATGCGCAGTGCGGAAACATTGAAATCGCCATCCTCAGTCGCATGCTCAGTCGCTCGAGCGGTCGCTGTCATGTGGTTGCCTCGGCGAGCGACTTCGGTTCGGCGACTGCGGATCCTAGTCGCGTCGCTCGTCGCGTCGCTGGAAAAATCGCTGCATGTGGTTAGCGCTTAAGGGTTACTATATTGATATTAGTATTTATGTGCTGTTCGGCACAGCGTTCAATAGTCACGCTATGGCAGTCAAATCATGCTTTGGAACAACCAATAACGTGCAAATTTGTGGTTTGCGATAAACATTTGTAGATCTAGAGGGGATGACCGTATCTCCTGACCCCCCCTTCACTGTTAAATTTATACCCTCAAGAAAACCCCTCAGTTCGTAGAAAAAGTCCAGTTGATCATATTTGTCTAGTTGTATTTTTGGTTTTCCGAAATTTCGGTGAATAAAAAAGACTACTATAAAAAAGACAAAACTCCTCCTCATCATCATCACTGATAGAAGCGTCGTTTCAAGTAGTCACGGTATTAAAACACCGGGACGCGTAAACGTACAAGAAGCAGTAGCTGAAACTGACCAAAAGGCATCTAAAATACCTGAAATCCCATTTATAATGCATAAAGATGCCATAAATAGATTATTGCGCGATAACAAATGTAATATTCAAATATGACAAACCCTTGGAAAAGAAAAAAAAGCAGCAACGGGATTTGAACCCGAGTTCGGAAATTTGCTTCGCAGGAGCGGAACTACCACACATGGAAATTTTAGAAAAAAAAAAAAAACTCAGACAAGACAATTAACACAATATAAACACTAACACACAGTAAAGGGTAAGCATGTCAGTCTAACAAAGGTCGGCACCATTTCAAAACTCAGGCAAGCAAACGCACGCATCTAAAAGATGCAGCCCCTTCTAAGCGATTAAATTGAGGACCGCAAGCACGTTGAGCACGTGGACATAACTTCAAACATGCCCTAGATGGCGCCATGCGTCGCTTGACTGTGCTGACTAGGAAACGCCTATACGCCACCGGCGTACTCTTTTTCAAACGCCTCGCGCTGGAACGCTGCGTGCTTCAAAGACACGAGACTTTTACAGCAAAGTTGTATACCTCTACCCCTCAACGGCTTCATCTCCGTGGGCAAAAAGGCCAAGGCGCCAAAAATACTTACACAATTCGTGCTTCGCCCCTCCCCTGCCGGTTTCACGTTAGTGGAGATGGTCCGGGATTTTTTTTCTTTCTATTTTTTGCTGGTAACGCGGAACTAAAGGCTTAGACAGGTGTGGTATCTTTTCGAAGCATTTTTTGACAGGCATGAACAGTAAATGAACGGTTAGTTCAGATGCACCACGGTGCACTTTCCGCGCTTTTTTTTTTTCTTTTTGAGGCAGATTTTTAAGCTGTCTTTTTCACCCTGCTCTGCTTGGCCGTCCCGTCCGCAGCAAAATTTGCGCAGCTTGGGTGAATGGCTGAACTTTCCAGTTCTAGTTTAACCTCGGCGTTGCGTGCTCATATATATGTTTATAGGCCTCTGAGAACTGGGCCTCGTGATGTTGGTTTAATCCATTACACACAGCTTGAAACCATGGAGTTTCATATCTAAGCTGAAAACAGCGAAAAGTGACATCAGTCCGGAAAGTTTACATTATACCTGATTATACACCACAAAGGAGCCTAGGCCATGACTCCGTCGGGTGCCGACTCAGCTGCGGACGATCAACCCGTGGTTAATTGTGCTACTGCTAGCGAATACACAGTATACTGCCGCATTCATCAATCACACCTCACCACGAATCCTTCCTGTTTTGTTCAAGAGAGAGGGAGACACAGAGAGAGAGAAAATAAATATTTTTATTTATCGAGCAGAGGCTGATGTGTGGGCCTCGGGATACCGGTTACCAGTTCGAGCTGGATATCCGGGTCTGCAGGCTGGCCAGGGAAGCCCTTCATTCATACTTAAAAGGCTATAAAAGCCTTACTGCTCTTTTAGATGCGACTGCATCTCATTCACTCGCCGTGTCCCTCCATACGGCGTTGTTGTTGTCCGTCCACACCCCTCCCCCATTCTCCTCGCCGCGCGAGCTCTCTCTCGCGAGGGTATGGTGAGGGGCATTGGATTGGATTCGATTAAGTTGGGTTGGGTTGGCTTGGATTGGATTTGGATTGGATTGAAGTGGATTGTGTTGCGTCACAGCCGCGCCACGTTGCGTCATAGCCGCAGTCGTTCCAGCACCGGCGTTCCGATTTCGGGCACGTGCATAGACTTGATCTTCGCTGCAAATTGCACGGTGGTCCCGTTAATTCACCAGCCACTACCCGTACACTTCAGCGACCACAAGGCCGTCATCGTTAACGTTACGCCGCGTGTTAAATAAAGAATACATCATACGCGTTCCTCACTCGTTTCACGCAATTAGAGAATTAACCCAATTACGGAAACACCAAGTGAACCTCCAAGATGCGTCGCATCTCCACAGGGTTCCCCTCGCGGGAAGGTGGGGTAATTTTTTTGAAGGACACGGGCCTGTCTGAACGATTGCCCTTAGTTTGCCAACTTTATCAGTGGACCGTATTAGTTTTGTCCATTTTCTGGTTGTGTGCGTTGTTTGTACCGCCTTTCTAGTTGCCTGGTCACGCCTTCTGTTTTTTCTACTTTTAGATGTGACTGCATCTCATTCACTCGCCTTGTCCCTCCATACGGCGTTGTTGTCCGTCCACACCCCTCCCCCATTCTCCTCGCCGCGCGAGCTGCGCTCTCCGCCCCTCACCCCCTCTCCTCTCCGATAGCGAACACTCTCTCGCGAGGGGCATTGGATTGGATTCGATTGGCTTGGATTGAATTGGATTGGATTAAGGATTGTGTTGCGTCATAGCCGCGGCAGGGGGTTCACGGCACGTTTCACGCGATGGGAGAATCAACCTAACGGAAACAACGGAACCCTTATGCGTCGCATGTACACAGGGGTTCCCGCGAGGGGAGGTGGGAGAAATTCTTTCTTTCATTTTCTCCTTTAATATGTACCGCTGTCCTTTCTTTCCCTTTCATTTCCCGTATCCCCTCCCCCCTGAGTAAGGTAGCCAACCGGACAGTATTCTGGTTAACCTCCCTGCCTTTCCTGTACTATTCCTTCCTTCCTTCCTTCCTTAATCACAGCGCGAAGGACGGGACAGACAGAAGATTAACAACTAGACAGCGCCTGTCCAGTTGTTAGTCTTCTGTCTTTCCCGTCCTTCGCGCTGTGATTAAGTATGAATACGTACCAACTCGCCCAACTTGCAAAGCCCTTCATTGCTCGAAGGTGGGGTTGCGAAGTGGCACTCCCATATTATATAGTAGAGGGTGCCAGACTTGGGACAGAAAGCGCATTGGAAAGGTTGTTGGGTGGGGAAGTTGCGGGATGTGGGTAAGTATTCGTCTGGAGCAATTCCTCTCTGGAGAGGCACCAGTGTGGCGGTGGGAGGCTGCGGAGAGTTTGCCTGTAATGGGCGAGAATCTGTGTAGCCACTCAGTTGGTGGAGTTGATCTTAAGGGGGCAGACATTGGCCACCATCGGTGTACCAAATCGCGAGCCGCGCCTTGAGCCGCTTCATTGCCGGGGATGGCGGCGTGTCCAAGGAGCCCAGCCGATGAGGATATCGGGTTGTGGAGCAGTTTTTAAGGATGAGTAGGGCTGATAAAGAAGTGCGATCAATCTGGTAGTCTCGGCAGGCCGTCTGCGAATCGGTGAGGATAATGACTGGTTCAGGGCGGGAAGTGGCGGCCAGAGGCGTCGACGGCGACGACTGGGCATAACTAACGCCACTGGCGCCATGCCGCTTGCAGCGGCGAAAATTATCCCTTCGACGGCAGCACCGGCGGTGCTGGGACTTGGGCCACTTGGTGGGCGGCATGGAGGCAAAGCAGGCGCCAGGCGGGCAAGTCCGACGCATCTTCCAGTGCGGTCCGCAGCATCTGAAGTCTATAATAGTTGGTCGTGATCATGGAGGAAAGGTCGTGATCCTTTCACGCCATGGATTCCGCTCGTCTCGAACGTCAACGGGCGCTCGCCCGAGAACGGCAACGCCGTCGCCGCGCAAATTCGGCGGTTCGCGCAAAGGAATCGGCAGCTAAACGTCAGCGGCGGGAGGCTAACCCAGAAGTACGCAAGAAAGCAACAGAAGCCAAGCGGCGGCAGAGGCAAGCGAATCCCGAACTGCATCGCCAGAAAGCAACAGAAGCTCAGCGACGGCGAAGGCAAGCGAATCCCGCGCTGATACGCAAGGATACGGAAGCCAGGCGTCTGCGGATGCAGGCGAACCCCGAGCTTCGAAAGAAGGCAGCTCAAGCGAAACGCCAGCTGCGAAAAGGCAACCCCGAACTTCGAAAGAAAGAAACGCTAGGCAAGCGTACGTGGAGGCAAGCGTTGGCCGAGGGTGTTGGTGGCCGCTTCGAGAGAGACGTTTACGACCTGGCCGCTAAATGTGTGTGCATACCGTATCCGCTGTTTCAACATGTTTCACGCTGTGTGGGGGTTGCATTTTCTCACAGAGGTCAGACCTGGCTCTTTCAACTGCCTTGAATCAACCATCATTTATTTTAATTAACCACTCTGTATTCACTTCAAGCATATCTTGCATAATGTAACATTTAAGGTTGTTATTTGCTTGGATACCCTCTGCGTGGCACTCCAACTGCACTTGCAAGTGCCTTAATACAATGGACATAGGAATGAAATCGCTTCCTCCTCACAGGAGCAGCAAAATTCTAATGATAGTAATGTGCCAGTAACAAGTTACATCTGCCGGTAGCTGCAGCACTAGCCTCTCATTGGCTTAGAAAACCACGTGAAAATTGCTGTGTCGCGGGCGGTGACCGACGACAATGGCCCAGTGCCTGGAGCTGGCGCGACGTACGTCCGCACAAGTCCAGCAGCATGAACAGGGAGTGCGAGTCCGTATCTGCTGAAGCCCAACAACTGTCTGAGCCAACAAGCGGCTACTTATTCACGACGACCATGACGACATGTGTACACACGTGATTGGATAATTCTAATCATATGTGTTGTTCAACGACTTCTATTACACACTTTCCAACTCAGGAGCGCACCTAGTGCACATGCGCTCCGAAGGAGGGCGCCACTGACCTAAACCGCAACATTTCCCTTGAAAATAAGCGTCTTGTTCTCACGGCCAGCGGTGGCAAAAATGAGGGCAATAAGTAGCCTAACCTATCATAAGCTAACCTAACCCAACCCAACGTCTCTGAACTTAAGGCCAACTATACCAAACACAGTCTATCGTAAACACAACCCAGTAGAACTCGTATGTGTCGATATGATTATTGTAGAAATAACCTGACTGCAGAATAATTCACTGATAAGTGTGTGATAATTCACTAACAAATTCTGCAAACAGTGAGAAAAAAAAGGTCCGCCTGCTCAGGATTCAAACTTTTGTCCTTTTGGTTGAAATTGTGTATTATGGGATCAACAAGCAAAGCAGGTTTCTGCGGAGTACCTGTTCCAAGGATGCTCCAGGTGGCGTTCTTAGTCAATCACTGGAAACTTCCAGAAGAAATTCCTTGATGTGTTTCTATTGGCTGCCAGTAAAATACACACTACCCGATTCTAATGGTAGTGATATGTCAGTTACAAGTTACAAGCAGAAGGCAACAAGGGGCATCGGCAATTAAGTATATGGCCGTAGCAGACGTGTGATACGTTCTGGCAAATCGACTCATTTGTACGGAGCTTCGTGCTGTAGGACACCCCAGCAACTGCTTTGTTGTTTGTTTTAGAGCCGTGATATGTCTACTAATCGTGCCAAGTCCATGAGGGCTGAGACCCCTTCTTTTTGACAACAGGGGAGGCTCAAGCATCCCTTCAGAGCCCATGCTAGACCTCGGTCCATACCAGACCTCGATATATGCTCTGAATACAGAACATTGGATATAGTAACATAAATTTATTTATTTATTTCAATACTTTCCATGCCCAAAGGTTTTACAGAAAGAAGTAGGGGTTATACAACAAAAAGTGATCAAAATGCTACAATTGTTGCGAAATGGTGAGTTTGAACTTCACAGTGTCGGCGACGGATGCGGTGGCAACGGAAAGGCAGTTCCAGCCTTTGCGTGTTGTAATGAAGGAGTCACTGTTGTGGTTTGTTCGGCAAAATGGTACACCTACTTTAAAATGATGATTGAAACGAGGTGAAGCGTAGGAGGGAGAGGGAGAAGCTGCTCTTGTAAAGATGGATTATAACGATAAATTATGTGAAAAAAAAATCACGCCATATCCACGGAATGAATGATGATAAGTGGGCGAAGCTCGAGAGGGGGAGATCATCGGTAACCGTAACTCTCCCGTGAAAGTTCGCCCATTACATCATTAAGAAAGACGTAAGACTGTGTGCGTACATTGTACAAATCAACTTTTATTTTCGGAGTCAATGCTCCCAGGCCCTGACCTGGTGAAAGACCCCGCGCCATCGAGGACTACCCCGCACCTCCACCACAATTTGTCACGTAGGATGGGACACAACGGTAAAGAAAGAACTTTTATTTAGGGCGAACTTGTGCCCGAACAAGACGAGAGGAAACGAGCAAAGGTCCTTGCGTCTCGTTCGATCTCCGAGAACGACTGCCTGCGTTCGTGGCATGATCTCTTGCGTGATCTCCCCCTCGCAGTGCACGTGCGCTCGTGCCTCCGTTGGCGAACACAGACAAGCTCGCGCTCCCGGTGCCGAGTTTGCGCTGCCGGTTGCAGCCAATTCTTGCGCGCGCAACGCGGCCCACTTTGCGACATCTCCGAAAGCATGCGGCGGTCACGTACCACGAGACACAAGGGATGGACAGACCCATGACTTAAGAAGCTTCGCCCCTAAAAGAGAAAGGCAAGAGCAATATTGACGGAACGATAAGTCTGTTAGGTTCAAAGTACTACACACAATGAAACGGGTTGTGCGATTTTGAATGGCTTCAAGAGTGAGAGGAAGCATGACTTGACCACTGTCCCAGATGGCGCATGCATATTCCAGTTTAGAGCATACCAACGTTTTGTAAACATTTAGTTTTACTGACATGGGTACAGAAGAAAAGTTTCGTAACGTATTCGACGTGTTTCTGCCAGGAAAGATTGTTAGTAATAATTAAGCCCAAGATACTTATACGAGTGCACTGATGGTTAAGGGGTATCATTAAAAAGATAAAAGCTGAAGGATTTCTGGATACACGCGTGCTTTTACATTTTGTTTCATTTGCCAATCATGACACCAAAGAGGCACGTTATCTAGGTTACTCAGAAGTTTGATAGAATCAATTTAATTTGCGATTTTAGTATACAGCTCACAATTGCCAACAAATAATCTAATGGTTAAAAACTTAACGCCGTTAGGAAGGTCGTTTATATAAATACAAAATAACAAGGGACCTAACACAGAGCCCTGTGGCACGCCTGATATTACGGCAAAGTTATCGAAAGAACACTTGTTAGCAGTGGTATATTGTGACCTGTTAAAAATAAAAGTACTTAATCCAACCAAGCACATTTGGGTAAGTGTTTAATTGATTTAGTTTCAGGAGGAGAGGTTCATGAGTAACGTTAATGTTAACGACCTCCTTGGGTTCGTATGTCATGGGGTTTTATTTTTGTCTTGTCCTCAGGTTCATGGCTGTTGAAATCTTCCTCTGCCGCCGAGCATGCGAGCAGTATAACTTGGGCATCGCGTTTAGCCGGGAAAAGCAGCTCACTATCGCAGTGCGGAGTTCCAGCGGAGTCCAAGACCTCACAGGCAGACTTTAAGCCCAAATCAAGAGGTGTAGGAGTGCAGACGCAACAAGAAAGGAGGATACCAGCTAGTGAGTGCTCTTTACTGTTTACTTACAAAAACAAATCATTGCTGTTTTTTTTTCCAAGTGACTCATGAAAAGCACAGCTGTGAGACCAAACTTTGATTACAAAGCACCGAGTTCAAGCGCAATGCCTTGCAAAAGTAGGAGTCGGTTGTGGTTTTCTGTTGTAGGAACGTGTGTGTTGAATGGAACTGTACCTTAGCTGTTGGTATGAGAACTTGATGGCGCATGTCAGCTCACATTTAAAGGGACCATGCAGACAAAATACAAGTTCGTTTTATTTGAAAGACCGCCGCGGTGACTCAGTGGCTAAGGCGTTGTGCTGCTGAGCATGAGGACGCGGGTTCGATTCCCGACCGCGGCGGCCACTTTTCTGATGTAAGCGAAAAGCAAAAACGCCCATGTGTTTGAGATTTCGAGTGCATGTTAGAGATCCCCAGGTGGTCAAAATTAATCCGGAGCCCTCCACTATGGCACGCCTCGTCATCTGCGTTGCATTGGCGCGTTAAACCCCACAATCAATTACATCAATTATTAGAAAAAATTGGTGTTTTTTAGTGCCCCTAGTGCTTGTCCAGCAGCAAACAATGCTTTATTCACTGAGAAATTAATCAGTTGAAGTTAAAATTGAATCGCCCACCAAATTGTGTGTTTCGTAACGTCTGCGATGACATAACCAGGACAGGTTTTCAAGTAAATGTTAGTGAGCTGTTTAGTCTGCAGTGGACTGCGGAATGCTTTCTTTACCGTCAGTCCTTCTAGATGGCGTTACCATACCACTGAGGACTGCTGTCCGCCCTCACTTTGCTCCTGACCACATTTGCACCTGGCTTGTTTTTGTTACTGTAGGTAGTAATCGTGTCATGAAACATTGGGTATGCTTGACGAACAGGGTCACGTAAGACTGTGTTGTTTACGCCAATCAGCCAGTGTTGTGTGAGGCAACCCCAAAGCGTCGGACTGCTGTGCAGTTATAACAATCGTAGTGCATGTAGTATGAACAGCAGTATGCACTAGTGCTTCTAGGTTTACGTTACTTTCATAACTTCCACTGTTTACCCCACCAATCTTACTGCTATGAAATGAATATGCATTAAATTTAAGCAAAAAAAGCTCATTCTGCAAGCTTATAAGCCGCGCCTAACTTGCCTTTGCCGGCTTCAGCCAATCTTACAGCTGCCCAAAATACATCATAGGTCCTAGTGCGGGAAGTAAGCTGGTGGGTTGCGTTGCCATTCTCTTTTCTTAATTATGTTGCTGATTTGAGTGAAGTTTGTGGTTAAAGTGGTGCCAGTGTTATTCTAACGAGGCAATCTTTCGAATGAACCAAGCTTTCATTTTGTCTGCATGGTCCCTTTAAAGACCCCAGGTGGTTGAAATTAATTCGAGAGCCCTGCACTACGGCGAACCTCATGGCCAGCTGTAGCTCTGGAGTGATGAACTGTATAATCTGAATCCTAGTGATGGCTTCATGTAGACGAAACCGCAACTGAAAGTGTGCAGTAATTAGTAAAGAACACTGTCTCTGGCTAGTCAGTGAAGGGTGGCGGGTTGGCCAGTTGGGTAAAAATCAAGATACGCTGCTCTCACCGTGAGCTGTGAAAAGCAGGTGTGACACTGGGTGTTGGAGGTTGCGGGAGATTTGGTAATGCCTCTTAGACCCAAGCTTAAATTTGCAATTTTGGGTCTAATTGCGTTATTACATCTTGTGCCAACCTTTTAAAAACTGTAGTGTTTGGAGTTTGTGTCTGACAGCACTCGTGTATTTTTGAGGCTGAGTTGGCACTGTTCAGGGTGTGTGGTACAAATGGTGGAGGGGGTAAGTCTTTGCTTAATGATACAGTTAAACCTGGATGTAACAAAGTTGACAAAAGTTCGCAATTTTTCATTATGTGCAGGTTTCGAGCTAAGGCTCGTGGGAATGACACAGAAACGACGCCAAAATGCTAGAAATCAGTGAAGGAAAACAGCGTGAGTTGTGCTGTGTTTAGGCAATTCCAGACATTTGCATTGGTGCTGGCTCCATACGGTAGTGGTAGTGTTCGCTAAATTAGTTCATTTCTCCAGGCGATTTTTGAGTAAAAGTAAAAAAAAAAAGCAATGACTGATCAGCTCGCCAACTTCGTTACATCAAGGTTCGCTGCTGCAATGTTTAGTTACATAAGAGTCGCAAACACATTGAAGAACTTTGTTAAACCAGGAATTCGTTGCATAGAGGTTCGTTACATCCATGTTTAACTGTACAGAAAAAGCAAGTTCGTTTGCATCTCAAGCAGTGTGTTTTATATATATATATACAGTGGAATCTCGGTGATACGAATTCGGTTGATACGAATTTCGTTGTGATACGAATTTTCAAAATTCCCCGGCCAAAATGCATTGTACGCAATGTAAAAAAATTCGGATGATCCGTTCGCATTTATCACCCGGTGCGGGTGATACGAACACGCGAGCCTAGAGCAGATGACTGCGGCGTGGACGGGAGGCGGGAGTGTTTGTGCGGCCGCGTGGCCTTGGTCGCACGGAGACACAAAATCATTAAGCGTGAACCACATGGAACGTTTTCTGCTCACGAAAACGCGCCGCGCACGCCACAGGCGCGCTGACGCCACCGCGAATACCACCCGCATGCGGCACGCGGCGCGGTAAGCCGCGGCAACATGGTGGCGTCAACGGCCGCGAAGTAGGGCGGGTAGCTCGACCGACCGCTTCTGACCGCTCTTAAAAGTAACAAAAGAAGTTGCTTATGAAGTAAGGGAGCTGATAATGTGTCCGAAAACGACACTGTAAAGCATCGTCCGCGCGGCTAGGGAAAGTGCCTATCAAATATCCGCCACCGTGGTAAGCCTAAACATCTCCGGCGGAGCCAGCGGGCTGTCCGGAGCGCATTAAACCAAGGTTACTAGAAACGTTGCATTAAACTGCCGCCATGAAGAGTGTGCCTCCCCGTTGGCGCAGGTCGGCAGGCTCCTCCCACTGCCGCGCGCGTCGCGCGTCATTTTACGAGCGAGGTGCTGGGCTGAATCGTCGGCGGGCCGGGCTGAATCGTCCTGGGTGCCGGGCTGGGTGCCGGGCTGAATCGTCGACGCGGGCGTCAAACGAACGCGCGCGCAAACGCCGACGCGCCCGAATCGCATGCGGTTGTTCGTGTGCGCGCGTCGCGTCGGCGATGAGCGCGCGTTCTTTTGACGCCCGCGCTGACGATTCAGCCCGGCACCCAGGCGCCAGCCTCTGCCTCGGTTACCGCTAACGGCATTGGGAGGAGCCTTACGACTTGCGCCAATGGGGAGACGCGCGCCTCATTGTGATTGCGGCAATTTCGGAGCGCTAGCAGCAGCTGGCTGGGCCACCTCCGCGGTGGATATTTGGCGTAGATGACATTTTATAGTGCTTCTCCCATACTGCCAGCTCCTTTCCCGCATGAGCAATTTAATTTACACCTTGAGCTCCGTTTTAACAAAAGATTAGACGCGGTTGCTGAAGCTACCTGCACCTCTTCGCGGCAAGAGCCGACGCCATATTGCCGCTGCCTGTCGCATGCGCAGCACATTTCCATTTTTTCTCGTTTTCTGATGATACGAATTTTCGTGTGATACGAATATTTTTGCCGCCCCTTGAGGTTCGTATGACCGAGATTCCACTGTATATCTCCCTCTTTCTGTTTGATTTTTGAAGTGATTGGTTCTGTTGGTTAGATTAGGTTAGGAAAGGTCATGCAGCGTACGACACTCCCGACTCGAGAAAACACAGCTGAATGGCGCATTTATGGAGTGCCGTAACAGAAAAAGTACAGCAGTGCTGCTAGCCGCCCCCATGACATCTGTTACTAGATCGTAAACTCGGATGCAAGAAAAAAAAGTGTAATAATGTTTTCATATTTTCTGTATTCGAGAGCATTACAGGAAATTTCCTTTGCTGCCACGCTTTCTGATAGTGTGGCCATCAATGTGGCTCGCACGCTTTCTTGCAGTCGTTTGCACTGGCACGAATGAAAATTGCACAGTGCCATGCACAGTGGCCTTTGACATGACAGAAGGATTAACTGCGTCGTTTTCGGCTGAAACAACACGATGGAAAAAAAAAAAAAAAACTTGGACGGAAAATGTCACCAAAATTAAATTCTTTTGCGTATTGAAGGCAATGCAATCAAGCAGCCAGTGCCAGAAAATTATGTTGCGAAGAGCAGGGTGGTCGTGCTGGATCAGTGGCTGGGACATAAATCCTTTGGCGAGTTTCCCCATATTACATCATGGCCGATGTCGCGAAACATGTGATACGGCTGGAAAATTGAAGTTTTAGGTACAGTTGTTGAATTTCCTTGTGAATGAAGCATAGTTTGCTGCTAGGCCAAAGCCGGGGGCACTATAACATGCCAAATATTTTGAAAAAACATAGTTGTATGTTGTTTTCAAAGTGCCTATAGGGCAATATTTTTCGGGATAAATGTATGTGAGTGAAGCTGCAATGAATGCATGTCATGTAAGAGCGTAATTAATTTACGTATTTACAGATACCTCAAGGGACTCAATGGGTGGGGTATCGCATGAGGAGTGGTAACGATTTATCCGATAACGAACATTATTCATTCTCTTTATGGGCCATCAAACAATGGAGTCCCTACATAGTGTTCCTTGGGTCTTGATCTCTCTTCATGGCACTGGAAATAATGCCACTGTCCGTCATTCTACTCCTCATTGGAAGGTTGGGTGCAGACTGCCACTTCCTGATGTAACCCCGCTCATCGGGCCACTTGTCCCGTGTGTGAGGAGCAAGATGAAAGGCCCCTCGCAGCGAAAGACGTCATCCCTACACTACCTAAACTCTGTGTAGTGCATCCACTGCATAACTGTATCGTCTACCAGGACACAAAGCTCCGCAAACTTTCCTCAATTACTTATGACTGGGTGCATTTAGTCGTGGAATTGCTGTATGATTGCCTTTCTCCTTCACCATGCTACGATTGCGGAAGCACTGCAGTCTTATTTAGAAAAATCACTGCACACGGAATGAAGACATCACGCAGTATCATAGGCTCAAGTTTAGATCGGGGCACTAGCTTTTCACACGAGTAGGAGGTTGGTTGAATAGCCTGGCTGCGTTGTAAATGGTGCCATTATTTTTTTCCCCCTTGTTTGGGTTAAGCCCTTCTTGGTAGCTGACACATCTTGCCGGTGTTGTACTGGCCCTGTTGTAGGTGGTATTCATTGAAAAGTTTAGCTGTCAATTTCTTCGCTTGGCAACACTGAAATGGCCACGAACATGGCGCGGCTTGTGCCACTGAGGCCGCACGCCGAAGAAAAAAAAAAACGCCGGCGTGCGTCCTCTGCTCTGCTTCAACCCGATTCTGAACGGTGGTGTCAGAAGAGTTGTTGTTAGTCGCACTCACATTGGAGTCGAGGCATTACATTGCATTTGGCAGGCTAGAGCTTGGAATGTCCAACCCATATCATGCGCTTAGCACGGACAAGTACCACCATCCCGCGGAGCCCGACGTAACCATTGACGGCGCACTCACATGGTTGCCTGCTCGTGTGCCTTGCTATTGAATACGGGCTATAGTGATGGGCATTTTGTAGCTCGTACCCTGTTTTGGCACATTTTGCCCTTCATTGCTTCCCTGTAAATCAGGTTACGTGGTTTGTGATTTCAGATTCAGTGCACAAGAAAAGTGCGGGGACGTCTGCAGTCCACCGCTCACGGCCTGAAGCGGCTGACGTCGCTCTCAGGTGAGGTGTCTGCAATTGGAGCCGTGTACAAAGCAGCTGGCTATAGTCGCGCAGGTAAATGCATTTGTGAGTTGCAGCCACACTGCTGGCATTGCACATCATGGCCTCGTAACATGGCAGGTGTGCTTGGATGGTTGGAAGTTTGGCGGGATGGTTGGCTGCCCCTTGAAGTTTGAACGTAGCAGGGAAGAGGTTGGGAAGGGCTGGAAGTTACAGCATCGGCATCGGGGAACAGCAGTTGGAAATCCTATGGCTGCAACTGCAACAGGAAAAGCAAGATGACAAGAATGATTGGAACTTCCCAAAGCCCAGTAACTTGCCCGCTACACACATGCATTCATGCTTTTCTTCGAAAGTTTTGCATTCCTGAACCCAGGAGTTGAGGTTGCTGCTGGATTTTCATTGCAGTCTTGAATTTATGTGTAGAGACGACTCGGGGACAAGTGAAGAAATTATGTCTTTCCTTTCTCTTGCGTAAAGGGGCCTTGAGTCTTTTTTGTAGAATTCAGCCGCTTAGTGAAAATTCGGTCTCGGAATTTCCTGGCAATTCATATGGACGGTGCTTCTGGAAACCTTCCTAACACCCTTTCACTACCGAGTCTTAAAGTGAAGCTTTTTACGTTTACCCCCCCCCCCCCCCCCCCTAAGTCTTACCCCCCCAAATGTTCTGTCGCAACCGTTGGTGCCAACAGAAACAGAAAACTCCCATGAACAAATAAAAGAAGTTACTGGCACCACCAGGAATTGAACCTGGAACAAATAGAGAAACGAAACAAGAGCCCGTTATCTTACCGATTGAGCTACAAGCCCACGCGGAGATAGGGGAGACAGACAGCGCACCGTCAGAACACATCTGTGGGTTTTCCCCCTGCATTCTTGCTGAATGCCACGTGATAGCGTCACGCGACCTCTCGCGCCGCTGTGCGTTCCGCCCACAGCACGTGCAGCGGCCGTTTGTGCGCCTTATGCATCCACTAGGAGTTATAAAAATTAAAGGAAGCTCACACCAACGCACGGCATGTCACTTCTCCTCCGTCGGCGGCGGCAGAGACGGAAGAGAAGTGAGATCGCCTAATGCGGGGTTTGAGCCTCCTTTATTTTGTAATAAAAATGAATTTCCACTCATTTGCTTCACCAATACAACTCAACCAACCACGGCTCATGAATCATGCATTGATTTAACCTTAGCAAAGAATATCTCTTTGAAGTAATGAAGGTTGTAGTTAAGTGCATTTCACTTGTCTTTGGTTTGCACTCTTTGTGGAGCCCGTGGGTGAATTCAAGTAACGTTGCATGGGTGATCGTTGTGGGTGTCGTTCACAGCTTCGCTTTCCAACCACCTTCACAGGGTGGATTGGCGCGCATTTTTTTCTTCTTTATGGCTGATTTTTGCTCCTTTTTTTTTCATTTTTTGCATGTCCTTCTTGTAAATCTTTTATGGTATTGATGGACTAGAATGCTTTGCAGGCCATGTAAACATTTTATTCAGGATAACCTCATTCAAGTAGTGAGTTTTACTGAGTACACACACGTTAACATTTGGTTTTTTAACGAACTAATTATCAGATGATTAGGATGTCTAGGTGTGTGGAAATATTCAAAACATCCCACCACACAAAGCGGTTGCTGACAGCTTTGGTTTCATCTGACTTGCCACGGCCAGCATGGCTGTGGTGTTGAGATAAGACGTAGCAATGTGGATGAAGAAACATGCGCTCCATCTGTTGTCTAAAATGTACCCAACATGTGACCTCTCAATAGGTGGTACGTGATGCCCGCATTATTTTTCTTTGCACGAGTTGTGTCGGGAGTGGCAGTGGTCCAGCGAGTTAACCCTTTGATTCCCAGCGGTGCTCAGGAGCAACAGCCCAAACATTTTTTTTGGGGGGGGCACGCTTTGCGGTTGTTTGGACATTTATTGCCAACTGTTGGCAGACGAAGGTACCCAGACCTTCAAATTTTAAAAAGAGCGGGCCGCACATGCTAAAAAATTGCTCTTGTTTGTGCCTTTCGACTTGCATCGAGCCTGGCGGCTGGCTTGGCACGTGACAGGAAAGCGAAATTGTCCAATTTTGTTGTTATTGCAAACAATAGCAATGCAAAATTTAGGTTTATGTACTCGACTTAAACCATAGAATGAACGTGTAGGTGCTAATCAAGGTAGCATGCTTGTTCAACTGTTATGTGGAGCAACAAGTGTCCGGTGTAGGTCGGGGACAGTACCCTATTGTGTCCGGTTTAATAAACCTAAGTTTTTTCTGACTTCATATTTGTGATGTCCGGAGTCCTTTTAAATCATAAAAACGTTTTCGGAATCTTAGTTTGGGGCATCAAAGAATTAAAAGGGCCACGTCTGTATACTTGAGAGTGGCAGGGGGCGTGCGTGTGATCTCCCGAATTACCTGGCGAGTGCCAGTAAAAGGGTTAAATGTTGAACATTGTTAAGGTGAAACAAGGCTTCTGAGATTTCACACACCCTGGCAAGCCCTTCAACGTGAGGGAGGGGACCATAGCAGGAACTTAAAACTTTTCTTCATTTTGGAGGTTTGGATGATCACTTTGGACTGTGGACAGAAAGTGATGCCGCCATTGCTAAGTAATGCGCGATGTAAACAGGCTAATTTCGAACTTTTTAATGGGATTAACAGCTTAAGTCAGCAAAAGGCATGCCACAGCAGGGACTGCGAGATGCGAGAGTGGCTACTGCTGTTTGACACTTTGAGGGGTGATTAAGAAAGAAACGCACCATAAAAATCAAAGCCTCTTATTTCTGCTTCCAAGTGTAGAGAGCGACTTGCACAAGTGTCACGGTAACCATACAGCAATAACCATGTGAGCATGTTTGCTGTGCTGTACACAAACCTCGTTCAGCCCCAGCAGGACAAACCTGGGTTTCGTCTTTGTCTCTGACGACAAAGCTCTTGTTCAGGGCATGAATTGTTAGACCTAACCAAAACTGATGCCCTAGTGGTGTCGACAGCGTGGCTGGCCAGGGTTTGGGGCTCTTGCACGATGCCGACTGCAGCTACGGTTTTTCGGATTTCGACCACAACTAGCCCTTTTTTTGAGATATGCACGCAGTCTTCTTTAATTTGCAGTTGATTTTATAGTGGCACCAGCAGATCACGTCTGTGTCTTCGTCGTCGCTAGTAAAAATTGGAAGACAATTCTATGGGCGTTGCCACATTTTCCTTTTGGTGTAGTCATCTGCATTAATTAGGGTCATTTTGCTTTCATATTGGCATGTCTGTTACTGTAGTGTGACAGTTTACCTTCTATAAAAGTCTCTTGTCTTGAAGGTCTTCTTAAGGACAGTGCCATTGCATTGCAAGAAGGTCAAACTGGGTGGTTTGCCAATTTTAATTGCATTGTTTGGCATGTTATAGTGCACGTCAGCGTGGGACTGAATAAAATTGAATGACAAGTGAGCTTTCGTCATTTCTGGCTCCTTCTTTTCTGCACCCTCGCACAGGCTGTGGGAAGAGCTCCAGTCCAGGCAGCAGGCGACTGCCCCCTCACTCGAGTGATGTGCTGTCATGCATCCGACTGTGATGGCCAGGTCACTTGTGGAGCATCTTTGAGGCAGCTGTTGTGAGGGATCACTACGAGGATCACTCAAGTGACTTGGAGTGCGAGAGCTTCTCCAGCCCAACTAGTCGTCACTTCACAAGACTGTCCAGTGTTTGCTTGCCACTATGACTCTTGGCCTGGGCGTTCTGCTATGGACCACATGTGTGCAGGTCCCGGCAGCTGTCTTCATCAGGGAGGTGAAAAAGGACAACGCCTGTGCGTGCACCCCTTGGCTTTGGACAATAACCAGCCTTGCATGCTCATTTGCATGCCCATCGCTTGATCATGCACAGTCCTGTGTGGTGTGAGCTGTGATAAGAACGACAGAGTAGTGTCTTCGAACCCCGGTGGTGTCCCCAAAATGATTAGTATTTTGGTAGTTGGGCCGATTTTCATTACTTCTTGACAGATAGTGCACACTAACAGGGACAAGAAAGGCAACTCGGACAGGCACGACGGAAGCCACATTGAAGGATTGCAGATGCTTATGGTGAGGTTTGCCCCCTCGAAAAATGGCAGATTTGGAATTGCTGGTGACGTACTTGATTTTTTCGGAGGTCATCATTTCCAGCGCTATGGCTGCCTCTTCAGCCACTTCTTGTTTGCTCAAATCAAGCCAGGAGCAATATTATTTCCCTGCGATCGACTACCACGAACGCCGTGGCATCACGGCCCTTGTAGTTGGCTGCGTCCACGTATGCCACGTTCTCTGATTTTTGTGTACTGTTCATGTAGGGCTTTGGCTCTAGATTGTGCACTGGCTGCGTGTTTTTTTGGAATAGGTGGAATGTGTATGCTTTCTCTTAAGTCTGGAGGTAGTGGGACCTTGGTTGGGGCGGCACTCGGTTAGGTGAGGCCAAGAGAGAGGATGTGCCTGCCAGTGAAGCGGTAGGTCAATCGTTCTTGTTGTACTGAGCGTTGAGCTTTGGTGAGTTTGCTTAGGGTATTGTGCTGCCCAAGTGCCTCGAAGTGTTTGGTTGATAAGGTGAGTGGGGTCCCTATAGCTTGTTTGTAAGCTCACCTTCTTAATCTGTAAGAACAAGAGTGACATGCGTTATCCTGCTTAGGACGAACGCTTGAACTAATCTTACGAGAATGCGTTCCATGCCGTTATGGCAGTTTGAAGTACAGTAGACTCTAGAAAAAGAACTTCAAAGTGCGGAAAAAATTTGTTCCGTTTAACAGGAGTTCCGTTTACTAAGATAGATGTGTGAAAGTGCAAATTTATGTACGTACACACTCTTTCTCTGGAACTCTAAGCACTAGAAGGTGAATGTAGCTGATAGTTTTTCAGAAAGCAAGAAAACTACCAGAGGTTTAGGCACAGCATTCACAAAGTTGATTTGGCAACAATGAGTTGCTGTGCACTACAAAATGCATAAATTATTTTTGCTTGAGTCCTTGCAACTACATCTTCACGGACGCTAGAGGCCTCAACTTTGCAAGTGCTTATGAGCCACCGAATTTAGAAGACGGCAACGCGATAATGAAGCGCGAATAGCAACACGATGGAACGAACGAGGCGGCAGGAGCTCAGCCCTGTAACCTCGGCGTCTTAAGTCTAGACTGAACGACTGGAACCAGAACTGTGATGTTGCATTCGTCGCACTAACATGGCTGGTCACTTATGAGACGAGGCTGACGAGGCCAACGAGGCTAAAAAATGCATGGAGGAAGAAAAAAAACGAAACAGCCGGAACCATAAAAAGCTGATTGTCATGCCAATGGGTTTCACAAGAAGTTCCATTCCTGGTTCCGTTTACACGGTGACGCGGGAATTTTAATTCCGATTACCGAGAGTTTTTTTACGTTGTCTGAATACAAAATCAACCAACTTAACAGGCTACTGTTCTATTTAAGCGCCAATACCGTTTATCGAGATGAGTCAGGTGATTTGATACGTACCTTCTTTTTGAGAGCGAGGATGGTTTTGG
Source organism: Haemaphysalis longicornis (assembly GCF_048455015.1). Taxonomy (NCBI): domain Eukaryota; kingdom Metazoa; phylum Arthropoda; class Arachnida; order Ixodida; family Ixodidae; genus Haemaphysalis; species Haemaphysalis longicornis. Next base: position 69,778,384 of record NW_027526422.1, on the reverse strand, counting down.
AATTGTGTCCATTTGCCTGTATGTGGCGGCCTGTCACAAAATTGTGCGAGGTAGTTTAGTGGCCGATGTCTCGGACGGGAGGAGCGACAAACAACTCCCCCCTAGATAGGAATAGAGGAAGTGGTTCGGACCTGCTAACCGGCGATAGGTCCACGCCTGATTGGCCGCTGGTGTGAGGCACGAGACGGGGCACGCGATAACAGTTTCAAAACAAAGGACGTTTACTTTCTTCACATTCACAGGAAATTCAAAACAGACAGACAGAAGGTTTGACGACTTAATAACACACTGCAGTTGACACCCCGTCGGGGTCAGAGCTGCCAAGAGGCCGACATTGAGCACATTGGTGAGGATGAATGAAACGGTACTCGCCGTTACGAGCCCAAGAAGGAGGCGACAGTAAATGAAGGGGATAGTAGAGTGTACAATAGGCGGGGTTGGAGGCTTCCCCCAACTGCTAACAAAGGCCTCGAAGAACACATACAGCGTGGTGCTCTGAAGGAGGCGGATAAGAAGCCCGTGCAGTCCACTTGTAGAAATACAACAGAGAAGGTGATTAGAAAGAGTCCGAAGGAAAGTGGAGAAGGGGAGAACGTCTTAGCTGCGGTCCGGCTGATGGTCTTGCCGGGGTGACGAAGGCTGTCGGTCGTCTGTAGTGGGGCGCCGCTCATCAGCGACGCAATTTGGGCGAACTTCGGCCGCGCACTTTCACCTCCTCGAAGCGATCTTCGGGGGCCCGGAGTTCACCGCCGTCGTTGCTCGGCCTCCCCAGTACAGCCCTCAAGGCCGACGCCGCGTCCCGGCCATCCGTCCGTCCGGCCACCGCCAGTTCTCAGCCCATTCTCCCCGCCGACCCCGCGCTGCACCACGCACACAGTCCACTGGGCCACGCGTCTTTCGAGAATTCGTGGGGCGCAGCCTTCCATAGGCCGCGGCCCTCTCGCCCACCTCTCTCCCCGAAACACATGGCCAGCCGAACCGCGTGCGACAATGGCGGCGAAAACATTCCTTCGCTACGCGGTATCCCTCCTCTCGGCCCAAAAATGGTGAGCGGCAAGAAAACCCGTAAAGGAGGAACATGAATTTCACGACACGGCCAAGGACCCGGATGCTATGGGGGTGCATTGTGTTCCATTACCAGTGAAGAGTTGGACTTCTGGAGGTGTCACATCTGTGCGCCGCCCTCAGCTGGTTGGCTGATATAGTAAAAGCTCAGATTTTCGCAGAGAGCAGCTGAGACTGCAAGGGCCTGCATAATCTTTGGCTGCTTTGATTGCCTGTTGTAGTTTGTTTTGAATGCGACAGCCACTGCCTCCGAGGACCTAGGGCGTAACATCGTCTGCGTAAAAGCTATGTTGAAGGCCTTCAGTTCGCTTTAAAATTTTGGGAAGACAACCATGGCTACATTGAACAGGAAATGGGAGAGGACCGAGCCTTGTGGTGTCCCCCTGTTTCACAGATTTTTCAAACTCGATTCGATTCCCCTTACAGTGAGGGTAGATGTGTGGTCGGAGAGAAAGTTGCTGATGTAGTCGTACACTCTTATCGCAATACCGAGTTCGCTCGGGTTTGTGAGGATAGCTGAGTGTTTGACATTGTCAGATGCTTTTGTGACGTTGAGACCCAAAATGGCTTTAGTGTCAGTGGGGAGCGCCGTATTTGAGTCGAAGCATCACGTCTTGCGCAGAGAGTTTCGGTCGAAAGTTGATCATCGTGTGCAGAAAGAGAGCGTTGTCCTCCATGTAGCTGGTGATCCTGTTGAGTATGACATGCTCCATTAACTTACCTACACAAGGCGTGCATGAAACAGGTCTAAGATTTTCAAGCTGTAGTTTTTTGACTGGTTTGGGTATCATAACCACCTTTGCTGTGTTCCAGATGTCGGGTATTTTGCCCAGCTCCCAGCACATGTTCATGTACCAAATAAAATTATATTACAAGGTACGGCACTTGGCACACCGAAACTGCTCATTGGTGCTGCTACTAGCATAGAAGCAGTTTAACTACATATGTAGTGTGGATGTGCCATTACTTCGCTAACAACTTTACAATACTTGTTCACAAAAAAGTGATGTCAGGAAATTGTTCTACCGTAAATGCATTACACCACATGCTTACAAACTTTGGAAAGAGAAATTGCAGTTTCTTTGATAATTAATGAAATAACAGATGCTTTATGCAATATGATCTAAATAACTAGATGAATGAACTTTGGAAACGGGTCCTTACTTCAGCGCACACAATGGAAGATTTTTACAAAAATGTTAGAGGTGCCGTGCCTCTCTTATCTTTTTATTGAATTGACTGGTAAATTTGTTGTATCTATTGCCGCATATCTAAACATCGTGTCATGCTTTTATTTATTTATGGTTGTCTGTACAGAAACTCAAACTCTGCTGTATATACTATGTGTTACACATCATCATTTCTGTGTTTTTTTTTTCTTCTTGGTTTGTGTGTAGTACTAGTACAAACATGTCATTATTGTGTAAGTCTTTTAATATCCGTACCTGCTGCCTGTTCAGCCAACAAGCATCGTGTGTGCCCAGAACAACGAGAAAATTTGAGAGAAGGCAATTGTAAATAAATGTGAACTGAATTTACATTTCTTGGTAGTCGACCAAGTTCGTGCAACCTGCCCAGCAAAATGTCACCAGTTTTCGTGTTTGTTGAAGGGTTCATTTTTCCTCACTGTTGATGTGCTTTGCTTGGTAATTAGCACCATCCCGGCCAACATTCAGATATACTTTAAGCAAGCGAAATGTTGGCACACTTTGCTTTGCTTAACAGCCCTTCGTGCAATAAGATGCCGCACCCTGTCTTAGAGCATTCTAAGTTCTGCCTTATATAGAGCAAGGTTGGCTGTCGATAGTATGCACGGAAGCATGCTAGTGTTGATGCAGAAGATGTATCTTGAGATGAGGCGGGATGTTGGAAAGGTAGAATAATCAGTGCCTTTACTGAAGACCGCATTTTCATGAGCAACTGTATGTTGCACGTACCACTGGAAATTGTGTGCTCATGATCGCAGTGGAATCTAGCCAAAGTGCAGCGTAGTTGTAGTGGCACGGTTAAGCATAGGTGTCAGCCAAAAGCAGTCTGTTGAACCATCTCACTGAAAGTTTTTTATTCGTGCACAAGGGTAACTAAATTCCTCTTGATTTGATGGCACACTCTAACGCATCATATGGGCATGTGCAGCAAATCCCAACATGGAGCCAATATGTACCCCTTCCTGTAGGCAATACGAAAGAATGCTGTCGAGCTCCGACCTCAAAGACCTGCTGCAGCTGGTGAAAAGATCCATCGCAGCGGAGAAATCTCAAGCAGTCTAGGACTGATGACCCCACCTCTTTGTGTTGATTATAACAAACATTTATTCTCTTCTCTCACTCACCAAACATCGTGAAGCAAGATCTGCAACAGCTTGGAACAAATTGATTACAAAAGAAATAACGCAAGCTAGTACAACAGCCTGGAGAACGACTGTAGCGAAGAAAACAGGCTCCCAATGTACGCGCAACACACCACCCAGCCATGACGATCTAGTAACGTTGGCCAGGGCATGAAGACAGAAGAAGTGGCCTCTTCTTCCAAGCTAGAACTGGTGCGCTCCTAACACAACAGCATCTACATAAGCTCAGTTTTGGTCCGACTCAAGGTGCCAGCTGTGTGGAGCCCCCAGTTCAACAGCAGACCACACCCTCTACGGCTGCCCAAAAAATGTGCACAGTCGTCTCGGCCTCAAAGGTTCTAGTCGAAGGCTTTGTCTCTTTGCGGGAACTTGACAGAGGCCCAGGCCAGACAGGCCGAGGCCACAGTGCAACGCCTCTGTCCCAGGGAACAGCACAGCAGGCACATTGACGCCAACAAACTCAGTGACACAGCAGGTGACTAGCAGCAAGCTATTGCAAGCTCCTGAGATTGCAGTGCCGAGTAGTAAAGCAAAAACGCACGCGCACTACTCTTCCACCGAGCCTCGGAACAATCTTACGGATGCAAGCTACATGTTCCAAGTGCTGCTCGTGGAACTCTCATTTCGGGCATCATTTTGAGTGGAGGTGTTCGAGCTTGAGTTCCAGCCGTGCCGGGCGTCGCTCAAAACTCGGCGCAGCAAAGTGGAGAGGACGAGGAAAATTACAGGCCAAGAAGCAACACCCTGCAAGATGTGTGAGGGGAAGTGGTGAGGAGGCAGGCAGACTACGAGCAGGTGTGGGGAGGCTCGCGTGGGGGATTGGCTGAGCTAAGGGATGACGTCAGCTCTGACGTGCAGGTGTTCCGATTCACCTTGCACCACTTGAACCAGTTCACAATAGTGCAGTATCGGGTCCGCCGGACTGCATGATCAGCGGGGCGAGACATGCACCTTTTTATTTTGCTCCTGCATCCTCAGGGCAGGGAGTGCAGGCAGAGCCAATAGGACGTCATGCACGGTCTGCACCACCGGTGATTCGAACGGCGCAGTTCAAATGCATGAGCTGCACCGCCTGAACTGGTTCAAATGGTGCAAGTGAATCGAACGGACCTTCCGTTGAGAGAGACGGCGTGCGCTCGGCAGCCCGATCTAGATGGGCAGACCTAAGAAAGTGCTCTCTCCCATGGATGAAGCGGAGCGTCGGCTGAAGAAGCGGGAGGCCGATCGGGAGCGTGTCAAGCGGCGTCGAGAAGATCCGGAATTCCGGGCGAGGACTGCCGAAGCTAAAAGGCAGAGGAGGGCTGAAGATCCCGAGTTGTGGGCCAGGAAAGTCACTGCCGATCGACAATACGACTCAACCCACCGCCAAGAGAGAAGACTGGCAGCACAGCAGCGAAGAGCTTCCGATCCCGGCTTACGAGTCTTGGAAAACTTCAGACGAAGAGAGAGACTGGCCGCGACTGGCGACGGTAAACGATTCAAACGTGAGTTTTAGTTAAAGCTAAAGAAAAGCCTCGCTAACTTGAAGATATAAAATGCAAAGTTAGAAAAGCCAAGTTAAAGATGGTAAAAGCCAACAGCTCCAGTTTTTTTCCCTTTTGTTTTTTAATCGACGGAAGTCTGGCTCCGCAGTCGACCCGACATGGCTCAAAACGGATTTAGGATCTGCGACTTGGCAAAAAAAAAAAAAAAGGAAACAAACAGAGAGGTTGTGCTGGTTGTGCGGCTAATGTTCCTTTCCTTGCTTTCCTGGCCAAACCTCTCATGAGCCTGTGGCAACCACCCCCGCCGGTGGTACTAACGGCAAACGAACTATGAATTGATATTTAACATTCCTGTATCGTGTGACCAAATTTACCTTGGTGTGACTGTGGTGTGACGCTGAACAGCGCCTTGCCCGCACCAGAGGGGACAAGGAACCGAACCGCGCCACCGCACCGGCAGCATGGACAGGTCGCTTTCCGGCCGTGCAACGGGTAGGCCGCGTGTAGTGCGGTCCGAGGAAGAACAGCGTGCCTACGAAGAACGACGGCGTACGCAGAAGCGCGAATGGAAGCGAAGGCAGCGGAAGACGGCTAACGGCGACCCCGTGCCGTTCGACGGCCCGGAGCTGTCGCTCACACCGGAGGAAAAACAGCGACTCCGCTTAGAGCGACGTCGACAACAAAAACGTGAATGGGCACGCCGCCAGCGGATGAAGGACAGTACGGGAGGTGACTGGGCAGCTAACGCCAAGCGTGTCGCACGTCAGGACCCGGTACACACCGAGGCGGAGAACGCTAGCCGTCAACGTGGACGCAATGCCGACAACCTGCAGGATCGGGATTCATGTTGTATGCGTCTTTATATCAATTCATTTAATGCTGGTGGATAACCAGCAGTTCTTTTTCGCACCCTCTGAAGCGCCGTTCCCCCTTACCGGTGTTAGTAGATGCAGGACCCCCTCACTTCAAACTGCTCTTCCGCCTTGGGACGGAAGAGTTTTCTGCGTACACGGGACCTTCGGATTTCCCATTTGCGCTTTAAATAGTTCACCACCATAAAGTGGATGACTATCTCCGCTGGTCATCCTCATTCACAGAGTGGAATGGTGTACTGATTTTTGTTGTGTGAGCTACACTGGCCGAGGTTGAGTAGTTTCGCGTGGCTCCTGGAGAGCCGTGCTGCGCATGCGCGAGGAGCGGTTACGTCACACGGCGCACAGAATGTTGCTCGCTGCCCGGCGTCTTTCACACACCCCACGCGCCCAGCGTCTTCGTCGACCTCCGTTCGCACGTGGCGGCCCGGTCCACTTGCTGATCATGCGAGGGGTGGCCGGGTGTGGAACCGATGGTTCGAGCGTCGCAACAACACCGGCGTGCGCCTGTGGACCAGCTTAGCTCTGGGGCGATTGGTGACGCTGCACCAGAGCCGTTTAATAAATACCCATACATGTGTCGCATAATGTGCATACCGTGTGTGTGTCATTGAAGCAGCAGTAAGCATGATCATCAAGCTAATCCTAGAAAACCAGGAAAGCAAAGAATAGCCAGCTGAACCATAGCTCACGCTACGTATATCCTGGCATAGCTGCGCTAAGCCACTGCTAATTTTTTTTTTTTGCAGTATTTCTGTGGTGGTAGAAAGCACATTTTTGACTAGCCATCCATGTATGCTCTATAATCTGCTAAACTTTGGATTATCATTGCAACTATGAACCGTTTCTTTGATTTTGTATTTCATGGGATTTTTTTTTTTTTGTCTTCTCCTTAGGTCCAAGGCTGTTGCTGCCTTCCCCTGCTGCTGAGCATGCAAGCAGTATAACTTGGGCGTCGCACTTAGCCGGGAAAGGCAACTCGTTCACGCAGTGCGGAGTGCCAGTGGAGTGCAAGTCCTCACAGGCAGACTTTAAGCCCAAATCAAGAAGCGTAGGAGCGCAGACACAACACAGAAAGAACACATCTGCAGGTGGGTTCACTTTGTAGTCCATTGCGAGAACATGTGTCGCATACTTTTTGCTTCAGTGGGACATATGGAAAGCACGACTGTGAGGCTGAGGTGTATGACGACAAAGCACCCAATTTGAACAGAATACCTTGCAGAAGTAGGGGTCATCTGTACGGTTATCTGATGTCATGTGTCACAGCATACTGATCTGAAGTTTTAAATTCGTATCTAGATGAGACGAAGTTCGGGTAGGCTCTAGTATTCATCGGTAAATATCTCCCTAACGCGGCAACCCACTGTCGCGCCTGCTTCAAAACTCGCCACGAGAGCCGTTTCTCTTGATTTTTACTCAACTGGCCTTACTGTCACCACTCATGATTGGTGGTTAGCCAGAGTCACTGTTAAGTATTAATAATTAGACATTATCGGCTATAATTGTAGCGATTGCCACCTGAGGATGAAACTTGAACCAAAGCGAGGAATAAAATAATAATAATTGACAGCGAAAGGGTTGTAAGTTGGGGAAGTTGTTACCGTGGCATCTTACCAGCAGTGCAAAAAAGATGAGGACGTTTGAAGCAGACAAGACGAGCGCTGACTCGCAAGTAGTTCCATCATTCAATGTTTAAAATGTATAAACGTTGGCCTCAATAGAAAGGAAACAAATGCAGTTATGAGTCACCACTTGTCTTGTGTGCCTCAGTGGTTCCCATCTTTTTCGCGCTGTTGCCAAGAAATTAACAGTGATTCTGGCTAGTCATTGTGAGTCATTGCTAGAGTACCTTTTTTATCTGTGTAACATTAGAGTGCTGCTTAGTGTTCCTCGGGGTATTGAGCCCTCCTTGTGACACTAGAACAAACGTCATTGGACTCCTCATTAAAGGATGGTGTCGTGCGGAATGCCAGCTTCTCATCTGACTCTGCTCATTACTCCCTTGTCCGTGCCTTACCTAAACTTTATCACTCAAAAGGACGCAAATGCCCACAAACTTTCCCCACTTAGTCATGACTAGCCACGTTTAGTCGTGGAATCGCCGCGAGACTACCTTCCTCTTTTGTGGTGCTTTGAAAACAAAACAGATTTGGGTAGCAGTGCAGTTATATTTAGTCCAATTGCCACACGCGCAGTGCTATCCAGAAGTCGCACAGCATCGTCGGCTCAAGGTCAGATCAGTGCACAGGCTTTTCAGGTGGCTAGGGAGTTAGATAAGTAGCCTCGCATCATTGTAAGCGGTGGCGTATATTTTTTCCCCCATCATTTGTGTGAAACCGTTCTCGATCTCTGACTATTCTTGTTATTTTTGCATTGGCAGAGGCCCGGATGTGGCAAGGGAGGTTTTGTAGCTCGTGCAGAGTACCTCTGGGAATTCTACGGACCAGCCATCTCCTAATGAAGAGACTGGCACGATGGCCCGGACTAGGGCTGTTTAGAGAATAATGTTTTCTCTCTCACTCTAGCTCATGCATGACAAGTGTAGGGAGCGGCTTTCCGCACTCCACGTCTTAATTAATTGAGTGCACATTCCGCAATGCCACGAGAAAACGACTTGCGTAAAATCTACCCATACAACATTCCACTGCACCCGTCACTTTTCTTAGGAGATGAACCATGGCTCACTTACAAATGTGTTCTAACCTATCTTTCAGATATCAACTTCTTAAAACTCGTATCATACAGGGCGTGACTTCAGACCCTCTCATCCTTGAAGGAGGTCCTCATGATTCCTTTGTGTGCACACGGAGCTCCACTAGCGTATTATGCTCTGAGGCTGTAGGTGATGTCAAGTCTAACCCATAATCCCCTTCATCCGCCAGCATCTTCATATTTTAGTCTACGGGTCCTCTACACCCACATATGCAGATTTTTAGGAGGTACCGTACTCATCTCGTACATATATTATGCCTGAACCTGACACTGAAAGACCACCTAGTAGAGTCTTGGCGCTCTTTGGTCGTAGATACCCTTGCACCAACAAACACATATACTACTACTAGTGGTACTACTACTACTACTACCTCTAGCTTTTGTGTGACCTTTGCTTGACCTTTGTTTGACCCTAATTTCGCCCTACATTGCTTCCCTGTAAGTCACGTTGCATTCTTTGTGATTTCAGATTCAGTACACAGGAAAGGTGCAGCAGCCGCAGGGGTGTCTGCAGTCCGCCGTTCACGGCCTAAAGCGGCTGACATTGCTCTCAGGTGAAGTGTCTGCAATTGTAGTCGTATGCAGAGCAGTTATAGCAGCGTAGGCGATTGCATTTTAGCGTGGCCGCTACTAATTTATTCACTGGTACACGAAGTGTTCGCACATCATGGCCATATCTCGTGGGTGGTGTGCTTGGATCGCTGGAAATTCGCCGGAACCGCACCTGCGTTTCCCCCAGAGCCGGGAACGCCGAATGGCTACAGCATTGAAAAAGGTCCACCAATAGCGGTGCGGTATTGTTCAGTGCTTCGTGCGTCAGGGGTTGCATCAGGTCATATAGCCACACGTCGGAGCGCGGTAGTATGGCGGCGAGGAAGTGGTAGGTAAGCAAGGAAAAAAAAGAAAGGATCTTTTCTGCGTGTTTGTGCGGCCCCTGCTTTATGCAGAGGTCTAATGTTTGGTATACGTTGTCGTTAAGGGGCACTCTAGCGATTGAAATGGCGACCTTCGGAAGCCTATTTAGGGCCCCTTAAAGGGACACTGAAGTGAATTTGTCAAGCTCCCGTTTTTGCTTGCACTGCGTAGACTGGCTCAAATTAGCACACTTTTCATCGTTTATCCGGTTGACAAATCGGTAATTATTTTACAAAGTGCGAAAGAAGAAAAACTACCATGCGCGGTTTGCGGCGGCCGCACCAACTAAGGCTGTGACGTTGGGAGGAGGGGCGCCGTGATTGGACGATGCCCAAGGTTAGCGATCAAACAAGTTTCGGTTTCGGTTCTGTAAAACATAACCAATGGCGTTGTTGGATGGGCATTCTCAATATCTCAGTAATCATCGTACCGCGCTTCTGCCATGTTGTCGGCTGTAAAATGCACAAGATAAGCCTCCCAGGACGGCTTGTAGTCGTAGCATTCACTAGCCGAGACCTACGCAGTGCATGAACGCCCTCCGCGTACCCGCAGACGCCCAAATGTCATGCGCTTTTCCCCCATATTTGGAGCTTGCCTCCCTCATGCCTGTATCGTAAAAAGCGTGTTCGCACCAGGCCAAGGGTCTGTTCATTCTGGCCTGTGCCCACTGCCTGCAAGCAGTCGGTGCTTATGGCAACAGCACGCCAACGAGAACTCGCTAGCGCGCCAGTGCCAGCCTGCGCGCGTTTTGTGAACTAGTTCGTGTAGCCATGAACGTTGCGGCCCAAAAAAAGGTGAACTCTTAATAGAAAACATCGGCGGAAAACAAAAAAGTTAAGTTACAAAAAAAAAAAAAGCACATACCCGCGGGGATTCGAACTCGTGACTTGCTCGCTCGCAGCGATGACATACCTAGCATCCCAGACCACTGAGCCACGAAGGGGGATGCGCAGGCCTTGCTAATATAGGGTATATATTGTACAACCGGTTTACATTTTTATTTAGTTTTGGCATTTCAAGCAGCTTAAGTGACTATTTGTTGTACTGCGCTCGTGCAGTAAGCGTCGCCCGAGTTTCCACAGTAGCTCACGTCCAGCAATTGCATTTCGTAGACGGAAAAGCGTTCGCAGATGCGTAGTCGTGCTCCTGACCGCTGTGCTTGATCGCCCAGCGCAAAAAAGTGCTTCCCGCGCCCTAGTTTTACGCTGTACGGTAAAAATATCAGTTGATTTTATTTCCTTAGTACCTATATTGACTTCGCTGACTCTTCTCCCGCCTTCAAGAGGCCTTATATTTTCCTACTGGAGTACCAGTCAGCGAAGCGTCGCATGTGCAGCGCTTGTGTGAAGCGACCTTGACTTGGAGCTAGATACAGTGTACAAACAAACCAAATAAAGAAAGGCACATTCTTCCATTCACAAACGTGTCCTGGCTTCGTTTCAATTAAGCGAACGAATTGCGACCAAGCAATTTTTTTTTAACCTCCTTGATTGCGACGACCCGCCGGCGGCCGGCGGACGAAACGCTGGGCCGACTGACTCTGTCTGTAGGCCGGGGAACCGTGCAGTCAGTAGCGCAGCCAATTGCCAGCTCATCCCCTCCTGACGTCACACGAAAACGCCACAGAAAATGGGCGAGCGTAAAGAGAGGAGGACAGCATTTTCGAACTAGTTTTTCTACTAAATAAAATCGCGTAAACGCGCCTAGAGTGGTCGAAACATGGCCTGGGGACTCCGGACTACAATTTGCGCTAGTAATCCCGTAATGTTTACATATCACTTCACTGTCCCTTTAAGGGGCACCCTTCAAGGTATTGCCTTTGCTCCCGTCATAGCTTGACACAGTGGGGTCGACAGCTCAACTCACTGCCCACATCCATGTTCAATGTTCTTGGCTGCTTGCTCTAGCATCACGTATAGTGATACAGGCATGGAAGAAGGAAAATAAACTTGAGCTGGGTATACTGATGTAAAAAAACGCTACTTTGTGCCTGCCTGACGCGATCAAATTACAGCGTGACAAGAACAGACACAAATAATAACACGAGAGAACCATTTATTAAAATTTGACATGTTCTTACATGAAGACTGTTAGGTAAAACTCGTGCGATTTTCCTATATGTATTATCCGAATCGTACAACCAAGACGTCCCAGCACTGCCAAAACAAACTTCCACACGTTCGAAGAGCATTTTTTAAAAGGTGTTTAGCAGCATAACAGATTTTGATGGAAAAGCGTCTCTTAGAGCCTGTCGGTTGTATGAATTTGAAGGTGTAAGGAAATGCAGATGCGCAGTGATGTTTCGCCTTTGGTTCTTCGCTATAGGAGTGATCTGCTAACAAAAGCGCGTTCAGCGCTCAAGCGTGACATTGAAAATAGAGTTGGATTGGAGTATGCTTTTAGAAACGAGGATGCGAGTGCATACGTTTGAAAAAGTCTGTTTGGATAGCACGCGGAGCATAGTCTTAAGAATCACTGCGAAAATTGTGGAAGCGATAGCAAACTACACCATCTTCAGGTTTTTTATTCAAAACTGTGCCTCTTGTCACTGAGAGGAAGCATCCCGTTTTTCTGCTGCTTGCTGTTGTCTTCAGGGAGTTGGTTGAACAGAGTTTCATACAATAACAACTAGAGAGGAATCTGGCGCTGCGATCTTCCGCCGCAGCGGGCGTGATGGGTAGTTCTGGATTCAGATTGGCGCTCGATGGCTTGTGGAAGTTACTATGGATTGAATCGTGCAGGCAGTTTTGTTTTCGTTTTGGACTTACATGAACGCATTTGCCTACGCGGGGTGTTGGAGGAAGCATTCAAAAATACGTTTCTCCTTGAACTGCATGCCGCGCGCGCACTGACGCCACCCTGAGTGGAACGTTATATAACCAGAGTTGCGAATTGGGTGGGTTATCAATTCATTGCCAGCACAACAAGCACAAAACCGCAAATGACGGCGCTGTGTGCGGCGAAGTTGTCTGCGAATTAGGAGTTGCGGCGCTGCGCATTCGGCAGAGCAATGTATTTTCGAAGCTGATGACGGTTGCGAATTGCTGGGAACAGCCGCACCTCTTGTGCGAACGGCGGCTCCTACGGCGTAGACCAGCAGTACCAGTGGCTGACAGGACCGCTGCTTGATGAATGTCACTAATTCAGGGTAGAATGATTTCTCCAAAAAGTAATCGGTTTCTTTTTTTAGGAGCAGATAACTTTTCTTAATATTAAAAACTACAAGCGTCGAAACCTTCACCAACAGTTTTTGGAGAAGTCTGCGTCCTGCTGTAGTTAGCAGCAAATGGAAAACGTACTCTGCAAACCTCCTCGACTCCGCGTTTGCTTTCTATTTAAACGTGCCATTTTATTTAGCACAAAACCTGTTTTTGGTCACTGACTGGCTTGTTTACCATGTAATTTGTAAACAGCTAACCGCACAATACGAGTTTCGTTGAAAACACAATTTGCGCAGCCTTAGGCCCGTTTCAATCCTACGCAGTTCGGTTCCAGAGCTACCCATCATTCCCATCGAAGTGTAAGTGCTGTCTTGGAGTTCACATTGACACTAGCGCCAGTTTCCCCTCGAGTTATTGTATGAAACTCTATGGGTTGAACTAGAGGACTGGGTAGAACAAGAAGACTAGGCTAAACCCCATAGAGTTTAGAACACCAATGTTTCCCAGGAAAATGAACAATGATCTCAAACTGCACTTGAAAGCAAAACTTGAGGCTAAACAGTGTCTGTGTAGGTGCCGATTTTGTCTGTATAGGCACTGTAAAAACATGACAAAAGCCCTTCTTTACCCCTAACTTATGCTTATTTATCTAAATGGTGCAATTAGGAGCACAGGAACTAGGCACTTGCCTAAAATTTGGTTTCTAGTAATGACACGCGCCTTGTCATTCGCGGCACTCTCACGCAGGCTTTGGGAGGAACTGCAGTCCAGGCGTTCGGCAACTGACCCTTGACCCGAGTGACGTTCTGTCAAGCATCCGGTTGCAATGGCCAGGTAACTTCTGAAGCACCCAAGAGGCAGCTGCTGGCAAGGACCACTCCTCAGGAGCTCCTCAAGTACAACTAGTCATCACTTTACGAGCTCATCGCCGAGACGTTCTGCTGTGGACCACAGGAGTGCAAGTTTGATTCCTTGCTGAAGCAGCCGTTTTTGTCAGGAGGGTGAAAAAGGACAGTGCGCATGTGTCAACTCCTTGGCATTGGATGATAAGCAGCCATGTGGGCTGATTTTGTGTTCTTATAACCTGATCATGCACAGTCCTGTGTAGTCGGAGCTGTGATAAGAATGGTATCTTTGTACCCGGGTGATATACTTAAAACGATGGATACTTTGGTGATTAAGCCAATTCGCATCACTTGCAGATACTATAATGGAGAAACGTTTCGACATTATACATTAGTCTGTTGAACCTTCGTCATTTGTAAATATTTGAGAAAAAAAATGGTGCATTAGAGGTAATTATTAAATCATTTTGTTGCAGAAACCTGCGAAACTGAGGCATTTAGGCATTTACTTTGGTGGGAATTATTCTTGGCACACTCACTTCATTTGGATGAGAGCTAAGGGCAGCCACAATGAAGGAAATTTCTGCCTTTATTGGAAGGTTATTATACATAACTTAAGGCGTTAGCAGAGTCCGTATTAGCTCAAGATGTGATGTATGATACTTGGTAGTACGGAAAAATTGAGATTAAGTGCCCTCAAGAAAATAGTGTGGCATTACAATCTGTAAAGTGTTATCAAATAGGTGTTGCGTTCTACAGTAAGTGGGAAATAAACGGCGAAAATAAAATTGTAGTGTTTGGTGTAACATCCAGTACAGCATGAGGTGAAGCAGACACACATGAGCAACACCACATGTTGGGGCTGGTACCAGTATCCAGGATGAGTGATTTAAATTGTAAGTGGGCTCGACTGATGTGTGGTATTGTAGTACTGATGGGAGGTACTAAATGTGTGGTACTAATCTTTACTTCATCGGAGGATTTACGATAGTTCACGAAAGACAAACATGAAGGCAAATAGATAGAAGCATTAAACCACACATATTTATAAACCTATGAAAGACAAAACAAAATCACTATGTTCTTTTCATAATAACAGATAGTTTACACAAAGTAAGCTAAGTGACTAAATACAAAATGAATAATCAAATTTGCTAATCGGGCCTTGCTTTAATTCATGCTATGGAAGAATAAAAAAACATCATGCACTCCTCCGTCTAACGACGACGGCGGTTGAACGCAAAGCTTTCTCGTGAGGGATTCCTTGGTTGTCGTCTGAGTTAGGACTTTGACTGGCAGACAGTTCATACCTACTTTTGATTGCAGCGGCCTCGGCTTTGATTCTTTGCCTGTTGATTTCACACGAAGAAAGCTTCACGATCAACCGTCGTCATTGTCAGATGGAAGGGTGTGTGATTTCTCTAATTTTGTACATTCGTGCATCCCTCTACAGATTCGAACTGCTTCGACCGTGCCAGAATGGTGCAGTCGGATAGATGTCTCCTTCATAATTTGAGGGACCCAAGTTGTATTCCAACAACAGTTAACGCTTTTTAGCACGAAAGTGTTTCATTCCCGGATACACAAAGATTTCGCTGACGTCATATCCATCACGGAAATGGCGCCGCTACAACGGAGCAAATGGCCTGTAAAGGGTGCAACCCCGCACACAGGGTCATATTGCGGGGAAGTAACCTTTGGTACTAAAGGGTATGTTATACTTGGGGTTGTTCGTTTTCAGGTTTTAAATTTTAGGCCGTGTCTGGAGTGCTGTCCGATGGTACTGTAAGCACTCCACTATATCAACGTCCACCAGCGTTTTGTGGTAAAATTACCGCATCTGGCAGTACATCGCTTTAGATAACGTAAAGCTAGGCAACCTAACCTAAACATAACATAACTTAATGCACACAAAGGAATCATTTAAAGCACCAAAACTAACCTAAGGCATAAAAATTACACTTCAATTAAATAATGAAAAAAAAAAAAAAAACAACCGGGGCAAAAGCCAGTCTTGAACCACCGACTTGGGGATCAAGAAGCTAAGATGGATCCTCTACACTACAACGACAGACTCTTCGTGTGGTGCTAGCCTAGTGGTAAATATTCAAATGTCGTCGGACGGCACTCTAGACACTGCGTAAATTTTAACACGAAAGTGTTTTATGCCGGTATACACCATTATTTCACTAACGTCACATCTGTTACGGAAATGACGCCAGTACACCTTTGCCAAAATGACCCGCCAGCAGGACGTCGCTCGCCAAGCACACCCACAAGACAGCTGGCGACACTCAAATCATGCTCAGCTGCAGATTTCGCTGCACATTTCACTTTAGTGTTTTACCGATTCCTATGACAGAGGAATCAACCAGTTTTTTTTTTCTTTCACTTCACCCACGATCATCATCATCATCAGAAAAAGTTGACTTTCCTGCAGTGTGTTTTCGATGTGGCACGCACCATCAGTGAGACATATAAAGCTTCGCTTTGAAAGCAGATTTACTAGTTAAACACCATGCTTCCCTTATTTATTTATTTATTAAGTTGACGGTAAACTTGTATTTTTTCAGTGCTGTGTATTTAAGCGTATTATAGATTTTGGTACTCTTTGCCTTCTATGTGAAAACTGCTGTGTATGAGGTGTTGTACATCATTTAGATGTGCATTGGATTATTTTCTTTTTACTTTTCCCCCTTTTTTCTTCATATAGTACAGCCGTGTAATTCTGGTTGTCTTTTAGTGTCTGTACCTGCTGCTCCCGGTCAACCAGCAAGCCCCGTGTGTGCTTAGGATGACCAGCCAATTCGTTTGGAAAAAAGCAGTTGCAAATAAACGTGAATGATTTTGTGTAGTGTGTTGGTTGTCTAAGGTTGGGAGACTTAGTTGCATAGCACAATGGCATCAGTTTTTCTAGTGTCCCTTTATGAGGTCGTTTTTTTTTTCTCTCTTCTCTGTGAATGTGCTTTGCTCGTGAATAGCGCCGTCCAGCAGACGTGATTCGAGGCGAGAGCAGTGCAGTCTCGAGCTGGACCTGAGCCTTACGGGTCAACTGTGCTGAAACTTCACCATCATCAGCAGCAGCAGCCTGGCAAGGTCCACTGCAACACGAAAGCCTTCCTCTTCGACCTCCATACGCTCCTGTCCTGCGCTACTCGAGTCCACAGTTTACCCCCTGAATTCTCTAATTTCATCCCTCCATCAGATTAATGGCCTTCCCCTTCTTCTGTACCCATCTCTTGGTATCCACTCTGTCGGTTCATCTCACTACATGGCCAGCCCAAGTTCTTTATTTTAGCCATGATATCTTCTTCTCTAATTTGTTGTTCTCTGATCCAGGTAGCTCGTTTCTGGAGCCTGAGTGTTATTCCTGGCATTATTTGTCCCATGGCCCGTTGAGCCGACCCAAGTTTGCTTTCTAGGTGCTTAGTAAGGCGCCAAGTTTCAGCTCCGAATGTCATCGCCGGCAGTGTGCATTGGTTGTAGAAATTTCTTAAGAGTGAAAGAGGTAGCTTACTTTTCATAATTTGGGAGTGCTTGGCGAGTGCTCTCCAAGAGCCCATGCCTATTCTGCGCCAGATTTCTCTCGTGTGGATGGGGTCAGCACTAACCATCTGTCTGAGGTATAGTTATATTCTGTTACTTCTAATAGCTTTTCGTTTCCTAAGCTGAAATTTCGCTTTGGTCAGATTTATTTTCAATGTACAGTACGTACGACCAACTGGTAGCCGCATGAAATACCCTGTTATCAGTTAGAAATGTATAAAATAGCTCCTTAGTAGATGATGCTGCTTTTTCTGGTGAATCCTGCTCACAGCCACGAAATAAAGTGGAAGTGGCAGTTAGGCCAGGAGAACCGGTCCGACTCCACTGGGTGTGGTTCTCCTGCTCTAGCTTGCATGCAAAGCAGTTGCTCGCAGGTTTACTTTGGCCGGTTACTCGCTGACCGGCTGCAACATCACTTCATCCTGGTCATAATGGCCGCGCCCTTCTCAATTTCGGTTTCAAAATTTTCCAATTTTCGTTTTGTGACGTAATGAATGATGACATGCCGCCGTAGGTGAATGCTGTGCGGGTTGTACACCTTAGATTGTTCACAAGGGTGTCGACGCTCAAAGTTCTGTAAACGGTCCCCAATGAGCGTACCTGTTGCCGCAGTGGAATGCAAAATGCTTTTAGGGCCGGTTTTTGTGCAACTATTTCTACCCGGTGCTTGCTCAAATTGCCGAGTGTTGTGCGTGCATGGACGTTCCAGCCCTAGCTCAATTTTATTTGTTGCCCGTTCATTAGGTGGCTGACATTTCCTGCAGATGGGCAATTTCTTTTGTTGCCTAAACTTAGCCCTTCAGCTTAAAAATAAGCAATGGTACGATGTTGTGCAGCTGATGGTATGCATTTGTAATCCATTTTTGTCAATGTTTTACTGTTTCATTTTATCTGTTTTCTTGCCTTCAAATAAGTAATGTACATTTTATCATCTTGCGAGGATTAAGGTGAGTGCCAGGAAAACTGTTCCGTGGAATTGGTAGTTTCGAATAGCATTTTTGTGTGCGAGGTTGCGAGCGGCACTTTTCCATGTCACTTGGATCAAATAAAATATTTTCTGATGCCAAATGCATCTTATTGCTGGTGCATGCAGCAAGCTGGCTGCCTTTGCACCCAACATCACCCACTGCAACTGAACTCCCATAGGGAAGAAAGGATAATTAAGGTAGTTGTCTTTTATACATCCAGAATGCAGCCCTAATAATCCCAAGGGACAGATTCTTGGCTTCTTTCAAAGGACCATTTCTGGACAGGGATTTTAATAATGCCTTCTAACATTTATGAAATGGACTGAAAAGGTGCATTACACGGTGTCTGCAAAATCACAATTCCAGACACCATTTCTGATGGTGTCTGGACATTTTAAAGAGGGTAAATATACTGGTCCAGAAATGGTAACATCTGCCAGACATTACACGCGATTTAAGACCCCTTTAAAACTGCGCTTGCGATTTATCGAATTGTTGGGGTTGTTTAGAAGTAATTTCTTTTTTCTTGGAAAATTGTGACATAGGCTGCCTGGGATTGCATCAATTTCTGAAGGCCATTCATGGCGTCGCAATGACCTTGAGCAGCGGGAGCGCAAGTGTGGCAGGTGTGACGTCACTAACGCGATCCGCAGCTGCGCTCGCTCGGAAGCCATTCTCATCATGGAGGGTCCGCCAGCTGGGCCGTCTGCGCGCGCGCTGGAACGCAGGCGGCAGCGCAAGCGGCAAGCTGAATCCAATCATCCAGCGGATATAGCTAGGCGGCAGGCTGCCAAATCCCGAGCAAGGGCAAAGCTGGCTGCCGAAACACCGGAGAAAAGGGAGGCCAGATTAGCGCGTTACAAAGCAGCTTACCAAGCGCGGAAGCGTGCCGAGACCGGAGGGACTACTACAGCAGCTCGAGGAGATGAAGCCCTGGATACATGCAAGTGTTGCCGCATACTATTTCTCAAACCTAGCCAAACAGACGTATCGCTCGTGATAACTAGGTTTACAGTTTTCCACGTCTGGAGGCGTCGACGTCGCCCGGCGTTCACGCTCGTCAGCGTGTGTCGCCAAAATGCATGGAAAGAAAGGCACGCGTTCGGGGGCGATACACCGATGTCCATTCTCGCCAGACATCGGTGTAGGAGCCGGGTCAGCGAGCACCCGACAGCGGGCGGCAGAGTCCGGGTTTCCAATCTGTCTCGAGGTTCCGGGTCACTCCGTTCCTCATAAAGCAATCGATTTCATTTTATCTTGCGGTAATCGGCTGCTATTTCGTTCGAAAGCACACATTTCATTCGTGGTTGGCTTGGCTTGCATCGGGGATATGCGATAGCTTTCTATGAGTAAAATAAGGGAGCGCGGGCTGCATCGCTTGCAGTACTTGCATGATTGACCTCGTCTGCAAGACACAGAACAGGGAGGATTGGTGCCTGAAAAATAAGCGTTATCACAGCCAGAATTTCTCGAATACGGCCAAGACTAGACACACCTGCCACACTTGTAAACAACCTTTCGAAATAGTCGACAGGTTGGGCACGTGGCTGTTATTTTGAAGGTTAGTGGTTCGAATTTTAAATGCTGTTCGAATCTCGGCAGAGCTTTCTTTTTTCTTTTTTGTAAGTGAAAGTTTGATCAAGTCTGCTTTAAAAAAAACGGATATGAGCCAGTTTTCTCTAGACACAGATTCCAGACAAAGCCTTTCTCCGTTTGGTGGTAAAGTTCTGTCCAGACGGAATTCCAGACGAACGTTGCGAGTGTGGAGTTCCGTCCAAACCAACGTTTTTAGATTAGGGAATGAAAAGCACCCGATTAGACGCCATTTCTCGTCTTGAGACTTCGTGGTGAGGCTGAAGCAGTGTGGAGTTCCGTCCAAACCAACGTTTTAGGGGCGAAGCTCCTTAATGCGTGGGTCTGTCCATCCTCGACGTATGTATGTAGCCACCTCTAGTTTAGTTCTTGGATTGTTTACTAGATGGCGTGGCTACCTCTAGTTTAGTTCTTGGATTGTTTACTAGATGGCGGTACTTGTATATGATGAAAAGATGCGCTTGGATTGTTTACTAGATGGCGTGGCTACCACTAGTTTAGTTCTTGGATTGTTTACTAGATGGCGGGGAGCGTTGTAATAAAATCCGTTCGCTGTTGGCGCGCGCTCGGAGTCGCCCGATGGATAAGGCTGCAGAGCGGCGAGCGCGCAAGGCGGCGGCAGCGCGTGCTCGCAGACAGAATCCCGATGTGCGAGCCCGCGAGGCAGAAGCGCTCCGTGAAGCTGCGCGACGCCGCCGCCAAGATCCTGCCGTACGAGAGCGGGAGGCCGAAGCGTGTCGTCTGGCTGCGCGACGACGCCGCCAAGATCCCAGCGTTCGAGAACGAGAGGCCCAAGCGTCACGGCAACGGCGCGAGGACCCTGCCGTACGCGAAGCGGCACGGCTGCGGCGCCAAGAGGATCTCCATAACGTCAGAGAACGGGAAGCGGCGAGAAAGCGCGCGTATCGGCAGGCAGACCCCGATGCAGTGAGAGCTCGTGAGGCGTCTGCAAAACGCATCAGGCGAGCTCAACCCCAAGGTGCCGACGCGCGGTTTAAGCGAGACTTTCTAGACGTTACGTTCGGACACAGATGTAGTGGGCGAACTTTCACTGAAGAGTCACGGTTTTACCGATGATTTCCCCTCAGGAGCTTCGCCCACTCATCATCATTCACCCCGTGGATATGCTGTGAAATTTTTTTTATATTAGGGAATGAAAAGCACCCGATTAGACGCCATTTCTCGTCTTGGGACTTAGTGTTGAGGCTCAAGCACTGCACAAACCTGATTTTAAGGCCCGGCCCGGGCCCGTCGTCTCAAGCCTAGGCCCGGCCCGGGCCGAGTCATTTACAGGGTGTTGCGACGATAATTGGAACACTTTAAAAAAATTTCCTGAGCGAACCACCGCTCTGTTCGCGCTCAAACTAGCCACGAAGGTCGCATTTTATGGTCTATTTTGTTTGATACGGGGAACAACGATGGTACTTAACTGTGTATTGTGAAAAACAATAAAAACCATTTTCGCCTATGGGAAAATGGCGGCTGATTTGGACGTGCGAGCCAGCGCAAGTTGATCTTGGAGCGGGGGAACCACCTTAAATGCAGAGCGAAACGCACGTTTGGGATTCACGGTACGAGGAGCCAAATGGTGCAGCAGATGATCAGAAAATGCACCTAGGAATGAGCTAGCAAAAGAACAGAAAACCCCGTTTTCGGGCTCGCACGTCCAAATCAGCCGCCATTTTCCCATAGGCGAAAATGGTTTTTATTGTTTTTCAGGATAAACAGGTAAGTACCGTCGTTGTTCCCGGTGTCAAACAAAATAGACCACAAAATGCGACCTTCGTGTGAAGTTTGAACGAGAACAGAGCGGCGGTTCGCTCAGGAAAAATTTTTAAAGTGTTCCAATTATGGTCGCAACACCCTGTATTTTTAAGCCTAGGGAGGGCCCCCGTGTGTGTGATAAGGCCCTGGCGCTGAAGAAAATATTTCGTTGAGTGTCTTCGTAGCGGGCAATCAGACGGAGCACCTAGTCTGTGCAAGCACTTCATGAACTGAAATGCAAAAAGTTATGTATTTACGCTTATACCTGCGCTATGCAGATGTTTGAAAGGACATTTGAATCAAGTGGCCTTGGAAAAAGGAGTTCCATGGATCTATGCGACAATTCTCGAAGGCAGTTGAGTTTCTGCGTTCACCGCCCATGTTTGGCGTCACCACTGTTGCACAGTTTTGTTCCTGTATAATCACAAAAAAGTTAATGTTAGAGTTAAAATGGGCCAAAAAACACAATTATCAGTGATAAAATTTATTATAACCTGCATGCACGAGCCCAGCATGCACATCGTAGGCATTTCTTTTTTTTCACCGCCGATGTTGGGACTTGGGAGTACCCAGCTATTTTGCAATCGTAGACCAAGTGATAGTAAACAAAAACAAAAGAAAAGTTAGTAAGTACGAGCTCTTAAAAACCAAGCTTTACTCGTAAATAATTATTTTTGTAAATACAGCATGCAGAAACTGTGTGCGAGAGAATTGGCTTTGGGTTTCCTAAAGGTGGGTTGTCGTGATCTTTTGACTCAAACGGCATTTCAAACAAATGCCTTTTAAAAACATCATGTAGCAGCTCAAAGGTGGCATTTGACTCAACCGACATTCCGTTCAAAGGCCTTCGAAACGCTCGTGTAGCACGGGTATTACCATGCTCAGCGACTAGCCAGAGTCACTGGCAATTAGCCACATTTAATAATTGCAGATGATCTCTCCCGGTCGCTACGTTGGCCTCGGCTGCAGTGAGCGGTAGCGGTTCGGCCGGTTGAGTGAAAGTCAAGACTGACTGCCCTCACCACGTGAATTGTAAAGCGGGCGTGAAGTATAGCTATTACAAAACGCTAGGCATGGCACCGAAAAAAGAAAAAATACAAACCGCGGGGAATGGAACCCGCAAATATAACATCCACAAGCAGAGGCGATGCCTCTACACCAAGTCCCAAGACGAGAAATGGCGTCTAATCAGGTGGTTTTCATTCCGTTTGGACGGAACTCTGCACTCGCAACGTTCGTTCGGTCTGGACAACAGGTTACCCGCAGCCACGGAGCAAGATATCTTGCTCCGTGCCCGCAGCACTTCGTTCCGCCTAGACGGAGCTTTACCACTTGTTATCGTTCCGTCTGGAAGGAACTCGGCACTCTTCCCTTCGCGTTCCGTCTGGACAGGACTTTAGCACTTGTTATCATTCCGTCTAGATGGAATGCTGGACACAGCCTTCTTTTATTTTTTTTAGGTGTCTTGCATGGAAGCTGAAGAATGTCGGTTCTTGTTTATTGTTCTGTCAGATTTTGTTCACATTCGACGGTGATGACTTGAAGGACGTATTTCGTGGCAATTCAAAATTGGCCCCCTTGCTATTTTTAATGACAACGGCACTGAAAACTGCAGTTAAACGATCTCAAATAACCTTTTACAAACAATCGGAAATAACTTGAAGATGATGGCACAGGTCAGACGAACATGTGTATCCACATCCATTGGCACTACGGCTGGCGGATGAATTTCGTAGCTATGTGGTTCGCCTGACAGGAGGGGGTGAAGCTTCACTTTCTGGGGCTGCTGTTATAGATAATCTTACAAGAACTTGGCTAAATATGATTCGGAAGATGGCGTGGCCACGAAGTGCATTAGAGCCACTAAATAAGCGTAGCCGATGTAGCAACTGTCAACCCGCCCACCAGATGCTTTGCCTTCGTAGCTGCCAAGCTCCGCCACATTGAATGTTTGTTTACAAAGCAAGCATGGCACTTTCCCCACGCTGCCGGTTGCTATGCGCGTTGTTAGGCGCAACCATAACGTGTGTTGCATTTAACTCCTGGAAACAAAATGAGACCGCCTGCCTCTACCGCTACAATTTTGCATTTGTGTGCCATCTGATTCGTCTGCCTTCAGATGCTTCAGACATGCTTCAGATGATCAGGGCGAATAAAACTAAGCGATGAAGAGAAGTGTTGGCCTATTACGTGAGGGCTCCCGAGAAGATCAACGTGCCTACAAGGAACATCGGAGGGAATAACAGCTCGGGCAGCGTGATCGGCAGCTTCGCGCGGCGTACACCGACCGAGACAGTGCGCGAGAAGCCGCAGGCGATTATAGGTGCGCTAAGACAAGGGAACGATCATTTGTGCTGCGTGAAAATGTAAAAGGCTCGCAAATAGAGACAGCAGCGTTGCGAGACACGTTTCCTGACGAGGGTGCAAATTCTCTTTGAACTCGCATTTGTGTATATGTCAGTATCGTTCGTGTGGTTTTCGGTAAACTGAATAGCTTTGCTGGCCACCCGCTGCTGTAGGACAAAATGGTTCCTTGGGAGTTTTTTTTTTTTTTTTTTTTTTTGTTTTCAGCTCAATGCCAAACATGCTCGCATATTACGCGTTCTGCAGTGCTAGCCTTTAAAGCAAAACTTTACAACCTAGTCGAGCCGCCAAGTTAACCTTCATTTGACCGCAGCTGCGCTGTAGCCTTGGGAACGCATGACATGATTGGCCATGCCGAGCTTCGCCGCCAATGGGTTGGCACTTGCGCTCTCTGCAGCTGGGTCGCCGCCTGACCACGTGACTATAGAGCGCTAAGAGGAGGATCTCTGTGGATGCTAACAGGAGCGCTGCGCTCACCTATCAGTGCGAGCTTGGCCTTAGATGAAAGCGAGACCGGGCTGTCTTTTCGGAGCATTCTTTGGGAGCGGAACACTTTGAGCCGTCGTCGGCAAGCGGCGTCTGACCACCCCGCGGATATTGCCCGGCGAGCTGCTTTACTGGAGAGGGACTGGAATTCCAAGTGAGCGAAGCTAGCATCGGACTCTGTTAAAGAGCGTGCAGTTCGGCCCGCAAAACGCCGGAAGCAGAGACCAGAACTGTAGACAAAGGCAGGCTTTGGACGAATCTGCGACAGCCCCAATCAAAGGTTAACCAAGTGAAACCAAGGCTTAACCAGGGTAAACGAAGCAGCTTTTTGCTGAGCTAAGCCACAGCTATTGTTTACACATTTCTGTAGTGTAATGTTTAACGCCGAGCAGTTTTTTGACCGGCCCTTTTAATATGGTGAACATTGGATAATCAACACAAATATTAGCGGTTCGGCTGAGTTTGCGGGCCATGTGGGGTTGTACATTTTTCTTCCTCAGGTTCAAGGCTGTTGAAACTTTCATCTGCTGCTGAGTATGGAAGCTGTAGCATTTTGGCATCGCTTTTGGCGGGGAAAGGCAATTCGTCAACGCAGTGCAGCGTGCCAATGGTGTCCAAGTCTTCACAGGCAAACCTGAAGCTTAAGTCCAAGAGTATAGCAGTGCAGACGCAACATGGAAGGAAGGAATCTGAAAGTGAGTACATTTAACTCTGCATTTACGAGAAAGAAAGCGTGTGGGTGCTTTTCCCTTTGAAGTGACGTATGCAAATTTGCACAACTGTGAGGCCGAACTGTGGCTCGAAATTTCACCCAGTATGAACAAAACGCATCTCTTAAAGTTGTCTTCTGTGGTAGGAGAGCCCTGGATAAAACTGTTCCATTATCTGAACTGCTAAGATGAGAAATTGATGGCATATGTGATTGTGCATACTGATTCGAAGTACTAGATTTATTTTTGGATGCTACAAAGTTCTTATTTTATGCCCATTTCTTTCTAAACAACTCGCCCCCAATTTTTATAAAACATATAATGTTTAGAGTTGCTGTCCACCGACAGTCGTATTTGTAAGGCTGAGCTGGTGTTGCTCGCTTAAAAAAAAAAAAAAAAAAAGAGTACAATTGGAAACTTTTTACAAAGATTCTGTTTGTGTTTTCAGACACAATCGTACCACTTAAAAAGTAGCCAGTGGTGGCCTGTGTGTTTTTACTAGCATTGAAACCAATTATCTCCACTGGAACAACTGCAATGAGGCCAAATAGATTTACGGGCCATTTGTCGATTGCATTCATTTGGCCATGTTACACTTATGAAAACGACATGGTCACGCTGTCCGTCAAAAACTACAAAGCCATGAATGCTGGTTGATAGCGGCTTAGTGCATACAACAAGATCCAGGTAATGGCTGCCAAATTTTCAGTATACTCCTTTAGTAAGAGCTGTGACTCTTGTGAAAACAACAAGGTGACAATTTAAGAACTTGCACAGCCATTGTTTATTTTTATAATCTGTAAAAATGACAACAAGGGTCTCGCCTGCAGTATGCCCATTTGTTCTCGATTTACAAGTATATTATTTCTTACGATATGTATAATGAATTTTTTTTTGGTTATGTTGAGTGTTGTTGTTGTTGTATATGGGTATTTCAATTATGTTATACCTATGACGGGTGTCGCACCACCGACCCTGATGCCATTGTATACGGGTCTGGAGCCTTTGTGAAGCTGGATTCACAGCTTATAGCTCCAGCCCCCTCCTCTCAAAGGAAAATAAAGAAATTAATTGAATTGAAAAAGTGGACTTTGCAACAAATCAACGCACCGCTGTTTAAATTTTCTGCTGTTTTAGTCTGTTTTTTATAACTGCTTTAACTGCATATCCATATCTTTCAAAAAGATGCGTAGGTCTGCAAACTTTTCTCAGTTACGACGAGACACATTTAGTTATGGAATCCTAACAAGACTATGTTTCTTCGTTACGGTGCGCTAGGACAGCAGTTGTATTTGGCAAATGTAACTTAAGCTATGATTACTGACATGCCCAGAATGCTGTGCCACCGAGAAGTCGCACAGCATAATAGGCTCAAGGTCAAATCACTGTGCTGGCTCTTCTTGTGAATAAAAGGTTGAGTGGCCTCGCATCGTTCGTTCTAAACAGTGGCATGGTATTTTTTTCTCCCTCATTCATCTTGATTGATTGTAGGGTTTAGCATGCCGACGCAACGCAGGCGATGAGGCATGCTGTAGTGGAGGGTTCCGGATGAATTTTGACCACCTGGTGATCTTTAACGTGCGCCGAAATCTCGAACACATGGGCGTTTTTGCTTTTTGCCTCCATCAGAAAAGCGGCCGCCTCAGCCGGGATTCAAACCCGCGTCCTTGGGATCAGCAGCAGAACGCCTTAGCCACTGAGCCACCACGGCGAGTTTCCTCGTTCATCTTAAACGGGTCGTATTATAGGTGACTCACAATCACAATGCTGGTTTTCGTATTGGCAAAAGCCAGGTACGGCAAGCGAGGTTTTGTGTACGTTACTCTTTCGTGGTGCGTTTTTTGTGACCTTTATTTGTCTGCCATTATTCCTTGCATTGCTTTCAAATAAGTCGGGTTACGTTTTTTGCGATTTCAGGTTCAGTTCGCAGGAAAAGTGCCGCAGGTGCAGGGATGTCTGCAGTCTGCAGCTCACATTCTGAAGCAGCTGACGTCGCTCTCAGGTGAACTGCCTGCATGTGCCAAACAGCTGTCGCAACGTGGATAAATGCACTCGAGGGTTGGCTGTACCACCTGGTTAATGTACTTTTTGGATGGCTGGTGATTCCTCTGAATCTTTGAAAGTAGTGGGGAAAGATTAAAGCAAAAGGAAGGCAGAGCACGCGCACCAACTTACTGAATTGGCACTGAGAAACGGTGGTAGGAAATCCTGTAGGAAATCTGCTGGGAAAAGAAGGAAAGCAAACCAACTAACCAGATTGGTTCAGATTTTCAGAAGCCCAGTTATACCCCTGCTACACTGGGGTCTAAATGTTATTTGAACCAAATGTCATTTGGCTCAAATGCCAAGTTGTGCTGCTACACTAGGTTTTTAAATGCCATTTGGCTCAAATGACATTTGAGCCAAATGAGCACCGAGAGAGACATTTAAGATTTCAAATGCCATTTCCAGCACTCTCGGACGCAGCGTCTTCGATCGGCAATAAAAAATATACTTCCGTTCGTAAAACAAACAAAATATTGTTGTTTGTGAAACTTTGTTCACTGTTTATTTACTTAAAATACGAAACCAACATATTTAATTTTCATACTCTCAAAACCAGTGGGTCAGTTGCAAAAAACACAAACAAAAACAACGCAAGACGGCCATATTTAGAGTCAAAACTGGTGTCTCTTCTAATTTGATATCATTTTACTGCCTCGGACTGCTCCTAAGTTTGATTGTTGTATTAGTGTACGAAAACGGAACGGGGCAACAACAGCGCCACTACAGCACAGCGAACAGTTGTGAAAGCTTTCAAATGCCATCGAAATTGTAGTGTAGCACGGCGGATTCTGAATGGCATTTGAAGCAACCCATTTGAGTCAAATGACATTTGGTTCAAATGACATTTGGACCTCTGTGCACATGTTCGGTTTTCCTAAGGTTTTGCTAATGTTGCTCATAGATTTTCATTACGGGCCTTAATTTTTTCAGATATGGGAGCTCAGCTATGAAGAACATTGTTGTGAAGGCAACACTTTTGCACTCTTGTGGTATGCACAGTGTAAAAAGTGTCCACATGAGACAAGTTTCTGATCACAATGTAAAACGTGTCCACATGAGACAAGTTTCTGATAGTACGAAAAACTTTTCGCAGTCACTCCGAGTCGATCTTAACAGGAATTTTACTGTGTACATATAAGTTAGGAAACACAGCCGAACTGGCCGTCCATCCTTGATTGGACTGCCTTAATTGAAGGCCAGTCTCTGCATTTCCTCACCACCAAGTTAATTTGCACAGAGTTGCTGCAGACCTTTTTAATGAAATGATGAATAGTGTTGAGGCAAAACTAGGTTTTTGATATTTCATTCACCCGGGCAACAGTAGCAAGGTCATGGAAGAAACATGCAGCTCTCCTTCATTTCAAGGATTTGCCATCTGATATCTTGTGACTTTCTTATTGGACGTAGGATTATATACAATTCCACAGAATGCTGCTGAGTGATGCGTGGTTAATGGGACAGGTTTCCATTTCTTCTGCTGCTTCATCATAGCATGACACAATGGATTGGCTATCACTGCAAGTTTGGCTATCACTGATTGCTGTTTTGAGTGGTGATTAAATAAAAACAAACAAATGTACCACATTATGGTCAAAGCTTTTTATTTATGCTTTGAAGTGTAGGCAGTGATTCAGGTGTTGAAACAAGTTATGTTTGCCAACATGTCAGAAACGCTACTAATGTCATATAGTCTGCCAATATCATAACTCTCACACACAGCTCTCTCGCACACGCAGCCTGCATTGAAAAATTGCTGGAGTGAGAGCACGCGGTTCGCGCAGATACAGCAAAACTCGCTTGGAGCTGGAACACACTGACAGGGATATTGCAAGATGTGAACACTTGCGTTCACATCTAGACAGTAGACAGTAAATGAGAACTGTGTTAATTAGACCGCAAGGACTGGCGATGACAGGGCATTTTGCCATGCAGCTGTGATGCCAAGAACCGCACGTGGGCTGGAACGCAAACAAAAAGGAAGCGCTTAAATTAACGAGCGTAAAGAATTGGTGATTGGGACTGCCAGGACACTGGAGCAGAGTAAGTGAATGATGTTTGTGTGAGTGCTGAGAGAGGGCAGAGTTTGAGTGCCACCTTTGAGTGTGGGGCCAAAGTCCCAAACACCAAGTTGGCACAGTAGCTGTTTAGCAATAACCACGTGGGAACATTTTCAACCCCTGGGGGCAGTGGCCCCCAGGGGTTGAACCTGGGTTTCATCATTGTTGAAGTTTCAACTTGAAGTTCTCGCTTGGTGCATGTCAACATGCTCGGAGCCCTGTGTTGGCCAAAGCACAGTCTGCCAGGGTGCAACTTTCTGGGACCATGGTCCCTTCAGAGCTTCTTGGAGATGGCTGTCTTCATGTTGTTATTCATATAACATATTCTATTGAAATTTGTTCATTAATGATTGCACCAAGAGCCAAAAGCAGTACTGTGGATTTTGACAATAACTATTCTTCACACACTGAGTATTCCTTAATCTGCACTTGCTTTTTTATTGGCACCAGCAAGTCCCACTTGTATCTGGAACATTGCTGGGAAAAGCATAGCAAGTTGCTTAGGTGTCAAAAAAATTTTCATTTACGGTAATCTGCTTTCATTGAACAGAGTGCAAGGCGGGCATGTTTGTTACTCAAACAGGGCAGTACACCTTGGATCGAGGTGTGCCTTGGAGGTGCCTTGAGATAACTGTGTCACACCAGCTGCCGACATTGCTGAAGGTGTTTAACCCTCAGATTTTGCTGCCTACGTAGTGCATTGTTTGGTGTGTTGTAGTCTAGTTGTGTGTAGGTATTCTTGTGGCAGCATGCCTTGGGATTAAATATGACATGTAGCGTAGTCATTTTTTCCCCCTCGTCTGATGCACTCTCGTTTGCAGGCTTTGGGAAGAGCTCCAGGCCATGCAGTCGACGACTGCTCCGCGGCCCAAGTGATGTGTGCCAAGTTGCTGGCTGCCATGGCCAGATCACTAGCAGAGCAGCTATGAGGCTGCTGTTGGGAAGGGTCACTACGAGGGACCTTCAAGTGACTGGTTGTGCAGCAGCTTCTCCAGTACAACTTTACAAAACTTGCCGCTGTGGCTTATGGCCAAGGTGCTTTGCTTCGAACTACAAGCATGTTGTGGCGATTCCTAGCACTTCTGGAAGTGAAACAGGACAGTGCCTGTGTGTGCGCACCTCGGCGTGGGACAATATGCAGCCTTGCCTGCTCGTTTGGTGCGCCCATCACTTGACAATGCACAGTCCTGTGTGGTCTGACCTGTGATAATAAAGCAGAGTGGTATCTTTGGATCCGGTGATGTGCTCAAAATAGTGAACATTTGGGCTTTGGGGCTAATTTTCATCTAGTGGAGATGTAGCAAACAGACATGTGGCATCTGTTGTGCATTCTTTCTGCGATAAATATTTGCTGAACAATCTGGCTCAGTGTACTCGTGAAAAATAGCAGCATTTCCCTTTGGAAAAACTATATAATTGTATCAATACCCTGATAGAAAGTAACCGTCTTGTTCTGGCTTTGTTTGTAGATAAATGGAGGTGCTCAAATCACTACATGTTGCTGAGTAATTAAGGTTTTTGAGGCCAATTTCACATTCCTAAGCGTGTTGTTTTGCCAGGTCAAAGTGTGTTAGGCGAAAAGCAGGGGGCGAAGTTTGAACACTGAAAACTTGAAGTGAGAAATAGGGTACTCCAAGGCAGCGTTGTAGCAACCATCACAATTCTCCACCTTGTTCATAGTGTGCAAGTAGCCAGTTAAGCTCGTTCTTTACCTAAGGCTTCTCCGAGAAGCAGTAGTGGCAAATGTCTAACCCCTAGATCTCCAAGTGAGGATTTGGAGGTCTCCAAGCGACGACTTGGAATGCATCTTTGGCAAGTGCTGGTTAGCTCAGGAAGCTGCCTCACGATGGGACCAGGCCCCACCATCAGTCCTCCTTTGGCTGTCGCCGCTTCTACCCGTTCTATACTTTCATTTCGCGTATTAAAAAAGGGGGAGCTAAATCTCCACTGGGTCACAAGTCGTCGTTCCTTTTTGTGGTGCATTTTGTAACAGTCGGCTGGTGTACTCTTCTCACTAACGGTTCTCATTGCACTGCCGTAAATACCAAGCAAGTGCCCCCCTCAAAGTGCAGATAGTTCAGGGAATTTTGGGGAGGAGGCCGTTGAGGAACTGCCCCATAATTCAAAATGGTGGTGTGTAAATGTTGACCAACCTTACCTTATCCCCCTCCCTGAAAAAGAAAAATAATGTAGTTCATTAAGGAGAAACATTTTGAGTAAAGATTCAGTCTATGAAGCCCCTCTTGGCACAACCAGTGTTAGCAATTCATAAGGTGTTCCCGTCAACCAGCATTGTTGGTCCTTCTAGCCAGCGAATCCATTCTTGCCTCTTGCCATCATGTCTCCATTTTTGAGATGTTGAACAAGGTGTACTCGTGATGTGTTCAGAAGGTGTTCACGGTGGAGCAAACGGGCCTAGGTGCCTCTCAGAAGTGTCTTCTGGCTTTCGTTATGAATGCTTGTCACGAACCACCGTTGTCACAGTCACAAGCACATTCGGCTATGTCAGATGACAACAAAATGGTGAGCGTGTGCGGAACTAACAGTTACCCTGCGTTCTCGGATTGGATTCTGGTTTAGCCAAGAGAGTAGCCAAAAGTGTTCCTGGGCAGTTTCAGTTTCACTGGTTTGGGCCATCAACGGTGGTTGGGGGGGGGGGCACTTGTTCGGTAATGCGTGAAAACTCGCAATACTCAGATAATAAGAGGGGGGCGCTTGATCGGTATTTTACGGTATTTATTGCTGCGACCAATCGAGGCAGCGAGGTTAGCAGGTGCTTATCGCTACCATTAGCGGTAACTTCCCTATGGCTTGTCTTTGAGTGTAAAGGTGCATTTCCGAGTTCTGCTGCAGGATGCATGTTCACAACAGGCGCTTGAAACAGTTCATTGGCCTGCCTGACATAGCTACTGACTCATTCCAAAGTCGCTTACTGGATTCATCGGCAGAAAGTTGCACACGGAGGCGAAAAGCAAAAACGCCTGTGTGTTCGAGAGTTCAGTGCACGTTAAAGATCGCCAGGTGGTCAAAATTAATCCGAAGCCCTCTACCATGGCGTGCCTCATCGCCTGGGTAGCGTCTGTGTGTCAAACCCTAAGATTCAATTTATCAGAACGTCATACACCTTCCGTTATTGGTGAGGTTTCCGGTTCCCTTCAACAGTTATATAAAACAGTTGCTGCTCTGCCTTTCGGCTTGATGTGATAGTTGCTCTCTTTTATCTGCTGGTACAGAGTGGTTCTAACCGGTTCATGGGAAGTTGGAACTGTTCTTGCAGCATCGCAAACACAAAAATTCCGGCTTGCATTCTTATCACGTTGCCTCATACGCATAAGCTGGGCTGCTTTTCTCTCTGCGGCATCCATTCTTCTAGACGCTAAGAAACACAGATCCCTCACAACATAAAAACATTGCGGTTTGTAAGACCATGCAGCAGCGCCTGATGCGTAAAAAAAAAAAACGCAATAAAGACCAAATTTTTGTTTTTAAGAGGACTTCGTTTGAGTAATGATAAACAAGAATGATTGAAAGGTAGCTTGCGATGTGGTTAGATTCGTGCATGTTTTGTTTGTAGTGCAGTACTGCTTACAGTGCAGATTTTAGTGGCTCCAACAACATACGTTGTAAGCGGTCTACACTGTAGTGCTCTGTGACTTCCACAGGAAGAGAGCTTCACACCAATGGCTTAAAAGGACGGACTTCTATGTGCCGTCAAAGGATGCTGTACTTGTTTGTCTGAGAAGGATCGCAAATTTATCTTTCGAAGAAGAAATGTAATTGCAAATTTGACCTTCAACGATCGCAACATTAGACGAACAGCAAGCTGAGGTCGTACATAGAATGCCAATGGCTGGCCATCAAAGACGTAGGTAAGAGCATCCAGACTTGACTTAAATGTAGTCATTACCCCAAATAATGGTGGTGAGGCCCAAAACAAAGTTTTGAAGAATACATATTAGAACACTAACTGGGGAAACAGAAATTGTTGTCTACTTTGATCTCTGCTTATGTAAAGAAATTTCGACTACACAGACCACAAGATTACAGCAGGTGTGTGATGCGATCACCGTCCCCTTAGAGGGCATATAGTGGCAATACCCTAGTCTTTTTGCATGACAGGCCAGCTGATGATGCAGGGAATGAACACTCCACTGGAGTACAAGGAAGCTGATGTGGATGCTGCAGGTACAGCTAGACAGAACCAAGTGTGCTTACAACCATCTGGCTGGCACACAGCGGAGATATTGCAGCCAGAATGCACCTGCATGGACATCAATGTAATGAAAATCTCCTGTAAACATTTCTGCACTGTCTTTAGGCTCGGTGACACTTCCTACAGCATCCTGTAAGTTAACTCATCGGGCCTTTTGTACCTGTGACATGCGCACCCAACACTGAGGCAAGAGAAATGAGACTGGGCCCCACTGAAGCACAACCAGAACCTACACTTTTCATACGTCAAAGCTATATCAGCTTGAATTGTAGCCTCACAGAAAAATTTTGTCTACTATTGCACAGGCCTGTGAGCCGATTCCTTTGTGCAGTTGGACTGCTGCTCAGAAGTTTCCCAACAAAAGCTGCTCAAGCCAAAGGCCCTGGCTTTTTCCAATAAAAGCCGTCAGGTCATGAGGAAACATCTCGCTTCTGACAGCGAACAGAAAGCACTGCATTTTGAACAGAGCTAAGACGAGGCACATAGTCCTGTTCTTTACAAAAGAGAACTAGAACGCATGCTGGGATACTTTCAGGGGACATGCGCAATTGTTAACCCCTCTTTGTCAAGCCACATGCCGAATGAGATTGCAGAAACTGTGACAATGCACTCAAGAATGCACTACAATGTGCATTCTCGCCGGTTGCTAACAGGGGGTACACATTTACCTCGCAAAAAAAAAACAAAAAAAACTAGTGTAGCGATTTTGTATTTTCTTTCAACAGTCTACTGACGATATTGTACGTAAATAAACCACAGCGCACGTAAGTAGTCCTTCACGGGAAAATTGGTAATCATAACTGCGCACTGCTGGAGCAAGCTTCGCATGGGAGTTTAAAAAAAAATGAAAGAAGCGGTGCCTAGTTTCACCCAGTTCACGCACAGATGTTGATTGGGAAGCAACAATTTGATGAGCTCAAACGGGGCAGACGCACAAACACACGTCATAGATGCGGCACATCACCGCACAACTTTCACAGGGGAAAAAAAAAAAACGTGACCACATCACCCACGTGCACTCCAAAAATCTTCTTGGCCCATCCCCCTGAGTGGGTTCGCGCCGTTTATGGGCCACCACCACCACCATCACCAACTGATTAGCTGAAACTAGTGTCACTAAATAAGGTTTAGTGACACTGAAACGAGGGACACGCACAGAAACGCATCTTCGAACACAAGTGCTGCACCGCATCACCCACTTCACGCGCGTATGCTGCCGTTGACTGAAAGCACCAACTGATCAGCTAAAACAAGGCGGACACACAAACGCCTTGGTTGGAAGCAGCATATTCCTCCACCGTGGTTGGAAGTCAAGTGCTGCTCACAGGGCGCCCAGTGTTGGCCCAGCCATCGTCTCTAGATTTCACTATGGTCCCTAGAATTATTTCTAGGGACCATAATTTCACTGTGATTCCGTACGGCCGCTTCTCGTAAAACAAAAAGCACAATTTCAGTGACGTCATCACTGAGGCCCTCTAAGCCCCGCCCACGGGCTAGGGATGCTAGGGACACTAGGGACCTGGAACCTGGAACACGGCCGGACCTGGCCGGACTTGACTGCTCGACTCTCCTCCCGCGCCTGGAAAAAGAGCTTCCAACGGTGCGCGTTGGCTCTAGCAATGGCGTTGGCTCCAGAAACGCTCATTTCTGCGATGGACGCTGAACTACAAGCTCGCAAGGAGCGAGAACGCGCGCTAGCCCGCGAGAGACAGCGCCGACGCAGGGCCAATGATGCTGTACGCGCCCAACAAGCAGCGGCTGCTCGGCAGCGGAGGCAAGCTGACCCTAGCCTCGTCCTAGCCCAAACCGCAGCCGCTCGGCAGCGCAGGCATGCCAACCCAGAGCTGAGGGCCCAGCTAGCAGCGGCCGCTCGGCAGCGCAGGCAAGCCAACCCAGAACTGAAGTTCCAGGAAGCAGCGGCCGCTTGGTATCGCAGGCATGCCAACCCTGAGCTGAGGGCCCAGCAAGCAGCGGCCGCTCGGCAGCGCAGGCAGGCCAACTCAGAACTGAAGTTCCAGCAAGCAGCGGCCGCTTGGAAGCGCAGACAAGAAAACCCAGAGCTAAGGGCCCAGCAAGCAGAGGCCGCTCGGCAGCGCAGGCAAGCTGACCCAGAGCTGAGGGCCCAGCAAGCAGAGGCCGCTCGGCAGCGCAGGCAAGCCGACCCAGAGCTGAGGGCCCAGCAAGCAGAGGCCGCTCGGCAGCGCAGGCAAGCTGACCCTAGCCTCGTCCAAGCCCAAACCGCAGCCGCACGCCTACGCAGGCAAGCCAACCCAGAACTGAAGGCCCGGCTAGCTCAGTATAAACGTCTCAGACGACAAGCTAATCCGGATCTTCGACAGAGAGAAGCAGCAGCTAAACGCCAGCGCAGAAAAGAAAACCCGGACCTTAGAGCTGCACAAACAGAGGCTCTCCGCGAGGAATGCCGTCTGCCTGGCAGCGCCATCGCATTGCTGCAACAAGAATGCCCCAGAACAGATTACAGTGAGTACATGGTTTGCTCAACATGCAATGATTCGTTGATTGCTGAAAGGGTCCCTGCAATGAGCGTAACACGCGGCTACCGCTATGTTCCCAAACCAAGCCATCTACCGGCCCTGAGCCCCATAGAAGTACGATTAATCGTTCAGCGACTCACATTTATGGGCATCAGGTGCTTTAACACATTGCAACGGCCAGTACAGAATCAAAGGCCAAGTCGTGAATGTCCCGATAGACGTACAGAAAACAGTACAGTGCTTTCCCCGGAACATAGCCAACGAGGTAGCCATCGATGTGCATATAAAGCGGTAGTTGATGAGTGAGCCCTCGTACAAGTCTGGACTTGTCAAGAAACAGAACATTCACCCCTGGTTGAAATACTTAGAAAATTCATTGCTGTACAGATTTCTAAAGATCAAGATAAATTGGAACCGCCTTGTCCACTTTGACGACGACGAAGCACCTTGCAAAGACGATGAGATAGAACTTACGGGCGAAGTTACAGGTATCAAAGATCTTGCACAAATGGCCACTGCTCTGAATACGATTGGCCATTCAATTATTTGTGATGATGCTGCAGCAGCAATGGGACAAGTCTCAGCCGCTTGCGACATTTGCACAGAAGGCGAAGCAGCAGGTTTAGCTGAGGGAACACACAGCCTCGACATAGCTCCCGTGAACTGCAGAAATCAAAGTGAAACGCAGAAAGTGCAAGTTCGCATGCATGTCTCGTACCGAATTTACAAACCTTCCTCATGAAATACTCCTTGTACTGGGTAATCCGTATATGATCACCGATAACATCGATGTGATAGATGGGCTAACGGAGCAGTGGGAACGCCTAAACTGTGTGAGTATCCAGTGAACGATTTTCCAGAATGGCTCTGGTTACAATTCGATTTGCTGAAACGGGAAAGCTCTCTTGTCTCCGCTCGATGCTCATGGTAAGCGAAGCTACACGAAACGGCCATGACACTGAACCGACGTGAATTCCCCATTGAACCTCCGGTGGCTACCATAACTCTAGATCGCAAGACAGGCGTTGCATCTAGATGAGAGAAGTTAAAATCATGCTCGTTAAAATCATGCTGACCCCACTTTTAACGTAAACTTCGCTCAAATAAGCTACATAGCCCACTAGCTCATTTCCCGCAAAAGAACCTATGATGCCATATGTGACAGCTCTGCGATTAGCTGAGGCCGGCAAAAGCAAATTAGCAGGGCTTATAAGCTTGCCGAACGAGCTATTTGCACGTACATGTAGGGCACATTCTGTTTACAGTAGTAAGAATGGTAGGGTAAACAGCGGAAGTTACGAATAGAAGTACTGATTTGTACTGCTGTTGGTACTGCACGCACTATGCTTGGTTTAGCTGCACAGGACTGCAGGACGGGGTTGTCCCAGACAGTGGCCAATTGACGCAAGCAAAGGGTGTATTTGTCGAATGAGCGCTATGTTTCACGAAGCGATTATTTTCTCCCTGAACAAAAACAAGCCAGGTTTAAATACGGTCAAAAACAAACCAAAGGCAGAAAGCGGATTGCCACGGTATGGTGGCGCCATCTAGGTTCACTAACGGTAAACAAGGCTTCCCAATTGGCTGCAGAGCGGTCGGTTCCTGTGAGATCATGGCAGACCACGAAAATGCATGATTTGGCGGGAAAATCAAAATTTTAACTGAAATTAATTAATTTCTCAGAGAATAAAGCATCGTTTGCATTCGGGCAAGCTCTGGGGCACTGTAAAAACACGAAATTTTTCGAATAACACAAACGTGCATTTTGTCTGCATGGCCCCTTTAACGTGGATAGCGACTGGATTATGCAGCATATGATGCATCAGTTCGGTCTTCGGTGCATTTCCTAGGACTGGAAATGACCAACAACCACCCGAGAAACATGCATCGACCCCACCTTTGCAAACTTCGGATTAAACCCTGTTGAAGAACCATTGGCTCTCCATTTCACAGACCACGAGGCGGTAATTGGGAGAGGTAAACGAAACCCTGAACTTGGCACGATCTACGACTTGGAAGTGCAGGAGCCTGAGAGCCTCATCAGCAACACCTGGAGCATTAGGACGATTGGAGAAGAATTCCCAAGAAAAAGATTATGCATATTGACAGGGATTAGCTACGCGATTGCCGATAGCATGTAATAAATGTACACATGTGTATAGTTGAAACAACGTCGTCTTCTGTCTCTCATTGCATGCCCATTAGCAGCGATTTTGCTGTGGGAAACGTTGGCGCTCGCTGCATACTTAATTTGCTCCTCCTCAGGTTTCACGTTGGTGGAGATGGCCCGGAAATTTCATTTCAGCTGTAGACAGATGAAGATCTTTTTTTTATTTTTTTTACAGCGGAGTTGTTACTGGGTGTAAGTTCGGTGTTGCAGGAGAAAATTCGAAGAAAATGCCGACCACTCGTGAGCGCATGCGTCGCTGCGACCACCGAGTCGATTTGATTGATTGATTGTAGGGGTTTAACGCGCCGACGCAACGCAGGCGATGAGGCGCGCCGTAGTGGAGGGCTCCGGATTAATTTTGACCACCTGGGGATCTTTAACGTGCGCCGAAATCTCGTACACACGGGCGTTTTTGCTTTTCGCCTCCATCAGAAAAGCGGCCGCCGCGGCCGGCAATCGAACCCGCGACCTCGTGCTCAGCAGCGCAACGCCTGCGACCACCGAGTCCCCGGCTCGCGCAGTGGCTTTAGCAAAAAAGAAAAAGAAAACTCGGCGTTCGTCGTAATCGTGGCAACACTGAACGGGACACACTGCCTATCCTTCACTCATTCATTAGTGTTGATTTTATAGTTGGTGTGTCCTATCTGCTGCCGCACCTCATTTTCTGCCATCTACTTATTATCTTTTTTGTTCCCGTTTATACACACCTTTTTCCTTTATTTATTCACTTCCTAAGTCCAGTTTTCCCTTTTCTCTCAGTTAGCGCCCATTTCCTGGCCAATCCCCCTGAGTGTGGGTATGAGCCATTCTTTTGGCAGCAACCAACCAACACGTCATGCGCATGCGCTCGGTACCGTAGAAGACAGAGCAGGGAGAGCCCCCGCGCGCGGCCGTGTCTTCGCACTTCTCGCCATGGGCCGGCCGCGGATAGTTCGCACAGCCGAGGAAGAGGCCGCGATTCGAGAGGCTCGGCGTGCTAAAGAACGGGAACGACAACGTCTACGAAGATCCGACCCAGCACACGTGGACCGCAGCAATGACGCGAGGAGACGACGGCGAGCAGAAGATCCCCAGTACGCCCAACAAGAGCGAGAAAAGGCACTCGAGAGGAAACGTCGGCGTTTGAAAGACGGCGACCGGCAGCAGCGCGGTACGTGCTTCGATCGCGGACGCGAACGCTCGCTTACAGCGCGAGTTCCTCTCGGCGGAGCTTGGCTACTCAATTACTAGCACCGCAACTATGCGTCCGGTAGTGCCCACCTACAACAGCTTCACCATTCAAGTCTTTCGCGTGAATGCAAGTTTCCCTGATTTTTTTACTAAAGCCACTAGCGTGCCGAGGACGCTCGTCGGCATTTTCTTGGTATTTTTTTTCCTGCAACGGCGACGCGTACAGCGGCGGCGCGGCGGTCCGCAGAATGCCACTGCCAGATGTCGCGATCGATGGGGAGGCCGAGGAAGATCCGCACTCCCGAGGAGGAAGCCGCCTACCGCGAATCGCGTCGCGCTGCAGTCGACACCGAGCGGACCCGGCACAGCGAGCCGAAGAGGCCGCGGCCAAGCGACGGCGCCGAGCCGAGGACCCCGAGTACGCGCAGCGAGAAAATGCGAGAGACCGGGAAAGGAAGCGGACCGTCCGCCGAGCCGTTGCGCCGAGCCAACCCCGACTTCAGAGCCGCCCAAGCCCCCGAGAACAAACAAGTCCGTGGGAGGCGCAAGTTTCTTTCGGGAACGCTTGCCGCGTCTGCGGCCGTCTCTGGTTCGACGCGAACCGCTCTGCTCGGTGCCCAACTTTGAGAAGCGCTCTCTAGGATTTCAAGTGCTGCGCTAGGCGTTTCCCGAAACCTCGGACCACGACGAAATACTGGTGTGGTGGACGTGCCAATTGTTTTTTTTTGTTTGTTTGTTTCCCGACCGTTGTGAGATGGTTAAGTGACTCACGTTGCTGGAGCTTGTGGCGCATTTTTAGATGCGAAGCATCTCGTGCTCGGGGCTGTGTCTCTCCCTCCCAACGTTACTAGATAGGTCTAGTTAGTGTCACTAAAAAAAAAAAACCTTATTTAGTGACACTAGGTCTAGTAACGTTGCTCCCTCCATGTCGTCCGCCGTCCGCGTTCCACTGCGCATGCTCGGCTCGGCTCCTCTCCTCCAGCTGTGTAAAAGCAGGTGCGCCGGGTGCGCGCGCGTCGCGGCGTTCAGTGGTTCAGTCGTTGCGCCGGTCTGCTCCGGTGCTGTAGGATGAGTTCGAATGGAACCAACAGCCCCGTCAGCGATTGGGCTGACGCAAGTACAAGCGACAGTATAAACCCAAGCGTTAACGGCAACGTTAGCACCGCTGCAGACAAAGCTGCGAGGAGGAGGGCGCGTGAAGCTGAACGTAAACGTAAGCGCCGAGCAGCGGATCCCGAACTCCGTGCACGCGAAGCCGAGGTGCGCCGCAAACGCCGCCAGGAAGCTACTGATGCTGGTGCGAAGAGGAGGGCGCGTGAAGCTGAACGTAAACGTCAGCGCCGAGCAGCGGATCCCGAACTCCGTGCTCGCGAAGCCGAGGTGCGCCGCAAACGCCGCCAGGAAGCTACTGATGCTGCTGCGAGGAGGAGGGTGCGTGAAGCTGAACGTAAACGTCAGCGCCGAGCAGCGGATCCCAAACTTCGAAAACGTGAGGCCGAGGCACAACGTCAGCGCCGAGCTAACGATCCCCAACTTCGAGAACGTGAGGCCGAAGCACAATGTCAGCGCAGAAAAAAATTACACCATCTTCCCGTGGGGAACCATGAGGAGGATGTGAAGCATCATGGGGGTTCACACTACGTTCCCATTCGTGCTCCGATAAATGAAACAACATAAAGGCAACACAATGGAACCATGATGCTTTGCATCGTCCTCATGGTTCCCCACGGGGAGATGGTGTAATTTTTTGTCTGTTGTGTGTCTCCCATTTTTCCTTGCATTGTTTCCCTAATATAAGTTCTTTGTGATTTCAGATTCAGGGCAGAGGAAAAGTGGAACGGATGAAAGGATCTCTCCAGTCCGCAGCTCGCGTCCTGAAGTGGCCGACATCGCTCGCAGGTGAACTGGCTGCAGTTAATGTCGTGTTCAGAGCAGCTATCGTAACACGGATAAATGCACTCGACGCTTGGCCATGTCACATGGTTAATGTGTTTGGATGGCTGGTGATTCCTCTGAACCTTTGAGAGTAGTGGGAAAAAATTGAGGCAAGAGAAAGGTAGGGCACGCATACGAACTTACCACTGCACTGACACTGAGGAACTCTGGTAGGAGATCCTGGAGGAAATTCAGTAGGAAAAGAAAGAAACCAATCCAATTAACCAGATTGGTTCATATTTTCAGAAGCCCTTTATGCACATGTGCTGTTTTAGGTTTTTGCCTGCTTTGACTGTAGTAGGAGCAAATGTTGATTGATTATTGTAGGGTTCAACGCGCAGACGCAACGCAGGCGATGAGGCGCGCCGTAGTGGAGGGCTCTGGATTAATTTTGACCACCTGTGGATCTTTAATGTGCGCCGAAATCTCGTAGCGAATGTTACTAATGGATTTTTCATTGCAGTCCTTAATTTTTTCATATAAGGGAGATTCGTTAAGGGGGCAGACTGGTCTTAGAGCTATTTTTTTTTATTTACCAACCAATTTTAATAAAACTGCTCTGCATTATAGAGTTTTTTGTGCTGATTTCAAATCTGCCGTTAGATTTTTTGTTAGTCGATTATATTCTGAGTTAATTAATGATTAATTGCCATTATTTTGGGTTACAGTTACAAAATAACCACTCCATACAGAATGGCAATTACCACGTGGCTAGGCAGACAAATGCCTAAAGAATACAATGAGGAAGAACTTCTTTGATTTAGCTAGTTTTGGTTGTTTTACAACACAGTGAACTTCGCTTCGCCCGCGCTCTGCCAGAAATGGCTCGCGGGTGGCGTCAATTGAACACAACAATAATTTTCCAAAGCCTCCATTTGAAAAATTTGTTTCCAACATTGTAGTCTCCACACATTTCGGTATCGGAAGCAAAAAGAATTACAGTTGTACCTGCTCTGGGTGCCGAGATCTCTGAGGACGAAATGCTAGCTTTGCATTGCAAGAAAAGTGCCGTTTTACCATCGAATTCTGCGCTAACTGAGCTGTACAGTCCACTTTAAAATGCTATTATAATATACAACAAAATATGGTTCCTTTTGATGACGAAATTTACAGGCTGATAGAAAAATGGCCGTGAAGGCCGAAAATGCCGTTTTTCAGAAAACTCTTTTTTTGACTGTTTTTCATCCCCAAAGACCCAGCTGCCCCCTTAAGATAACTTTTGTTATCTTGTGGCATGCACAATGAAAATAGTGCCCACACGAGACAAATTTCTGATAGTTTGAAAAATTTTCACAGTAAGTGAATTTGTCAAACTTGTGTTTTTGTTTACATTGCGGAGACTGGCTCAAATACACACTTTTCATCGTTCATTCGGTCGATAAAGCAGTATTTAATTTCTAAAGCCTGAAGGGATAAAAAATACCATACAACCTTTGCGGCAACCACAAGAACAGCAGTGACACGTATTCGAGGCGCAATGTGATTGGATGATGTCCAACGTTGGAGTTCAAACCAGTTGCAATTTCAGTTTTTTGCAACAAGGCGACTGAAGTTATCGTTTTTGAGCTTGCTAGGCTCGTCCTTGTGTCATAAGAGGCGTGGTCACACCAGGCCGACAGTGAGGTAATTCGGCATTGTGCCGCCAAGCTGCCAGTGCTTAGGTCAACACAACGCCAATGAGAACTTGCCAGTGCATCAGAGTCTGCACGCAGTCTTCCAACTTGCTCATGAAGCAATGAAGGTTGCAGCGCAAAATCGTCAATTCAATATAGAAAACATTGCCTAAATACAAATAAATCAACTTCGAAAAGAAAAAAAAAAAAAAGAAAGCAAACATTCAATCGATGATTCAAACTTGCTCGTTGCGATGGATTGCATCCAATGCTTTAGACCACTCGGCCATAACTCACAATGTATTTTTATTTATTTATTTATTGCCAGACTTCAAGATGATCACAGAAGTAACATCACAATACAGGACAACGTGAAATACATACAGTACTACCATCCAGATCCCCCGGCTGGTGGTGTTATGTTACTTTAGCGTAGTCAGTGGTTCAACACATGCCAGGTGTTAACGAAAGCACAGTCAGCCAGGGTGCAACTTTTTGGGACCATGGTCTCACCGTTGCGTTTCTACAAGAGCTTCTTGGAGATGGCTGTCTTCATGTTATTCATATAATGTATTTTATTGATAAGTTGTTCATTAATTACCGCAGCACCAGCCAAAAGCACTAGTCCATTTCAACCATAACTAACTTTTTTTCCATGCATGCAGTTTTCCTTAATTTGCGCTTGCTTTTATTGTCACCAGCAAGTCACGTATGTATGTATCTGGGACATTGCTGGGAAAAGTATAGTAAAGTTGCTTGGGTGTCAAATTTTCTTATATTATTGCCAACAAAATGTATCATCTGACCTTTACCACCTCATGTGGATGTGCAGCCATTTCGCGCTCCAAAGACGGGACTTGTTTCCTCACGTCCCTCCAGACACGGCCACTCTACACCCTCCAAATCACGACATAGATTTTCTTCAAGCACTAGGCAATTATGGTATAAAGAGTGTGGCCTTGCGAGATTAGTGTAGCCTGGGGGTGACTACCCATCCTGAGAAGAGCCTTATTGACATCATGGATGCAAACTGAGTGCTCAAAGAAGGGACATTCAATTGTGCGACAAAGACCTTTTGCTACCTCCCATCCCTTCGCTTCCCATTCCCCCATGTATGGCCCCCGGACTTCCCCTTTCCTCCAATAAAGGTTTGAATCAATCAATTATATGCTAATCCGCTTTCATTGAACAAAGTGCAAGGCGGGTATGTTTGTTTCTCAAACGTGGCAATCCACATTGGGTTGAGGTGCGTCTTGGAGGGCCCTTGAGATAAGTGTCGCACCCGCTGCTAAAAGTGGTTAACCCTCAGTTCTTGCTGCCTTTGTGTTGCGTTGTTTGGTGTGTTGTAGTCTAATTGTGCGTAGCCATTCTTGTGGCAGCATGCTTTTAGATCAGATATAATGACACGTGTGACTTTGTCCTTTCCCCCCCTTCCCTGCGCTCTTGTTTGCAGGCTTTGGGAAGAGCTCCAGGCTAGGCAATCTGCGACTGCTACGCGACCCCATTGACGTCGTACCAAGTAGCTGGCTACC
Source organism: Haemaphysalis longicornis (assembly GCF_048455015.1). NCBI lineage: Eukaryota > Metazoa > Arthropoda > Arachnida > Ixodida > Ixodidae > Haemaphysalis > Haemaphysalis longicornis. Next base: position 69,734,315 of record NW_027526422.1, on the reverse strand, counting down.
ATGGCCAGATCACTAGCAGAGCAGCTATGAGGCTGCTGTTGGGAAGGATTACCAGGAGGATCACTCTAGTGGCTTGGAGTGCAGCAGCTTCTCCAGTACAACTCCAAAAAAACTTGCTGCTGTGACTCACGACCAAGGTGTTCCACTGCAAGCTACAAATGTGTTGTGGCAATTCCTAGCACTTCACGACCGAGGTGTTCCACTGCAAGCTACAAATGTGTTGTGGCAATTCCTAGCACATCTGGAAGTGAAACAGGACAATTCCCATGTGTGCGCACCTTGGTGTCGTTTGGTGTGCCTATCACTTGACGATGCACAGTGCTGTGTGGTCTAAGCTGTGATATAACGACAATGAACAGTATCTGTGGATTTGGTGACGTGCTCAAAACAATGAACATTTGGGAAGTCAAGCTTTTTCATCACGTTTTTTTCATCATGGAAGTTTTTTCATCACATCTAGATGTAGCAAACAAACATGTGGCATCTGTTGTACATTCTCTCTGCGATAAATATTTGCTAAACAATCTGGCTCAGTGTACTCGTGAAAAATAGCAGTAATTCCCTTGGGAAAACTATCAAATTGTATCAATACTTAAAGGCCAACTTCACTCGAATTTCACATCGACCAAATTTATTTTTAACGTGTAGTAAGTAGCACCAAATCAGCTGGGACACGAGTGGTAGCCCCGTGAAACGCCTCGTTAATCAGTCAGAAGAGTTTAAAAAAGCTCCGTGGCACACCATGCTGCACCTGCCAGCGGATCGCGTAAACAGTTGTGATACGCCGGTGACGCTTCAGCTGACGGGGGCTTCCACGCAGTTGGAGAACCGGTCGAGCTCTGCTGCGAATGCTTCACCCATTTGCTGCCCCGTGCGCGAGTAGAGCTTGTGCGCAGGCTTGCTCCCGAGCTGCTGACCGTCTGGCCGCTCGCTTGCCTGCTGCAATTTCACATTAGTGGCTGTGCTCTCCTCAATTTCAGTTCCAAAATCGCCAATTGTTGCTGACCGCTTGTGGCATCCACGCGCGTATTTCAGCTGCTGTATTTTGCATCGTGCTTTCTTTTTTCAGCAGACTGTATGGGAATAGTGTTTTCAAGTGGTGGAAATTTTCAGTGCTCTTGGCCTTTAACCAGCTTGTCCTAGATTTATTATTAGGTAAATGAAGGTACTCAAGGTAGTACATGTTACAGACGGATTTGGGTTTTTGAGGCCAATTTCATGTTCCTTAACGTGTTGTTTTGCCAGGTAAAGAGCGCTAGGCGAGGGGTAGGGGACGGAAACTAAAAATTGGGAGTGCAGAAATGGAGTGCTTCGAGGTAGCAAGTAGCAGTCACTGCAATTTTCCATTTTGTCCCTAGTGTACGAGTAGCCAGTTAAACTCATTCTTTACTTAGGCCTTCTCCTTCGAGCAGCAGTAGCATCAAAGGTCCAACACTTGGATCTCCTAGTGATGACTTGGAATACATCTTTGGCAAGTGCCGGTTAGCTCAGCAAGTCGTCTGATGATGGGCCCAGGTTCCACCGGCAGACCTCCCTTGGCTGTCGCTTCTACCCGTTCTATTCGCCTATTGGGAAGGGCTGCGAAATCTCCATCGGGTCACAGGCCGCTCCTTTTTTGTGCCGCATTGTGTAACGGTTAATTGGCTGGTGTGCACTCTTCCTATCAAATATTTCGCCACTCGATTTATTGATGTGACCGGTTGAGGCAGCAAGGTTAGCAGGTGCTTGTCGCTATCGTTGGCGGTGACTTCCCTACGGCTTTTGTTTGAGAGTCAGGGTGCCATTCCGTCTGCGGCAGGGTGTGCGTTTGTGAGGGGGACTTGAATCAGTTCATCGTCCTGCCCTGCATTGCCATTGGCTCATTACAAAGTTTACAGAGTCATTTATTGTATTCGTTGGCAGAAAGTCGCTCACATGTTCTGTTACTGGCGAGGTTTCTGGTTTCCCTCATTGATTGTATAAAACAGTTTCTGTTTTGCCTTGTGTTCTGATGCGATAATTGCTCTTTTTTTGCCAGTCCTTAGTGGTTCTAACCAGTTTATGGGTAGCTAGAACTGCTCTTGCAATAAAAATTCCATGGACAAAAAAAAATGCGGAGCTGCTTTGTAGCAGTTTTGGGCACTTTAGAATGTCAAATTGAAAAAAACCTAGTGCTTGCCTTCATCAAAGCAAGAAAGTAAACGATGAACACGGATGCAAAGCAAAAAAACCCGCTCAGCGCAACAGCAGTGTCGAGCCCAGCCTGAATCGAGCTAAAGCATGCAAGTCTTAAAAGTTGCGACATCATGCAATTACACAAAAAATGTAAAGGACTTGCTGTGCTGGCATTTTTTTATGAATTGGGATGGCTTTTAAACATAATAGTCGGTATATCAAACTCCAAGGGGGTTGCTAAATAGTTCGATATATCGATAATTCTAAATATATAATATGCCCATGTGAAGCTTATCTGCAAACTCCGCACATCACGGCAAGCTTCTCAAAGTCGCTAAAAGTGGTAGCTTACTGATTTGTTCAGCACAGAACGGAAAATTTGAGCCATGGCACATGGGAATGCTGACAGCTCTCTACGCTCTCTCTCGCAGAACTCAGTTCCATCACCTTTGGTATCGGGACACCTCTCCTCTGGAGTCACGCAACAAAGCTGCTTTGCACGCGACAGGCACTGGAATGGCCGGGGCATGCTTTCGCCTTTATGTCAGGTTTGATGCGCAGTATCGCACTCAAAAATGTTGCGAAAAATGTAGCCGACATCGTTTCACTGGCCTGCTCCCGTCGAATACTGTCCGCTTTCGTCGCTAAATCCAAAGTCTTCCGTCTTGCCGTGACCATGGCTTCGAAACACTTTCCGCGCACAGAACAAACATGCACCATGCCACATAGGTCCCTCTGTGCGAGCCACCACACATAACCGCTCAAGCACACAGAAAAAAAAGCCAGAATTCGAGTGCTGCCAGTTTCCCCTCCCCCTCCATTTCCTTTTGCACTCCATCTCTCCCCGCATTCTCACTGCCATGCGCTTGCCGCCCCCCCGTCCCCCCATGCTAGCGTGTGAGCAGGTGTGGAAACGTGAAGGAAGAAAAGTTTGTTGAAAGTGCCCGCGAAAAGTCATTGCCATCGCGCCTAGCCCACCAGGAGAAGTGTACTTTTTCAGGGGCACTTGCGGTGCAGCATTCGATATATGTAATGTTCCCGTGATCGGGAGTTCGATACATGCATACAACAGCGCAATACTTTTACAATAGATTTCCAAGGGGATGTTAAGACTATTCGATATAGACAATAATTCCATATATCCGTGTTTGGCTGTAATGTAGTGAAGGCATTTGTTGTGATGACTTTGAGAGTTTTGATATGGTATTGGGGACGATTAGGCGGAGCAATTGCCGGCAGCTATGCAAGGCTAAGTCCGCCTTATTCAACAATACTTACTGCTACTACTAATATTTTCTCTGGGTCGCTTTTGATGAAAAAGAATAAAGGAAGCTCACACTAACGCGTAAGACTTGAAGGTAGTGAAGCTGTACGCAAATTCACGACCCTCACGAAGGTTTAAGTTTACGATTGCAGCCGATGCGCTTCTTCTTCGTTGCTGCAACAACCTTTACTCCATCATTGCTGTAAGTGTGAGCTGCTTTCATTTTTTTGGAAGTGATAATCATTGGACATCACTTTGAGTAGCCTACACTATGACGTGACATGTCTTTCTTGTTCCAAGCAAGTGTTGTCACGATTACGGTGGACACTGGAGTTTTTTTTTTTGCCTATTTCTCTAAGTGGGTATGCTTGACAATGTGGGTATGCTTGGCCCGCACTCGCGTGTGTGCTGCGCTCGGCAGTTTCTTGGTATTTTAACTGCGGACACGAAAAATACAGATTTGCTAAACAGCTTCGGTGTTAAAAGCTGATGCATTGTGTGTTACGGGCATGTGCAACTTCGTGCACACACACTCCAGTGGTGTACATTTTGTGCTGACTGATACGTCTGTGCCAAACTGTACACAAAGGATCTTCAAGCTGTTGATGCTGTCAAAGAAACCAGAGAAATGCATGGCATGCGCAGACAAGGTCCTGTATTTAATCGTAGCAAGAAGTACTACTACATGGGGCAGACTGGTTGAGCTTCCCAAACACGCTTGGTACAAAAGGCTATGCAGGAACTACTGACTAAGCACAGGACCTTTTTAATGTATAGCACTCTATGCAACGCCAGATGTGCTAGCCAGATGACTAGAGAGACCATTGAGCTGGTTGAAGCAAGTACCTTGAAAGCAGTGCGTTTGTGCACCGCCAGTAGCGCTTTCAGGCAAACGGGTAAGTAATCTAGCAGATCGTGAGGGCTTTGCCATAACTTGCATATTGTGCGCTTGTTGTTAAAGCATTCTGGCTGTGCCCTTTTAAACGTGCAGTGCTTTTATTTTTTATTGGAAGCGTTAGGTATGTTGGTTAAAGTTTCGACATCCATAATGGCGCACAAAATGGCTGAGTGCTCAAGAAAAAGGGTCATAAGTGCTGGGAATGATGGCATGTTTTTCACGGAAGCTTCTGTACACTAAGTGAATGAATCCAAAAGAGTAAAATTTGCACTGGGTGGTATTCAAACCAGGGTTCTCTTGAACAAGAGATGAGCGTGGAACCCAGCCCCACGTCCTTGTTGATTCCAGCGATTATTTTGACAAGGGCTGAACCATGCGAATGTGTTGCGGTTCTCGACGTAGAAACGTGTTAGGGACATGTACTCACTACTACAGAAGAAATGTGAACACGGTAATCACACGGTTGAAAAGCAAAGCACGTTCCCATGAATGGCATCCTTTGAAAAAGGATTCGCCAAACTTGTTCTAAGTCACACAAGGCTTCAGGCATAGCGAAGCTGGCGGATTTCTTTCTATGTAAGCACTGGAGGACACACCACCACGGGTTGCATTAGGTTTGAAATTGTTTATTTACATGTTCCGTCGTCGCTGTTGTGGTAGTCCATCTATATCGCCGTCTGCCTTGTGCATGACTGCCGGTCCCAGATCGTTCTGTCCACAGGCTTTCACATTTCTCCCGAATTGCAACGCGTCAGCATATGCTCTAGAACCGGCAGCATCCGGCTTCGCAAACGGCGCATGTAGCGCGTGCTCCTCCCTTGAGGTTGGACGCCCGTGAACTGTTTTCCCGGTATTTTTTTGCGAACGCCACACGCAAGTCGGGACGACGCCGGGCGCTCCTTGTGAGGCGTGTAAACGGCGGGAGTAAGTATGACCCGGGGTTTTCTGGTGACACCGCACACATTACGGCCGGCAACAACGTACAGTTTCGCTGTTAAAAAAAATGGCTCGTGATGCATGCCCTAATGCGATGTTTGAGCGCAGCGCGAACTGCAGTCTTCTCGGCTACGAAGCATATCTGCTGCATCTCGGAAGCGATCGCGTCATCAGTGAACGCACGACGGCGCGCTCTACTCTAGCAGCGCGTCGCCGCCGCTGAGCATGTCTCGCGCAGCCTCCACGTACTGCCCCCCTCACACTTTTGCCATACTTTCCTCTTCCGCTTTCCTGCTCACTCTACTTCGTCCATCTGTGATGTCCTCTTCGTTCACTCGGTTACAACCACGGCGACGAAAACTTAAGGAGAAGCTGCGCTCTAAAAAGATAAAGGCAAGAAAAACATTTAAAAAAAACAAACAAATGCGGCAGGCAAGGCGCCTTGAACCAAACTTGTGTCGAACCGAGCCACCGTAACCGCGGTCAAACCTGGCTATTTGTGCCTGAAATCCCTCCATGTTGGAACGAGATGACACGCGGCCAAGACTAGTCCATTCTCGCAGCCAACACTATCCGACATTTTTTGTGCTTGTTTCGCTTGTTTGCGGTTATTTTGCGTGGTTCCGTTTGATTCACTTGCACCACGTGAACCAGTGCCATTCGTTTTATTAGTTCAGCTGTCTGGACACGGCAGGGGACGAAAAAAAGCGGCCGGAAACTGACCATGGCGGCGACCCGTTGCTGCATAGAGTCGTGCCCTACTAAAAAGGGAGATTGGGTGCCACTTCACAGTTTTCCCCGCGAGAACCCAGCGCAGTGCCAAGCATGGATTAATTTTGTGCGCGCTACAAGAGGTGCAGGCAGTGCATGGACACCTCTCAAGGCCAGTCGATTGTGCGGGCGGCATTTTACGCTGGAATGTTACCGGTCAAATTACGTATGTACACCGTTGCTTATGTCGGCGCGAGACGTGCCTTGGCAGCTGTACCCCAGGTGGCTAAGACCAGACTCTGTGCCCACTGTGAACGGCGGTCGTGACGTCCGTGCAGTGGAACCCGATACGAGTGTGAGTACCAGCGTTGGCAGTGCAGTCACGTGATTTCCTTGGCACATGCCTCGAGAACCGTGACCACACGTCGCCGTCTGCGACATTATCGCGTAATTTATGCCTCCCAAAGTGGCCAGTACTAGTCATGGTCTACATGATTTGGAAATGGTCCCCAGCACTTCAAGACGACCTTCATATGGACTGAACCCCCCTTCCCCTTTCTTCCCCCGCTTGCTACAGGCCTTCCTTTCCATTCAAGCCAGGGATTTATACACCCCTTAGAAAGATTCCACAACCATGAGCACCCCGCCCAAGGATTTATGCACACACCCCCAACACCCCTCCGGGAGGATTTCGGCAACCCCCAAAATCGAAGTTCTTGATAAACCCCTGAATCACGCTCTCAACAACAAAAGCAACCTTGCCATGCCCCGCGATGCCACGAGAGCGCGTGGCATAGTGTCGTCTTATCGCTGCCTGTATGAAAACATTTTCACGTTGCAGAATTGAACGGTCAGGAAGGAGGCACCATGTATTGTCTTGCCGTTGCCTGCTTGAAAACATTTCAGCGTTTCATAGCCAGAAAGGCACTACGCTGGAAGGACAAAAGCTGTGCAACATGATGACCAACCTTGACCCTTCTCCCAACCCCTCGTTAATACATGGTGCTAAGGTATGCCACCGTGCCCAGTGTGGTGCAATGGACCTTTTTCCAGTAGCGATCTGCGCATGCGCGAGCTGCCGGCACGCCATTCTTGGCAGGCGCCTCGGGCAAAATAAACAAAAGGGCGCCCCTCAGTTTTCTGCTTAGGGAGCGGCTATATACACTGCCTAGCGCTGCACGTTTTCTTTTTTTTTTTCCTTCCCTTTCGACACCTCGTGGTGGGTTGGTACGTCCACACAATAATGGCTTTCTAAGGAAAGGGGCAAGGACGTTTGAGGCTTGTCACGCTGCCAGCACATTGCTGCCAGTGAGGGGGTAACGAAAACGAAAAAAAAAAAAAAAAGAAAAGGGGCGATTTGAACACTGCAGATCAGTCACGAGAACGCGCGCCTGCTACCGTGACATTCATGTGAGAGGTACGGTTGACGGGACAGTGCGAGAGGGACCGCAGGGCCAGGATATTTCATGCACGGGTTCCCCGAAAGCCAAATATTTCTGGAGACGTTCCCTTACTGCCATTTTTAGTTCGCCGTGGCAGCCGCTAGAGGGACCGGTACTGGAAAAAGGTGCATTATTCTGGCACTCGTAGTCATTGCACTGTTGGTCTATGTAGGCATTTGCACCATGGAAGGCCAAATGTTGTGGCAGTCGCAGTTTATGAGGCCACACTGCAAGTGATTTTGATCATTAGCAACTCATGAAAGGGCACCAGGTAAGTGTAGTTTATTGACTACTGCTTATTAGCGGTCTGCATGGCTTGGACATGTACTGGCGGCTTTTCACACACTGATTCCTGGTTGCTTGCCCCGTTTTGCTAGAGGCTATTGCTCACAGAGTACACTTGTGGCAGCTCATATATTCCTTGATACGCGTTAAAGGAGTACTGACACGAAATTTTTATGTTACGTTTTTTTCGCTGCTATGCGTGCCTACCAGCCCACTAATCATAGAATGACAGATTAGACGGTCGAGCGCAGCGTAAACATTCATTTACGGCGTCGTTTATTCTTGCCTGTTTCGGTTTCGACAAAAAAACGCCGAGCGGCCGCCATGACAGCATGTATGACATGGCGTCACCATTCTTGCCGTATCGCTGCCTCTCTGGAAGCGCACGCGAGCGAGCGCACGCGCGCGCCCAGACCGGCCGAGGTCTTCGCCGTCCCCACAGGCCCGGGCAGCATGACGTCAGTCCCAAAACCATGACGTGTACACACGCCCGAGCAGCGCGCGCCAACCACAGCCAGCGCGTCGGCTTCGTCACGGGAGCCCCGACGTCGGCAGTTTGGGGCATGTAGCAGTTGATGTCACGTCGGCCCGCTCTGGGCTTTCTCGTGCGGGCGAAGATTAAAATGGATTTTAAATATGTTTCGCTGAACGGTTGCTGTTGAAACTTGCTGGGAGATATCTCCTGATAAAAAGGAAGCGTTTTACATAGCTATCTCAGCTTCGAAATTTCGTGTCAGTACTCCTTTAAGGTTGTGCACATATTCCAAAATGGCGTACTATTCTTGTCGGCTCCTAGTTTTGCAACCGTCTAAACAATAAATGCTTTGTGCAGCGTCTTGCCTGCACCAAGGTCCTACTCCATGGCAGTCGGCAGTTGAATGAACGCCTTCTTCCACCGAAACCAGGTTTGTTTTTTAATAGACATGTACGGTGATTGTTTTTTGCGTTTTGCCTTAATGCCCCTTTTGCGGAACTGATATACATTAATGCAACATTTGTATTCTTCATTCACTGCTGCTTATAAGTGCCAGAGCTGTTTCTCAGTGGAAGTATGTGTACTAGCAAAATGCTTGCGCTCTGCTTTGGTGTGCACGCACAGATGTATAGATGGTATTCACTGAAAAGTTTACTGGTCAGTTTCTTCGCTTGGCAACACTGGAAACAGCCATGTCTGTGCCACTTCGGCCGCTGTGCCGCACCTCTCAGAAAAAAAAAACACCGGCATGCATTGCCTACCCTTTTCAGCCTGGTTTTCGGTGGTGGTGTCAACAGAGATGTTATTAATCGCACTCACATTGGAGTCGAGGCATTATTTCACGTTTGATGGGGGACAGCTTGGAACATCAAACACACGTATGCTCAGCACAAACAAGTACCGCCATCTCGCGGAGCCCCACGTAACCAGTGACGGCACACACAGGGTTGCCCGCATGCGTGCCACACCAATGAATACAACCTATACAGGGGGCCGCAAAATAAAACAGACTGTGTAAGCTGCGCAAGAAAAATATCAGCACGCCACTTCCCTGCACAGTGCCTGCTGTGTAGGTAGCCGAGTGTGATTGTGTGCTTTTTGCTAGGCAGTGTATGCCGACTTTCTTGGGGTCTGCCACTGCGATAGGGTGCTCGCCTTTTGCAGAACGAGCAGAATGATTATTGGAAGATGTGGCGAAGCCACGTTACGGTTCGCATTTGGCTGTAAGATAATATATTTGTAGCACTTGTAATATACCATAAAAACGTGCAATTCCAGAAAGCATTGTGTATTAGTATAACACCTCTAAAAATGAATAGTGGTAATGACCGCAGTTACGACTACACTTCCCCACCATCGTGTTTTAGCTGTGTCCGAGAAAACCACTATGGATTGCGAAGTGCAAAGCTGCAGTGCCCAAGAAACCCTGCTTAATTTAATCAATGTGTAGCATCTTGCAGCTTAGATAACTTCACATCTTTGCTGTGAATGCAGGTCTACTTATTGGGGTACATTCTTTTTTTTTTTTTTTTTTTTCGCATGGTCAGGGTCAGAGGTACGGACCACTGCCAGCCAAACTGTGGAAGAAGCTCCAAGCAAAAGGCGGTGTGCACAAAGCAAAAGGCAAGCGCAAACGCAGTGCTGCGTGGAACGGTACTGGAAGACGACGCAGTCTACGTTGGTCGTCAAAACAGCGAGCGTCAAAACACAGACGAGATGCGTAAAGAGAGAACAAAATGGTGCGTCATCAAGGTTTTTCTTAACCAGATTAAGGTGTGTGTGTGTGTGTGTGTGCATTTGCGGGAGTGGGAAACATGGTTGTGAAGATGGACTGCCACTTTGAAGCGCTTAGAGCCAGCAAAACATAGCTTAAATGCGTCCCGTATAAAAAAAAAATTGCTGTTCAAAGGGGAACTGAAGACGACATTCAAGCCTGTCCCTTTTTAAAAAGACGATGCCGGTTTTATTGCCTATTTCGAAGCAATGATCAAGATATTAAAGGTAACAAGTGAAGTAGTGGAGACTCAGCCATTTTCACGGCTTGCCCATAGGACGGTACGGAGTCTTGCTTGAGCTGCTGGCAACAGCTGACCAAAGCCACTGCCAAGAAACATTACTGTGCAGTTGTGCCTGTCGCTCTGTTCGGTCATGCAACTTCAGTGCTTCAACACTGATAACTGTGTTTTCAGTGTTCCCTGTATTGCATCACGGCTGCTGCCATCTAGCATGATGATTTTTTAAAGCGAAGCTTTATTCTTCTCACTGGTGTCGTTGCACCCTAATACACCCTGCAGAAAAGCCAACTTTCTTTGATGATGATTATGAATGATCGTTGGTGAAGGGAAAGAAAAAAACAATTCCCAAGGCGGAAATCGAACCTGGGTACCTCGCATTATGAAGCCGGCATATATCTGGTTGCTCCATTTCGACGTGGCCGAGGCGGTTTGGAAAACTCGGACAACCACCAAAGAATTCGTACCGAGAAGATTGGCGTTGATCTGCATGCTGCAACGCTGTTAGCCGCAAGACGTTGGGCCTAACTTCTTATTTTGAGGTTTAGGACGTCGAGCCTAATGTTACGTCCTGGGGTTTAACACCTCAAACCGGCACCCACTCAAAAAATTGCTCACTGAACACCAAGCAACAGGTACCAATTTGCACCATACACCCGAAACCCAAACGTTAGGCCTACGGAGTGCACGCCTGAGAGTTGGTGTGTATTCTAGAAGAGTGATGCATACTTCCAGAGTAGCATGTACTCGCAGTGTGGGATTGGCCAACCAAAGAATCCATCACGAGAAAGCTTTGCGTTCAACCATCGTCGTCGTTAGACGGAGGGGTGCATGTTTTTTTATCATTTATTGTATTTTTCCAGTTAAGGAAATGTCTTTTGGGGCTGAAAAGGAGTTGACTGAGTTATCAAGAGCTACTTCTTTCAAACTGAACGAAAGCCATATTTTGACTTCCTGGCCCCTTTAAATCTTGCCTTTTGTACCTGGTAGGGCAGGGAGCAGGGACTGCAGAGAAGCTTGGAATAGAAGGAACGTCGTGAGGTTTAAAGGAGCACTGACACGAAAATTTTATGTTACACTTTTATTGGTTTTATCGATGCTTAATGGTCTGGCGAACCTGAAACAGCGCTTCCAATACTTCAGCGCGCGATAGTTAATTACATTGAATGGTCTGAAAATCGTTTGTTTCAAATTCCCACTCTTTCATCCCGAACGGCGCATATGACAGAATCCCAGCCTGACCTCACCGCTTTGTGCGGATGTCACCGGCGCCTGCTTGAGAGGGTGTTGCGCCCGCTCGCCGCTCGCGGGGCCGTGCGCGTGAAGTGACGTCTCGAGTGTTTGACGAGCGCTGTCGCGTCACTTCTTTTGGGTTCACAGGGTGATGTCGCGCTGATGTCCATTTGCTGAGTGCCGCTCCGCACGCTGCTCCGTCGGCGCGATAAATGAGATCCAATTGAACTATGTTCTTCGCGTCACAGGCCGCTCATATTTCAGCCAGGGTATTCTGTTGAGTGAAGGAAGCGAACTGTGCAATAATATTAACGCCGAAAATTGGTGTCAGTGCTCCTTTAAATGGAACTTAAATGAAAAAAAAAAGTGTACCCAAAAACATGTTTTTGATCAAAGTGAACTTGGCATGTTGGAATGAAAGCAGGAACATTTTTTTGTTCTCGTGGTCCCTTGAAACAGTCACTTGACCTATGCAACACCACATGTCAATCTACTGTTGCAGGCACGTAAGATGGATGTGGACCTCTTGGGAAAATGACAAACGCTCAAGCTGCCAGTATTGATGTCTGTGCAGTAAGTAACATAAACAAACTAAGAAAAGAAAGAAGGGAATTTTTTTGGCAGGTTAAGTGCTTGGTTATGGGCGCTGTCACTGGGAACAGGTAGGCTCCTGGTAATGCCCAACGGTAAACCTGCTGCTTGGAAAAAAAAGGGGGTGTGCAGGGGAGTGACTTAATTTTTGTATGTCATGTGGTGGTTGCGAAATTTTGATTTCAGTGCTACAGCTTTCGACATGACTGCCAGTCATAGAAAGCTCGTGGAATTGTAGTGTTAATGTGGCACAGCAAACTATGCTACCACGTGTGGCATGGGTGTACATTCTTGACTTATTGGTGCGGAACAAACTCAGGACAAAAAATGAGGTTTTTGCACTGAGTGAGGCGAGGTAGATGTACGAACGGTATTGCCTAATTCAGTGCACTGAAAATGCGTATTACGCTGCCACACAGCCGCACCTTTTTCTACATGTAGGATGCTTGCCACGTGGCTCTTAAATGTGGAGGGTTGCTACAGTGTAATCATAACTGGGACTCTGGCAGGACTAACTTAGTCATTAGCTAACTTACATGAATAAAAAAAAAAGGGATTGGCGTTGGCTTGACAGTTGACAACCTGTTCCTGTCCCATCTTTCCTTCTCTCTTTGAAGACATTTCTTCGCAATATCTTTTTCTGTCAGATGTATCTGCGGGAATCTTGGTGCAGAATTGTGTCTTCTGTGGTGCCCTTAATTGCCTCTCGTTCAGATGCGTGCTTTTCTGCACGCCCTCTCCTGTAATGTATTTGTTTTTACTTGCTCCAGGTCTTGTAGGGTGAAAATACTGCAGTCGCCAGGATGGCTCTGGATTAGCTGTGGCAGCCGTGCTGACCGCAAGTGGGCATCGCATTCGGAGGTGGAGTTTGGTTACTGGTACGTGTTTGAAAACTCTGTCTAGCACACAGTGAACCTTGTTTAAAGGCAAAAAAAAAAAAAAAAGGATACAGAAGCATGTCTAGGGGCATTTTAATAGACATTTCTTCAGGAAGGGTGCTAAAATAGAAAAAAAAAAAAAATAGCACGAGGGACAGAAGCATACAGTACTGAACTTTAGAGCTTGTGTGTGCAGCCTCATCATGACCCTAACACTGTTGTCAACAAATATCATATACAGTTATTTTTGTAGTGCAAAGATAACAAAATATATAACCAACACTCAACCTCCCGTTAAGCTCGCAACTTATGGATACCATCATTTTTTAATCGTGCCCTCACTTGAGCTGTATATGCCAGGCTTTGGGCTGTTAAAAGTTCTGCTCAGAAAAACGTGTTGCTTGGAATAAATCCTGGCTCTCAGCTCTGAAACGGCTAAGTGTGGAGTATATTATCACTTATTCTTCTATTCCCATCTGGTTCATATCTGGCGAAAAGCAGAGCAATGTTGTGGAGCTCGCTGTTCATAGGTGTCTCTGGGTGAATCTGTGCCCTGTGCGAGTGCGTGTCGTAGTTGGTAGATCATGAAGGTTTGCAACCGATTTCAACACTTCAAAAAGGATGCAGAAAAATAGGAAGAAAAGGAAACAGCAGGGAGGGCATGCACTCGCAAGCTAAATTAGCAAAATTCAAAAGTTCAAATTTTGGTTGTTTAGCACACCAAAGCCGCAGGTGGGCTACAAGGAGCCATAGGGGAGGGCTCCAGATTAATTTCGACCATGTGGGGATTTTTAACGTGTGCCGAAATCTTGACACTGCCCTTCCATCAGGAAAGCGGCCACAGCAGCGTGGTTCGAATTCACATCCGCATCCTTCGGCTAACCAGCTCAATGCATTAGCAGGGTTCGTACGGGCTTCAAAAGCAAATATTCAAAGGTTTTTAAGGACTTTCAAGAACCAGAAAACACATTTTCAAGGTCCCCATCTTATGTTTTATCTGGGATTATTTATAACTTTTTCAACAAAATGCAAAATTTTGATATTGCCTAGTACCGAAGAACATTATTGCATATTTAGATAAGAGCTATGGGTTCATGAATGCTCCCCCAGCTTTATTTTTTTTTCATAGTTTATATTTAGAGGTTTTTCCTTTTTCTTGGTGTTTTGCTGAGGCTGTTTGATTTCAAAACTTAGTTAATGTTGCCTGCATCTCCTGCTTTGTCAGCAAGAGTATCAGCTGAAATTAACTCAGCAAGTGTTGCTGGAAGGCAGGATGAACTGTGTACACGTCCACCATTTGCACGTAAAAGCAAACGCAGATGGAGCGTATGAGGCACAGCAAACATGCAATGAAAGGCCGTCCACAGACTAGATGGAACATGCAAGATAGAGAACAGAAGCCGGCTTTCACGGGATTGTATCGTGACATGAATTCTATTGAGGAGTGCTGCTCCCAATGTTGCCTCGTAATAATGAGAATCCACAACTCGTAATTTCACGCAATACACTGAAACTTGATTGTTACAATGTTTCTGTACATTTTTAAAACCTAAAATTCACGACAAACACTTTAAATTCTTGCGAAAAGATAGGGCCATTGGTTATCTCCAGAAAAATCGAGGATTTTTAAGGACCCTTAAAAAATTCCAGGACTTTCCAGGCCTTGAAATTTACACTTCTAAATTCAAGGGTTTTCAAGGTTTTCAAGGACCTGTGTGAACCTTGATTAGCCTTTGCACCACTGTGGCAGGTACGTGCTGAATTAGCAGAGTGGCAGTGGTGAACTGCTGTTTAAAGGGCATGAAGATGAAAAAGAAAGGCAGAGAACTGCAAAGAGTACAAATAACTTTCAAGAATTCTTACCATGTGTGCAGCCAATGCTACGCAGTGTGCTTAATGTTTAGAGGGACATGCTAAGGATGTTTTCATTAGGCTCTTTAGTTAATTTCATGCTGAAGAGTGATAGAAACATCCGAGGGTGCAAATCATTCCGACTGCTGTTTCTTTTTGTTTTGCAGGCCAAGAACACAGCCTTAATCCCAGCGTTAAACGCCTCGACTCACGTGACGCCGCTTCAAACATCCCTCCACGGCAGTCAAGCAGGTGTCGGAGGTGCTGACACCAACAAATCCAGATTTCAGCAGTGGGACCACTTTTCCAGGACGAGTGGCTGCTTTGGGGATATTTTTTTGCACTATTAAACTGCTGCTGCCGTCACAATGGGTATATTTGCATTTTCAGTGCTGCAATCTGTCAGAGTCCTTTTAAAGGGGGCCATGACGAAAGGGGCAGAGGCTGCTTTGTCCTGGAAACAGTAGTACCAATTTTGTCGCGGACTTTAGACAGACAATGGAGATAGTGAGGAAAACACACGAAGCAGTGTTGACCCCCCAGCCACTTTCCGGTGATTGTCATGATGTCTCAGAATGTTCATTGTGTGATTGGTGGCCACGAACCTGGGCGACAGCCAAGAAACATGACTGGGTGATGGTAGTGTGGTTTCTACTTCCGTTTGATCGTACCACTCCAATGCAAATGTGCAGTTAACACCCTGGTAACTATCTTTTTTAAGTGCAGAACACTTTAGGGGCTCGCCTTGTCGTCGTAGCTCACTCGCCTAACCCAAGTAGAGCCACACAGCATTCTGTCGTCGCAACATAACCCAGAGGCTTCAAAAGCCAAGCGGTTTATATAGTCATAAGCGTGCGAAACTCGTGAGCTGCTGGCGCTTGTCGCACATCTTTCTGTTTTTTAGTGCAAAGAAAACTGCAGGTACATTTGAGGCAAAATATACGTAACTAAGCGGCAGCACCTGCGTTCATATAGTTATAGTTCGGAACGCTCGTTGGGTTGCTTTTTATGGTAGTAAGTGAAAAAAAGTGGCCGTGTAACGCCGGCACGTGCGGGAGGAAAAGCAAGCACAAAAAGAGCAGAACTCCCGCTGGCGCAGTTTCAGGCAGGGGGCCCCCGCACGAGCACTGCGAAGGCGGGAAATTTGAACTGCATTGGGTGGTAGCAGCAAGCGGATAACGGCGCTACAGCCCATCATGGTGAATGAGTGCTCTGCACTTCCGACAGCTTTCACATTGAGTGGAACGGCTTTAATTTTTTTTAGTGCTGGCCCATACTATGTCACTTCTGCTCATAATGCGTCACTGTAGCATGATATTTGAGCTTCTGACCACTTATTGCAATATTTAGATTACAACAATGCCTATCGTGGCTGAAATGGAGCTGAGTGGGTTACCAAAGGCTAGTTATTTTAACCTGAACAAAGTTGCATTTTGTGTTGAGCAACAGGCTAGGTACTTTTACTTGTGCTTCAGGAATCTCCAGTGTTGAAGGACGGTGGAGTAAAAAAACGGAATGAAAAAAAAAAAAGGCAAGCAAGGAGAGACGAACGAAGGTTTACGAGGAATTTACAATACTCCTTGCTACGTCACGTGCACACAGTTGAAGCTGCTCATATTGAACTCGGGTATTTCAATCGTTGCTTGCACCGAGTAGTCTAAGCATTCACGTGAAAGTAACTAGTACACATCCTAGGCTTTGTGTACGAGTCATCTGACTGTTTTCCGATCCGCTTTAAGCTTAGTCTGAGTTCAACTGTAGCGAACATTCACCCATGACACCATAGGTGAACCTGGTTTCACTGTGCAAGTGCTAGTACCAACAAAGTTGCAGTGCATTGCATTCGCGCTGCCGGGTTTGTAAAACTTGTCAACCCGCAAGTTTAATTATGTAGTTGGTTGCTCGGCAAAAAATGAGCTTTCAATTCCACCAGTCTGGCCCACAAATAACTACTATGTTGCCTTTCGAGACGTCAGACTTTCAAAAGGTCTATAGCACGGAGCAAGATGTCTATAGTCTTAAAAAAAAAAATGGTTATAATGGTCTCGGCAGTTTCCCTGCTGTGGAGTTATGAAAGTATGAGCAGTAGCCTTGCATCAAACCAACCTTGTCACGAACAATGTATTGCGCATGCTCACACTTTGAACAGGCTTATGCACACCGCACCATTTGGATGCTGAACCCTTGGCTTTAACCCTATTCAGCAACTATTTGGTTCTCAGATAAAATGCACTGCTGATTAATTATTAGCTGCTGTACAACCAGCTGGGAGCTTCCTCACATTCCGTTCTGGTGTATGGTGTTCACACGGTGCAGGACTTTAGACCGTTTTCATGCACTGCCACTGAAGCATTTTTTCCTGCCCCTACAAGAATTTTACGTCATTAATTGGCACCACATCTTTCTCTTTCTTTTATTTAATTCGTTTAAACTAACTAACTAACTCGCTACTGTTATTTGGAATGAAGAGTGTTGGGACATGTTCTGTATGCTATCGTATTCAGCTGGGAGGCCACAAACTCTCCTGGGTTCCGAAGTGTTCCACCTAGAACGGTCTGTTCAGCTGATGCGTCTCGTGTAATCACTTGCGCAGCTTTCACAGGCTTGTTACACGATTCCTTCAAGTTGGCTTCCAGAAGACCAAAGTGTGATGTGGCAGACTACGTGGTTGCCAGACAACGCACTGTTACTCATCGACGCACGCCTTGCGAGGTCCCGTGCGTCGTTACTTGTCCTTTGAAGGCCATCGGCAACACCCGTTTTGCTTCCCACTGCAACGATGCTCGGAGCCTTGAGTGTTATCACACGAGTGTTGTCACTTCGTGGATTCGGATAGTTCGTGCATGCACACACGATAGATACTCCATACTTATTTTGGTCAGTCTTTTCCTCCTTCTATGTCGGTGTGGGTGGAAGCCCCTCTGGGTGCTCTGCGGGCAAGCCTTCTTGCTCTTTTACGTCTTAGAGCCAGCTGTAGCTGTTGTTTTAAGCTGCGGTGAGTGTTGTCGGTCTGCTGGTTAGTCGCGTGGCTGGAGGACAGAGCTTCTCTGGACTTGAGCGAGGTGGTGGCAGTCACACATGGTGTTGAACAATGGGTTGGCCGATCTTTGCTTTCACACCTCTGCGCTATTGATGACTGGTTGGCCGTCGCACTTGATTCGGTGCTCAGTCCAACATATGTATCCGAGAAGGCATCGTTTGGCAGAACTGCCTAGAGGAAGGAATGGTTATGTATGAACACTAAACATGCTTTTTCTAACTATAAGAGCTGTCATGAATAGTCAAAAGAAACAACTTGAGTCAGTTCAAGTGCTATCTCTTGCTTACAGTAGCAGTCGAGAAGGCTCATTTGCAGAATCAAACAGTTGCCACATGCACATTCAGTCCCGCAAATGCATTCTCTTTTAGCAATGTGCACGGATTTTCAGTGGAGGATGAAAGGTTACATTTTGAAGGCAGCCAATTTGCTGTAGACACAAAGCGGGCATACCTTTTGTGCTATGCAGAGAGCACGACCTCCCTGATACACAGTGTAACACAGAGTTAATTGTTACTGTAAAAATTTTGTTCCTGCTTAACACATTGCTCCTCATCTGCAGCTCATTGTCTGGCATTTACAACTTCTGCTAATTGCCAGGGGAGCGGGCCGACTGCTGGCCTTTGATTACAATTTCTAGTGTGACTGAAGCACACGGTAGGATTATGTCGCAGCAAATGCCTGCATTAAAAAAGAAAGAAATAAGCGACACAATTTTTTTGTTTTAACAGATACGCTTCTGCAGTGAGATTGGAAATGCGATGTGCCAGGGGGATGTGCCTTTAAAAGGGGTACTTCACCATTAAGCCAGCCGCTCTTTACATGTTTAGACCATAACAAAACAGGTGTCATGAGCAATACCTGGCCCTCTATGACCTTCTGCTTTTGTTTGCACCGTTGAGCCGACACGGACAAAAGCAAGCAACTCTTGAGTCTTTGAAAACGGAAAAGTAAAGTTAAAAGAGAGGAAAGAAATCCAAGCACTGGACTCAAAAACCAGCCGTGGTGCTGTCAGTAATGCAACAACGCATTGCGGGACAACTTCAGCCGAACCTTATTTTTTTCCCCATCAATTTTCAGGGTACGCCAGCATCACTTACCAGTGTCTCAGCATCACGTCCTTTTATGGCACAAAGGAACACGCTGGTTGCATTGGCTTCCGAGGTCCATGTACACATATTTATCTGTGTTGCCACCTGCAGAAATGAAACGGGAAGTTACTACACTCCCTTTCAGCAGTAGTAGTAGTAGTACTAGGCACCACCTAAACTCACTGGAACTAAGAAAGTACCGCCGTCTTTGGGTGGTGCATCGAGAACAGCGGTACCAGATTTGGTCCAGCACTGCTGGCACGTCGTCTGCTTCGCACAGAAATCGCTGCTCGCGCGTTCTACAACTGGTGGATAACCCCTTTTTGGGATGTTACATGTAATTTGCAAACTAAATAAAAAAGAGGCCACATTTTAGCACGGTAATGATATTAATGCCAAGGGCAAGTAACGCGCTTTCCCGTGCACCGTAAAATCACTGCAACTTCGTGTGCCGCAGAGTTGGCACTTTTGATTTCTCGAGCGCTACAGAATTCTCTGAAGATGCGACTCGCATCTTAATTGGTGCAGCAATACGTACGGCTTTGGTCGCCTCCGGACTTTCCATGCTTGAAGATGCCAAACAGGCAAGAACATTGGTTCGTGGAGAGTCTTCACAAAGTAACCTGTGCGTGAAATAACAAAAAAGAAAGCGTTAAAATCTGCACCCTACAAGCATAACACTCAAGAAGCTTTGTGTGCCATAAAAAAATTTTTGTAAGCAAGCTACTGCATCATGTTTAGCTATCTTTGCGGGTATCATGTACGATAAAAAGAAAAAAAGGCTGCCAAACCATGAAGCACTAGTTTCACCTTTGACAGTTGTCAGCAGTGGAGCTATTGGAAAGTCCGTACGCGGCGGGGAATATCGTAGGTATGTAGGCCGGGTTCCGTGGGTCATTTGATTTCACACCACCTGCAAAATGCTTGCTGCAGATCCTGCTGTTCTTTGTGGGCACCCAGGGGCTTCCGTCTTCCCTGAATGCGCAAAAGAGTGACAACTTGAAAGCACGTGCAAAAAACAAATCCAGGTGACTTACTATCATGATAGAACGTATGCTTTAAGCACCAAACTGCAAGACACGATTGTGAGCAAAGAGAAAACAAACCCAAACATTTAAAGCAAAATTACTCATTAAAACCAACGACTTGTTCACTGACATCAGGTACAATGCGGCCAAATTGCTTAGCTGTTAATTTTCCAGCACTACCAAGAAGCAAATTTTAAGCTCAGCTTGGTGCGTAGTGATATTTTAGGCAAGCATGTTTAATTCCCTGGCAAATGAAATTTTTTTCAAGCATTGATCACACACTGCCTGTCTGATGTAATGTAACCTTCATAAGACTACATAAACTAGGCTAACGCTGCTGGAGCTCACATGATGTTTTTAACCGAAAGATAGCAATTTTGGCCCTCGTAGAAATAATTCTTAGTTTAGACGTAAATTGAAGCCAGCATTTCTCTAGCTTGTGTTCCTCCCATTCTATTGTGAAGTGAACATCGCAAACCAAGCCAACAGAGAGTCAAACAAGAGCGTGCAGGGCGGGCGACTGGCTTTGTCGTGCAATCGCAGTTGCAAGTAGGCGGTCAGTTGGAAAAGCTACCAGATACGGTTATTTTATATTTAAGTGCCTTTGTCTCACTGTTTTTTTCACAGAGATGCCTAAAACGGCTCCACCGGTGGCATTTTACAATCTATAAATTGTGACGTCACAAGTAATGGTGTGAAATAATGTATGGGGGACAGCAATGCCATTTTCATGCTTGCAGCATTATCTGCATTCTTGTTAAACAACTGCTGCTAATGTGGCTGTGTATTTTCATTTTCAGCGCTGTTGTATAACTTGCTGTTGCACCTTGGTGCCCCTTTAAAGGGGTCTCAAAACTCGTTCTTCTGTAATGCTATGAAGCACATAGTGTGCTGCACAGTCTGAGTTATAGCAAAAGAGCATGTTTCTCTTCCACCCCTACACCGTTCATAGAAAGTACCGCTATGCTGACTTGGTGTAGTGACTGGCTGGTCTTCTGCTGTGCTTCTCAGCTAAGACTACACCATTTACACTTTGACTTTACAGTATGATGGCAACGTGTTGTACATGCGATGAAGTTGCCCAAGAATTAGTGGGAAAAGGTGCTTGCATATGGTGGACTTGCATAAATTCAGTCTTTCGGAATTTCGACAAAACAAATTTCCAATGCGAATGAAAATCAATTTGTGTTGTGTTCGGAACTTTGGCAGCATTTTGGTGGTCACTCCAGTTCCAGCTAATGGAGCTGTAGCGATTCAAGCATCCATTAACAGAGCCAGCGCCTCAAGTGTCAGAATGACATGCTGGGGCATGCAGAGAGAAAATAAAGGCGTACGCCCGTAACAGTGTGGGCCCTCATTCACACAGCCGTCACCTTCTACGTCACGGCACTGTCACGTCAAAAAACCGTAACGTAAACGTAAACGGAGTAGCGTTCGTACTGGAGCTCTCCATCAGGGTACAGGGTCGTCTGCCTAGTGATCAGTTTAGCCTAGAATTGAGCGTGCTTAATCTGAAAAGTAAAGAGAATGGCTTAGATTTTTATGTGTGCTCACTTTTCGCTAAATTTAGCCATAAAAATTTGTTTTCCGATTGGCTGGTTTACCACGGGGCGTGGTCCCGTCGCGTTGACGGGACGGAAACGTAAGAGCCCGGCTTCCCATCACCGTCACACTGTTTTCGGCGAGAAATCGCCCGAGAAACCTTCACCCATGACGGAAGACGGTGACGTGACGGTGACGTGACGGGGTAAAAAACGGCTGTGTGAATGATGCCTGGGTCTGTAAATCTGTGTGTGTAATTCAGTCCTCTCTCGCAAATGAGGAAGCACTGTTAGAAAGCGTAAGAAAGTCAGTTTCACCAAGCACTTCGGCACATACCCTGCTCAAGGAGCTGTTTTGGTGTTCCATGCATAGCTGTGGCCTGCACGCAAAGGAGATGCAGACCCCAGCAGCTTACATGGTTTTTATACAAAGTGCGTGAATTTTGGATACCAAAAAAAAAAAGCATAAGTGCACCACAGCTTGTGAGTATATGAAGTCGAGAGGGTGACGGAAACCTGTCTTGCTGGAAGGGCACATTACACAAAAAGAGATGCCGACTTGTTCAAAAAATCATTCTTGGCTCCTAGCACGGAAGCATTGTTCATAACGAAGACATCACCAGATTTGCATTGTGTTCACTCTATGCTTGTTCTTTGCAGCAATTACTCAAGCCCATTTAAACGAACCAAATCTGGCGATGTTTTCATCGTGAACAAATTAGTCTTCTGTGCAGGAAGCTGTAACGTAAAGAATGACTTTTGTAGGTGGCAAGTAGACGATGCAAGGACGATGCATTATGTGCAACCAGCAGTGCATGAAGAGGTGAACAATGGCAGAGGTATCTGCACTGTGACACGTAAACAAGGTGATGATGTGTGAAAGCAGCATGTGAAAGATGGCGAGCATTCGAGATAAGGGCAGGAAAGAGGTGCAAATTCTGCAGAATAACTGGTTTGCGCTGTTCACGAAAAAGCAGTTTTTTTTTTACTTTTGTCAATACATTTACTAAGATCGTTGAAGCCATTTTATTCTTCTACAGCACGGAATAGATTGAGCACGAAAAATAAACAAGAATTTCATAAAAAGCACGGGAGGGGGGAGGTAGGCAGAGGGAGAGGAAGGTGCGCTTCCATCAACTGTTTCCGGGTGCCATGCGGTGCAGCCAACCGCAAAGGACTGCCGCGATTTGCTTGTGTGCCATGGAGGAATGTTGTGTGCGCACAAAGACCTTATCGACCTTATTCTGAAGCCGCTAAAACTCTGTAATGAAGCTCCCTACCTCTTTCGGCGGACGGCGGCGATCCACCGTTCTCGCCGTTCGTACTCATATGGACGGCCAGGGAACGGGTAGAACCTGGTTCCTGGGGAGTTCTTGTACGTATTGGAGCACCCCACCACGCAGCAATTGTTTTGTGACATCTTTTAGGATTTTTGCGCGCAGGAACGGGCAGAACACGAATACAAACACGATCAGCTGGCAAGCAAAGGCGCTGTAACCCGCCAAAGATTCGCCAAAAAGATCCCAGGTGGCGCCACGCTCTTGACCGAAGTTTATTGTTAGTATAGAGTTAATACAAGGCAGTAAATTTTTGTTGCAAGTTTATACTGGTATTTTATTTGTTATTGCTTATTCAGTTTATCTCTTTTTGGTCAACGAAAAGGATTTAGTCATAAACTGTTCGCGTTTAGTGGCAGGTGCAAACGAAGTAGGCAACAAAGCGCTTTCGTTTTTGTTGTCATGGCGGCGAAGAGAAAGCGTGATGCTGTTGACGACGACGGCGAATTCTCAAAAGTTGGTGTTCCCAAGCATATAAAAAGTCAAGAAAAGCGCCTTATCGTCGTATTAGAAAAGGCTAACCTCGAATCTATAAAGGTAAGTGGCTTGATCGTGGTCTCAATGCCACCAACTGCGAAACACGTGTGAGCGGCGTGCGTGCATGATCAACAATCAACGCCGGCACGAACTGTCTCTCTTGTTTAGGTCGGCAAGTCGTTCGAACTTCTCAACTGCGATGACCACATCCAGCAGATGCGAAAGTTCAAGAAGGATCCGGCGTTCTGTAGACCTGACATCACTCATCAGGTCAGTTGAACTGTTCTAAATTGTAATGATCATATCGTCGGAAAGGGACTTGGTACCGTTGACAACTGTCGCCACTGGAACTCGTTCTAGAGGAATACTGACGCATTTTTCAGGGGCTTAAGAATATTGTGTACCAACAATTAATCCTTGTCTCCAGTTCCTCGCGAATGCTCTGTAACTCAATCTAATGTACGTATTTTAGAATAAAATCGTACTAAAATTGACCGGTAAGGCGACCCTCAGGTAGGCGAATTATGCACCTACTTTTCATAATTACGTAGTTCCCAGTTAGGGTGTAAATATTGTGGATTATTTGTCTGCTGTCAATATTGTGGAATACATGGACTTCTGTGGGAGGAAAACGGACAGCCCCATCTTTGTCCGCTAGAATGTAACTGTGATCCTTCCAAGTTGCCTTCGTATAATTAGCTAGGAAGTATGCCCATGTGCAAATTACAAAACATGATTTGTTTCGTGCACTCCTTGGACTGCGTCCCGGTGAATGCGTATCGTTG
Source organism: Haemaphysalis longicornis (assembly GCF_048455015.1). NCBI lineage: Eukaryota > Metazoa > Arthropoda > Arachnida > Ixodida > Ixodidae > Haemaphysalis > Haemaphysalis longicornis. Next base: position 69,710,289 of record NW_027526422.1, on the reverse strand, counting down.
CCGTCCTTATTCACAGAGTAAAAGGACTGATTAATGTTTTCCCGCTCACTTCCCGTTTCAGTGCCTCCTGATGCTGTTTGACAGTCCACTGAACAGAGCGGGGCTCCTTCAGGTCTATGTGCACACAGAAAAGAACGTGCTGATCGAGATTAACCCCCAGACGCGGATACCGAGGACGTTCAAGCGGTTTTCAGGGTTAATGGGTACGTACCCCACCAAGTGCATCCGGCAATTTTCGGTGTTTTTGTCGTGTCGGTTTTGTCTGTTGCGTTGGGAAGTCTGTGCGTTGCAAGCAGATTAATGTATTTTCAGGACTGTGTTTTATTTACTGCGTCATTTCTTGACATGTTGTGCGCGCATCATTCCTGAAATGTTTGGCTGGGCTTGAAAGACTGTGCAATGCAAGCTACAACTTTTCAGTTAAGATGCGGACGCGTGGTTTGTAGTACGAGGGTGGCACTGCTGCCGCGCTGCCAGATGGTGCAGCCATCGTCGTGGCTCGCACGCCACCATTTGTGCGGTCGCCCCCACTGGCATGGCCCAACGTTACTGGATTAAGTAACGTTTGGCACTGCCATAGATTGCACTGCATTTGTTGTGCTAGACCTCGGTGTTCCTGAGACATGATAGGAAATGGTTAACTGCATTTTTTGCGGTTTCGACAGCCATACAAAAATTGGCCGCGTATCTGCTCCTTTCGTTGCAAATATCGACAAAAGGCGATAGTCTTTATTGAATTTTTCCAAGTAAATGCCTCCCTTCGCCTTCCCGCTCACCTCTCATGTTGTTCCTCTTGTGTCGCGCTTCTGCCAAGGTAAAAATGCCAAAGGTTTGCTTAAATCATTTTAAATTTACCGCGCTCCACTGCTCCAGGCCGGGTGTCTCGATGCCAACGCTGCCGTATGGCGGAGACGCACGTGAATCGAGGCGCCCTACTTCAACATTGATAGAACCACGTTGCCCTACTCCACGTGCGTTCCAAGCAGAATGTGAAACCTATCTATTGGAACCTTTCGTAACTGTTGCCCGTTGATTTCTTAAAATGGCGCCAGAAGCTATAGTGGCACGAGCGACAGCAGGCGACGGCGGAGTGAATTTTTTTTCTGAAGTATTTAGTTTCGCAAAAATCAAGCATGTATAATTTTTTTTAAGGAACACTGCAAATATCACTTCTGTATTAATTTGTTGTCTTATATTTGCGTAATGTCTTGTTCTTCTTCAACAGTGTTGACAAGTATGAACATTACACCGGACTAGAGAGGTAGATTTAGCTGTGGCTACTATATAAGACTATTGTGCAGGCCTTGTTTTATAATTTGTCCGGGTGGCTGAATCGAGTCACAGACAAACAGATTTCTGGGTTTAAGTAGCCCAAGAAAAACTATCGTCCTTAAAAAAAGCCTGTAGATGAAAATTCTGGCAAAGCTGTGTTCTTTTGCATACCAAAGGCAGTCAGTCAATGCAAGAAAGATTAGAAAGACATCATGTCACGAAGATTGGGGGCGGTTGTGACCGCAAGGACTTGTATCATTCAGTAAACAACTACTGCGTGTGCAGCAAATGTTTTAGGGACCAAAATCTATGCTCCAGTGCTATGTCAGTGATTGCCCGGAAAATATTCACCTGAAAAAAAAAAAAGAGAGAAAGAGAGGAAAGGCATAGCCCCTTGGAAGTTGTGTTTTAAAACTTAGATTTTATAAAAGTGTGCCGCCCAGGAGCAAGCAGTTGTGCAGGGTGCTAATATGAGTTTCATGCTTCCCCTGATGATTTAAACATGGCACAGCCATTCGCTTTTTATTTGGTGCTTGCATTATGCATTACTAGGTTACATGTTCAGTTCGCAGCGACAGTAGAGATGTGTGCCTGTCTGAATTGTATTATTTTAATCACTGGCACCTGTAAACAATTGACCGTTAATCACATAAAGCGACTTTTTTCCAAGCTGTGCAGTAAGGTACGGGCGAGGTTAGTCGCCACAGCAGAACATTTGCTGCTGCTCCATTGTGAGTGAGCTAGGCATTACACTAGGGCTAGTCACCACTTTCATCTGGCAGCACTCACAAAAACTATTACACGGTGAAATCTTTCACACGAAGACAGCGTAAGCAATTCTTACCTCTCTGGCAACGATTCAACAACCAGCAACTAGCCCCTTGATATATGGCGTAAAGCCTACTTTTGTATGCTTTCAGGCCTTCCTGCATAACAAAGCTAATATCATTGACGAGGCAGTCACTAATGTCGGCAAACTCAACCCATGGCAGCAAGTTCACGTCGCACACCGCATCTACGAAGTCCTAGTCAGGGTCGATGCCGCCGCATAGTGAAATTTTCTCCAAGTATCGATGTTTTCGGTACCACACAGGTCACGGGCGTAGGCACTGAACCTCGTAATGCCTGCAAAACTGTGTAAAAAGACTATTACACTGAATATGTTGCTTCGTAACTGCAGAAGCCCTGGGCGCCAAATGGCCGGGATAGCCGGTGAGACCGCTCCGTGGGATGACCTTACAAATGGCAGCTGCTACTGGTGCCGGTAGCGCTCCTACCAGATGCGTCAAGTGCAACCCCTCTATGCTTGTAGTGCTACCTGCTAAAACTACCTAGCATCGCTTAAACAAACACCGAGGACACATTATAAGTTGGTCTAGGTCATTACATTTAGGTCTAGCTCACCTGAAACACGAACGTACCCCTCTGACGTGTGGCATTTCTAATTCCGCTGTCAAGCTCACAAGTTTAAGGGCACTATGAAATATTTAGGGGTAATTGAAATGTGCAGTTAAGCGATGCAAAAAAGTGGCGCTTGGCTGAGCTAGCAATGATGAAAGCTGGAGTAGGAAAATACGCAAAGCAAATAATTGTGCACAGACTCAGTGAAAGTGAACTTCTTTCCATGCAATCAAACGATTGCAAGTCGAAAAAGTACTCAGCGTATCAAGAACTTGTCAAAAAGCTACGTGGCTGGCTACACTGAACTAAATTCATGTTCAGTTCACGTATTTACTCGTGCGGTGTGAATAACTACATTTTCAGAATGATACAGAATCCTCTGCTTAGACAGGGACGACCAGTTTGTATGCAATTTAAAAAATCGCAACCTGTAAACTGTTAATGAAACTTTGAACTATGAATCAAGCTTTCATTTGAAATAGACTTGCTGGTTGTTTTCAGCACCTCTGTGAGTCATGACTAGTGTGAATCATCTTATTCCAAGCAGTGCTAATTGAGCGCCTCATGTTATGTTGTAGCACACTCAATTACCCATCCCTGACAGTGACTAGGGTTGCCACCTTTCCCTCGGGGGGGGGGGGGGGGGGGGCATGGTATATAGAATGTTTAATTTGTGTTGAAAAAAAGACGCCATGTTTTTGACATATTGTAACGTTTTCTTAGAGAGAAATCAACATAACGTTTGTACTGAAAGTGATTGAGAGCTTGGTTATTGCTCTGTGTGTGTGTGCTTCACTGCAAAGTAATCGCAATTGCTGACCGCGGCGGCAGCATTTCGTTGTGTTGTTCCTCACCCTTAGGTCCCCCTCCATCTCAGGCAGCGCGTGCGCCCGCGTATTTTCTCTGCTCGCGTGTCTTTACGCAGCTTGTCGACACATGTTTGTCGTCTTAGTTGTTGAATTGACGCTTATAAAACGCCAAAACAGACATAATCATGGCACGAGGGCCAAAAAACCGGGCAATGACGGTCGGTTTCAACTATGGACCGGCAACCGGCCCACTGATTAAAAAAACCGGTCAAGCTGGTCCAAAACCGGGCAGGTGGCAACCCTAACAGTGACGCATGTGAGGTACCATCTTGGTGCACAGGACGGAATGGCCACGGAGGTGTGCGAAGGGCAAGACAAATTTATGTCACTGACGAAAACCCCCAAGCGTAAATGATCACACTCAATACAAAACGAAAAAATAAATAAAACTAATAAGAAAACTTGCAAGTGTCAACAAACCCAAACTAATAATTACAGTTGAACCTTTCCAACAGATGTAAGATAAATGTCCCAACAAAGTCCCCACCCAACTATTCTTACCCACTAGGCCTGTCTAGTCACCGTTATGGTCGCTGTGTTGTTCTAGGAAAACCATCCTGACATGGCGCTAGGGGGGGGGTGTGCTTGTTGATATGTGGCATGGACGAATCGCTGACACTGTACCTTCTTGAGGTTGGCGCTTGCTGGTTACTTCCACTGCAGCTGTACAGCACAGTAGGCAGTGCCTGGTTCTTGTAGGGTCACTGTTGTGGGGGCCTTCAAGCTGTGAATCAACAGTGCGATGACACTATGAGTAGGCACTGGAACCGCTGCACCATCGGTCTACTCCGGCCTGGGCTTGGGTTGCGACGTTGGTGTCCCAGCAGCATCAGCCGTGGCTTGCTCTTGCCTGGCGCTCCTTAGTTCTCCACTACGCCCTCCTCCTGCCTTGAGCTGCTCGCTTAAGTTAACTCCGGGTTCCGGGGCGGCAGTTGCCGGTTGGGCCTGTTGTCTTTAGTGGTTGCGTTGTTCTTCCATTGGAGGTTACGGCCACTTTTACGGTGGGGCACTTCATGATTGGATGGGGTTTTGGCGCCTCCCCTCTTGCGGGATTGCCCTTTACTCGTGGCAATGCAACACCATCTGGTGTAGGACAAGCAACCATCTATCCCGCAGTGACATTCCAAGTGGCTTCCAGCTATTGAACCTACCCATGATGCAACTTACCAGCTGTGGAGCTTGTAGTACGAGTTCTTTGAGCGATGTTTACAGTGTTCTAGAACTACGGGCAGTGCGACGTCTTGGGAGGGAGTGCAGGCTCTTTTTGCAATGACAAATCCAGCTGGCGCGAGAGGGCGGCACTGGTTGGGGGAGTGCCATCGGCCAGCCACTGATCGAGTGCCACTGATGTGGCCAGCCTTTATTTAGTTGGAAAAAGGTAAATACTAATTTATGGTTGGATTCGCCTGCCCATAAGGAGATTACGAGAACAACTTTGGAACACCCGGGCTTTTATATGGTGTAGTTCTGTTTTGAATGGTGTGGTCGAATTCCCTTGGCGTTTTGATGCCTTTAATCAGGCGGTCCAGATTGCTTACTTTCCTCCGGACATGCGCGTCGAGTCCAATTTGCTGGCAAAATAACTTGACTGCAGATGTCTCTCTTTTTCCGTGACAGTGTCTTTGAAGCATAACTGGCTCTAAGAATATGATGGAGGTGGCTTCACTTGACGAATGTGGTCATTCCCGAGCACCCCACTGAATAAAAACGAAGGTCAAAATATTTCCTTTGCTAACAGCACCACTTTGTTCCGCAGCATATATATCGTCTCTCTTTATTTTGTGTGACCAATTCTCGTGGTGACCAGGCCTGGGCAGAACGTGAGACAGGGCGCATTTTTATATGTGGGACCGGTAGCAACAGTTGAATCCTGGCACGAAACAGCTGGTGTCTCTTACATCCATTTGCCTGACCACCATAGCACTCGCTTAAATGTCAGGATTGCGCAGCATTTATGGGCGTTACGGGCATGGAGAACAAACGGAGAAACAGTGCACAACACCACAACGCACGAAGCTTTTCATTTCTCGATGCCCACAACTAACACGGTGATGACCGCGGGATGACTGATCATGCGCGCGATTTCTGTCCGAAACGTTCAGCACTCTTCGTACCTGTTGCACCCCTCTGGGTGTGCCAGGTGGAAGGCATCGCTGCACCAGCCTCGCCTCCACCATTGCTCCGGAGCACAGACTACACACTGCCCATATTCTGGAACACTGTAACGACGGTGGCCCCACTGTGGCCCAATTCATTTTGCACTCGCATAAGGAATAGGATCTTTACAGATCAAAATTTCAGAAGTGAATCAACTATTTTGTCTTACATGGCCTTGAGGCTTGACCTGTCTGCGTGAATCTAACATGTCTGCTTTCTCGTGAAGTTCGGTTGATGATGCTCATTTTGTGATGGGGAAGTCAAATACAGTATTGGTAGTTTTATGTGCATGTGTGCGCATAAAATGTCCATTTTTACAAAAATGCGGCTTTTGCCTCACTTGGTTGCTGCCATCAAGTGCTTCACAGCTGTGCTCTCGGGCACAATTTGTGAGTGCTGCCAATTGTTGGAGCTTGCAGTGTCCAAAGCTTAAACAATTTGCCCTGCCTGGAGGGTGTGTAGGTACTTTAGCTTGATTGGCTGCTTAGCGTTTTTTTTTTTTTTTTTTGTCGTGGGTGACGTGACTTTTGAGAAAGTATCACAGACAAGCAATGTAAAAAAAAAACAGCAAGAATAAGCGTTGCGGGCTTTTGGTGTCTTCTTGTATTATCAGCAGAACAGTTAATTTGCCTGTTTTATCACTTTTGACCACTGCAAAGATTGCAGCTGCTTACTGATCCTTGATAAGTGTCACACAAGCAAAAAATGTGCACCAGTAGGCAAGTTATAGGAGCTCCGAAAATGGGCCAGTTGCATAATTGGGTCTGCACTCCTCTGACGGGTAGGGAAACTCTTGCGTGAGACCCCAACTGCACAGCTTGCTGTTGGTGGCGAGCAGTTGAGGTTGGATTATGAGGTGAGCTATGGAGTACATGAAGACAATAAGAAAGTGTCTTGTGACTGAACCTAACCGCATTGAACCAGTGGTCGTCCCGCATTACATGATAGTCTTGGACTATGCAATAACTAAAGGCTAATTGCACTCAATTTCAACCTCTTCAATACCTTATTTCCGCATAGCCTGCCTAAAAATTAGACTTCAAGATACAAAATATGAAAGCTGAAGAACATGTATCCACGGTGCAAATGGGCACCAAAAATCGGCGATTTTAAAACCAATTTTGAAACCCCCAACCGAGTGGCTGCAAGTGGCCGGCTGGCCAGAGCAAACCTGCGTGCAACACTTCGCCTTCGCAGCAGCCTGAGGAGAAGCACGCCCAGCAGAGCTCATTCGGTTCTGCTGACTGGCCGGAGGAACAGGCACCCGGCCGGCCACATGGTCACTTCCGCTTCAAGGCTGCTTGCATGATATGCCGACAGGTGCAGCGTGGCCTGCGACGGAGCTATTTTAAATGTGTCTAACCAATTAACCACGCACTTCAAAGGGGCTACCAGTCATGTCCCAGTTGGTTTGGTGGTACATGCTGTATGTTCAAAGTAAATTTGCCCGAGATGAAATTTGAGTGCAGTTGGCCTTTAACTGAGGGCAGTATTGTCGGGTTGCCTTGTATCTCAAGCATGTGCACACTAAATTTTCCATACTTACGTGCTTGGTGGTCACAGATAACTGTTCTCTGTTCCAGTTCAATTGTTGCACAAGCTGTGCATTCGTGCCGGGGCTGGATCTGTCAAGCTTCTGAAGGTGAGGTCATTAAATTATTACGTAGCCATGACTGGCACTAATATATGTGTGGGCGGAAATTCAGAATTAGCAGACTGCATGCTGAAAGACTGAGTAGCATGACCTGCTACTAGAGTTTTGCTTTAAAATGAGTGGAAATTTTGGTAAGTTGGGCCAGGTTCGTTCTATCTCTAAAAGTGCTTTAATGTTTTTTTTTTTTTTTTTTTTTTTTCAAATTTTAGCAAGCAAAGAGAAAGTTTTTACCCCCACCGTTGTGGTCGCATAGTATTACTGTGCACGCAACCATTGCAGAATCGGTATGGTACACGAGCTCATTACTATTATTTTCGCCATTGAGGAATAAAAAGTAAAAAAAAAAATGATCCACCCCTCTGCCTATCCACGACAGTGGTTGAAGGCAAAGTTTTCTTCTGAGGAATTAGTTGGCTGTCGTCTGAGTTTGGGTGTTGACTCGCATACGGCTCGCAGTTTCGACTTTCGATCGCAGCGGTGTTGACTTGGACCCTTCACCATTTGATTTTAAACAAAAAAAGCTTCGTGTTCAACCATCGTCGTTGATAGACAGAGGGCTGCATCATTTTTCTATTTAATTTTTCACGTCCATGCACCCCTCTTCAAATCTAAACTGCTTTGGCCATGCCAGAATGGTGCAATTGGATACACGTCGACTTCGTAACATGAGAGACCGAGGTTCAATTCCGATCATGGGAAGCATTTTTTTTTTCCTTTTTTTTTCACTTCTTCACCCACGTTCATCATCACTGTCAGAGAAAGTTAGCTTTCCTGCAGTGTGTTTTTGACTGCAGTGCGTACATTATCGGTGAGACATGGGAAGTTTTTCTTTTAAAGAAACACAGGCAATTTCTATGACATACAGAAGTTTGTGCTACCTGTTTGGGTGTTCCTTTTGCATTTTTGTCTTTGCGTTGCTCCTTCTGTCGTGGTTTATAATGTCGAAGTTTACTTTGGCACCAAGTGTCCAAAATCTCTCCCTTGATTAGTTTATTCTGCAGTGTACAAACAATGAGTGCCTGCACTGAGTGGATATTCTTTTATGATACATTTGTTGATTAATTATGAAGTTTAACGTGCCGACGCAAGGCAGGCAATGAAGCGCGCCGTAGTGGAGGGCTCTGGATTAATTTTGACCGCCTGGGGATCTTTAACGTGCGCCGAAATCTCGCACACACAGGCGTTTTCGCTTTTCGCCTCCATCAAAAAAGCAGCCGCCGCGGCCGGGAGTCACACCCGCGGCAGTATGATACATTTGTTGTGCGCCTAGTCTATTTCGTATCGTCGTTCCAACGTTTAGCTAGTTTTAAAGTTGGCAGTCTATGGGAAGGATTTGAGACTCAACCACCTCCTGTGATTTAACCAAAGGTTGAGCCCACGCTTTCAAAGTAGTGAAATATGGAAATGCTGCCAAACGAATATACAGTGTCCAAAAGACAAAGCAATTGATGTATTAATAATCTGTAAATGTTCTGGACTACATTATGTAGGCTCAGGTCTCATTACTGGCATTTTTGCTTATCAGCTTAATGTAGCAATTCTTACCAAAAGTGAAATGATTAGTGTTTTTTTTTTTTCCACATTATGCCTGTTACGGGGCAGTTACAAAAGGGCAAAGTCCTCTCTTTCAGTGACCTCCTGTTTCAATTTGTCCTGCCCTTTTTCTTGCATGCACCAGCAATAATTTAGGGGACATCAACATGTGATGGAGAAACTTAAGTGGAAACTTGTTTCAAGGCTTCTAATTGTACATGGCGGCTGTTATTCGGTGGCTGCAGGTCATCAAGAACCCGGTCACTGACTGGCTTCCCGTGGGCTGCCGGAAGATCGCTATGTCCCTCCACGCCAGCACACTAGTCAGGCCTAGGGAACTTGTGCCCGAGAAGGACGAGCCAATCGTCGTGGTTATCGGGAGCATGGCTCATGGTTCTGTAAGTGTTGCCCTTCGGTTACGCCTATTCCCCCCTGTCTCATCACCATTGGGGGCAGTACATCACATTCTTGAGCTTCTTGGCTTGTTGTGTAGTGTTTTGAAGGAATTGAGAAATATCTCGAGCCTAGTTATGTTTTGTGGGTAGAACTTGGAAGTGTGCACGGCAGACGAGAGGGATGGCACCAGACGTCTTTCTGCAATGGGTGACCGATTTTATTTCATGCGCAAAAGCTTGGTATCTTCTGGAGCTCTGGTGTGGTAGATAATGATGGCAATGAAGCGCTGATAGTGATGGGCACAGCCGTGGTGAGGATGGTGATGCCGCTTTGAAACAAAGTTTTTAAGGGAGTGCTGCCATTAATAAAGGCTCTGCGATGCCCAACAAGCGCATGTTAATTTGGTTGCATGTACCAAGGGATGTGGAGGGGGATGGGGGGGGGGGAAGGATTCTTCACCAGGACTTAAAATTCACTGCCCCACTTGTTCCTAGTTCAGGACTCTCTACTACGCTTTCTGCTAGCCTTTCTCATAGCGAGCATCGTTGTTACAAATCCTTTAATGTCTGCTAGCATTCTTTACCAAAGTGTATTGAGTTACCTTATTATTATTATTATTATTTAGAGTTGGTTAAAATCTGCATTTTTAAGTGCTTTGTGGCACGGCAGGGGCAGAGAATGAATTTGGGGTATCTTTCACGACTGGCCTGTGCACACAGGCAACTTTTTTTTTTTTTTGCTAAGTGCGCTGCTCTCTGACTGAACGTTGAAAGGTAGCAGACGTGGGTCACTTAGCGACTAGCCGCACTGTACGTAGGGGAGTACAGGGCATGTTTTTTGGACACGGAACCATGCGTGGTAAATGGTTTGCCCGATCTGGGTATGCGAGTGCAAATAATACTCTGGTCAAAACATTGCTACTGCTCAAGTGGTAGCTGATGTTCAATTCCTCACTAATTGGGGTAGGTGAGAACAGTGGTTATCTTGTTGGTTGCTGTTTTCCAGCGTTTATTACGAGAGGCATTGATCTCAAAGGTAAACAGCACGTCCATCTACAAAGCAAATTTGTTTATTATGCAGCCACTCTTATGCAGTCCTGTTCTGCACAGTGTTTGGCTCCTGCATGCAGAAGCTAGTATGCATTTTAAGGTTTACCTTAGAACAAGAAATCAGGTTTGCTCACAACATGCTGCACACCCGCTTAGAATTTTGTAAACCTGTTTCTTTTTTTTAACAACGTTAACTTTTAGCTGGAATCACAACACAAAAGAAATTGGTCGCTCCATCCTCAAAAAATGCAAAGCAAATGACTTTGCAAAAAAATGCAAAGCAAATGAATCTTCCCCACCCTCTATTGTGTGTGCCACATGCGAGGAGCAGAGCGTGATAAACCATGGGAGCTTTGAGCCAATCAAGAGTGCTCATCATGGAATCAGATAGTGAAGGCTCGTCTGTGCGCTGGGGTATTTGTGAAACCGATAGGGGTGCACTTGTCTTCTTGCCTCGGAATTTGACGAGATATCTCTCGGCCAAGGATGGTTCGCACATGGGAAGACGAGGTCGCAGCTCTGGAGGGAAAATGCTAGCAGTTATTTTGTGTCTGTAGCTGGCAGAGGTACTATATCACTAGAAGGGTAATAGCCTTTAGATTATTTTATCTGCCTTCAGTTTCAGTTTCAGTTTATTATTCATTCCAAAAAAGTAGTACAGTAATATTATTAAACAGACGAGGGTCCCAAAGTTAAAAACTGTAACGGGACGCTCGATGCATTACAACAATCAATAAATTAGATAAAGTAAACAAGCAACGAGTGAATGGCAATCAATTATACAATATAATGGGGTGAGTAATCATTATAAGCTAAGTGACACATGAGGCAACGAAAAACAACGCAAATAAGGAAAGAAGAAAAGAAGAAGAAGAAGGAAAAACGAAAAAAAAATTACATCAAGTTTAATGGCGGACATTGTCAATCAAAATACAATTATCTAAATTGCATATCCAAAAACCCAATGCCTCCAAAAAGCCCATAAACAGGCAGCTAATAATTTAACAGAAAACTTTTAAGCGACCTTTTGAATGATGACAATGTAGACATTGTTTTAACAGAAAGAGGCATGTCATTCCACAAAGTAATGGCCGCAAAGGCAGAGGTCATTTTGCCATAATTTGTGCGCGACGCGGGTAGCAAAAAGTTAAGGTTCATTGCAAATCTGGTCACATTGTTGTTTTGTAAGAAAACTGAATCAATGAACTCAAACGGTAGCTGTGCATTTCGCAATTGAAACAAAAGAACGGCTAATGCTATAAAAAAATAACTTACGAACAGGTAGGATTTTATTGCTGTGCTTTGCTACCATCTGGCTTGTGCACATGGTTTATTCAAGCAGATGGCATAACCTGGCCGCTCTGTTAGTGGTGGGGATAGGAGTGCCTGTTCTGGAGTTTTTAAGTATAGGTAGCCCAGCACGGAATCGAAATTGAGAAACCAGGTCTCATCAGTGGATGAAAATGTAGACAGGAAAACCTCTGCTTTGCAGCTTGAGACAGCCATGTCGTCTTCAGAGTGGGTTCAGTGAAGCAAAGCTCAGTGGGAAGGAGTTTTGGGTTATGGCATAGAACCTGAATGCAAAATTGCAGCCATATCTGTGTGCGCTGCAGTGGCAGGCAGTGTGGTTGTGAAAAGGGGTGCCCTTTCGTAATATATATATATATATAAAGAAGACGGAAATAGACATCTAAGGGGCTTGCTTTGCCCCCCAATGAGTTCATACTTGACAAGGTTAAGTGGAAGCTAAAGCGTTTTATAATTTATAAATTGAGGTAATAATGACTTGCAATGAGTTCTCTGCTAACAACACTTGACGGTGACGTTGTATTAACATAAGCTCAGTAAAGCCGCATAAAGCTCTTGCAAACGTTCAAACAAGTTAGCCTTGGCATTCAAACTTTGTGGGCTAACATTGCAAATGAAGGTGTCTAACCCTCAAAGGGTTGAATGGGTGCGCCTGTGCATACAGTTTGCTGATGGCTGGGCGTAGTTTTTGCGCCATGAGCATGACCTCGAGCCTAGGTGTCACTGCCCTCTGGCATTTGGGGCACTAGTGGTGGGTGCATTGACCATCCATTTGAAGCCAAAACACTGGGATTGCTAAACCTAAACTGTAGTGCAAAGTAAAAAATAGGGACAGTGAAAGCAAATGCTGAGCAGTTCCAGTTCTGTAACAAGTGTGACCAGTACAGTGTGATTTACTTTAGGTTGGAATACCGTCGTGCCTCTGTGCCACATGGTGTTACTTATAGGCAGGGTTCTCCCCAGAAATTTATGAGAAGTGGACACTCTGAGAACAGGGGGTATGGGGAGATGTTAAGTTCAATCACAAAGATTCAACAACCCTGGTCAAATATTGCTGGCCAAACACGGCATATAGCTGGCAATTTTTCCGACTTAAAAACAACTTGTTCAGACTCCTCCACGTATACAGGCAGCAAGCTGTGCCGCCCGCTGCCGCTGGGGTTGCTCTCGCACAGTGGTTGTTTTGAGTTCTTCAGGCGCGCGTTTCAAACGGGTCAGTCGCTGGAGCGGTGGGGCCTACCGAACTTAAAGGAGTACTGACATGAAATTTTCGTGTTACTTTTCTTCGCTGCTATGGGTGCCTATTAACCCACTTATCATAGAATGGCACATTAGACGGTCGATGGCCACGTAAACAATCATTTCTGGCGTCGTTTATTCGTGTCAGTTTCGGTTTCGACAAAACGAACGTTCAGCGGCCGCCATGACAGGAGGTAGCACCCGACGTCACCATTCTTGTTGCATCGCTGTCATTCTAAACACACGCGCTCGCTCGCTTTGAAATGTTGTGTCAGTACTCCTTTAATTAAAGCAGTGGGCAGTGAATCAGATAGATGGGCGGTGAAGAGGAGCAGTGGACGGCATTTCCGCCAGTGCCCACTGTGGGGAGAACTCTGCTTATAGGCCTTGCACCCCTGAAATGCTGTAACTAAATTATTTTGTTGCACAGAATTGGAGCACATACATAGTGAGTACAGATGACATTTGTTAATCTGTACCTTGAGGTTCAAGCTCTCATTTAAAAATCCACCCTGGACTGATGATGATGACACCTCCTGTGTTCACCCAAGTGGTTCATTTTGTGCGTCCCTGTTTGTCTGCTGCTATGTATCCCATTCTCTGTGTTCTTTGCAGCATGGCAATCAAAAATGTAGAATTTTCTTTTTCCGCTCCGCTTAATTGCAGCCTTTGGAGCTTATCTGAAACATCCAGTGCTAATCTTTTTTGAAACATCATCCCACACAAGTTGCTGTGACGGAGAAAAGCAGATGAAGTCTGTACCAGAGGTGGTGTTAAAGTATCTACATTGGGTTTAATTAAGGGCTGAATTTGTCATAACGTATTCAAGTCAAAAGAAAATTCTTCTGCTTTGTGGGTGTGGGTGATTGACGTGGAGCAGAATTACTACAAGGCACCTTTGATGGGCCTCCTCAAAGCCTGGAATAAAATACAAAGTCATCCATAATTTACGGGGTCAGCATTTTGTTTGCGACATAATCACACCACTTCTTTTTCTTTCAATTTCAATGGGCTGCCGTTTCAGTTGTGTGTGCTCAGCCTGTGTTGTGCTGTGTTTTGCTTTAGTTCTATTCCTTTGGGTCTGGGTTTCATAAATCACTCCCCCTTTTATCTCAAAGGGAAGGCTACTCCCCAAACACATTTGTACACAACCAGTAATAGTAGCTGAGAGGCGGTCTGTTTTTGTGTGGAGCAACCTAGCGCTCATTTGTCAAGTTAATGGAGTACTTTTCTACTCGCTGTTTTGGCCTGTTCTCATTGTTTGTGCCCTGAGGGACAAGGACTTTTGTTGTGTTTATCTTTCTTCGTTGAGCAGCCACTACTAAAGCTGCTGGGGTGGGTGAAAAAGGAAAGGCTACAAATGAAAACCAGCTGTTTCACTTGCATGGCTTGCTGCCTTGTGAATATTGATTGTGGCACTTTATGGGCTCTAATTGTTCATTTATAATGTGCCGCTTGCCAGTTGTCTGAGCCAAAGGGTTTCTAAACGTGCATCTATTTCATGATAGCCCTTGGGCTTTCACAGTGCTGTATTGTTAATTATTTGCAGGGTTCAGACAAAAAATTAAAGAAAAGAAAAAAGAACTACAGTAGTGGCAACCACTACTTTTGTTTATTTATTTACTTATTACAATTTTATTATTCTGTTATTATTATTATTATACGGACGGACGGACGGACGGACGGACGGACGGAGAGAGAGAGAGAGAGAGAGAGAGAGAGAGAGAGCAATTTTTGAGGCATTGTCATACATGAAAAAAGAAAAAAAAAGCAGCAACCTTGTCCTTTTCAGGGCATGCAAATGTTTGATTTGCCTGAGCAACAAGTACAATGGACTGCATTTCCGATTCAACCAGTTCATTTTTTTAGCTTCTGATTGCGCTAGAGATAGGATGGCTACGTTGGAATTACGGAAGCCTCAGTGTCAAACTTGCCTCGAAATAGGAAATAGTTTACTTGGCTCTGCTGAGCTTGGAAATGTGACCTTTGCATTTCCTGGTGTTGTACACGGGTGCCGATGTCTTCTCGTTTCAGGTGGACCCCGACTACACGGAGGCCTCCTACTCCATCAGCCAGTACCCACTCTCAGCTGCGCTCACCTGCTCCAAGCTGTGCTCCGCGTTTGAGGAGGCCTGGGGCATCCACTGAAACGGACTACTGTCGAACCGCAGTCTCCTTTGTACATGTGTTCTCGAGCTGGAGCTCCAGTGCCATTGCAGTAAAATACATTTGAGCACGTGCTGATATTTATTTCATGGGGCCTGGTGTGTTGCAGGGACCTTATTTCTGCATCAGTTCCGCCAAACTGCTTCAAAATGCAAATCCTGCTACGTTTTCAGTAATGTGCGCTGAACCTGCGCCAAACGTGGCTTGATGCAATTTGTAGTAATGAACCTAACTGCCCAAGCTTGTAGCACTTTGCAATCAAGAGGGGCATTGTTCCTTACATGCAGCACTTCCGTGATGTGTGCACAAAGTAAAGGGGAACGTCGTGTTCGCCGTGAATGAAAGCGAGGCCGGGTCTCTTCTGTGAGCGTTGCACGGGACCGAACGGCTTTGAGCTGTGGTTTGCAATACAGCTACATCAAAGGTTAACCAAGCGAAACCAAGACTCAACCAAACTAAGCCAAGCTTGTGCTTTGCATATCCAAGGTTAGTTGAGCTAAGCCGGAGCCTTGGTTAACGAAGCGAAACCAAGACTCAACCAAACTAAGCCAAGCTTGTGCTTTGCATATCCAAGGTTAGTTGAGCTGAGCCGGAGCCTTTTTATTTTTTTCGTAGTCTGCCAGCTGAGCTCATGTGAGAGCGCATAGCGATCGCTGTTATAGTCCGGGGTATCGGTCCAGGTCGGGTGACAACTCAGGGAAGCTTGTTAGGGTGGCAAGAAACGATTGATGCCGCCTTCTGGGACGCTTCTTTCTGGGGATTAAATTTGGGAGCACACCTTCGGAAAGATGGTGATCTGTAAACAAATAAACTGGTGGTAAATTTGGCTGATAAATTGTACTTGCGACTTCTGTATACCTCGAAATCTATGCGTCGGACCGGCCACCAACGCATATATAGTCAGGATGCGAGGACCAACCTTGGTTGAATAAACGTTGGCGAGGACCGTATATGACAGAGTGATCTGATTCGAGGGTAAGCTCGGCTCCCCAAACCTTCGAGCTGTCGTTGGCTGCTGGAGGCTGTACCTTCGGAAGCGGGGGGGGGAGTGCAGCTGTATGCGGAAAACGGAGTGGCCTAGCAGCTTCTTCCCTCCCGTGCACACTCGGTGACAGGGCAGTCGACACTGGGGTCGGTCTGCGCAGCAGACGCCACGTTCTGTGGTGTTGCGTGAGGATGTTTTGTTGAGTCACTGAGACGAAAAGTAAACTCCGCCACGCTGGAAGTCGTAGCGGGAGCTCGGGTTTCTAGGTGAGGCAGTGCTGGACTTACCAGCGAAGTTGCATCTACAGGTGCCGTCGGAAGTTATGGCGTCGGCGCAGTCGTGACAGAGATGGGCGTGTCAGCAGAACAGTCGCTGTAATATGGGAAGATACTCTCCGAGACGCCATAGTAGTCCAGAACAGCCTTCTTCAAATCGTCGTACATTTGTGGTCCAGATGGTGCTAGCCGTAGCTGTGCGAGGAGCCTGTCAGGTAGCCGCGTTGCTGCGAGCTGATAGCGCAGTGGTTGGCTTCTCATGTCATTGACAATGAAGTGGCTCTCTAGTTGAATGAAGCAGATGTCGTAGCGAGGTGCATAGAATTCGGGCAGACCGTAGAGGTCTGGTAGCTCTGAATGTCCGCTGAGTATCACGGCCTTGTCGCCTTGTGAGGGTTCCGGTACAGAGACCGAGGGTAGCAATGGAGGAGTAGTGGTGGTAACGGCATTGGGTTTTGTTACCATTGTTGTCTGCCGAGTTTTCATACCGTAGTGGTTGAGGACGAGGCCTTGTAGGTCGTCATACACACTGGGTCCTGGGCCCGGCAGCTGGATGTGCTCAGTGAGGTCGGCAGGTAGCTTCATGCAAGGTGACAAGGTTCCTGGTTTCCTTGGACTGGACGCCGTTGACATAAAAATGGCTCTCCAGGATGACTAACCACGCGTCGTGGCTACCGTTTGAGCCAAACATGATAAGCCCGGGTAGACCTGGGTGGACGGGGGTTCTTCGCGTGCCGTCGTCCGCGTTGTGGCTGGGAAAGCAGCGGAACGCAGCCATAGCGATGTGAGGGTGGCGTGGCGCAGACGACGACAGAAGCAGGGAGTGCCGAGAGAGGGCACTACGTGATGGCACCATCATCATCATCGGGACTGGAGAAGAGAGGAAGGAGTAAAGTGTGAGGGGTAAGGGTTGAGTGTTGGGAATAAAGGAGTCGGGTCGGTGTGGTTATTCGGAGCGGTGTGTGTGTGATTTAGGCTTAGTGTGTGACACATTTAAATTGGTGTTTCACTTAGCTTATCACTAGTAAAAGTAAAAGTATATAGTAAATTATAGTAAAAGTGTAATAAAATGTAGAAGAAGTATATAGCATAAATGTAAAGGTAAAACAAGTGTAATGAAATGTATATGCCACACGCTGTTGCGGAGTTGAGCGTCCACAGTGGCTGTGGAAGGCACCATGTGCATTCGTGTGCCTTGGTGGCGCCGGGCACCTACCGGTAAAATAGGTACAAGCGGCTCCCAGGTCTGGCGCTCGGCCCTTGTGTGGGACAACAACGCTCATCCTTGTGGAATGGGGCGGCTGCAAAAATGCAAGAACATTTTTTTAATTTTTTATCGCTTAGCGTTACAAGAGCATGCTGAGGAACGGAAGACCATCGACTACCTAAAACCCCAGTAGCCCAACTCCTTCATGAGTTGTCGATATCTAGTGTCGCACTATCAATTTTAACAGTCGAAAAGTAAAAAAAAAAACTTTAATAAAGTGAAGTAACAAAGTCCTGGAAACAGCGGGCGATCGCGTCTATCTTGCAATGGGCAAGTCATAGCTGCTGATCCAAACTATGAAAGGGACATTACCCACAGAATAAGCATGGGGTGGGCTGTTGGAAAGAATTCATACATCCTGAGAGAAAGCTTCCCCATGTCACTCAAAAAGATTGTATTTAATCAATGCGTTCTTCCAGTAGTGACTTATGGGGCAGAAACTTGAGGTCTCGCCAAAGGGGCCACGCTGAGGGATAGCTAAACAGCAGCTGGATTAGGGAACAGGCTAAGGTGCAGGACATCCTCGGGAACAAGTTAAGAACGGCAACGACGACGATGATGATGATTGCTATTGGTTTCCCCTTTGTAGCGGGGTGATGACGTGTCATCTTACCAAAAAGGGCTGATACACCTATGTTTTATACGCTTGGTTTAATACTAGCGCTGCTTAGGGCAGGCACAAAAAACTGAATAGGCACAAAATTAGGTGGTAACTGTCCTAGGCAATATAGAAGCAAGATTTTCGTCCACCAGCATTCTGATTGATTGTGGGGTTTAACGCGCCGACGCAACGCAGGCGATGAGGCGCGCCGTAGTGGAGCGCTCCGGATTAATTTTGACCACCTGGGGATCTTTAACGTGCGCCGAAATCTCGTACACACGGGCGTTTTTGCTTTTCGCCCACCAGCATTCTAATCTTCTTTTCGTCGCCTCGACAGCCTTGAAGTTAACTTCCTCTGTGCGACCCTTAAATCCTAGTGTCGGGCGCTTCGACGCACGAACTGGCGCGGGTCCTGGGGCGAGCAGCGCGGGAATGTAAAGCACGTGTTGCGCGCCGCTTTCGAACGCCGCGCATTCCGACAAAGGCCGCGCCTGCTCGCACCGGATGTCCTAACCGCCACCATGTGGGACGGCCACCGACGAAGACGACTGGCCTTAAAAAAATATTTTCTTTATGCTTAACAGTTGTAGGGGAAGACGATAAACTTGGGTGTGGGGAGATGGACCGTCGCCTAGGTCACCCTTGAGCAGATCGCTAAGCATAATTTTTTAAGTGCGTGGATGGTGAATTCAGACAGGAAAGTAGTCTGTGCCATAGTTTCGGTTTTGAAACTTGATTTTGACCTTCAGCAACCTCAACATGCCACATTGAAGTATTTTTCTCCCATTTTCAGCTACAGTTTTTTTTTTAGTTCAGAAGTTCTCAATCTTAGCGGGGGTGCTCTATTACCAAGCTGTTTTACGTGTCTGTAGGCATGTAACGGGGAAAGAACAACGTTGTCAAAACTGGTATCACGCTGGTTCTGACAGTGGAGTGACAATCCCAAATTATCTGATCGTACTTGGATCGAGCTAGCGCTCGAACAGCGCACGCCTCCGGAAAAGTTACGACCCGCTCCGTATCGGTAGCCGACTCATTAAGCTTGTGTATTTTCGTTCAGAAGTAGCAGACTCCCAATTTTATTTTAGCGCGAAGTGCGTGTTTTTCAGATGTGCGTGTTTACTGAAAATGGTCAGTCTGTGGCCCGCGTCGCGGCGCGTAAAAACGTCGTTCTGTCGGCTTACATTATGTTTATTCAATCCAATCCCATCCAATCCAGAAGTGTAGTTGGAGAAAGGACGGCGTCAAGACTCATTACGAGGAATTCATCCACTTGAGTATTTCCGCACAAGGAGTATTTCCACAGAAGGTGCAATACGCAGCCTCGGAATGACAAAAATGAGACGGTACGGAATCACCTGCGGCACAAGCAAATGGCGCCGACTTTAGCGCAGTGCCGTTGCGCAAATTTGTCGCGCGCCGTCCTTGCAGCGGGTCTTTGGCAGTTCATTGTTGCGAACAAAGGGTAACCGGAGAGCTTAGAGCCCCACTTCTACGCCACTGTCGAAAGCCCACAGAAAGAAAAAGGAAAGCAGGTGTTCAAACATTTGACGCGACCACAGGAGAGAAATAAAGGGAGACGAGTCACGCGGGAACCCAGAACCATCGAACAAGAGAAGGTGTCTGCTGCACTCGTGGTCGCTTCCTGTATATTGTTGGGTCAATGAGAAGAAGGCTTCGCGGGGTTTACCTACTGGGACAATTGAAAAACAGGAGACTGAACAGCACACGTGACGTAGATGGTAGCAGCGTCGTCCGGGTTGGGGGGACGAAACCGAACTCTCAAGGCGTCATTCATAGTGACTAAAGCAGAGCGTTGAAGTGCGTACGGTTTGCCGCTCGTCCCGAGTCGATTCGAACCTCGGCTGAAGCATGACCAGCGCTTCGAATGCCCTCTTTGTGCTCTTCCTTGCGAGCGCTTTGGCGCGAGAGCAGCGTGGTGGGGGCTACGGCCACCAACAGCGGGGCTCCTCGTCGGATGCAAGCAGACAATTTGATCTCAGCGCGGAAGGTATGACTGCTTCTTCGGTACTTTTGTGAGCGTTTACTTTAAGGAACCATGAAGACAAAGTACACCTTCGTTCAACTTGAAAGAACTGGCCTTTGCTAACCCACTCAGCTGCATTCCAGCCACGAAAGTCGTTTTTTTACCCGAAAAAAAAAACGCGGGAAATAATAAAAAAAAACGAATTTCGCGCTAAAGTGATGTAATATGAATAGGTGTTACGCAATATAGGCCAGCATAAGAAACATAGTTATTCGTGTGTTAGAACCGCACGTCCCCATTCAGGTGTACGATCAAACGGAACTGGAGGGCACACCACAGCCGCGCAGTCAGGTAGGCGGTCGCCAATTGCACGAGCAAAATTCTGGTGACTACACGGAAAAATCGCTGGAAGGTGGCTGGGTAGTCGCAGCTGCTTCACAAGTTTTCCTAATTATCTCGACTAGCTGATTGATGTTTGCGGTAAAATTGCAACGCTGTCATCGGGACGTGTTCATGGCTCCTTTAACTTCATGGTTGAGGCTTCAAAACGGTGCCTTTATTTTGGGAAGCCACGTTTGAAACGTTTCAACTGATATACGTGAAGTCATTGTATATAGCGTATGAATAATATGTATCAGTCATCAGAAGTAGGCGCCAGCGAAGGGCGTTGTAGCGAATATCTTAACTAAGTTTCGCCTAAAATTTAGTACGCAGTAACCGATGATAGTATGCTATAAACGGATCCGTAGCACCCGGAGCTTGTTTCGTCAAACTACCAATAACGGTTCCCCGTACCAGGATTCGGGACATTCCGTGTAGGTGGTTGACGGTATACGCTTCTAACTCCGCAGATACCTCTACATTTGTGTGAGATTCCAGCTCGTGTGTATTTTGACGACCCTGAAAGGGGCCAAAGACAAAATACAAGTTTGGTTTATTAGAAAGACAGCTTTGTCAGGATAACAATGATACAAATTTTATCGCAGACTTCGACAGGACATCCCATAGGACGTCTTAAATTAAACGAAGTCGTATTGTGTCTTCGCGGCCCTTTTAAAACTATAGACCATAACCACCAGGGTAGAGGTGCTTAAGTGGGCCTCTAATACCATACATAAGAGTATCATTAAGGCTTCTTGCATTAACATAAAAAAGGCTTGGAATTCTGCATCTGCCTTAGCGAAGTGCTCATACATCGCTGGAAGCATTGGAAAAAAGTTCCGCCAAACAATTTATGTTGTGTGTTCAGAGCTAATAGTGTAAATATAGGGAGAAAGAACACGAACAATTCTTACTTGGTATTTTGTTGTTGTTGCTGTTGTTCCTTCGTTTGTGGCGCATACCCACTTGGGGGATTGGCCAGGATCGGGAGCTTTATTGGGGCTACTGTGCCCGATTTAGAAAACGAAGATTTGGAGAAAAAAAAAATTAATGAGAATAATCGCGCAACAAATAAAGAAATTTGTAGAAGAAAAGTGCGTACTATTCGAGAAGTTGCAAGAAAAGGCTCTGTAGCGCTGTGCACGCGGCGAAGGCTATAGTGTGCGTGGACAATTAAGACGCATGCCCAGCACGCGCTGGTGGTCCTGCCAACCACGTGACCTTTAGAAACTGTTGCACAGGTTTGCAAGTGTCTGGCATTTTACTTAGTGAGAGGTCTTGAGTGGCCCTTGTGTATATAGGGTCGCAATGAAGTGTGACAGTATTCTAATTGCACGCAGACTTGGGCGCAAGCGCTGTGCTCTTACATCGCAAGCATGTCGTAGTGACGTGGCCCGCATACTGGCCCTTTTGCGGGCCCTGGTGGGAGATGCCAGCGTACCAAATGTGGCAGAACTGTGCCGCCGCCGATCTATCGGTTCGCCCAAGCATGCTAGAGTGATTGGGCCCGTCGTGGCCACTTGAAGAATGTGATCGCGGAGATTGGCGCTATTAACGGGACCGTAGGTCGGCAACTTCGGGCCAGTCCTGAAATTTACTAGAAACATGGCCAAGCGCAGTTTCTTGAAGAGACAGTGGCCTAGGTCCTCTCGTTTAAATTGGTGCATCTAAGAACGTGAGTGGGTGCTGCTGTGTGAGCGTTTCTCCGTTGTGCATGCACGTAACCAAGCTGTCTCGCGATATACATTTTCGGTAGCTTATTTCAGCCAAGCAGCGTTTTATCAATTTCGGGGGCCAATAAAAAGATACCTCGTGCTTATGTAAGCCTGTGTTAATACAGTTGGCAGTTGCTGCTTCATACTTGACGATTTCGCAACGGATAAGAGCAACTAAAGCTATTAAATGAACGCTGATTGCCAAGAATTGCTGATTATGTGAGCAACACGTGGCACACAGCAGGTAGGCACTGATTAAGGATTTGTTTATCGTGCTAGCCAGGCCGTACGTACGTCCTATAAAAGGGAGCAAAAATAAGAAAGAAAATCTACGGTGGAACCTAGGCTTTCTCTAATGCTGTGAAAATGGGTCAGCATCATTTCTCACTGATTTATGTCACTGAGTTTCGTCTTCTTTTTCCTTCGCTTTCTTCTTTTTCGTCTTTTCCTGCTCTTTGTAAGAGCTTTGGCCAATCGCCATTCTCAGGCCTCTACTCAGCCTTAACGTTCCGTAACCTTAATGTTGAGCCTAAGGATGTTCCAAGCAGCGTCAAAGTCGTTGTACGCGAAGCTGCGGGTGCCGGTTGACGACGCATGACCGCAAAGCGAAACATTAGGCCTAGTGTCGGGCCGTCACGCAACACCCCCGCCCCTCACTCTTCTCTCCCTCTAACCTCTTCTCTCCCTCTAACCTCCTTGAAGTGCGTCGGTAGTTCAGAGAGGGTGCATACCCCCGCTCGCAGCCAATGAGGACTTCAGGCCGGCGCATGCCCGCGTTCGCAGCCAATTGGAATTTACGTGCCGTTTCGCTGCAATAGACAACGCCGACGTCGGCTTTCTCGTTCAATGGACCATTCAGTGGTTTCGCATTAAGTATTTTTTTTTTTTTTTTTGCGAGAGACTGCCCTACGGCACAAGAAAAAGTTTTAATATGTACAACACTGCAGCCATAACGCGCAAAAATCCAAGAAGAGACCGGTGCTGGGGCCCCCATATCCAGCGCTTGAGATCTGGGGTTCTCCCAGAATGGAGCCCTGTGCCTCGGAGGTGTTGCGTTCGGGCGCCTCTAAGGCCGGGGCAAGTCTACAGCGGGTGTTCAACATCAGCTCCTGACGCAGGAAGCACTCAGAAGGGGCAGGTGTCCGCAAACGGCACGCGATAACGGGAAGGCCAAGCGTGGGTAACTGCTGGGGATAACGCCACGCCAACCCGAAGCCTCCGCAGCACGACCTCCTCCCAACGAGCGAGCCGACTGGGGAGGTCAGTTCCACTCGGTGGAAGTAAAGTACGCGTGGCGCGACGGAGGGTTTCCTTTTCCACCAGTAGTTCTTCTATGGTGGACACTAAAAGAAGTGGTAGTGGCCGTGGGAGGTCTCTGTGGCAGGCGCGATCCACCGCTGTGTGGGCAAGAAGCATGTCCCGGCGAATCCACAAAACGCGGACAGGGCATGGATAAGTGTCCATAATCGCTTGAATGCGTGCGGCCGGGCTTGTACAACGCGACGCAAATCCAGAATCGCTGCCGTTGAGTCAGTGTAAAGATCCAGCTTGTCCCCACTAGTCAGTGTCGATGCAAGCGCCTGCAGACCATCCCGAATGACAGTAAGTTCTGCAAGCAGGCTTGGCAGTGCACGGCGTGACTCGTACGCGCAGTTTTCGTTTAGGGCAGTGTAAGAGGGACACGTCAAGGCCGTGGTTCGGAGTTGACGTGATGCTCTCCGTGGAAGTGTTTACCACGCTCGTGCTCGGCCGTGACCTCGCAGTGACGTTGCATTAGTGCTGTTGCTGTGAAAACTACTGTAGGATTACCTATAAAGGTGCCATTTTATGTTTTTAGATGTGTGCGTAAGGAGGGACACTATTCTATCTTTTTCCTCCTCCCTTCGTTCCTCCGGTCAAGCAGGAAGAAATAAAAAGGGAAGCAGGAATAACCGGCGGAACCTGGCGCTGGAACCACGTCGAAAATAATTAAACCTGTGTATCTATTAAGCCACTGATTAAAACCAAGGGAGAAGAGGTACGCTGACATTAAGCAGTTGCTTTTTTTTTTTTTTTTTTTGCAGAGCAAACATGCTTCTCACGGCAGCGCTTTACGGATCAGGAAATGGAAGTGGTAATACAAAGCCCATTTCTTTCATTTATATAACTCCTAAGCAACAGCGACTACCGCAACAACTTGCCAACTGGCTGTTTTCGTGTTTAATATTTATTCCTGTTGCTTTGCTGGGTTTACGTCCATGCGGCGTAATGTTGCAGCTCAAGCGCCTCGACGAAGAGCTTCAGAGCGGGCAGGTGAGTTTCACGTGCACAGAACAGCTCTTTCGTCATACTTTGAACTTCTTCCAATGACTGTATCACGTTGTAGCCACCCTATTTAGTTGACGCCCTCTTTTGCTACTGTCGGAGCACTCGCCAAGCCTATACCCCCCGCTCCACCCAACCCTCTCTCGAAGAGTCCCAAATCTGGCGGCGACTACAAGCCGACACATTAAAGCTCTACTGTACAGTCGCGCCCAGTATTTTCTACATCGCTCAGTAGTATATTCATAGCTTTACACTATCAACGTTTGGTACACGGAGCTCTAAATCAAGTGCACATCAGACGTGTGACGTCTTGGTGCATAAAACCTCATTCTAAGTTTTACGACAAGAATAATTGTTTTGTCAGTATTATCTTACCATTGACCGTTGCGGGTCATACTGAACGCGAATGTGCGGGATTCCACCTCTCCCGCTCACGTCGGGACTACCAAGCCCCTGTCACCACTGCCCACGTCGTCTTCATATGTCCTCAAAAAACCCGCCATCTGTTCCTTCCCGAATCGCCGAACCGTGGGACTGCGCGTTAGCCAGTTTAAACCTCCAGGGCAGCCTGATTCAGGCGGTCACCCTTCATTTTTATTACGTGAGCAACAGATAGGTCCATGTCGCGAAATTTTCACGTCGATCCGCGTCGCTTTTAAGAGCGTGGTGCAGGAGCGCGTAGGGACAGCTGCCTTCAAAAGTGCAGAGAGCTGCGCGCTGGAGCCATTGCCAGGCAAACAAGTCAAAGCGTGGCTCGCCAGCTGCCTGTTTCGACGGGCCCCTCGACTCCCGCCACCGCTTGAACGTGCTTTAGAATCGAGTCTGCAGCCAGCGCGAATGACAAAAGCGAAGGGAATAGGAATGACGGGGACGAATTCTTATTTTTCTGGCTATTTAAACGTTATCTCGGCTAATTAAAACGAAAAGCAGCTTAAATGCATTTCTATGTAACCTTTCTAACAGCTCTCAAATGTGGGATCCAGAGACCCAAGCAGCTACTCAGATTCCGACCGCACATCGGTGATTCAAAAGATCAACGAGGCAATAGTAAGTCATTTTTTCGTTATTACCCAGCCCACGTGAGTTTGTAAGTGCCCTTAGCCACTCATGGTCAAACTGCATTAACTTGACGACGGATTCATAAATTTATATAGAACAAAGGACACTCATAAACCAGGTTTTATCCACATAAATTAGGCATCGAAACAAGTATATATACCTTTTTTCTTTTCAGAAGTGCTATATCACATTTGATCTTGTTACTCACGTCCACATGATCCTTTTACGAAAAAGAAAATTGTTTGAACACTTCCTTTTTTTGAGGGAGTTTTTCTTGTACAGGGAATATTCTTGTCTATTAAACGCATCCCCTCGAACAGGTATCAGAGTTCGCAAAACAGCGCTTTCGCAGGTTAGTGAAAAGAGTAAGGGGACACGTTATCTCATAATAAAGCCAAGGAAGTTTAGAATAAATCATAAAAGTTCTTAAATAAGTGCACGGCGCGAACATTGAAACGTTAGATTGTGTTAAAACCGTTAGAATTGAACATTGAAACGTGTGTGTGTGTGCGCGCGCGAGAGAGAGAGAGAGATAGAGAGAGAGAGAGAGAGAGAGAGAGAGAGAGAGAGAGAGAGAGAGAGAGAGAGAGAAAGATATATATATATATATATATAAACATAACAAAACTTTATTTCAGAAGGTGGACGCGTCGGTCAGCATGGGGAAGAAAGGAAGGTGGGGGGGGGGGGGGGGGGGAGAGTTTAAATGTTACATTCTGCGGTCGACGCCTGAAGAGCGCGCGAACTCCCACAGAGAAAGCAGCGTCTGCCTTGCAGTGGCGGGTTGCAGCGGGGTTGTCCATTCCACAAGCCGCTGGACGCCGGGCGGAAGATACTGTAAACGGAGCGTTTGAAGGCCGGGACAGTCCCACAACATGTGGTGGACAGTGGGCGTGGCTCCCGTGGAGCAAGAGGTGCAGGCAACTGTGGCCACAGATTGCGCAACCTCGACGGCACGGTGGTGACGTTTTGGCACATACGCACGCCACTTGGCCAACACATCATCGGTTAGCGCGGCACCAGCCCGTGCCTTGTGCAGAAGTACTTGTGCGCCACGGGGCAATCCAGCGGGCAGGGGGGCGGGGTCTGGTGGAACCAAGTTTCGCAACGACTGTTTGGACGCGTGCCGTGCTGCCGCTTTTGCTTCTGAGGGGTCGGGGTCGTGTTGTGCAAATGGGACGGGCAACGCCGGGTTGGAGCGGAGTTCAAAGTGCTCGCTCGCGCACGCGTAAGCGGTCTCGCTGCCGATTCCGCCTGCGTGTCCCGGGACGCAGTCTACCCGAACGACTATATTGCGTGTGTCTCGCAGTCTGCGACAAATGGTCTTGATGAGGTCGCAGGTAGTTCCGACGTATGGGGTTTTGCCAAGTCGATCGAGGGCTTGGGGGCTGTCCGTAAATATTGTGAAGTGGTGGTTGTCACCGGCGCCGTAAGTTGCCTCAATGTGCTCCGCAGCGAGAAGAACTGCCGCAAGACGGGTCTGACATGGGCTTGGAGGGTGAAGAAATTGAATTGTGCGGGAAATGCGCATGTGGCCGTCAATACAGGCAAGTGAAGCGCGAGATGTTGTTTCATTTAGGACTGCTGTTGTAAAGATGGCGCCGGCTCGGCGGTCTGCGCGTGCAGCAATAGCGGCGCGCTCATGGTGGTTATGGTTTCGGCCACGCAGGCGAGATAGAGGCTTTGACACACGAACCAAGACATCTTCCCAAGGGGCTCGAACAGCCGGCAGTTGCGGGAAAAGCGAATCGCTCTGACCGGAAACCAATTTTTGGACAAGCTGCCCCGCGCGGGTTGCGGCGCGTCTCCTGTTGTGGCCTTCGACCCTCTCCGTTATGATAGCGCGGAGGGGGGGCAGCTGGGAATAGCGGTAGAGTTCTCCCACGCGGGTGTGCCGAGGTAAACCAGTAATTACTCTGAGGCTTTCGCGGTGTAATGTCTCCAGTCGGTCATATTGTGTCTTCGTAAGGGCAAAGCATGGAGCACCGTAGCACGCCTTGGAAGTCAGGACGGCCTGTGTAAGTGTGCGCAGGACCTGCGTTGTTGCCCCGCCGAAGCGGCCTCCAATTCTCTTGATGATATGAAGCTGCTGCTTCCAAACACATATGATTTGCCGGATCCATTCACTGGCCCCTCCGTCTTCGTGGAGTGGTACGCCAAGTATCCGGAGCCACCTGTCGGCAGCACGCTCGATGGGTTGACCATTCAGCGTGAAATGTATTTGTGCCTGCAGATGGTCGAGCCCTCCAATGACGAGGTATTTTGTCTTTTCTGGAGACAGACTCATTCCAGTCGGAGGCAGGCACCTGTCAATGGTATCAAGTCCAAGCTGAATTGTGTCGATGACGTGCTGCGTGTTCAGCGTAGTGCATCGAGGGTCAACCCAGATGGTGATATCATCAGCGTACATAGTGTGCTGCAGGTGTGGAATGTTGCGAAGTTGTTTTGCAATCTTCCGCATCACTAGGTTAAACAGCGTGGGCGAGAGGATGGCTCCTTGCGGTACACCAGTTGTATTGGTGAAGACGCGGGGATGGTTTAGCTCCGTTCTAATTTCAAACGTGCGGCCATTTAAAAAGCTTTTAACAAAATTAATTACGCGCGTACCCGCACCACAGTCCTGGAGAGCTTCAATAATGGCACTGTGGCGGACGGTGTCGAAAGCCTTTTTGAGGTCGACTGCCACGATCACGGCGGGGATCTTCGTTCGTCGGCGCTTCTTGCCGGTCAAGTTGCGCAGGAGCAGCAGGCTGTCGTAGGTGCACAGACCAGGGCGAAATCCAGTTTGCCCTTCGTCATAGTACGGCTCTGCGCCAGCGTTCTCAAGAATGTAGCTTAACCTGGTGAGAACCATGCGCTCAAGAAGCTTGCAAAGTGTAGAAGTCAAGGAGATGGGCCTCATGTTGTTGATGTTATTCATCTTTTTTCCTGCCTTGGGAATGGGGTAAACTACTGAGTGCTTCCAGTCGACTGGCAGCTCACAGGACATCCACACAGCGTTTAACTCTGATAACAACTGCATTTTGGCGTCTTCATCCAAGTTTTGAAGCATGCGCCATGTAATCCCATCTTTACCGGGCGCGCTCCTCACGTTGATCGCCCCCAGAGCTATTGCCATTTCCTGTGGAGTGAACGGCGCATTTTGGGCCACATCATTCTCTGGTGGTTGCCATTGATACGTAGTCGGTGCCGGGGGAATGCTGGGTTGCGGGAAAAATGTGCGAGCGGCCTCCTCCTCAAATTCTGCAGCAGAAAGGCTGGTTGCCAGACAAATATTGCGGCCCGTATGCGCGGCTTTGGCCTTCCCTATCAGGGTACGAAATGTGTGCCATAGCTTGGTTGAGCCGGTCTTTTCACTAAAGGAGGCGCAGTGGTCGAGCCACCGCGATCGCGCTAGTCGTTTGGCGTACCGTCGAGCCTCAGCCGCCTTTTTTCGTACCCTGAGAAGATCTTTAAACAGCCTTCCATTGTTCAAGTACTGAATGCATAGTTGTTCCCTCGTATTCCAGAGATTGACGAGGTGTTTGTCCGGTACCGGCATGTCTTCACTAACTTGGATTACGCGTGTGGAGTCCTGAACTGCGCGCTTCAACTTTTGAGTGATGGATATATATATATATATATATATATATATATATATATATATATATATATATATATATATATATATATATATATATATATATATATATATATATATATATATATATACAGTCTAGTCCACTTATAACAATATCCAAGTGCCAAAGCAATCCCATCGTTATAACCGATAATCGCTATAAGCGGGTTGCGAAATAAAAAGATAGAACAGAGGTGAAAACATTTTATTCGCATGCCAGCGAGGTGGTACTACTGCTAATTTGCGGAAAAGATGCCACAGTCGGACATATTGTTTGCCGCGTGTGAAGCTAGCGCAAATATTTTCCAAGAGCATCTAAGGGGCTTCACCTAGCTGAGGTAAATTTTCTTGGCGGAAACAAAGCCCCCAGGGACTGCGTCACGCATTGAGCCTCCTACGAAGACACTACCTGAGTAAGCAGCGCAGCCGCGTCATTAGAGTCGTCACTGTTGCACTTTTGGTGCGCAATATCACCACATTCAATCGCTATATCCGATATCGTGGCACTGGAGCATTGTAATAAGCGGTTTATTTTCCCATAGAAAGAATACAAAAGTTGACGGTGCCATAGCTGTTCATCGTTATATCCGATATATTGTTATAAACGGTATCGCTATAAATGGACTCGACTGTATATATATATATATATATATATATATATATATATATATATATATATATATATATATATATATATATATATAGAGAGAGAGAGAGAGAGAGAGAGAGAGAGAGAGAGAGAGAGAGAGAGACGGAACGCGTATGGCTGAATGGCAGACACCGCATGCAGGCTGCATTTGATTTGAAGTTCCAACACCGTACTTTTCTCT
This sequence comes from Haemaphysalis longicornis, assembly GCF_048455015.1. Lineage (NCBI taxonomy): Eukaryota > Metazoa > Arthropoda > Arachnida > Ixodida > Ixodidae > Haemaphysalis > Haemaphysalis longicornis. Next base: position 69,680,222 of record NW_027526422.1, on the reverse strand, counting down.
CACATCTTCATGCGTCCTCCTCGGCTGTTGGAATAATTTCAGAGCTCGATGGCACCAAGCCCACTCGTGGCCCAGGATATGAAGCGAAAATTGCAGGGCTTTCTTGTAAGTACAATGTCACTATGGTAAAATTGATTGTTTCCTAGCGATGCGTACAGCGCCCTTTTTCAACAGCGAAGCTGTTCAGCAATTCGTAATTCTTCGTGTCCGCAGTTAAAAATACCAAGAAATTGCCGAGCGCGCGCACGTGAGCGCGGGCCTCGCGGCGACAGCCCAGCAGTTAACAAAACCAAGGAAATGCCTGCCTCGCGACGACCGCACAGTGTCCCCTTCGCACGTTTGTCAAGCCAAGCATACCCACTTAGGGAGATTGGCCAAGATTGCCCCCCCCCCCCCCCCCCACCGTAATCGTGGCAACGCTTGCTGGGAAGGAGAAATACAAGTCATAGCGTACGCCCCTCTAAGGTGATGCCCAATGATTATCACTTACAAAAAAAATGAAAGAAGCTCACACTTTAGCAACAATGATTGGATTGAGTAAAGGTCGTTGCGGCAGCAAAGAAGAAGTAAATAAGCTGCAATCGTCCATGGACTTAAACCGTCGTGATGGTCGTGAAGGTTGCGTACAGCTTCGCTACCTTCAAGCCTTACGTGTTTGAGCTTCCTTTTTTTTTGTAAATTTTCCTTCCGTGTGAACGTTGTAGGAGCTGACATTTACATGGATCGCCTCCTACTCGCACAGGCAAATGAGACAACACTTAAACTGATAGGCTAGACATTTGTTCTTTTTCTTATCGCAATTTCCATGGCACGTATACTGATTGAGCACAACAATGACTCAGAGTTAAAACTTCCAAACCTAGTTATCCCAAACGGAAGCAAAGGCTATAATACACTGAGTGTTTCGTGAAAGTTTTCCTTTGCTTGAGATTTCTCAACCTGCCGTCCAGCTACATGTTTTGGATGGTTGGACTAATCTTTTCGCTTGCGCTAAGGGCGCGCACGGACAGCTCAGGCGGCTCGCAATTGATGAATCAAGCGCAGACGAAGCAGGCGTTGCACCCTCGCCTGGTCACGTGCATGGTACGGCAGCGGCGACGCTCCTCAGTTGCGACACGATGAATGACCTTGAAAGACGTAGCGTAGCAGAGCCTTCGCTCGAAAAGAAAAAAAAAAAAACACTTAACGCCTTCCCCATGGTAGTGCTTTAACGACCGGTCTTTTATCGCTTCGTGAAAACGGAATTATTGATGTGCTTGTAAAGGGGCCCTAAAATTGGAGCCAGCGAGGGTTCGGAATGCCCCGTGCACGCACATAAACCAGTACTACTACCATTCAAGTTTCCCGGCACGTTTTGATAGGAGGTGGCAGAATAACGGTTCATCATTGCTTGCACTCATGTGTTTAACCACAGATGTTAACAGCAAAGCAAAAATGAAAGGTGCTGCGCAGTACTAGGCAAGTGCGTTGCGTACGACAAACGCTGCCGTACTCCCCAATCTATCATACACACTCTCCACCGCGTTCTCTAATGGGTGGGGAGGCCGCTGATTCATTGGATATTTGTGGGTGCTTAAGTTACCCACCAGTAGTGGCTATTCGGTAGGCCAACCTTGGGTCATTCGTCCGTAACCGATTTACCACTACCGGTCATCGTACTCACGGCTATGGGTCGACGAATGCGAGGGCAAATTAGAACAATCCGGGAACAGCTCCTGTTCCCTGAGCCCCTTGTTTACACAGCGCCCACTTTCCAACTCTTTCCAACTTGCCCAGCTGTCTCTGATCCTGTCAGAGCGTGCCTCTGACAAAATAGCACATGTACAGACATTGTACACAGATATCAAAAGTCTGGATCTTCTAAACTATAACCGTGTCCTTTTGTTTTACAGGAGTGCATTACTCAGGGAACTCAACGAACACAGCAGGCTCGTGGCCGAGGCATTTCCAATTCCCGAGGCACATCCAATGCCCAAGGCACTTCTAATTCCCGAGGCACATCCAATGCCCAAGGCACTTCTAATTACCGAGGCACATCCAATTCCCAAGGCACTTACTATTCCCAAGGAACTTCCTATTCTCAAGGCTAGAAGATGCAAGACATGAGAAGCCCGTCACGCTTTCATGCCCACGATTAAATAAACCTGTTCTTTATTATTTTGACTTGAATCTTGCTGCGCCATGGGAGAAAGAAAGAAACCGAGAGAGAAAGAAACCGATGAACTTGCCGTCGTCCTGCCTCGCCTTGCGCCCGACGAGGATGCGACATCTCGCGGCGACGGGCCTCAGCGTAGACGACACATCCGCTCACACAGCGTGGATACATGGGCTTCATCATCGTTTCCTCCTAGACTTCATCGGCGAAGCGAACATTTTCATGTTCATCTAACCAACTTTGATCATCGTCAACTCATACCCCCTCATCTATGCCCTGTGGCAAAATAAACGCTCTTAAAAATAGAACGTTCGCCAACCATACTGGCGAACGAACAGTCACTGAGTATTCCGCAGTTAAATTCAATTCTTTCAATTAAATTCAATTCAATTGAAAGAATTGAAAGGAAGTATGTCGCGGTTGTATAGAGCATTGCTTCAGACACAAAAAGTACTGTGTGGGTGAAAGGGGCGAAAATACCTATTAAATAATACGGAAAAATGTGGATTTTAAGCGCCATAGTTGCACCTGGGCTGTGGTGCGTCGTAGCGTAGGGCTACGGATTAGTTTAGACCATAAGTGGATAAAGCTTTAACATGAGCCGAAATCTCGGCACACAGGCGTTTTCGTTTTTCGCTTCTATCAGAGAGAGAGAGAGAGAGAGAGAGAGAGAGAGAACTGTACTGTCTGAGGAAATAAGCCCAAGGGAATGGAGGTACTGAGGCTGGAGGTGGGAAAGGGGCCTACGGCCTGTGCTCTCCTGCGCGTTGGCCGTTGTCCGAGGCCTTCTGGCGACCTCTTCCGCCATCTTGTTTCTAACCTTTTCTTAGAAGGGTCTTCAGGGAGAACGCGATTCTGAGGCAATGCTCAGATGATGTGGGCCAGGCTAGCATTGTCGCCACAAAAGCGGCACGCTGAGGTTGGAGAAAAGCTGCGCTGGATGGGGGGTTATTGAGGCCGGAACGGAAAAAGCTCCCCCGTCTGAGGTTGGCGCCAGACTTGAAATTGTTCTAACGCAGTCGTGTGACCTAAAAAAAGGCAGTGAATATGATTATTGGGATTGTTCTTACAAGCTTTGACGAGTGCCAATAAACAAAAAATGGCTAAGGTTTAACACTTGTAAACCTAGTTATCATGAGTGAAAGCAAAGACTGGGCACACAGTGTTTCGTGAAAGTTTGCCTCTTTTTGAGATTTCGCAGCCTGCCGTCTAGCTGTATCTACTGGATGACTGGATTCAGCCTTTCGCTCACGCTGAAGGGCATGCACGGGCAGCTCAGCCGGCGCGCCGTCGATAGCGATACTGTTGAACCGGGACGAAGTGCCGGCGAAGCAGTCAAACTTTCGCTTAGTCAGGTGATTCGTTTTAGCTTAAAAGAGCAGTGACACCAATTTTCGGCGTTAATATTATTGCACAGTTCGCTTCCTTCACTCAACAGAATTCCCTGGGTGAAATATGAGCGGCCTGCGACGCGAAGAACATAGTTCAATTGGATCTGATTTATCGCGCCGACGGAGCAGCGCGCGGGGCGGCACTCAGGAAATGGATATCAGCGTGACATCACCACGTGAAGCCAAAAGAAGTGACGCGACAGCGCTCGTCAAAAACTCGTGACGTCACTTCACGCGCGCGGCCCCACGAGCGGCGAGCGGGCGCAACACTCTCTCAAGCGGGCGCCGGTGACGTCCGCACAAAGCGGTGAGGTCAGGCCGGGAGTCTGTCATATATGCGCCGTTCGGCATGAAAGCGCGGGAATTTGAAACAAACGATTTTTAGGCCGTTCAATGTAATTAACTATCGCGCGATGAAGTATTTGAAGTGCTGTTTCAGGTTCACCAGACCATTAAGCATCGATAAAAGCAATAAAAGTGTAACATAAAATTTTCGTGTCAGTGCTCCTTTAAGCGCTCACACGGATGGCCCAGCCAGCGCTGAGTGATCAAGCGCAGGGGAAGCAGCCATTTCACCCTCGCCTATAGTCACGTGGTACCGGCGCGGCGAGGCTCCGAGCGAGTGAAGAGACAATGAAGGCGCAGCTTGCGCACCGGTGGTTAAAGGTCTAGTAAAGGACGTTGTTGGGCTAGTTGGTCGATCATGTTTCAAAGATGTAAAGCGCAAAAAAAAAAAAAAGACGAAGGGCAAAGAATGTACGAGGACAAAGCGCTAACTTGCAACTACTGTTTTACTGATAGAAGCACTCATTTATAACAACAGCGTACATGATAACAGACAACGTATACGCGACACAAACCAAAAACAAGGACAAATAAATTTGATACCCCACTACGCAATCTTATCGCCCCCTTCCCGAGCCACGCGCTTCCAAATAAGCAATCTATTTTACCGATAAAGCAAAAGCCGATAAAGTTTTTTAGAACTGCTCGATGTCTATCTTAATAGCCCTTATGCGGAATGGGACCATGGCACCTACCTGCAAAGAAAAGGCATTTGTATAGGTTCTCGTATTCCCCTGTCATTTTAGCGATTTGTACCATGGATCCTGTGACAACGCCTTGTCCAAAGGCTTGGGTTACCCTCGTATTGCTAATGTTTTTAGATTTGTCGACGACTTTTTAATACTCATTGACGGAGCCGACGGGCATGTTGAAAGCTTTTTTAGTACCACTTTATCAATTTTTAGTCAATATCTTAGGCTAAAGGTCATTTGCGACGCGATGGATGACCTTGAATGATATAGTAATAGCAGAGCTTTCGCTTTGTAAATACAGTGGTCACTCTGCAGATAGTGCTTGAAAATGCGTTATTTGGCTGCGTGGTTAGCTGCGTTAATTAAGGCGTTAATGTCTATATATAGCATAACGGTGATTTACACTTAAAGCAATACATAGCGCTACTTTATGATGTCATATGCCCTCGTGCGATGGTGTCGTACAGGTGGCGTAGTGGTAGCCACATAACGCGTTCCATTTTGAACTATTATGTGGACTAGAAAGCCGCCGCCAGTTTTTCCCCGCCCACTGCTTAATAAGGATGAGAGACGCGTCCGCGTAAGGTCGAGATTAAAAAAACGAGCTGCCAGAAATATTTGGACCGAATGAAAAAAACAAATCGCGCTGAGGTTTTGAAAATTCGCTGTGCTGTTTGGATACAGCGAGAGGGTGGAACGTCACTCATATTTACGGTCGGTTTGTGCAAGAAAAGTAGCCGGCCTAATCATAAGTCGAATTCTAAACTGCAACGGGGTTTAAGGCTGCCAAGATATGTTTTTTCTGCGAGGGGGGCTGTACTGAAGGGCAACGAATTTATTCAGAGTGCCACGCGTGGCTTTCCTCTTCGCCTTTATTAAAATGAAAGTACGAAGACACCTAAGCACTTCGTATGGGTTGTGAATGCGAAAGCATGTATATCCACCTGAACGCCTGAGACGCCTTGCTTCCGCCTCGTGTTGTCGAAAGGCTTTGTGATGTTGCCGCTCGAGACGCGTCGCTTTGCGATCCGCCTTAACGCTACAGAATGGTTTCTAGCCGCCTCCTACGAATTGCACCGCACATCTCCCTCTCGGAACCGCTTTTCCTTCAGCTCCAACACCACCCCCAGCGATTAGTCACAAAAAAAGGCCAAAAAAGACCCGGTTCCAACATCTTGCACCCACTCTATAGATTCCTTAAGTCCCTTCCTCTGCTTCCAAGATCTGCGGAAACTTAAAGAATTCTACCCAACGCTTCTTATTCCCTTCAAGCATTCCGCTAACAGTAAGCGCCCCTCGCGACCCCCAAATGCCCTTACTTCTTTTCGCAAATTACCACCAGTCTCCATCATCTTGTTCGGCATTGCCCCAAATTCTCTCAATTCCACAATTCTTCCCTGTCATCTGTCAGTCCTATTATGTCTATAGACCCACTTACTTTAGACACGAACATAGTGACCCTCCTCGCAAAAGTTTCCATTAAAAGCGGTCTACCCCATGCGGTATAGCGTAGGTCTACGCCTGACCATCAACATTGTCTTCTTCGACTCCTCGAGCACCTCATGCACGTCTCTGAGACGCCATCCTCCGCACTCTGGGCGACAACTCGTTTGTTACTCGTTTGTGACAGGAGCGTACTATTGTCTAGTTCGAAGAACCACCTGTCAGAGAGAGAGAGAGTACAACTTTATTGAGTTGCCTGCAGAAGTAAGCACTTCCTCCACCTGTCATGCTCGAAAATTTTACGTCAGTTTACGCGGTCTCTTCTCGGAAATCGAGGTGCCGAGGATACGCTTGCCTGCCTCTCAGCCGTGAGAACTACAACTTGAAGATGCCTCTGCCATTTTAAAAGGTAGGTTCGCCAAGCGCTGTCATTGCTTGACGTTTTAAATCTGGGCGTTCTAAGTCCTTCGAGATTGTGCTTTCCAGACACAAAATAAACGAATAATAGAAGAGGGGGAGGGGGTGCTTCGTGTAGAGAAAATGCCTTCTCTCCTTCCCTCTGGTGAAAAACGCGGGTTTTGCGCGAAAGAGACATCCCATACAGGAAGGAGAGGACGGGCGCATACATGCATGTGCTCTCTTTCTCGTGCAGAGTCCGTGTTTTTCACCAGTTATACCAACTCGTCCAACAACAACTTCTGCTATTCTTCCCTAAATAATGCATAGCTCTAAGCAGGATAAGGAGCAACAACTTTCGGATGACAGCAGCAACAGCGACAGTGAACATAACGCAGCTGAAGCAGCAGCAGAAAGTTCGACAAACTCCTGAAAGCAATGGCTGAGCAGCGACGGTTTTTCACGCGAGCCCATGCTAAGATGCGGCGGCACTGGCGATTTGTACCCCTGAAAATGCTGCTGAAGGCGGAGATAAGAGGAAGTTCAAACTGCTTTTGCTTTATGTCAATAGCCATTATTTAAGAGCGCTACTATCCTGGCTGCGTACCTGCATGCTTTGCTTCAAATGTCGTCGAAAGACGTCTGCTGCCCATTCTACGTAACTCCCTCTCCTCCCTCTCTCCCCTCCATCCCATCACACCGTAGAGTTTCATACTAATATATACTAGAGGGAAATATGTCGCTGCAGTCGCGGGCCGCCGTGGGCGGCGCCATTGCCGCTAACGACGTTCCTTGCCTACTTGGCTTATCTAGCTATATGGCTTCTTTTTTGTCTAAAAGGGAAAATCAACAAAAAAGGGCAACATTTTTTCCTTGTTCGTCATGCCTTGTTCGCCATAATCACTGACAAATTAATCTTTTTGTAGATTCCATTTTATAATAACAAAACAAATTTGATGAACCTTCTACAGTAACACTGTTGCTTTTTTGCGGCCAGAGCGAACTTTTCAGCCTGTTCATGAGCCATGCCAAGGACAACTGGAACGTGCTTGCCCGGTACATGACGGAACGCTCACCGAAGCGCGGCTCTCCTAGACAGTGGCGCCAGATTTCCCTCTAGTATATATAAGTATGAAACTCTATGCATCACACTCTTCTTCTTCCCTCTCGCTCTCCCAATAATGGATGCGAACGAATTCTGCTCAATTCAATTTTCCCGATTTCACATAGCTTGCGCGCGATCTATGTCACCTTTTCTTTCCGTTGTTCTTGGAGCAGTGTTATCTTTTACCTCGTCTGTCTTCGACACCGTTTTTTACCGCGTTTTAGATGCGACGCTGAGAGCATCTCTTGTCGGCGGCCCTGTCCTTCCTGCGTGCGTCCGTTGTTGTTGTCCGCACCGCTGCGCCCCTCCTCCTCTCGCCTTGATAGCGCGCCCTCTCCCCCAACATCTGTGGCACGCGCAGTGCGGCGCGCTCTCTCACTTCGCCGGTGGGCGGCGCTGCGCGCGGCGCAAGCGCGCTGTGCGCATGTGCAGCGCCCTCTCTCTCCGCGGTCTCCTCTCCTTCGGGCGCGCTGCGCATATGAGTGCCGCGCTCCGGCCGGTCTCTCAGTCAACGGTCGTCCGCGCTACGTTGCTCTCTCTCTCTCTCTCTCTCTCTCTCTCTCTCTCTCTCTCTCTCTCTCTCTCTCTCTCTCTCTCTCTCTCTCTCTCTCTCATTACCCGACGATTGCTCACGCAATTCGAGTAATCTACCCAACGGAAACGCACAATGGAACCCCCTTCAGCGTCGCATCACACCAGGGCTCCCGCGAGGGGAAGTGGGAGTAATTTTTTAGTAAAACCACTGCCACGCCTATTTTTAATTTAAACAACGTTGCTACTGCCAATTATGTACTAAATTTTGGTTCCAATGTGCGTAAGGTGTAGTTTTGCTTAACGATGTTTATATGCATTATGCACGTCCCCACTTTCAGTGGTTTAAAGGGACACTGAAGTGAATTTGTCAAGCTCCCGTTTTTGCTTGCACTGCGTAGACTGGCTCAAATTAGCACACTTTTCATCGTTTATCCGGTTGACAAATCGGTAATTATTTTACAAAGCGCGAAAGAAGAAAAACTACCATGCGCGGTTTGCGGCGGTCGCACCAACTAAGGCTGTGACGTTGAGAGGAGGGGCGCCGTGATTAGACGATGCCCAAGGTTAGCAATCACACAAGTTTCGGTTTCGGTTTCGGTTTTGTAAAACATAACCAATGACTTTGTTGGATGGGCATTCTCAATATCTCAGTAATCATCGTACCACGCTTCTGCCATGTTGTCGGCTGTAAAATGCACAAGATAAGCCTCCCAGGACGGCTTGTAGTCGTAGCATTCACTAGCCGAGACCTACGCAGTGCATGAACGCCCTCCGCGTACCCGCAGACGCCCAAATGTCATGCGCTTTTCCCCCATATTTGGAGCTTGCCTCCCTCATGCCTGTATCGTAAAAAGCGTGTTCGCACCAGGCCAAGGGTCTGTTCATTCTGGCCTGTGCCCACTGCCTGCAAGCAGTCGGTGCTTATGGCAACAGCACACCAACGAGAACTCGCTAGCGCGCCAGTGCCAGCCTGCGCGCGTTTTGTGAACTAGTTCGTGTAGCCATGAACGTTGCGGCCCCAAAAAAGGTGAACTCAATATAGAAAACATCGGCGGAAAACAAAAAAGTTAACTTACAAAAAAAAAAAAAAGCACGTACCCGCGGGGATTCGAACTCATGACGCGCAAAACATTTGCAATGAATTCCTAGCGCCTCAGACTGTTAGGCTACGGAGCGGGACGCGAAGGCCTTGCTAATATAGTGTATATATTGTACAACCGGTTTACACTTGTGTTTTGGCATTTCAAGCCGCTTAGGTGACTATTTGTTGTACTGCGATCGTGCAGTAAGCGTCGCCCGAGTTTCCACAGTAGCTCACGTCTAGCAATTGCATTTCGTAGACGGAAAAGCGTTCGCAGATGCGTAGTCGTGCTGCTGACCGCTGTGCTTGTTCGCCCAGCGCAAAAAAGTGCTTCCCGCGCCCTAGTTTTACGCTGTACGGTAAAAATATCAGTTGATTTTATTTGCTTAGTACCTATATTGACTTCGCTGACTCTTCTCCCGCCTTCAAGAGGCCTTATATTTTCCTACTGGCGTACCAGTCAGCGAAGCGTCGCATGTGCAGCGCTTGTGTGAAGCGACCTTGACTTGGAGCTATAGATACAGTGTACAAACAAACCAAGTAAAGAAAGGCACATTCTTCCATTCACAAACGTGTCCTGGCTTCGTTTCAACTAAGCGAACGAATTGCGACCAAGCAATTTTTTTTTAACCTCCTTGATTGCGACGACCCGCCGGCGGCCGGCGGACGAAACGCTGGGCCGACTGACTCTGTCGGCCGGGGAGCCGTGCAGTAGCGGAGCCGTGGCGCAGCCAATTGCCAGCTCATCCCCTCCTGACGTCACACGAAAACGCCACAGAAAATGAGCGAGCGTAAAGAGAGGAGGACAGCGTTTTCGAATTAGTTTTTCTACTAAATAAAATCGCGTAAACGCGCCTAGAGTGGTCGAAACATGGCCTGGGGACTCCGGACTACAATTTGCGCTAGTAATCCCGCAATGTTTACATATCATTTCAGTGTCCCTTTAAAAGGTTTTTGTCTCTATATATTTCTGTTTCAAGTTTTCTGTTGGTAAGGTGGCTGAATCGGGTTGCAGACAGCCAGACAGACAGTCTAAATTGTTGTGCTTAGGTAGCCCAAGAAAGACTATGGTCTCTAAAAATTCCGAGAACAGTACTTTTTACGAGTTGTGACTGAGAGCGTGAATGCCCAAATGAACGCCGCAGGGCGCTGTGCTCCGCTCGCAGCTGGAAGCGCTGCGTAACGACGACAAACCGGTTTAACCCGTTTAACCAAGGACACTGGGCAATTTTGCACTTGGCTCGATCTGCGCATGCCGGCGCGTGCTTTTCTTTGCGTTTTATTGCGTTGCACGCACTATAACACACCCCGCGCCTTTGTGTTTGTTTCTAACGCACGCGCCATGCGACGCATTGCAGAGTTCATGAGACGCCACTGATGCCGACGCCGGCTCTTAAGTGCCGAACACTTTTGGGGCTCGCCTTGTCGTCGTAGCTCGCTCGCTGGACCCACGGCATTCCGTCGTAGCGGTTGTCGTCGCGGCGTAACCCAGAGGCTTCGAAAGCCAAGCGGTTCATATAGTCATAAGCGTTCGAAACTCGTGAAACGCTGGAGCTTGTCATACATCTTCCCGTTGTTTAGTGAAAAAAAAAAAAAAAAGAAACTAGGTACATTTGAGGCAAAATATGCGTAATTAACCGGCAGCACCCGCGTTCATTTAGTTAGAGACGCTCGTTGGGTTGGTTTTTACGATAGTAAGCGAAAAAAAGTGACAGTGCAACGCCGGCACGTGCGGGAGGAAAAGCAAGCACAAAAATAACAGGGCTCCCGCTGGCGCAGTTTCAGCAAAGAGAAATTTCTTTCTCTATGGTTTCAGGCGGGGGTTGCGCGAGCACTGCGAAGGCGGGAAATTTGAATTGCAAGTGAGCGGATAACGGCGCTACAGCCCATTATGGCGAATCACTGCTCTACACTTTCGACAGCTTTCACATTGATTGGAATGGCATTAATATTTCACTCAATGGAACCATTAATTATTGGCCTTTTCATCGATAGTGGTCTGTGACTGCTGTGAACTGGCTTCGTGTTTATGGCTTTTAATGCAGCGGGTATGGGGAGAAAATCCGGAATAGATTCCGTAGCTTTTCGGATTTTTAACGTCGTCGTTCGGACCCCTATTTTACGGCCATGTCCCATCCTCCCATACAAGGGCAACAAGAGTTCCCCCCGAACAGGCTTTTCAGCCGCCAGCCAGTTTCGTGACAGGCGCCGCCCGATGAAGTGGAGACACATCCTTTATCCACCGTTCGCTTCGAGGCTCGCGTTTTCGAAAGAAAGGCAGACATCTTGTACCGGTGATAAATTAAATCGACGCGCTTTCGCGTGCGGCAGGCTGAAGCGACTCACTAGCGCGGGGATTTAGATGTGCGTGTTCGAACCGGACCACAGCCTTTTGCCATGCCGGGTAAATGGGCCCTCATCTTGACTGTGGGGGCAGGTAAGGCGAGTGTGAATGCGCTTCTTATATGCTATATTTCCTCCGCGTTTCTTCGCAAGATTCAATTAAATCAGTTTAATGGCCACGCCACATTTGGAGCTCCGCAGCGTTTAAACCCTACGAATGTTCATTGATTGATTGATTGCGGGGGTTTAACGCGCCGACGCAACGCAGGCGATGAGGCGCGCCGTAGTGGAGGGCTCCGGATTAATTTTGACCACCTGGGGATCTTTAACGTGCGCCGAAATATCGTACACACGGGCGTTTTTGCTTTTCGCCTCCATCAGAAAAGCGGCCGCCGCGGCCGGGAATCGAACCCGCGACCTCGTGCTCAGCAGCGCAACGCCTTAGCCACTGAGCCACCGAGGCGGGTCCTGCGAATGTTCAAACAAGTCTCTAGCGGAAAAATGTCAACATTTCCTTTTCGGTGGCCAGCTCACAGAAAATCGCGGATCGGTACACTTAAGTATCCCGTGGACGACTGATATACGCGATAAAATGTCTAACGTTTTTAGGCATCTTACACTACGCATTAAAATGACCTTAAATGAATTAGTTGGTACTTTTACGCTAATATGCATGGTCGCTTGATATGGCTGAACAGGACTTGGCGCTCGTACATTTAAATTTTTGATTATTACACGCGTTTAGGATTTCCATTTAATTGGAAGAGTGTCCCTAAGCATTGTTAGTTGCACTTGCACGTGTCTATGTGTGCGCACGTGCGCGCGAAGATGATTCAGGGTTTTATGGCGCAAGCCGACAAAGGCAAAGAGCGCCATGACGGTGATTCAAAGTATTTACGAGATGTTTAAAAATGATCCGCGATGGAATGCATCCGATGAAAATTTCACTTGGCCGGTTAGTCAAAACATTGAAACATTTATATTGGAAAGTAGGATGTAAAAGCCTCAAGATGCAGTTTTTGCGTGCCATTTTTATTTCCTCTCAATTTCCTCTCCGTCAGAGATATATTGTCACGTAGACAAAGACAACGCAGCTGTCGTAAAGGAAAAAAGAAGTTTATTGGAGCGAACTTCGGCTCCCCTAACAACTAAAAGAATACAGATGCGGCGAAACAGCAGTCAACAAAGTGACGTGCGTAGGCGAGTGTCGGCGAATCGAATACCGCTTGCGTCTGCTCTGCAGGCTTTTATCTCTCGCCGAAAGTGTTTCTAAAACCATCGATTTACATCCGGATAATTGTAGATCAAACAAGATTATTTCAGGGCAGTGACGTTAGGGCGAAACGCTCTCCTTATCCGATTGAGATAACCCGTGCGGCATAAAAATAAAGAATGGAACACGCGCTTCGCTTGGGACACAGATAACACAGCCGGGCGCAGCCGGGCAGCAAAATCAAACCATAAATAAACAAACCCAATGAATGGTTCGCGGTTATATTTCTCCTTGTCAGGAAAAGCATCTCGCGATTTCGCCGTCGTATACTCTTAGCCACTACGGCACCGGCCGGGGTAAGTGAAGGAATAACTGATTGATTGCTTACTTGATTGATTGATGCATTGATTGACTGATTGATTGATTGATTGATTGATTGATTAATGTGTTTCATTAATAGGCGGGGCTAGCCTCATAGGTTGCCCCAAAGTTCTTCGTCCGACTTTATTGCACGCGGGCAAAAAAGCTCTAAAATTAGTCCGGTATGAACGGCTTTTTGAGGCTGACAGCAACGCCCTATTTATTCCGCCCATGGACGTTTAGTATGTATTTCTACCGTGGGGAGCCAACGTCCAGAAGAGAAACACAAGAACAAGGGCCAAAGAGGTGAGCTCGCTTCTTTTAAATTGTCCTAATAAACGACGCTGCGCATAATATGGCGAAAACAAGTTTTATTTTGCCATATTCTCTAAGGTCCCTCATGTATTGTGTGAGTATACGAATATGTGAACTGCCTGCCTACTGGTCTTTGCAATACTCAAAGGGACTATGAAGACGACATACATTCCTGCTTCATTGGAAATACTACCTCGTCGAATGACACTCGTACCAGCTGTTTTAAGCAAAGTTCAAAAATAAGCTACGTAACAATAAGCTACGCAAAAGTAATATACCGCATTTCTATCACTATGCAACCTGAGAAAGGTTCCTGATACAGGATATACATTTCGAAGTAAAGCCACTTGGTCGGTTCCTTTCTCTAGAACCAATCATGAGCTAGATAACATTGATAACCGTATATCTCGACTATTAAATGACATGATTTCAGAAGGTGTTCACATAGACAGTATGTGTATATCCGAATTCAAGTATTATTTTACAAATTGCCAGTCTTTAATTGTACATAAACATTAGGGCTAGAAGCGTAGTGACACGTGAATACATGCATGTGCTCAAATTTTGTTGTGTTTTTGCTCGGTTTTCATTTACAATTCATAGCTTTATTTCACCGAGTCGCGGACTGCTGTCACGTTATTTCTCGCTGAACATGATACGGTTCGTATTTCGTACATTATTGTGTTGTTTTATGTTTCAATATTTCGGGCTACTTGATTTTTTTCTTTCTTTTTTTTTGCACGCTTGATTTCTTTCTTTCTCTCTCCTAATCTGTGTCACTGCAGTAATTTGTTAGAAATATGCAAGTTAGCATTGTTTTCACCGTGTCTTTTTCTGCATTCCTGAAGTTGATGTTTTCTATTATTGCTGTTTTCAGTAACGTTACACAGTCTGTTACTCTACTGTACCACGTGTATTTCATTTCATTAACAGCTGCAACCTGCCCTAGCTCACTGCCTTGTAAGGGGGGATGGGACCCAGTAAAGCTGATATAGCATCAGCTTTCTGTCCCCTCTCCCTGCATTTTTTGATATGTAAGAAATGCAAAATAAACTTAATTTGAATTTGAATTTGACAACAAAAGCGGGTGGCCGACCTGATCCTTTTCCGCACTTGTAGCGTCGTAAGACTACTTAGAGCTCAAATGGCCGATGCCGGAAAAAAGCAACCTCAAATTTTAAAATGGTACTGTGGGCTTGCGGTTCAAACTCATTCTGTCGGGCTGAGATCTAAGATAACGATGTTCTGCTGCAGTAAGAAGATAAACCACTGGCTACAGTACAGAAAGGTCAGGAAAACTGAGGTAATTCAGAGGCGCACACTGCGAGCGGCGGGTTGACTGAGTGACCGTTTTTTAACGCGTAGCATTCTTTGCCGAGTATATCCCCACAGCCAGAACCGTGTGACGCCCCCAATTTCCACAAAAATACAGATATCGCTGAAGTTGCACCTGTGATCGCTATGGCGGCGTAAATAGAGATAACTTGTCGCACGAAATTTTGAAAAAAAAAAGAAAAAGAGAAAAAACAATAAAAAAAAATTACAGGGTGCGTGTTCAGGAAGCTAAAGTGGAGAAAAACTGGGGCGCGAAAAAATGGGAAATATCTGAGCCACCTTCGGTTTGCACCCATTGTCTTGTTCACTCCAGGAAATGGGAAATTGCAGAGCAGGCTTTGCCAATTGTGCTCGAGAAGCTTGGTTGCAGGACTGAAAATAAACATAAAAAGATGAAAGGTTATGTTCAATAAGCAGGCCAAAAAGGTGTCTTCAAGGGCAAAATCTTGGAAACGGTAAGCGATTGCGCCTATCTTGGCTAAGCATAATAAGCGCTGATCCCAGTCATGAAAAGGAAATTATCTACAGAATAAGCATGGGGTGGGCTGATTTTGGTGGGAATTCTTATATCCTGAATAGTAAGCTTTCTCTGCCACTCAAAAAGCTTGTATATAACCAATGCATTCTTCCACTAATGACTTACGGGCCAGAAAATTGGGGTTTCACTAAACGACTTTAAAGGAAACTTAGATCCGCCCAGCGGGCCATGGAACGGAGAATGCTAGGGGTGACGCTGAGGGATAGGACGACAGCCGCATGGATTATGGAATAGACTAAGGTGGAGGACATAGTAGTTCAAACTAAGCGGAGGAAATGGGCATGGGCGGGTCACGTCATGCCCATCCGTGTAACAGAGTGGGTGCAAATAGACCGTTAACGCAACAGGAATGAAAAACTCGCTGGAGGGACGAGCTACGAAAATCTGGTGGGAAAGGGCTAGCACTCGATAGATTTGGCTGAAGATCTTTGGGAGAAGCCTTCGTCCTGCAGTGGACGCAAACAGGCTGCTGGCGATGATGTTGAAGACGATGATCCGTGATTGCAGCAACTTGCAAGTGCTAGATAACGTGAAACTTCAACTAAGCATGAAGGCACGAAACAAAATTCAAGACATGATTTATGAACGACAATGACAGCAAACGCAAGGTTACACCAAAATTTCATCACTGCGGTTCCCCGCGGTGTGCTCAGTCGTGTGTGATGGAGGGAATATCGCATACGGTATATCATAAGTAAATACAAATACCGCCGCAGGGTGAAGATGACACATATATAAGTAAAAAAAAGAACAAAATCTGCGAAAACATTGTAGAAATGGTGAGGAAGCATGCAAAAAAAAAATAGCAGTGGCTTAGCTCGGCTATGCAAGACTATGCCAGCGTGAGCTAAGGTTCAGCAATCCAATCCAATCCAATCCAATGAGTCCAGCCCAGTCCAGTCCGGTCCGGTCCGGTCCGGTCCAGTCACTGCTCCTCGCGCATGCGCAGCACGGCTCTCCAGGAGCCACGCGAAACGGCTATCAAGTGGCTCCGGCGCAGCGTTAGACTTGGCTACTGCGCAACGGAGGCGCACAGCTGGGCACGCGCCGGCGCCAGTGCGTCTGCCGCGGCTGAGGTCACTCCTCTGGAATGCGCAGACCGGCGAATGTGCAGACCCAATTCTCTACACGTCTGTACTCCAATTGGATTGGACTGGAATCCAATCCAATCCAATCCAATGCTCCTCGAGCTTGCGCAGCACGGCCCTTCAGGGTCCACGCAAAAGTGCTCAACCAATAAACACAATGCGTAAGCTACACAACAGCACTGTTAAATAAACAGCCTACTCATGCCTATTGCAGTAGTACGGCCTCTTCCATAGACCAAAGCCTCGCAGCCAATGCGTCTCGTACCTCCTGATCGCATTCCCCTTTCTCTGTCTCCCCGCCATTCTTCTTTTAGCCCTGTCACGATCTTATCTTTCCCCTCCTCTCCAATACTCTTTTCCTTCCCCCTTCCTCCAACTCTCTTCCCCTCGCGCTGCACTCCTCCTACCCATCCTCATATCCCATCAACAGTTCTCATGCTCATTTTACTCCTCACACAACGAGCTGTATCACCCTGCCATTCGTCACAAGTAGCTTTTTTTTCTGAGAAATTCACCTGGTGCACCGATTTTGGAACAAGAAATGCGCAGTAATATTACGGTTACGACGTGGGATTACGAAATATTTCCAACAATAATTTATTGTTTTCTGGAAACCAAAAGTTTAACAGCAAAGTAACACAATGTCCGGGGGTATTTTCCACTTATATGTCCCGTTACATCATCAACTAATCACGCGTTGTATGAAAGATTAGCTCCGCACGCCTGCGCATTTTCTAAAGATCTATAGAAGATTTACGAGGTGCTCGGCGAGCACAAAGGCACGTCATTCGCTATCCAAAGGAGCTTCAGCGTCAACCGTTTTTTTTCATTGTGTGTTCCGTCCTTAGCGCTAGCACAATGTACCCAGCATCCTTAAACGAACTATCCCAACTTTCCGTCCTTAATTCCTTGCTTTCTATTACATTGGACCCTGTTCCTCGTTATTTATTATGTGTTAAACCTTCAGTCTAGCGTTCGTCCTGTGCTTTTGTCCTTTCTGTGTTCCTCGCTAGCGCTAGCAAAATGTGTGCAGCATCCTTAAACAAGCTGGCCCAACTTTCCGTCCTTAATTTGTTGCTTTGTATTACATTGGGCCCTGTTCTTCGTTCTTTCTTATGTGTTATCCTTTCAGTCTAGCTTTCATCCTGCGTTTTTTTCCTTGTGTGTCCCGTCCTTAGAGCTAGCACAATTTACCCAGCATCCTTAAACCGACTAGCCCAAATTTCCGTCCTTAATTCGTCGCTTTCTATTACATTGGGCCCTGTTCTTCGTTCTTTTTTATGTGTTAAACCTTCAGTGTAGTGTTCATCCCGTGCTTTTCTGCCTTCTGTGTTTCGTGCTAGCGCTAGCACAATGTATCCATCATCCTTAAACAAGCTATCCCAACTTTCCGTCCTTACCCGCCGCGGTGGCTCAGTGGCTAAGGCGTTGCGCTGCTGAGCCCGAGGTCGCGGGTTCGATTCCCGGTCGCTTTTCTGATGGAGGCGAAAAGCAAAAACGCCCATGTGTTCGAGCTTTCTGCGAACGTTAAATATCCTCAGGTGGTCAAAATTAACCCAGAGCTCTCCGCTACGGCGCGCCTTACCGCCTGCGTTGCGTCGGCGCGTTAAACCCTACAATCAATCAACTTTCAGTCCTTAATTTTTACGTACGTACAGTGTAGCACGTATACTCGCAATGGGGTATTTGAGGGATGCACTCTGCTTTCGCACAGTATTCCGTCGTTGGCGCAGCTGAAGCATCTGTCAGTTTTTCGGATTAAAGTTGCTCCAAACAGGCGTTGATAAAAGTGGTCCCAACCCGTCCCTTCTGCCTTCCTGCTTGGAAGCATCGTGACAAGTGGACTGTCTCCAGCAGAAGGTAGGTTTCGCGTGGCAGGCACGACGAGCGTATTCAACTTCGCTCTTGACGCGTGTTACTCATTGGGGTATGAAATGTTTTCGTTGTTGCAGTTTGGACGAAACACTTTAATACACGCGACGTGTCATCTTTTCGACGCAGTTTATTGCAAAATGTCGTTTTTTAGGCCTGAAAACATGCTGGTATTTACAGCAGACGCAAAAAAAGAAAAGAAAACAAGAGCACTTCGCTAGCGAGACCCGCGTCCTATTCTAAACAGAATTCTCGGATTTGAATTCGTCATTCTTTCATCGGTTTATATGCGGAACGAACCTTGGCGAACATGCTTTCTGGCGTATTTTTTAGATACTATTTTCGGGTACGGAAGAGGGGGACGAGAATTTTATTTTATCGCAGTAACAAAAACTGTACATCACGAAAACACCCCTATCACTGCGAAAACACAACACGGTGAATTAGAACGAAGTGTATGTAGGCAAACTTCATCACAGCTACGAGCACCGGTGGCAGGGTTGATACATGTTACGAATGCTTAGTGCGAAGAAAACCTTAGGCACATTTAAGACAAGGCACAAGTAATAAATAAATTACTTTACCTCACAGTGTGATCTAATGAAAAAAAAAAGACTGAAGTGTTACGACGATGCGCTAAAAAAAAGGGGTGGCAAAAAAAAATCGAAAAACCTCCAAAGGGGCTTAATTAAAGGAGCCATGCATACAGACAAAACAAAAGTTCGGTCGAAAGATTGCCTCGTTAGAATCGTACTGACACCCCTTTTAACGCAAACTTCACTCAAATAAGCTACATAGGGAAAAATAAGGGGAATGGCCATGCGACTTACTAGCTCATTTCCCGCAACAGAACATGTGATGTCATATGTGCCAGCTCTGTGATTCGCTGACGCCGGCAAAAGCAAACGCAAATTAGGCAGAGCTTATAAGCTTGCCGAGAGAGCTGTTTGAGCTTACAGTTAGGACACTTTCTTTTTATAGCAGCAGTAATAGTGGGGTTAAAGTGGCAGTTACGAAAGTGCACGTAATCATATAAGTACCGATGCGTACTGCTGTTGATCTTGCAGAGCGTAAAAGGACGGGAGACTAGTAAGTAATGGCCACCACAAATGCTGGGGTGTTCATTTGTGGTGTCTGAAGCGTTTGTGGTGTCCTTTACTTACTAGCGTCCAGTCCTTTTACGCCGTGCAAGATTAACGTATTCCGACTCGCCCAAATTTCCACCTTGAATCGAGTACTGCGGTTGGTACTGCGCGCACTATGCTTGTTTTAGCTCCACAGCACTGCGGCGCTTTAGGGTTGTCTCAGACAACACAGGCCGATTGGTGTAAGCGATGGTATCTTACGGGATTATACGGGACCGACGGTGCCTCACGAGACCACTAACGTGGCAATGTTGTCACGTGGTTGACAGTGCCAATGTTGTAGTTCCAGGTGTCGTCGATTCGTTGGAGTCAGCCCGGATGGCGGTTAACTTTTGCTGTCCTTTGCTCGAGCGGCACCACTGAATATCCGGGTGACGTGGTCTACGGCAAAGCGGCCAGTAACTGCGTCCTTACCAGGCCCTTAGCATTCACTTGTTTTAAAGCTCCGGCTGGGTCTGCCCAGTTAGCTGCTTTATAATTATGCGAACCATCTTTAAAGCAAAACTTTACTACTTTTGTCCAGCGGTTTCGCGGAGCATGCGCGTTAACCTTTTGACCGGAGACACACCTCCGGCGACACACCCCTCGAAGCGCATTGCGTGATTCACCGGGCCCGCTGTCGGCGCTGCGCACAAAACCACGTTTTCACTCGTTCTGCTCACGTAGCGGCGGCGGCCGCGATGGGAGCGGCCGCTCAGCTGATTGGCAGCCGACCACACCCGCAACCTCTCACGCATGCGCTGCTGGCTCAGCTCGGGCGGCGTGACTCGTCTTGCGCCGCGTTCTCCGTGAATGAAAGCGAGGTCGGGCCTCCTTCTGTGAGCGTTTCACGGGACCGAACGGCTTTGAGCCGTGTTCGGCAATACAGCTACGACAAAGGTTAACCAAGCGAAACTAAGACTAGAGCAGACTAAGCCAAGCGTTTGCTTTGCATATCCAAGGTTAGCTGAGCTAGGCCGCAGCCATTTTTGGTCCACTTCCCCTCGAAATCTGTCCGTCTGTCTGCAACGCACGACGCAATGCACTCCACAGGTATTGGTCATGTGGTCATACGGGGTATTTAACTAAATGTCATAAGGTCGTCATACTAATGATGACGATCATCATCATCATCATCATCATCATCAACAACAACAACAGCCTATTTTTGTCCACTGCAGGACGAAGGCCTCCCCCATTCACCTCCACCCGTTTCTGTCCTCTGCTGCCCGTGTCCACTCCTCTCCACTCCTGTCCTCTACGAATTTTCTTATTTCATCTCTCCATCGAGTTAATGGCCTTCCTCTTCTTCTAGTCCCGTCTCGCGGTATCCATTCTGTTGTCCTTGTGGTCCACCTGTTGTCCGTTCGTCGTACCAGGTAAAATGCCCCTGGTAAGATGTCTTCCCAAAAATAATTTGTGTATAACAGTGAAACTGACTTCTAAGGGACCCGGTGATAGCAGTCAAGCCCGCAACACAGTGACTTAGTATTGGTAAAGTTGGCTTTCCCGCATTAATTTCGTGCATCGCTGTGAAGTGCCACGACAATAAATGAGCCACCTAAAGTCTAGAGGATTCTGCGCAAGTGCGACGGCTGCGGCCTGTATTCTTTCCAGTCTCCAAAACAACGACAACAACAACAATTCAACAACAACAACAACAACAACAACAACAACAACAGCAGTAGCAGCAGCAGCAGCAGCAGCAGCAGCAGCAGCTGCAAACAGTAGACAGCAGCAGCAGACAGCAGTAACAGAGAGCAAGCAGCAAACAGCAGCAGAAGCAACAACAAAAACAACAAGAACAACGACAAAACCTCTCATTGGTCGGTCAATTTCGTGTCGCAAACAAAAAACCAAGGCAGCAGTTCTCCCCAAGACGCCGAGTGCATGCGTCAGGCTAATCAGGCGGGCCGCATAGAGCTCAGAATTCGTGTAAAGAAAAAAAAAAACACACACACACAACAAGCATGGAAACCGCATGATGGATGATAATGTGCCGGTGAACAATCAGACCCCCTCATCATCATGATCATCATCATCAGCCTGTCTACGCCTACGGCAGGGTGAAGGCCTCTCCAATTAATCTCCAATTATCCAGGTCCTGTGCGAAGTGCGTCCAATTTTTCCCCGGAAACTTCTTGATCTCCTCTGCCCATCCAACCTTCTGCCGCCGCCTGCCACGCTTTCCTTCTCTAGGGATCCACTCTGTTACCCTTAATGACCGACGGTTATCTTGCCTTCGCATTACATACCCTGCCCACACCCATTTCGTCTTCTTAATTTCTACTAATATGTCATTCACACGTGTTTGTTTCCTGACCCACTCTGCCCTCTTCTTGTCCCTGAATTTTACACCCATCATCTTCCGTTTCATTGCTCGCTGAGTCGTCCTCAATTTATCTTGAACCCTTTTAGTGAGCCTCCAAGTTTATGCCCCGAAGAAGTACCGGTAAAATGCAGCTATCATATACTATTCTGCTTTGCTTGTCCAGTGCGGTAATCATGCTTTGCACTTCGTCTCCCGAGTTACTTAGCAAGGGAACGTCATCAGCAAATCTGATGTTACTGAGGTATTCTCTCTTAACCCTTACTCCCACCTGTTCCCAATCCAATGTTATGAATACTTGTAAACATGCTGTGATATTGTAAACATTGGAGATATTATGTCTCCTTTTCTGACGCCCTTTCTTATAGGTACTTTACTGCTCTCCTTATAGAGGGTGATGGTAGCTTTGGACCAATTGCAGATATACTCTAATATTCTGACGCAACGCTCGTCTGCACCCCGATTCCGCAGTGCCTTAATGACTGCTGAGGTTTCCTCTGAGTCAAATGGTTCCTCATAATCTATCAAGGCTATATATAGGGGTTGAGTATACTTTGCGCATTTCTCTATCACCTCATTGATCGTGTGAATATGGTCCATTGTTGAATAGCCTTTACGAAACCCTGCTTGTTCATTAGGTTGACTGAAATCTAAGGTGGCAGGAATTCTGTTAGCGATTACCTTGGTACCTTGTAGACGACTGACAGTAAGCTGACGGGACTGTAATTCTTCAAGTCGTTCATGTCATCTTTCTTATGAATTAGGATCATGGTCACATTCTTCCAAAATTCTGGTACACTCGCGGTCATTTAACATTGCATCGTTTATTAGGCATTACGTGGTCATTACGCATTGGATAACCCTGGCGTCGTGCAGGATATGGGAGTGCTCGGAAGGGTGAGATGTAGCGACCAGCGTATGGCAAAACCTGGAATTAGGCTAGATTTGAGGAGGAACCCCCCCACCCCCTCTCACATGTGTTCTGGTAAAGATTAGGTTGGCTGCTAATCTGCAAAGGAGAGGGGGGGGGGGGGGGGGGTGGACGTCATTGTAGGGCTAGCCCATGCGTCAGGCTGGGCAGGACCCAGCAGTTCTCGCCCAAGACGCCGAGCGCATGAGTCTGGGCCCAGCATTTGTCGCCAGAGAAGCCGAGTGCAAGCGACAAGCCCGCCGCGGGACAACGAGGAACACTTCCTACCCTCCCCCATCGGCATGTGCAGTGGTTTACAACAGCTGCGCTGGACGTCCACTTTCGCAGGGCGGGATGTCGTTCATTCTTCTGGCTGGGCGTTCCCTCTCGCCCGGTACCATGGAGTTGAGGAATCGTCGAAATAAACACGTATAATATAATTTATAATAAACACGTATCATTTATAATTTATATTACACGTATACTGTATAATTTATAATGTTATTATATTATAAACACGTATAAGATATTAAGAAGAAGAAATGGACGTGGGCAGGGCATGTAATGCGAAGGTAAGATAACCGTTGGTCATTAAGGGTAACAGAGTTGATCCCTGGAGAAGACAAGCGTTGCAGGGGGTGGCAGAAAGTTAGATGAGCAGATGAGATCAAGAAGTTTGCGGTGAAAAATTGGTCGCGGTAGCACAGGACCGGGGCAATTGGAGAATAATGAGAGAGGCCTTTGCCCTGCAGTGGGCGTAGACAGGCTGGTGGTGGTGGTGGTGGTGATGATGATGATGATGATCATGCAGTCTGAGTTTATGAAACAAGACAAACCCCATCGGATATCTACGCGATTGAGTAAATACGTGCTTCGTATCGCCTTAGCAGCCTTGGGATAAATGCCTGTGACAAGTGGATGTCAGTGTTGGCCAGAAAGTTGAATCTTATTTAGAATGCACTGGATTACATTGCTTCTTTAGTCGCAAAGCTGGTTTTGCTTTCTTGCGACTTAAATCTGCCTTGTAAAGGCGCAGTTTATCCCTGCTTAATTGCAATGCATTGTAAGCAAATTATGAGGGCAGTCAAAAGCATGCGTATCACAACAAAGATGTTACTTTCCGCAAAAATATTACAGCCTCTAAGAGGAGAGGAGCGGGAAGGCTCACATTATCTACTCGACAGTGTCATGAGCCCCCCATGTAACATTACACCGTAAATTGCTCAAAATACACGTGCACTCAAAAGAACAAGAAGAAGAATGCTACAGAAATGATTTCTTGCATTGCCTGTACAGGGCAAAGCATTGATAGATGCATACATATATGACTCGGCACGAAATACAAACGTGAGGTACGAAAACTTGGTGCGATTTCCAGAGAATACTTTATATAGAGAAGCAAAGTTGCTCCAATTCTATCTGTGTGGCGACGTTCATTTCCTTTTATTTTATTGGCTTGATACTTGGAGGTCCAAAGGTGAGGGGTACTGCGCCAAAGTATAACAACGTCATAATCATCATCATCATCAGCCTATCATCATCATCCTACCTCCCATGAATACGCAAATTAACCCTCGGCCATCGGTCTACAGTGGTTGCGAAGAAACTGACCGCCACCATGCACGGCGGTGGTCAGACCTGTGACGCATCAGAGGGTACTAAGAAGAATCCCTGGACCCGAACAGGCCGCTATTGGAATGTGAACCCGGTAACGTTTAACACGATAACTTTATCTAGCGAAGCGAGTCTAGAGTGTCGTTCGAGGAATTAGAGGGCATTAAATGGGATGTCATAGGACTTAGTGAGGTTAGGAGAACAGGTGAAGCCTTTATGGTGTATAACAAGTACTCAACGAAAATAGAGCACAATAAAAATCAATACCAGGACGGAATAGTAAGAGCTGGTGTAAACAAACTGAAAAGGAGAGAACCGCGGAATATAGCAGAATAAATTTGGAATGAGCTTCAAGTCAGTGCTTTTAGCAGAGCAACTTCGTTGTTTAATTTTTCGCGAAAAGTTTTGCGATTAGCGCCTAGAGTTACGTCGTTGTGTAGTGTATTTCATACCGTTATTGCCTGAGGAAAAAAAAACTGCTCATTTTTAACGTGTGTCACTATATTCTAGCGACTGTGCTACAGTGGTCCAGGCTGGCCGAGCATTTTGCTGGCGTTGATTAAGCGTGTGTTGACGCTGATGGGAAGCAAAAAATGTGCAGGAGGCCCAACGTTTATATATAAAAAAGAAGCTCGCTGTATGCACAAAAAATGTATTATTCACTTATATCATCATCATCATCATCATCATCATCACCACCACCACCACCACCACCACCATCATCCTTATCATTTATTTACCCTTAAGGGCCCCTGACAGGGTATTACATAAGGGGGGGGGGATTCGATCATAGCATACACAAAGGCATTTGCCGGCCAAGAACACAAAGCAAAATAGAATTCGAAAAGTGTGGCTGCAGTGCAACAATAATAGTATAACTGGTTACACAACTAATAGCTGAATAATTTCAAAGTAATTATACAACACAAAAAACACACACGCAACTGATTACAAAGCAACTTATGCACATATATTACGACGGTACGGTTTTGAAGTGTGTTTCGAGTAATGCCTTATACTTTAGGGGATGGCGTTCATTGGCTATTAGATTTGGAAGCCGATTCCAATCATCAATCGTTAGTGGAAGGAATGATTTGTTAAAAGCGTTTGTCGAACCTTTTAAACTTTGAACACTTAAGGAATTGAAAAGACGGCGCGAAGTTCGAATTGGTGGAAGAAGCAGGGAGCCATGCAAATAAAAAAAAATGAAATACAGTTTGTGAAACAGGCAGAGGCGTGCTATCTTTCGTCTAAAATCCAGGAGTTTAAGGCACACCGATATCTTTATATTAGTAATACATGTTCGGAAATCGTACTGGGAAGTTATGAAGCGAGCCGCGCGATTCTGAATGGCTTCAATCTTATTATGGCTTCGATCTTAATGGCTTCACTTTTATTTTAAGCGCAATGTCGTAATATGTGTTTTGTGATCGGAAAAGAAAACTTCGAAGGTCGTAACAGTGTTAACGCACATCAACTCAGTTTTTGAGCCTCGATTCCGACGATCATGCAGGCATCGGTGCGTTGGAGTCAAGTTTATAAAATTTACGCCAGGCATCGGAGTTTTTTTTTCCGATCGCAAATCTTATGTTACGCACTAATTCCGGAAAAATAACAAAAAAAAAAAGGCCACACAGGAGCTGATGTCGTACAAAGCACAGAGGAAAGCCTTTTGTGCGTGTCTGCTTACTCTTACCACCATGTTGCTGTGCGGAGAAGAATGTTTGCCGGCCACTGTGTCAATTCACGTTCACTTGTGTCGCCTACTTGGAATGCGAACACAACCTTTTTTGAGCACTATCAACGTTGCTTTACCTATACCGGCTTGTTATTGCGCATTCCGCGCGCTGTAAAGCGGCGTATTATAGCAAAAGCACGTTGAAAAAACAAATCTTGTTGTTATACACAGCGCAACAAAACTGAACAAAAAAAGGTTACCGGTGTTTCCTGTGTTTACGAGTTTTTATCTTTTTCTACCCTTAGGAGCCTTCGAAAGGGACTGGGACATCCTAATGAAACACATATTCAGCAAGGGCAAGGAAGACAGTCTGCTAATAAAGTGCTCGAGACGAAAGGACACTCCTAGAGGTTTGTGTTTGCTGGCCGGACTATTTCTCTTTAGGAAAAAAGTGTCGGTTATTTGGCATGTATAGAAAAAAAAATTGATTAATTTGAGGAATATGACTTGCTGCTCTTTTTAGCGTACTTATTCATGTCAGCGGTTATAAACCTTTTCGTTAAGTAAGAGAGAAAAGAGGGAGTAATTGAGACAAAGCGAGTAGACTAAAAAGGGGCTAGGAGAACCTAAATTCCAGCTTTAAAGGAGATTACACCCTTTGTACTCTTCAAAGCTTTTGCTTCAGTGGCAAAGCATGCTTTATAACGCAAAAATTGACAATGAAAGCAGGAACTTTTGCTCAAATTTATCCGCAATTTTGGTGACGTCTCAAATACATTTCTGTAGAAACGTTTGTAGATCCGTGAGCAATATCGTCATCAATTACGAATCCGAATTCGGCGCCAAATTCGACATTACACACGACATCAGGGCACACATCTATGGCCCGCAGTTACCAAAAAAAATATGCACCCCACCCACAACGCAAACGCAGAGGAGAGAAAGAGCCAAGGCCCTACACAAACGATTCCGAATTTCCGAGGACGTGATGGTGGTGGTGGTGGTGGAGGTGAGAAGCATTTATTACAGTTATGAGAGCTGTAAGCCCTATAGTTGGGGCTGTACATACTAGGTGGAGTCCCTATTCCGGGACCCCATTGGTCGAAGCCGCCGACCTGGCTCTCTGGACCGAGGCCTCCTGGTCGTGAAGGTCTGAGCAACCAAGTAGGGCCACGTCCAAGCCCTCTCGGGTAGGGTTGGGGTTGGAGTCAGGGCTGGGTTACGTTGACAGGCCCAGACCTTGTGGTAGGTATCTGTACGCGTACGGGTCGATTACAACGACCGTGACGCCATGACCGTTGTAGTAATAAACCAACAGGACGATTCGGTCACTTCCGCCACGATCCTCACGGTGTCCGCGGAAGTCGGGGGAGAGGCGGCAATCGCCCTGGCAATGACGGCACCCCACAAGTACACATAAATAGTAAGTGATTCGGTCACCTCCGCCACGATCCTCATGGCGTCCGCGGAAGTCGGGGGAAAGGCGGCTATTGTCCTGGAAATGACGGCACCCCACAAGTACACATAAACAGTCAGTGACTCCAAGTCGGCCAATCGTTTCACCGGTCGGGCAGGGACATCCTATCGGGACTTAATTGGTCATTACAGATTAGGGAAGGCCAAGTACCCCACAGCACAGTGGCAGCCAGTGGCGTGGTCTTGTCGAAATCAAGATTTATTGAGCTTAACTTGTGCTCCGCAATTAACAAGAATAAAATGCAAATGCCGGAGAAGCAGTCGACAAAGTGTCACGCATAGTTGAACATCGGTGAACCGAATGCTACGCAGTTTGCTTTCCATGCACTTATCTGTTGTGCGGTCGTTTCTACAAACATCGGATTAAATCGACAACACTGCCGATTAGATAAGAACAGTCTAGGATAGTGACCGCAGAGCATCAACCTTTGCCTATCAAACGAGCTTGCCGAGGCAGCATGAGAACGAAGAAAGAAACGCCCGCTTCGCATTCCCCACGAGATAAGACAGACGAGCGCGGCCGATTTTTCGAAAACTTCCATCATTTCTTAGCCGTTGACAGGAAAGTATCTAATAAAGGGACCCTGCAACACTGCCGATAAACGCTTCCACTCTTTTCTTCGCCTCTGGAAGCACTGCGAAAGCTACAGTTATCGCCAGCACGGAGCGGTACCTACTGCGTGATTTTCTCGTCGCAGCAGTTCGCCCTTTTGTTTATGCTTTGCTTTTGTGGCTTTCCTTTTCAAGTGGCTATCGAATACGTTCATTGCTGTAACTGAAGGAAAGCCGGCCAATAGTTCCTGCATTGCTGTAATGACGTAATTCGAGCCGTCGAAGAACGCCAAGACCGGGAAAGAGAGAGAAATTTTTTGAACAAGTTTCAAAGTTATCCGGTGGGCATAGAGCCGTAATTTTTTGTTCAAGTACTTTGACCCCCTAATCTATAAGTACTTCATGTGTTGGTTGAATACGTTCTACAAGCGTTTAAATTAAAAAAAAAAACGAAAAAAAGTGTTGCAGGGTCCCTTTAGGTGTCAGCAGCTATTGCAGAAACAAACAACGCCAACATTGTTCAAAGCCAAACGCTGCGATGTGGTTGACACGACAGCTGGAAGATGCTATTCTTATAAATGGCTCTTGTTATTTCTCACTACCCATTTATTTGATAGCGTGTATTGCTTATTTCCTGCAGATCAGTCGCACGCTGTATGTCTGTGCGTAAAACAAGCCCGTTTCAAGCTCTACGAATACAGACAGGTAAGGGTCTTGCCGTGGGAGGCACTTGTATGGATACCGATACCGGATAATACCCGTGCCACACGTATTCACGAAAAATGACATTAAGCGCTTAATGCCTTAAATCTTAATGCCATTAATTCGCTGCTACACGCAAAAATCTAATGACATTCGCTATAATCTCGTTTTTGGTTTAAGGAGTTCTGCACAACTCATTCGCCTTCACGAACGCCTTAAATCTTCCTACTCTCGACCGCGAAGAGCTCCAAATGAAACCAACGATACTCTCAGAACCAGAGTGTTTACACGAAAACGTAGCTGAACTTCGAAATAAGACGATTTTTTGTGCACTCTTCGTGGCGAAGTTTTGTAGAAGACGAACTTCACTAAAACAGTGGCAAAAGGCAAAACATCGTGTCACTCGTTGTGTTAAATTTTTCGGATTTGGCTACCGCTGGCAGGCGACGGCAGCTGCTAAAGCCACTTTTAGAAACGGCTCACATCATTTTAAGAAAACACTATTTCTCATAACGTTTTCTTTCACAAAAACATTTTTAACCCTTGTAAGACGTTTTTCTTTACGTTGAAGACTTTAAAAAGGTGAGTGAATGTCTCTGTTTGGTCATGATCACCATCATGCTAAACAAATTTAATGCCCTTGCGTTTTCGCGTGTAGCACGGTCCGCCCAGATAATGTCGTTCGGTATCTTAAGTCCTTAAACACTTATGTCATTTTTCGTGTACGTGTAGCACATGTATAACAGGCTTCCTTTACACAGAATACGTTCTCATTACATTCTTTTTTTTGGTGAACAGTGTACTAGGAATGAGGATGTGTATCGGTGTTTTCGTGATGTCCTACCGCAGGCCACCATCGCTAAAACCTTCGCCTGTTAAAATGAGATTATTGCCCTTTATGAGCCGAACGCACATTTTACAGTGACAGGTTTTTCAATTTTGAGCCTTGAATTTGAACGGTATATTTTGCAGCATCTCTTCCTTTTTTGCTACTTCGTAGAAAAATAGCGTCTCGTCTCGAACAATCTCCAATTCAGCATCTTGCTTCTGCTTGTACGAATACACGGCTATAAAAATTTTTCTCGGGACAGAGCCCTTGTTGAGACGTTAAGGGTGTCTCATCTGATCACGTTCCTCATAGGGGATTGACTAATTCATGATCCTCGGGCTTAAAAAGCATCGTGTATCGACAAGGAAAGTTTTTCAAATCCTTAAAAATGTTTGTAACGGCCTAGTTTGCTTCATTTAGAAATACAGTGAACTCCCGTTAAGACGAACTCGGTTAAGACGACTTCTCGCTTATGCCGAACAACGTGGGAACGTTTCTTTGGTTTTCTATAGACTCAATGCAAAAAAAAAAAAAACCTGCTTAAGACGAACAGCCTTGCACGTACTCTTCGGTTAAGTCGAACAACTTTCGGGGTGACCCCCACTTCTGGCGATTGAAGGGAGGGAGTGAGAAAAAAAGACACGCGGATAAAGCTACCACCTCTCCCACCCTTCAACACGCGGAGCCAGCGGGCAAAGAAGGAAATAAAAATAGTGTGGGAGAGTTGTGTGGCTGATCTGCTCCGGAGGAGAGAGGCGTAAAACTAGGAGGAAAAAAAGGAAAGGTACGACGGAGACTTCCTGCTCGCGAACGTCCCGACCAATGACATTTCTCAGCGGGAGCATGTGAGTTCGCGTCGGTTCGCGTCGCGAGTCCCACCGCGTCACCACAGAAAAAGCGAAGAGTTCCCTCTCTGTCTCTGCTGCGTTGTACTGGATTAAACTAGGCAAGAGCACTTGAAGACAGTCTCCTATCAAGTTGCGCACTCAAATAAATGATTTCTTTTGTATTTTGCTCCATTGTAAGTCTACTTCATTTACCGCCTTGAAGCAATATATTTGCATGCACTTGAGCGTGTTGCCGATTCTTTTTTGGGAGGGCTTCTGATAAGACGAACCTCTGATAAGACGGACAAATTATCATGGCCCCTTCGAGTTCATCTTAACGGGATGTAACTGTATACACTTCTTCACTGAAATAAAAATAAAATAAAAAACACATTTTAATTTATCTAGTTCTCGCTAGATGGCGCTAGCTTTGTTGCAAGCGAGTTTTATTCTTTTATTTAAGTACAGAAGTGACATATTTCTAAAATAAGGAAACTAGGCCGTTGAGAACATTTCTGCGGATTTGTAAATCTTGGCGTATTGGTGCACGATGGTTTTTATAAGCTCGTGGGTTACGAAGTAGGAAGTCCTAAAGGAACTCTAGCAGGTGAGACCCACTGAACTTCAATAATGAGGAGCAGTTATTTAACTCTGCTGTGACAAAGTCACAAAAAATGAAGCGAGCGGTTTGCTTTACGATTGTAAACAACGGGCAGCAGACTACCACCGATATTGCCAGAAGATATTATTCAGTTTTGCAGCCACCTCTTTTCTTCAGGGCAACTACGCCAGCGCTATCGCACATTTGTGATCTTGCGCTGTGTACACAGATTTAAACGGAGTCATAAGCCCATAACATGCGAATTTCTGGCGCACACAACTCTATGTCCTGCCTCCCAGTTCTGTGGGTTATCTGCATCTGCATGTGCGTTGATGTATAGAGTATGGAAAACGTTGCTGTAGCTTGATTGTCTAAGCACATGCCGAAACAACCAGATGTTTTGTATCTTGCCAAGGTGTAATTACCAGGAAATTGTTAAAACACCAGTCATGCCTAGATTACTAGTGCTTAGTAGGCAGTTCACAAAAATATTAAATCATGCCACCTGCGCTTTCTTTGTTGCTATTATAGTCGCCAGCTCTCTTAGCTAACGGGTTATTAAATTTTCGATGACATTAACATCTCTCAGAAAGTAAAAAAATTCTGCAGAAATTCAGAGAAGTATGCCGCCTGTCTTGAGTGTGAGTTTTTTCCAGCCAAATGTTTTGCTTTTTTCTAAATCCTGTCCGACCAATCATCTCCAATTACGCTGTTATAACGATTACTGGTGAAACTCTCGCGAAATCTTTCTTATTGTTAAAATGCGGGGGGCGTTACACGGTTCTCAATTTTCCGTAGTTATTTCATATTTTCGTATATTTTGAGTTTTTCAAAATTTCGTTCGACCAATTATGTCCGTTTACGCTATTACAACGATTACAGGTGGAACTTTTGCGAAAATCTGCATTATTGTGGAAATGCAGGGCGTTACGCGGTTCGCCATTCTCCGTAATTATATTATTTTTCTTATTTTTAAGTTTCTCAAAATTTCGTGCGACCAGTTACCTCTATTTACGCTATTATAGCGATTACAGGTGGAGCTTCCGCGGTGTCTGCATTTTTGTGGAAATTCAGGGTGTTACGCGGTCCTGGCTGTGAGGGTATTCGGCAAAGAATGCTACGCATTAAAATTCGACACCATTCCCCTCTGTGAAGGTTGCGGAGGAAATTGGAGTGGCGCAGCCTCCGTCTCAATCCGCGCCGTCGTGCCGGGGAAGCGTTCAGCGCGAGCCACGCCCACGTCTTGCATGCATCTCCTCCCGGTATTCGCGTTCCCAGCAAGCATCACGCTTATGCTTGACGTCCACGGTCCGATCGACGTCGGTGGTCCCCCGTCCCCTTCCGCCCTATTCTCGCCCCTTGCTGCATATTTTTTCGTTGTGAGTAGGCTTCATTGTGCAAAACACAATTTTCGTGCGAGAGAGAGAGAGAGAGAGAGAGAGAGAGAGAGAGAGAGAGAGAGAGAGAGAGAGAGAGAGAGAGAGAGAGAGAGAGAGAGAGAGAGAGAGAGAGAAAATCCACTTTATTGCAGTAGCCTGCAGTTCCCTCTTCACTGGACGGAGGTGGTTCCCTCTTCACGGGAATCCACATGCTGATTCTCCAGGGCGGGGTTGGTCAGCATCGTTCGTTAAACGTTAGGGTTGGGGTGGTGGGGCGAGGCACAGGTAAGGGTGGCGAATGTTTCGAACTAAACTTACACTCTCCAATCACGTGCTGGAGATGGCCTACCTTTTTACAGGAACATGCGGTTGAGTAGTCGGAGTTGCGGAAAGAACTTTGCCTGGACTTGCCGGTATATAGTTTGATGTTCCTTCGTGAGCTCTGCGTGTGGTGCTCCGAGAAAATCAGCTTAGAAAGGCCACTCTTGCACAAATGTGCTTATAGTCTGCTTTACTTCTAAACAGAAAATTTTCATTGCAGGGAATTCCGTTTTCTAAGGGCAATATACGCAATCTTATATCAAAATAGGAAATGCCAAAGGAGAAAAGGTGGCCGAAAGGAGGGGGTGTGCCGAAGTGA
Organism: Haemaphysalis longicornis; assembly: GCF_048455015.1. NCBI lineage: Eukaryota > Metazoa > Arthropoda > Arachnida > Ixodida > Ixodidae > Haemaphysalis > Haemaphysalis longicornis. The sequence goes on along the minus strand of NW_027526422.1, from coordinate 69,647,355 downwards.
AGAGGAGGGTGTGGAAGACTTTCTCGGTCTGAATACGCAAAAAACAAAAAAGAAGAAAAAGGCGGGGGAGTTAGCTTTTAACAGCTCCGCTGTAAAACGTCGTGGCGGCGTGTACCTTCAGAAGACCGCGCTTGTTGGGGGAGGTTAGTCGCTTCTGTGCGCTGTTCGTTTCGAGCCATTATCGGGGCACCAAATTTGGTGCTGTTTTATTTTAACAGAAACTAACTCTAGTTTATTGGGGAAAAATAAGAAAGAAGAAGCCCTCCTGTCACGGCCCTAGGGTTCCGTCAAGAGGCGAAAATTATATGGGAGGAAATGAGGGGGGAGTATAGGGTGAAAAAGATAGCCAATTAAAAGCACTGCTCAATGCCTGCTTTTCTGATGAATATCAGGTGCTTCCTGTGAGGAGGCGCTCCGATTCGATGGGCCCCAAGATTGTAGTCGGCCGGTCAAAGCAGGTCATGTGTGCTCAGGCAACGTCCATTGTGGACACTGAGCGCTGAACAGTTCATCCGCGCACTGCACAGGGCGGCCCCAGTACCCCATTTCTGGCAGTTGGGAGTGCTCTACCGGTTGCCCCACCCGAAAAGCTAACACATCGTGTTGAAATTCATGACCCGTAAGGACTGTGCGTATTTTTATGCGCCTCTAGCCGCACTGTTGCCCAATGGCTGAATCCGGGGGCAACGGGTTAAGGACGTCGTTTTAGTGCGCAGCACTTAAGAGCCCGCTCCTGTGATTTCGTGACGTCGTCGTTCCTCGTTGTAATCATAGAGTTTCATACAATAATAACTAGAGGGGAAACTGGCGCTAATGTCAACGCGAACACCGCGGCGGCGCTTACGCTTCAATGGGAGTGATGGTTCTGGAACCGGATGGTGTAGGATCGAAACGGGCCTATGGCTGCCCAAATTGTGTTTTTTGAGAAAAAAACTCCCGTTGTTTCGCCGTTTACAAATTACATGGCGAATAAAAAAGTTAGGGACCAAAGCCTGGTTTTGTACTAAATAAAACGGCGCGTTTTAATAGAAAGCAGACGCGTAGTCCTCTCTATTGTTATTCTCTCTCTATTCCTCTCTATTGTTATTGTATGAAACTCTATGGTTGTAACCAAGCGAACGAAGGGGACACCTAGGACAAACGATAGAGAACGAACAGGAAAGTGGAGGAGGAAAGTATGACGAAAGTGTGATGGGAAGAACGGTAAGCCGAGACGGCGCGAGTCATGCTCCCTGGCGGCGAGAGCTACGAGATAACCGAGATAACGAAGAGGCCACCGAAGATAGAACGAACAGAAAAGCAGAGTATGCAAGTACGGAGAACGCGCCATCAGACAACGCCAGAGTATATCGCGCGCCTTCGTGCGTTCGCTGATGCGGCGACCACTTCGTGAGACGCAGCAGGCATGCGCCGTCACCCAGAAGACTGCACTTCACCCTGCGCTTAAATTTCGTGTTAGGGAGTATCGTAATCGCCCGCAAAATTTTTTAAGTTAATGGAAGGTGCTGCCATGTCCTAAATTGTTGTGCTTAGCTGTAGCTGTTAGAATGTGCCTCCTTGGTGTTTTATTACGCAATGTTACGTACTTCGAGATTGTGCTTTTCTTCCCTTGTACTGGTGCTCAGCTATTTAAACCTGATTGTTTTTATGTCGGTTGGCATGTATCCCCCCCTTCCCCCCCGCCAAAAAAAGATAACGGTGTTTCCTTGTGCCACTATAGCCTTTGTTTTGTTTGTGTTAAGTGTAAGGTGGGGCTTCATCAGGTTGCCGTAGACTAGCTTTCCCCCTTCCCTGTCACAACAGCTGTTGTGCACAACTTGTATGTGTTCTAAGAAAATTCAATTCAATTGAATTCAATTGAACTCTTAATTTTTGTTTTTTAATAGTAAAGGTTGAAAGTAAGCAAGTCAATTAAGGATGGGGATTATGTTGCAACATATGACCCAGCGAACTGCACACGAAAAAAAACAACAAAAAAAAAAACATAAAAAACCCACAGAAATAAAAAAAAATCACAAAAAACAAAAATCACCCTCCTCTACCTAATTCACTTCTGCAAAAGTGAAATAATGCTTTACACATACACCAAAAGCAAATTACAAGCATAGAATCGCGTCCTAATGATATCGTTGATATTTACTCTCAATTTTTGCGAATGTGCCTCACTCACAACGGCTCATCTTGTTTATCTCGAAATTCCAGCTTAAAATGGGCCTAAATCCATGGATGTGGGATCAGGTAAGAAAGACCGCTTGGACGTTCTTGTTTTTAATTTGATCATTTAGGAGAACTAATCGACAGCCGCCACGACGAATATGCTCTCTTGGTGGCACGCCCGCTAAGGCATTATGCTCTGTGAATAAGGTAACTATTCCGAGGTCACGATGCAAGATTACACCTTGCACCGTGCTCAAGGCTAGGCTGTAGTGGCTGCTTTATGATAGCTGGTGCAGCAGTAATGCTCTGTGGAGCGCTGGTATTGCCTGCGTCCGCCTCAAGGATTTCAAGTGCCGGTGCCGCGATAGCACAGGAAAAATTCTGAGAGGCACCTAAGATTGTTTATGCGCTGCGGTGCGAACACCTTACATTTCACTTCAAGCAATGCGATGATGAAAGTATTGCCACTTTATGTAGATCATTACGTGGCGCTGAGAGTGTACACCTTTGCAAAGTACACAGCAATGATGAAAGCAACGATTCTCTCTCATCATCATCGTCCTGAACCTTTCCCTTGGAGTCATTTTCTTCCTCTGTCATGGTAAATTAATAAGATGTATGGCCAAACGCCCTCGTTCATCCTACATACACGCTATTAGCGTAACCGTGCTTTAGCGTATGGAGAATATTTATATACCTCAGTACATGTCTCTACCACATACATTCCTAAATGGAATTCCAGATTGCAGTAAATAGTGACAGCTTTTGTCAGCCGCACTTTAGGAAAGTACTTTCTCGCTGGAATACTTGTTCGACATCTCCAGGAAGCAGATAACCCGGGGAAAACTTGTTCCCTATGCCCATGTATCGTCAGCCATGCTTGAATGTTTTGGATGACACTGTTTTATCACGTCTTAGAAGAATGTGCATCCAGCTGGGTGCGAAAATATTTTTCTTTAGATTGCATACGTCAGCCCTTACTGTTAAAACGTAGATACATTTTAAGGGATTTTTTGTACCATGGTCTGCGAGCTTTCGACTGCGTAATCAACCTGAAACTGTGGATCATTGTTTTGTGATGTGTGGAGACGCAGTGGTCTTCTGGGACATCCTACAACGGACACCGAAGAAGGACATAGACATCCCTCCGTTTCTTATCTGATTTTTTCCAGGGGACAGAGACAGCGCAGCTCCATATGATCTCTTCCTACTTATGGGGCTGTCCAGTCTGTTGAAGGCGAGCGAGCGAGCGAGCGAGCGAGAGAACATTTTATTAGTTGCAGTAGGTGCAGGGGGTCGGGGTCACCACAAGCTCCTGGCGACTAGCGTAGCCGTGTCCAGTAGGGAGAATTGTGTTCCCAGGTCAGAGCTATTTAGCGCCCCCTCCCACTGCTCGTCAGAGGAAATTAGAGGGCAGCCCCACATAGAGGGCAGCCCCAGAGGAAACAAGGGCAGCCCCACATGGATTTCGATTACAGGGGAGCGTGGGCCACAGGCCCATGGCCTATGGCCCACGCTTCCAAATGGAAGAGGGGTAAAGGAGGGGGTGGATGTGGTGGACACACCACTCGGCAAGGGAGAGTGTGAGTGTGGAGGAGTATCCATTTCCTTTCTTCCGTTAAATCACTTCTCTCTCTCTCTCCATGCGCGTTCCTGCTCGTGGGTGAGTTGAGAATGGGCAGGGGGATATTTGCGGCGGGAGAGGCGGCAATGACTAACAATTTCGTGGTAAGTTATCAATCTGTCCCTGGCAGATCTGGCTCCATGGTATGGAACGAGGCTAGGGACCGCTCGGATTGCAAGTCCGAGCGACAAGCGCCGCATGATCGATAGACGTGCAGACCCTCCTAGTTCGACTAAATCACTCTTTTGGGAGCCATGTGCGTGGGTACGAAGCGTGTATGCTGCCCAAAGTAAGCCCCACAATGGCTGTGCCTTCTTGATGCACGTGTGTGCCTTCTGAACTTTTAGTTAGAACTTGTGACTTCTCCCCCTTCTTAAACTGTGAATATTTTAGACTGCTTATAGAGTGCGCCTTTTAAGCGCACAAAATTCGTATGATTACCACGTAATAAAGAAAAAAATGATCGTTTGTTGTGTGCTGCGTGTTAGCTTCGCCTTCTGAAGGCCCCTGGTTCGAATCCAGGAAACTTTCGTTTCATTAATTGTGCCGTATTTCATTAATTTCAGAACCGTATTTTGGTCACGTGGACGACGGACACCAGTTTTCCGTCAGGCTTTCGTCTTAATGCAACCGACGCGAAGGAGAGCCAGTGCTGTCACCACGCACGAGGCATGCCGTCCCCGTCGGGCTATATATATGAATAGATGTGGTGGCGGTTCGAGTATATATGGTTCAGAAAGAAGTCGAGTCGTTTAGAAAGAAGTGGCATAAATGACAAAATTTATGCGAAAACTTGTATTTCGGTAAAAAAAAAAAAAAAAAAAACACAGAATCCCGGCGATTACGAAAGAGCGAACGCAATTCCAATGGTAAGAGACATTATGATTTTAACATGCTTGTGTTAGAGGAGGAACGTGTTAGTGTCACATCACTGTAACCATCAGTATGACGGAAGTTCTTGTCGACGGCATGTATCTCGATTCACATGCATGTTCCGGGACTGAGCACAAGGACGCAGGTTCGTTTCCCGGCTGCGGCGGCCGCTTTTCTGATGGAGGCGAAAAGCGAAAACGCCTGTGTGTTCGAGATTCCGGCACACGTTGAGGATCCCCAGGTGGTCAAAATTATTCCTGAGCCCTTCACCACGGCGTGCCTCATCGCCGGTGTAGCGTCGGCGCGTTAAACCTCATAATCGGGACTCCAAAAATAAACAAGGCTCAAAGAATGACCTCCCGGCACCCCCCGCCCTAACACGTGCACTAGAATGAAGTTGTAGAGGTAAAATTTTATTTGTTTTTGATCACACTTGCACGCTGATCTTCAATGCCCTTTACCATCTTAAAAAGCTGGTTGAAATATTAGTCAAATTTCTAGAAACACGTGACAAGGAAGGTTGCTGCCACTCCACTCATCTTTAGTCGCCTACCAGGATAACAATTAGCGGTGTTCTCACCACCCACGTAATGCCAAAAAGTAGGTGACGTGACACACGGGGATAAAGATACTTGCCGTACTGTTCCTTTAAAGCTTTAAAGACTACAAGTTGCTGTGGTTCTTTAACACCTATACGAATAATTGAATTCGCGATAATTTCGAACAAATAAGTACCCCAGGACACCGCTAGGCCGGTATTATAACCCTTGTGGCCACCTAATTGGTACTGATAGTTTGAAAGTTATTTTTTTTTCTTGAAGCAGCATAGTGAGGAAAAAAATGGCGGAAGGATGGGGGAAGTACTTGGTAATCTTAACACGCCGTTTCGTTTAGTTGCATAGCCATGACGGCGCTTACAAATTGTGCCTAATAAGTATTTACAAACAACATTTTATTAAAAGGGACAGTCCCGCGAGTAAAAGTGTTGACACTGGTCGGGTTCTTTATCGCTAAGTTGAGTGCTTGTTATTAGCGCTATGATGTTTTAGCCGTGTCATACACCATCTATTAGCTTTCATGTAGCGAGAGCAGAACATGTGCGGGAGGCAGGCGTCCAGAAGTTTATTTCAGAAGGCGATTGCAGGGCTGAATTAGGTTGAACACATGCGAAGGTGCGCCCACCTTGTACTGACCGTCCTACCAGAACCAACTTTCCGTTCTGGTGCAACTCTAATACATGGATATCGTACTATACGGCACGATACGGTACCGTATAGCTCCCTTTAAATTATTTAAAGCGCTAAGAGAGAGATCGAGATAGTGAATGAGTGAAGGAGTGAGTGAGTGAGTGAGTGAGTGAGTGAGTGAGTGAGTGAGAGATTATAGATAGATAGATAGATAGATAGATAGATAGATAGATAGATAGATAGAGAGAGAGAGAGAGAGAGAGAGAGAGAGAGAGAGAGAGAGAGAGAGAGAGAGAGAGAGAGAGAGAGAGAGAGAGAGAGAGAGAGAGAGAGAGAGAGCACAGCACAGCACATAGCTTTACCGCGTGTACCGTGTTTCGTGCATACCGTGTGTTCCGGGACCCGACTGGGTATGCGCGCACTCGTTCCGGTAGGGTGGCTTAGTTCTGCTTACGGACGGCTGGCCTTTGCCATGCCCGCGCAGTCGTTCCGCTGGGGGGTAGCCCGCTTCGCTGTTCCCTCGCGCGCATGCGCAGTTGGGTCCCAGTACACACGGTACGCACGAAACACACGGTAAGCTAAAACTCTCTATTGAGTCATTAAGAGGGTCTGGTCTTCCTTCGTTTGGAGCCGTCAGTTCGAATCTCTATTGTAGACACATGTGGAGCTCGCAGGACGATAGTCTGCTACCGGCAGATCGTGCTGCACAGCGCAATTTTCCATGTAGATGTGGGGTTATGGTCCGGTGGATGTCAGAAGCTTGTGGGCACTCCCATGTAGACTGACATGCAGAGGGGCGAGCCCCAGAGTGCAGGCAGTGAGGGAGGTGCAGGTTGGGCTGAGTAGGAGCGCAACATGTGCAGGTAGTCAAATAAATTAGCCTGGGGCTGACGCCATACAATGGCGTCCGCCCGGTCGAGGAATGGTGGAGCGGTGGGTAGGTGCAGCGGACCTGCCTGTAGTTAGCTGGGATGTCGGAATTGGTGGGGCCTCTGTTTGGAAGGGTCTTTCCTCGGTCAGCGGACGATTACGGGTAGTGCGTCAGGCGCTTTTTGTTGATTGAATTGCGCTGTGCCGTGTCAGTGAATGAACCACTGTTCCTGATGCAGTTACGGCGAGGGAGTATTCGAGGGATACCCCTGCTTGTGAAGCTGAAGAATCTTATGGTGAGTAATGCCCCCATGGTTGGTGCGGGGTCTTTGTGCTTCACCAGCCGAATCGAAGCAGGCTCTGTGAATGTCCCACGTAGCTGTGTTAGACGCGAACAGTAACTCTGCAGAGTTACTGTTCAACTTATCGTTTAGTGGTAGAGACACTTGAATCGCACACTTGCTGACTCATTTTCAGTGCACCAGCAAGGGCGAAAGTGTGGAAGTGGCCTTTGCCAGCAAAAAAACAAGTTGGTTAGATAAAGAAAAGGCAACGAAAGCTTTCCTCACCGGACGTGTACTGGTGTTATTCATGTCCTTGTGTCGACTCCTTCGGCACTGCCTTTTGTTTACCTCTTGTGGTGCACGAAGCTCACCTAGAAAGTAAAAGTAAAGCAGAAGCAGTTATGGTGCTGCAATACTAGCATTATTTCTCATTCTTCAAAACTTTCTGTACTTAAGAATTATAATGATGGATACTTTTAGTTGATGTCATCATTGCAGGCTTACCGCAAAACCCTGGGGCCTGAAGTTGATCGAAATTAGTCACACCAAACGCTGCCACTCTGAACTTAATGTCTTACTACACTTGCAATACCAGAAGAGTGGCTTCCCGTGAATCAAGATAATGCTTCTTTGTAGATTCCGAGGAGAAGATCTAAGAACTCATTGCCAGTTGAAGTAATGCTCTTTAGGGCGGATTTCCTTCGGACCGGGAATACTCCGGAACCCAGAAAAGGCCCCGTCTTTAAAGAATGCAATCGAAATTTACAGACACGACAGTTGGGAGAGGCTTAACATGCCGTTTACAAGCACGCCACTTACGCACATCGCCGTTGCCGTCTCTGCACGTTCGTTGCCAACGGCAGCGTGGACACTCCATGTTATCATGATGCTGTTTACAAAACGTATAGAAAGCGTGCGCTATAGGTTTAATTCTGTTCGACAAAAATGTTCAACATTATGTAGACGTCGGAAAACCTCGGGAGGAGTGGTTTACTTCTACGCAAAAAAGGAAAATGCGATATTGCGGTTTAAGGTGCGGTATTCTCTTGAATATGTTACTAGATAGCTATAGATAAACACAGTTGATCATGATCTACTTTCGGATTTATAGACGCGAAGTCGATCATGCACTTACTTGGAGGTGACGTTACACCGCTATCGAAATTATTATAACTGACATTCTGTAAAGTGATCACTGCTCCATATCTCTTGTTAGTGCAGGTGATGATTCGTAGATTATTTGGTTGCTGGGTTGCATGCTTATGCCTGTAGACCCTTTAAAACGACCCTGATTAGTGCATGACTTCTTGTTTTAATTGAAAGGTAACCTTTTTTTAATTTTTTCGAATGCCGAAAGCGCACTTTTCGGCACATGCAACGAAACGCTAGAGCAAGTACAAGAGTATAGTTACATCGGACAGGGGGTCAGTGCTGACCCCCACCACGAGAGAGAAATTAGGCGCAGAGAAAACATGGGTTGCGGAGCACTCGGCAAGCACTCCCAAATAATGAAAAGTAAGTTACTTCTATCCCTCAGAAGAAGAATTTACAACCAATGCGTACTGCCGTTGATGACGTATGGAGCGGAAACATGGCGTTTTACTGTAAAACTGGCAATTAAACTTAGGTATAGGCTCAACAAGCCATGGAAAGAATAATGGTATGAGTTACACTTATGGGCAGGAAGCGAGCTTCCTGGATTGGGGAACAAACTCGAGTAGATGATATCATAGTTGAAATAAATAAAGAAATGGACTTGGGCTGGCCTTGTAGCGAGAAGAAACGACAACCGGTGGACACTTAGACCAACAGAGTGGATACCAAGAGATGGGTTTAGAAGAAGGGGAAAGCCAATAACACGATGGAGAGATGAAATAAAGAAATTCTGGGAAAAGAATGGACTCGAGCAGCGAAGGGCAGGAGTAACTGAAGGTCTAGGCTGTTGTTTTTGTTGTTGTTGATGATTTGACTTTACAGTAAACAGTGCCTTGTTTGTTTGCAAATAAATGGCTAACCTTTCCATCTGTTGTTTCTCTTCGATGTTTTCCCGCATGGAAATGGGCGCTCCGCAAAGTGTGCCTGCCGCATTGCCGGCCGCCTAGGAAATCGCGCAGTAACTACCCAGCTGAGCAGCCGACAATCGGTTTGGTGCCGTAGTCGACTGCACTAATAATGTGACTGCTGCTTGGTGTTTCGTGCAAAAGGCTTCTCCCATAGTCGTCTGACTGTTCCTATCCTGGCTGTCTGATTATATTATTTGCCACCAAGTTTCTTGATTTCAGCCCTCCACCCAGTCATCAGTTTGCTCCCACTTTTATTCCCTTCTTTTAGTAGCCCTCTTGTTACCCTGGTGTTACACTACTCCTCAGAGTTTTCATTTCATACTCAGCCCAAGTCCACTTCTTCTTTTCACTCTGAGCCAGAATATATTCCTACCCAGTGTTCTCTCGATACCGGACGCTTATTTTCTATCACTGGCTGGCTGGGCTGATCTAAGCTTTCTTTCGAGATGTTTAGAAACTCGTGAAGTTTCTAAGCCTCTATACTCTAGAAGCCCAAACACACAGATGACTACAGGCGAGCACGTTCCCCAGCAAGACACAACTATCCACAATGTATTTATGTACAGCAATGCAGTAAAGATGCAATAAATGTGGAAGGTCCTCTACCTACGGCACACGAACTTGCAACCGCTTATGGCCCCCAGAGACAGCCCCATCAATGAGTTTGCGCTAGGGGAGGCAGCTCTGGCCAGCTTCGACCCCGCGATCCAGAGGGACCTGACAATTAATAGGGCCCGCACAGGGGCAAAGGACACTGGAGCCCTGACCGATGGGCCGCATCCATTCTTTCATCTGAATTCCTTTTGACTGCTCAATATATGTTTCTCTCCCACTCCTCATATTAATGGGAGTACGCATTGGTTGTATACGTTTCTTTTTAGTGACAGAGGTAGGCACTGGTCATTACTTGGCCGAGTGCAACCGAGGTATTAACCAATTTGACGCCGTGTTTTTGGAAGCCTCGTGGTTTGTATCGGCTCTGAAAGCTTGTCCGAGATAGTTATATTCGCCCACCTCTCCTAGCATTGGAATACATACATTGGAGGTGGCGCATTCGGTATTCCTATTCAACGTTTACTAATTACTTAAAATTTATCTTTAGCCTTATACGGCTAAGCGATGTGAGCACAGTTGCAGTGAGTGGGTGAGTGCAGTGAGAACACTGCAGGTCTTCGTTTGATTCACTGAAGAAGGTTATGTAACACACAGATATGAAGTGGCACAAACATTCGTCATTGACTCGTATCCCAGACTTCGCGCAATATAACTGCCTAAATACGCCCTCTAGACATTCTATAAGAAACTTTGGTGAGATGGTGTCGCCCCGTCTGACGCCCTCCTTGTTACAAAACTTCTTCCTGCTCTTATGAAGGCATGTAGTGCCCGTACATGCGTTGTAGATGTACTCCAGGAGCCCTGTCTGCTTCAACTCTGTACCCCTATCTAGATAGGGGTACAGAGTTGAAGCAAATCGCTCTCAATGCATGTCATCACTGTTATGGCGTCTACCGAATCAAATAGTTTTTCGAATCCCGCGGCTTCCCGCGGGATGCCGCGGAATGCCGCGGGATGCCGCGGGATGCCGCGGATAATTTTTTACGCTTTCGCAGTACAGCACCACTATTCCTCACTTCAGGAGATAAGTGGTTATTCTATTTTCACCTGCGAATTTCGCTCTCTTCATTCCCTTGAGCACTTCCCACCTCGCTTTAAGTAACTGTTGGATGCTCGCAAATAAGTTGGTCCGTTCAGCAGTGTTCCCTAGCCTAACGATGCATTCGTATAAATAAGCGTAGAACATACCCGCTACTTCTATTACCTTATTAATGCTATTCATTCTGTTCCAGTTTCGTCTCTCAGTGCATGCATTCTGTCTGTGCCAATTGCAGGCTCACGCTTTCTTTTCCCTGCGCGGCTACCTAGGGTTAATGCTCTTAAATCCTTGCCACGTTTATCACAAATGCCGCTGTTCTTGCTGCTGTTAATTTTGAAAATTCTGACTGATCCGCCTGCTTCTACAGTTTTGGCACGCTCCAATTTCAGCATTTCTCAAGAAGTTCCTCCTTTTTGTGACACCGTTTACCCGTTTCTGTACAAGGTTCTCACCATCCTACGGCTACTGACGATTATGTGGTGATATTAGTTGCATTGTCATTCAGTGTGTCTACGCTATCTTTTTCTCAGTTTTAGATCTAACCTAATTCTGCTTTTCACCATCGTGTGATTACCGCTCTTGGGCTTGTATAGCACCTAAACATCCTAAAAAACACGGGGAATGATACTCAGAATAAAGCAGATGTGATTTCGCGCAGAGAGAGAGAGAGAGAGAAAGACTTTATTGAATTGTCCTGCGGGGGGAGGTGGGCGGGAGCCACTCAGGGCCTGCCCCCTCCTTGACGTTTCCTAAGTCGTCCCCGAGACAACGCCTTGCGGGCGTCTACGAGGTCGACGCGCGGAGGGTCGTCGGGTGTGATCCCTCAGACCTCCCGTCGGCGCCTCCCTACGCTTCTGCCCTGCAAGAGCAGCCTCGAGCCGCTGGACTGCCCGGAGTTGATTATAGTGGTCAGACGAGTCCATAGCACTTGTGATATCGTCCGGCCAACGCGTTGAAGCGGTTGCCTCCACTGGATTTAGTTCACAGTCCCACAGTAGGTGGGCCAAGGTCGCGTTCGTTTTCGCGCACACACTGCACAGCACACTTTCGTACACTTCTGGACACACATATTGCGCCAGCACCGGAGTTATCACAGAGTTTGTCTGTAATTGTCTATACAGCACTGCTTCAGCCCTGGTGAGCTTGGGGTGTGGGGGCGGCCGAAGCTGTCTGCCGAGGCGGTACCACTGTAGTATTTCGGCGTAAGTCACGAGGGGTTCCTGGTCTGAGTCCTGCTGCCTTTCCGCCTGAGAGATGCGGGGGGGCGCCGCGCGGTTGGTAAGTGCGCGCGCGGCGGCGTCCGCTGTCTCGTTGCGGTTAGGGTGGCCGCTGCCGTCGGTGCTACCGTTCATGTGCGCCGGAAACCAACGGATGTGGGTAGCCGGCACCGATTCACTGTTCACTGCACAACACTGCACTACGCGCACTGCACTTGTACACACTTTGTCCTTGGCGAAGTTCGCGATGGCCGAGCGCGAGTCGCTCAGTATTGTTGTACATTGCGGGTTCGTTAGCGCGAGTGCGATCGCCACTTCTTCCGCCTGCTGAGCAGACGGTACGCGAACACTACACGCACTGTACACTTCTCCGGTGGTGGCTCTCACCGCCACTGTTGCGTAGGTGTCTGGTCTGTCGGGGTATTTGGCTACATCCACGTAGATGGCGCCCGTGTCGTTTGCGTGCGTCTCGGTGAGGGCTCGGGCCCTGGCCGCTCGGCGTCCTGGGTTGTAGTCGGGATGGACGTTGCGGGGCAATGGGAGTATCTTGAGGCGTTGTAGCGTTTCCAGAGGGAGACCCCTTGCCTTGTGTGTTTCCGTCTTCTTTGGTCCGAGGCCCAGCCGCTCGAGTATTCTTCTGCCTGTACGTATGGTCGAAAGGCGTTCAAGCTGGGCCATTCTTTGGGCCTCGCTAATCTCCTCCAGGGTGTTGTGGAGGCCCAGCTCCAGTAGCCGGTCGGTGCTGGTGCTGTTCAGTAGTCCCAGAGCGGCCTTGTATGTCTTTCGTATTGCTGCGTTGATTCTGTCGCTCTCGTGCTTCTTCCACTGGTGGAAGGCCCCTACGTAGGATTTCGCGCATGTACTTTTCGTTGTCCATCCCTTGTTCCGTCGTTCGTAGAAGGATTTATTTGTGGTCGTAAGCTCATTTCTTCCCGCAGTTCAAACGAGTGCATCACCTCGGCTATTTCGACAACCTATTCCGAAACTTTCCACTGCATGTTCGTCTAAGCGCTACTCTCCTCAAGAAAATTTATTAATAGCCGATACAAAGACCCGCTGTGCTCAATACTACACGGGTCGCCTAAACCGTACACACTACATGTATCACTTCACTCACTACACCACTCACTACACACACAGTTCACTCCACAGTGCTCCACAGTTCACTAGTACTCACACTATTAGAAGCACAATTACTCTGAAAGACCACTTTAGATCACATCCTCGAAAGTTCACGACAACATGTCAAGATCAATACAACAGTCAATAGGGTAGAATAGACACTTCTATTTGTTTGTTTACCACGCGGATAAACCGTGTGGACCACCGCTGAAGGAACTGCTCTTCCCCCAGCGCGGCGAGCTCAGCCTCCAGGTGATCGAATAGACGCGAGCGCATTTTCCGAAGCATTGGAAACATGTACTTCTGCGGCCGCGCTCTGAGAGCCGCAAATCCACGCCTTTTCCAGATGATCTGGGCACCAACACACAGTAAAAACAGAACAAATGCGTCGCGCGACTTTGTGCGTGCGTCGAGTTTGTGTCCAAACATACGAGCTAACAATTTCCAGTAGGTCTTTGCAACCTGGCAATCGAACATCGCATGCTGCAGCGTTTCACGCAGCCCGCATTGTGGGCACCTGTTGGAGGGTGCCACACCCCATGCTGCGATGCGGTCTGCCGTGGGCAGGACCCCCCAGCCGCGTTGCCAGCTGAAATCTCTGACGTCGGCCGGTAAAAATGGGGCCGTCAGCTGCTTCCACCTTACCGCCCTGCTCTTTCGGAGCTGGTCCTGAGTGAGCTGCGTCACTGCGAGGGTTTCGCAAATTTTACTCGGCGGTGTGTTGAGGACGTCAATGTCAGGGAGTTGCGTTCTCAAATTTCTGAACGACTTTATGACGTGCTTGTAAAACGGAGGTGGCTGCTCGGCTGACGGTCCTACCCGCACACCATCGAAAAACAATGATCGGTCAGTGCCAAAGAAGAACTCACAGAGCTTTCGCCCCGGGTATTCCTCATCACTCGCTAGGTTGAGCAAGTTCCTTATTGCGAGGAGACTACTCATAGTTTCTAAACAGGAGATACTGAAACTGCCCATGCTGCTTGGAAGTCGCAAGCAAGTGCGGGCCACTTTTTCAGTTTTCCCACCCCAGAAAAAGGAGCCGAGCATAGTTCCCAGTTTCCTGAGTACATGCCGTGGTGGCCGCGCCACCCTCGCTACATAGTAGTAGGCTGCCGACACACAGGCTTTTATCACATAGCTGCGCTCCTGCAAACAAAGGTCGAAAGATGCAGCTACCGCTAGCCGCGCCTCCGCCTTTCCTTTCAACTGCCTCCATGTCTCATTCGCCACTTCGCCCGACGCGCGAAAGACAACCCCCAACACTTTCACTCGTGCAACCCATTCAATGCCGCCAGGCAGGTCCGACGCGAACGCGCCAAAGCGGAGCGCCTTGCTTTTCCCCCTGTTCAGCTGAGCACCAGACAACTCGCTGTACTTCATGAAAAGCCGTAAAAACGCTGCGTAACTGTATTCGTCTCTTAAGAACAGGTAAACGTCGTCCGCGTACGCCGAGACCTTGACCTGGCCCTGGCCAGGCAACGGGAAGCCGCGTATCGAAGGGGAGTCAATTATTCGACGCAAAAGCGGATCAAGGCATAGGGCGAAGACGAGGGGCGATAGCGGGCAACCCTGTCTTATTCCACGAGTGACGGGGAAGGGTTCAGTGAGCTGCCCGTTCACAAAAAGCTGTGATGTCACGTCCGTGTACAGTGCCCCCAACCTTGCCAGGCAGTCCCGAGGAAACCCGAAGTTTTCCAGAACGGCGAGCAAGTACTGGTGCTCGACCCGATCGAAGGCTTTCGCCTGATCGACCGAGACAAAACAGCCGGAGATGCCCGTCCGCGTGGCGAAGGTGAAGAGGTCTCTAGTTAGTGTCAGCGCCGAGAATATAGTGCGGCCGGGGACGCTACACGTCTGCGCTAAGCTAACTATTTCCGGGAGCGCCATGCCGATGCGTTTAACCAGCACAGACGCTACCAGCTTGTAGTCCGCATTCAGCAGAGTTATCGGCCGGTAGGCATGCGGTTCTGAAGGATCGCCGCCGGGCTTAGCTATTAGGACTACCCTCCCCGCGCGAAACCAGTCGGGTATTCTTCCTTCGGCCAAGAATGCGATCACCATTCTTAGCATCTGCTCTTTGATGACCGGGAAAAAACACTTTGTAAAACCCCGCCGGGATTCCGTCAGGACCAGGAGCGGAGGAGTCGCGCATATCTTTCAGTACTTTCCATAGCTCCTCCGCCGTGACAGGGGCACAGAGACGCTCGTGCCAGTGGCTAGGGACGCTGGGCAGTGCCCCGCAAAAGTTCCGTACGTGATTTTTGAAGCTGTTCTCATCAAGGCAAGCCTTCTCTGAACTGAAAAATTCTTGGAAGTACTGGGCAAACGTCCTGCAGATATCCTCATTATTCGTACTTCGTTCACCATTCGCTGACTGTACGTATGGAACTTGAACACGCGATGCCTGATCTATTGAGCCTGCTTTAACGTGCCTTAAGACAGACGGATCTGAAACTGGGCGCCCCGAAACGAACGCTTTGCTTGCCGCGCGTGACGACTGGCGCAAAAGGCGCTCGTATCGCGCCTTTAGCAGATCCATGTAGTCTCGCATAGCAAACGTTACAGTACCCGCGCTCTTAACTATTCGTAACCTTCTGAGGGTTTCGTTGAGTTCACGCGTGATTCGAACCTTGCGCTCACGCCCTGCTTGGGTAAGAAGTGTACGCCATCCAGTTTTCAAGCAGTCCCAGTCGGCTTCCCCTTGATGCGTGTTCCTTTCCTCCACTAGAGAAACCCTAATTCCTGCCACGCTAACGGCATCAGTAAGCAAGCATTGATCCATTCGCCACAAATTGGGGTTAGAATTACCTGTATGGGATTTTAGCTTCACCGAAACTGGCACGTGATCTGAAATTCTGGGCGCCTCCTCTGGGAAGGACAAGACTTCGCAACTCTCTACCAAGCCGCTTAACTCGGGCGGAAAAAGAAATTTGTCTAAACGACTGGCCGATCGACCCCCAGACCATGTTGCCACGAACACGTCTCCGTGTAGATGAACCCACGCATCACAGAGGCGAAACTGATTCATCAGGTCGCGCAACGCGCTCGCACCTCTATACGGCCTTCCTCGGCCTGGCCCTCTAACGTCTCGCTCGGGGTCAACAACACAGTTAAAATCACCCACTAGAAAAGTTGGGTAGGCATCCAACAAAAACATGTCTAGCGAACGAAAGAAACTGGCGGAAAGATGGCGCGGTGCAGGCGCATACAAATTAACTGCCCTCACCCGGCGCGAGAACAGATAAAAATCAATGGCAATTACCCGGCCGTCAAACCCAAAGGTTACATGTGCTTTGTCGCGAAGGTAAGCACTCAAAAAGACAACACCAACGCCTGAGGCCATAGAGTCGTTTAGCGAAAAAAAGGCGTGAACTGAAAAACGCTGTTTAAATAATTTAACATCATGCGGGGTGCGAAAATTGCACTCTTGCAAAAAAAGAATATCAACTTTCATTGCTCGCGCAAAATGCATTATCTCTCTCTGCTTGTCAAGACTGCGGAAGCCTTGAGCATTTAAAGAAAGTAAATGCACTTGCATTAAAGGATATAGTAAGATTAGGGCCTTTTTTCCGTTGTCAATCCCTTACTCCTCCACAGCAATCAGCGACGCGGATCACGAGCTCAGCTGGCCACGTTACACCTATAAAGGAAGGCGAAGCATACGGCCTCGTGAGGCGCAGCCTCCCTGCGTCTCGCGTGCCCAACGCTAAACAAGCTCCTCGCGTTGGGCGAGCCCACGACATGCACGTGATGCCGGAACGGAGCAACCAAGGGAGCTGGCAGAGGCCGTGTGCAAAGAAGAACGCTGTCACATGATGTGCGTACTGAGGAGGAAAGGCGACCAAAATGGCCGTCGAACCCAAAACAAAATCGAACATCAAAATGGCAATGAAAGGAACATCAATGGGATTTCGTGCTGGCAGTCGTTTCAACCACTGCTCCCCATTTCGCCAGCATAAAGCCCCGTGGGCAAGCAAGAATAACACGGCCATCTGACAATGAAGGTTGGGTAGACTGGCAACGAAATCCATTGATGCTACCTTCCTTTACAAATCAGGACTAGCGTTGGAGGCGGGCAGACACAGTTTCTTACTGGGGTCTGCCGTGTCATGTGAGGGCGTTGACGTCGATAACAGTCGCTTGCTATCCACTCGTCAGGCACCTAGCAAGTCCCACACCTGATTAATTGGGTTGACCAGACGCGGGTCCTTGCCTTGCGTTGAACAGTCCGGTTCGCTCATGGGTGCTGGGTCTGTCGGGAGGGAGGCATCTTCGGAGAGTCTAGGGGGGGGCGCCATGATGGTCAGCTGCTGTCACATCGCGATGGTAGGGTTTTGCCGCCTCACGACGAATGGGCTTCACGTCGTCCTCGTTGGATGGGGCACGGAGACCACGGCTGCGAGGTCCTCGGGGAAGCTTGGTCGTACGAGCAGAATCCACTGACTTCAGTGGTGCGGGGGCTGTACCACTTTCCTCTGTTTCGATATCAGAAGAGCTTGGCAGCGAAAGGGAAGCATCAGAGGGTGAGCTGCTCTCCGTCGCTGCACTAGGCTGGCTAGTCTGCTCCTCAGATGATGACGTGTCCTTGTCCGGATACGGCAAGGAGGGAGATTCCTCCATCGGCGTCTCATCAACTGTAGCCGTGTCCTGCGACGTGTCATCGTTGGAAGATTGCGCAGGGATACAGGGGATATCGGCAGGTAGGGCCTGTAGGGGGGTCAAAGTCACCTGAGGGGTCTCGCTGGTATTCCGGGGCAGTTCGGGAAAGTCGCTTGCCGCCTGCGCGTAAGAACGTGGACGAAGGCAGTCGGCCGTGGCGTGATCTCCCCGACAACGGCGACATCGGGCCGAGCACGAGTTGAACTCGTGGCCGAATGTCTCACACCGACTGCACCACGGCGTTTTACAGTCCGTGCCGTTGTGACCTTCAAGATCACAACGAGAGCAAACTCTCTTCACGCCCCTGTACTCACACTGCACCTTGTACCCTCGCACCGACAGGAAGTTCGGGATGGGCGACTTCATCTCGATGCGGACGAGGCGCATGCCGTTCTCAATGCGCGGCCGACTATTGAAGTTCGGGTACTGAATGCTGAGCATCCGACCATAAGGCGCTAGGGCTGCCCCCAAGTCTTGGTCGTTCATGTACCACTGAAAACGGTACACGGTTACGTACACAATCTGGGGTCCGATGCATGTAACTGGGCACGATATGCCATTCACGACGATGGCAGAACGCTCATTCAGGGACTTCGCTGCAGCAGCGGACGTGACCGCGGCACAAAACTTCATGCCTCCTTGGTGTTGGAGACCCTTCAGGCCGTGGGGACCCACGACGTCTTCTATGGCATCGATGATGTCGTCAACAGAGGCGTCTTTCGGCGCATCAAACTTGAAGCACTGTGACTTCGGCACTGGAGGCCGGTAGTGCACTGCTGCGGGCTGATGAGAGGCCATCTTGGCCACAAGTCAAGGATGAGGCAACTCCAGAAGGCAGCAGACGTCCAACAACGGGGGAGGCCGGGTAGGGGGAGGGGCTACCCAACGCAAACGTAGGGCCGCCCCGCGAAAAACACTGTCGTGACCAGCGAAACTCCGACACCAGGTGGGCCCGATCTTCGCCGAGAAGACGACGACACTGCATGCGACACTGCCTCTGCGCAAAGTCTCGGTGATCGACAAGTCCCCGGCACCAGTAAAAAAGTCCATCCCTATCATTTTTATTGCTGATTCGGCACCGCCATAGAAGCTGTCAATACTGTCCTCCCTGCAGCGACACTGGTGCATAGGCTTGTGCTACATTTAACTTCGTAACACAAAACACGCCCCAAAAACACAGGGACAGGCAACCCAAGATTTTTCAAGTTTAATCAACGTATTTATATAAATTACATTCCCTTAATGAAACTGCATATTAATTGAGTTCTAGCGAGATCAAAGGCATGTGCAGTAGGGAGAAAAGGACTGGATGCCACGTCTCCCAGCATTTGATCTTTCTGCGGAGAAAGCGCGCTTCGGCTTGGGAAAGAAAACGAAGAGGTGTTCAGTTTAAATGTACAGGTAACCAGTGTCACAGCTAAGGAGGCCGGCACTCACATGATGGAAATGCGCTGCCATTCGGAAGCTGGTCGCATGGAATGCAGACTTTCTTTCCTGACTGTACGTTTGATAATAACGCTGCGGATAACTAATGGAACTAGTTGACTATAAATTAAGTGTCAAATGAAATGGTTGACGGGAATATTATAGTGAACGTTTAACGTCCTGTAAGATTTATAAGATGTGACATGGTGTAGTTACAGGGTTGTATGCCAAGCTTTTTAGACGCGCAGCTCATATGGAGTCCAACTGTTCTGTAACTGCTATAGTATTTTTGTATTTTGTTTCTTTTCATTTATTGCACGCGCCTTGTACCTTAGGATTTGTTTGCAAACCTACAAACCATAACCCTATAAGCATCTTAACACCACTGAGACAACAAACTACACGTAATAAAACCACAACTGGGACGCTACATAACTGACTCACACAACAGATACACTGCAGTCGCCCTGGCTAGGCTGCGGATAGGCCACACACATGTGACGCACTCCCACCTGCTCACTGGAACTTCGGGACCCATGCGTAGCAGGTGTGGAAAGGGCCTATCCGTAGACCACATACTAATCACATGCAAGGCACTTGACACAACACGACACGAACATTTCCCTGAATTATACAGACGATACATTCCTTTGCACCCATAATACTTTTTAGCCGACGAACCAATGTTCTCTAGTCAACGTGTTTTTAAGTTTTTAGCTGAGGTAAACTTTCTGCAGCAGCTTGTCATATCACGTGTAATCATCCTGGCCCTATACACCAGCCATCTCTCCATTGTCTTTTGTTTTGCATCACCTTTAGTTTTAGTCACACGTTTTAGTGTTTAGATTCTCATCAAATTTAGTAACTTCTTCTTTGGCGCTCTTTGCCCATAGTCGGCCTTGCGCCAATAAAACCGAGCCATCATCATCATCATCACCACTGAGTTTCCAGAGCAATGCAGATAGAGATAAACCTATCCAATTACAGTGATAGTAAAATTCGCCTCGGAAAATTTCCGCGATTTATAATAAAATACAACGTACCCGTATAACTGTGCAGCCGTGTTATGTTGTTGCCGAATTCTTGCGTCAGTATTGAGAGAGGGAGAGAGAGATTTAACGAAAGATGAAGAGAAGGCCCTAAAAGTGAGGCAGATATAATATACAAAAGTGTTCTGAAAACTGATCCGCCACCATTTTGACCAGAATTTGTACAAGAATTGTGAGTCGTGTTTTTTAACGGATTATTGAAGCCGTCAGGGCGGGAGAGAAAAACAACAACAACAAATAATTGGTTGTGGCTCGCGCCCTGCTGATGTGCGCTTTTGTAAAGAACGTTGATAATGGAAAAAGAATTATCACCTCAATGCCCGGCTGGAAGTAGACGGAGAAACAAAGTTCAACTTCACCACGTTTACTCCTTCTTTAATCTTCACGTCATAGTTAAGGAGTCATTGTTAATGTCCATACGCGTTTTAGCTGCGCAGTTATGTTAAGCTAAACGTGATCTTGGGCGAGTTCATTCGTGTTGCAGCTTAAAAAAATGCGCTACATGAAAACGATCCAGGAAAAACGACAGTACAAACGCCCAATCACAACTTCATAGCTCCAGCCAGAGGCAACTCTGAAATGGTCCCGCTCATGCGCAAAAGAAGCAGGAATAAACGTCCCATAAATGTCGCGCAGCTATCCGTGGTGACTGACAAAGGCGGTAATAATTTTTTAAAAGAAACAGGAGCCCTGCCAACGCAGGCGTGTAAAATGCGCCTCCGTGAATTCACAGGCAATAGCGCCCCAGCTGCAGGGCAGAATATTTTTTGCTTCTTTGTTTGCAAAAGTGCCCGTGCGCAATTCTAAAAATGGTATCGTATTGTATGAGGGGCCCGTCGCCTCTCTTGCCAGTTTTCGTGGGCCTGCTTTTGGGCTGCAGTAACAACCACCATTCTCTTGACAAAGCATGCCATGTCGTTCGCAAGGCGGTGAATTATTTCGCTCATGGGTAATGAAAACTAAGCGCGAAGGCAAAGACATTAGAGGGGAAATGAAGACAAAATACACCACTGGTCGATTTCAAAGAGCTAGCCTTCGGCAATTCACACGGCTCCATTCAAGTCACGAAATATTTTTTTAACACCCTCCACCCCCCCCCCCCCCCCCAAAAAAAAAAAGAAAAACACAAAGAACGCAAAAAATCTTGAAAAGCTGAAATGTTGACTTACAGTGACGTATTACAACCAGGAGTGACGTTTTCTGGGCCATCATTATAAAAATAATTACGAATGGGTTAACTCCATGTTAGCGATGCGACCAAACGCAAGTAGAGACCCCACGAATCACCCAGTCAAGTATCTTGGTGGTGGATTCGGTCGGCGGGAGGAAATCGCAAAAGGAAGGTTCTGCGACGTCACAAAAAAGCGGCTAATCTGTTTTCATTGTTGCCGCCTTCCCTATCCCTGACTAGACCTTGAGGCTCCCCTTACGAATAAAGAATTATAATAGTTATAATATCTCCATTGTTTGTATGAAGTTTGCAATAACATTGATATCATTGCTATCGCGACAAAGCAGATAGATAGATAGATAGATAGATAGAGAGAGAGAGAGAGAGAGAGAGAGAGAGAGAGAGAGAGAGAGAGAGAGAGAGAGAGAAAGCCTTTAATGAAAGCTGAAGAGGTCAGCTCTACTAACAGCAGGGCTTGTTACTCCAGATGCAGGTGAATACAGTGAGATGAAAGGGGGAAAAGAGAGAAAGAGAAAACGAAAAAAAGGAAAGAAAGGCGAGATGTGTAGTGGCATCATCATCATCACCACAGCAGCGCCCATCAACATCGCCTACGCTTCATCATCATCGACCGCGGGTGCTTGCGTGAGCAGTCCGAGCCACGCGCAGAGAATAAAGATCAGGTAACGGTTGCGGCAAGATGTCTGGTGCCGTCTCTCTCGCCTGATCGGCGCCTGATACGGGAGCCCAGATCAGCATCCTCCCCGCTACACGGTCGGAGCGCTCGTCCACCTCGGCGATCATGTACCTCCAAGCTGTAAACGGCACTAGGATCCCCGTGTACAAGCAGCGCTCATTCACCCTGAACCTGGGACTTCGCAGAGCTTTTCGATGGATTTTCATGGTGGCTAACGTCGGCTGCGCGATCATCGGAGCCGATTTTCTCACGCATCACAGCCTCCTTGTCGATGTCAAGCAGCGACGTCTCCTCGATTCCACCACATTCCTTTCCATCCAAGGCATTGCTGCGCCGGCGACAACAGATGTGGCGCGTTCTTTTGCCACAGTTGCCGAAGGGCCATCCGCGGCCTTGCTGCAGGAGTTTCCGGAGTTGACATCGCCGCCTGACTGGAATAATAAGCCTCTCAAGCATGACGTTCGTCACCACATACCCACGAAAGGCTCCCTGTCTTCTTTCGGCCCCGACGGCTTGCCCCCGACAAAGACAAAGTCGCCCGGGGAGAGTTTGATCACATGTTGGAGCTCGGTATCTCACGCCAATCCTCAAGCAGCAGCGCCTCACCACTCCACATGGTTCCCAAGAAGTCAGGACATTGACGACCCTGTGGGGACTATCGGTGCCTTAACACCAGGACTGTGCCCGACCGATATCCGCTCCCCAACATTCAAAGCTTCTCGGCTTTCCTTCACGGTGCTACCATTTTCTCCAAAATAGACCTCGTTCGGGCATATCATCAAATTCCCGCCGCCGAAGAATACCTTCCAAAAACATCCATCACGACGCCTTTTGCACTTTTGCTCTTTTTAAATTTGTCCGCATGCCGTTTGGACTACGCGATGCAGCGCAGTCGTTTCAGAGATTCATCGACAGCGTCACGCGCGGGTTACCCTTCGAAATTGCCTACGTCGATGATATCCTCGCGGCCAGTTTATCCCTGCAGGAACTCCTGCAGCATCTTCGCCTCCTGCTTGAACGGCTGTCTGCACACGGCACCGTCATCAACGTGGCGAAAAGTGAGTTCGGAGTGTCGTCGCTCGAATTCCTTGGCCATAGTTATCTTCCTGATGTTCTTTTCCCCGGGGCTTCTCCTCCAAGCCGCAGTAGCGCTGAGAATCTCACCCCGGGTATCTTCAACCGACAAACTCAGCCTCCGATACAAAAACTGTACATTTATTTACAGCCCGGCGGGCGACTGAAAAACAGTACTCGCGCGGAGCACGAAGACGACGGGCCGAGCTCTCCTGCGCCCGGACCGCGTCTCTCTGTCTTCATCCTCCCTTCCTCTTGCCACCGAGGACCAGGGGAAGACGGTAAAGGGAGTCGTCTTCGTCGGGGTCCATTCCATGTGGTGGCGGTTAAGATATCTGGTGCGAGCAGGCGCGAACTTCCTCGGAATGCGCGGCGTTTCAAGGCGCCGCGCGACACGTGCGTTTCATTTGTGCGCTGCTCGTCCCATGGCCCGCGCCAGTTGGTGCGTCGAAGCGCCCGACACCTCCACCGCCACTGTGAAACATAACTTCAGGAATGTTTCACACACGAAACACACACACACCACACACACTTTGCGAGCGTGCTCCATCGTTCCTTCAACTGGCGACACAACAATGAGCACGGCAGTGCCCCTTGACCCTGGCTGCACGTCACCATGACAAAGTATGGATAGCTCATTCAGAGCGAGCGGCCTTTAGAAGGCAGTACGCACCGGCCGTCGTCGTCGGAATACACCCTTGCCATGCGGTGCACCCCGTCACACAACAGTATCAGGGGCCCTTCTCCTCCTCGCTTTCTCGCTCGAGTAGGGACCGCTGCCGGCTCGTCAGCACGCGTTGCAGCCACGATGCACTCAGGTGAAGCTGACTGACGCAACAGTATCGGGAACCCCTCTCCTCCTTGCTTTCTCGCTCGAGGAGGGACCGCTGCCGGCTCGTCAGCATGCGTTGCAGCCAAGCTGCACTCAGGTGAAGCTGACTGACGCTTTCACCTCGTTCTGTGCGGACCCTCAGGTTCGGCTGCTTCTGCGCTCGGAGCGCCGTGCTCCACTACGCACCGCTGGTCAGCGAAAGCAGGAGAGGGCTGCTTCGTGGCCACATTAACGCTGACATTGGCTGCCTCTTCAGCTATGCCTGCAGTCCTACATGCAACTGCCTGCGGCTGCATTATATAAGCAGCCGTACCCTTATTTACACTTTCCTCTGTCGATTCGCTCGAGTTTCCCATAGCAATCACATTTTCGCGACATGACATCTGGGTATCTCGAGAAACACAAGATGCAGTGTGCGTGACACCAACTGTATCCTCGCGCGATTCCCATTCTGCTGCATTCTGCAAGGCAACGGGCCGCTCGCCCACGCTCCCAGAATGTTCTCCGTCTCCGCACGGTGCGACGACGGGCTCGCGCTCAACTGCAGCCAGCCTCAACCCCTTCAGTACTGCTGCCTTAAGAACTGCGTAGCTCTTGCGCTGCTCACCCGAGAGTCCAGCTAGGCACCCTCTAGCCCTCCCGCTCAAGTAGGGAAGAATTACCCTTGCTCGCCATTTTTGCGGAACACAGTAGGAGTCTAGCCTGGCTTCGGCATCAGCGAACCAATCAAGCACAAGCGCTTCCTGGGAGGGCATATCTACGAGCACCCCTTGCAGCATGCTCATGCAATCTAATTTCCCATCCATCTCGCTGTACTCTTGTGTTCGCTGCCCGATCGGTGAGGCGGTGGAGTTGTTAGCGCTTCTCAAACGTTCACTCCTTTGACGTTCCGCTGCTAACTCCGCCTCAGCGATCTTCAGTTTCGCCTGCAGTAGGGCCATCTCGTCAGCGAACGACATGGCTGACCTAATCCTGACGCTTGCTTCCTCGTCAGCACTCACACTCAGCTCCATCTCACCATGCCTAGCTATCCGGCCCCCATTATCTCAGGGCTGCTCATGAAGCACCCCCTACATGTCATGGTGAGCCACGCACCCAGGATCAAGAGAGGCACTGACCTGCATCGCTCCGTGCCTGTAGAGATGCCGCATTGGTGCAGATGGGGTATCCATTTAGGCGCGGCTCCGTCAGCCGAAGTGTCCACCAAACAATGGCCAGCTGACTTCTCGCCTGCCGACAGCTCGCTGCTCCTGCAGCTCCACGCTCAATGGGCTGCTGATGCCTCCACTGACCGCTGGCCAAGCTGCTTCTCCGCTGCTCAGCAGGCCGCAGAGATTGCCTCGGTCTCCGTTGAGACGTCCGTTGAGCCCCGGTCGAGCCGCTTCCCCACCTGGGTGGCGAGCTTTCTGCTCCTGCCGATCTCGTTCAGCAGACCGCGATTTCTCCGCCTGCTCCGTCCGTCGAGGGGCTCGCCTCGCCCGCCGGCTGGCTGAGTCATCGCTGTTGAAGATCCTGTCGACTGCGCCAGTTATCTTCCTGATGTTGTTTTCCCCGGGGCTTCTCCTCCAAGCCGCAGTAGCGCTGAGGATCTCACCCCGGGTATCTCTAACCGACAAACTGAGCCTCCGATCAAAACTGTACATTTATTTGCAGCCCGGCGGGCGAATAAAAAACAGTACTCGCGCGGAGCACGAAGACGACGGGCCGAGCTCTCCTGCGCCCGGACCGCGTCTCTCTGTTTATCGTCCCCTCCTCTTGCCACCGAGGACCAGGGGAAGGGGGTAAAGCGAGTCGTCTTCGTCGGGGTCCATCCCATGTGGTGGCGGTTAAGATATCTGGTGCGAGCAGGCGCGGACTTCCTCGGAATGCGCGGCGTTTCAAGGCGCCGCGCGACACGTGCGTTTCATTTGTGCGCTGCTCGTCCCATGGCCCGCGCCTGTTGGTGCGTCGAAGCGCCCGACAGCCATGATCTCGACTCGTCTGGCATCAAACCTCTTTTTACAAAAGTCGAGGCCATAAGAGATTTCGCGAAGCCCACCTCCGTGACAAAACTTCGTCAGTTCCTCGGCTTGGTGAATTTTTACTGCCGTTTTATACCGAACTGTGCCACCCTACTCGCACCATTAGACCGCCTCCTTGGTACTAAATCTGGCGATTCTGCGCTGCCTTGGGACCAAGCTGCTGAAGAAGCGTTCTCGGCCATCAAGAGTGCCTTAGCGGACGCCGCTCTCTTGGTCTATCCAAACGCGGACGCCCCGCTCGCGCTCATGACCGACGCATCCAGTACCACGGTTGGCGCCGTACTTCAGCAATGGCTCAATGACAGCTGGCAGCCTCTCGCGTTTTTCTCTAGGCGTCTCACTGCTACACAGATACGATACAGTGTGTTCGGCCGAGAGCTGCTCGCTATCTCGCTGTGCGCCACTTCCGCCATCTCTTCGAAGGCAGGCCCTTCACGATCTTCACGGATCACAAGCCCCTGACTTATGCCTTGGAGCGTAGTCACTCTCTTTATACGCCTCGCGAGGTACGACAACTTGCGTTTGTGTCTGAGTTCACAACGGAAATTCGGCACTTAAGCGGCAGTGCCAACATCCCCGCAGACGCTCTTAGTCGCGTTGACGCGGTCGTGTCACCGTCGTCCAATCAGCCACTTGACCTTTCGACGCTCGCCAGACTTTAGGCCGAGGACCCAGAGCTGGCCCACTTCCGGGCATCTCCGACATCCCTGAAGCTCGAAGAGGTCACCCTTGAGGGGTGACTGTCGTGTGCGACCTGTCCACTTCTGTTCCTCGTCCTTTTGTCCCTTCGGATATGCGGAGGCCAATTTTCCACACGCTGGACAACATGGCCCACGCTGGTGTTCGCGCCACTCAACGCCTCATCTCGTCGCGCTTCGTATGGCGGCGCATGAACGCCAACATTAGGGACTGGGTCCATGCCTGTGCCTATTGTCAACGAGCCAAGGCCACGCGCTATCTAGTTCCTCCGGCTCAACGCTTCCTCCAGCCACCTCAAGGTAGCTCTTACTGCTCACGAGACACCATCCGAGTGGGTACAGCGCCTTCCGCTGACTCTTCTGGCTATTCGATGTGCCCTGAAGACCGACCTAATTGTCCTGTTCCAGTGCAGAACTCGTTTATAGTTCGACACTCCGGCTCCCTGGTCATTTCTTCAACCCGCCAGCACAGTCGTTGCCTACCAGCGACTATGTGCAAAGACTACGCATGCTCTTTCGGCAACTTGAACCTTAGCCTACACGAACTTCCCTGCCGAGAGACGTTTACATCACGTCGGACCTTCGCAATGCCACCCACGTTTATGTGCGCAATGACGCTGTTCGCAGGCCACTCTAATCTCACTACGGCGGCCCTTTCCCGGTACTACAGCGACACTCGTCAACGTACCTCGTGGACATGAACTGCCGCCCTGACACCATTGCCCTCGAAAGGCTCAAGTCCGCCTATATGGCTAACGCTGCTCTGGATCCTCCTCCAGAGCCTCTACATACAGGTGCACCTCAAGCGTCCCATGTGCACTCCGCAGCCCGCCACGTTCATTGGCGTGTGCCGCCCGTCAACGACCACCACAGACAATTAATTGCGCCGGACATTCGCTCGTACTCAACGACCTTCAGCTGCTCTCCTCTGCTATGTCCCGAATTCCTTTACCGCGCTCCGCGCTAGGAGGGGGACCCCTGTAGCGGCATCATCATCACCACAGCAGCGCTCATCATCAACATCGCCTACGCTTCATCATCATCATTATCGACGCGGGTGCTTGCGTGAGCAGTCCGAGCCACGCGCAGAGAATAAAAATCAGGTTCCGGTTGCGGCAAGATGTCTGGTGCCGTCTCTCTCGCCTGATCGGCGCTCTACAGATGTATGCATACAGAGGGTTTACAGGACCTCTACCAGCCCTGTTTCCGCAAGAAAAGTAAATAGAATTTTTGTCCCCAGTAATGCCTCGCCATAATTCCGCTGGGGCTCAAGGGGGAAAATTCTAGGGCACTTCCACGTCGGAGTCGCAAAGTGCCTTCGAAGCTATGGCCTGTTGAGTAGCATATCGCGGGAAGTGGCATAAGAGGGGCCTAATGTTCTCAGTCATAGAGCTCACTGTACACGATGGCGACTCTACAGAGCCCCGCTTAAGCAAGAAGCCTCTGGTGTAGGCTTCAGTCGCAGCCGGTATAGCACGCCTTCAGGGCGCTCGGGCAGACTTCACACTTGGGGTCTGTCACATGGAAAGGAACGTACCTTCTCGCAGGATCCTTCCAGGCCGTGAGCTGGAGTTTCCATCCTAGGTAAAATGCAGCTGCTCTGTTTTCCTCGTTGGAGAACGGGATTCCAACGGTGTAGTGTAGCTCGTGAGCTTCTCTGGTGGCCGCATACGAGACGACGTTGTGAGTTATACCAGAAGGATCTGGTAGCCGCTGAAGTTAAACCTCGTGCGCTTCGTGAACCACACTTGTGTAGATCTCATTCAAATCGCACACAAGTTGGTTGCGGAAATTAGGCCGCCAGAGCTTGCAAGGCTCGGCGGGAATCTGAAGGAATTACACACCGCCAAGCAGGATTTCTGCTTACGTAGAAGAGTGCTGCTCTGACAGCTGCTAGATGAGTAGCCGTGGAAGATGTTTTGTGGCTGAGCTTCTCTTTAATGAACCATCCCGCTTACGGAATCCATACGCTGAATGCCGAAGAGGCCGAAGTCACAGATCCATCCGTGTACACTTGAATGTGGCGTGGATAACGGTTGTGGATATGCTCCATGACTAAGTATGTCAATCCTGATGTGGGCATAGACGACTTTTTGCCTATTTCAGGTACGCTGGGGCCCACAGTATATGCTGCGTACAACTACGGTGGACGTAGCAGGCAGTTTGGTCGGAAATATTTAGATGGCAGAATGTGCTCCACGTGAGATGCAGAGACGGCAGCCAGTGGGTGAGCGAATCATCGAGAAACATGGCGGATATTGGTACGGAGAAAGTCTTGTGAACGGAGACTGGTCACAGAAAAAAATCCCCGCATTTCCCCGAGGGGAAGAATGTGAAAGTGCGAATGCGCGAGTTGAATTTGCGTGGTTCGGTAATGTTCGCGAAAGAGAGATCACACACACACACACACACACAACTACAAAGAAAGAAAGATGCATTTATTCACAGACACCTATTTGTGTTGTCGTTGTACTTGATTGCTAGAGCGGATCTCAGCTTTGAAATTTCGTGTCAGTACTCCTTTAAGCGGGTGCATTAGCCCTTCTCACGCCCGATTCTTGGCCAATCCCCCACGTGGGTATGTGCCATGTCAGCGGCCAGGCAGCGCGCCCATTCCCCCCGTTGCCAAGGAAGACGAGGAGATTCCTGGCCAATCCCCCACGTGGGTATGCTACGCGGACATCGCCGGTGGACGCAGGTTCAGGGTCGCTTAAGAAGTGCATTCGCACTTAACTGGCCAATCCCCCACGTGGGTATGTTATGCGGACATCACCGGTGGACGCAGGTTCAGGGTCGCTTAAGAAGTGCATTGCACTTAAAAGCAGGTTGCCTCACATAGTGTTCCTATCGTGGAGGTGCACTTTGGAAGGCCCAGGCAGATTCGTAGCGCTTGAGCTTGCAAGTTTTCCAGAACCTTCGAGTTCCTCCTGTTCTGGTTATATCGCGAGAGGCCTACGAAGAGCGCTTTGTAGATTGGCAAGAGTGCTGACATTGATCAGCCACAGGTGCTTCTTGTCATCATCCGCAAAATGTGAAGAAACGAATGGAGTCGCTCTTTTAGTCGCCTGATACGGGAAGCCCAGAACTGCGAACGGTCAATTGCAATGCATAGAAATTTATGATTGTAAACATGGGGTATCTGCACGGCATTTATTTCCAGTGGGTATCGGGATACCTCGCGTTTGATTAATGATATATGTCAGCGCACTTCTCAGGAGACAGCAGCAGCCCGCAGCTGCTGAGGTATTTTTGTATGGCGAACAGAATCTTTCGCAGTTTTGCGCGAATGTTTCTGCGGTTCCTGCCCGAAGCTCAGATGCAGATATCGATAGCATACAGCTTGCTGTGGACTCCCTGGGGTAATACCTTGGTGATGCGGATGAGGCATATGCTGAACAATGTTGGGCTCAGAACACCACCTTGTGGGATACCTTGCATGATGGCATGTCGTGTCTTGCTACCATCTCTGATTGTCATGCGGACATACCGATTTTTAAGGTAATCACTGAGCCAGGCTTGCATTCGGCCTCGGAGTCCTATGAACGCCATCTCCCTTCGAAGTACTTCGTAGGAAACGCAGTCAAATACGGCCTTTATATCCGGGAAGACAGCAATGGTGAATCTTTTCGCAGTCTTTTGCGCCAGAATGTCTGTTACCCGGCCGATCACACTGTTAATACCGCTCCTTCCTTGCCTGAACCCTGACATATCTGGCGGGTAGGCATTCCTGTTTTCGAGGTGCCAGACAAGCCGCCGTTGTTCGAAATTCTCCATTATCTTTCCAATGCAGCTTATAAGAGCAATTGGTCGGTAAGACTTGATATCTGTCGGGAATTTTCCTGGCTTGAGAACCGGTACCGGGCGAGAAATTTTGCAGCCAGCCTCAACCCGGCCTGTCAGCCATGATGTGTTATAATACTGAGCAGCTGCTGAAGCGCCTTGAGGCCGAGATGTCTGAGAGCTGAGTAGCTAACTCCATCAGGCCCAGGCGAGGAGTACAAATTTATGGATGTTAACGCTGCAGACAGTTCATTGATGGTAAAGAGCTCATCCATTATCACATCATTCGTGGTAAGAAGCCACTCGATCAACTGCCCAGGAATCACAGAAGGTGTCTGTGGAGCGCTGACTTTTGCACAAAATTCCGCTTCCGCAACGTCTACGTCGCTGGCTCCACGCTTGAGGGCTACAGAAGAAAATGGGTGGATCTGATTAGGTGGGGCTCTCAGGCCGTGAAACAACTGCCATATGCGGGTCAGTGGCTTGCGTGGATCCAATCTTGAGCAGAACTGAGGCCAGCGGTTTCTGAAAAGCTTGGTCATGGGCTTCTGAACGCGCTTCTGCGCACGCCTTGAAGCTCGCATATCTTCTGTCACCAAGGTTTTTCTGGCCAGGCGCTGAAGATGTTCTTAGTCCCCATCAAAAGGAGACCATGACCTTGGCAGAAGACAATGGCAAATGTCAACTATTCGATTGTTGATAGTGGACCAGCGTTATCTTCGAATAGGGTTTAGAAGGTATCCCACTTCCCGCTTCAAGGGTCCTCCGCACGTTCCTTCCATTATCGTGTATGTGGGCACTTGGTCGCTACCAAAACTGTCAACATCGGAACGCCAGGACACGGAGGACAGCAGGGAAGCAGAGGTTACGGAAACATAAAGCACACTTGAGGTTATGCCGCGGAAGAATGTGGGGTAACCAGTGTTAGACACGTCCAGTCCCGCTTCTCTGGCAACACGGAGTAAACGGCTTCCCCTTGGCGTAGTCGTCGTGCTGCCCCAACCTGGATGATGTGCATTGAAGCCACCCGTGAGCAAGTGCGGGGGAGGTGTATTGGCCAAAGTGTCTTCCAAGAGCTTCATGTTAAACTTTGCCCTCGGTGGGATGTGCCCGGTTGTTATGATGAAGGTGGCACGGTCATGCTTTAATGTCGCTGTAATGTATTCGTTAGATGCATACGGTGTGAGATGTATTCGTGTGAGAATTCCCACGTTCGTTAGATGCATCCGGTATTCGTGAGATGCATCCGGTATTCGTGTGAGAATTTACACGAATACATCCTAATTTTTCTCTCGATAAAACGAGCAAATTCTAAAGGTAACCTGGCCATAGCTTACTGCCAGGCAAGCTGACATTATCGTTCTCTTTATTGTGGTCCTGGCACGACTTGTACCCTACATAACGTGAATGATCACTCGGCGTGAAAGACGAATCGACGCTAGCGATGGTTTGTCACTAAAAAAATCCACTCAGCCAAAAAGTGCGCATAGCTCTCACGGTACACGTAAATAACCAAAACAAAAATTCTGACTGTTTCCGCTAACTGTTCTAATTGTTTATTTCAGGGGTGTTTGGTCAAGATCTCAGAAAGATTCAACTCGACTTGACCTCCTCAGCGGCAGCACTAAAACACAGTATTCGGCGTACTCTGTGGACAAGGCATGGCTTCTCGGACGTCGCTGACTCGGAATGCTGCAGCGCATTCCCCACATTCTAATCACCAGGGCGTTTAGCATCAAGCTTGACCATGACTGCATGCTTAGTTTCCCTCCATACTCTCCTCCTCTCTTTTTTTCGTTGTGCCAAAAAAAGATAAACAGCCACATTCTATTTAGCGCCAGTGTCTAGCTTTATTTGATTTTCGCAATCCGCTGACTTTCTTGAGTCGCCGATTTTTAAAAATACGCATATTTCAACTGCGCGTAAACTGCAAGTAAATGGCCAAAACAAAAACTTAAGAGTAAGTATAGGAGCTCTAACTGGTGAATTTTTCTCCTTGAATTACATAGAAATAATCGGTAATAAAACGAAAATTGAATATTCTGTGAAATACCTTTTTTTTTTCATACGTTAGCGAAGCGAAGCGAAATAAAGATATGAACGGATGGGGGAGGGGCTGCAGTGGACGCAAAACACTGCCGTCGTTTCAAGTCAAGTAAGTATGCCTACAGCCAATTTTTCACATGCATTCATATCTCGCTTCATATATCTAGTCACCAAACGGGCCCAGGACACATTTT
Organism: Haemaphysalis longicornis; assembly: GCF_048455015.1. NCBI lineage: Eukaryota > Metazoa > Arthropoda > Arachnida > Ixodida > Ixodidae > Haemaphysalis > Haemaphysalis longicornis. The sequence continues at coordinate 69,614,658 of NW_027526422.1, read as the reverse complement.
CCGGATAAGTAATACATAACACCATAGAAGGTATCGTCGAAGCCCACCTCACAGCGCAGTAACTCCGACTCATCCTGCCGAACACCGTTCGGTCTGTATTTGCCTCTCCCAAACTTAAAGGAACCCTGGTACACTTTTTTCAACTTTTTTTTTTTTGAAATCTTAAATGCTTGCAGAACGTAGTCACCCAACCCACCCAGTACTTGGATTAGGGGGTCGCACCCAAGTATTTCCGCCAAAACTTACTGCTCTATATGCTCTTCAGAGAACTCTGAAGCTTGACAAAAATATTTTTCTCTCTATCCCGGTCTTGACGTTCTTCAACGGCCCGAATTACATGACTGAGGCCATGTAGCGGCTGCTGGTCGGTTTTCCTTCAGTTGTAGCAATGAACGCTTTTCGATAGCAACTTTAAAAATAAAGCCACAAACGCAAAGCAGAAACGAAAGGCGTATCAGGTGCGACGAGCAAATCACGCAGTGCCTCTCCGTGCTGGTGATAACTGTAGCTTTCGCAGTGCTTCCAGACGCGAAGGAGAGAGTGAAAGCGTTTACCGAAAGTGTTGCAGGGTCCCTTTAACGTTTTCATGTAGGCGCAAGACACCGCCACGGTCGCTCTTGAAGCTAGGATGAAACTAAAACTTCTCCCGGACTGGTGATAAACAATCAAGCACAAAGAATAACTAGTGCACAAGCTATTCACCGCTAGTACGAAAAATCTGAAGACGGGGTATGCACCGACGCCGCGTACGATGGCAGGTATGAAGTTAGGGCTGTGTAACAGCCACACCTCACTCACTGCTTACTGGCATCAAATTACACATGGCCACAATGGTACACACATATGCAAACGCAATCGCCTTGGCAATCGTGCAAACCGCTGAATACACCATCACCAAAGATTATCAACCGGCACACAGGAACTATCCAAGAGGAAGAATATCCGAAATCATTCTAAACGTGACACTTCAGCGCCCACGCCGGCGAAAGAAACGAATACCTGGACTCCTGAAACTTCCTCTGCATGCGTAAACTAGGCGACGTACGCCTTCACTCCAAGACTACTTAGCCGAGCCCCGCTAGAAGAACAGGGAACGAGATGCTACCCCGTTTTCACATACCATTCCATCCTAGATCATTACATGCTAGGCCGCAGGCTATGCACCCCTTTCTCTGAGAAAATCACCATGTTCCAACAGACCGCGTTTCGTCAACTTCAGACTAACACATACCCACACCCTACACGCCAGGCATCCACCATTTATGACTACGTGCAGACACTGCGGCATCTTTGCCACGCTTTGCCACATCGTAGGGGAATGTTTGAATTAGTCCGAATTGAACTCTATCCCAAGTCCTTCCTTACGGAGACCAGTGGGAAAGAGAACGCGCTACTCTTGCCCCAGAAGACAGCTGCGACGGATCGAATGGGCGAAGGCGGCGGGTAGCTCCAAAATGCCCGGGACAGGAGGTTACACCCACGGCCCGACTCCTCATTTCAATAACGTTGCACTCACTCACTCACTCACTCACTCACTCACTCACTCACTCACTCACTCACTCACTCACTCACTCACTCACTCACTCACTCACTCACTCACTCACTCACTCACTCACTCACTCACTCACTCACTCACTCACTCACTCACTCACTCGCAATTAGCGAAAATGCCCCTTCGGTTATGACGGCGCATTCACTTCTGAGAATGTAGAAGCCAATGACGCCAGTGAGCTGCAGTATGCGGAAGCAACAGAAGCATCAGTCTTAGTGGAACTAGTCCTTCGCTTGGACCGAAAAATGTCTGAAACAAGCGGGGAAGGGTCCAAAATGCCGCGTGTTCGTCGCTAATAAAGCACTACACGCCGCTTCGCTCGTCGGTGTTGTTTTGCGTGTTACTAGAGTAGTTGGCATTTTTCAGCTAAAATATCGTAGCAAAAATAGAAGTTTATGGTATTACAATGCAGCTGCCTTCGCTCTTCAAGTGCGAATAGATGCTATCGTTCCTTATTGACGCTGTTCGATATTTCGTTAAAAATAATAATAAAAAACAAATAAAAACACGTGTCAACTTGAGTTAATTTTCCGGGCCATACAGGCACCGCTGCGTTTAATAATTTGTATAGAGAAGATGAATAACACGACTCCTATCAAAACGTCACAAGCCCGGTACGTGTTCAAGCCCCACCCATAAGAACAAAAGAGGTCGCAGAGATAAAGCCGTTAACTTCAACTGCTTGAAAAACGCGCACAGTCGAGAGAAACACACCTGTTGCATAAATACGCCAGAAGACGCGTAAAGGCTGCCCGAATGACAGAAGTCCCGCCTTTAGAAAAGGCACTCTTAAGAGAGAAGCCTTATTCGAGCGCTCGTAATTTTCAGCGACCGTGCCGAGGTAATGAGAGTGTCTCCGACTGCGTCTTGAGAAGGGGACGGTACTCGAGCGAAAGCTGTAGAGGGTGTCTCGTTCTAAGTGCTCCGACGTCGGGGCCTTTTTTTGTGCGACGTAGCAAAGGATGTCATGCGAGTAGCCTGCAGGACGTTCGGAACAGGCTAGATTTTGAAGTCACTGAGATGATGGCCAAGATTTTCGTCGTGTTGTTTCTACTGGCGAGTAAGTAAAAACTGAGTTCGTGTGTGCTTTGTAGGTAAAATCTAGTTTGGCGCTCCTACATTCCGCTACGAAACTCAGGCAATAATAAAGGTGATCTCTTTTAAGGATGGTGATGATGGGTGGGGTTGTAACGGGGCGAGGATATGACGGAAGGTCACCGTGGCCAGAGAGCTGGAATGGGCGTTTAAGTCTATCGACATTGCAAATAGTGAGGCAGCAGAGACGCACTTGTGTTGTACAGTTTTTCTTGCACTGTCCGGATTTTTTGTGTCAGATCTGTTTTCTTTACTAGAAAATATTGTGAACTCTTACTGGGATGGAGTAGAGTGTGGGATAGAAGTATGTCGGTGGTTCTTTGATGTTCCTGTACAATGTAGTACAGGTTTACCTAACCGCCGCAGAATGGGTATTCTTCATTTAATTGCTCGAGGTACCAGGGGTGACATAGATGTGGGCATGTGTTCGATAGTCGTTCCCTTCAGAGAACAGCCTCCTCTCGGGAGAGCGTCTTGGGTGGCTGGGAAATACTCCACGGGCCTATTCGCCTCCTTATTCTTGCTTAAGAACAGATCTGCACTGCTTCTGCTTAAACTAAGCTACTCGGAAGCGCGGTAAGCCTATCGTCTATGTGTTGTTGCCAGGCGCGAGTACTCTTATATCTGGAAGTCATGAGAGAGCTGGAAGTCATGAGGGGCAGTCATGAGAGAGCTTGTGCAGGCTGCAGCGAACTACACTCTCTTCGTCGTCGATGGTGAGCCATGGCGCCATGGGGAATTTTCCAGTTATTTTCCACGACATCACCCCCCGGTCGAGGGCGGCCGTCCTGGTCGACGCCGCGGCACGTAGATGATTGTGATGCGGAGAAGCAATACGGTGAAATATACTATGAAGAGTCGCTTGCCGCCACGGATGATGAAGTCGTTGATGATGCCTGGTCGCGTGACAGAGACGTCAAGGCAGAGACGAAACGTCTTAGTTAGCTCGGAAGTATATTGGGTGGCAGGGCTGGTGACACGGCATTTTATTTTGGTAACGTCTCGTCTCTACTGGTCACGGCTGGTCTTGCTGGGCTGGTCATTGACTGGGGACACGGGACAGGGGACGTGGTGGAGTTCTGTTTGCTTTATACGGCTGGGACTGCCCGGCGTAGCCCGCGTACTCTCGACGACTGCGCCCTCTCTTGGATGTTCCGAAGCTGGGACCAGGATGGGGATGACACTCCAGCAGAGACCACGAGAAAGACCTGATGCACGTATTTTGAAACATTGCGTGCTGTCTGTGCCTGGTGGGGGAAACGACAGCTCTACTACATGCCCGCCGCTGCTGCCTTCGGGTGTACCTTCAGAAGCAGGCCTAAAACATCCAGTTGAAAACAACGCTGAAGTATGCACATATAAATGTAGGCGGTGTGGAAGTAATAAACGCTCTGAGCTGCCACTAAATCATCTTGGAGTTCTCATATTGAGTCGTTTGAGCAAAATATTCTAACTATATTACTTGCATGCCATTTCATATCGTCTCCTGCTATGACTCACGTTTGTTCCACGTGTTTTCAGGTGTGCCATGCGAGCGCGGAGAAGCCAAGTCCAAACAATGGAGTGAGTGGCCACAATTTTGTTCCCTCGGCAACTTTGTGAACCTTCGCAAAACACAGTTGACCGGTTGCGACGTAAGGCGCCTGCTGGTGCATTCAAGCTGCAGTGTAAGCAGGCACGAAAATATTCGAAAAAAAATCCGCTTATTGTTAAGGACTTTACATTTTCACTAGTTCCTAGTTTTTTCCTGTATCACAAATCGCCAACGTATTAGCGGGTAATTCAAAAAGAATATTACCGCTTGAAAAATCCTAGTTGTTTTGCTTTTAGAGTGTGTAAAATAGAAAACAGTACCTTTTAAAGCTCGGGACTTGGTTAATATGCACAGATTAAAAGCATGCTGAGCAGAAAATAGATTTTCCTTGTTACAACCTCGATAAAAAGTCATGGCTTTAGGAAGAAGTGGACTATAGAGCTAAACAAGCAATATAGATAACTGACAAACTGGTGGACCACCTGGGTGACAGAGTGGCTACCGAGAGACGGGAATAAAAGGGAAGACCCTTAACTCGATCGAAGGGTGGAATCAGGAGGTTCAGAGGCAGAGAATGGACTGTGTTCTTGTATAAAACCAGCGCGAACTCAGACGAAGACGAAGGAAGTGTACCACATGGACAGCCGCTGGTCTTTGCTGGTACACTTCCTTCGTCCTCGTCTGAGTTCGCGCAGGTTTTATACAAGAATGTCTTTCCGACTAGCCCAGCTTGCGACCCTCCTGCAATGGACTATGGCAGGGCTGGACCAGTAATGGCTGGAGGAGCACGGGAGAGGCCTTCGTCCTGCAGTGGACTGAAGCAGGCTGTGTCCACTGATGAGCATGATAGTGACGGACTGTGATGGTCATGTTGGTCCACTGTGAACATGATACCAGTGATGGACTGTGTGTAGGGAACTGAAACCAGTAGATCGCGATATTCCGTTCGTAGTCTCGTTCGTTCTTTGTATAAGATAGGTAATAAAAAATTAGGTATCATTCCTGCTAGCAGCTACAATTAAGCTATTTCTGTGTATGCGATCAATAACAAGGGTTCCCGCTACAGTTTATTACTCTGGTACCCCTTTCTGTATTGACTATATTCTGGTGATGTACCATTCTGTAACAACAACAATAAAGTTCTATTGTATTCTATTCTATTCTAGATAGGTATAAGCCTAGAACTTCTGGTGCGACGCAGAACGCCAACTAAACGTCTTGATATGCCATGCCTCGCGTTTAAACCTACCTGAAAGGTACCAAAGAATCCTTGTATATTCGAAAAGAATGCGTAGAATTGAACTGAGAGGACATTTTACAGTAAGAAATTAACGTGTGTCGTGTTTGAAAAAACTAAAGCCGTTCCGCTCATGTGAAAGCTGTCGGAAGTGCAGCAGTGATTCGCCACAATGGGTGGTGGCGCCGTTATCCGCTCACTGCTACCACACGTGCACGCTCTTCGCCGCCCCGTCTCACTCCTTTTCTCCACCGCATCCATCCCTCAGTCGAAGGCATGCAGTCCTTCTCAGGCAGCTCCAAACATTGTCGTTCCCCGCTCCACATCTCATGTCCATCATATATCCTGACGAATATAAGGACGCTTGCCCCTTCTGTTCTGTAGAACGAGCATCACTTCACCACATCATTCGGTCATGTCCATTAATACCCACATCACGTAGAAGAAATCATCCCATCCTTCATAACATATCACCCTTAACAGAGTGGGAGGCTGCCATCTCTAGCCCAGCTCCCCACGTGCAAGAAGCCCTCGCCCAGTTGGCTGAAGACACCGAGCTCCCAAAACACCGGGAGCCCTGCTGTCTAGATGACTGAGTGAACAGCTCAGTGGTGCAATTACCACAACTTTTTGGCAAAATGAAGTTACTACTACTACTCCTATCTTGATGAATATGCAATTCAAATTTTCCGCCTTCGCAGTGCTCGCGCGTCCCCTGCCTGAAATGGCGCCAGCGGGAGTTCTGTTCTTTTTGTGCTTGCTTTAATTTCGTATGCTGGAGTTGTTTTGCGTCATTTCGAAAGCCTAATTTTTTTCTTGCGCGGCCGCTTTTTTCGCTTAGTATCGTAAAAACCAGCCAAACGAGCGTTCCTGACTACATGAACGCGGGGGCGGCCGGTTATATACACAGATTTCGCCTAAAATGTACCTGCAGTTTTTTTTTGTTTTTTTGTTTTTCGCTAAACAACGGGGAGATGCATCACAAGCTCCAGCAGTTCACGAGATTCGAACGGTAATGTCTATTTAAACCGCAAGGTTTTCGAAGCCTCACCGTGACCCCCTGACGACGGTACACCAGGCTCTACTTGGGTCCGTTATCTCGCTGCGCCTGCTGATTCCGGCAGTCGCTTGACATCGACCATTAGCGAGCAAAGACGATAAGGCGAGCGCATAAAGTGCTCTGTACCTAAAAAAGGCATTTTTGACCCTCTAACCGAGGCCTTTCACGTCGAAACCCGTTACTCTACATCCGGGGCCACTGAAGCTTCTTTTTTTATTGACCTGGGCAACAAAGGCCTACAAGAGGAGTTCCTTTCGTAGTTGTTTAAAAGAACAGAAGGAATGTTCCAAGCGAACCCGTAGATGGCGCTGGGTACGCACAGGTATTGCCGTGCTTGTATGCCTGTCAGTCGCCCAGTAGGACCCATTCCACCTTCGGGTGGCTGGAATTATTAATTCATTTTGTTAAAATCCTCTCGCAGGGGATTTCCTGCGGGACTGGAATATTTTGATGGTGCATATTTTCACCACGAAAGAAGAGGAGAGTCTGGTGAACTGCTGCCAACCCGGTGAGGAAACTTCAACTCGCCACGTAACAGCAATTCAGCTGTTCTTTTGCGAAACGTGGAACTTGGTCGCACTGTTTCGTTTCCCTTCCAGGTCAGAAACAGCAGCTGCAAGCCTGCTTGGAGGAAGCCGATATGACCATGCAGGAATTTGAGCAGGTAAGCTTTCGATAGAGCCGAATGGCACACAGCTTTAAAATGGCATTACTATTCAATGGGGCTACGTCAAAGTTTTGTTATTTTGAGCTTCTGCAAAAAAAAAAAATGTAAATTAAATAACAAGCAATCTTCCTTCGCTCGCCCGGTTCTAAACACACGTGCGCGCCATGGGAAAAGCACCTATGGTGCCCGTTGACAGGCGAGTGATGCGTGATGCCGCAAATTGTGGCAGCGTTTCATTTTGCACACAGTTCATACCATGCTAATCGATAGGTACTGATGGGAAATACCAAAAATCCCGAACAACACATTCCTCCTAGAAGGTACAGGTTGAATTAGGGCTTTCTACCTGTATGTTCCCTAAGTTCCAATGAACGAGTGTCCTGCTGACAGGAGTTTCCATCACGTCAAAGCAAACCAACTAGGAGCTAGTTCCCTTGTTTTGGGTTAACATAACCAGCTGAGGCGTTTCTTATTACCCCGGGGTGGGTTATACCGGACTCTCACCGATGCCTCCCGCGTGAAAAATCTAAAAATCGCGCCGTCGGCAATAGCGCTAACAGTCACTCAGTGCTGTCAAACCGGTATGGCAACTGTGTCGAAGCCAGCAGAAATGGCTTGGCGGTGCTCCGACTTTAACAATACAGCCCGCTCAACAATCTCTTCATCAATCACTGAGGGCTGTCAAAACCTGCTTTGCAGCTGTGTCGATAAATCCGACATCTACCGTAGGGTATACGGGCTCGTGGACTCTGTCCAAATCCAACCGCATTACCTTTGACAAGTGGGACTTAATTGAACCCAGCGAAAAAAAGAGGATGAGGATAATGTTTAATGACGACCTGGTGGTCACCAATCAATCAATCAATCAATCAATCAATCAATCAATCAATCAATCAATCAATCAATCAATCAATCAATCAATCAATCAATCAATCAATCAATCAATCAATCAATCAATCAATTAATCAATCAATCAATCAATCAATCAATCAGTCAGTCAGTCAGTCAGTCAGTCAGTCAGTCAATCAATCAATCAATCAATAAATAAATAAACAAATCAATCATATAGGAAGAAAGTAAGAGAACATAGAGTTTGTTACCCACGCGTGTAAAAGGGGCGAAGGGCTGGGCATGAAAGGTAGTGAGGAAAATAATAAGAGACTATGAAGAGGAAAAATAAGGAAATGGTGATTGAAGCACGATTTGCGCTAAGAGTAAAGCTGCCGCAATCAAACTAATGTCCATTGGGAAAAGGGGAGCTGTTCGAATAGGCATACTTTGTCCTGAGAAAGGTAAAACGCTTCAGAAAAGTGAAGGCTGAGGCCTAGAACCTAAAACAGTCTGTTCAGAGAACGAGCACTCATCCAGTTGGTGAAAAACTAATGTGATAAGTGCAACTTTTTTTTTGCCTATGCTTCTAGGTTAAGAAGGCCATTGCAAGGATTCAATCGGCTCGGGTAAGTCAGCGTTTCAAAGTTTCTCACGTTCTAAGTTTAGTTATTAGAGCGATGGCTTTGTGCCTCCAACAAAAATAAATGCAAAATACCCCGCAGTAAGGCATAACTGACTGTACGTGCATATAAATCTGAAATTTCACGATACGATTTTGTCCACTCGACCACTAACAAGAAAACCTCGCAGGCGTTGCATTTTGTGGCTGCATGGTTGGTTGAAAGTTTTCGACCGCGGAAGAAAGAGACAAAGCGAGAGAAGGAGAGAAAAACGGGCATCTAAAGCATTTATGCCCGGGTTACCGAAGGCTGGGTTCTGGTGGACCGGGCAGGAAACTAAAAGGCGAAGTCCTGCGGATGGGTACAGCCCACGAAACTGCCGCAGGTGGGCTCCACCACAACGCTCCAGAACGACCAATCTGTCTGACTAAATGTACGAATTTGTTGAACGACGAGGCCCAGAATGCGATTGCAGTAAATGAAAAAAAAAATGCATGCCAATCCACCCTGTGTCTACGATGTGAAGGGGGTTGGAAAGCGAAGCTGTAAATGATACCCACAACAATTACCTTTGCGACGTCACTTGAATTCACACACGCGGCTCTACAAGGAGTGAAACCAGAGACAAGTGGAATACATTTAACCACATCCTTTATTAGAGATATTATTTGCTAAGGTTAAATCAACGCATGATTTATGAATGGTGGTTGGTTGAGTTGTATTGGTGAAGCACGTGAGTGGGAAATCTTTTTATAAAAATAAAGGAAGCAGCTAAAACCCGGTGCTAGGCGATCTCACTCTCCTCCATCTATGCCGCCTCTGACGGAGGTGACGAGATCAGCGGCAGAGACGGAGGAGAAGTGAGATGCCATGCGTTGGTGTGAGCTTCCTTAAATTTTGACTAGCGGCCTAGCGCATGCGCAAGGCGTGAACACGGGCGCTGCACGTGCCGTGGGCGAGCGTACAGCGGCGCGAGAGGTTGCATGACGCTATCACGTGGCGTTCAGCGAGAACGCAGGGGGTAAACCCGCAGATGTGCTCGGTGAGTGCATCGTCTGTCTCTCCCGCCTCCGCGTGGGCTCGTAGTTCAAACGGTATGACAATGGGTTCTCGCTCCGTTTCTCTATTCGTTCAGGGTTCGATTCCTGGCGGTGCCAGTGGCTTTTTTTAGTTGTTTTCGGGAGTTTTCCCCAACGATCGCGACAGAAGTCTTGGGGGTGGAGGTAAAAAGCTTCTGCGCTTTGACAAAAGCGCAAGGTGAGCGTGTGCGCTGTTATCCCTGCGCTCAATATATTTTGGTGCTCTTGTTGCATGATGGGTTCCGTTGTTCGCCAAATTCACACAGTTGACCAGGCAGATTGGTCATTCTGGA